>NW_028145410.1:1473986-2947973 GCF_050370095.1 Fusarium phalaenopsidis | reverse complement strand
TCAGGCTCTGGCATTCAGGCTTTCAAAGACACACGCATCTCACCACGAGGCACGGCACGCACCGTCCCCATGTCTCAGTGTCACAAGCAAGCAAGCAAGATAGACGCTTGCACTTCATGCCCAAGCAGTGGAGTTTTACCTCGTGCTGGTGCAGAGAACAGGTCGCATCGTCAACGGTCCAAAATGGTGTAGATGCGGCCGCCCATGGCTGCTGTTGCTGCTGTTGCTGCTGAAAAACTTCAGATAGGTAAGGTATAATGATGTCAAGCTAGCCACGTCACCAAGCGCTCAACGGCAGATGCATGAGCGTCGAGTCGGCCTGGGTTACATTACATAGGCAGATTGCCAGGATGGGGGACCGTCTCGGTTGAAATCCCCATGCGAGGATTCTCGGCCGAGTCTGGATCTTCTTACTCTCGAGACCCTCTTTATTCTTGGGCGCTTACTGAGCGAGCTCCTACTTGGTGAAGCGCGGTATCAGATACTTTTTTTTGACGTGTTTGCTTCCATACATAGACGCTAACTCTGTGGTGTTGTCCTCACCTGCAGATGTTGGGCTCCGCAGACAAGAAACGATGCGATTCCGGAGTGATCTTGACTCACCGTCATTGTGACTCTATTGATGAAGGGCGACTTGAGCGAAGTCGGCCAAGGAACTCTCATGGCAAGTTTCAGGAGACAGTTGCAGTTGACGATGGAATATGGTCGTCGCTGAGACTGACGACTGCAAATGTTGTCCATCACTTGTAGGTAGTAAATCTAACAGTTGGGTTCCGAGAGCCTGTGTTATTCTCCTCATCAACACTTTCGTCCCTCGGCTTCATCTTGAACCGTGCTTGACTCATCTTACTCGGAAACATCTTGCTCCCCCTGATCTTGGTCGCACCTTTCTTTCTCTTTACGAAGCACTCACATTCATGTCATGATCTTTATTCTCCCCTTCTCGCTCCTTTGTCTTTCTTATTCTTGCAAAGCAGCCAGCCCCTGACCAGAGCTTTCGACTTGTCAGTTGGTTTGCCGAGAACCTTTTTACTCTCCAGTTTCTTTCCCGTGGATCTTGATTTTCATGTTAGTGGTGGCCACTCTCGCCCCCTTCTCGTTGCCAGACTTTTTCGCATTCACTCTGGAAAGTTACTTTGCAAAGCAAGTGTCCATATATTCGCACTCGTCCTTCTCCCTCCCGTCAAACTTCTCCCTAATCATGCTGGCAATATTTAAACGCAGCTTTGTTAGCCTGGTAGTAACTTTTGTTGCAGATAGAGAACCTTGCCAAAGTGTCTGATGCTTCAGTCTTCGCCTGCCCTCCGAAACCCGTCCAACCAGTCATCATAGACCACCAGCACCGTCGATTACAAGTGTATAAGCCGAGGCTGTAACAGGGGTTGAATGATCTGGTGTTCAATGTCCTCGGCTCGCTCCATCCTCTGAGTAGTACTAGGACATTCGCGTTGGCCGGTTCGGGTTACCCAGATGTGCGTCCAGAACCGTGGCGCTGTACCACGCCTTGTTCACTGCCTTCTTCTGAACAGCCCGTGCTTTTGATGAGATAGACGAGTCCAACCAGGACTTGGACTTCAGAATCCTGGGTCGTTGGGTGCGACTGACTGTCCTTGCCTGTGAGGCTGATCGAGACGGTATTCAGGGAGGCGTCGAGGTCAAGCCTTAGTCAACCACACTCGTCGACTCATGTGATTCGTAGCTTCAAGGAGCATCCCATTTCTCGTTCGAGGTGGATACACAATTGCAAATGCCAGCAATCTCAAGTGCACAGAGCATAGGTTTTGTAGTGATACGAACGTGATAGATATAAAAGACAAGGCGGTAGGATCGCGTACTTGAAACCTAGCAATGTCAACAATTTTGCATTAGTTACATTCCCAATCGATGAATTACCAATGACATGCTTCCATGTTCCCCGTTTGTGCTAGGAACTGGGCAAATATGAGTGACAGGAGGCTTAGAGAAACAGGGTAGTTTAACAACCTCCTCGAGGATCAATGGCCAAGACTTGACTTGGAAGATTGTGTTAGTATACCTAGTAGTAAGAATGGACTACAATCCTCGCTCGAGATCCGATGACTATTCTCCCTAGACTCTAGAAGAATCGTTAGTATCACCGTGGTACCATCCAAGAGTGTCACTTGTCATAGGCAAGGGACATGGGGCTCTGAACACGATTGAACTTCGAAGTTGGGTAATTCAGCTTTATTGAACTGCGCGACAGGATATAATGCTGTAAAACATGACAACAAGCTGGCTGAACGCAAAAGAACCATACCGTAAACATCCTAAACCAACAGAGCTGAGAGGTATATAACATGGAAACCAAATATGCAAGTCCACCAGAAAAGCGAATGAAGATGGCCAAATGTCGTCGAAAATTGTCTGCAACAATCAGTAGGAGTGGATATAACGGTCATAACAAAAAAAAAAATCTCATCGCCTCGACGCCATCCCAGGTGGTATTTTGAGGAACACGCGTGGCATACATGTGTCCAGGAGTAGTAGATCAGGGTATCTCAGGGCTTCGGATCTTGCTCATGGGCAAGGCCCGGCAGAGGAGGAGCAGCAGCTGATGCGGCAGGCATCAGCGGCGCGGTAGAAGGACAGCTACGCTGTCAAGAGTGGTTTGGGCACTGGGGCGTAGAGTGGAAGCGCGGCGGCGCCAGATTGTCCGTCCCAGGCATGGTTATCATCATCATCATGGGTCGCCCTTTTTTCACGACAAGCACTGGCCTACGAGACGACGGACACCATAGCATTGGCGTGCGTGCTCCATGAAGCCATCGGCGGACCACAGACGAGTCAGTATGGCAAGAAGTGGACGGTACGGACCAACACCTGATGGAACGAGTTCTGACAGCGTGCTCTCCGGTAGCGCACCTTGCATGTAATGTCCGTACGTGATGAGGCAGCCCTGGCACAGGTGGCCGTTCTCGACGCCAGAATCAGTCAGGGACGGGAAGCGAATGGAGGCCATGCCGCCAAAGTCATCTTCCACGACCTCAGCCTTTCGTGGCAGCCGCGACATATCGCAGGCCGGGGGCTCCAGAGGGGCCTCGTGGAAGTGCCTAAACATGCCGAGGACTCTCGGGGTCATGTTGGCAGCGCGGAACTTGGGCCTCAGCTCGGCCAGCTGCTCGGCGGAGCCGTGGACTTGGAGGGCGAGCTGCTTGGCCTGCTTGACGCTAACCAGGTGCTCAACTTGCTTGTGGGCGAACTGGAATCTCAGACCAAAAGTCCCCGGGATGCTATGCATGAGGGGGATCTGTTCCAGGTCGTTATCTGTGAGAGCAAAGCACTGCTTTGCTAGGGTTGGGGTTGTCATGCGAAAGGCCTGGTTCTCGTACAGGCACTCGAAGCAGACTCTCTCGCAGGTGGGCAAGAACAGGAATCCGCCAAAGTAGTGGCACGAAACGCATCTGCTCTGGTGGAGAGCCTGATGAACAAGGGCAGCCGGGTGGTGGCTGACGAGGCGAGTCTTGACCAGGGCCGTGAGGGCCTCGGGGGCATGCTCGATGACATCTCTATAAACGGGAAGATCCTCGACAACGTCCTTTCCCAGAGATGAGACGCGCGAGAGGCGCGAAAGCGACTGAAAGTCGAGGAGATCGAGCACACTGAGCAGAAGCTCCGCTGGGAGGAGGTCCAGCTGGCCCAAAGAAGAACCCCGTGGTTGGCCACTGGCACTGAGCGAGGGGCGAACAGCCTGAGGCAGGCCCCGAATCATGCCCTTGAACTCTGAGGCCTCGGGTCGAATAAGGTGGTGGAAAAGGTTCTGGGGGAGCTCGCTGCACATTGTATTTTTTGGAGGAGAGTCGATTTTCGGTTCGGTTTTTCTGTCTGTAGGCTTTTCTGTGAAGAGTAGTAGATTATTGAAAGAAAAGGACCGATCACTGCCAGGTTAAGAGTGCGGAAAAATAGTTGTGCTGCTTCATGGCCGAGGTTATAGCCCATGTACTTACTCAGCAAAGCGAACCGCTCAGATTCCAGCATTCTCAAAAAAGCAAACTTGATTCAGCAGCGAGGCGAGACGAGACCAGGGCGAGGGATAAAAAAAAAAAAAGAGGGGATTTCCCCATAGTTGCATGTGAAATGGATCCGAGGCGTGGTGTTTGTTTGACCAGGGACATGTTGAGGCTCTGGTTTTGGTTCCTTCCTTGATATAAGTCGGATGCAGCGAATTAAGCTTTTGGAAGGAAGCACTGACGTTGGACGGCACCTCCTTCCCTTTTTCTTTTTTTCATGATACCCTCTTGCCTTCTATATACATGCTTCTTTTTTCTTTTTTGCCTTCAAAAAGCGAGAGGGCACACACACTCTCCCTCACACACACACACCTCTTCTTCCCATCCATCTCGCGTATGTGTGGTTGTCGTTGCTATGCACTGCAGGCGCCCACCCCACGGACCGGCAAGACGATCCGGCCTTCGAGTTCCGGTTCCGCATCTACATCCACCGGAATTCGATTCAGCATATCCGGCGTCAAACCCACCCAATTTTGGTGTTTTTGCTTCTCAGACGTACATATTTGGCTTTAATCGCCATTACAGACATGATGAAGCCTGTTTCAAAGCATCGCACGCTGTCCTTCTCCCTCGTCTGATTGGGGCAAACCGATGATGCTATCCGGGGTCGACCACACCAGCCAAGAGGCATTGAACCGGGCTGACCCCAGTCTCATCGACTCCAAGACACGACAGGACAAGACACTTGCAAATATCCCTTCCCTTGCGTAACCCCTCACTCTGGGGCCGCATCAAACCGCCCAGACAAGGTGCACACAGACACACACACCAATTACGGCATGAATCTAGACGTGGAGGTGGCGTCCACATCAAGACACCCTCCTCATATTGATCTTCATTGCCCCGATGCCACAACTCTTCTGTGCCCATCAAAATGAGGATTCAAGCATTCTATGGAACGCTGGCATCTCTGGGCGGCGCGCGAGAAACGCTGCAATTGGTGATTGCCCTGGTTACACACTCAACAAGGAAGCAAGCTGAGCTGGCCCAACCTAAGCGCCCACCGGAAGATCGTCGCCTCCATCAACCACACGCCGCGTCGTCCGTCTCGTCTGCCGGTCCCTCCTTCGTAAATACGACGACATGTGCCCTACAACAACTCGGCACGACGAGGTTATAATCCTCAATATCCGAGGCACCATTCCTCTGGCTCACTCGCTTGCTCACTTCGCTTCGACTTGCTAAACAGGACAGGCCAGGCAAGAATGTTTTCTTCTCTAATCAATTAATCAATCATTGGTCCCTGGACTGGCGCGCTTGCCGCCCATGGATCCGTGCCATCCAATGCCATGGTCCATGGATCTCAACCCTCGGACCAAGATTCGCGAGCATGAGCCGAACCGAGATGCCGTTCCGTTGTGGCTTTCATCGCCACCGCCCATCATCCAACGTGTTGATAATGCCATGTCGTAAGCATTCATCTCCCAGATCTTGCCTGCAACTAGAGATGACTCCTGCCGCAGTCTTGAGCGCAGAATAATGTCGCATCTCGGCGATTTCCACATGGCGCCCGCGGAACCCCGTTGATACCGGCAATTGCACCCGGGCACTTGCTTCTCAGGCATACAAAAGCCAACCCAACACTTCCTTGGAGTCGAGACGACGGTCAATATATCGGTTGTCGATTCAAGGAGGCGCCCATGCGCTGCCACCTCGGCATCAGATGAGGCTCCGGCTTGCAGGGTTCAGGGTCAGTACACGTAGCGTCCACTAATGACGCTACTGGCGAGCTTGACTCTTGTTTTGCTGGAGAGCCGTCGTGAACCGAACGAAAAAGATCCACCGTGGGGTCACGGAACTGTATCACCGCTCCAGATCCCTTCAAGCCCTCTTCCCTGCTCGTCGACCCCAACCTGCCACGTTGGGCCAGCTAACCCACGGGTCAACAAGGTCCGAACTGAAACGACGTAACCTCGGACCATTGTTGCAGCTGTCAGCATATATCCTCCCCAGCCGAGTCGACTGCTTTCTTGCTTTTGCTCGTGAAAAGGGGCCAAACCCACTTTTGAGAGCGTGCAGCGGCATCATCACCATGGAGACTCTTGGCGCTTCACTTCTCCAATTCCGAAATACCCTTGACTCCAGGCGGAGCCTCGACTCCACTGCCTGAAGGCTGGGTCCGGAAACCAATCTGAAAGGAGCCAGGTTTGACAGCTTGAAGTCCACATGTTGAGACTGGAGTATCGTGATGCTCGATGGCTGCTACACGCAATGCTATCAAGCTCTCCAACAACTCCAAAAACCCTCAATTAGGAACGTCACACTATATGTGGAACTCCCGCTGCCATACTAGTGTTTACGGGTCGGTGATAAAAGTGCGGATGGGGACAGGGACCATGTAAGTCGACGACGTCCAGGTCTTGGCATGAGTTGTCATATTTAAGATCCTACCCAGACGGCCAAGCTTTCTCTCTATTGGGTTTAGACTTTGGACAACTTGAACAATATGCTCGAAACACCTTCTACAGCCAGCGGAGGAATGCGGGTATGCCCGAGAAGTTCACCGCTCGCGCACGTCAAGTCTCCAACCAGTAGAGCATTCCATTGACTAGACTACGTGGGCGGATGAATGAGGTATCTCAAGGATAAACTTGATAGTATGTCTTTTATAGGCTTCAGTTTCATGTGATGTCAGGCTTAGCCTCGCTGTTGTGTGCAGACGGCCTCCTTGCTCCTCATGCCTGCCACTCCCTCTGCCTCTATGTTGAACTTGGCGTGAAGCAACTTGACTTGGCAGTACAAAGTCTTCTCTACTTTGTCGTACTTGCTGGTTCGTCTCGGCGTTATATGATGTAGGTGAAATGAACATGTCATAGTCTGACCCGGAACGTTGACCACCGTTGGTTTGAACTTGTCAAGATATCTTGCGATGAAGAGGGTACTGTCCTAAATTTGACACTTGTTTGTCTCCTATGTTACTCTTCAATTTTCGCCTCGACTGATGGTATCTCTGAATCGCTATGCCTTTAGTTGTAAATTGATGGGCTGATAGCTGTTGCTCTCAACGGCGTCTATTAAAGAAGATATCAACCACAATAACAAGGAACACCGTTATCAACACATGACACAGTTAAAACCCCAACATCTTGGAAAACTCCATTCTATAATATGTTGATGCCGTGACTCTAAGTCGACAGTCATGATATCGAATTTGGTCACGACAGAGTCATACTCTTCTTTATGTGTTGAGTAACACTCTCTCGGGCCGAGCACATCATTGGGCCAAACAACATTTGCAATCAAAGGGAAGAGAGAGAGGCCATGGGTGGCCTTTCGCTAGATTGCAGCCATCAACCATCCTCTGGTACCCATCTGGTGCCCCTCGGACCCCGTTCTCTCTCAGTTGTTGTTGCTATCATGACCACAGAACCATTGTTGTAGTTCAAGCCGACGTCTCTAGGAGAGAGCCGTTCACCAAGAACTCTTTCAGCCTATTTATCTTTAATTCCACATTATACATAGAGGTGGCGAGCTCAGCGGTCGCCCTGTTGGAGGTCAGGAGGGGGTTTGTGTATGCATGAGATACAGTGTGTGCTCGTGTCAGCAGTAAATACTTTTTTTATAATACAAATACTGGAACCAAAACACAGGCGTCGCTGTTTGCCCATCTACGGTGATATTGGGATCTGTTCATTGCATAATGTTCTCACCAGAGGTCAAGATATCCATCTAGAGTTGCCCTCATGTTCAACCGTTGTCGTACCCTTGTTGCACCACCCACTCAATGATTATAGTGGACAGTTCACATGGGCTCAAAATAGATTCTCTAACATAAAACAAATACATATGGCTACAAAATGAAGAAAAACGTCATCTCAAGTGTCTTGCATGGTTAGGAGGTAATGTGCTATAGGGTAAGTGACAATCTTTGGGCTGCTTAACATGATGGATTACTTCGATCGTAGTTTCGTAGATTGATGAGGTTCTTAAAATGGAGTAAAATAACGAGTGTCATTGGGATAGAAATCCGTGTTTGGGGGTCTGATATGCGGTAGAACGTTGGACAAGGGACGCAGGAGCGAGAAAAATAGCGAGTTCAGCAATACAACGCCAGACGCATAACCATCATCGAGAAGCTCAAATCTAACGAGAAATTCATAGATATCACAAAGATGAAATAGGACAACGAAAGACCCAAGCAGCATGCTCTCAACTGTGAGACCATCTCCCTCTTTTCTATGAGTAAGTGTCATTCATTCTTGTCTTGTCGAGGCCGAACCTTCAACACCCGAATCCAACAGTGTAAGAAAGAACCAATCATGAGCCAACTAGCGTGCACTGGTATTCCAAGGTAAACCAGATAATCGTGCAATGTTAGAGTTGTCCGACCCAGCTCAGGAGCAAGGCGATGAGATGACAGGACTGCGCCAACCCTCATGTTTGAAGCTTTGGCCACGCGTAAAGATGAAAGGCAATCTCGACATGTTTGCTCCAGCTCCCGCAATCATCAAAACCATGATCCAACACATCCATCAACTCATCCATCTTTGTTCTTTGTCACAAGAGTGATGGAGCTTGGTGATTGGCTCAGAATTGATAACCGAGGAAGAAGCGGAGACGACGGGCTCACACGACGACAATCCACTTGGTTTTGTGGGGGTGAGTAACTACCCTGTCTGCATCGATGCTCTGGTGATCCATGGCTTGGAGAACAATATCAACGAGACGAGGGGGTGAATCCTCGCCGATGCTGACTTCAAAACAAAGGGAAATCCCACCAGCTGCGTGATGAGATCGAGAGCTCGCCTCACCCGTCCTCGACCACGCGTCATCTTTTCACACGGCAACAGCAACAGCAACAGCACCAACACCACCACCACAAGTGTCAACACAAACAAGACCACCAACATCAAGATGGCAGCCGCAGCAGCAAGTGCGCTGCAGCCTGGGGTTGAGCCCTCGATCCCTGAAATCTTCACCTCGGAGCCCCTCATCCGCGACGACTTGTTCACAGAGTCGTCGCGCGTGCAGGACGCTACCGTTGACGAATGTCTGCCCTTCCTCAAGGCCCAGGAACACTCCTCCTGCAACTCCCACGGGCTGCCCCATCTGGACCGTCGCCGCCATGTCAACTTCCTGCATAAGCAGCTTGGAAAGCTGCCGGGAGGCTTCATGTCCGCCGACCCCAGCCGTCCCTGGATCTTCTACTGGTGCCTCGCCGCACTCTCCCTCCTCGGCGAGGATGTCTCGTCCTATCGCCAGAGCCTCGTCGACACGGTCCGCCCCATGCAGAACCCCGACGGCGGCTTCGCTGGCGGCTTCGGCCAGACGTCGCATCTCGCCACCACGTATGCAACCGTCCTGTCGCTTGCCCTAGTCGGCGGCGAGGACAGCTACGACGTTGTCGACCGCCGTGCCATGTGGAGATGGCTATGCTCCCTCAAGCAGCCCGACGGGGGCTTCCAGATGGCTCTTGGCGGCGAGGAGGATGTCAGGTATGCACTGTAGCACTCACTGCCGGCTGTCAAGGCCCGCAGTCCCTCTTCCACCCCGGCCGTCAAGCCTGGAGATCCTACCCATATCCGATTCCTTTCGTATGTATTCTCTCCTCCTGACTGACCGTGTTGCAGGGGGGCCTACTGCGCGTCCGTCATCATCTCGCTCCTCAACATCCCTCTCGAGCTGTCACAGGACTCGCCAGCACGCTCCGCTGGCCACACTGGTCTGTTCACAGGCCTCGCCGATTATGTACGCCAATGTAGGTGATGCACAAGGCCCAAAAGTCGTTCCCGCTCTCTGATCGCTCACCAATAAGGCCAAACGTACGAGGGCGGCGTGTCGGCAAAGCCGGGCGTTGAAGCACATGGTGCATATGCCTTTTGCGCCCTCGGATGCCTCTCCATCCTCGATTCTCCACATCGAGCCATCCCGCGGTATGTCTCTGTTGTTCCCCCCAGGCCCACGATGGCCTACCCACTGAAGTGGTGACATGGGAGCATTGCATGCTGACCCAGACCTGATCGTCCTCTTCTCCAGCTATCTCGACGTTCCACTGCTTATCTCTTGGTTGTCTTCCCGTCAGTACGCCCCCGAGGGCGGTTTCTCGGGTCGTACCAACAAGCTTGTCGACGGTTGCTACAGCCACTGGGTCGGAGGTTGCTGGCCCCTGATCGAGGCCGCTCTCAACGGGCCCGGAGGGGAGGCGGCGGCCGGTTCTGGCGGCCACCCGCTCCCTGCCGCAAGGGATAGCCTCTTCAGCCGCGACGGCTTGATCCGCTACATCCTCTGCTGCTGCCAGGACCAGTCCAAACGGGGTGGCCTGAGAGACAAACCGAGCAAGTATGGAACTCCCCTCCTGCATCTGAGTATTTTCGGTGAGCGCTAAACCCAGCCCAACAAACAGGTACTCGGACGCCTACCATACCTGCTATGTCCTCTCCGGCCTGAGTTCAGCGCAGCACAAGTGGGACCTGGTTGCTGCTCGCACCCACGAGGCAATTGTGGCGGGAGATTCATGGTCTGTGTCACCTTATATGGAAGGTGAACAGGTCTTTGACGAGGAGGATCGCGTCGCCACGGTGCACCCCGTCTACGTTATCCCCAAGCACAAGGTGGAAGAGATCCAGAACTATTTTGCATCCAAGCACGGCTTTTGATTGCCAAGCGGTGCCTGTGCCAGCTGGATTTGGTGACGCGGAGGGATCCCTGTCCAAGTCAGGCTGAGAGAGTTTTGGTATGGATGCCATGAGAAACGAGACATGATTGAGTGCAATTACGAGTGGCGGGGCAGTTGATTTCCTTGTTCTCTTTGCCGCGTTGAGATGGCCGGTCCTTGTCTTTTTCCCATTCGCAGTATATGGTTAACCATCAATGTCAATATTGTTGATACCAATACATGATCGGATCAACTCTTGGCCGTGCGGGAACTCAGATCTCAGTTGACTCATGGCGACTTGGTTCAGCCAGATCGAGGATTGGCCGTCCCAAGGTGGATGGATGGCTGGTGGCCAAAGCACGACATGGCGTCTGCGTCGTCGAGGTATGACAGACTAGACCGATGCTTATCCATCTTGAATCAGAGATACAGCACAGGCATCCACAACAGGCAGGCAACCGGCTGCATGCATCAGTGAATTTCCGACCGACTCGTAGGCCCCGGCCGCCAGATGAGGAACCCCATCCGCACCTACCTACATGTCGACAGCATGACCGGATGGTTCTCGAGGCGGTGGATGTCCGAGAGGGCTGGGAAACGAGGCAAACACCAATCCATGTAAACTCTCATGGTGTCATAACGTCAACAGGCATGACCAACTGACAGCGCATCGTCTGGAGAAGGCAGGGATCTCGCTCAAGGTTGAGATTGAAAACCAACACTGGTCACCATTTCCTTCGTTCTTCTGGGATGCACATGATCTTGCTGGTAGAGGGAGGACGGTGATCCCACGCCATACGACCACGACGGTAGCAGTTGCAGGGTCTGCGCATCATCTCGAGGCCAGGGCCGGGCCCATGCTTCTCGGCATCCAAGAGTCCAGGACTGGGCCCTTGGGAGGCCATGGATCCTGTGTGCAGCACTTTGAACTCTGCTCCACCTGTTTTCGGTCACGTTGCTTTTGCCCACTGCGATGTGGACGGGTCTCGATGAGGGCGCATATCATGGCATGAGCATGGGAGATTGACGTCCTCCTTTTACCAGCCTCCCGACCAGGTGCGAGATTTAAAGTGGTTTCTGCGCAAATGTGGGTGAAAGCGTGGCATGAGAACGCTGTATATCAGGCTCTCTGACGGCGTGTCCTGGGTTTGACTGACCTAACCCACGGCACACACACACACAAACACGCAGGCTCTTTCCGCAGACCGCCTCGCGTATCAGGCCAGACCTCGGGATTGAGACTCGTACATGTCAATGGCGTCCGGTGGACGAATGTCTCGTTGCCCGGAGGTCAGCCCTCTGAACGGCGGGCCGTATGTGGCCACCGCCGCGCCCCCGCCTCTGCACTGCGGTCTGTGGCCGCATCTTAAGCAACCAGGTCTGGTGCATGCCTGCATTGCAGCCAGACTGTCTATGCCCATGCCCATCTCTGTGTACCGAGGTGCGTGTGTGTGAGAGAAGAAACGTCCATGCAAGAAGCTGAACTCAAAGTACATAGGACAAGGGGGATACTTGGGACGCGGCCCCGATTGTGGCGCACATGGAAGAGATAGAAGCCGAGACACGGCACGGCAGGTTATGGGCGCTTCTCTTTTATGGCCTCTCTGGGTATCGCCGCCTCGGGTCTGGAATTCGGCCAGTTCAAGGGTGAACTCGGTGCTTTCTGATAGTACAACCAGTACAACATCCCAGGCGGCATTTCTCGCCCCCAAGCACCCATAAATGCAGCGAGTCTTCTTTGCGATTACGTGCATTGTCGTATCCACTCCACCGTGAATTCTGTGGGGACCACAAAACAGGGTCCTTTTAACGGTCAACAGCAGGCATGGATGCTGAGACAACCCCACGGCCCTGTCTCAAACCCGACCGACGTGCGTTGTTGAATCGAGTGGTTCGTTTCAACATGATTCCATCTTGGCCTGTTAAGTTTCATGTCTCTTGCTATACGTAGCATGTTCCTGAGTGCTGTTCGTGTGTCCTCATTGCCTTCCAATAAAGCTGATTTCGATCCGTACGGAGAATTAACTGGGGAATATCTGAGGAGGGGCCGTAAGAAAGAGATCTCCCGCAAGGGCATAAGCGAGCTGGTCCCTGCCTGTGATCCTCAGAATGATGTTGAAGAGAGCCGAATGCCGGTTAACACTTTTGTCGCAAGGTAGCTGTGGCCATGTCCGAAAACCAAGACTCTGGAGGCAGCGATCGCTCGTTAATGTTCTTGACCGTTTGTTATTACCCACTCCAACAGAGTTCATATCCTGGTTCCCCGTCAGGCGGGCGTTTCCGCAGGCCTTATCCATGAAAGGCCACCACAACAAGGACCAACACAGACGGTTGCGAAAGATAGGCTGAGGGAGTCGATCTTTGCAGTAGTCATGCTACTAGTTGAATCGAAGGCAGTCGAGAGTGCGCAATCGTTCTGGCCTTGCAATGTCAGGTGTCTGTTGAGTTGTCTGCCGTTGCAAGAACATAGCATTTCGAACCAGGTCTCCTTCGTCGGGGAACCTTGACAGTCCATCAACTGAGAATAGACAAATTCAGATTGCATATTCGGCCGGACCCAGTCATCCAGTTCGTGTTGCCGTCTGTTGTGGTGGGATTGGCCAGTTTTACCAGCCGTCGACCCGGAAGGCGCTTGACTTGAAGGATACTTGAAAGTACCTGGTGTACGGAACCTCGTCGTCGAGCGGATATGCCAAACCGTCAATTCAGGAGCCCCTCGGAGGCCTGACAAGCAGATGGGAATCGAAGTGACCCATCATGTGCCGTTCCGCTGCCCCTCGTCGTCATTGTCCATCATCATCATCGGCATTTCTGGCTGATGTGCCCCTCATCGCGCCCCTCATCCAACCTCTCTTGGCAGTATGCAGAGACAAAGGCACCGTCGGAAGAAGGAAGAGGCTAACTGATGGCAAAAAAGCAATGGGAGACCGTGGGAACCACATCCGTCGCGCCTGGCAGGTGTGCCAAGCCCGCCCCAGGAGCGGCCGCAGGTTGGGCCCTCTCAGGTTTTTCCTTCACGCCGCGAGCGATCTTACGCTGGCCTGGTCTCGCGGTTGTCCAACCTCCAGGGTTGAAACGGCACAGCAAGACCCGCAACATGCTCGCCACGATGCGCGGAAATTTTCTGGATGTCGTTTGGTATTGTGTTTGTTTTTGCTGACCCTTCCGGCTGGATAGCCGCCTCGATTAATTTCGCTTGCGGATATCCTGCAATGGGCGATACGCCCAAGGTAAGCAACGGGGCGACCACGGCGCGTAGCACGTCTTTTTTTGTCGCTGGCGGTTATCAGAGTTTCTGCTTCAACTTGTTTTAAGCGACGGGGCCAGAGCCCAAACCCAAAACGCTCAGAACACCGACCATCTTGTTCCATTTTGGTGGACAACTTCGTGGGGCGTGGAGGCATGTGTCATGGGATTTCGGTGGTCGTCACGTCAGAGCAAACTAGCGGCCCCAAGGTGGAATTCTGGAAGAGTTCCAATTGTCGAATCGCCGTCCGCCGTTGGAAGCTCGAGCTCCGTCATGGCCCGGGTTGAATGGAACTCCCTTGTCCTCCACAAAGCCCACTCGAACCCACAGAACCCACCAAGCTCTCGACGAGATTCGGCATCCCTGCTGTGAGCAAACGCGCCCAATGGCGGTCTTGCAGCGCTTCTCGGCGAGCCGTCTGTTTTGAGAGTTTCTCGATAGTTAGCTCAGACCTAGTGAACTAAGAAGACTGAAGTGTCACTGGGTAGGGAGCGATGCGAAAAGTGGCGGAGAGTACCGCCATGTCTTTATCCGAGGAGAATCATCGGTTCAGAGCTGGACAATGCCTCTGACCATCGAGAGAGCCCTTAGGTTTGCGATGGACGACCTCTCCTGGCGTTTGTGCTTGTGGCTGGGTAAATCGGTGATCAAGAGGCAACCACCCGGGATGCTTGTGGTGGTGGTGGCGGTTGTGGTTGTACCGGCCGGCCGATTGACGAGAGAACAAGGGGAGTTGAGGTCAGGAAAGGTACAGTCGGTACCCCGCGTTGACCGGCGCGAGCAAGTACGTCCCGCTACTCGGAGCCGTCTCGAGGTTCCAGTCTTGTTATTGATGTTGTTTTTATTAACATCGACAAGCAAGCATTGCCAACTCATCATTGCATGAAGGTTAGGGGCTGGCCTGCCTGCCTCCCGTCTGGTCTGCCTGCCCTCCGGCCTTTGGCCCAGCCTACCTAACTAGACAGACTTACACTGTACAGTACCTGCCCTCTTCCTTTCTTCCCTCACCTTAGTCGTTGTCTCGCGCCTCTTGCGTGGTCCCTCCTGCCATCCGCTTCCCCTCCCCCTCCCTTGCCCGTACTGTAGCTAAGGCAAGCACGGAGTTCGGACGCTGCTTCCCCTCCTCAACACAGACTGCCCGTCCGTCCAGTCCATGAATCCTGGCCACATCTCACTGCCATGCCATGCACAGGCCTCTGCCACTTGGCTTACCCCAGTGCACCCAAGCCTTTTTCGCTTCTCACATATGATTCTTCAATCGAGCTGCACTCCCGGGCTGCCAAATCTGCAATGCACACGCCCTCTGGCCACACCATCGAGGCCGCATCAGGAAGAGCATCCTCCAGTGTCCAATCAATCATGCTGTTTTCACCGTTTTCTTTCCCTCTCCATGGGGAGGGAGGGAGGGAGGCATGCCGATGCTCGCCTGCTTCTGCTGCTGCTGCCTCTCTGCCTCTGCTGCTGCGTTGCGTTGCTGGGGACAGCCCTAACGGCGGCACCCACACACCTGCGCCGGTGGATGCATGGCACAGGGCATGGTGGGCAGGGATGAGAGGGATCATGGTCGTTGGTCCACTGGCAGAGGGGCCAGCCACTGACTGTCCTGTTCATGCACGTCGTCGCGCTGCTTCACCGACCCTTTCCTTGGGGCCCTGGGCTGGGGGAGGGAGGGAGTGGGAAGCAGAAAGTGGACTGTCGTCGACCGGCTTGACTGGCTGCTGCGTGTGGTGTCACTATTGAGTTACTCTTCTCATGGCATCGTCGTTCTTGTTCGCTGCCCTGTGCTTCTTCTTCGACGGCCGACAACCAGGCCACTGAGACTGCACCCAAAAGTTTACTCGCGTGCAGTGCATCATGATGGAACTCCGCTCTCCATGTTGCTATTTCGGACTCGACACTTGGTCTCTCGCTTATCTCGAGGGGAGACTGAATACCTTCCCGCAGTTGATCAGCCAGGCACGTCCTCGAATCTCCCTCGAACCTCTAATATGCCTCAGGGACCCGCGCGCTTTGTGAAGTTTACTGGGTACGAATCGTACACATTCGCAACCGCCACATGGAGTTGAGAACGTGGCCCGCTTTCACTGAGTCGCTGTCGCCTGGCCCCAGCGCAACACTCTAGTCCCTCGACTAGGCCGCACAACTTGGCCGCCCATTTCGCGCGCGACAGACAGACGAGGATCAAGAACAAGATCCTAGCAGATGCCAATCCCCGGTCCTGAGAATTTCCGCTTCCAGTTGGCTGCGGCACTGATGGCAATGGCCCGGCAGGGCAGGTACAGTATGAAGGCACCTTAGACAGGCCGAGGTGCCCTGCAGCAGCTCCGGCCGCGGGGCTCTCGGCGCTCGAGGGGAGGGGACCCGGGTGTGGGTTGGTACTGGTGCTGGTGCTGGCTGGTGCCCCTCGCCGTCCAGCCTCTGGCTCTGCTGTTATACAAGCTGGTACTTTGGGCTGGTTGCTGTGCATTAGTGGCCGCCAAACCAGAGATCTTGGAGGTCCAGATGGTGGCAGTGAGCCAGGCACATCCTGTCCTGCTTGTCTTGTTGTTGATGTAGGTGCTGGTATCACTTCGCTTTGTCTACAGTACCTGATGGCTGCAGGTCATTTCGCCCCTCGACGTCTTGACCCTTCCTTCGAGGTGCTTGACCTGACGACCAGAAACGAGTTACCCGCTCCGGGCCACTGAGGTGAAGCCGTCCTCGCCACCTGACTTGAAGCTAAAGCAAGTTGGAAATTGCTGCCATGTCGTAGTGATGCATCTTCAATCGCGTGTCTGCATGAGCTTCGCAGACCGGGCCCTGACTGGCCCCATCGCCCCCCATTCCTAAGACCATGCCATCATGCCCTCTTGTCTATCTACGCAGCAGCACGGCCGGACACGGATGGAAGAGTGCGCCGGTAGCATCGGGGGGCTGCACGGTGAGAGGGGGATGGGGGCAAGCGAGAGCATAGAGTTTGGCGCAAGAGGCCTTGCTGGAGGAGAAGAAAAAAAGACTCTGAAGTGGAAAGAAAACAATAACAAAAAAAACGAGAGAGGAGACGGACCCGGGAGGAGGAGAAAAAAAATGGAACGTACTAGGTCCCTTCGTGGTACGCCGGTGGCCGAAGGCGTTAACTTTGGGAATCAGAGATCGCCTGGTCGCTGCATCCTCCATGTGTTCCGGTGGAGTGGCCTAGTCGCCAGCGACTTTGATCAACTGGCAACCAGGTAGGCCAACACAGCAAAGATGGGTCACACTCTTTCGAGAGCCGCATCGTTGCTTGCATCTGCCTCCATTCGCGCGTCGTCCTTTGTCTCCAGACACCCCCTGTCCCCGCGCTAACAAGCTGTCTGCAATAAAGGCACACATGTCTCGCCGTGCCATCGGCTCGACTCGTCTGCAGCAGATGCACTCGCAGGTCAGTCAGGTCGCGACGGACGGAGCTTTTGACAAGACCAAGCAAGGTATCCTATCCGGCCGGTATCCTTACAGTACCTACAGTACTTACTGGGCCCTTCTCCCGAGCCCTTTCTTATCTTGAAGCTTCCTTCGTCTCTGCTCTGCTTCAAAACCTTCTTCCTCGCTCGCGCTCGTTCTCGTTCTCCATCTTCTATCCCATCTATTCTATCATCCACCACCCATCCATCCCATCTCGCTCGCACCCACCAGGGCCCCCCTACCTACCTCCACGGCACACGACTCGAAGCCAATTTGACAGGACCCTGAACGCCTTTTTTGCATCTCTGCCCTCCAGAAGCAGGCATTGAGCATTCACCAGGATTACTCCAGTCTCAATTCTACAATCCCCGTTGTCTACCTCGCACCCTGCCACCTTGAATCAAAGGGCAGGTTGATATCCCGTCGTCGCCTCCACCTCCGTCCGCGCTCCGCCTTGTCCTCGTCTCGAGCTCGATTCTTGGGTGAACCAAACGGAATTGGATCATACTTTTGGCCTCCCTCTCTGCGTTCATCGCTTTTTTTCTGGTTTCTAGACAAGCGTTCTTGATCTGTTTTTTACTCTGCCATTATTATTCTTTATTTTTTTTTCTCCCCTCCGAACCCCCCCTCTCCGGCCTGTCCCACACTGGTCGGTCTCCCGCATCAGAGGCGCGCTCTTACAAGCTCGGTTTCCACTTTTCCGCTCCTACCTTCAACCGCAGCCGTCCTCGGCCTCGACGCTCCGGCGCAGCTCGGTGAACGCCACCACACAAATTATCACAATGGGCGGTTTCTACATGCAGTATCTCGAGAGTAAGTTGGTCAATGAATCAATCCAGCCCCTTTTGAGAAGTCAATTCCGGTCCAGCCATCGGCAATTGATTCATCACTTGCTGGGTGAAACCGAGTTCCCCCGCCTGCGGTGACTCTTTGACGCCGAAGTGGCGGGGACAACGGCACATCTCCCGGTTATACCTCCACTCACAACATTGAGTCCAAGTTGGACCATGCCACTGCGTCAATGTTAGTCGAGGAATCATGGCAAAGCCAGACTTTGGGAGATTTAAGCCTTCAAGTCTCGCGTTGGCATGACGACGAGACTGACGCCATTCGACCACGAGCTTTCCCCATGGCCGAGTGCCTGTTCAAACACAAAGAAGAAAGGACTCTTTGCTAACCAAGATTTCAAACAGGCCTCTGCCGGCGTCGAGGATGGACAGACCCCATGTACGAGTGCTACCGGGACCACAGCGGCTACACTTGTCTTGTCCTGGTCAACGGCCGCGAGTACCAGACGGATCTCGCCTACGAGTCTGACGTTCTTGCTCAGGAGAACGCTGCCATGCGTGCCTTTATGGTCTGTCGCAACTTCTCTGTCAACGGAGGCATGCTGGCCCGCAACGGCATCGTGCAGGGCCTGCCTGCTCAGGACTCGGGCCGCCGCCGCAAGAGTCGTCACACTTCATCCAGGGACAGTGACCGTCACAGCCGACGATCAGGTCATCACTCGAGCAGTAGCTCGACAGCCTCGTTCGAGTAGAGGCTGCCGGTGCAGCTCGCGACGGTTATTCGGGTCCAAGTTGATAGTACACCAACGGGCTTAGATCGGCATGGAAGTCACCCACGTGAAACCATGCTTGGAAGCACAGGGGAAAGGAGCCCAGGCACAAGACGACTTACAAGCGGTTGAAATGCTTCACAGCTACCCCGAGGGATATACCCACACCGACCTCCCTCGGCAACCTCTCTCACGAGACTCAAGGAAGAATCCTCGACTTTCTTCATCATCTTCTTCATTTTCTGTTTTCTTCTCTTCTTTCGGCAAGAGACAAGGCGACTCGCGCCTCCGAATCCTCTGGCCATTTTTCAACGACTCATGATGATATGATACGACTTAGATGCAGCTTCACTCCGACGGCCGGCATATGCGACTTTGCTTTTACCTACCTTGCGTCATTTGCTTCTCACACGAGATTGGACTTATTTTTCACCTACGTTATTCCCTTGTTCACTCCTATTCCAATTTTCCTTTGCCTTAACGAAACCTTGAATGTTCGATCCGGTTTGAGTGGGTGTCCATCACTCAGAGCTCATGACGCGGTCACCGACATGGGCGTTACGAGAATACTTCTTCCAGCGATACTGGCACACCACGATTGTTTTCTTCAGGATTTGCTCAGGGTGGTCACGTAGTTGAGGGAAGTGGCCAACAAAAAAGAAAAAAGATGGAAGGGAAAAGTCTGCGTTTGGACAAAAAGCTCGACGATTCTGCGACGCCATTCACAGGGGAGGGTAGATTCTTTTCACATCAAGCCAGCCTAGCTTTTACACGCCAGGTACGACCAGCTTACGACAAAACAACCAAAATGAGAGAGAGAAAAAGCGTCCTTCTATCGAAATTTTGCTGGGGCTTTTTATCATCAAAAATGGTCGAGAGGCAGGCTTGACTGGCAACTTTGGGTTGCTATTTTTCCCGGGGTTTGAGGATTCAAGATGAAGGACGAACTGTGCTGCAAAGGGGAAAAGTTTGTGCATCAGGGAAGCCAGCGTTGACTTTTTTTGTTGTTTACGGTTGAACAATGTGGGATGAAGCGGATGATGTGACAAGTTCGAGTATGGACAGTGATGGAGTATGATGACAAGATATTTTTAACGACGACAATGATAACGACCTTTTTTACTTGCGCCTGCTGTCGGTAGAGATGGAGAGTCTATGCCGTGCCCTCTCATATGGTGCAGATTGATGAGTACACGGGATGGATGTAAGATGCTTACATTGGGAAGGGAAGTCAGCCTCAACAACAACAACAACAACAACAGGCGTGTACCTATTACACACATCAATATTTCCTGTACACACCGGTCCACCATGGTTCTAACTTACATGAGAACCCAACCCGGGTCATGTCAGCACGGTCATCAACCATTTCGACCCAGGAGCTAGGGTGGGCCGCTGCACTCGATGAGGTGTACCGAAACGTGGGGAAGCAAACCCTTGATTAAAGAGACGCCAGGATCAAGGTGGATAGAGTTGCTTTTTCCGAAACTCTGCTGTACGTACGTACATACCAGACGCAGTGGTTCGTGCCAGAGGGCAAGCCAAGTTGAGTGCGGCTGGCTGAGAAAATGAGCGGCATGATGCTTCCTGGTTGGAGATGCCTTTCGAAATAACTTCCGGCTCTTCTAGCCTAGTTGCAGGAATGAGAAGGGCCCGAAGCTTCTGAGGTTGAGGAGTGTCCAGCTGTGCTTTGTCAATGAACACCCTACAGGTGTCATGTATGTTCAAGATACATGGGTTCGGGTCAATGAGATGAACCAAAGCTAAAACAGAACCGCCGAGTCGTTGCAGGGTAGGGGATTTTATGAATGGCCCAGCATCACTGAGATTCATGTAAGACATGTTCTAGTGGTGATCTTATGAAGTTGAGGTCTGTAGAGCTAAACACCTTGACGACGTCCACCATGTTAGTTCCAGACCTAGCCGCCCAGGTCTCTAGCGATGACGTCTGGGGTGTCGTGGCACTGCTGTGAAACAAAGGACCAATGATCAGCGCCAGCAAAAGATCGTCATTGCCTGCCAATGTCGTCCTCGTGCTCCCACCCTTGAGGCAAAGTTTATTAAAAGACAGCTGCTGCGCGGTCATGGGACTCTAACTGACAGCCTTCAGGGTAAGACGGACGACGAGGCTAGACCGGATGGGGGAGTCGACAACAGAAAGATCTGTCCAGCTCTTCGTGGGGTCGCGAGATGCAGGATGATGTGAGTGGACGTGTCAGACGGGGGGGTTTGAGGCTGAGGAGGGTGGTCTACTGGACGACATGGCCCCCCGCGAGATGGAGTTCAAGCGAGATGGCGTGGTTGTGGGTGAAGTGTGGGATAAATTTGGAGGGGATTACGAGATTGCCGCGTCGTTACGAGGAGGTTGAAGCATAAGAGAGACAAAGAGGCCCCAATCAGCGGGATGCAATTGGCAAGATCAGATGTCGATATGATGGGGTCAGGAGTACAATGCAATGCATCAACACGAAATGGCAAACAAGTAAATTGAATTCCAGGGCCTGGCCAGGGGTTGCAGAGTTAAAGACGGGAATAACAGCTCGTGAAAGGCCAAGTGGCCACCTCCTGAATGGAAAAAAGTAAGGGGACATGGTGCCACTGGGCTGAGGCCACTCAGACCAGACAAGACAGGCCTCATGACGATGGTAAACATGAGACATGACGAAAAAAAAGGAGGCAAGATTAAAGAGACATGGGAAGAGGTGAGAGAGAAAAAAAAAAAAAGGAAAAAGGAGAAAATCCATGTTGAAGAATTAGTTAGTCTGAAACTTGGACCTAGATCACCAATAAGCGGCAACGCCTTGTCCGATGGACAGGAAGTATTGGATTGGATTGGATCTAGGGGAATGGAGCTTTGTCGTTCGTTGGCGTCGTTAGATGGTGATATTACCCTCATTACTTGGACGCAATCACCCGCGGCTGAGGCGGTCACATCCGTCTGGACTGCGTCAGAGATTGATTATTAGTCCTTCCAGAAGCACGGAAGCGCGCAATTACTATGGACAACCATCCCATCAGGGGGAGTCACCGCGCTCTTCGATTAGAAAATATGACGCCCAATTTCGGGAAATGGCTGTCGAGCCACAACCGCCCCGCCTGGTGGTCGTGATTGGCGTCTCGGACCCCTTTCCAACAGCCTCTCATCACGGGGCCTCGTGTCGAGCTTCGCCCGCGCGTTTGGCCCGTCTGCCCCGTGAGGCGTAGGCGGCCACTAGTGCCAAACCGATGGGGGATGGGGGTAGGTAGGTAATCTTGAAGTTGTGGTCGATGTTGGAGAGGAGTTTTGGAGGTTTTGAGAGAACAAGAGCTGTGTCTTTGGAGGAGGGGTTGGGCTGAACCATCCCGTCTTTTTAGACATAAATAACATCCTGTAAGCTAAAACATGCATCGCCAGCCAGCGAATGCATACTACGTATGCCATGGATGCTTGTTTGTGGATTTGCAGTCCATACAGCACATCTCAGTTACAAGAGGCCCTATAGCAGTTACGAGATCTGCTAGGAGGATGCACCCGGCCAGTACGAGGCGCAGGTACCTACCCTTCTGAGCGCGCCCCCTGCCCGCCTGGCCCTCGGCGGCCCCACCCTCTCCGTCAAGCACGGGCAAGTCAACTCTCAGCCTGCATCCATCTTAGCACGTTGGCCTTAACATCCCCACTTCGATCCATCCCCATTCCCTCCTGAATTCAAAGTCGCGCCTCTGCCTGCTCTGCTCGATCTTCTTTTTCTTCTCCTCCTTCTTCCTCTCTCTCTGAGCTTGACTGACGACTTATTCTTCCTCCTCACTCACGATCTATCGATACCCTTACCTCTTTTCTAATCTAATCCTGTCGAGGTTGCTTCCCTTCTTTTCGGGACCTCGCTGCTTGTCGCTCTCTGTTCTTACATTCGCTGTTACCCCTTTGCCTTCGGCCGATTCGCATACGTAGCAGTTTCTCAACACCGCAATCATGAAGGGTATGTCTCAGGCCGTGGAGCTCGTGTAGCTTCTCGAGGTTCTCGCAGCACGCTGACCTTCTCCAGGACTTATTCTTGTCGGTGGCTTTGGCACTCGCCTTCGCCCTCTCGTACGTTGCCTCTCGGAGCTCCCTGACCGAGCTGCGCAAAGCTTGCGCCGAGCTCCTCTCGCCCCATCGAGCGAAACGCTGACAGCTCTGCGATAGACCCTCACCCTCCCTAAGCCTCTTGTCGAGTTCGGCAACAAGCCCATGATCGTGCACCAAATCGAGGCGCTGGTCGCAGCTGGCGTCACTGACATCGTGCTCGCTGTCAACTACCGACCCGAGATCATGGAGAAGTTCCTGGCCGAGGTGAGACAAAACCAACCATTGTACATGCAAAAGATGTGGGCTGACGTGCGCCGCAGTATGAGGAAAAGTACAACATCAACATTGAGTTCTCTGTCGAGTCTGAGCCCCTCGACACTGCCGGACCCCTGAAGCTCGCCGAGTCCATCCTCGCCAAGGACGACTCCCCCTTCTTCGTCCTCAACTCGGATGTCATCTGCGATTACCCCTTCCAGGACCTCCTGGCCTTCCACCAGAGCCACGGAAAGGAGGGCACCATCGTTGTCACCAAGGTCGAGGAGCCCTCCAAGTATGGTGTCGTTGTCCACCAGCCCGGCCACCGCACGCTGATCGACCGATTCGTCGAGAAGCCCGTCGAGTTCGTCGGCAACCGCATCAACGCCGGCATGTACATCTTCAACACCTCCATCCTCGACCGTATCGAGCTCCGCCCGACCTCGATCGAGAAGGAGACCTTCCCCGCCATGGTCCGCGACAACCAGCTGCACTCGTTCGACCTCGAGGGCTTCTGGATGGACGTCGGTCAGCCCAAGGACTTCCTCAGCGGCACATGCCTGTACCTCTCCTCGCTCACCAAGCGGGGTAGCAAGGAGCTCACTCCCCCCACCGAGCCCTTCGTCCACGGTGGCAATGTCATGATTCACCCCTCGGCCAAGATTGGCAAGAACTGCAGAATCGGACCCAACGTCACTGTTGGCCCCGATGTTGTTATTGGCGACGGTGTCCGTCTGCAGCGATGTGTGCTGCTCCGCGGATCCAAGGTCAAGGATCACGCCTGGGTCAAGTCCACCATCGTTGGCTGGAACAGCACTGTCGGCCGATGGGCTCGTCTCGAGAACGTGACAGTCCTGGGTGACGACGTGACAATCGGCGACGAGATCTACGTCAACGGTGGCAGCGTCCTCCCTCACAAGTCGATCAAGGCCAACGTTGACATCCCCGCCATTATCATGTGAGGAGCCAACTCGGATCACGACTTTGTCTTAACGGCTCGCTGGAGGACACACCAGCGAAGCCCTTCTTCACCTACGCAATAATCTCGAACAACGACCAAAAATTACACTTGATAAAAATTCACCACTCGAAAGAAAGATGTGCTGGCCACCGTCGTATACCAGGAGGGCCGTGTGGGAGGAAGTTCAGAGCCTGCCGCTCTCTCTATCTTAATACTTTTGTGCAATTGTCTGATGCCCCTTTTATGCGTGTTTATCTGGCGTCAAGGTCGGTACTTACAGAAGGCAGGCAGGCAGGCATGCCCAAGGTCAAAGGCAGCAGGCAGTCGGGCAGGCAGGTTTCATGGCAGTGATTTCAAGAAGCCGTGTACAATGCTTTTATAGGTTATTGAATTGAACAAGGGTGGTATAGACCATCTTGACAGCTCTACTTGGCGTAGCCACTTTGAGTGATGTGATGTGAATGTTCGTCTGGGAGAGTGATGATGCCATACTTGCTTTGTGCCTTTTCAACACTCGTCTTGACCATCTAGTCAGGTTGGTAAACGGTTACTCAGGTGCAGAGTTGACGTTCCAGACGCAAACACCCCCATAGTCCTCAGCAACTTTCCGCCTTAGGATCTCGCAATACCGGGCGGAAGGGAAGGTACTACTTGCGATCTCCTATCGCGTATTGGACATGATTCGTTTTGCTGAAAGCATTCTACTCTAATAGTTTCTCGATCCATACTATGCCGTCGTCTGGAATTCGAACAAACCCGGCGGTGTTCGCCATCATCGACAGCCTCCCCTTCCGCCCAGTATTGCGAGATCCTAAGGCGGAAATCTCCTAATGTAGGGCATGAGTTGAGCAAGAGCCTATCCGACGCTTTCGGCGAGATATGTTTCTTTAAACGTCTCAGTGAATGGCAACGGCTGGGTGTGAGTTGCCTTGTAATATGACGGACGTGAGAACCCTCATAGACTTGCCATGCGCATCACCTACGTATCTGGTAATATGAGAGACATACTCAGAAAGGTTTCGCTCTATGATTTTGCCCCAAGTTTCGGGAACCATCTTGCCAACGGTTGTGATCGACATCTCGGATGTCTCATACGCCACGTCTATTGCTCACTCGTCTGTCTCACCAAGACCGATAGCTTGGTTCCGCCGTTCTCGGTTGAATTCTCGAAGATGCTACTGCTTAGCATGTTTCAGATACGATTGCCGACTTCGACTATCGTGAAGGACCGCGGCCTAGCCTGGCGCTTGATAACGACCCCAAGAAATCTGCTAGTTGTGAGTGAGTCTGGGGAGCTGATTGTCGTGGTATCGTTGAAACCTGTATGTGATTTATAAAACAGGCCTCGCCGTGAATGGCCATGAACTGACTTGGTGTAAATGCTGTGATGATCTGCTCTCTCAACTAGAGCGCCTGTGTGGAGGCCTGGAACAAGGGAGCGATGAGAGGCAACCTCATCAAGATCTTGACAGACCCAAGGATTGTCCGTTCTCTTTCCCTGACTTGTGTCATGAATTACAAGACCCTTGTTTAACCCTTCTCAATAGATCGTATTGCAGAGTGTTCATCTGGAGGATGAATCGCAGGACGTGCTAATCCTTGGACTGATGCTCTCTTGATACATGTACGCCATGGGAGCCGGCCTTGGGATATGTCCCTTTCTGAGTGGATATCATAGGTTCACCGTGGGTGAGTTCGGCAGTGATTCAGAGTCCATGTAGTCTTCTCTGGATCTGGTGCTTGGTGTTGCATCCGAAGTAGCTTTCTGGTACCAGGTTTCTCCCACTTCCTCGCGAAGCAAGTTCTGGACTGCGATGAATTCCGCAATATCATTGCTCATGCTGAGTCGGCCAAGCAGTCCTTACTCAGGGGTTAAGACAGATTGCCTCGTCGGCTTGCACAGACGGCAATCTCGAGATCAGTCCATGGTAATGCAGATTGAGCGTCTGCTGACCAGATATATCGAAAGCTCGAGCCTCGGTGTGCTGAGATGGCGGAAAGGGGCTCCCTTTTCAATGACAGGCGTCCAACTGGCTCTCCTGCCTATCAGTGATTGGCAATAGACCACGGTGAAGGTGGCCGACCGGCATTGGAGGTTGCGAGCTCGAGCCCGCGGCCTCGGTGAGACCCCAGTCCTGGTCAACTGGGGAGGGGGCCCATGGACGTGGGGGATCCGGGGCTGGGGTCTGGAGGAAGCGGTTGATGACAGTCTTGCTTCAATTTGAATTTGTCGAAGTGGTTAAAAAGACGTCAGAGTGAGTATTGTGAGACTTACATAACCCCAAGATGCGTTTTAGATAATCGAGTGAGAGGATTATCCAATAATTTATAAGAACAAGTGGTTTTGGAGATGGCTTAGAGGTACAGCTTACGCTAGTAAGAACTCGTGCATGGGTTTTATTCGAGGTCATGATGATTAGAAACTCTTGGGAGGTGTGCCATTACGAAGAGAATAAAATATGCAATGCCTCGTGTCAGATTCATGAGAAAAGGTCAAAGCAGATTCACATCATCCAACAAGAACAGATCCGTGACAAGGTAGATAGGAAGCCCTGGCCCGCGGGAAGTATACCGCCTCTTTTGAGGGTCATGCAGAAAGTAGCGGTGTCATGGGGAATGGAGTGTGAAGCTTAGTATGAAGCCGCATCTATAGCGCCTCTGCCCTTTTCTTTTTCCTTCCTGTCAAGCTTCTGCTTCTCTTCTGCACCAATGCCCAACCGACTGCGACTGACGTCTTACGAGAGACACCCTTTGAGAGGGCGAAAAACGACACCTCTTGGCTCGACTTTCAAGGTGCGGATTGTCAAGCCGTGATCCCCGTCATCGGACCAACACCAGCCACTGCCGAGGATCAGAATCGACCTATTTTACCCTGTTTCCTACGAGGGACCTGGCCATCGCATCGCATTTACAGCAGCCAACCAGGCCTGACCAAAAGATCAGTGATTGCTTCTCGAACGAACGAGTGTGGCATCTTCCCGGGCGCCGGCATTTCCGAGGATAGTCTACGTGCAGCAGCAACCTGTGCCTTGCGTCGTGCAGCCCGCGTCCTTGTCCTTGTCCTTGAGGCTGAAGCCACCACCGGAGACGCCCTACCTACTGGAACTACACCGTTCGAGGCAGTCGATCCAACCCCGGGTACTTCTCTTGTACAGCGCAGCAGCCGTACATAGCCCGAGACTCACGAGATTTTCCCAGCGCCGAAGCCGCCCTCGCTCTTTTGGTGTCCCGTGCCTGATAGGTAGGTAGGGTGGACGGGAGGTTTCTCCGTCAGCTGCGCTGCTGCAAGACGTGGATGTGGACGAGACGGCCCGTTTGCCAGCACCAAAATACCTCGAAACTGCACCTGCACCATCGCGGCGGCGACGGGATGCTCTGGGGTCGCGAATAGACGCCGACGTAACGCCTGAATCTGGGGAGATCGCGGGTCGCTCGCCTGTTTGCACGTTCTGCCTGCATCCCTCGGCTTCTTTTCTCATTCAGTCTGGAAAAAGGGCACGAGGTCAAGTCAGGACACCCGTTCGCCGTTTACCCAAACCACGAGAAAAGGAACTGCAAGGGTCCTGGCCTTGGTGTGGTGTCAAGACAATGGGGGCCCAACATGGACATGGACATGGACGTGAACGTCAAGGCGCCGAGACGAGGAAACGTGTATGGCCTGGATTGTTTCTCAGAGGCGTGGCTATTATCGTTGTCTTAGTGGTGAGTGCATTGTTTCTATTGCTTTTTCTCCTTTGGTACATGGTCTTTACTGGCCATCATATCATCCCCGGGGCTGTCCAAGCTCTGTTCCCGCTGCATACCCACCGCCACCCACACCATACATCATTCATCAGCCAGCCAGTCAATCAATCAATCAATTGTCTCGCTCCCCCGTGCAGCTGCTGGTTCCCCGGTGCAGTCTGCAATCTTGGATCCATGCTTCTTCTCACCTCACCTGGTACCGCAAGCCTGGGCTCGGCGAGATCATGCATGGCCTGACCGAAACCTTGCTACCGGGGGGGACCAAGATTTGCACGAGACGATGATGGCATCCAATCCATTGCAATGCCTTGCCTCTTATGGCCCCGAGGGAAAAAAAAGACGTTGAGGTCCCAAGAAGCGGCGAGCTCGGCGTATTAGCGGAGCCTCGAAGACGTCTCCCCCGCACCCATCTCTCCACTTTGCGGGCTCTCCACGGCCGGCGGCACTTGGATGAACTGAAGTGAACTGGAGCTCATGGAGAGTCCGTCTGTTCTCGAGGTCAGAACCTTGGAAACCTGCGAGTAATACGGCCGAAGCTTGGGGTTGGGTGACGTCTCAGGTGTTCCAATATGGATGGATATGGATGTTCCAGCTTCTGGAATCCACCGAAATTTGGGGGCTTCTCGGTGTTCAGATGCTCATCCCCGTCCCTGCAATTGCGTCCTGGGTCGACCTCTTAATGCCCTGGGCTGACCTCCAGTCTTCCCGTCCGTCTCGTCTCTCTCCCGTCTTCTTATCCACGCCCACGCCCTCCCTCCACTCTCCTCTCCCAGCAGCTCTGCTCTCCCAATCCATGATCCCCAAGCCCCCCCACCAGCGGCCGCCATTGGATATTCCTCAGCCACTGACACAGCATCCGTCAGCAGCTCTCGCAGCTTGTGCTCGGTGACGGTGACGCCAAGCTCCAGCTCCAGTTTCCCCAGCGGTACCAGCACCAGCACCAGCAGCTCCGGCTCCCGCTGCGACAAGACTTGCTGTCCACCTCTGCTTCATTTTCAATTTCCTCCCTCCTCCTCCTCCTCTCTCCTTCATCCTTACATCACCTCCTCCTCCCTCGACTTTATCCTTCCTCCTCGCCGCCTGCTCCTGCAGCCTCCGAACCCGTCTGCCATATTCCCTCTCCCTTCTCGACTGCGCCGCCCACCTCACGACCCATCGCCATGGCTCTCGCCGACGAGTCTAACCGTGTCGTCCAAGAGTTCGACTTTACCAATGACGACCTGAACCGTCATGTCAAGGAATTCTTGAGGCAGATGAGTACGTCTCTTTCGCTGCACGCACTGTCGTTTGGCGCAAACGCTGTGGCGTCTTGCAGGGGGGAGCTCCCCTCTCATGATGCTCTGTCGCATACCGCCAAATTTACCTCCACGTATTCATGATACTGATTTTTTGCGCGCTTTCCAGACGAGGGCCTCTCCAAGGAGGGTACCAGCCTCCAGCAGATCCCAACCTATGTCACAGGCGTTCCCAATGGCACAGAAAAGGTCAGACTCTGGCGCACGCGAGTGACAGAAGCTTCAACTGACATGACTTTTTCCTCATGCAGGGTCTGTATCTTGCTGTCGATCTCGGCGGAACAAACTTTCGAGTTTGCTCCATCATGCTCAACGGTGACACCACCTTTAACCTAACCTTTAACAAGGTCGCCATCCCCAAGGAGCTCATGGTCGCAAAGACCGCCTCAGAGCTCTTCTCCTTCCTCGCCAAGCAGATCGAGGCTTTCCTCAAGGAGCACCATGCCGAGCACTTCAACAGCCACCTGCGCCGGCGCAACACCTACAGCACCGCCTCGGGCTACCGAGACGAGCACATCTTCCGCCTGGGCTTCACTTTTAGCTTCCCCGTCAAGCAGCTCGCCATTAACAAGGGCCTGCTGATCCGATGGACCAAGGGCTTCGACATCCACGATGCTATCGGCAAGGACGTCTGCGCACTGCTCCAGACTGAGATCGACAAGCTCCAGCTCCCCGTCAAGGTTGCAGCGCTGGTGAACGATACTGTCGGCACGCTCATGGCTCGTTCGTACACCTCGACCGGCAAGAGCCGATCTATCCTGGGTGCCATTTTCGGCACTGGCACCAACGGCGCCTACATGGAGAAGCTGGATAACATCAAGAAACCCATTACAGGCGACTATGACGAGTCAACGGGCGAGATGGTGGTTAACACAGAATGGGGCTCCTTCGACAACCAGCTCAACGTTCTCCCCTCAACGGCATGGGATAAGGCCCTGGACGCCGAGAGTGTGAACCCCGGCGACCAGATGTTTGAGAAGCGCGTGTCAGGCATGTTCCTGGGCGAGATCGTGCGACTTGCCGTGGCCGACATGATTAACAGCGAAAAGTCGTCCCTGTTCAAGGATCTCAACTCTAGCTCCAATGACTGGGGTTCCACGACCAACATTGCGCCCCAATCCGGCTTCCTCAAGCCCTGGGGACTTGACAGCTCCATCATGTCGGTAGCGGCGGCCGACAACACCCCCGAGCTGTCCACTCTTCGCCAGGAGCTGGAGAACCTGCTCCACGTCTACACACCCTCCCTCGAGGATGCCCAGGCCTTCAAGTCCGTCTCCAACGCTGTCGGCCGACGTGCCGCCCGACTGTCCGCTGTCGCCATTGGCGCCATCGCTCTTCAGTCTGGCAAGCTCGAAGACCCCAACGAGGAGGTCATCGACATTGGTGTCGATGGCAGCTTGGTCGAGCACTACCCCTTCTTCCGCGATATGATTTATGAGGCCCTCCGCGCCATTGACGGCATCGGACCCAAGGGCGCCGAGAAGATCCGTATTGGTATTGCCAAAGACGGTAGTGGTGTCGGCGCCGCCCTGATCGCTCTCGTCGCTGCCGGCAGGGAGAAGCCCGAGGACTACCTGGTCGACATCAAGGCCGAGTCCAGTCGAGGCCGCAAGTTGTCCAATGCCATCGGTACGTGACCTCATAAATCTCATTTCAGCGGCATTCCGCACCCCCTCCCTTTGCATTCATCCCTCTAGACCAACTCAAGCGACCACTGCTAACTCTCTCAATAGCTGACGAACCCCTAATCTCAACCACCGCGCTCGTAGTCGGCGGCATCGTTGGTGCCCTCGCACTAGCAGCTTTCTGGTGGACCAAGCGTAGGTAGGAAGTCCTATCGTGTCACTTGCGCCTTTGGCCATGTTAGGGTGTTCACCTCGCTACTGAGTGAGTGTTGTTATGTATATATGTGCATGGGAAAGACGTGTTAATGTCGATTCCTGGGAACTTTTGGCGTCTCTTGTCTCAAACGTTACGTTTCGCGTCGTTCGCACCAAAAACTGTATGGGTATGAGGCAGTTGATTATGACGAAAAGAATTCTATGATTGGTCAGTTTCTTCATCATATGAGGTTCCAGGGAAGTGAATCAAGTTCTTCCAACTGTAGCGTCTATTTATTTATTCATGTATTTACGTATTCATTTATCAATGTTGTCTTACCAGATCCATCTATCCATTGCTGTCCGTTAACACCATATTCTTTCATGAAGCATTTCTTGTTTGTCTCTTGTAGGCAAGTTGAACTCGACCTTGTTTCTACCATGTCATGCTCTAGCTGCCAAAGGCGGCAGCAGGATAAGAGCGATCTCTCTTCTTTCGTGCCGTCGAGCTGCTTCTCGAGCTTGCGCCAGAGCCAGGTTCGCGAAGAGGCTTGCGACCCGGCGGCACCAACAGACCGCCCACCATGTCTTCGGGCATGTCATTCCATTCCGTCTCGGGGCGTTGATTCTGATAGGATCGACCTGAGGGGGGAAGTGGTGGCCTGGAGGCCCCGTCCTTAGGAGGGCCCGACATGGGAGGGAGGTTTACCACGGCTGCAGTTGTGCTGGCGGGAATGCAGGGTGGAGCTGCTGAGGATGACGAAGAAGGCAGGGAGCTTCGAACGGAGGCGCCGACAGGACGGTGAACCAGCCAGGCCGAGTCGGGGCGGAGTTTAAGATAGTAGCCGCGGATGGGTTGGTCGTCCTTCTTGAAGCCGCGTCCTTCATACCACTTCAGGCCCTCCTCGTTCTCAGTCCAGACATGCGCCGTGACAGAGGTCACGTCGAGACTAGAATCCGACACGGCCGTCGCAATGATATTATCCACAGCGGCATTGATCAACCCCAGCGACCGGTACGGCGACAAGAGGCAAAGGGACTGGATGTAGAGGTTCTGGGGCACCTGGCCATGGGTCTTGGAGTCGAGAATAGGCTCGATGCGACAGACGACTCCGCCGACCACCTTGGGCTCAGCGCCGTCATGCGCCCATGTGATGACGCGCGAGAAGCGGCCGGAGGCGGCGGGATCAACTGCGCGCTGATAGAAGTTGTCAGGGTAACTGACGGGTAGAAGGAGGGCGTTGATGCGGCGCAAAGCGTTGATGTCAGAGGGCGAGACGAGGCGGATGTCGGCTTCGGGGGGAAGAGACGTTGGCAGAGGCGGGAGTTCGAACGTTGACGTCTCGTCGGCTTCTTCTTGCTCAGAGGGGGGAGATGCGGCTGGTGGAGGGGCAGCTGCTGCCGGCGGCGGTGGAGGAGGTGTTGAGAGAGCGGCAGAGGGCGGAGGAGCGTATTTCGGAGTCTTTGCTTGGAAGAAGGAGCGGATGGAGAGCTGAGCGGGTTTGGTCGACGGGAGCGACATGTTGGCGACGGTATATGTATGCACTTGGAGGTAGGTATCTCTCGTTGGGTTGGAGGTTTGGGAGAGAGAGATGGTGGAAACGAAACGAGAGAGAAAAAGACAGGGGGGAAGCGAGAGAGAAGCTCTCAACTTAAGGTCGCTTCAGCCGCACGAGCCAGAAGGAGATGCCAGCAATGTAGGGATGTAAAAAAGCAGGAATGTTGTTTTCTTGTATGGATGCTTGCGTCAAGTTGGCCTCTAGTTGTATGGACAGGGCAAAAATGAATTGGATTGGAGCAATGAGAGAGAGGCTCTAACAAGAACTGGAACTGCACTAGCGCAGGGAGGTGACCATGGCACCTAGCCACCCAGATCGATGGGATCACTGGGGACCGGATTGGATTCTTTTAGGTTCGGGATCAGTTCCAGGGACCAATCCCACGTGAGAACCATGAGAGCTGCGTCGTCATTCGCAGAGGGGGTGAACTGCGATCCATGGCTGTAATTAGAAGCACGAGGGGGAATGGATGCGTCAAACTGGAGGCTCCAGCTGTTTATCGGGTGTCTTGCGTTTGGTCTCTTAGCTGAGTGCCCCGCCCCCTGAGAGTTTAGGGGGCCGTAGGCTATTCTAGCGTGCGGGATCGTGATGGAGGGCGCCCGCGGGCTCTGGAAGAACAGAGTCGAAGGACAGCTTGTCGTCATGGCATTTTTAAGCTTCATGTCAAAGATCTGGCCTCAAGGCAAGCTATGCGGTCATTGCCACTTCCATAGACTCTGTATTCCCTCATAATTTACCTGTAGTTGTGTAATAGTGCAGGCTGATATGCACCGCTGCGTTGGTGCTGCTCTGGTCCTTGGCTCATCCATGGGCCTGTTGATTTTCCTTTCCGAGATCTATTCCCACCTGGGTTTCAGTGGTGGCACCTGCACTGGCTCTGCTGAGGCTCACCTCAAGGCACCTGCAAATTTCCCATCCCCCTTCTGCTCTTCCGTCATCCTTCCATCGTCCAACACGAACAAACATTTCTCACCGTTTTGACACTGGCGGGCCATCTTTGGGCTTTGTCTTTTTTCTGGGGTTTCTGTTTTTCATTACTGCTCTTACATTAATAACTCCCAATCACGAGGCAGGAAACCGTCCATCATAGGGTCCCGTGCCTTGTCCCGGTTGCCGCTCTCACCCGCCGTTTATTACAAACAGATTGGGGGACCAGACCAGACAATAGAACCTCAGCTATTGTGCAGCTTCCCGTTGATTGTCAACCTTTGTTTTTCTTGTCCTCTTTTTTTTCTTTTACCCGTTTCGGACGGAATTGAACTGCGACTTGCCTGCTCCTACTGCCCTCTTCATATTTTAATTCCTCCTCTTCCACTGCTGTTGAAAGCTTCTTCTCTCCGAGCATCACTCTCCAATTCCTCTCCCGCGAATCTCCAGCCTTTTTTTCCCTTTACAGCTCTACCCCGGCCGGAATTCCGTGCACACCCCCCCTCCGCCCGGTAGCTGCCGTTTCGCTCCTCGGCATCATCACACGATTCCAGTTACACACCCTCCGCTTGACAAATTCGTCGGCCCTGGCTCGGATTCTTGCTTCCCCGGCGAACATAATGAATTCTGGCACGGGCAGGGCGGGCATCATCCGCGCTCGCGATGATGCCGGTAGTATGGACAAGTTGGTAAGCATGCATTCATCTGCCCTTTCGCATCTCATCTCGACCTCCCTGCGATTCCCTCCACGGAACGCCCTGGAGCGCCATCGCCTCCTCCGTCGACATGAATCGCCTTTGCGACCCCTATCCAGATGTTGCTTCATTGGACTTTCTGTTTGTTTGGCTGTATTGCTAATGCTGGAGATGTTTAGGCACACGCTGTACTAGACGATGTGCTCTACAATGTCCTTTGCGATTTGTTGATGAAGACGCATCGCGAGGAGAAGACGGCGAGGGCCACTACTGCTGCCATCAGAGTCGAGAAGCTGGCATCCGATGCGTCCGATAGCTCGACCCCCGATTCGAAACCAGACGTACGGATCGAGACAGATGCTGCCATCTACGAGGATGGCAAGGTTTTGCTCAAGGGCAACCCCCTCAAGACGACGGCTGAGATCCTATGCCCCCGATGCCATCTTCCTCGACTTCTATATCCTACCGACGGCAAAGGCGCTCAGAAGCCCGACCCGAGTATCATCTACTGCAAGAAGCACCCTTACATCGATAAGCCGGGATGCGACATCTATGGACAGAGCTGGGTCGGACCAGGTCCCGGTCGCGGCAAGAAGAAGAAGGACATGGAGAAGAACACCGACTCTCCTGCGCCTGAACAGCGACCACCCAACGTCTTGTCTTTCCCATCTGCCACCTGCAGCAAGTGCAAACGCTGCATTCTCGTCACCCGACTCAATAACCACATGGGCTCTTGCATCGGCAACAGCGGCCGCAACGCCAGCCGAGCTGCGGCGCAGAAGTTGAGCAACGGCGGATCCCAGAACGACCCGACGCCGCCTTCATCGCAAAAGGCGACGCCCGCGCCGGGTTCTCGCGCCGCCAGCCCCAAGAAGCGCGACGCAAGCGAGGAAGAGGAAGACTCGGAGAACAGCCACAAGAAGAAGAAGCTCAAGCCCACGTCGGTTACTAAGAAGGTCATCCTGAAGACGAAGCCGAGCCTCAAAAAGGACAAGCCCAAGGGTCTTTCCTCATTGAGCCAGGAGCAAAAGGCCGACTACTCAAAAGGAGACTCAGTCGAGGTGGCCCCTAAGAAGGTGGTGTCTAAGGGTATCAGTCCTGTTAAGAAGCTCAAGCTGAACAAGCCTCATCTGGGCTCACCCAAGCCCAAGGCCAATCTCATCCGGGAGGCCACCGGGGAGTCGGAGTCTTCAGACACCTTGTCGTCGCCACCTCACTAAGGCTGCCTCGGAGAAACGTCTTTGTTGATGATGGCAATGTTGGCGCTTGTCTTACACTTTCTGGTCAAGGTGATTTTGGTTGGATACGGATAGAGGCAGGCAGCACAACGCGCGATCAGGGGACGGATTTGCTTCTCGAGGATATTTCTTCTACGTGTATTATTCTCACAAACGCACTGCATTGGAACGGCGGTTTGGTTGGCTAGGGACCGGGACCAGATATTCACAGCATCTACGGAAAATGGACCGGGGCGTTTTTGGCGTTGAACGTACAAGAATGGATAATTTTTCAAGATTTCTCTGTGCAATTGTAGTAGCTATGCGTGACTGTGACGACTTTGCCTCAACTCCTCAACGCCGGGCATGTAACCCAAGATTCTAACCTCTCAAACGCCTTTTTTCTAAACCTCTAGTCTATACCTGCTCTTCCTCCTCAACAACGCGAGCTCTGACAACCTTGAGGTCTTCGACAGGTCGATCCTCAGGCCCTGTAGTGACCATTCCCATCCTGCGAACGGTTCCCATGCCTGACTTGACCCTCCCAAAGATAGTATGCTTTCCGTCAAGCCAGGGGGTAGGAGCGAGGGTGACGAAAAACTGAGAGCCATTGGTGTCGGGCCCTGCGTTGGCCATGCTGAGAATGCCAGCGCCAGTGTGCTTGAGGGACGGGTCGATCTCGTCAGCGAACTTGTCACCGTAGATGGAAGTGCCGCCTCGTCCGGTGCCGGTAGGATCGCCGCCCTGGACCATGAAGTTGGGAATGACGCGGTGGAAGACGGTGCCGTCGTAGTAGCCGCGGCGGACGAGCGTCGCGAAGTTGTTGCACGTCTTGGGCGCGTGGGACGTGTAGAGCTCGAGGGTGAAGGAGCCCTGGACGTAAAAGTTAGCGGACAAGGCTCGGTGTTATTAGCATGTAGAAGAGGCGTACCATTGTGGTCTCCATTAGAATGTTGGTTGTCATGATTGCTCTGTTATACCAAAATCTGAGTTTAGATGGAGGGGCATGAATTGCTTGGGACAAGGCTGGCGATGGCGCTGTTCCTGGTGGTTTAGCTCCCTGTGGAACGATTGGCCACTAAATAACTATGGCGCTAAAACCTTCCCTCCTTGTCCGAACACGTTCGTCAAGAATCGAGACACCAGCACGATGGAAGGTATTAGCTTATCCTCTCCTAAAGGTAGCTAACAGTATATGGATAGAATACATCTAAAATACTACTTATTTCAAGAGATCCTTGATCTTATTTTAGTGAATTTTATGTAAATATATCCTAATCCTTTAGAGGAAAGTTGCTGTTTTGGCGTCCGTTTTTTCTTTCACCTGAGGTGCCGGCCCGACTGTGGCGGCCTGGCTGTCCAAAGTGACAGCGGACCTCTTCAGCCTCAGGGCAGCGCAACAGACGTCATTTGACACTTCAAGTTCTTCCATTCTCATACAGAATTGTTGGTCGTGTTTCTGATCCACAGACTCAACTGGACTTGCATTCTTCAATTTTGTATCTATTCACTGTCGTGATTATCGGATATGATCAAAAGTCCATGACACACACCGTGCATGCTAGCCAAGTCATTTTTTGAGGCTTAGAACACGTTTGCTCTCTCCCCAACATCCACAGCACAACCTCAAGCCATGGCCGAAAATACGACAGAAACGGCCCTCGACGGCCTGAACGCGACTGTCGAGAGAAAGGCCGGCTGGTTCTCGGCCGTCGAGTACCTTCAGGATCTCGACTTTCTCCTCCTCGAGCTCAAGCTCGTCTTCAGCGCCATCGGCATCATCTACCTGGGCGCCCATGCAGCCCTACGCAGACCCCCATCCGCGGCACCGGCCAAGAAGAGAAAGCCGGGGGACAAGGACGACGACGAGCGCTTCTCTCAAGGACTGGAGCCCTCAGATGCCATCATGTTCCCCCTCATGGCTGGCTTTGTCCTCGTCGGCCTGTACTACTTGATCCAGTGGCTCCAGGACCCCAACATTTTGAACAAGATACTCCGCTGGTACATGTCGACCATGTCCATTGCCAGCTTGCTCTCACTCTACGCCCACGGGATCGAGCTGCTCACGAGTGTCGTGTTCCCACGGTACTGGCGTGGGCGGAACGGCGTCCTGATGGCCGTGGACCAAGAGGCGAGAACTGTCAAGACGTGCGACCCTGTGGGAAACCCTACGGCAGTGGTAGGGACCACAAACCCCTTCCCAGGCCCTCTGGCTTGGCTCGCCTTTTCCGAGAGAGCTCGCAAGGCAGGATGGGAGCTCCGCAGCCTCCTAACCCGACACTGGATTGTTAAACTCTTTATCCACGGTATGGGCAAGGAGGAGGGAAAGATCAAGTTTGCCCACATGTTGGCTCTGTTCTCAGCTCTGGTCACGGCGCTCGTCTACACATCCACTACGTCTCCTTTCCTGGCCAACATGCTCGGCTATGCCATGTGCTATGGCTCGTTCCTCCTGCTTTCCCCGACCGATTTCTTGACTAGCACTCTGGTATTGGTTGGACTGTTCTTTTACGACATTTTCATGGTGTTCTGCACGTAAGTTTCTCTTGTTCTAGTGTTGATGAGGTACTTAGACTGACTTGATGAAATAGACCTTACATGGTTACAGTCGCTACCAAGCTAGATGTGCCAATCAAGCTCACTTTCGAGACTGCAGACCGCAAGAGTATCCTTGGTCTGGGCGACATTGTTATTCCTGGTATGGTCATGGCCCTGGCTCTGCGGTTTGACCTTTGGCGTCATTACATTCGCAAGGTGAAATACGAGAGCACTGAGTTGAAGTTGATCGAGAAGGACTCGGCGGGAGCACTCGTAACTAGGAGCGAGGTCAAGTATAAGGAGGTCAAGGCCAAGTATGTCAATGTCAAGGGAAACTGGGGCGACAGTCTCTGGACGCGGGGCCCCTTGTTCCTGTCTGGGGCGAAACAGCTGCCGGCTGAGCTGGAGGCGGCCCGTTTCCCAAAGACATACTTTTATGCCTCCATTTTTGGGTACTTTCTGGGCATGCTCGTCACCTTGGCAATGCTCCTGGTGTTCAAGCGCGGTCAACCTGCGCTGCTGTACCTGGTCCCAGGCGTTCTCGGTTCGCTGTGGCTGACGGGCCTTGTGCGGGGGGAGATCAAGCAGATGTGGAAATACACCGAAGACGGCAGCCTTGACACGATCGACGTGGTGGCAGATCTTGATGGTGAGGGCAACGCTATCAAGACGATAGGCAAGCTCAAGGACGGTGTTGTCGACACGACCAAGAAGGACGACGACAAGGAGGACGAGAAGGAAGCCAAGGACAGCAAGAAGGATGATGGAAAGGGAGGTCATAAGGTGTTTTTGCTCTCGATAGAAGCGGAGAGTTTGTAGACATGGGTGAAGTGGTTACTAGACACAACTGACGCAAGATAGAGAGACATCGTGTATACAGCGAGGTTCTAGCGAAACTCATGAACGTTTCCAAGGTGTAAAGCAGCCCAGACTCGGCGTTTAGTGATCAGTCAAAAGTGTTGGGAGACAGTTATGGATGCTATTCAGACCCTGGGGAGCTGGGGTAGGTTCAGATACACATCAGTCTGAGCGTCGATTAGAAAACCAATGCCTCTAATTGCCCGAATTTCGCACCTTTCCATGGGTACATGATATGCTTTATTCTCTTAGTTTCCATCTGTCCTTTATTCTTGCCCTTTCCCATTCCCTTTCTTCTCGACTCTATCATCCACCCTTGGCCGTTCTATTGTGCACTTCTGGCGCCATTATCATGACGGACTCGAACCTTCCTGGCCTCGCAAACGACTTGAACGCGCCTGATAATGTCGGCGATTCGAACCTTTCCGAGTCCTTGGCCGACATGGACCTTGATCCAAGCTCCTCTTCGGAAGATAAACGCTCCCGCGAAGAATCCGAGGCTGCCGCGGAGGAGACGGACCAGTCCAGCCCCCCTACCAAGAAACAGCGCCGTGGAGAGGATAACGATGAAGGGGAGATGGATGACGAGAACGCCTCTCTACAACAAGGGGCCATCCAAGAAAGCGAAGAGAACCGGGGGGATGGGTCTCAACAACGACGAAGGATCCTCCAAGATGACGTCGACCACAGCGAGGATGTGTCCCAACAACAGGACATGGTCCAGGATGGCGTCGAGAATGCTGCTTCTTTGGATAATAGTGTTGACTCCTCCCCTCCTCCCGCCTACGCCAGTAACGGAGAGGCCTCAACCCCTCCATATCAACCCGCCAACAGCAACGTTGCCAGCCCTGCCATCTCGATCGCTGAGGGCTCTATGATCTCTTTTGATATGTCGCTAGAAGACGACTTGGACGAGATGCCACACCTAGTGAGACTCGATCAGCAACAGCAGCACCCAAGGCCCCCGTCTGATATCTCTTCCGGAGGTGGAGATGATGATAACGGTGCTTCCGGTGCTGTCTTTGTTTCGTTCTTGGCAGAAGTTTACAGGAGCCGCATGATGAACAACACCAGGCTTGGTCGTCGGAGAATAAGGAGGCCACACACCCCGAGGCCGGAGTGGACAACCGGCGTCCCTAACCACCCACACCCGAGATCATTTGTCACGGGTCGGGAATACATCCGGCGGGTCATGAGCGAGCCGCATGAGCTCTCGGATGAGGAGTGTTGAGGGCTGGTGAATCTATTGGGCACGGGTTGGGATGTGAGACTTGAGCAATGGTCGTTTAGGTGTTGTTGATTTATTGATTATAATTACATTGTCTTGATTAAACACTTATATCATTATCATCATTACATGCCTCCCCCTTCCACTTCTTTGAGTCTACATTAGTAGACGTATCTTTCAACGTCCTTAATCCCCTGCACCACGTAAAGGTTTAGACTCTTTGCAGGGGTCAGCCATCCACCCGAGCAGGAGATAGTATCCATCTCGTCAGACGAACAAGTTCCTGGTCCGGGCTTCCTCTGGCTTGTAGTGTGTGCCCAACAGTCGGCGTTAAGATGGGCGGGTTGTAAAAAAAAAAAACCAAAGCGGCCATGACACTAGAAGCATCTCAACGTCCAAGCATGGAACCACGCTCAGAAAAGAATGTGGCCTTTGTCCAATGTTGACCGGAGAACAATCCTCTGGTGAGAGCGCAACTTTGCTTCACTGGGCTCACGAGACAACTTCCAGCGGATTCGCATCACCAGCCCAGTCGACAGAAGGGCCAGACTTGTAAGCTGATGGATCATCGACACTTCAGGCTCAGCGATAAACATCCAGTGGTGTAAAGTCCTCTAGCCTCTTTCAAGAAAAAGAGACGAGAACAAAGGTCCTCGACTGCCGCAGGGCTGGCGCCCCGCCCTGTGACGGCAGGAAGACGTGAAAGATATGGTGCTTCTACGCTTTTGGAGGAATCACAACGTGTGACTCGACTCTTTGGCGGAGCAAACAATATAAACTCTTCTCGATCATCGTATCAGCGGGGGAAAGTCGATGGCTGAACGATGAGGTTTGGTTGTAAGTCGAGAAGAGTTTGAGAAGAACGCAGGAATCTTGCAGATCAAGACTCGACTGCGGAGCTGGCTTTTGTTGATTTGAAGGTGAAGAAGCCGCTAAGGAGTACAAGAAAATTAATGTGAATTTCTTGATTCATTTTATATCTACCCAACTTCACGGGTAGGTAGTTACCGATGTACGCTCGTCTCCGGCCCGTGTTTCGGCCGGGGCCCCCACCTCCGACACGCCGGGTTTCGCATCGGCTTCCCGAAGTCTCATCTCATCTCATCACTCACCTCAAACGCGGACGAAACCTGAATCTCACACCCTCAACTCATCCCATATCTTGTTCATTATCAGCCATGGGTGAATCGTCTCCAACAGTTATTCAGTGGGTAATCGACACCCGTCCACTCTGGCCGTCAGCCGCCAACACCAAGGATCTCACCACAGTTGTAAGTCAACTCCCCTGCTCTTCACCCATGCTAGGCTCTCGCCAGCGTCTCATAAGATGAGATACCAGGCCTCGCGTGCTCTATCCCTCCTCACGGAGCAGGAGCGAGCCTCTGTGCTCCGATACTACCACGTCCGCGATGCGAAACTAGCCCTCGCCTCGTCCCTCGTCAAGCGGTACGCCATCTCACGCTTCTGCGGCGTCCCCTGGTCCTCGGCTGAGGCTACCCGCGACGCCCGTACCAAGCCCGTGTTCCGCACGCCGGCTGGCGATGAGCCCCTGCTCTTCAACGTCTCTCACCAGGCTGGTCTCGCCGTGCTCTTTGCCATCCACAACCCGCCCAAGGGTCTGGCCGTGGGCGTTGACGTTGTGTGTCCAACCGAGAGGAGGACCCGCGATCTGGGGACTCTGGCAGGGGAGGGATGGATCAGCTTCGTCGACATGCACGCCGAGGTTTTTGGCCTTGGAGAAGTGACAGCGCTGAAGAAGCTTAACCCCAGCGCCAACGTCGCTGAACGTGATCGTGCCCTGCGATACTTTTACGCCCTCTGGTGTTTGCGTGAGGCATACGTCAAGATGACAGGCGAGGCCCTTCTGGCGAGCTGGCTCAAGGACCTCGAGATGCGAGGATTTGCGCCGCCCGAGGACATGACAGGCCCGCAAGAGGTGTGGTTCAAGGGGGCTGAGGTGAAGGATGCTGATATAAAGCTAGTGCCGCTGCTGGGAGAGTACATGATCTCAACTGCGGTGAGGAGAGGAGAGAATGGAGAGGGAGTCGAGGTTGGTGACTTTAAGATGCTAGACATAGAGCAAGTCTTGGCCTTTGGTGAGGACGCAACTGATGCATTGTAATGTACAATTAGCAAGTCACGAATAATGAACAGACCTGAATACACACCAGCCGAGTTCTGGCATTTATAGATGTGCGTCAAGTTCCTTGCATGGTTATTTATTTCCATTTCATATCTCATACTTGGCTAGATACATCCACATTATTTAAAAGTTCTCGCCAAAGAACTTGAGGACTGTCTTGTAGCCTCGCTCGTACTCCTCCTTGACCCGGTCGTCGCTGAGATCGGCGCGAGCAGCCATCCAGCCGTGGATCTGGTCCTTGAAGGTCTCAACGTGCTTGGGTCCAGCCAGGGCATTCTCGAACTTCTTGACCTCCTCATCGGGCTCCTCCTTCGATGCCAGCAGGATGGTGGGGGTCTTGATACCCTCGGCATCAGCGGCGTCAACCATGGCAGGGTGGATCGAGGCAGCCACGGAGAACGGGTTGGTGTCGGCCTTTGTGGTGAGGGCCACAACCTTGCCGCCCCAACAGTACTGCCCAGTGTCAGAAGATGAATGCTTTTTAAGAGTAGAAACAACATACACCGAGAATACCAGTCTTGGAGATGGCAGAGTCCTGTTCCAGAACAGCCTTGACGTAGTCAGGCACCAGGCCGGCGATCTTGGGAGGAGGGAAAGTTCCAAAGAACTCGCCCAGGTTCTTCTTCTTCTCGTCCGTGTCCGGAGGGTACCTGGTATTATAACAGAGTACTTAGCAAATCCTCCTCTACCGTTGAAGCACCAACAGCAGCACTTACCACTCAATGGGGCAGGGCTTGCCCTGGAACCAGTCAGGGATAAAGACCTTGTACTTGTTGTGGGCGTCGCTGAAGGCGAGAATGTCGGCGCCCTGCAGGGTCTGGTCAAAGTATCCAAAGATGTCGTAGATGACTACGATGGCCTTCTTGGCGTCGAGAGGACCGGTGACGTCTTGTCAAGCACTCCATGTTAGCTATTTCTCCATCTCTGCCTCATAGGGGTAGCCATACAAGTCTTGTATCCGCCAATCTCCTTGTAGGTTCCCTTGGCCTCGTATCCCGAGGACACGACGGGGGGGATGTTGCAGCAGGCCTCATTGTGGCCGTGGGACGCGGGCATAGTCGACATGATGGGCAACGCTGAAGCTCGAGTCGCGATGGCGGGGTAGCTAGCTGTGTAGCGGGAATCTGTTAGCTAGAGTTCGGCCAGAGATGGCGCCGTCTCGGTGAAATAAGGCCGAAATGACGCTATGCAAGGAAGAGTCACGACTTACTCTGCGATTGATAGAAAAAGGAGCCGTTGATGAAGATGGAGGGATTGCACGGTGGGAGCTTTCCCTGGAAGTTATGCGGGGGGAAGCCGAGGACAGGAGGGGCAAGAAGCAACAACGCAACTTCCCGGCCAATCGCAGTGAGTGATGTCACCATTCGCTGTGTCCATTCAATAACAACTTCACTATCTACACCTCATACTGACCTGATAATGACTATTAAACACGTTATAATATTTCCAATTATTCGCCACATTGTCCCTTGTATCTACAATCTCCATTTGTGTTGCTCTAATCCCTTCAATTCTTGTCCCGAGCTCCCGTTTCAACTGCCGGTTTCCGGCCCCAGCCGGCCCGGTGGGGGGCCGGCCATCCCACTTGATAACTTCACTTCAAATCATATCAACAAGCTCAATCGTACAAATGTCTTCGGATTCTTCTACCCCTATCCTATCTCGGGGCTGTATCGGCAATGTCACTTTTCAGTGCCTAGCTATAGAGGCCATATAAAACCATAAAATGATCGCTCCCAATGTTGCCCAGAAGCCCAACCACCCCGTGCTCAAACTCGCGCGCCGTAACTCCAGACTATGCCAAAAACCCGAAAGGGTTGATCCAACGCTTTGCCCTTGGTTGTCTTGTCGACCCGGCCCCTTTTATCACCACTGAAAAGAGCTGCCTAGAAACCCTCTCATCCGTATAACTTGAATGTCGTTGCATCGTCGCCCCAAATCTCGCACCTGACCTCTCCTCTCTCTATCAGGGCTGTAACTGTTTTCCAGCCCATCTCTATCCAATTATCACCTCACAGGAGAATTCGGACTGAGTCCTCCCATGCGCCGTACCACCACCTGCATCTTCTCAATGAGCTCTGGGATCCTGTATGGCTTCACCAACACGTCGTCGCACCCAGCTTCCTTTGCCTCCATCACCTGCTCAGGTCGTGCATTGGCCGTCACCGCAATGATCGGGATTCGCCCTCCTGACGCGCAAAAGATTTCTCCGCTGGCCTCGAGTTCTCGAATCTTGCGCGTGCATGTCAGCCCGTCCTGGATCGGCATTTCTATGTCCATCAAGACCAGGTTGATGGCAATCGGCAGTGGGTTCGTGCTACTCCTCCCTGACATGTTGCCGCCGCCGCCGATGCTTAGGCTGAGTCTCGGTGCCACTCCTTGGCGTCGTCTTAGTTTGTCCAACGCTTCGATTCCATGGTTTGCAACGTCCACCGTGTAGCCTCGATCTGTCAAACCACGCCGCGTGATTTGCTGGTTGATGAGATTGTCCTCCACCACCAGGATCCCATCAAGCCGCACGTTGCCCCCCGGGTTCTGGTGTCGCTGCAGTCGAATGTCGCGGTAAGGTCGCTTGTTTTCCGCGCTCTCTGAGCCATCGGTGCTTGCTATTAGTTTAGCAGCAGCTGCTGCAGCCAGGGCTTCGTTTCTCGATTCTTCGCTGGGGACGTATGTTTCAATGTAGAAGGCAAACGTTGACCCCACGCCGGACTGGCTCAGCACCCCAATCGCTCCATTTTGCAGCTCTGTCAGCCGGCGAGAGATGAATAGGCCCAGCCCAGAGCCGCCGTACTTGGTATGTGTTTTGGCACTGGCTTGGACAAACTTGTTGAACAGATTGCCCATCTCTTCTGCCGTCAGGCCCTGGCCGGTATCCTTGACCTCGAACAGGAGGTATACGGGATGAGTCCGGCCTCTGAGAGCGGGTTGGTCATATTCTTCCGAGATATCACAGAACCGCGGAATGAACTGCACCATTGTCATCTCTTTGCCTGGGGGGGTTAACGAGCCCTTGACGCCGATGGTCACGTTCCTCGTCTTGCCCGACTTGGTGAACTTCAATGCGTTCGTGAGAAGGTTGATCAGAACCTGCTTGACGCGAGACGGGTCAAGGTCAAGGTAGTCGTATCCAAGGTCTGTGTATGACTTGTCGACATACGACGTGAGCTCAATGTCCACACGGCGAGCCTCCACTTCAAACATCTTGAGCGCATCATTGACGATCTGAATTGGGTCCACCGTACAGGGCGTAACGGCCAAGAGCTTCGAGTCAAGCTTGGACATGGTGAGAATGTCGTCAACAATGCGCTTTTGGTGCTGAGCGCATGTCACAATCGTCTCGGCGTTCTCGATGCTGTCCTCCAAGAGTCGCTTTTCTTCATCCGATCTTCCAGCGACTGAGCTCCTTGCTTCGCCATCAACACCGGCTCGTGTTGGCGTGAGGGGAGTTGGATTGTCGCTGATATCTTGAACCCTGGCCAGAGAAGCGATAATGGCGTCTGTGCAGTGTAGAATGGCGCTCAGCGGGTTCCGCATCTCGTGTGAGGTCATATCGATAAAATTCTCCTGCTGTCGTTTCGACTCGATTGCCTCTTCCTTGCGCAACTTTTCTTGCTCTAGCTGCCACTTTTGCATCGAAACATCGCTAAGACAGCCAGTGAAGGATTGGATAACACCGTCAGAGCTCTTCACCGGCATAAAGGTTGCAAGAACCCATCGAGAAGCCATCGACGTGTTGCCACTACTGTCTTCGGTGATCCACGGAGTTCGAAGGCGGAACTCGGCAGTCTCAGTACGCCCAGACTCTGCCAGCTTTTTGAGCGTCGCCTCAAGGATATGCAGGTCCTCTTCCACCACACACGAAGGCCAGGGTTCCACCTCAACCTTGGCAAGGTCGACTTTCTCCAGGCCTGTCAGTTCCCAGAATAGGTTGTTGGCGCTCAGCAGTCGTCCATCCATGCTGACATCGTACATTCCAACCGTCGCAAACTCGGCAAGCCGTTTCAGATTCTCTGCCTCCTGTGCTCGCCGGACTGCCTCCTCCGTTGTATCTTTCTGCACTGTCACGTCGGTCAGGCAGGTCAGGATTCGGATCACGCTTCCATCTGGGGCTCGCTCGGCTTTCGTGGAAGCGAGAATGTGGCGTACGACCCGATCGTCAACCATAACCAGAGGTCCTGGCGGAGATCTGAAGCTCTGTGGGCCCAGACCATCTCGGCTCCGTGTGATACGGTACTCGAATGTCACGGTATCCAGCTTTTGTACGTCTTTGTATGCCTGAATGACCTTTGGCTTGTCTTCTTCAAGGACTGACTCGAGGAGAGCACCCTGGGCGATCGGTCCTTTCGGATAGCCAGTGATGCGATGCCAGGCATCATTGGCAAAGGGGATGTTGCCCTCAGTGTCGACAAAGCACATTCCAACAGGGATGAAGTCTGCCACGGCGGTGAAGGTTTGGATGGACCTCTCCGCCTGCTCAGTTTGATATTCAAGTCGTTGTTTAAGCATGGCGTTATCATAGGCGGCCTGTTCGGTAACATTGCGCCGTCGTCGTGCTTCCTCCTCAAGCAGGACCGTCGAAGCAAGCGAACTTGTTAGTTTCTGACCCAGTAATGAGATGAATTGGCGGTAATCGTTGTCGTACGGACGTCGTGGGTTCAGGCCGAGGAACAAAATGCCCATGACGGTCTCCTCCTTGGTTGGCCGAATCGGTAGCAGGATGGCCGCTTGGCAAGGATCACCAAAGCCCCGCCAGGCGAGTCCGTCAAGGAGTTTCTTGGGTAGCGTGTCATCCTTGGTTTGAAGAAGTAAGTGATGGCGCGAGTCCAGCGATCGTCGCAATATAGGAGCCAGGCCTTCGTCTGAATCCCGCAGACTGAGGACTGAAGGGGCAATAGCATGGTTCTCGGGCACACCAAGCGAGCCCTCAAGGCGGCAAACCTTGGAGCAGTCGTATTTCGATGCTGTAGAGCCGTTATGGTTGTCATCTTCCACCGAGTAGATGAATGCTAACGGGACGTCGTAATTTGGACTCCAGCGCTCCAGCTCCTCAATAGTCCTAGACCAATATGATTTGACGTCTCGTGAAGCGATCAAGGCCTCGCCAAGATCAATTAGCATTTTCATTCTCCGTTCCCATAATCGCCTAGAGGTGTTTTCCAATAGAGAATGCTGAACGCCCAGACATTGCTTGTCAGAGAGAATAGGGACCATGGAAAATCTAGCATGAGTCTCTTCAAACGAACCGTCCGCTTGCTCAATGAAGAATCTAGATTCATCTTCGACCTTGGAATAATTCTTGAGCGGGGATGCCATCATTGCGTCAAGGCGGTCCTTCAAGTGAGGCCAAGACTCGGTAGCAGGGCGCCCCAGGCGGGCAGGGTGTCGAGCGCCGCAATATCTTGAGAATGCCTCATTGTAGATGGTGATATAGTCGTGTCCCCAGTAAAGCGCAATCGGGCGCGAATCTGAAACAAGCTGGTTGAAGGTCTGTTGTAACTGCACCGGCCAGTCGGCCATGGGACCAAGTGATGTTGACCCCCAATCCACGCTTTGAACAACATCCAGAAAAGGCTCTTCCTCCGAGTCGGATACAGGAACCATAAGACCCGGGTTGGACTCGGCGCGGTATAACAGAGGGGTTTTGCTCTCCGACTTTTTTCGGGATGGCAGACTAGTATTGTCCAACACCGAGTTTTGAGGGTATTTCCTAGTAACATCACCATCCGTTCCTTCGATTCTGACTTTGCGCGGAGGTTCTGACGAAGGAGGCGTGTCATTGCCGCTCATAACTACCCATTGGCCCAACACGATGCTGCGCGTCCAGTAAACGCCCAAGTACGGGAGGGAATGTTGGGTATTTGTCGCTGTAGGCGCCGAGGTATCGCCCCGAATGGGTGGAGGGCTTGTGACCCAATTCCAGAAAGGGGAGTGGGAGACGTCTTTGGGAATAGAGATAATGGACTGGTCGAGGGAAAGGCTGGCCGTCAATGATGGATTTCGGTACACGATATCGGGAGGCGAGGAGTAGCCATCGGAGGGCTGTTGCTCAGGAAGAGAGACAACAAAGGTTGGTCGAGAGTCGGAACAGACAAGGTCGATAAGACCAAGGCATTGAAGGGCCTGGGGCGGCATCGGGGAGGTCGTTGTGCCAGCGATGGGTGGGCGAGTGAGAAGTCGAAGTGGGAGCCGGGCTGGCGGGAGGCGGAGTGCGCCCGGCGGTGTTTGGGGAGCGGACGACAATGCGCCCTAATATCGAGAGCGAAGCAAAATATGTATCGTGGTATGTATCGTCATTCTATGCGCGAACCAGAGGGGGCTCAAAGTTGAAGGCGTCGAGATCGGGATGGGAGAGTTGGGTTTTGATCGAAGTCGCACACGACCAGCGACAGTGGAGACCAAGGATGAAGAAAAATCGAGATTAGCCAAAAGATGCGAGATAGTGCGTCGGCCTTTGTCGGTCGTTGATCGAGCGCGTGTAGTGCCTGCTGCAAGGTGTAGTCGTCGGTGTAAGAGATGGGTTGGGCAGCCTGGTACCTATTCGAGTCTTGGTGGTGGTTAAGGCTGTGCCTCCCGTCAAGAACTTGGAACCTGAACGGCAGGAGCTGGGAATGGCAGGCAGGGACGTAATGCGAGCCAAGGTGCGTAGGTGGAGAGCCCCTCGCCCTCATTCCCTCAGCCTGAGTGGACGGATGGCCCTGAATGGAGATTGAATGGGTCAAGATTTAGCGGCTTCTCACCAAAAAGGCACGGGCGTTTTAGTGGTTTGCTCCATCGCGGGCGGGCTACTCCTTGGCTGGCGACGTTGGCTTTCCTTGGCTCTATTTTGGCTTGCTTTTGGCTCCTTTTCAGGCCTCTGTTTGGCTCTGTTTCGGCGCGGGAAAATGCACGCAACCCACAGATTGCACAGGGCTCACAGTGAGTCTAAGAGAGACATTCAAAGAGAACGTGTGTGGAGGCGCGGCTCCCTCCGTTCCATTCTATCTCATGCCTCTGGTGCTCTTCTCTTCTCTCTGCCCAGACTTGCGTGCTTGCCTATCCCTCCACTAACACTTCAGTCCTCATCAATCACACCAGCCCACTCAACTCACTCCACTCACTGTCTGAGGCGCTTCAGCTCCCTTCCGGCGTCGGATTTCAATTCACGGGTCACTCCAGCATGAACTACGGGCTCCATCCGCCTACCAGACACTCGGGCTCATCTCGAGGGAAATCTGGCTACCATGCGCGCTAAGGTGGTCGGCGGCGGTTTAGAGTGATGTAGGCGCGATGTTGGGAGATGGCGACACCAGCGGACAGTTTGTCCCGGCCGAGGTCATTTTATCATCGGAAACGCTTCGGTCAAAACGAGAAGGAGGATGAGAAAAAAACCAGGCTCTGTCCCCTGAATGGTCCCCGTCTCCCGCCGCCGTTGTCGTAACGCTCAGGAGATCATGCCCGGCCCCTCTCCTCGGTCACTGGCTGGTGTCGATGATGACTACGAGCCGAAAGTCAGAACGTCTCACCGTCAACGCCAACATGACTCGGTGGGAATCCTGCAATGTGGGATCAACGGCAGGCTCCTCAGCCGGCAACGTGGGTTCGGAGATTGACCAAGGGAGAGGCCCCTCTTCTCAGTGGCTTCCGGATATGCCAGAGGCGGAGGTGATGGAACATGTCGCAGATGGGAGAGGGCAGCGGAACGTTGGTGGTGAGAGGCTCACCGTTGTCATCCCTGCCTATTCGACGGCACAATCCGAGAAGATTTCACTCCGGGTAGTGAACGAGGTAATTGTCAGGTGTTGCCGGGTCCGTTTTCGTCCACGATCTACAGACTGGAAGGACAGGCTGGATGAAGGCGTCTGACATCGAGCTGTTCTGTTGGTGGTACAGTAGCACCACGGGTGACAGAGGGCATTAGCCGAACGGCTCTGCTTGTGAGAAGCCACACTTTGCGAGGTGATGGCAGTAAAGACAATCGCCTAGGTGCAATGCTTGATTCGTCGGGAGAGCAAAGAAGAACGCCTTGTCTCCTCTTGAGAATCAAGCTAGCGCGCGAGAATTGATGGACAACATGCAGCTTACACCAACCATTCACCGGTCATGATGTCTCTGCTACGCTACGAGATGCAGCAGGAAAAGACAGCACAGCACAGCATAGCACACAACATGGCCCTGCCGAACTAAGCGGCCCAAGTCGTCTCCTGCCAACCAGATGCTGTATTCTTGCTCGGAACAGCATCCACCAATCCAGATCAGCCAAGGCGGGTTGAGAGTCATGACCACTGGGCAGACTGTGACAGAGACAGGCTAGGGCACTCGTCCCCATAGCGTCAGACGAACGACTGTGGAATTCCGATAAAGCCCCCGATCTGTCAGCGTTTACGCAGCGTCACACAACACGGCCTACGTATTGAACTGTGCCACGGGGTGTTGTGTTCAGCCAGCCCAGCCACCGCAAATGGCACCATTCCCACAGCACTAGTCCCATGAGCCGCCCCCTTCAAGACCCAGCTGGACGGAGGGTTTCTGGGGCTTGCACATCTCCCGAGCCCTCGGGACCGTTCCGACCCCATCTCCTAGCCTGTTACTGCATAAGGAAAAGGCTTGAAGGGGTTGCCAAGTGCCTCAATTTCTGGTGCGAATGGCTGAGCTGAAAAAAATCAGATTTGTATGTTGGGAGACTGTTAGCTCCGTACCCCTTGTTTCTCCTCCCGATAGGTGAGGAGACACTTCATGTGCCAATAATCTCCAGAGGAATGGCAATTGCAGACAATGCCAACGAGGACTCGAATCCCAAGGTTTAGTGATCCTTGAATTCCAGCCGGGGAACAAGCTCAGATCCTACCCGCCCAAGTGGCCGTCAATCGTGCTTGTTAGTGCAAGGGCTGGCGCCTCCAAGATCCATCGCGAAGCTTCTCCCAAGCCTTACTCAGAGACAAAATGGAGAGGAAGTTGGGTCTTTCTCCGTGGGTGCAAGAAGCGAGCATGTGAGCTTCCAATCGATCATGCGAAGCAGCAGCCACAAGCCGAGATGCTGCTTCGCCTCTCTTTGGCGCATCATGGTTTCTTCTACAATAGCAACAACTACTTCCGCTTGACCCCAAGAAAGGAAAGCGCAACTCCACGATAGCTTCCAGGTTCCAAGTGGCGGCTCGCCAGCCTGGAGCAGGCGCCTGCCCGTCCCGATAACCTGGCTGATGGGCTTCTATGGGCTCCATCTCTTTTCTCCTCGATTCAACAGCATTCGTTCTATCGCCGTCACTACAGCCTTCATTCGCTAACCATCTTTATCGAACTGGATTCTATCGCATCGCCTTACCCTCCTTATTTTCGCCATTTTTTACTCCAACTGTGCCCCCTTTGCCACTTATCTTGTCATGGCGTGTGCAGGCTGGTGCTTCTGGGCCAACTCATTCGGCGGAGGACCCCTTCACAACCACGACTCTCTCTCACCTATCGGCACGACAATGTACCACTGTCCAATCCACGAATGCCACCATGCCATCTGGTTCTCTCACCAAACGGTTCAGCCCCCGTGTGGCTCATGTGCTGTTGTCTCCTTGCGCTATATTGCTTCAGCGCAATGGGTTCCATCCCTTGACATACAGACCACTCTAATACATGGAGCAGTCCGACGTGGAGTTGCAGAGACAGAAATCAGGAAACTAGTCAGAGAGGCTGGCTTGGTGGAGGATCAAAGTGCCTCGATCAACGACACGAGATTGGAGGATTTGGTGCCCTTGTTGGTGCCTGGAGCATTTCCTCCTCGGCAGTACCAAACCGAAATCCCCGTTGACGACACTACCTATCGATTCATATCGGACGATCTCATCCCTGATCCTCACATCCCCAGCATGCGTCTCTTTCACTTTCTCACCTTCCAAGGGGTCAAAGCTTTCCAACCGTGCCACAGAGACATCGAAGCCCTTGGGGTGTTCAAGGCACTAGATCATATTGAGAACGGCGACGCCGTCTTCAAGGCAGCTCGCGAGTGGTCCTGTACTGTCCAGGCCATAGAAGATCTTCCCAAGGCTGTCAGATAGGTTCTCGCCATCATTTACAACTTCGCCTGCGAGATGTTGCGCCCAAGAGTCACGAAAACAACCCTCTCGGCGAGGAAACCTTGGCTAATTCACTGGTACAAAGTTGCCGATTACTTTTTCGACCGTTATGGCATTCCTGCCATCGCACCAGATGCAAAATGGGTTGAAGAGCCCCCGTCCAGAGCAGCGTCATCAATCGGAAGGCGTGGCGAGATGAGTGGGATAAAGAGAGACCAACAGTCAGTTTCAAGTGACTTGAGCGACACTGGGACCATAATACATCACCATGGGCGTGGCAGCCTTCCTTTGGTTTTAAGCCCCGGCGGTGAGGTGTATCGCCGTCTCCAGAACGGTGCTTCGGCGCAACACTACCAGTCATGAGGGAGACGGATGACGGCCAGCCCATTTTGCACTGAAAGAGTGTAGCGACCTTTTCCCGGCGGTATTTTACAGGGTATATGCGGTCATTGAAAGCCAGTTGGGAGAAGCGGCTCCCAGATAACCGCATAAGTGACGAGTATGATGCTGAGAATAATGAGTTTTGAAAGATGCAACTATCAAGCGACCTGCTTTAACTTTGGTTTATGTCTTGACCTTTCTCATAGACTAGCGTAAGCTCAATTCAAATACATGTTTTCTTGACTTGAAACCGTCATTTCCCCAGTCTATATTTTTCTCGTAGTCAAGTCTGTCATCGATGGATGGCCAACCATGGTGACGACTCTACCGTTCTACCATACACGACCCCATATCCCAGCCTGTTCTTTTGATTCTCTCTCCGAAATTTTAGTTGGTGCATAGTCTGAGATAAGACTCATGCAATTCCATTCATTGAGCTGAAACCAAGCTCACGTAGACTCCCCAAGCAACACCAGCAAGAGCACCCACCAGGTTTCGTCCCTCAACCGTCTTGACAGCGGCAAAGTTGACGAGGCTCACAGCAGGCCAGAGCTTCCATCCAGCAACGACAAAGGGGACAAACTCATCCTGTGCAGCAGCCCACACGGTAGGCCAGTCGACGCGGGAGAAGTTCAGGGCTCCAGGCGAGGTCAAGAAGACGACAGCCTTGGGGAGGCTAGTGATGACGGGGACGGGATGGAGAGCCAGGCGGAAGGAGTGAACGTAGGTGCTGAAGAGGAGCGTGTTGAGGGCGGCGCCGACTGTCTGGTCCAGGAGGAACTTGATGGCCGTGTTGCGGACTGAGAGCTTGGGCTTGGTGTTTTTTTCCTTGGGGGACTTTGGTTTGGGGTGGGCGGGGAATGTCGTCTCGAGAAAGTCTTGCCTAGAAGGTGTGAGATAAAAAACAGAGTGGTGGGATTAAACACGCAGGGAGATTTGTGTGTTGGGGCGAGTGAAGGACAACTCACCACATAAAGTTGGGCGGTGTGCAAATGAGGTTGAAGAGCAGGAACTGAAAGACGGGGATCCAGTCTATCGCGACATCGGACTTTATAAGCTCGTCAGTTGAATTTTCTCAGATGAAAAGGTAAGAAGGGCATTTGTTTGAGCTCCGTGAGTCCTCATTCTCACCTCTGTTCTGTAGGCCGTGATGAGCTGAGCCAACACGTTTGCAAAGGCGCCCAGCGTGGCATTCTGGAGGGCGGCCGTGAGCATAGGTGATGAGAATGACATGGCTGCGGTATTTGTTGCTTTCTTATGGATAAAGAGCTATGGAGAGAATAGAACATAAAAAGTGTTCTAGAAGAGATATTCTAGGATATGATGTAGGTCAAGAGTTTAGGTGAGTGAGCTTGATGGATAGATAGACGTGTCTGAGTTGCGTTGAGTTGATGGGCCGCTAGTCGTGCGTGCCAAGACCCGAGTCGGTTTGCAGGACACGGGGGCCATCTCAGCGCCTAACAATGGCTGTTTTGGGCGCTCTCAATGCAGCGCAGCAGCTTCACTTGGAATAATTCATGGCAATTCTCGAATTCGTAGATATTCACAAGCAAGGTGACGTGGTACATTTTGACTGGGACTCTCACAGCGCTAACTCCCTGTCCGGGCCTAAGATCGGAGATCTCGGTGCAACCAAATTCCTGTCGTCTACCTCTACAACCTTGACATCACCAAGCGGCAACCTTGTCGAGGTTCATGCGTCTTTTGATTCTTCATTATGCAAAACAAGTTTTCATCGTACATCTCGCTCCAGTGTCATTACCATTCCAGCCTCTCCATAGTTATTCCCTTTGTGTTTACCCCTCCGATTTCCGCAGCGCAGTCTAAACCCCGTCGACGCCGAAAAAGAGTCCCCCTTTGATGAAACATCTTTTTATCAAGTCAAGTCAAGCAAGCCATTGTCTTTATCCTTGTCCTTAGTTCTTTTTCACCCTGGTCAGAACCCACATGAAGAAGAACTGCACAATGTACGAGTAGAAGAAGAGGAACTGCGTCCTCTGGTTGCGCTTCGCTCGAGAGTCGGTCTGCATCGGTCCGTTGTTGCCGCCCGACGTCTCGGGGAGGAGCACGTACTTGAGTGATCGCATCTAAGGAGTGTCAGTGCCTGTTCAGAACTCATCGAACAATCAAAACTCACCAAGAAGAGCGAGTTGGCCAGGAAGGTGTACAGAAACACTCCCCAGCCAATCCAGCCACCAGTTCCCTTGCCGCCGTTGAGGATCTCGGCAACAACAATGGTAACGATGATGCCCACGAACTTGTAGCCCGAGTATGCGATCAGATCCAACAGCTGCGACTGGCTAGAGATGCTCAGGAGGTAGCATCCCAACTTGAGGGCGACAATCTCGACAATGACAACAACGAGGCCAATCGTGGCCGTCTTTCCGAGGAGCTCAGGCTGGAACTTGCCACCGAGACCGGCGATCAGGGTCGAGAGGAGGATATATGTGACGATTGCCATGACTGTTCCCAATCAGCTTCCCACTCAATCCGCCAAAACAAGGGTCCTACACACCTGGGATGTACATGTCGGGGCTGTTGATGTCGTCTCGCGGGGCGAGGTACCAGCCCTCCTGCCCATTCTGCCCGACGGCTTGCTTGCGCGACCAAGGCTTGTGCCTCCAGGGGAAGATGACGAGGAAGAGCTTGTTGACGACGTACGAGTTGGAGACGTTGAAGTAGTGCTTGAGCGCAGAGACGTTGACGTATCGGCCAAACTAGCAAAATGTCAGCACTTGACAATACCGTAGCAAATCCACCACACTCACGTTCTGCTCCATGTACTCTTGTCCATGCTTGAAGGCTGTCTGGCCGAATTGCGCCGCCACCTGCGCCGTGGGATCGTTCATAAAGTTTCCATAGGCGCCAAAGACATTCCCGCTGGTACCTCCCTGCTGCTGGTAGGGAGTCGTCCCGCTGCCCCCGTAGCCGTGCGATTGCGCAGAGCCCGGGGGAGGGGGCGGCGATCTTAGTTGGGGCACGGTTGACACATGCTGAGGAACTGGATGGTGAAGGGGGGGCGATTGCGCGTACGTCGCTCGCTGCATGGCGGGAGAGGAGCTGGAGAGAGCGTGATCGTTTAATAATGCAGCGTGTTAGGAGGATCTCAGGGCGAGTCGTGGGAAAATGTACAGGGTTGCTTAACAGGTCGAGGTCGATGGTGATGACGGCGAAGCTGCAAGCTGGTGTTTATTCAGGAAATGTGGTCGGTTGCTTCTCATTGGGCGCGGACGCGGGTCATCATGGCTACTCAGCACAGCCTCACAGGGGACGGGATACATGAGCCACCGCCACACCAGAACCTTGACACTCAATAACCCCGCCCCCTGACGAAAGGACACGTGACAGAACGCTTCAATTTGCGCTTATCTTATCGATAGGGCTCTAGATCTTGGGGAACCCTGAGTCCGCTGCGGCGTGTCCGGCTGGTCGAGTCGAGTTGACCTGCCTGTCCCATCCAGGAACTAATTAGCCACCTCCAACTTCTCGCCTTGATCGTCCCACCAGCATCCTCCTTTCCCTCCCTCTTCTTTTCGCCCAGAAGCAGCATCTTGCTCGTGAGCGCTCAGAGAGAGACAGGATGTTGGACTCGTTCGAGATCTTGACCACCTCAGGTGTCGTCGTCTGGTCGCGCACCTATACGCCCATCAACCCGTCCATCATTAACAACTTCATCGCCGATACCTTTATTGAGGAGAAGAGCGGCGCCGTCGCATTGAGCGACTCCAGATCTGCCGCCAACAACCCGGCTTACAGAAGCGACCAGCACACGCTCAAGTGGACTTTGGTCAAGGAATTGGGCGTCATTTTTGTCGTGGGTCATACTTGTCATGATGGCTTCTCCCCCCGATCTTCGGCGCTGACATACCCACCTCACCCCTAGGCCGTCTACCGATCTCTCCTCCACCTGTCATGGGTCGACAAGCTCGTTGACAACATCAGGACCATTTTTGTCAAGCTCTACGGCGAACAGCTCACCAAGCCTCACACTACCCTCGTCGAGTGCCATGCCTTTGATGAATATTTCGACCAACAACTCCAAGAGCTGGACCAGACCACTGCCAAGGGTGTACCCTCTGTGACAGTCGGCGCACTTCCCCTTGAGGAAAAAACCATCTCGGGGAACCTAGGCGACGAACCTCCCGTCGCGCCGGGCTTGACTTATAGAGGTCGCACCCTCAACACCACCAATGAACCTACATCCCGCGAGTCGACCCCCGCCTTGACGCCCAATGGCTCGCGACCAACTACGCCCAGCAACCACCTCCTCGTGGCCAAGGGCCCCCTCAAGATGTCGCGCCGCGCGCTCAAGGCCAAGAACCAGTCTTCTGCTCCCGTCTCTTCCGGCGACGAAGCGCCCAAGAAGAAGAAGGCGCCCAAGAAGGGGCGCAAGTGGGATGCCGACGGCTTCGCAGATGAGGATGACGATGTGCAGCTCGACTACTCAGCCAAGGCGCACGCCACTAGCGAGTCCGAGGCTGAAGCGACAGGTCGATCGACCGCTATCGACGAGATCGATTCCAATACCTGGGGTTCGAGGTCAAAGGGCAAGTTTGTGCTCAAGGACCTGGGCGATGAGGTACATGAGATCCTTGCGTCTGAGGCAGAGAAGGCCGCAGACGCAAAATCACAGCCCAAGGCCGGTCTCTTTGGATCTGGCGTCAATGCCATCAGCGGTCTCTTCCGCAACGTCGTGGGAGGCAAGACCCTGACCAAGGCGGATCTTGACGCCGCTATGAAGGGGATGGAGGAGCATCTCCTCAAGAAGAACGTTGCGCGAGAGGCCGCTGTGCGGCTATGCGAGGGTGTTGAGAAGGAACTGCTCGGTGTCAAGACCGGTAGCTTTGAGAGCATCAACACCAGGATTCAGGCCGCCATGGAGGCGTCGCTTACCAAGATGCTCACGCCGACCTCCTCCCTCGATCTCCTTCGTGAGATTGACGCCATCACGGCACCCTCAGTCACATCTATGCGCAAGGCGCGTCCCTACGTCATGTCCATTGTGGGCGTCAACGGCGTAGGCAAGTCGACCAACCTCTCCAAGATCTGCTTCTTCCTCCTCCAGAACAAGTACAAGGTCCTCATCGCCGCCGGCGACACCTTCCGTTCTGGAGCTGTCGAGCAGCTTGCCGTCCACGTTCGCAACCTCAAGGAGCTGACGGCTCGTGAGGGTGGCCGCGTCGAGCTGTACCAGAAGGGCTACGGCAAGGATGCAGCCGCCGTGGCCAAGGACGCTGTCGCGCACGCCGCGCAGGAGGGCTTCGACGTGGTCCTTATTGACACGGCTGGCCGGAGACACAATGACCAGCGTCTCATGTCGTCGCTGGAGAAGTTTGCCAAGTTTGCCCAGCCAGACAAGATTCTCATGGTTGGCGAGGTATGTCACTCTCATAACCCCTTTTCATCACTCAACGTCAACTAACTCACTCTCAACAGGCCCTTGTTGGCACCGACTCTGTCGCTCAAGCCCGCAACTTCAACGCCGCTTTCGGCGCCGTCCGATCCCTCGACGGCTTCATCATCTCAAAGTGTGACACGGTCGGCGACATGGTCGGCACGCTCGTCAGTCTCGTCCACGCGACAAATGTGCCTGTGCTATTTGTCGGTGTCGGCCAGCACTATTCTGACCTCCGCAACTTTTCCGTCAAGTGGGCGGTTGAGAAGCTCCTAAGTAATAATTAATGCGAGTTTTGGGTTTAAGGGTGGCCTAAGTGATTGATTGATGGATACCATGAAGCAGCAGCAGCAAGAGAAGGAATATGATACTGTAAGACAAAGACGCTCTCACGATATGAATTGGTTACTTGATATTATACTAGCAGTCTCTCACAAAGGATCAAGCAAAACTCGCGTCCTTGAAAACAAAGCATGTCAATCAATTGTTGCTCTCTGTGAGTGTAAATTATGATTATGTACAACTAGCAAAGTCATCACGCCCATCCCACGACCTATCAATATAAGTAGGTAGGGAAAGTAGATATATACACCACACCGCTATGCAGGCAAGACCATAACAAGGAGAGAGAAGATAATGAAAAGATCAAAAACAACTGTTGATTTTCAGACATTCATCTTTTTTTGGTGTTTTTTATCCTTTTGTTGATGGTTTTCCCTCCTCCGCCAGCCAATCCATGGCCCCTTTTTGGTGAATCCCATTTCCTTTCTCTCATAAACTGAAGCTGAAGCCTCGTTTCGAAACATGACAAATGAATGACAAAGTAAAAGGGAAAAAAAAGGTTGAAAAAAGAAGAAAAGGAAATCCCAATCTGTGTGGCATAAACATCAATCCAAAGGGGGTATCTTTCTAGGTTCGCAGTCTTGGGTGAAACTAGTGTAATAAGTAAGGTGGAATAAGGCAGCGCGAATATGCATGTATCGGCCGTTTTTCGATGCAGTATTGATCTTGCTTGTAACAAAGGAAACAAAGAAAAAAAGTTAAAAATCATATAACAGAACAGTCCCTCCCGCCTCTTGCCGCCCAAGAAAGAACCGTACGCGTCCGCTTAGTCCTCTTCGAAGAAGTCATTATCATCAAAGTCTCCAGGTTGCGCATCCGAGTCGTAGCCGCTCGTCCGCATCATCGGGGGAGTCATGGGCTCCTCCTCTGGTTCCCTTGGAGGCGGCGTGGTTACTCGCTCTGATCGATGCGAGGTATTTGAGATTCCTCGCGATCGTCCCTGTCCGCCGCTTGGGAAGCGACGTCCAGTGCTAGCGAAGGCGGTGGGCTGTGGTCTGTTGTCCACAGGGGGTGTTTGGCGCAGTCCAGAAGCTGGGGGCGTCATAAGACCACCCAGCAGGCTGTTCTGCGCATTCGAGTTACTCCTCGAAGGAGTGGCGTTTCGTCCAGCGACGGGGGAGTTCAGAACATTGGAGAAGCTGCTCAAAGATGGAGAGCTGCGGTTACCCTTGCGCCAGTTGCCCCAAGCGGCGGCGATAGGGCCAATCGTTTGGGCAACACGAGGAGTGGCATTCTGAATAGTCTGCGCAATGTTGGGTAGGTTGATCGCAGAGCCACCGTTCATGGCTCTCTCCCGTTCCTGCTCCTCCATCTGGAGGTTCGCCTTAAGTCTGATGGCGGCATCCTTCACTGCATCGCGATCGAAGCGGTCACTCTGAAGTGCCGCGATGATGTCCTGCAAGTTCTCGTGCCTGACGGCAAGAAGCTCACGAAGCCAGCTAATCTCATCATCACGCTTGGTGATCTTGCTTGCGGCATCAGGATCCGCCTTGGACAGAGAGTGCTCGAGCTCCTCGATTCGCTGCTCACGGGCCTGCAGTTGCTCCTGGAGAACCATGATGGATTCTCGGAGGGCCTGCGGCGAGATCTTCTCAGGAGGGTCGAGGTTTCGCGAAGCATGCTTGACCTGAGGAACAGCGACAGTCACCTCAGCACCAGCAGACTTGGCAGCCTGGGCAGCGGCAGCAGCCGCCTGCTTGGCAATCTCAAGCTTATCCTCGAGGTGGAGGATGCGATCTTGAAGGTGCTCAGTCTTGGAGGCTGACAGGCTGAGACGCTCCAAGAGGTGTTGCTCGGTCTTGTGAGCATCCTCCTGGGCATTGTTGACGCGTCGCTCATATCGGGTCTGGAGATCCTCCAACTCATTCTGGTGCTTGGCACGCAACTCGTCAAGCTCGATTGTCTTGCTGTTCTCAGCCTCTTCAAGAAGCATCTCGCTCTGGGCCTTGGCGGTATCGGCTTCGAGTCGAACGTGGTCAAGCTCCGCGCGAAGCTTCGAGTTCTGCTCCTCAAGTTCCTCGCGGATGAAGTTGACTTGGTTGTTGGCAGAGTCGATCTCGGTCTGGAGGGCCATACGAGTTCTCTTGACCTCGCTGGCGCCAGACTCACGTGCCTCCTCAAACTCACGCTGGTATCGGGCAGCCTTCTGCTCAAGCTTGTGGTTCTCGGTCTTGAGCTCGCCAATCAGGCCCTCGAGGCGAGCGCACTCGTTGGTGGCCCGCATACCGGCACGTTCGTTGGACTGAAGACGCTCCATCTCAACCTCCAAGCGCTCTCGGGTCTTAGCCTCAGCTTGGAGACGAGCATCCAACACCTCCTGTCGAGCGAGCATAGCCTGGTCCTTCTTGATGCGTCGGGCATTCTCCTCGGCGATCTCGCGAGCGGCTCGGCCCATATCCTCCTGGAGTGAAATGAACTTGCCTCGCCAGGACTCACGCATGCGTTCGTTCTCCTCAAGTTGGGTGGTGAGGGTGGTGAGAGACTTGTGCATATGCTGGTTCTCCTCGAGGGCACGAGTCAACTCGGCACCCTTCTGTCGGGCAGATTCGTCGTAACGCTCAGCCTCGGCACGCCAGTGGTGGTTGTCTTGGCGGACATCCTTCAACTCAGCTTCCATAACCTTGCACCTGCTGATAGCTTCAGTCTGAGCCTGAGCCGCGTTGTTCTGGGCAGCCTCCAGGAGAGCAATCCGCATAGCAGTCTTGCTGTTGGCCTGCTCCACAGAGCGGAGCTTGTGGTCTCGCTGCTCAATGATCTCGCGGAGTCGGACAACTTCCTCAGCGGCAGTCTCGTGCTGGACCCTGGCTTCGGTAAGCTTGTCCTCGGCGGCACGGCGCACGATGACCGACTGCTCGCTGAGCTCCTCGGCCGCGCGCAATCTCTCCTCAAGGTCAGCCACGCGCTGATCGAATACGCTGCGGTTAATAATCTCAACCTCAACACGAGTCTCAGCAGCTTGAAGCTTGCGCATAAGCTCAGCAGCCAAGTCCTCGGCCATTCTTCGCTCAGCAACCTCGTTCTCGACCTTGGTCTGCTCAAAGTAGAGGCGCTGCTCGATCTCTGTGATCTTGGCCTGCAACTCTTCAGTCTTGGCATCTTGCACTTCTTCAGGCTTGGGGCCGGCAGGTACACGACGCTCAACCACTTCCTCAACAATCCTCTTCAGGTCATCGTTGCCCTTCATGCTGTTGCTGATTTGCTTCTTCATCTCTTCGAGGGCCTCCAGAATAGCCGTAGGAGGGACCTCAACAGCTGTTGGTGCAGGGGCAGGAGCCAGAGCGGGGGCTGGGGAGAGCGAGGGTTGGTTGCGCTGGTGGGCAGCGAGACCCTCGAGCACAGCCGCGCGAATCTGATCCATGCGGCGATCCCTTCGGGGGCTCATAGAGCGGCGAGGAATGGGCTCCTCATCCTCATCGTCGGCATCGCTCTGCTGCAGCTCAGCAGAAACGCTGCGCATATCACGACGAGACGAAGGAGTTCGTCGAGCTCTGGTGGCGAGAACTTGCTGAATAGAGAACAAGGTCTTCTCCAAAGGCTCGAGGCGAGATGCCAGAAGGTTACCAACCACTTCGTTGACACGGCCATCGAAGAACTGAGCCCGGTTTTCGAGCTTCTCGTGCTCATCCTCGGTGAAAGCAGCTTCCCAGTCACTAGCTGGCAAGCTTTCACCATCGACAGCGTCGGCGTTATCAGGAGTGACCAAAGGCTCAGGTGGGTCAATGAAAGGATCCTCAAGCTCAGTGCTCAGCATAGGTTGAGCAGAGGGCTCGGGAAGAGCGTGGTACTCGCGAGGAGTGAGGCTGGCCTCGTCCCTAGCGTAGTGGTTGACAGGCTCCAGTCGGTAAGGTGATGAGTTGGCAACAGCCGCGATCGAGAGGTTGCGGGTAGGACTGCCATGCTGCCACTTGGAAGGCTCGTGCTTGTTAACACCCATCGTAGGATCATCAAAGAACTGGTCCATGACAGCGTCAATCTCTTCAAAGGTAGGCTCAGTACCGTCACCACCAGCAGGGTTCGTAATAGTAGCAGAAAGTTCAGGCTCAAACTCAGCGTCGTGCTCAACTGATTCCAGCACGTCGTCCTCGACAGGTACAGGAGGCAGGGGCTTCTCATCTGGCGTAGGGCTCCTGGCAAACCGGGAGGCAGCCAGGCCCTTGGGCTTGGGTGCAGGATCAGCAAAGCGAGAAGCACTGAGTCCCTTAGAAACAGTCCTAGGTTGAGACTGGGTAGAGCTGTATCGAGAACCAGCAAGACCAACAGGGGCGCGGGCCGGAATTGGGCTGCCCACGGGAGACGCGTCGGATTCTTCTTCTTGTTCCGTCTGGGTGGTGTCCCCATAAGAAGCCGCACCGGGAGTGAATGGATGGGCTGTAGCAGAAAGAGTCTTCTTGTGACCGTGCTTAAAGTTGTCTTCACCGTAGGGTCGGGCGTCGTTGAAGCTCTGAATGTCCACGTTGGATTCAAACTCAAACGGCTTCCAGCGGTTGACGCTTTGGTCGGCAGGTGAGTCTTCAGATGGCACCGCCGAGGGAGCCGCGGTTGTGGCCTTGGTATCAATGGGGTCAGAGGTGACGATGGAAGACATGGATGTATCTGCAGGCAGAGTTTGCTCAGTCTCCACACGGCGGTCCTCTCCGAAGGCCTCATCCTTGCCAGATGCTTCAGATTCATGCAAGGGAAGCTCAGGCTCCTTTGGTTGCTCAGCAAAGAGCGGCACGTCGTCGCCACCGGGCGCAGAGCTACGCGCGCGCTTGACTCTGTTTTCATCCACGAGAGGTCGTCCATCTGCATCCTCCTGCGTCTCATCACCGTCGTGCGACCTCGCAGACGAGGTGCTGGATGGCCTGATGATCGGAATGGCCTTGGACTTGGTAGACTGTTGCAAGGCGCTAGATCTGAGATCAATGCTTCCGAAGATGCTTCCACGGTGACCCTTGCTCTCACTGCCGGACGCGACAGGGCTAGTGAACGAATCAGAGTGAGGCGTGAAGGTAGGCGCGTCGGGATTGAACTTGGGACCCGAAGCTGAGAAGCTGAAAGCACTCTGGCCAGGGGAGAATGACGGGGCGGTCGCGTGGATCTTGGCAGGCGTCACATGAGTAGGGGGGTTGGCTGGGGGAGAGCTGAACACGCTCGTGTTGGCCTGGAAAACAGAAGGCTGGAAGCTGGCTGCTTCAAAGTTGCCAGGCTGGAAAGTGCTCGCAGTGGGCTGGAAGCTGCTAGCCGTAGGCTGGAAACTGCTTGCACCCGGCTGAAAGCTGCTGGCAGTAGGTTGGAAGCTATTCGCAGTGGGCTGGAAGCTGTTGGCACCCGGCTGGAAGCTCTCACTAGTGGGCTTGAAGCTGCTGCTGCCAGGCTGGAAGCTTTCGCTGGTTGGCTTGAAGCTGCTAGCATTGAAGTTGAATTGCCCGGGTGTGAAGCTGCTCGTGGGGTTGAACTTGAACTCGGGTGCCTGCACATTAAGCTTAGACAGCGAGGGCTTGCTGGCGTGGCTAGAGCGTCTAGCTGCGTTGCCACCACTGGCAACTGAACCAGCATCGTTCCAGGGGTTGCTGGCGGTTGAGAAGTTCTTCTGGTGGCCAAAGCCAGAGGGGAAATCAAAGTCCTGAACAGGTGTGCCCAGATTGCTGGGGTTGGTCTCAATCTCAAAGGCTTCATCGCCCTTATGAGTTTCTGGGATCTCATTGAGACTACTGAACTTGGTCAAATTGCTCTCATCAGCAGTGACATTGTTCTCATTGTGATCACGGAAGTACCCCTGAGAAAGTGAATGACCACGGCTGTGGGGCCTAGGATGGTGCAGGACCAGAGGCTTGGAAGGCTCATTGGCAAACCGCTCTGGAACTGGGAAGTTATTAGAGGCTTGTCGATCATGAGCAGGAACGAAAGGATCCGGCAGAGGTGCAGGCTCGTCGTTCTGAGGTTGAGGGTTGTAGTCCTCGTGCTCCAGCTCGTTGCGGAGCTGCTCCTCAAGATGGTACTCGGCATCGTCGATCTCAGCTTGCAATGTGTCGGGGTTCTGCTGCGCAGGAGGCTCAGGCGTCCTCGCGGGGCTCTCAACAACAGGGTCCTCCTCATCTTCTCGAACTTCCTGCAAGCGAGGGGATGCCCTAGCGGGCTGAAGGAACGAGTACTGCTGGTGGGGCAGCATGGGATACTGCAGGGACTGGTGGCGCTGATGCATGGGGATGCCAGGGCTCTCAGGTCCAAATGGTGACTGAGGCGACATGATGCCGTTCAGGTTCATAAGTGAAGGCGAATCATGACGGCTCAGGCCTTGCAGGATACCTGCCTGGTTCCAGGCTTGCGGTGATTGCTGCTGGAACCCGAAAGGCGAGCTGCTAGCCGGCAGAGAAATAGACTGTCGAGGGTTGAATTTGCCGGGCAATGCCGAGAAGGAGAGCGGAGATGCGCCATGGCTGATACCAGGGCTCTGAGTTGATGGTCGTCCAGGCAAAAACTGACCATGCTGGAATGCAGGAAGACCATGATTGCTTGAGGCAGAAGAAGTCGGGAGAGGGGGGGAGAACGGGAGTGGCGGATATTGAGCTGAGGGTTGTCGGCTGAGATCAGTTGCCGCAGGAGAAATTGAGGGAGGCTCAGGATCGTCGTCACCAGAGAATACGCCAAGTGCCCTCAACTTGGCCTCCTGCAGCTCATCCATGTAGTTCTTCCAAGCGTTCAGGTCAGGAAGTGTGACCTTGAAGGTTCGCTCCTCTCGCTCCTTGGCCACCTCGTCAAAATTGGGCCAAGAATCCCGAGTCTGAGAGTCCGCGGTTCCCTCTGCTTGGTAGCCATCAACCTCCAGGTCGAAGCCTGAAATATCGTATCCGAGCTCTTGCCATGATGCAAACATCCTCTTGATCTCATCCTGCCGAAGCGGCATGGGCGCGTGGCCCGGTTGGCCTCGCTCCTGATCTTGCGGGATGAGGACCATGATGTTCTTGCCTCTCCAAGGTACCTTCTTCCTTATGCGAGGCGTCATGGCGGGCTCCTTGGGAAGAGGCTTCTGGCTGCCCTTGATCGGGGTCGCGGGAAGCTTGGGCTCCATGATGCCATTGACACTGGGGATGCGCTTCTTAGGGCTATCTGCGACAGGTACTTCCGGTGGGGAGGCGGCCTGAGACCTGTCGCTCGCCGCGTCGTGGGTTGCCGGCGCGGCTTCGGAGGTCGCCATACTGCTGTTCTGTCCCGTGTTGTTGGGACTGAGGGAATCCCCTGGTCTGAGGGTCTCGATGCTGGATCGGGCACGGGGTTGGTGCCGGGATCCTTGTCGAGACGTCGTGGTGGTTGTAAGGTTGGTGGTCCGCTGGGGAGCTCGGGGGGTGCGGAATTCACCTTCTTCCTGCCAACCGTGGTCGGAGCCGCTCAATGAAGAGTGCTCGCTTTCACTTCCGTCACTAAACCAATGGCGACTCTCGTCGTTGTGGTCGTCGGTAGTATGGGTGCGGATCCAATCTTCGGTAAGTCCACGGGTCTGTCGGCGGACACGGTTCGCAAGAACGGCAGCGGCGGCGCTCAAAGGCGAGTTCTGATCCGACTGCGATCGCGAAAGTTCGGGGACTGGACGGAGAAAAGGGGTCTCGATGTCCAAGTGATGGATTGGTGAGTCGTCCGAAGCGTCGCTGCTGAAACTCTGACGGCGGAGGTTGCTGTCCGACTGAGGATAAGGGGAGCCCCAGCTGGCAGTGCCAAATTGACCGTCCTCTAAAGCACCGGGCGGTGGCGTCCTCAGCAACTGCAAAGCCCTGTCCGGGAGACGAGGAGCCGGGAGCGGAGGGAGGACGGGTGATAACTCGATGTCCTCTTCGCCGTCAACGGTTGAAGCGGTCGAGAGGGCGGGAGAGGCCGGGGAAGCAGGGCGGGATCGAGAGGGTGAGGCTCCGTGACCGTCCTGTGCGGGTGCACCAGGAGGAGCAACCGACGACGTTGATGGCGACGTCTTTACGACGACCTGTTTATTGGTGGAACGGGTCAGCAGTCAGTAATACTGTGGCGTCTGGAGATGAGTGTGTGCTCTGCCAGGCGAACAGATCATACAAGCTCCAGAGGCCAGCAATGAAAGGGTCTTGGGGCCACCACTCACCCAGGGAGATCAGTGCAGACAAGGACGTGCCGTCTGCAGCTGAGTCTCGCAAGAAGAAATTACGTCCTGTCTCTCCAAGGTCCGTCGCTTGGGTCGAATATCCTATTCTCGTCCAAGACCTGAGGGAGGAGGGGACGCAGGTTATGCGTAGCCGTAGGTATCTGTAACCTTCGGGAACCTGTTGGAGAAAAAAAAAGGTACGCGACGCGTTCCCCGACTTAAAGGGGGCGGACGGAATGGCGGGTTTACTGTTGAGCACTGCGTGGGAAATTCCGGGGGGGGTACCCAAGTGGGAATGAACCTGCAGGGGGTGAACAAGTACTGCGCGAGGCGACCGAGAAAAAAAAGGCGTCTAAGAGAAAGGAAACGGCTTCATGAAGAAAAAAGGAGTGGCCAGAATATGAGTTGGGCGGAGGGACGATGCGGCCGGACACATCAGTCGGGTGTGTTCTCCAAAGTTGGCAGAGTCGATCGGAGCGGCAGGGGGAGAGGCGAGGAGGAAGGAAGAAGGAAGAGTGGAAGAACAAAAAGTTGGCGTGGAGAGGGAGAAATGAAAACGTAGGGTCCGTCGTCGAGTCGAGGGATGGGATGGGATGAGATGAGATGAGAGAGCTCCAGCCAACCTCAGTTGGGACGTTTGACAGTGGACGGGATGGAACCTCACGGCCTTGGTTCGAGGCTAGACAGCCGCGGGCTTGTTTTGTTTGGTCACCAGTGGTTCCAGGACTGACAATTGGACCAGACGTCAGGGGGAAAGACAGGTGGAAGCCAAGACAGAGACAGAGAGACAGTGAACAGTTGGCCACTGGAACAGCTGGCAGTCGGCCAGCAAGCAGTGCTCCTCCAGTGCCACTGGCAGTTGATCACCTCGAGCTTGTTCCAAGGAGCGAGCTTCCCTCTGCTGTAATGAGACCCGCTCTCGAGGATACCGCATTGGCCCCGGCGTAATCTCGCCAAGGGGTCGACTTGGATGAGATGGGGTGAAGGGTGGAGGATGGCACATGTTGTTTGATGAATGGTACCTTGATGCAGTGATTCATCTCGCAGAAGAATATGTACCCCCAATCAGTGGCCATGTCTCTGGACCCTTCAAACTTGACCCGCACCACGCTAGAACCCAGCAAGTGCTTGCTTCGCTGGCAAGAAAGGGTAGGCAGAAAAAAAAAGAGAACGAGCCAGTTTAATTGCTCTCCGATTTGCTACAGCGTGGCCTCTTTTTTTTTCTGTCTATCTTCAAGCAAGCAAGGTCTCGCCTCTTCATCCTGGACGTATTTTCCCACGTTTGCGTTTGAGGTGGAGGATAGATGCAGAAACCCATAGGTCGAGGCATCCATGTTTGCCGTCTGCAATCAACTGTGTGGCTTTCTTCTGTCTACCGGCGCCTATGCCCTTTGTAGTCGACCAACTCCCCTCTCATCATTCGAGGGATGCACATGCCTGCAGGCCGGTGCTGGGATAGGCCAATTGCAGGATGCTATTCTGAGCCATTTCCCCGGAGTCTAGGATGCGGATGCAGTTCACGTCCCGGAGACACCAAGCAGCCTTCTCCATGACCACGATATGTTTGTTTTTTTGTCTGCTCGGTTTGATACCCTTTTTTTTTTCTCACTGTCCAGCTAGAGCCCAAAACTCAAAAATGCCCCCCTTCTGCCCCTTTACGGAGAACCTTGGATGGACGGGGCCGTAGAGCTAATGCGGGCCCCTCCGCTCCGCTCCGTCTTCACGTGGACCCGGGTCCCGAATGCCAACTCAGGAACCTTCAGCCCAACTTGGGAGCTCCAACGAGTGGAGGAGGAGGGCCGTAGGGTTCGTGCTAGGCTAAGGTTGCGGTAGCTCCCGTCCGTTGCGTCCCGGTTTGGGAGACGGGAAACTCTGTTGACGGCTTGCCAATGTTGCTTGTTGCACACCCTTTTTGCCTCGAATCCTCCTGCAAATCCACCTCGAGTTTCACTTGCTGCACAACATCGGCTTTTAACAACGAGACGGGAGGAGGCGAGTCCACGCAAGGACTGTCCTTGTGCGCGTGCGCCGTGCCCGAGCTGTCGTGAGCTCCAGAGCAGGTCCACAATTGGCAGGGCGGGCGGGGTGTAGAGCATCATACATGCCGTCACTGGGTGCTCCGAGACGGCAGAGCATAATGCTTGCGTGTCTGTGGTCGATCTCGTATGAATCTGCGCAGCTCGTTTGGTGCTGGAGCCTTGCTGGGCTTACTCGCATCTCCATCGGTCAGCTGTCTAAGACATTCCGCCCATGCGTGGAATTCAGTCTTCGGTTTGTCTTGGATATAGAAGGCTCCAGATTTCGAAGTCATCGAATTAGACTGAGCCAGACTGCAAGTTCAGCTGTCCTCTGCCCTCGGTCCCTTGGTTATCATAAGCTCTAGCTTTCTGAAGCCTGTTACGTATGCTTAGAGTGGTGTGTCATGTACATTGTGCCAGGGGATTGGGTTCATCAATGGTGATGCTCTAGGTTAGGCTATGTCTTCAACTACATACATCCCAATCACCAACGAATGGACACTTGATGAACATATAAGACACCATGATCATCGACAAAATTGAGGGTCTATAACTAAACTAGCTCCCATACCTCTCGCACCAAATCGATATACATATTCAAGGGTAATGCCTGACATCCAGCGCCATTTGCGCTTACGGAACCAACCTACCCCAGATCTCGCCTGCACATCACCATCTTCAGCGGTTCATGAAAAAAAGTGGCTGCAGACGGGAGCCCCTCTCCTCGGGCCAGAATTCATACACCTGAGACTCAGCTCGTCAGGATCGCCAGGGGGGCTGAGACGACCAAGTCTTCAAGGGCGCCAAGCCGACGTGGAGTCTTAATTTAGATGTGCAAATCCAAGCCACACGAAGAAGCTGCAAATTTGACGAATCATACCAAGTCGAGCTTGGAGTCTTATTATTATTTTGAGCTTCTAGATACAGGTTCACCCGCTTGAATATGCCGGGCGGCTAAGCAAGGAGCCCAATAATTCGTGTCAAGAAGTAAGATGCGATCATAGTCGCGACGAGGTCGTAGTCCAGAGGGGAAACAGAATCCAACACTGTCCAAGAAACCAAGTCATAATACTAAAAAGGGGCCCAAAGGCCGTGGTCCTGAGACCTCACTGGCTAGGGAGGTAGACAAATATATGCTGCTCCAGTCGACTGCAGCCGTTAACTTTCATGTCGTATTGATATCAAATTCGTCCAACTCCTCTATATGTCCCCACTGATCAAGCTATACCGTGCCCGGAACGCCCCTGCCTCTTGCAAGTATCCATCAAATTGGATGGGTATGAAATGATGGCTTTTGTAGTAAAGATGCGAAAAAAGAGAGTCCCCTCCCAATCAAGATGTTGATCAGAAGTTGGATGAGGCGTTCACTTGCGTGGGCTGGTGGTAGTTGTCGAGGGTGGCTTGGAACGGAGAGCGCCCAGGACCGCCAGCACTGCCGATGCTGCCGGGCTCGGTCTTCTCAACGGCGTGATAGGCACCGTTGGTGGAGTTGATTCCGTGGCCGCTGCTGTTGTTGGTCTCATTGAAGTCCATGAGACCATCGGCCTCGTCATTGTGCTTCTTGCGGCCCCAGATCCTCCAGGCAACAACAGCAAGAGCACCAACGACGATAGCACCACCGATACCAACGACGACACCGATGACGGTGTTGCGGGTCTTGGGCGACATGCCGGAAGAGCTGTCGCTACCGTCCGAGCTGAGGCCGGGAGTCGAGGTCGTCACGCTGGTCGTGGTCATGGTCTCCAGGTTGCCGTCGCTGTTGGTCCTGGTGACAACATCGATGAAAGTGGAAGTGACAGGCTGGGCCGTGGTGCGGGTGTTCTTCTCCTCCGTAGTCTTGCTGGGTCCGTCATCGTTGCTATCGCTGCTGCTCGTGTCCTCGTCCTTGTTTCCGCTGTTGTTGGAGGAAGATGTTGTCGCAGGAGCTTCCTGCTGAGTAGACTGAGAGTTGTTGTCTTCGCTGGCAGAGGGAGAAGCAGTGGGCTCGGAGTCATCTGCTGGCGACGATGCAGTAGTTTCTGCAGGCTTGGCGGTAGTCTTCTCGGCAGCCTTGGAAGTGGCCTTGTTGGTGGGCTCGGCAGCAGCGCTGGTCTCCGGGTCGGGTTCGGCGGAGGTTTCAGGCGCAGGATCGGCTTCGGTAGCAGATGGGTTCGAGTCGTTGGTGGGCTCAGAGGGTTTGGCGGTTTCAGCTGCAGAGGTCTGCTTGTTGTCGGTGGGAGAGGCAGAAGCGGGATCCTCCTCCTTGGTGTCGGAGGGCTTGGTCTCTTCGACGGCAGAACTGGGCTCGGTCGCCTGGGTAGGGCTTGCTCTTCGAACGAGTCGGCGCTCGTTCTGGTGAACCTTGTCCATATCGATCCATGTTGCCTGGGCGACACAGACGACGGAGAGAGCTACAAGGAGTAGCTGGAGGAGTCGTGTGGCGTACATGTTGACTGGTGATGTGAAGAATGAAGAGAAATATTAGACGGCAATGCCGTTTGGGTGGTCGAAAAGGTTATCTTGTCGACTCGATATGGTGCTCACTCAGCAGGTCGAGCTAAGATGCCAAACGCGTAAAAGCGTCGGGTTGCCTGCTGGTCCAAACCTGATACACAATCCTCTTGCCGGGGTCGGCGATGACTTTGCAGTAATATCAGGGCAGGATATCGTTTACGGGGTGGCGAGCGAGCGTGGTCGGTATAAGAGAGATGCTATAGGTAACTTATGTGACGGTCGTTGGGCGTCAGGTAACGAGAGTGAGGTTGATAGCAGACCTAGTCCGATGGATATTAAACGATGGAGGGGAAAAAAAAATAAAAGAGGATGCGACAAGCGAGAGTATTGAAAAAAGAGTCACGAGAGGCGGGAAGTGGGCGATGAAGTAGCGAGAGACTTATAAAGGAACAAGGGTCGAATGGGTGTGAAGAAAGGAAAAGGAAGAAGCGGAAAGAAAAGATGGGTGAGAAAATGGTGAGAGTTCAGTTCTCGTATTCCGGCGACAAGCGTGACGGGGGTCGACATGGATGGAATCCATCTGGTGGATGAGGCTGTGCTGTGTTTGCAGTCGCCGTCCATCCACGGGTGACCTGATGGGGCCCAGGTGGCACTCGACCATGCAGGGGACCGGATAAGCACCAAGACCCTTCCAGAGGCTCTCAGGGCTCTGTCCGGGGCGCCGAACCCGCCGCGTCCGCGTCGAGACCTGCTGCTGGACCGCCGCTGAGACCGCCCCGGGCCCCGAAGGGTTTAGCCATCGAGGCATCTACGTCGTACGCCCAGTCATCGACCGGCTGCTTCAGGTTTCCCGCAACAGCGTCGACATAAAAAAGCCACAGCGAGCCCCTAGTCATTGGCCCTCAGAGATTGCAGAGTCATCAGACTCCAGAGTCTCTGACAACGCATTGAACAAAGCCCAAACTCTCGGCCGCAGGGTTTACGTACGCGCACGCACGCACGTACACAAACGTTTGTCCCTGACATGAGACAGGCATAGTCGGGCTTGGCGTTGAATAGAGGGGATTTCCTAGTGGGCAAGCAAGTGCCTCTTCTTTGTGGGATCTCCGGCATCTTCCTCTTTCTTTTACTTTTTTGCTTTTTGAATATCTCACACAAAATGGATGCCTGGCCTGTGAGTCGTCATCAGCAACTAGCCCAGGATACACGAATTGTGCATGTTCATGTGCCATAGCCAGAACTTGGATGGCTGCTTCTTGGCGGTTCGTTTTGCCCTACTTGAACTATTACAGTAATACACCGACAACACAAGAACAAAAAAACACCTGGTGGTCTCTTGGCGGATGATGAATGCCCATGCCCCAGAACAACAAGAAAAAAGAGGTGGTTGGGTGCCCGTGGGATGGATGCCCCTAAAATAGCATCACACCCACCACATCCACCCATGCCGTCCACTCCATGACAAAGCCCGTGCCATGCCGTTGCCGTTGCCCCGTCTCTCGGAGAATGGAAGGGCAAATCTCCATTTCCCATCTCTTCTAGGTCAATTCACCCGCTTCATTGTCGTCATGGCATCTCTTTACAGATGATCTTATAGCCCCCCTCGCATGAATCAACCTTGTGCATCTCCATCTCCCCCTTCCCGCGCGCCAAATGATGCTGCGCATCTGTCAGAGGAAAGCTTGTTCTGATGGATGTCTCTGGCCCGCATGCGCTGTAGACTATGTAACCCCCCTGATTGCGCGTCTCGCGGGCTGCTTCGCTGCATGCCTGTGGGCGGTTTTGAACCACCTTGTTTCGTTGCCGGCCTGACTGACTGGCCTCGTCGTCGCCAAACTCGGCCCATGCAGCAGTAGCAGCATGTTTCTTCGACCTACAGCATGCCTCACGTGGAATGATGATATCCTCACGTTTGCCGTGATCCAGTCAGTCCCTTTTTTCAAGCATTGTCCAAGGCCGCATGGTTGCATGCCTCGAAAGGAGGGTCCATGTCACGTCACCCGGACCCTCTGTCGATCTATAGTGAGGCTGTGTCTGCTGCCGGATATCACCAGGATTGCTTAATTTTTCTCTCTCTTGCTCACGTTATTCATCCAAAGGGCCACTATGGCTACATGGTCGCTTATTGCTCGTCCCGTACCTTGGATTCTCATGCATGTCGACATGTCACTACCCGCAAGCCATTCCAATGCCAAGTCCCCTTTTGCCACACCTTGACAACTCATCAAGAGGGTCAAGTGGCTTTAGCTCTCTTGAATACGGCCATTATTGAGCCATACTAGAAAGGACGTAGATGATATAGCATGAATTAATACACTTAGGCCATTCTCTGTTGAACGGCCTTCATCATTGCAGGTAGTGGATGTTCTTCAGCAGGCCATCAAGTATTAGATGTCGACCTAGTCCAAGGCGGGCCCAGAATGGAGTCTGACATCTGCATCACGACCAAGTAATGCTTCCTTCATACATGCACCGAACCTTCCAGCAATGAAGAGACCTGGTCTTGGCCGTCAACACAGAGCAGACCCACGAGAGCAGCAAACATCTTGTACAACATCAAACGTGACTTTTCATTGACTAGACCTGGCTGACGTATTCTCTGCGCTTCATGTTCATTAGATAAACTCGCCAGACCGCACTACTACCACGCTTTTCTTGTGTATGAGCAACCAGTAAAAGACGGCAACGTTGACTGTTGACAGGCCCGACAACCAAGAGAAGGAATAGCTAACACAGATGATGTTGTCTCAAACAGTCTCCAAGTGCCAAATGCAAATCCCCAATACAGTCCCTGTTTCCCGGAATGAAAGACTACAACTACAGTTCGAGTTGATGCGTGTGGACGCAGTGGGCCAATTCCATCACCATGAGGAAAGGCTACCTATAGAAACTCCAAACGAAAAAGAACAATAAAGACCCTTTGCTTCATGTGGTATCTTAAAGGGTGTAAAGAAACATTGAAAAAGGGAGCGAATAGTTAAACACTGCCCCATCCCATCAGCCCCAGATGGGAGCGCCTCGATACGCGGGCGAGTTGTAGCTGTGGAGGACCCGGAATGGCGGGTTCTGCCCGTAAGCAGACCCCTGAGAGCTTGCCCTACGGTGGACCGTGTACCCAGCGCCGGGGTTCGTGACGTAGATGTCGGGGTGCTGCTGGATCATGTTTGGCGTTCCGTAAATCACACCTGGGTTCTGTAACATGTAGTTCTGCTGCAGCTGCTGGTTGAGGTTGTATGCCTCGACGGGCGTCCATGCCTGCAGAGATGGCTGCGACTGATGTCGTACTCGTTGCTGGAGTTGCTGCTGCTGGAGCTGCTGTTGCTGAAGCTGTTGCTGGTGAAGCTGCTGCTGCTGGATTTGAAGTTGCTGCTGATGTTGCTGGAGCTGGAGCTGCTGTTGATGTCGTTGCTGGACCTCAAACTGTTGCTGTTGTTGCTGCTGAAGCTGAAGCTGCTGCTGTTGCAACATGGTGGTGTGGCTTCTTGATCGAGGCACATTAGAAACCTGGAATCCCTGAGGTGGCGCCGAGGCTCGTCGATGCTGCCTCACTTGCGATGTGGTCGCGACGGACTGCTGGACACTGGTGCTGGAGTAGGACAAGGCTCGGGGTTGCTGTGCAGCTTGCACTTGCTGAGAGCCAGCATCCAGGGCCATGGTCTTGCTCCAATTGGGACTACGTGGCTCGGCGTGACCCTGTGCCGCCTGCGTGGAATGGCGGCTCTGGAGTGTGGAACGACTGAGGTCCTGTGGCAACGAGAGTCTTCGGCTAGAAGTAGGACGAGACGAGTTGAGCGGATGAGATGGAGTCATTGATCGAGAATGACCCTGCACCTTGCCCCGAGAGGGCTTTGTGCTTCTAGTCTGCATGCTCACAGGCGGCGAGGTCCTTGTCCGAAGAGCACTGTTCATCTCACTACGAGCGGGACTGTGCGGCGATCGACGAGTCTCTGACAGGTTGGGAGCTGAAACGTTTGTTCGAAGGTGAGCCAGCTCGGGTTTATCTCGCCTGTCCCGCAATGCTGACCTTGACATGCTTGCCTTGGTCGGGGAGGCTGAGTTGCTGGAGCTGCTAGAGTGTTTCCTAGGCACTTGACGGGGACCAACGTTGCGCGGGCTGCGAGTGATGCTTGGCTGGGTGACACGACGCTCGACACCGCTTGTCGGACGCGGCTGGGTTGTCTGAGGTGTCTCGGCCTCATGCTCTGCAACAGGGGCGACGCTCGGGCTTCGGGAACCAAACATTTGAGCAAACGACTGACGCCATGAATGACGCCGGGAAATCTTCCTTGGGGTTTCCGGGTTGGCGCCTCCCGCAGCAGCATCCTTCCGACGTTCAATCCCATTCTTGGGGTCCTGGTTCCCCTCGCTAAGGATTGTTTGCAGAGTATCCTTGCTTGGCTCTCCCCGAAGACCAGGGGTCTGAGGCGTAGACTTGATCCCAGCAACGAGCCCACGCAGATTTTTTTGAGCAGGAGGCGGGTTGGTCGGGTCTTCTCTCTCGATTGTCCGAGTCTTGCGGACCTTGGGCGGCCCCTTCTTGCGAGTGCCGCTCAGGAACCGGTATAGCTTGCGTCCGGTGGCATCATCGCTTCTGGGTGGAGAGGACAGCTGCTTCTCGGTGTGGTCATCGGTGATAATGATGGGGACTGGGACCTCTTGACCAGATTTCGATGTGCGAACCTCACTCTTGGTCGATGTCAGTGAAGAAAGGCGTCTCCGGCTTCCCAGAGCAAAGGACGAAAATGAGCGAGTAGTTTGGCTGGTCGGACTGGTGGGAGTAGTTGGGCAAGTCGAAGCCTCGTCATCCGTCGACAGTGGAGGGACCTCGAGGTGAATGGGGAGGCGATTGTGCGTCTGTGATGGCGCCAGAGAGGACGTACGGGTCGAATTGGAGTCAGATGAGGAGCTGATGCCCGTGACATCAGGGTCGAGCCTGTCGGAGGTCATGGTGCTTCTATCCGTTGCAGCGGATCTCAAGCTGGGCAGTGATCTAAGAGAGACATTGGAGCTGTAGCCGCTGTCGACCTTGGAGGCGGCCGGGCGGGTGCTCTCAGACGAAGGACTTGGGATGAAGCCGCTGTCAGTTCTGGTCAGTCCTTTAAGCATTTTGTTCTCGAGCTCCAGTTGGATTTTTTCTGGGCTGGGCTTTGCATTTGGATCTTCCCTCACATCCAGCACCTCGGCAACGGGGAATGAATCAGCATTCCCCTTCTCAGACATCTCGCTACCGCATGTTCTAGACTTGGCTGGGCCACTCAATTGCTCGGCAACAGAGCCTCGGGCCGTAGTGACGGGCTGCCCAGACGTGACAGGCTCGCTGGGCTCGGCCACGTTGGGCTTCGCCAAGGTTGAAGGGTCAACCACATCATCAAAGTAGCCCTCGCGGGGAGACACCCACGCCGACTCAGCGACCCCTTGGGCCTTGACGTCATCCTCAGGCACGGGAGTAGCCACTGGCGCTCCGTTTGTGATACGCAGGGACCCAAATTTCATGCCACCCAGCTGTCGGTAGTCTGCCTCGGTTGGTGTCGTGACTCGCTCTGGAGATTGCGTCCTGGATGGGATTGAGGGTAGGGACATGCGCCGTACCAGGTCCGACTCAATTGAGCTGTGACGCGTATGACTGGGGGACGGTGGATGGCTGTTGCGAAAGCTCGACTTGGCCGAGATTGGGTGGTTGGAATGGTGAGCTCTGGTTGCTACGCCTGGCTTCTGAATGACCGAGCGCCGACGCATTGGCATGTACAGGGAGACGTCCGAATTAGTTCTGCTGATGGGCGTGCCTGCAGATTGGTTACCGTTGTTGGTGTCATCTGTCACATCCTGGCTGGGTTCAGAATGGCTCTCGAATGTGATGATGGGTTCGCTTGGGAGCTGTTTGGCGTTGAGTAGCTGTCTGCCCTCGGGGCTTCTCGTGTCGTAGCTGGCAGAGCCACGCAGGGCAGTCATTGGCATGCTACTCAAGGGAATCAGCTCTTTTTATCGATACGAACGGACGCCGTTGCACAAACCTTTCGGCACGCGTCAGGGAGCGATGAGTTCCGTCGTGGGCAATGGAGTTGGCCCTGGAGCGGTTGACCGAGCTTGGCATCCTCGGAGGCTGCTCTGACTGGACCGACTGTGAACGTAGGACGCCATTGCGCGGCATTGAATCTCGTCGAGCATCTCTGCACGTCGGAGACGACAAGGGACTTGGGACGTCGTCGACTGGCACGGCTATACCGATCCCAGCAGGCGCCACTCTCGTCGAGGATGCCTTTTTGGGAGGCGGTGGCAGCGAACCGACAAGATACGAGTTGGAGAAGTGCTCATGATGGGGTGTCACAGCAGTAGCAGTGTATGGCAGACCAGCTGCCGATGCATAGGTGCAGACTGGTGGCTTGGATAGCTTCCGATGCCTGCGAGGGGCCTCGGCCGATTGGGTATTGCCCATTGAGCTGGCCTGCCTCAGGTCTTGAGCTCGTCTCGTGGGAGCTACCTTACTGAAGGAGGAGCACCAGCAGCAGCAGCAAAGGGCTGGGGGGCTCGGAGCGGGAGCGTGTGAGGCTCCCTCAACGAGTAAAACGACCGTTCACTGGCACATAGACGCCTCCATGCCGCCAAACAACGTGTATTCTCTCGCGATCTGCTCGCTCTCTGGGCGACGCGGTGGATGGAACCTGCAAGGAAGAGGGCAATCAATCCGGGTAAACGAAAGTGGGAGGGACAGTGAGAGGCTGAGGCTGTGGGTTAGGAGAAAGAAACGAGGGAAGAGCCTCACAGCAGAGGAGCAGAATATGAGGAGATATGAGAGATTGGGAGAGGAGGTTGGAGGAGGTGGAGCCGGAGTTTAAAGATCCATGAGCCTCTGGCGACGGATCAAGGTCGCAGGAGGGGAACTCCCGGATGAGCATGAGTCCATAGGAACCCTGGTGGTGAGGTGTGAGTGTGAGGGGTGAGACCAGGGGATCATGTCCAAATCCTGGACGGATCGAACAAGAGGAACCCAGTCCAGCCACAACCGAGCAGGCCGCCGTGTCTTCCATGTCGGGCCAAGATTTTGTCGCGTAGGCAGGAAGTATAGTATGGATGGTGTAGCATACAGAAACAGACGAGCGAGGTTCGGAGGAGACGATGGGAGGCAATCGCACGTGTGTCCGTGTCCGCGTCTATCTGCGTCCGGAATAGACGAAGACAGAGTTTCTCAACCGCCCGGCATGGCTGGCTTCGAGCTGGGCTGGGCTGCGGATCTGAACGCAATCATGATATGATGGAGGTGAGGTGAGGAGAACCCACCTTCCTACCACCTACCTAGCTAGGGGAGGGGGGGAGCTAAGGCAGCTAGCAGATAGGTACCTCGACTAGGCTCGATGCTTCCGATCCCAATACGATTGCACCAAAGCTTCACGTTTCGTCAGCCGCCCGCCACGACTCGGAAAATGGCCATCTGGGGCGCCAAGGTTGCAAAAGCATAGGGGAGCTAGACGAGAAGGGGTAGGTTGCCTCATCCCAGGGGCTCACACACACAAGAATCAGGGAAACACCAAGCTGACCACGATATGAAGCTCCAGCTATGGACATGCATATGTTCGGAGCTCCCAGAGCTACTAACCATCCAGCTACTGGAGGTTAGTAGAGTTCTGAGACGCAGCACACTGCAGCACCCGGCTTGCAGCGGGCTCAGCGGACTCCAGTTGGAGCTCCAGTGGGCGTCTGGAGCTGAAGCTGTGGACGAACCATTGGATCCTCACCTAACCTCCACTCTCGTGCTGGGGGCCACTCGCTGCTCTTCTTCCCACTTTCACCTCACCCGATGGAATGTCAGACCCAACTCAATCCGGCTTTGGATTTACGCATCATCATCACACGCGAAATTATGCCTTTCACCCCGTGTTCATCGCCATCTCTGGTTTCTCGCATCCGTTCTTAAGCTATCCGGGCAGCGCCGCGCCGCCATGGCACAGCGGCGTTGCGTTGCTCCTTTGTTATTGTTATTATTATTGCAGGGTATTCCCACTGGCGGGCCCATCCCGGTCTTTCTCTCCCAACCTCGGAAGTCTCGAGGGTTCAGTTGCTCCGCTGGCTTCTTCTGTCTCGTCTCGACTCGTTCCCGTCTCGCATCTCCCGCCGCCGGACTTGATCGAGGCCATCCACCCGACCCGGGCTGACATGATGCTGTCCCACCGTGAATGCAGCCTGGGCTGAGCTTACAGCGTTGCAGAGCATGGCAGCTTGTCTGTCAGAAGGAAACGAAACGCGCAAGCCGTCCGAGCACATTCGGTCGATACGATGAATGCTGTATGATCGGGACCGGAAATCCACCTGTTGTATCCGTAGGCCGATACGATACGGATGCATCATGATCGCTCCATGCCGTCATCTCTCACGTCCAACAATGCTCCACCCGCGCACCCACCACCTTGCACGCCTGGCCTACTATAAACAATGTAGCAGAGCGTTTCAGATGGGCCTAACCCAGGCCAACATACGAGCAGAGGAGCTCCAGACCGAGTCAGACCAGGAGCCGATACCGCCCACTTGTCCATGGCGATGCGAGTTGGCAGTCAAAATCTGCTGCATTTGCCTTGGAAGGCTTCTTGCTACTTCGGAAAAAACCTGCTCACCGTTGCAATGATTGCACTCTGACATGCCATTGTTTATCGACGTGTTAAGCCACGCCCTCGCCGTCTCCGTTAACTTCCCTTGTTGATCGCCGAGCATGCCGGCACAAGTCCAGCCAGCCTCTGTGCCTTTGAAGCACAATTTCTCGTATGCACATTTCTGGGTGCACCGCTTATCACAAGCACAAGACCGCCCGATGTTTCCGCCTCCGCGAGGGAAGACTACTACGGCCAGGAGACAACTTCGGGGACCGAACCGAAAATGCTAATGCGCGCGGCTTTGTGTTGGTTTCCATCTCGGCTCCACGGCTGTTCGGAAGTTTTGGTTCTGGACTACGCTGATCATTCTCTACGCGATGCCAGCCGTCCACTATCGAAGGCAAATCAGTTCACCTACTGCGGCCTCATCAACACCAAAAGCAGCGTTGATGAGAGCAATTGGCCCAACCTCTCGTGATTTCGATGTGCTGGATGACGTTACACGAAATGAGACTCCAAGTGTGGGGAAACTCTTGTCAAGGTTCAAGTCGAGCGGAGATATGGACCCATCGACAGGGTTCAGACGCCGGAGCTGTAGATGCGGGCTTGGTCATGGCATCTTTCCATCATGGCATTTACGACAATGGCTGTTTTCCTGTCAGCCAGGGTGGCATTCGATACTGCCCTGAAGCCAGGGCCCTTTGGATGTTCTGCTGGGATCGGTGATGCTGTTCTCGGCATGGATCTCGAAATGCCGTTCCCAGCCAGCGCTGAACCAATATCGGATCGGAACACAGGACATGGCTTCTATCACGGTACAAGATCGGGATTTGCAGGTCCGTCACATTGAATTCTCCGGGATCGTCATGTAAGAGTTCTCGCCGGTCAAGACATAACAAAGTTTAGCTCCATGATTGGTCATGACGCCAAGACAGGGAACTCGTCAACTTCTCAGCCCGGTACTGAGCTTACGAATTGGTTGCATCTTCACATGGAAAATCAGCTACAACGTCCGTACTTGGCTAAGACTCCTGCATGGCCAACGTGCCTTCTTGCGGCTACTTCCCCTCAACCACACCACGACGGCTTTGTTTATCCAACATGCTCCCAATTGCACCTCAGCTGGCCTTCTCACAACGAATATGCAGTCATTCCGTCGTCTTTATCAAAGTTACCCTGCACCGGTCGAACCGCTTGGCGCCACGGCCCACCTTGGTCTCCAACCTCCGTGTCTGTTCCACATCGTCAGGGTCCACCACGCCACGCGCGAATATGCCGCGTTTTCGTCCGGCAACACAACAAGAACCGGGCGAATGGTTTAGTGGTATAATACTCCCTTAGCATGATCGTTTCACGACATCTGGGAGTGGTCCAGGGTTCGATTCCCTGTTCGTCCAGCCGTGGTGGTTAGATTCCACCATGTACCGCATCTCTCCGGGCGAATGGTTTAGTGGTATAATACTCCCTTAGCAAGTTTCTCTCCAAGATCCTCGCCTCTGGGAGTGGTCCAGGGTTCGATTCCCTGTTCGTCCAACTCCGGTGGTTAGAATCCACCATTGTCCACTCTTTTTTTGCCCTCTTCAACAAGATACGAGCAGTCAAGTCGCCGGGTAAACTCTCCAGTACACCCATCACAATATTTTTGCACCTAAACCGGACTTGGCACTCGGAACATGCTATTTCGTTGCTGCAAACGTCTTACTGCATTCGACAAGTTCTGCAATGACGGAGACTGAACAAGGGATTGCAAACATGCCAACTCTGCAAGAACTCCCGTCTTTACTCATTCACCAATCACCATTGTGCAGCCGGCCTTCCCAACAATGACCTCATGAACTCTTCCGGCCTCAACGTCTATACGTGAGCCAACTCCGTACGTCTGCTTCTGCGGATTCTCCTCTCGTGGGTACCACAAAGTCAATTCACCTTCGACAATCAAGTGGGTCGTCAGCGCAGCATGCGAGTGCGGCGGGTAGTGGGTGTTGCTGCAGCCACATGTTAGAGCGTCGGCCTTGATGATGTCTGCAGCCACGGCAGTTCAATGTGAAGGTGAATAGAGCCCCGTGAACTAGGCGGGGCATCAGGAGAGACTTACGGAGAGTCGCTCCAGGTGAAGACACGGTCAAAACCCCATGCCCGTACCTGCTCTTCATAGTCGTTCCTGAAGCTCATGATGGTGCTTGTTTGTTCTGGTGGGCCGTATGATCAGCAGCCGATGCTGTACGACGCTTGGCCAGCGCGAAGACTGTCCCTGGAGACTATTTGGGATGAAATGTTTGTGTGTTGTCTGAGAAGATTGAGGCCCAGACCCGCAAGGCTGTGCTATCTTGTCACTTGTCAGCAGCCTGTTTGCACATTCAACAAAGAAAGGTGACGCTGATATTCGGTGGTGATCAAGCTATGACCTCACCGATGCTGTTCCGGAGCCTCGGCCGGCTGCGCCCCGCCCTGCCCCACTCGCCCCGTGCCGAGTTGGTCGCCCAGTAGAGGCGGACTCGGGCCCGTTTTTGATCTGGGCGTTGGCATGAATGAAAATCTTTCAAGAACTCCAGGTTATCTACAGTATCCAGGCTGTATTATCGATAGTGGGCTATACTTGGCCATCGTTGTCAGACAATAATCGACATGTACGCATGACGGCATTGAAAAGGGTACCTACCTACCTGAAGCCCAAGACAGCGACACAGCATGACACAGCCCCCATTCCACCAGACCGCTCTCGTCTCTGCTGCTGCTCCCTCATGTAGCAAACACGCAACAAAGAAGCAGTCATCAATAACCGACAGGGCATCGCCATGATCGCCCCCGTTTCACGGGGACCATTCCAACAAACGAGCAGACCCCTTCTGCTCCCCTGGCAGATGTTTCTCCAATCATGGCCTCTCCCCAGCGGACCCAAGCCTCCATCCCCCATCCCCGGGCGGCCCTACAGGGCCTCGGCCTCTGTACCCATCCTAGGGCTGTGCTGGGTGCAGGGCGCTAGTGGCGGGCCATTGGCTGTGTTGGGTTGGCTTTTGATCCAGGCGAGGCTACGGCCACGTCCGTCTGGGTCGCTTCCTTTTTGCCCTGGTCCGTTCTTTGTGTCTCTCGAATCGGGACCGCCTATCACACTGGCGTGCTGACATCCATGGGCTGGTGGTTGTTGATCATGGATCCTCTCTCTCGCCCTGACTCTCCCTTCTCTTGATATCCCTTCCCTCCAACATCGTCACCACCGTCTGGAGACTGGAGACTCGTCTAAACTCTCTAGACATCATCGTCAATTGCGCACTTGTTCCTCCCGTGACTGGTTGACCGACGGGGAACCCATCTGCGCCAATGATCGCCGCCGTCTGATGCTCGTCCGGCCCCGACATCGCCAGCTGAACTCAAGGTTTCAAGCTCTTCTTGAACACCGCAGCTCGCAACCATGTCGCGCTTCTGCGGGCTCTTTGTACGTGCCTCCCCTTTCATCTAGCTTGTCCAGCTCAATCGAGTCAATCGCTGACCTCCGCAGCCGAGCCGCCGCCGGTCCAGGCGCGAGAAGCCCCAGCGCACGCCGACAATGTCAATCTTTGGCAACAACATCCACTCCCTCGGCGACCTGGCAAATCTGATCGGAATAACCACCGTCGCGTCCCCGCGCCAGGCACACGGCTGGCAGAAGCAGCCACAGCCGAAGCCGAAAGCCCCCGCGACCGATGAATGCTCCAGCAGGAGTTCCGCCCAACCAGCCGCTCCCAATCCTGAATTTCACCTCAGCGTTGCCATGCACGAGGCCCTCAGCCGTGTCTTCAACGACTTGCGCGGCCCAGATGCTCTTCTGACCAGAGCCAAGTTCGCCGAGTTTCTACATAATGTTCAAGGAGAGACCAAGGTGGACATGAGCAAGGAATTGAGCAAGAACAACTACGCTCTAGGCGAGTTCCTCTACATATGGCACACATGGTCTTCAGAGGCTATCGCACCCTTGCCAGAGAAGGATCTGTCAAAGCCTCTCACCAACTACTTCATCAACAGCAGTCACAATACCTACTTGGTCGGGAATCAGCTGGCCTCGAGAAGCTCACCGGAAGCGTACAGAAACGTATGTTGGATACCGCGCATCTCCACTCGCATTGTGCCTCATACGAGTAGTCTTTACTGACTGGAAGTCCTGCAGGTCCTTCTACGAGGTTGCCGTTGTATCGAAATCGACGTGTGGAACGGGGATGCCGTCGTTTCAACGAGCAGATCCAGGTCTCCTAAGGGGGATCACAAGCGCGGTCTGTCAGGTGAATCATTGCCCAACGCCGCCACGACGGTGCGTGAGGCCATTGAAGACTGGTCAGGCAATCGATCCCGTAGTGCTAGCGCCAGCAGTCGACGGGAGACGGAACCCTCCCCGCGCTCAAGCACCCAGCAGTTGCCGTTGGAGACCCGCGAGTCTGGAGATCGCCTTGATGTTTCAAAGCCCGCGCGGACCCGCCAGTCGTTTCCAAAGAGTGAGCCCATTGTGACGCACGGATGGACTCTCACCACCCCTTGCGGCTTTCGAGAGGTGTGCAAGGCTGTAAGTGAGGTTGCTTTTATTGACAATGACCTACCTATCATCGTCAGTCTTGAGGTGCACGCCGATCCAGACCAGCAGGAGCTCATGGTTCTCATCATGAAGGAGGAATGGGGAGAGATGCTTGTGGACAAGCCATTCGAAGGCTGTGACCCCAAGTTTCAACTTCCTAAGCTGAGCGAGCTGCGCAACAAGATCCTCGTCAAGGTCAAAAAGGCCCCAGCGAAGATTGTCGTCCCGCCCAGCACCATAGACTTACCTGCCATCTGTGCGAACGATGAAGATGCCTCAGGATCTGAAGACGAGGAAGCATCCCAAGGATCGGGTGCCCTTCTCCTGAGCTCAAGCAGCAGCGCTCCTCCGCAGTCCAAGAGCTCCAAGGTGGCCATCTGTGAGAGCCTCGGAAGCCTGGCAGTCTACACACGAAGTCAGCATTACAAGAGTCTCGCAACCAAGGAGGCCAAGATTCCTCCTCACATCTTCTCCATTAGTGAGAACCGCATCCTAGAGCTTCATCAGAAGCAACATCGTGACATGTTCACCCATAACAAGGGTTACTTCATGCGTGCCTTTCCTGCAGGACGGAGGATTGATAGCTCAAACCCAGACCCGAGTCGTTTCTGGCGTGGCGGTGTCCAGATGGTGGCTATGAACTGGCAGAATCTGGACGAGGGCATGATGCTCAATGAGGGCATGTTTGCCGACGAGAAGGGTTGGGTCCTGAAGCCTGAGGGCTACCAGAGTTCCAACAAGTCTGCAGAGACCCAGAGCGAGGCCACTCCTGGTCGCACGATGAACCTGAGGATCACAGTCTTTGCTGGCCAACGCATTCCCGTCCAGGCCGGCGACGCTGCGGACCATAACCGTTCCGCCAGCACCATCCGCCCGCTCATCAAGGTGGAACTGCACGTCGACAAGCCAGACGATGTTGAACGAGATGGGCAGATGCAGGAGTACAACTACAAGGGCAGGACGAGGGCCAGCAAGACGGATCACCCCGACTTCGGCCCCAGCGGCTCGACTCTCGAGTTTCTCAACACACCGAAAGTGGTGGAGGAGCTCAGTTTTGTCAGGTGAGTTGCCAATTTCTTTCCCGCTGTACGGCGCTGTGCCATGTCCGTTGTCTTCCCTCTGCCGCCCCCCCCCCCTTCCGAGCTATTCCGTCGATACACCGCCGTTGGTCTCACAGGGCCGGGCAGCCTGCATCACGGGAGCGTAAGCCACCATGCAGAAGCGACGGCCCGCCGTTGTTTGACCGAAACTTCGGGGAGTGAGTTGTCAGAGACACAAGCCGCTGCGGGGATACCGGTTCTCGCGTCCTTGAGTGAGGATCTGAGCTTCCTTGTTCAATGAGACGGGCCTAGCTCGAGACGGGGTAGCCGGTGCTCCAGCTTCAGGTCTAGGTCTACAGACACCAAGCTGTTGTCTTTCCCCTCTTGCCAATGTCACATCTGTTCCCATAGCTCCTTGACGCCATCTCAACAGATGTACTGTATTAGCCCCAGTCGAAGATATACACGCACGTTAGCTGCACAGGGCCTTTTGCTTGCATCACGCTAACGTCGTCTGCCTTTTAGGTTCAAGATCGAGGACGACTCTTCCAAGATTGGCAGCTCGCCACTTCTTGCTTGGGCTTGCATTCGTCTAGACCGCCTGCGCCCAGGCTATCGATTGATCCGCCTTATGGACTCGACGTGTCACGCGGTGCCCGGCGGGAAGTTGCTCGTCAAGATTGACAAGACCTTCGTCTGATCTAAGCACTTCACCGAGTCGATCTGCGTCCCGGCATATCGAACTCGCCCTTGGTAGATCCTCCTGCGCTAGATCGACTCACTGATGTCGTCTTTCTCGCATTTTGTTCACAGAGCAGTTTCCGGGGCCCGGTGTGAGAGATATCGCCGATCCTCATCCCTGATGTCCTACTTGCCACTTGATCATCCAACCTAAACTTGTGGGATCCCATCGGTTTCCTTTGCACATGTGCCTTTTATTGCCTTTTGACTTTCGGTTCTGTTGAAAATAGTGGTGTTCACAGGGTCCTTTCATGTTCAGCGTCCAATACACGCGCAGGTGGTGGAAACAGAATGGGCAGTAAAATTGATTTGGGGCGGGAGAATCCGGCATTAGAATTAGACAGGAGTTCAGAGATACCCAGTAATAGTGAATCTGATTGATGTTTTTCGCCCCTGGAGTGTCCTCAGAGTACCGATCTCATCTGCTAGCCGCCTGGTCGAGGAGAACCCTCCACGGACGTTCAGATATCACAAACAGGAGTGAAACAGACTACCGGATGGCTCTTTGATAGGATCAGGACGACTCTCGAGTGGCTTGCATGTCTCCTGATGACCCGCTGCAGGATTACATTGCGTGCATGATCCACGGCCAGATGCCCATTCGCAGCCTGGTTGCTTCCAGTAGGACGGTTCCAGCCAGCCATTGCGCACGCACAGCGGGCCGAGCAGGAGCGGAAATCCCGATCCTCTACCATGCATTCTGCCATCTATCAACACACCACCGAGGTCGACAGAGTTGTCCTCGAGAGTGGATAAGTGGACGAGCAAGCCGCCATTTTCACCCATGACGTTCAAGTTGCTTTTTAGTCAAAGGCTTTTTGTCCAGGGGGCTTCAATAAGATGTGGTAGCTCTGGCCCTGGCTCCAATAATAGTCCAGGCCTCGCCTCTTCTAACCTCGAAAGCATATGCAGCGGTAGGGAGCACCGAGAAGGCTTGGTTCACCGGGGCATGTTGCGTACACGCCGTTGTGGAATTCCCGCCGCGGCTCGTCTTCAACGGGCGCTGATCTCGACCCCTGCGCCTATTCCTCTCCTGCTGGTCTTGGCTTCTCGGCAGATGGTCCAAGTGGCGGAGGGCGGTTGACGACATCCTGTTCGTCTAGCTCCCAAAGCATGTCTTGATGAAACGGTTTCATAGAGGTACTGTAGGAAATGCTGGACCGTATGAGATTTCACTAGAGAGAAAAGGTATTTGCCCCATGAACCGGTTCGGGATCTCTTTCGGGCTATGCGTTATAATGGTCCGGATAGGAGATTGTGAAGCTAGGGAACCAAAAGGAATAAGCCTAGGTAGCAAGCCGGCGCATGTCCTTGGCTCCTTGCAACCTCATCAAAATGCCTCGCTGGGACCAAGTCTAGGCGATCGTCGTGTGGGTTGTCTTTCAGCGACGGGGTGGCATTCCGTACTCAGAACAGTAGCAGGCTGTGGGTTATCGCGGCTGTACAGTACCGTAAGATCTCGCGAAATTCGAACAAAACTAAGTGCAACTAATGCAAGTTAATGCAGGCTAATGCAAGCCAGCTAGCCATGCTATCGAATCAGCTTACAGTAATTGATGAGTCAGATTTTTTAGAAATAACCGGAAAGAAGTTAGCCAATTAGATTAAGAGGTAAGGCGGCTAAGAGTGGAAATATAAGGACGCCACTTTGTTCGAATTTCGCGAGATCTTACGGTATGTGTGAAGTGATGCTCCAGAGCAAAGTCCCTGGCTGAGGCTAGGAGCCGCGGAGACCGGAGAACACCCCTGATCTGCAGGCCGGCTCCGTAATTGGGCGTGGCGCGGGGTGTTGAGATCGATAGTCGCCGCGGCTAGATGCGACCAGCCTGCAGGGTGCAGGTGTGGCAGACGCGTGTTGAACTCTGTGTTTGGCGGACAAGGGTTTGCCCTGTCAGTTGCCAAGATGCATCGTCCACCACCCCTGTACCTTGTTCATCATCATTGACCTCGGCGGTGCATGGATCGTCCATCATGTCGAATCTCCTGTCAGATGCGGAGAGGCAGTCTTGCGGGACAACCGGGAACGCGTCCACTACTGGTGGAGAAGTCCGTATTGATGAGTCCGTCATGTCTTCGCCGGGCGACAGAAGCTGGTCTCGAAAAAGAAAATAGGCCTTCCCGCCCCGGACAACGATAGTCAACTTGAGCCAAGACGGGGCATTCGGGCGCATTGTCAGCAAACACATGAACTGGACATGAGAGATATCCACAAGCTTGTTGTAATCCCCTAGTCATTGCTGCGTCATCAGGCAGATTAAATGGAGTGCATTGTCTTGCCCACCCACCGTGATATCTGAGCCCCCTAGGCGCGGTCCTCCCAACATTCTAGTTGTATCACGAGTCCAGGATCGTGATCGAGCTCCCCGGTCATGTTTGGCCGCGAGCGGCTTGATTCGACCGCGTCTATCACACCTTGGGTGACCGCCTTGAAAGTTCCAGATTCAAAAGAGGGTCAAAAGAGACATTCAGGGGTAAACCCGCATGACGCAAGAAAAGTACGCGAGGGAGTGGAAGCTTGATTGCAGCAAGAATGTTTTCGGACCTTCGACAAGACCTCGGCAGTTGCAGTACCCCCGTCGCTCTGGATCAAGGTTGAGGTTCATCATGGGGCTAAATTGTCCGAGCCATCAGCAGTCGGTCTCTGCAGCTGGTCCCTCCCGTTGGGTCTTGTGTCAACCAGGGGCCCCGCAGACAGTAGCGGTCTGATAATGCGCAACTTGGCTCGCAGGCTTCGATACCTAGGCCTGGATCGAAGTGCCAGGAGGTCGCAGCCAAAGGGTATCTATCAAACCCTACCCTCGGTGCTGAGCGGCGCGCATGGCTGCATTCGAGGTGTGGCACTGGTCCCGTGATGATGCCTGTCTGTGGTGTCTGTGGGTCTGATTGGTACCAGTCTTTGGACTGTCTCGACATGGCGAATCAACTAGTATCGCTGGTCTAGCGATAGATCTTGATCTCGGAACAAGGAAGGCTTGAAGATGTAGACGTAGACGTCGGAGTGGGTCAAGGACCAATAGTCCACTGGCTCACACTGTTTGCGTGGGGTGTCCGAGAGATGCTTCTGAGGGAGACAGCCACTTCCGCCGGGTGTCTCTGATACCCCAGCACGGGTATCATACTTTAGATGAAGAGCGTCGCCTCGCATTTACTCGGACACAACAGCTAAGACTCTTCCAGGTTGCCTCGGCGCAAATCTGCAAATGTGCTGGTGACAGGACTTCGGCAGATGGTTGTCTCTACTTGCTGTTGCCTCCCAAGGCATTACAGCCGGAATGTGACTGGCTGGGTAAACCGGCAGAAATAGTTGCATTTTCAAAACGAGACCAGCTATCTGGCTCTGGTGGACGAAGGGGAGAAGCCAAGTAGGCAACCGGGGTGTCGTAAAGCCGAGGAAGTGAGTGCGCCGTGTGCGTAGCAGCAGACGTAGATCGTGGGCTTGAGGTGGTGCAGTAACACCGTCAGTGGAGGGTTAAAAAAAAAAAAAAAAAAGCAAGGCGCCTGCAGGGCTTCAGCTACCAAACGTCGAGGTGGTGGTGGTAGCAGGTGACAAGGTTGGTTGTCCAATGCTTTTCCTCGACTAATCGAGGAGCCCACTATTGATGGGTACAGAGGTGTTCGCAATTTTCCGGCGGTGAATCATCCAAGGAACCGGGAGCGCTTTGCGGTGCACTAAAACACATACAGTAGCGGCTCATGAAATTGGGTCAAAACACGTTTCCGACACTCTTGATTACTAATCATGAATACTTGGTTTGAAGTCGATTGATTGTCCCGACTTTGTGATATCAGACGCGGCACCGCAAGAAGGTGAAGGAGAGATCTGCTGGATCGGCTATGTGGCGCATGCATTCTGGGGATCTGTTGCTGGGACCAAATGGGCTTGCTCTGAGATGAGATCGCGCCCTCGAGATGAACAGCCAGGGTTATCCTGGAGAGTGGGGGAGTGTTGGTGATGGACCATTCTTGTGTGTGTTGAAAGTGTTTGGTATTTTGTGGGCATGACTTGCTCGCTAACCCCAGGGCGAGTCAAATAGAGCTCTGGGGTGGTGAACTAGTCGAACCCATAGCATGGAAGGATTTCCTTCTGGTTAACTGCGATGGCAGAAAGTCGGGCCTGGCGGCTCGATCGTGGCTTTCTAGCGCAGGAATGGCCATCGGCATCAATGGGCGCGCGAGTGAGTGACTGATGCAGCTCCCTATTATCTGCGTGGAAACGGTGAAGTCGTCAGAAACAATGGCTTGGTCATTGGACGCCGCAAAAGGTCTCGACCAGGCAAGACACCCGAGAAACGCTGTGTAAGCTCGGCCGAGGAGCTCCCTCTTGGTCGCGCCTTTGTAGTTTGATGGGCTATGGCGTCAGTGCTGGGGAGCTGTGTGAAGCCGGTGAATAAAAAAGCAACGCTACCGAGCTATCGACCAAACAGAAGCAACGAATGTCTTAGCCGGGTCACTCTTCATCAGGGCAATCATCTTTGAAAGGGGGGAGCTGCCGAGAGAATGAGAGACGTCTGGAGAGGGACAGGGACGAGGGAGGAGTGGGGGTTGTGCTGTTTGGGTGGGTGCCTGAAACCCAGCTTTGTGAAGTGGAGGGGAGGGAGGGGTTGGAATTTGGAGAAGATGGGGATCGAAATTCCAGATTTGAGATGAGATCGATATGATGCGATGCAGCGAGATGGGATCTGGGCGTACGTAGTACAGAACAAGGTGGAGGAGTCGATGGATAGGTAGATATTGGAGGGGAGTGTTGAAGGTGGATGGACACTGTAAAAATGCAGGGTGGATGGACATCAAGCGCCTTCCTAAAATGAAGGATTGTTTGGAAGCCGCCTTCCTTTTCAAAGTCACACTCTACCCAAGTAGGCTGGGCTACTCGGGTGCCCCTTCCCTGAGTCGTGAGGGGCCCGAGAGTAGCACACCCAAAGGCGCACTATGAGTCAATCAAAAAGGTTAAAGACACGTAGGTAGCTGCATGAAAGCGAGGGAGGCATGCGTTGTACTGTAGTATTGCTCTGTAAGTCGAAATAGATAGCGTACCTCCCCCTACGTAGTGTCTAATCCGTCCGTCGTGTGCAGAGATCCATCCATGGATAAATGGATGGGAGCTTCCAGTGCTTCGGAGACTCGAGACCCGCTCACACCAGCAGAAGCGGCCGCTAAACAATTCTGTAGTGCGGACGGATAGACTGCTCACGGCATGTCACTGGAAGAGTTCTAGATGTGTTCGAGGTCTTTTGTGTGGCTAGCTGGTTTGTGAGGACTCGCAGAAACTACTGTAAGTCGACGCTGCAACACGATGGATGCCCGCCAAAGAGTCCTTCCAGGAGGGACGGCATCTGCCAGTCCCAAACCGGAATGGTAGGACAGGACACGAGCAAGAAGCGGAAAAAAGAAAAGTTGAACAGACGCGGCAATCAAAATTTCTCATGAAAAAGCAAATGCCGCCAAAAGCTAGGCGCATGAAAATCCTGGCCTGTCATGGGTAAGGCATCACAATACGACAAGGGCAGCTGGACGTAGCGTCTTCTGATGGGTGCACCAAGGTCGGAGCACGGAGCACATGCCTCTTACATGCAGCAAGGCGCACCTTCCTTCGCCCGGAGAACTGGCAGATGGCTGGCAGGCGCGCAGCGGCACTTGGCGGCTCAGATGCCGATGGGACCTATGCAACCAATCCCAGCTGCAGCCTCCTCTCCCATCCAAATGGGAGCCCATCACAACGACGACAAGCATCCAGCATGAATCCTGAGACCTGATACCTCATACCTGAGACCTCACCCCTGAGAGGCTGACAATTCCATGGATGGATTGTCCATTCACGGGCTTCATGGACCTTGACGGGCTCCATCAACCTTTTCCCCATCCCACGCCGGTTTCCAGCATTGTCTACCAAGCCTGCTAGCCTTACACGCAGACGCAGCTCGTATCTGACAGACGTTGGTTGATGCCGCGGGATGGTCCAGTCATGCTGCGAAACGTCCACACAGCGCTGTCCCCGACCGAGTTGCACATCTGACACTCGGGCACGCCTGCCGTGCCGCGGTTGAGCGCCCGAGGAGCGGGATAGGCATTCAGCCTTTGATTCCAGCCCCTTTCTGGCGTCAATTGCCGCGATAAACCCCGACAATTTTCGGGTCCAGCACACAAAAGAAGACAAAGGCGCACTGGACAAGGCGCAAGAGCATCATTAAGACCCGACAGACATGGGAAGTGGAGAACAAACCCATGCCTGAGAGCACCATGTGGAATTGTGGATGTGTGACCCCTCCACTCCCAATCGCGCCAGCTCCAGCACGTCGGTGAGATAGCCCGATGCGCCGGCGATCGCTCCAAGGGAGGGAGGGTTGCAGTGGGCTGGCGGAGGGGCCTCGTGCTGGCCCTGGAGCTGGCTTTGAGGAGGGACCAGGGTCCCGTCATTCCAGTGCCCCGGTGCCCTCCTGGCTTCTAGGTTCTGGGGTTGATAATGGCATTGGGTGGTTTGTGGGCAACTTGGGGATTAGATCGCGGTTTTAGGGGAATTTCCATCCCTGGGATCTTGGACTCAGACTGCGGCTTCTGGGCGGCGACTCAGGCTAACCCGAATCCCACTCGTCCAGAAGACTAGGGTACCTTTACTTTGACGGTCGATTGCGCACCCAAGCAAGTCCCTGGATGATAATTCCCTCGCCCACAAGTCAGCGTCGTGGGCTCCTGGTCATCGTGACCCCCAGAGACGAGCAGTCACAACTTTGCTTTTCTCTGCGTCAACACCGGGCAGCAGGCCACGCACCGCACCGCATCGCACACCCCGGCGTCCGTCCACGCTCACCGCGCCCTAATCGCCGGTCCGGTCCTCACTTCCTTGCCACTCAACAAAGTCTGGAAACTGGCCAGCGTTTAATTACACGTCAAAGGCGGCACAAGAAAACGATTCAACTACAGTGGGACGCCGACACGGACAAGAAAAAGCAACGTCGCTCAACTTGTGTCATCCGGAGCCAGAGAGGCCAGCCATCCATGGTTGCTGACCGACTCGGAGACAGCATTCTCCAGACGCTGCCAGGCAATGGAAGAAGACAGCGCAGAAAAACCAGACGCAAGCACAAACCGACCCCGCCCCCGTCCGGGTGGTCCACAGTGTTTCTCAAGGGCGGCGCCACTAAAGCTCCCTAGTAAGTAATGACAGCTTGGAGTCTTGCAGAAGTCGATATGACAGGTCTGTTGCTACTGCCGCCGCCGTCGCCGGCCCCCAGCATGCCCCCCGACACCACGGCCGGATACCTACCGATCGTCAAGGAGTATGGCAACCCACATTGGCCTTGTCCTAGGGTTACTGTACTCGTGCCTGTCTTGTCTCGAGCAATACCCATCCTTTGTGCTCCGTCCCCTTGACCATACCCTTCCTGGACTCCCAAGGCATTCCTAGACGGCATCGCTATATTCGGCTCATCCTCCAACACCTCTTGTCACGAAACCATAAAGTCCATCTAGCCCCCACATCTTGAACCAGCTCGGACCTCCTCAAGCCTCCTGATACATTGTCTCTTGACACGGACATCTCTTATATCTCACACAATCCCGGGTCCACCCCAACTGTCACCTTGTCTTCATCCTCTTCAACTTCCCGAAAGCACCATGGTCTTGTCCAGACATCCCCGGCTCGCCCCCTCGCCACTCAACCAGGCCCCTGACAACCGAGAACAAGACTCGTTCCCTCATACGTTGCAACCTTCGGAACACCAAGTTATTCAACGGTCCGGGCTTCCTTGCTCGGCCATGGATCTACACGAGGACGTGTCTCGTGGCTTCACCTCCCACAAGGCACCTGGAACCCGATGCCCTACCTGCGCTCTTGCAGGCAAAGAAGTTTGGGTTATTCCTGGTCGTTGTTGCGGATATTGTGGAACACCCTGTTGTGACGAGGCTCATTAACGATCACGGTAAGTCTCCCGAGTCGTTTGAATGTTAGAGAATAGACGTCTGAACGATATACAGCTCGACGGTTGCGGTTGTTCATGAGTTGCCAAGAACTCGACAAGCCCTGATGGAGCCAGGGCCGAAACAACTCCAGACCTCGGCCAGGCATGGCACAGCGCGGTGGCACGCGTCCTTTCCAATATCAATTCGAGAAAACATCCGACCAAAAGGAAGGGTTGTGAAAAGAATTGCATAAGGATCGCGACAACCCTTTGATGCGGCCGCGAGTTCGAGGCCATCCCACAGAATCAAGTTGACCAAACGAACTGGGCGCTCTGATTGGCACAATGGCGTTTTAAAGATGCTGTTACGCCATCAAGCAAATGTCTCAGAAAACCGTGGGTGTGACCAGGGTCACTTTTCCATGGCTGATGCCCCTGGAGGGCCTCAGAAAAAGGTCGACAGAGAGCACCAAAATGGGGCTGCCGAGGCGGAAGAAGGGGTGGCCTGAATGACCTTGCTGGCCTTGGTCGAGGTTGAACTTCTTCCTCTAGGGATGACCATTTACAAAGGGGAGGGACGTGCTAGGGCTGATGGGCAGGTGACCAAAACAGCATTCTTTCAAGTCCTCGCTCGGGCTTACTGGGATGCTGAGATGCATCGTCGATCAACTCGCATCAGCCACCCTGTCACCACATGGCTTTACCGGAGTACGGGAAGACAAGTGTAGGCGATGATTGCCCGAGGCTTGCCGGTGGATGGATGGAGGCAGGCAGTGAGCGGTGTAGGGGTAGAGACAAAAATAATGTGCGGAGTATTTAGTTGCGATATTAATGATAATGAATCTTTTGAGGAGCGTTTGATGGTCCAATCCCTCGTCTTCTTTCAATTACTCGCACCCTTGGCGTCGTGGCGGCTCTCGAATACCCTGAGACATGTGGTGGATAAAGTCGGGTTCCAGACTCTCGGCGTTGCGCCCAACAGAAAGAAATCTTCGATAACTGACCCGTATGACGCAATGAGGCTGCGAGGGTAGGGCCTAAAAGTACGTACTTAGATCAGATGCAGAGGACCCAGGAGTCATCCCTGTTTAAGGTGTCAGTTCAGCTGTCAACTCTCATTTGCAGCCCGAGCTGGAGACCGACCAGGCCCTCCGGCGATCCCCGAGGTATTTTCGGGCTACCCGGGATAGGCAGGACAAACTGGCGAGTGATGTGCTGATAAACAGCCGGAGGCAATTCCTGTCGTGCCAAACAAGCTGAATAACACCAAATTGTCGGCGTGAACTCGGTCAATGGGGACTCGGGCCCGGCCTCCGGGGGTCGGTGCCCACTCCCCTGAAAGCCCCCGGCCGAGGGTCGCCCGGCCGTTGAATTGGCCCGGCCCCGGAAAGTGGACCGTTAATTTCCTGCGACAATTCGCAGCGCTATCATTGGCTAGACAAGCGACCCCAGAATTGATTGTCCGCCCATCACCCGCCCCCGCCCCCTCCCTTCCGAACACTACAACGGCTTGTCTCGCGATCCCCTCAACGCCGCGCTCCGATCTCAGTCAACCTCTGTGCGCTCCCGCGGCCGGACCCCCGTCTGTCTGGCATCCCGTGCACCGTCATTGCCCGGCCCGCCCGTCAGTCAGAAACAAACACACGGCACGGCCCGGCCTAGTCCGCGCACCGCGGGCGCTCAGGATGGCGGCCGCCGAGCAGAACGGCATCGACATCCTCTGCGATGCCGCCGGCTCGGACATGCTGCTTTCATCATTGTTCGCCCTAGCAGCTCCAGGGCAAGATCAGCAGCGAGCCCAACCGCAGGATCAGCACGAATTGCAGCACTCGCTGCCGACAGTCTCACCTTCGAAGCAACCCCACCAGCAGCAGGTCTATCACCAACAGCTAGACCCTGCGCTGCAGCCGTCGCAGCAAGAAACTCCACGGAAGACGACGTCGTCTCTACCAGCGAAACGCAAGCTGTCCGATGCGTCCGTCTCGTCGCCGTCCCACGTTTGCCACATCTGCCGACGCGTCTACGAGCGAGCCGACCACTTGACGAGGCATCTGAGGTCGCACGAGAACGCCCGCCCGTACCAATGCTCCCGCTGCCCTAAGCGCTTCAACCGCGCCGACCTCCTGACGCGGCACGAGACCACGCACGACCGAGATGGCGCTGCAAAAGACCGCCCCTTCATCCGAAGAAACGATCGCGCCGCCGAAGCTTGTCTGAACTGCGCCGCCTCCAAGGCCAAGTGCGAGGACCAAAAGCCGTGTAGTCGCTGTCGTAACAAGAGCCTAACATGTCAAATGCCGGCGAGGCGTGGGAATCAATACAGAACTTCGGAGTCACAAGCAGGAGTTTCCCCTTCCGATAGTTCAATGGTGGTCTCGACCACAGGCAATGACAGCCAGGTTTTCACGGCAGGCGATGCCGCCTATGCGCTATCGCAATCAGCTGTCGCACACCAAGTCCAATCGATCGATAATACTGCTGGATACGCCGGTTCATCCTTCCTCGGTGCGCCAAGTGTGGAAGCTACGCCCGATGAAACCCTGTACTTTGCAGCGCCACGGAAACTGCTCCCTGATATCGAACTCTCCTGGGACATGGACTTTGGCGGCTTCACTGTTCCAACATCAGACCTGAATGGACCAAGCCCTCGGCTGGGAAATGGGACAAAGCGTTCATCCCGTCAACCTCGAAGAGACATGGCTCAGGAAGACGCAGCTCCTCAGCGTTCAGCTTGGGTGGTTGATTCAGACACCAATGGCCACGCAGACGCCTCAGCCTTTCCTTCGAGAAAAGCGTTGCCCATTATACGCGACGGCCTCTTCGCCATGGTTCTCGCCGATAGCTCGAACTCGCGGCAGATTCCAACATTTCCTTCGGCCGAAACCTTGAGCTGTCTGCTTGAGACGTTCTTTACACAGCAAGATCAGAAATGGGATGCCTTCATCCACAGGGCTTCTTTTGATACCTTCGCGGCTACCTTGGAGCTCGTCTCTGCTATCATCTCGAGTGGAGCTACATCTGCGCCAACAACCTGGCAATTCGGCCTTGCTCTTAACGAGGTCTTGAGAACTGCCCTCAACAGTCGTGTAAGTCTGGTGATCTTTCAGTTCTATCTGATATTTCTGCACCACTCTGCTGGTGTGCGTGACATAGACTCGGACGAACACAAGCTAATGATAAATAGCTGGAATCTTTTGATTCGACAGCAAAACCCCTGATGCTGCTCCAAGCCTCTATGCTCCATCTTGACATTGGACAGTGGTGTGGCTTTAATCGCCAAATGGAAATGGCACAGACTTTTGCCCAGCAAGTGTTGACAGTAAGCCTGCCTTGAACATGGTTGTCCGTCAGGGGGCTAACGAAGAAAAGCTGGTTCGAGGAACTGGGAGGATTTCTTTTTCGTCAGACTCGGCCCTCTATATCCCTAGTGCAGGAGACTCTCATGGGGACTTGGAGTTGAAGTGGCAGCAATTCGCTACGATTGAATCGTACAAAAGGTTTCATCACAGTTCCTGCTATAGTTGATACTTGCTGACCGTGTCTAGGTTGATGATGCGCCTGTTCATTCACGATGTGCAATCCTCAATCGTTTCATGGAGGAGCTCAAACATGGCATACAACGAACTCGACTTTACCCTACCAGCGGCGCCTGATCTTTGGAGGGCCCCAAGTTCACAACAGTGGCGGGAGCTGCACTCGGTAAAGAGATCCACGACTGCAGGCATTCCGCGACTCTTGGATGTGAGAGACTGCATGTCCTTCATCACCGAGCCCAACGACTATGTCGACATCGAACTCTGTTGCATGGCCGCTCTGTCAGGAATATGGCGGCAGATTTGGATCTATCGTGATGCTGTCACGTACCACTGCAACCCGGATCGACACAGTACCGGCTCTCCAGCTTGGACCAAGGCTTTGTACCAAGATCTGTATAGCAGATTGGTAAGCTTCTCTAACCAAGCTCAGGGGATGCAAACGTTTAGCCCGGGGCTCTTGCTGTTTTGTGAGCTCTTGATGATGACACTTCATGTCTCGTTTGACGAACTGCACCGACTCGCTGGTTACAACGGCGAGGGAGGGTCCCGGAGAGCGGCGCAAATGCTGGAGGCTACCTGGTTTTCAGGACCGGAATCTCGCTACGCCGTCTGGCACGCTGGGCAGGTGCTCCGCTATGCGCAGGATTGTAAAGCAACAAGTCTGCAAGGGTTCAACTCAATGGCTGTCTACTTTGCTGGCCTTACCCTGTGGGCGTACGGCATCATGTCGGCTCCGGGCTCAACAAACGGCCAAGGGATTGCGGACGACCATGTGCTACTTAATGGACAAGAGACGAGGGAGTCGAGGGCGTTTCTCGAACTCGGACAGGGCACACCGGCCTTGACGTTTCCAGCAGGCCTACGTCTCCAGATCGAGCCATTATCGAACCGCGATGTGGCCCTGTCACATGCTCGAAATGTCTTGCGACAAAATTTCCCCGTACTCAGCGAGCCGCTGCCCCAGCTGGTTGAGAACCTGTGGCGCCGACTTGCAGAGCTTCAGTCGGGCCAGAACGGCCAGGCCATGGCCAGCACGGATGGAACCGTGGCAGGAAACGGTAGCCGTCATGTTTGAAGTTGTTTATTCCTAGGTATGCGGACTATAAAAAGGATGTTTGCGTGGGTTTGTTTGTCTAGAAATCATCCAATTGGATGTTAGCGAAGGAGTTGGGGCGGAAAACGGGAAACACAAAAGGGTCATGACTGGTAACACGTTACAAGGCAGGGTTCTATAGGGTGATATGATGAACTATTCATTGTTGGAGTCTTCAACTTGTTGTTTATTGTCAATAAGCCGTGATGGTCTCGGAGCTCACGTCCAAGAGTGAGCATCATTGCCCGTGTTACGTTCATATTTACACGTACAAACCGAGTGGACGGCACTGAAAATGAAATAAGATAAGAGGAAGTTGCATTGGAGGCGATTGTTTGCGATGCCGCTTTCCTTTGTTCACATCTCACTTCTGGAAAGAGGGTCAGGATGTGCCTGCTGCGAGAAAGGGAGCTCCTTTGCCAACCCTTCTTGCCTGCTTCACAACCACTCAACTCTTCTTTTTCTCCTGTTCACCTGGTGCTACTCATTCATTGCATTGCTGCGTCAACAACTCTTATCGTCGACTTGAAGGCTTAGTCACGGCATTTCCATTCATCTTTAGATTTGTCCTTCACTTACATCCTACGGCTTGGGCAACTCGAACCGTCCTGATGCCCCCCATCTAGAAGAGAATTGACAAGCCGCCAGGCCCTCTGCACGATGAACTCATCTTTGAACGCCTCGATGATGCACGTCTCTTACGGCACTACGAGAACAATGCCATGGCTTGGGCTGGGCCGCTTTCAACAACAGACTTCCTGGACGTTCATTTCAGACTGAGCACTATTCCAGGAGAAGCTCGCGCCTTTGAGATCTGGGCACTCCGCAAACCAGATGACCCTTTGGGTATCATCTCGAGCTGCGCAACACATCTCCGCGACGCAATCGTGAGCCGCGGCAAGGGCGTGAGGATGACTGGTGCCGTCGTCATTTCCGAAATCTTTACCGATCCTGAGTACCGCACCCGCGGTTTCGCCAAGCTGCTTCTCAAGAGAGTACAAGACCACTTTGACAAGCGGGACGACTTGGATATTGACTTCACTGTCATCTACGGCAATGACTCCTTGGAATGGTACCGAGAGCTGGGGTGGAAGCCTGCCACAGCAACCCAGCTGACTATCAATGTTGAGCGTTTCCAGACTTGCGCTGAATGCGAGAATGAATTGGAATTTCTCACACTCCAGGAAGTCTGCAACATTGCCGATTGCGACGTCAACGTCAGCAAGCTGCGTCTCTCAAAGGCCCAAGGCCCCAAAACCCACGTCCAACTTCTACCCAGCGCGTTTTTGGCCCGACGGCACCTATACCGTTCCGCCTTACTCGCCTACAAACTGCGTCAAGGTCACACGTACAACAGGCATCATGGGGTTTCGATTCTCGAGGACGAGGCAACAGAGGTATCAGCATGGTGGGTCCACGACTTCCAGAACAGCCGGCTCATGATAGGACGTCTGTTTCTGACGCGCCTGAACAATGTGGATGAACTGGTAGTTGAAGTATTGGAGGCAGCAATGGAGGAGGCAACCCGGCGTGGGCTGCGGGAGGTGGTGCTTTGGGATCCGAGCCCTCAGGTGGTGGTGGCGGCCATGACAATATGGGATAAATATGATACGGACGTGCAAGTCATGACGGGGGAGAGAAAGGAGATGGTACCATGCGTGAGATGGAAGGGCGGCGAGGAGCGGGATGTTGTGTTGGAGGAAGGGCAGTTTGTGTCGTGGAGTTGATGTGCAGGGCAGGGCAGGGCAGGGCAGGTTTCGATTGGGGGAATAATTCGGGGCCGGAAGAGTCCATGAATGAAACAGCGACGGACGTCGATTGCGGCGTATGTAGGTATGGGCAAGGTTGTCCTTATCTGGCGATGCTGGGGTATCCTAACCCTGGGGGCTGGAGTTTATTTTATGTATAATAGAGACAGCGAACAAAGCCGAGACTTGGGATTAACGGTTGTCAATTCCGCTGTGCTGATGCAATGGCAGTCACTCGTTTGCCGTCTAGAGCCGGGTCTAGTCGGATCTCGGGACTTGAAGCTTGGCTTGAGAATGATGGCTATGCTATTGAGACGTCGTTATTGGGTAGTCAGGGACATGAATGAAGCTGTGGTGGGGGCCTGGGAGATCAACAAGGGGAGGAAGACGATGACAGGGAGGAGAAAAGGTGGGGTACAAGTTGACCCCGCGATGGTTGAATGACAAAGCATGGATCAGTTGTTCAACCCCCGAGGGCGAGGGGCGGAATGCCTGCCATGCAACCACCCATCCATGGCTGTTCTCACTCACCTTTAACCCGCATGCAACCGTTGGCTGATCTGTACTGTACTCTGTACCTACCTACCTCCCTATCTTGAACATATATGAACCCAAGGCTTCTCCTCAGAGTTTCCCCTCTGATCCGACCGCCCATCCCCAGCACTGCATCCCAGGTCCGAGCGAGACTCTACACCACCAAGATGGCGAACCGTGTCCACCGAATCACCATGTTCAAGATGCCCAGCGAGGAAGACCGGGCCGTCCTGCTGGAGCAGTACAACAAGCTGAGTGCCAACCAGCAAAAGGTGAGCCCACAAGTCACTTGCTCATAGATTCTCACTAACTGGTTTCTTCTAGGACGGCAAGCCTTACATCCTGTCCATGGTGGTCGGTGCCGCCGATGAGGATGCCCGATCTCAGGGATACCACTTTGTGTCCAAGACCGAGTTTGCTAGCATGGAGGACATGAAGTACTACGACGACGAGTGCAAGGCCCACAACGACCTCAAGACGGTCGTCAAGACGCTGGGCGTCCAGGGCGTCTTGACCGTTTACTTTAAGCCGCAGGCCATTGGTGGTATTGACAATGCTTGAGAGATGAGGGGATGAGATGAGACAAAGAGAGGGATAGATGAAGACAAACAAATAAATAAGAAATAAACAAGATCTCTTCAAGATGTGGTCATTCCGAACTGCTCTTACTGCTAGTTGCACGGCCCCTTGCTTACCATTGTTCAGGCCATTGGTGCCATTAGCCTGTGGAAACTCTCACCAACGGCACTTGGCGACATCGTGGCTGACCTCGTGGATGCACTCACTGCATGTGACAAGCTCGGGCACTCACATGGCTATGCGCCACTCAGCACCGCCTGTTTTCGATCTCAAACCTATTCATGAACAACCCGGCTTGTTGCGCTCGGGCCTGTCGCTGGGATCTAGACACACGCTGAAGACAATGCCTGTGCACTTTTGGACCGAGGCCAAGGCTCAATGCGGGGGAAGCTTGGGGAGAAGTGAAGGGGCCGTTGTGTGAGATGAAGACCTGCGGAACAAGACGCTCCGTTAGGTATAGGGGCGTGTTAGTGTCAGGGGTGATCTAGAGCCCATGGAAGACAAGTAAGTGATCATGAAGCTGTAACTAAGATATGAGTTGGAGCTTCCGGGAGAATTAAGGTGTGTTGGAGGGGAAGAACTTGGTGATACAAGATGGAGGTGAGACCGCTTTAACTTGCCAGTTAGGTCTGCGTAATGGCAATGGACACCTAATTTCTCAGAAAAGAACAGACTGAAGCTCGAAGCACAGGATACTGCTCAAAGGTTTCTTGAGGCTTTTGACATTTTGAGCAGATGTTAGCAAAGGGCCGAGTGGCAGCAGAGGGGTGGACTTGTATCGGCTGACTGACACAAGTATGGTGTCATTCTATCTCTTTGAGTTGTGCCACATGTTCGGGAGACATGATTCGTCAATCCCGCGTTCCCAACCCAGCTACTTCATCCGTCTTTTGACAACTCGCCCGGCATGTCATGCTCTGTACGTCTGGATTGAGGATAATGTGCCCGAAGATGAAACTGCTCAAGATGGCCTTTCTGGAACGTAAAGACCTGCTGTGAATGCGTCGAAGAATCTGACGTGAGGAAAAGTCAGAGCGTACAGCGCGACGGGAGCAGCGTTCTGACGGGCCTGAACACCAAACGAATATATGAATCCATTCACCTGCAATAGAGATCAATAAATAACTATTCATAGATTGAAATCGCCAAAAAATGAAGTGGGCTCTACGCAACAAGATGATAGCGCGATTGTCTCGTAGCCTGCGGCACTGCAGGTGCGCAATACGACCAGGGGAATCGCTCCCACCTTGCACTTCTAGAGCTTTAAAGGCGACCAAGTGAATAATTAAGGAAGAATAATGTCATTTAATTATTTCCCAAGCTTAGATAAATAATATTTTCTAATGCAAGGTATTACTATTATTGAGATGCCATGTCTTTATTTAGTTTCGCCAGTGTCATAAATGAACAGCCAGGTGATAACCAGTGCCAACACTTGACTACCAATGAGGAAGTATTTTCTAGTAAACAAAAGGCAATGTCCTTGTCTGCTATTGATCAGTGCTCAAACGAACACTGATCTTAAGAATCATCTAGATCTTAACTCTTCCCTCCTCACCAAACATCATCTTCTCACCATAACAACCACATCATCCTTTTCTCCCATCTTTCTCTTTACACACAAGACTACTTCAACCCATGTCGAATATCTTCAATCCGAACGGTAAGTCCACTCTTCCACCCATAACCATCTTCTTCACCATTGTCAGTGTAAAGCAAGTGAAAACCACCCTTTAACAAGCCTTTGCCCCAGACTCCGTACCTGTACTCCACGGAATTCCATCGCAGGCGGCCTGAAACCTTATGATATATATGCCGTCTTATCTTTCCAACATCCAAGGCCTCGGATCTTGTCAGCCACCGACACAAGAATTCGAAAACCGGCCTTTCGCAGTTCTTTTGTTCTGGCTAGATCTGATATATATCTATCATCATCTTCCGCTTCTATAATTTCGGAAGAAATGACAAGTCTTCGTTTCGAATAGCGAAGATTCGAATCCAAGATATTCTCCATCCACCGACCAAAGATTCTTCGAAGCACACGCACACCAGACCCGACCGACGAACCATCTGGCTCTTGGTTTGAAGCAGTCGGCAGCTTCAAACCAAAAGCAATTCTAAAAGCGTGTGGAATATTTGAGACGGCGAACGAACCATGGAGAAGCAACGGACAAAGCCCAGGCAGAAGACCTGGCTGAGATTAAGTCGCAAATCAACGACATCTCCCAGGTCGAATGCGACACAGCTAGATCCGACAGGACCAAGTTCCTCAAAGGGAAGCGGACGCTCGTTGAATGAGGATGAGTCGCCACAACCTGAAGAGTTGAGCCTCTGGAGCCGAGGCACACGTCACCTTGTGCCGACTCCCAGTCCTCAAGTGCAACGCCCTAGGCTAAAGTACATGGACAACCCCGAGGACGAGCGTGTGACACGGGCGGCTCTCGCAGCTTGCAGAGACCACCAGTACACACACTTCAACCTCGAACGACACGTGCTGTCTGGAGAACACTTACCGATCCAGCGTTTGAAGCGCGGTGACGTTGTCTTTCTCTGCACGACGCACGAGCTGTACGGACCAGGCCAGAGGAGGTATCTCTACTGGGGTACAGCTAAGTCTGGGCGGGAGAAGTATCTAGTGTTCTTTACACTAGTTACAAACGGCGGCAAGGGTGTGGTCCGGGGATCGCATAACTGGTTTCTAGAGCCGGCTGCGTATCGTTTCGTGTCTGAGCCGTGTCATGACAGAAACGCGTAGGTCAGTTGGACTCAGGCGGTGGCGATCTCCCCTCCTCGACGAGACTCCATTTTTGGATGTATCAATGAGGAGGAGCAGATCACAAAAGGTGACCTTCGAGACCCGGGAGAGTATGTGGCTCACCAGATGGAGCACCACAAGAACGATATCAGCGACCTATGTCAAGAGACAAGGGAGCGACATAGTTCTGCTCAAACAGCGAACGGGGGGAGCCGGCGTGGGGATGCGTGGTTGGAGACAAAGCACTGCGGCGTCGACGGCTGCGCATTCTCCAGGGAGATCATAGACGCGTGGAAACAAGACGGAAAGAAGGCGGTGTCGCAGAAACGGGGTGTCGCCGCCTCTTCCAAAGAGAAGAGTCGGCCACCTGAATCTGGGTGTCGGTGCCTTGGGGGCGAGGCTCGACATTTCGACCCCAGACTCTTCTGGCTGGAGGGGCGAGAGCCAGAACAGACTGGAGTCGGAAGCACCGGCCTTCTTGGTCAGGAGCTGGAGAAGTCATTGTGATTTGGTAAGCCTTCTCTTGCCCGGATGTGTGAAGACGTATAGCTAACGCCCCCCAAGCAGCACATGACTCCTCCCCCGTGTCAACTATTCTCCATGGTCCTGCTTCATGGTTTGTGACGAGGGGATGCACACTCGGCGGATGGTGGATCGATGCGGCCCAGCATTTTTTGCCCACGGGGGCAGTCGACCATCGGCGATGGCTTCGAAGTGGATGGCTGAAGCCGATCTAAGTTTCGCACGGATGGACTGCCAGACGAGCCCACCAGATGAGTAACAAGGGAGACATGAGGTCGCGCAGAGAGCTCGACAGAGGGGTTCCGGTGAGCTAGAGGACAATGAGCCATCGAAAGGGGCGGAAGGCACTGTTGTAGCTGCCATCTGGCTTTTTGGCAATACGTCTACTAGGTAGCGTCAAGCTCAAGACTTTCTGCCCGTCCCGGATGCGTTGTGCGGCGGTTATTTGTCTCGTCGACCAAAAGGAGGCGACAACAGTGCGTGGAAACCCGTCGCGGATCCAGCATGTTTAGGGATCCGGCAGTCTCTAGGCGACTTTATAGGCAGAAGGGGGGAAGACGGCGTATTTTTGGAGCATGTGTTGGGCTTTTTGGTTGCGTCGACGAGATACCCGAGTTGGACGATGGTCGGAGTTTTTTTGGTGGCCTCACGTCTGGCTGGTCCAGATATAATATATCATATCCTTTTTAGCTTGGACTGATACCGTCTGATGGACGACGATTGCCGAGTGACGGCGGTAGCATCGTACGATCGATTGATTGTTGTTCTCGGCATTGCGTTGAGAAATTGCAGAGATTATTAGGAGGTGGGCGGAAAACAGCCATCGTTATATCGTTGACGTGTTGTTGATTAAGTGGCCAGTCGTAGATTGGTTGACTGGTTGGTTGTGGTTGTTGTTGGTTGTGGTTGAACCTCCTCTAACAAGGAGCCCATTGAGACCTCAGGCTTTGGGTATAGAGCCTTTATTGTTGAAATTATTGAGATATTGATTGAGATACTTTGATACCTATATTGGGTGGCATAAAGTTATGGAATAATTATTAGAAGGTGGAAAGGAATGGTTCTCGTATGGGTGGTTCGAGCAGTTTGATACCCCGGGAGGTTAAGTAACCTCTACTGCCATAGAAAGTCTGAAGGAGGTGGTCGAAGAGGGCCAGTCAAGTCGACTGGCTGTCGGCGCAAAAGGCAACAAGGCTTAACAGCGCCTTGGAACCATCGAGGGTTGTGTTGATCCCCCATCTTGCCAATGAGGGTTCGACAGGCTGATCATTGGGGCTTGGTCGGCAAGGAGGTCTGCGGTGGTACCCCACCTAAGTATCCAAGGCACCAATTTGGCTTGTGGGTAGGCTCGAGGTTGTCATGGGCAAAAGAGGGGGGAGGTATGTTGAATGTGAAGAAGGTGATGAAGAGGAGAAGATGAAAGACTGAGGAGCGGGAGGGAAGGGGGGAATTTGTAGATCTCTGGGAGAGAAAACGTGATCGGAAGACAGTCAAGCTCCTCAAAAAAATGAGCAAGTAAACAAATACACAAGAAAACATGCAAGAATGCCAAAGTTTTCTGTTGTATGCAATCAGGAACCTTGTTGATGAAGGTTACGGTGTTGAGGTGTTGAGTTTTCCAACTGTCAACGTTTTGTTGAACGGCTCCCACGTGATTCCAATCCGTTTTTGCAAAACGGGCAGTCACATAGTGTCGTTTGGTGTTAATGCTGTTGGTTAGGTCTGCGTTTGATAGAGGTTAGACGCCAACAATGAGGTGATCATCAAACATCAGGTTTCCTATGGTGCAGTTTGCATCATCAAATTAACCTTGAATTCATCAAAACCTAGGTGTATCCGGGCAATCGTCACCACGGAAGCTTCTCCTCTTCGCGTGAAGGAGGAAGAGAAAAGTTTGTCGGAGCTCTTAGGCTCAGATCAACAGTGCAGGTTTGTATGCTGCATAAAGCGCAGCCTCAATGACACTGCGCCCCAACTTACTCTCCCTGGGATAAGCTTACTTGCTTCAACTTTCCGAAGGATCCTGAGATCCGTATTGCGATTCCTAGCATTTCCATCCATCAAGACCGTTATAGTCGCCCCGCCAGCCGGCAACAAGAACTACCACCACCACGACAGCAACAGCAACAATAACGGGAAACAGAGTCATTCTGCCGTCACACCATACGAAACACCAGAGCTATAATGCTGGCAAAGGTCGGTTCACGGTACGCACAGTCCATGATGGCCAGTTCGCATGCGCGAGGACAGTGGTCGTGCCGGAAAAGGGGTAACTGATGACGAGAGACTTTTGCGACAGCCAACTCGTGAGCAAAGTAACGGTCCAGAGATGGAAATAGGCCAAAAGGCCGAGAATGGATATCCCTTTGATCCAAAATACACATACTCTAACCCTACTCTAGTACAGTTCTGTCTTCCCTTCCTACGACTGACCGATGCACTCCCTCGGCCGAGTAGATTTAGGAAAGAGACCGATCGTTACCACCAAGAAATATGTCAACCTAAATCTGCCACTGAGTTGCAGAATCCAAGCCCTCGGCCAAGGAGAACAAAGAGGACACCCATGTCGCCGCATCCATCTTGCATAAGCCTGCCTACCTGCCTGCCAGATCTCGATACCCTGTGCGTCACACGACATGCTTAGCAGACAGATGACAGATGAGAAGTCTTGCCGACAGTGGCGTAGAGGGGGTGACACCTAACAGCCAGGCCCTCTGCCTGGAGCCTCTCGAATCAGACTCTCGAATCCTGGTCTGTGGGATCTCCCATCTGCGACAGACAAGAGTTCACTTCATTCTCTTACAAAGACACAGCCTGAGCAACCCTATCGTCTCATCTTGTTGCGACTCGTGCCCGCCGTCTCATCACAAGGTCTCCCGAATCCCCTCGTTTGCCGTGCCTAGAACGACTCAGGCCCAAGACATCCCCGTCGCACCGTCGCAACATGGTCCTTTTTCCACGGCCAACCGATTCATAATGGTATCATGGTGCAATATGAGAGTGCTACAGTGATACACGAGCCATGGCAAGGCTCTCGCCCTTCAGGGGCGTAGAGGTTTGGCTGCCTTTCTGGCTCGACTTACCTGTCATTAGAGACGAGGTGGCACTCTATGGCTTCACTTGAGCAACCTGAACCATGCTCCATACTTGAGCATTTGTAAGCGCTGCCTAAATGAAAGTTATGCCAGAAGTTGGCTATGAAGGGTGGTATCATCGACTCCAGGAATATTCCGCATCTTCCGCATTCTGACCATCCCACCCCATCCCATCCAGTGCCAAAAAGAAAGCAACCGAGAAATATGAGTCGTAATACCGATTGAGAATGCGCCTCATCGAACCCACGTCAACTGCTTCTCGTTCGTATCGACCCCATAACGATCCATACCCACCGCCGTGACAAACGCCAAAATCCTGCTGTTGTTGCGTCGCCATCCCAGCATAGGTAGTATAGTAACGCCAAGTAATGCTCGAAACGCCCCCATTGCGCCGCCCAAAAGCCCATCAAAACATTCTTGTCGCATTCCAACCAGTAGAAATATAGCAGAGTGCTGGATGAATCAGCGAATCCGCTAGACACATCTTTCAGCGCTGGAAATGTCAGTCATCTCTGTCGCCGAGTCGCTCCCTCGCCTTGAAGAAAGCTCATCCTTGGGGAAGGCTGTCAGTCGCTCCAGGGGCTCAGGGCGCCGCTCCAAGGTGAACAGAGATATCACTACCATGACAGCGCAGACAAGCATCATGATTTTGATCTCTTCAGCAAAAGCGCCGGCGTAAACTTGTTTGACCAGGTCCTGAAGGCCCATTGGAAGGTGCAGACTCGTCAGTGGTGAGCGATGGAGGTTGTCGAGCTGTGTCGACGTCAGATGTTCCGGGAGGTATCTGTTGACATGCGAGTTGAATATGACGGTGCAAACCGACAGCCCAATGCAGCCTCCCAGTACTCGAGCTTGTGCTACAGCCCCTTGGGCAGAAGCAAGCTCACTGCGTTCGGCAGCAAGGATACTTGTCATGATGGTAGCTGCAGAGAATGACAGGCCAACCCCCAGTCCAAAAATGGCCTGAAAGGCGTACTGAGCTTTGACGTAGCCGTCAGGCCTAGTCATTGTCGACATTAGTCCAACACCAAGCAGCTGAAGGCACGATGCGCCAAGCAGAGTAAAGGATGTGTTGTTCTTCTTGCTGGATATTGCGCCCCCTAGAAACGATCCTATAGCGCACGCACCCAGCAAAGGGAGAATGTGTAACCCTGCCATAAGGACGCCTTCGCGGTTGACAATTTGAAATCGTTCGGGAATAACAATCGAGAGAGAAATGTATGGGAAACCTGTGAACATGGTCACGCTACTCCAGTGTTAGCAGCTGTCTTGACAAATAGAGCCGAATATCACCTACAGTAATCCCGCAGAGTACACTCGTCGCAACATTAACCGTATAGGGAAGATGGGCTCGATGCGACGGTGTGGCTTCGTCTCTAGGAACACCTCCCAGCACACAAACACGATCCAGCTGACACCTGAGATGGCCAGGGCCGAGATGATCTCTGGGCTTCCCCAAGAAAACGTCTGTGACCCGGCCTGTTGGACGGCAAACACCAGGAATCCAGAGCTGCTGAGGAGTGTTGCACTGCCGATAAAGTCGATGCTGGTAAATGCTTTCCAAGAAAAGATGTGTGCCACGTCTTCATGTGGCCATAGGTTCGTGATGGCGAGGATCGTCGCAAGACCAAAGGGGATGCTAGACTTGTCAGATGAGACTCTGAGCACAGGTTCCAACACTTACTTCATATTGAACAACCATCTCCAGTCCGAGAGCTGAGAAACAGCACCGCCGATAATAGGGCCTAGCACAAAGGCAACTGCGAGAGTGGCTCCAATCATGGCCCCGATCAAGCTCGGCCGGTGTGAGGGTCCAACTTCTACCAAACCGATCTGTGTCAAGCTGTACAAGCCGGAAGCCCCCATTCCTTGGAAGGCTCGGCATACAATCCTAAACTTCGTCAGCTTATGACCATGGTACAATCGAGCAGGCCACGTACAAAGCCGTCATACTGGTAGCCGATCCACAACCTTGTGAGAAACCAACAAAGAAGACCCATGACACAACGAGCATGTTGCGTCGCCCGTAAATGTCACTGAGTTTTGAGACACAAACTGCGAATCCTGTGACGCTTGTCAGACGACCTTTGTTCCCAGATATGCATCCTTGAACTTGCCCATATAAGTCAAAAGGTAGGCCAAAACAATCCATGGTGCATTGACAAAGTCATTGAGATCATGCGAGATGGTAACGAGAGAAGTTGAGACGATGGAAGTGTCGAGACTCGAAAAGAGTAGTCCTGCGAGTAGACTGAGATGATCAGTAAGAGCCTTCAACCGTGATACTCATGTCTCTTACGATATTACGAGGACCGCCTGCCGAGGTCCAGGAACAGAATGCTTGCGTAGTCCAGAGATAGTTCTTGTCGAACCAGCGTCTCCGCCTCTTTGTTCTTCCAGTATCGCCATCTGACCCAGGGATGGATTGGGGTAAGATAGGGGCATGGGATATTCATTTGGCATTCTTTTCGTAAGATCTCGGTGATGTTTACCGAAGATTCCTGGTGATGAACTCTGATCAGTTGTGTTTTGGTGCCAATGGAGGTAGTCGTAGAGGTAGGCGTAGAGGTAGGCGTTGTATCAGGTAAGGATATCGGGGCAACCTTGCTTGGCCGAGTAGGTCGAGATTTGGACAGGATGGGACACAGTCGTCTCCAAGATGCAATGATAGTAAGAGCTTGGAGGCCGTGAAGGATCTTATAAATAAATGGTACAAGCTAGAGGAAACGCGGAGCTGCAAGAATCAAACCGGTTTTGCTGAAGTGGAAAGGGGGCCTGCTTTTCATATCAGGTCAGAAGTTGCCGATGCCGAGAAAGAACATGCGCAAGGAGAAACCAACTGGCTGATGACATGATTTCTCTGAGACAATGTACTAGACGAGGCAGTCGAGATGTGCCTCGCCGATAAAGGCGAAGGGTCGAATAAGTATTTGAGACATGCCGTCCTCAACGGTTACACGGCCGCAAGCGAACGACCGCCGGATCGCGAACGCTGCAAAGCTCTGCTCAGGTAGATAGCAAGTCAGGGGTTATGGGGAGGGATGAGATCTTCTCTTACAGTAGTACGGGCCAAAGAAAGGGCAATGACGGGTGTTGTACTACCCAGAACATGGATCCCAAGGTAGGACATGGTTGTCTATGACCAACTGGTTCGTCGCACACTGGATGCAAAAGCGCCACTCCTGGTATCGGATCTGAAGGTCGATCACAAGAGTGAACTCGGCATCGAAGTGTCATTCAATGAATGCTGCCCTGACACCTCGATGCTGGGTTGGTATAGGAGTATGGAGAGATGCCTCGACTTGAGAGCAGCTTAGGCCACGACGACGTCTCTTTAGCTACCAACGAGGAGAAGCGACGAGCTTCGGCAAGTCTGTAGGGTCCCGCTTGTGTCGTGGTAGCACATGGCGCACCTCTGGGGCTGGTCACAGGCTGGAAGAGACGATTCCAGCCTTTCCGCTTCCTGACCCTATTTGTGTAGTGATGCGAGGCGTAAAGCGTTGGAAGCCATTGGAACCCATCCCCACTCGGGTATCCGACTCTCTGTGTGCGGTATCGTGTTCGATGGGGTTGTTGTCGTCGGATCAGTACCTCTTCCTATCCCGTCGGGCGGGCAGGCTACCTCAGAGGGTACGAGGGTCTCAGTAAGACCTGTCTATAGATTGTCAGCTAGGAGGAGAGAGACAAGTCCCAGAATAGTATACCGAAGCGCTCTCATGAATAGAGGGAGATGTGTGGTACGGTTGGGAACTGAGGCGCGTCTTCAGACTTAGAGGCCTCGCAGGCCTCGCCTCGCGTTGCGTTGGTGTCACCACACCCCGCCACACTTGCCACATCTTGAGACGGCAAGAGACCATGGCGACGAGGGGACTGTCCAAAAAAAGTGCCTGTGTACCTGGTGAGTCCCATTCAGAGACGAGCTAGCTGCACTCGGGTGAAGCTGGTCAGGGGGTCACGTGCGTCCCCATCTCCTGTCACGACCTGCAACTTGAGCCAGTACTAACTTATGAAAGGCATGGATCGATGCAAGAGCTGGTTTTCCTGAGTATTTCCTTGGGGCTTTCCGGGAAAGGTCACCCAACCTGTGTCGTGATCGTAGGAGAGTGTTGGCCGTCTTCCCGTCGCCAATTACGGCATTTCAACTGTGTTCGTCGCAACGCGGCTAGCTTCCCGTGTCCGTACAAGATTGTTGCTTCTATTGATGACCGTTGGACCCAAGGATATTACTTATTAGTGGCCCTTCCCGTGTGGAAAATCAAACAACGCATGCAAACAAGCTTGATCTATTAAGCTTGAATGAGGAGGCGCCCCGGGAGAGCTGCCAAGACGCAGTAACCCTTAGCTTTTGGAGATTTAGTCGTTTTTTATTGATAAAAGGCCATATCCATGTTGACCGCCGGAGCCTTGCAGGTTGATTAATCTATTAACAGCTCCGTTTGCTGCCAAGCTGTCGCAACGGCCATGCCCCTATCCGCACATTCCCCACTGACAGGTCACCAAACGACTTGCTTATCCAACCAGGGCTGTTTATCCTCGAAATCAAAGACTCGATCCTACTAAAGAAACATTTTTTGATGCCATCAATATCAATATCATCTTCAAATCCGAGGTCAAGTCAAACGGCCTGGTCCTGATTCAGAATCGTCACCACTTCGCCAAAGGCGCGGCACCGCCAATTCCCAATCACACGTGACTAGGGCCAGTATTCGTAGTGAGGCTCATCTGGGAAAGAACTGAGCTGGGTAGGTAGCTTCAGGTTCTAGAGCATGGGTTGGATGACGATGGCATTCTCACCCGAAGCACGCTGCCGCTCGATCTGCCCTAGAAAATGCTGTGCTCGTCCAATTCCGTCCCTCGAGAGGCATATGCATATTCCATCTCCGTGCTTGAACCTCCATAGAGTGCCATGCCAGACATGCAATGCCCCCTAGTGTCCAAGCTTCAAGCGACGCGCTGGACTTGGCCCGAGGGTCAGCCCATACAAACAAAAGCTATGGAATGCCGCATTTAAGTTCCGTAAATAGGTAACCAGGGGTCTCCATTTGCATTTCCTGGCTCTGGGGCATATGCAATCCATGGTCAACTGCCAATAATATCAAAGGAGAGTAGCTGCCATCGTTTGTTGGGACTCACCCTTCCTACAAAGGACCCTAGGACCAACAAGGTGGGTTCCTAGATTGGAGAGCAGCGAGCTGTCATCCTCGAGGATGGTAGCAGAGCATGCCTTGTCTGTTGTTGCATCTCCCAAAGGATAAAGAGATGAGATGCTATTGTATACGAACGATTCCCTATTATGCCCCATGGAAAGCATCCTCACCTCGTTTTCCTCCTGTTCACCGTTCTTTCAGCGTCCATCCGTTTACATGCTCACCCTGTGAAGCTGGCAACGCCCCTCTCCTGCCTGCTGCAGACCTACCTGGCCGCCAGAAGCCAACCGTAGTCTCTACAGCGCCAGCCTCAACCATTTCCCCCCTGGGTTTTCACTGGTCGTGAATCACGCTCAACCCACTTCTCTTTACCTATGTCTTAGGGGCTAGCCAACCCTTCTACCTTCGCTTCTTCCCAAAACCAAAATCCGCACTTCACTTCCGATTTCCTTTCCTCACCTCTTCATCCGCACCTTAATACCCATCATACCTACACTTAGCAACCAAGGAAAAGCTTCCCTGACTTCAACACACCTACCATCTCTTCCCGGCGTGGCCAAGATGGACGACATCGCCGTCGTCGGCATCGGCCTTCGCTTCCCGGGTGACGCTTCCTCGCCTGAGGAACTCTGGAAAGTCCTCGAGCGAGGTGAATCCCAGTGGTCCGAGTTTCCCAGGGATCGCCTCAATATCGACGGCTACTATCATCCCGGCGGTGACCGTCAGGGCAGCGTAAGTCGACGTCGACATCTCCAGCGAGGAATGCGATGATGCTGAACCATAACTCCAGATCTCCTTCCGCGGTGCCCACTTTCTGAAAGGTGATTTTGCCGCTTTCGATGCCTCAGTGAGTCTTTCTTCCTTGCGACTTTATTTGTTATTTCCAGTGACTCGTCTGACTGGACTCCCCCCCCTTAGTTCTTCTCCGTCGCTGCCGAAGACGCCAAAGCGATCGACCCTCAACAGAGAATTCTCCTCGAAGCCTCCTACGAAGCGCTAGAAAATGGTAATAAACCCTCTTCCACTCGGCGGAGCTCGTATTGACACCGAGGCCACAGCTGGAATCAGAAAGGAAGACATCGATGGAAGCGACACGGCTGTCTACGTCGGCTCATTTGTCAAAGGTGAGTAAAGCCTCCTTCAACCCTATACGAGCCCAGCATCTAACCCTCCCAGACTATGAGCAGGTCTGCCTACGAGATCCAGACTGGCAACCTCAGTATGCTGCTACTGGAAATGGCATCGCCATCATGGCAAACCGTATCTCATACTATTTCAACTTGCACGGGCCCAGCATGACCATCGACACTGGCTGTTCCGGCAGTCTGGTGTCTGTACACCTTGCTGCGCAGAGTCTCCGATCTAGGGAGTCTTCACTAGTACGTGTTGCAGTCTCGGAAAACAATGAAACCGAGGGATGCTGATGTCTTCAGGCTATCGCTGCTGGTGCCGGCATGATCCTCACCCCAAACACCATGATGCCCATGACGGCACTAAACTTCCTCAGCCCTGATGGAAAGTGTTTCACGTTCGACGCCCGAGCGAACGGTTATGGGAGAGGCGAAGGTATCGGCGTTGTAGTTCTTAAGCGCCTTCAGGATGCTACAAGGGACAACGACACTATTCGAGCTGTCATACGGGCCACCAGGGTCAATCAAGACGGTCACACTACAGGTAAGCCAAGTCTCTCTACTCCTTTCCCCTTACGTGACGGCTAACGATGAAAAGGCATCACCCTCCCCAGCAAGGAGGCTCAGGTCGAAAACATCACCTCAATCTATGAGTCTGCCGGCCTCGACTTCAATCAGACTGCCTACGTCGAGTGTCATGGCACAGGGACGCAGGCTGGAGATTGGCGAGAGCTCAAGGCCATTTCCGAGTCGCTGGCCTCTATACGAACCGTCAGCAACCCCATCATCGTCGGCTCCGTCAAGCCAAATATCGGCCATCTTGAAGGCGCTGCTGGCGTTGCCGGACTGATCAAGGGTGTCCTTACCTTGGAACATGGGAAGATTCCTCCTAATATCAATTTTGAGAATGGCAATCCCAACATCGACTTTCAGACCTGGAAGGTCAAGGTAAGTTGATCACTTCACTCCATCACCGCAGCTCTTGCTAATCTACGCCAGGTACCGACAGAGATGATGGAATGGCCTCTCCACGGGCTTCGACGTGTCAGCGTCAATTGCTTTGGCTTTGGCGGCACCAATGCCCATGTCATCATGGATGAGGCCCCCAAATACATGTCGGCCCGTGGGCTTAAGGGCAACCACAACTCCCTCGTCACCAGCTCAGCGAATGCCTCAACTTCCGAGTACAGTCCTGACATCGGCTTTGGTCCCCAGGTCTTTTGTTTCTCATCTCATGAGAAATCTGGTCTTCGCCGGGTCATAGAGTCTCACCTCCCTTACCTGAGCTCCCAAGAGGGAAACGACCCCGACTTCTTTCGCAACTATGCCTATACACTTGGTTCACGTCGCTCTAACCTCGAATGGAAGTATACTATTGTTTCCTGGTCCCGGGAGGAACTCATTAAGCAGCTTCAAAGCATCAATGAGACCGATTTCATCCGATCTTCGAAGAACAAGAATCTCAAGATCTGCTTCCTCTTCTGTGGCCAGGGCGCACAGTTTGCGCAGATGGGAAAAGACCTTCTACCCTTTGAGGCGTTCCGCGACAGTCTGGAGGCCGCCTCGTCGTACATGAAGAAGAATCTCGGAAGTCCCTTTGATCTTCTCGAAGAGATACTCAAGGACGAAGGCGAAAGCCGCATCTCTGACCCTCGGATCGCCCAGCCGGCAACCACTGCTCTGCAAGTCGCACTCGTTGAGCTCTTGGACTCATTTCTCATTACGCCCAATTGCGTCGTGGGCCATTCTTCAGGAGAAGTGGCAGCAGCCTATGCTTCAGGGGCTCTCACCAAAGAAGCCGCTTGGGAAGTTGCCTATTACCGCGGCGTAGTGGCCTCTTCTATCAATCTCAAGGCCCCTCAGCTTCAGGGCGCCATGATGGTTGTCGGTCTTTCCGTACTCGACGTTGAAACTCACTTCAGAACCAGCTCCTACCAATGCGAGGTTGCATGCATCAACAGCCCTCGCTCCACGACGCTGTCTGGGACAAGGGACTGCATCCTGCGGGCCAAAGACGACTTTTCGGCCAAGAACATCTTTTGTCAAATCCTCCGGGTCCAAGTTGCCTACCATTCTTCGCACATGAAGTTGGTCGAGAACGAGTACAAATCAGCACTGGCACTCGTCACTCCTCGAGAGCATCTCAGGGGGGTGAGGATGTTTTCTTCAGTCACCGGGGCGCCCATTGAGGGCTCTGGTCTTGGTAAACACTACTGGGCTGAGAACTTGGTGTCCCCAGTCAACTTTCTGGGCGCCATGGAATCAATGTTGAAGCTACCGGCAGAGGAGCGCCCGGATGCGATCCTCGAGCTCAGTCCTGTCGCGGCTCTGCGTTCCCCAACTCTGGACATTGTGTCAAGGATTGGCCACAAGGTTGGGCCACCGTATTGCTCAGTCTTGCCAGGAAAGGGGATACCCGAAGCCATGCCCCTCCTCTCTGCCATCGGTGGGCTCTGGGCCCGGGGTTATTCCATCAACATGAAGAAGGTTGTTTCTCGAGGGTCTTATCAGGTCCCGCTCAAGTGTCTGGCAGATCTTCCTCCTTATCCTTGGAACCACACCAAGTCTTACTGGCATGAATCACACCTTGGACAGGCCAACAGATTCAGGGAGTTCCCACGGCAGGATCTAATCGGTGCCCCCACGGCTGATGCCATCTCATTCGAACCTCGCTGGCGCGGATTTCTTCGCATCTCGGAGAACCCCTGGATTCAGGATCACCAGGTGCAAAAGACCATCATCTACCCTGCTGCCGGCATGGTTACAATGGCCCTAGAGGGCATCCACCAGCTGATCAAGGATGACAAGAGACTCATTGGGTACGAGATCACCGACATGCGGATCGACAAGGCCATGATTATTCCAAGCACAGCGCACGGGCTAGAGACGGCTCTGAACTTCAAGCGCGCATCTCCCGTTGCAGGTGATCAGATGAGCAGTCCCTGTTTCGAATTCTCCATCTACTCGAAGCCACTTGGTGCTCCATGGGAACAGCATGCCACTGGTTTGATCCAAGCTCGGTACCAACAGGGTGAGTGGAAGGCCACTTTCGGCCAGCATCAGAAAAGGTACGAGTCTGTCAAAGCTGCCTGTGGGAAGCCTATTGTTCCACGACAGCTCTATGAACTTCTCGACACTGTCGGCATGAACTATGGCACATTGTTCCAGAACATTACACAGATACACAAGGGCGACCATGGCTGCGTGAGCCAGGTCCGCGTCCCCGACACAAAGTCGAAGATGCCAGCCAAGTTTGAATACGACCATCTGATCCATCCAGCTACTCTCGACTCCATGTTTCAGACTCTTTTTGCCATCGACAACGAGCCGATGGTACCGACCTACATCAAGAGCATCTTTGTGTCATCAGACATCTCTCGAGACCAGGGCAATACGTTCACTGGATATGCGACTGCGACACGGAGTGGCATTCGTGACGCAAATGCGGACATCTCTATGGCGCAATCCTGCTGGACAAGGCCTTCTGTCGTTGTCAATGGTCTTCACTTGACAAGAATTTCCACTCCATCCCCTATTCAAGGAGAATACCTACCAAACCATCGCACCCTCTGCACTCACGTCGTGTGGAAAAGGGATATCACGATGGTAAGAGACCCAACCTCCGTCGAACACCTCATCATGGGGATCGCATTCAAGTACCCAGAACTTTCCATCCTCCAAGTTGGGGGCAGCAAGTGTATTGCAAAGAAGGTTGCAAACAGTTGCTGGCTCGCTGGAGATCTTGAGGTGCAGACACTCAGGAATGAGGACTGGGATTGTATGGTTGACCGAGAGAAACCATGGCTGTCTCGCTTTTCCCTGGCTCAGATCTCTGAAAACGACGACTTACTCGACTTCCTTTCAACTTCCAAGGGACGTACCTTGAAGGGACTCATCGAGAAGAGGTCTATCGATGGCCCTGAGCCTATGCCGAAGTATGACCTGATCATTGTCTGCAGTCGAGAAGGTGTCGACATTTCCGGCCTGTTCAAGCACCTCAAACAGCCTGGGTTTCTTCTCGAAGCTTGCAGTGAGACCACGACAGGGCTCATTGAAGAAGAGATACTCTCTTTCCTACCCTCGGAGGTTGAAAACATTGTGGATTTAAAATTCCGAGTGCACCGTCATGACCCTACTTTTAAGCCAGACACTGCGACTAATGTCATAGTTCTGCTGCCCGCAGGGCCTCAACCAGAAGCCACATCATTCATTCTTCGATTAGGCATCAGACATCCTTGGTGGGAGATTCAGCCCATGCATCTCTCTGAGGTGCTTGAGGACCCTGCGAGAGTTAAGGGCAAGGTGGTTATCTCCTTACTTGACTTTGCCTTGGGCGAAGCCAAAGACGCCTCGGTGTTTCACTGGAACGAAGATGACTTCAAAGCTTTCCACGCCCTCCAGAAGAACGCCAAGGGGATTCTCTGGATCACTCGCGGCGCAACTATGTCGGGCAGGAACCCCAAAGGTGCCCCTATCGTCGCCCTGGGTCGCACCTTGGTCTCCGAGGACCCCCTCAAGATCATCGTGACGTTTGACCTTGATATAGGAACGTCCCTGAACTCTGACCATGCGATCAGCTACATATATCTTATCTTCGCCCGGTCGTTCAAAGCGGATAAAGGCCCATTCCCTCGTGAGTTGGAGTATGCCGAACGAGGGGGCTTCGCCTTTGTCCCACGTCTGAGCCCCCTCCATCCGCTCAACAACATTGTCGAGAATGGTATTTCGACTCGAGTTCTCAACGTACCTTTTCACTCGCACCAGCGTCATCTCAAGCTACACATTGAGCGCCCGGGCCTCGATGGCGATGACGTGAACTTCGTTCCTGGTGACACATTCAACACCAAAGCTGGCGACGTCGAGATCGTATTCGACAGTGCTACCCTCAACCATGCCGACTTGGAGACTGTCATAGGAAGAACTGTTGACTCGGTGGTAGGAGCTGATTTCCGCGGCTCTATTACCCGAATGGGCCACAACGTGTCTGGATTGCTGCCAGGTGATCGTGTCAGCGCTCTCGCGGTTGATGGCTCCTTGCAGAACACAATGCAGATCGACAGCCGCTTCGTCAGAAAGTGGCCATATGATCTACCTCTGAGCCAATGCGTCAGCGCCTATCATTCACTTGTGAAGGTGGGACGACTAGGTCATGGCAAGACGGTGCTTGTCCACACTGGAGCCAGCTCGTTCGGCTTGGCTGCTATCGCTGTGGCATCTCCACTGTCCATTGAAGTCTTTGCAACCATCAAGAGGCCAGATTTGGGTCTCCAACGAACTGTTCTGAAAAAACTGGGTCTAAAGAATGATCATATCATTGAGGCTGACTCGGATGACTTTGTCAATATCGTTTGCGACCGCACTGGAGGCAAGGGCGTGGATCTTATTTACAACTCGACTCAAGACCACGTTGAGGCCAACTTCAAGTGCGTCCGCAGAGGCAAGTTTACCATACCTATCTCCTATTACACAGATGCTAACTCGTTCCAGGTGGCACCATCGTTCAGTTTGCAAGCAGGTCATCTTGCCCATCTCCTATCCGTATCACGTCAACTTCTACCTCGTTTGTTAGCTTTGATTTGACGAACCTGCTAAAGGACGATGAAGATTACGTCTCTGAGCTCCTCGATGAGCTTGTCAATCTCGCAGGGCTTAGCGAGGAAAAGTTCGCTGTCGACAAAGATCTCTTGAAGCGTGTTGAGTTGCCCAACATCAAGCAGGCATTCGAGCTTGTTGAGAAGAGCCCATATCTTGGCCTTGTTGCAGTCACCGGAGGCCTCAGATCCAACCCGCTTGTGCCAACTCGAGCTCCCAAGCCTGTCAAGTCTCTTCGCGAGGCCCTTTGCAGCAAGTCTACATACCTTCTAGCAGGGGGGTTGGGTGGACTTGGCCGCAGTATCTGCGAACTACTGATCAACAACGGGGCAGAGCATATCGCCTTTTTGTCACGTTCCGGTGCCTCGTCTGAGGCCTCTCGCCTCTTCATTGAGGACCTCAACGAGAAAGGTATCCACGTGCAAGTCTACCAGGTCGACATTTGCGATGCAGAAGCTCTAGAGAAGGTGATCGAGCACGACGTCTTGCTGGACATGCCCCCCATCAAAGGCGTCTTCCAATGTGCTGCCGTCATCAAAGATGCCGTCTTCGAGAACATGACTTACTCGGATTGGAATGCCGCATTCAGACCCAAGGCGATCGGTTCTGACAATCTTGTTCGAATCATCTCAGCTCGTACCGAGAATCCGTTCTTCATCTTTCTTTCCAGCTCGGCGGGAGTCATCGGCAACCGAGGCCAGGCAAACTATGCCGCTGGAAATTGTTTCCAAGACGCTTTCGCTTGCAGCTACCGATCCGAAGGCAAGCATGCGGTTTCTATCGACCTTGGGCCGGTCCTTGGCGCGGGAATGCTCACAGAGGATGACGAGATCCTCAACAAGCTCCGGGCCAGTGGCTTCTACGGAATTCGTCACCAAGACTTCCTCACCGTGATCACACACGCAATCACCATGGAGGTTACTCCTACGACTGCGATGCCTCCTCAAGTCATTATGGGCATCGGAACTGGTGGCCTCATCCGACAGAACCAGCCAGCTGACCCGTACTGGACCCGGACTGCCCTCTACAGCCATCTCAACCAGGTTGACATGCCACCTCCTGACCTGACGGCGGTGGATGACTCCGAGAAGGTCGACATGAGATCCTTGCTCTCTCGCTGCGCCAATACGGAAGCAGCTGCTCAGATCGTCACGACAGGCCTCTCTCAGATGCTGGCCAAGGCCATGAACATGCTTCCCGAGGAGATTGACACCGCAAAGCCACCCAATGTGTACGGAGTCGACTCGCTTGTTGCTGTTGGAGTCCGCAACTGGGTTGTGACCAACTGCGGAGTCGAAGTGTCGGTATTTGAAGTCCTAAGCGGCAATACAATTACCGGGCTGGGTGCAGAAGTTGCCATGAGAGGTGGTTTTGGGCTGGAGAAGAACTGAGTGATGAGCACGGTGTATAAAGTGTGGTCAGGCCGAACAGATCGAGACGAGTACAAGTGCCGAGTAACAGCTTTGATGCACAACATTCTAGAGACGAGTTCGAGAAAAAACATGGTTAATGTGGAGGTATAGGGGAAGGCAAAAGGTTTTCTGTATGTTTATATAATGTATAATTAAGCAACTCAAAGTTGCGAGTAAGGCAACAGTCAAATGCACATCAACCAAACCAAGGACAAAAACAAGGTGACACAATATTGCCAGTACCAGGCTTCCTAGGATTACGATATACTCATTATCGCTGGGTCTACAATCTCAATCAGTCATGTGCCCCGTTGATTGCCTTGGGCTGCCAAACAGCCTCAACAACACCCATGCGACATCCATCCGCCCTCGTGACACCCTGGGAACAAACAACGTCAGCACAGACACACAAACAAAACACAGCATCGGGAATGAAACAAGAAACAAACCTTGAACACAAAGCGCTCATCAGCAGCCTTGAAGAGGTCCTCAAACTCCTTCTCGGTCCGCTCCTGGGCGTTGAGGAGCACCATCATAACCAAGTCCATGCTGCGCATCACCTTTTCGTCCCACGGGTTCTCGGACCCGGGCACCCGGAGGCAGTGGTCATTAATAACAATGCGGGCGCCGGGCTTGAGGGCTGGGATGAGGTTCTTAAGAATCTTGACGGCGTAGGGGGTCGAGTAGTTGTGGATGATCCAGCGGAAGAAGTAGACTGGAGATTTATGTTAGCAAATGCTGTTTTAACAACTGATTGTTTGTGAACTCGTACCGTCAGCGCCCTTTACAGGCTGTTCTGTGAAAAAGTCATGAGCCTGGAAGGTTATACGCTCGGCCACGTCTTGATCTTCACAAATCGGCTTGGGCGCGCTGTCAACCGTCTTTGGCAAATCCTGCACCACAAACTTCATCTTCTTCCACTTCTTGCCCAAGTCGACACACACAAAACCATGACTACCTCCGACATCAACCAGCGTGCCCTCGTTTGCGTCCACGTCGGACAAGTCATAGTTGTCGACAAAGTAGGAAACCTCGTAACCCTTGCCGCCTGTCAAGCTGGCCATAGCTTGGCCCATACGCTTAGCACGCGCGGGGTTCTTGCCAAAGGTTGCAAACATGGGCTCCTTGTCAACCGTGTCAAAGGCAAAGTTAAAGCCAGCGCGCGTGAGCGAGGTAGCCTCTGGGTAATCTCGGATGGCCTGCAAGGAGTGGGCAGCCGCGGGAAAGATGTCCTCCGAGTTTAAGCCAACCCAGGCTCTGAGGTCGGCATCCTTCAGCAGCATCTTGGAGGCGGCAGTATGAGCGATGTATCCAGGAGTTGGCTCCTGGAAGATGGCGTTTGTCATGGCATGGCGAAGGTTGCGAGCCAAGTTGATGGGATCAAGCGTAGTCTTAGATTCCAGCTCAGCCAACGAAATAGGCCTATCCAAAGGAACAAGGCTAGCTACAATGCATTAGAACACCTACAGATTACCAAGTAAAGTTAAAAATGACTTACCAATGTCGTAGCTGTTGAGAATCTGCAAGCTTACAGTATCCAGATACTTTGCAAACGGGGTCAGCCCTCAAAGCCAAAACTCAAAAAACAAGCTTACTTACACTCCAAACACCCCATCTAACAGACTCCCTAGGTCCTCTAACAAGGAGACCTAGTTCATTTGTAGCATATACAATTTCCTGGCGGCTCTTTTGGATATCGTCCGGCAGCGCCGGAAAGTCGCCAGGAGCATCAACGTCAAATCCAGGGTCCGGGAGTCCATTCTCCTTCAGGTACTTGTCAAGCTTCTCAGTCTCCTCGGTGATCTTCCTGGCCAGCTGGATCATATGAGACGTTTCCGTAGTCCGACCCACTGGTACCGCAGGCTCGGATCCCGACTGAACTGAATCGTTGGTCATTTTGGAGCGTCTCAGCAGGAGTTATCTTGGATGAGTTGCTTCTCTCTCTCAACAGTGAGGGCGACTTTTCTGTTTCGGATCAGGGTCAGCAGCTACAACGACAACAAGGCCAAGGTACAATTCAGCGATGCAGAAGCAAAAGAAGGTCGGCTTGCGAGCTGGCCCAGAACCAAGGTGGGCGAGCCCGCCCACTCGGGCCTCGGAGCCAATGGTTTGCCCTGCTAGTCGACCGACCGAGTTGATATGAGACATTATCGCGCGCGCCAGAAGCGACTATGGTCGTCCTGGTCCAGGCCCAGATGGGCAAATCCCCGCGCTCAAGAAGCAAGCTTTCGGCTGCGACCCAGACCAGACTGATGGGACGGACAGTCATGTTGCGTGCTAGCCTTGGCATCATTCATTAAGCTCAACCTTTAAGCTCAACCACTCAATTGCCAGTCATTAGATGCCACTCAATGCTTCCGTTACACGAAATATTGGTGCATCTGTTGTGACACAGCAACAATTCTCCGATTGGGCTTGACAGGAATGACCCATGTTTGTGTCTGTCTCACTTGGGACCAGTTGCCCCGGCGAAGCTAGGACAGAGGAGAAAAAAAGTCGTGATACATACTTTGATGTATGGCCGCAACTCGAAACGGACACAAGATGTAGTCTGATGTCAAAGAAACTGGAGGTGAAAGGTGCTTTGACCTTCAAAAGATACACGGGCGAAGATTGTATTGTTTATGGCGGTGAGCTTCTGAATGCAACCAAGCGAGGCACACGTGCAGCTAGATCTCGGAGAGAGCTGTCACGCCATGCTCCAAGTCGCCTGAAAGTTGCGAGACTGCTGAGTAGAACGAGAAATGGGGTCATAGATGGGATGTTCTGGAGCAAGCCGATGTCCATATCTAATCCAGCATCTGCCCCTTGCTTTGCCTCGCCGTGCCTTGCTTCCTGGTAGGTGCCGGCAATCTCGGACAACCGTGGCCAAGGATGGCTTCCTCTGCAAACTCCTCGTGCTGGGTCTGATCCCCCGATAGTTTCCGCTTCCATTCCATTCCTTTCCCCATAGCCACCCCGCGGCGCCATCGTTTGCCCAGCTCGGCACGCTGCGCTCCAAACTCTGGCTGCCTGGCGCCTGAGTTATCCTCTGTAAACGCCATCACCTTCCCAATCCTGCCGTGTTTCGCTGTGCTCTTTTCCACGCTCCTTTTATAATGGCTTCTGCCCGTATACCATGTGCATCGGCATGTACAGCAATGCCGAGTTGTCGTTGTATGCCCTTCGGACATTTATCAGAAGCACTTCCACATTCTCGCGATCCCATCCCAGACCCCGTGTCAGTGGGCCGAGTGCAATTGCCTGCAACCCATCTGTTAAAATAGTGCGCCAGTATAGCCCAACCGTCTTAAGGACCTTGTTCTTAGGCCAGGTTCCCAGAGGGACGTGAAAGACCCGCTCAGTGACGTTGACGAAGCCTGCCTCTCGCATCTTTGCCGCCAAGACACCTCCCGCAGCAGCATGGAAGTTGACTCCCAGCGAAACAAGTCCTTGAGTGATAAGTGACCAATACTGGGCGACGGGGTGCGCATCCGGAGGGACCATGCCCCCATGCTTTGCGCTGTGTGGATAATGATGGATTTCTTGAAGTTCAATCCAACCACCTGGTTTGAGATGCCTTGCTTGGTGTCAGCACAATACTATACAAATCAGCAGACGGGAACCCTACTCGAGAGCACGTTGAAAGAGCCTCGGCCAATCTTTGACCGCCATTACAGTATGCCGAGAATGGATGTAGTCAAAGTGGTTTCGGGGGTGTAACCAAGGAGACTCGACATCATCGACCATAAAGCGAACATTGGGTGGCAGCCAGTCTGGCTGTATAGGCGAAAGGTCAATTCCCAGAACGTTTGCGCTCGAGTATTGGTCACCCACTATTCCGGTGTTAGTTCAGCATCTTCAAGACAGGTATCACTCTTCTATGGGCTTACTCTCAATCGCCCAGATACCAGTGCCGGTCCCAATGTCGAGGATTTCCTGGGGATGGGCTCCAATAGGTGCAAAGTGGAGGTTCTGGCTGCAAAGCAGCTTCACCATGGCATGCTTCATGTCTTCTCGTTCCTGTTCCACATCATCGTTGGGGAAGTTATAGGCTCCCTCGCGGAAGCTGTGGTAGCGACGTCCATTCTCGTACATGTAGTCTCGAATAGATGAGCCAATCGAGGTACTGGCAGAGGTGACACTGTCACTCTCATATCCTGCATCAGACGCGCTGTCGCCCACGGTGCTCACTTCGGCGCTGTCGGCAATGATGTTTTCTTCGGCCTCGGCCAATGCTTCTCTCGACATAACCTCTTGCTCCACAGTTGACAAGTCGGGGAACATGGAAATTCCGTTAGGATGTGTAAGGGGCGACATGATGAGAGACGATGGTCGCTGTTTCTTAGGTGGCGGGCTCGAGCTGTCGGTTTTGGGGGATTGAGCTGGTCCCTGTGCAGCACCCTTCTCTTGGGCCATTGTGTTGCGAGTCTCTCCCGACTGTGTTGGCGTCGATGGATCCGCGGATGGTTTGCTTGTCTGGGATTGAGTGGGGCGGGGGCCTTCTTCAGCTACTCCAGCTTTCGACACGGGTTGAACATAGTTTCCTCCTTGCGCATGACCTTGGCCGTCGAGCGCTCCAGATTCTATTCGGCTGGCGGGCGCGGAACTCGAGCTGCCATCTGCGCGAAAGTCGTCGGGCTGTGTGGTTTCTCTGGTAGGGAGCGGAAGTGTCCGTCTCGTCTCCCCCTTTTGTTCCTGACTCATGTTTGTGCTAAAGAAAGTATGCGCCGGCGGGAAGACGGATTTAAGCTTGTAGACCTGTACTGGTGTATAGGAGAAGAGTGGGCTACCCAGGAAGTCAGGGCAGTGCCAGGAGGACAGCTAGAAATACAATGTCTGCCGGTGCCTCTTCACACGCGTCTGTCTGTCTCGACTGTGCCGATGCCCATCGGGGTGTCGCAGTGGCGGAGGCGCGAGACGGGAGGCGCGAGACGGCAGGCCGAGCGGAGGACGATGCAGCTCGCACGCAGACAAGTTAGGCTGTCCAAGTTGATTCGATTCAGCTTCCCAGATTTTGGCTCTGGGCCTGACTCTTGCTCAAGCAGCCTCTGGAAGGCAAGCAGGCGGGCAAGCGGGAGTTATTGGCGGTGAACCTGGCTTTGGCTGGATTCCTGGTCATGTAAGAAGCAAGTTTTCCAGCCTCTTATCAAATGAGACGGGCCGGGCTTGAGGCGCCTGGAATCTCCGTAGATTTACAACCCGCACGAGGTAGGTGCGCTACGCTACACTAACGTTAGCCCAAGGGAAGGAGCGGGTGGGGCAGATGCGTCCAGGTCTTGGGGAAGGAGCCCAGGTCTGTGGAACGGGCCGGATTGGACCTAGGGATGGGCTTGAGGCATCTCGCCAAGAAGTGGCAGATGATGGCGAGTGAAACCACTCGTAAAGTGAGCCTCACAGATTGACGAGCAGCCTGTGGAATCCTTAGCGGCCAGACATTTTACTTTTGTGTCTTGAGCCGTCTTGGCTGGCGTTGTGGTCGGGAGCCTCGGGAATTGGCTGGGTCACTTGCCATCCATTTATATTGGGTGAGTGACAAGTCCCTTTTACGAGCTGGTGCCCTAAGTTGAGGTGGTGGGCTTGGGATCGATTCATATGCCAATCTTGACTTGCCAGAGGCGCAGTTGCCGACGGGAAATGCGTGAAACAAATCACATAAGACATTATGTGCCAAAGCTGCAAGTCCATCGTGGCGACCTGTTCTTGGTTCGAGATGCGGCTGCGTCCTGCAAATGTGGAAGAAACGCACAAGCATCAGTTCTAACCACCAAGAGTGACCATAGCTCTCGCCTTTGCCTATCTACCCACTCCAAATAGGCACATGCATGCATACAAAGATGGTCTGATGGATCTACGAATACAATCAATCCATATCAATCAGTCCTAAACTTTACCCTGTTGCTTAGCGCATCCGTTCCCAATTTGGTGTGTGTAACGTGTGACAGACAGTCAACGCCATCCTGTTACTGCTCTTCCTTCCACCACTACCCTCTCTGACCTCAACATCAACACACCTCAACAAGGCAAGCCGTGAAGCTGACATGTCACGTCAAGACCCTCTCGCATTGGCATTGTTCCAACGGCATTGGGGTCGAGTCAATTGAACCCTGCACTACCGCGGTACTGTACTCTACATGCAGGGCAGTAAATGCAAAGCCACCGCTCAACCCACACACGCACCACGCGTATCCACTTTTGCTCAAGATATCCATTCCAGCGTCACCATCAACCACAAGCAAGGCACTTTCTTTGATGCGCTTCAGCCTCCGTGGCTGCCCTCCCGAAATGTCTCGACCTGCAAGCTTCACCCACTGCGTGGGAAGCCCGACCTTTAGCCCCGAGGACCTCATCCAGGATGTCGACCGCCAGAAGCAAGCCCTGGATCTGCTGGCCAAGGATGATCTCTACAACGCCAGCCGAGTGCTGCTGCAGCTCCCCGAGCAGGATCTCTACACATACCATGCCGTAACAAGCGTGAGGCTCGCTCAAGTGCAGCGCGTTGTCAGTCTAGGTGCTGTCAACGGCTTACACACCTGGTACCGCAACGAAGATGGTTCGCCTGTAAGCAAACAAGCCTCTCGACGCTGTAGAGATGACAAGAGGCTGAAAACTGCCGCAGAGAGATGCGCCTTCGCAGGCTGACATTGAGGCTTACATCTCCATCTTCAATCCGGCAACGGCCACGGCCGCGGTGCTCAAGAACCTGGGGACAAACGCCAAGAAGGGCTCGACCCGGGCAGAGGTGGCGGCCAACTTGAACGAGAAGAGGTACCTGCACCCGGCGCTCACGGCGAAGCTCACGGTTCCCAAGTGCAAGAAGCCCCCGAGTGCGAACCCCTATTACGATTTTTGGGCGTGGTCGTGCCGGTCACTCGAGTGGTGCGGCCCTTGTCCGGCGGCAGAGCGTGTGGCCACCAGCCATCACGTCCTCCCCATCTTCATGCACCACTTTGGCTGCGCGACGCCGTCGCATGAGGGCCTGTCCATACTCAAGACGTTGGCCGACGGGCGGCCCGTCGCCGACATTGGCTCAGGCAACGGCTACTGGGCATTCATGCTGCGCCGTTACGGCCTGACGGTGCATCCGGTGGACAACATGCAGAGCGAATGGCGAGTCAACTGGGTCGCCGACACGGTCATATCGGACGGCGTCAAGTGGTTGCGCAAGAATGCAGGCGGGAAGGACATGGTCCTATTGCTCGTGTATCCCGTTGTCGGTGGCGGAGTTGGCGGAGGTACTGAGGGGGGGTTCACGAGGAACTTGGTGACGGCATTCCAGGGCGACACCATCGCCGTCGTGGGCACGCAGAATCACAACAGCTACACGGGATTCAAGGGTATGACCATGGACGAGTTCATGGAGAGGGAGCACAAGGAATGGACCAAGGTGGTGCAGATTGCCCTGCCGAGCTTCGGAGGCAAGGATGAGGCGCTATATGTTTTCCAGCGAGGAGAACGAGTCCTGCAACAAGAATAAATACATCCAGACTCTTCCAGGTTGCCATTCGTCACCTCTTCAGCTGGTGCAACACTGCCACTCGCCCAGCCCACGTCAAATTCAACCTCGGAGGTCAAGACAGTTGACTAGGGCTCGTCCAATGGTGATTTGGATTTGCAACAGGTTGGTCTTGAGAGCCAGAGCTTAGATGCTGATCAAGGGCGTTGTTGACATGATGTCACGGAAGCGTTCGGATGGAGTAACAGGTGAGACACTGGAGAACTTCGGTCAAGGGTTGATCAATGTTGGCGATGATGCCTGCTGAGTTGACCTCGATCAAGGACGCAACAGTCACGCCACAGAGTGCTTTTCAATCCGACATTGTGCATCTCAACACTGGGTTTTGGCCCCCAACATGACCATCTCTCACGTCTGAAATGCGTCTGAAATGCCGTCGTCAGGTCACATCGTAATATCCATCCAACCTCCTCCATCCATCAGCATCCGCATGCGTCAATACACCCCGCCAGCCCCGCCAGACAGCTTCTAGTCCCCTCCCCTGCCGTCAGCCTCTGAGGTGAACAGCCCCAGCAAGCGGCCCGGTGAACTCTGTTAGCGCTCGGGGTCGCCCGCGAGACTGCGCGCCATTGGCCTGCCCTGTGGGCATCTCCTGCAGACGCTGCATCGCCGCTCCAGGCTGCTTCCCTTGGCGCCTCGGCCTTGACCCTATGACGGGCAAAGACGCCTGGGATGCCCTGGGATTGGGATTGGCCTTGGCGCAAACTGCTCCAGAGATGGCCCTAAAAGCTCCTGCGGGTGAGGTTTCAGCCCGGACCGCCCGCCATTGACGGCGGCGTGTGACCCAACGAGTGAGAGGCAGGCTTTACTGCAACGGGAGCTCAATCGGGCGTCTGCTTCGCGAGTACGAGACGTTGGATTTTCTCCTCTTTATATTACTCCATCCTCTTCTCTCCTTCCAACCTTGCCATTGTCGCAGTTTCTCTGCTTCACTTCTTGTTGTCAGAGAACGTGGGCATCGTATCGCGACCCCACGAACCATCCCCCGCTTTGCGCTCTCAGATCGCCGTCCAAGCTAGATCCTTGAGTGGTCGCTGGGCCTGAGCGCTGAGCGAAAAAAGAGAAGAGATCATGTCTCTCAACGTCGACGACCGCTCGAGAAAGGGCCGCTCTAGGTCCCGATCCCGTGATCGCCGCTCCAAGGATGAAGTTCCCTCCGAACGCCCCAGCTACGGCGACCGCGAATCGAGCTACATCTACCCCGAAGACGACCTTGATGATCGCTATAATCGCCCCGGCGACCCCAAGGCCAGCGGCGCCCTCCCTTACCCTGAGGAGGGTGGCCTCTACCCAATGGTTCCCGGCGAACAAGGCGACTACTCCCAGCAGCCGACATACCGAACAGCTTCTCCGCCCCACGACTCGCCGTACCGCGCTTCGCACGAGAGGGTAGACAACAATCCGCCAGGAGCTTTCCCAGAGGACAATCGTCGCGAAAAGGAAAAGGAGCCCTACACACGCACTGTTGAGCCCCGCGACGAGAAGCATGACCGACGCCAGGAGGAAGAGGAAGACAAGTTCAAGTTTCTCCCACAAAAGTACAGTCGCAAGATCGCCGCAAAGATTACTGGCCAGTCCTCGGACAGCGACAAGGAAAAGGACAAGAAGGACAGCCGGAGTCGCAAAGACAAGTATGACGACGACCTAGCTTATGGCAAGCCTTCCACACCTGCGCGTCCCAAGGGCCCGTCAGACGACTTGGCTTACGGCAAGGGCTCGGGAATACCCTCAACCGCTAGCCAGGCTGTGTCTGGTTCTTACAGCGGCAACAATCCGACTACAACTCGTGGCGGTGTCTACACTGGTGCTGCTCCCACTCGCGACCAGTACTACCCTCAGGAGCAGCAGGGCAATGTCCCTCCAACTCAGGGTCAATACTATCCCCAACAACAGCCCGGTGGTGTCCCACCCCCCAAGGACCAATATTATCCCCAACAGCAACCAGGCGGTGTTCCTCCCTCCAAGGATCAGTACTATCCTCAGCAGCACAGCGGTGCTCCCCCTCCCAAGGACCAATACTACCCCCCGCAGCAGCCCACGTATGCGCATGGCGATCACGAGTATGACCCTGACCGACGGCGTCCACTCAGCCCGGCCGTAGACGAGTATGGCCCTCGAAGGTCAAGGGAGGACGCATACAGAACTGAGTACAACACAAATGTCTTGACCGTTGAGCCCAAGGAGCGTGATCGCGACAGGTCCCGCGACCGGCGCAAGGAGAAGGATGGCCGAAGCAGCTCGGATAGGCTCGGGGTCGACTCCAGCAGCCGAAAACGTGAAAAGTCTCGAGATCGATCTCGCCGAAGGGAGAAGTCGCCTCATCACCATAGGCACAGATCGCGATCCAAGGATAAACACCGCAGCCGCAAGGACAAGTCTCCTGCGCCTCCGACTGAGAAGATGTCATCTCTCAGCGTAAACACTGCGCTGGCTGGTGGGTTGACTGCTGGTGGACTGGCAGCTGGCGCATCACTTGCCAATGCCCCGCCGTCGCCCATGTTGGAGTCGTACTACGGCACCTACCAGGCCTGCTCTCCCATGCCCTCGCCTCTCTTGCTACCTTCTGCTGATGACAAGACCCTTGAGCCACTCTCTCCTCTCGGCTCCGACAACGAGGGCGACAGCAGACGTCGCAGCCGACGCGCTCGCTTCCACGATGCCGAGGACATAACAACCCAACTCGCGCAAGCTCTCAAGAGCAGCCACCGGCCTGACACGGCGCCGCTCATCGAGATCCTGCCCAGCCTGACGCACGAGCAGGTCATGGAGCTGCGCGCCGAGTACAAGCGGCTCGTCAAGACGGGGCCGGAGCGCAAGGGCGTTAACCTCGCCAAGCACATCCGCGCCCGTCTCAAGGACGAGGACCCGCTCCTCATGAAGGCCTGCTACTCGGTTGCCCTGGGCAGGTGGGAGAGCGAGGCCTACTGGGCCAACTTCTGGTATCAGGGTGACAAGACGCGCCGTGAGCTCCTCATTGAGTCTCTCATGGGCCGTACCAACGGCGAGATCCGCCTCATCAAGGATGCCTTCACCGACAAGAAGTACGACAACAGCCTCATCAAGTGCATGAAGGAGGAACTCAAGGAGGACAAGTTTAAGAAGGCTGTCCTCATGGTCCTCGATGAACGCCGGATGGAGGAGTACGACCACTACGGACGCCTGCAGCCCCTCGACTATGGCCTGGTCGACCAGGACGTTGCCGACCTGCGCCGTGCTATTAGATCCGAGAAGGGTGGCGAGACGGCCATGATCACCATCATTGTCCAGCGCAGTGACTCTCACCTGCGCGCCATCCTTCAGGAGTACGAGAGGCAATTCCGCGCCAACTTTGCCCGGGATGCCCTCAAGAAGAGTGGAAACCTAGTGGTGAGTGTCTCAGAAAACCCATACTTACCAATCTGACGTCAACGGCTAACATTGTCTTAGGGTGAACTCCTTGCGCATATTCTCAACGGCGTCATCAACCGACCCGTCCGAGACGCTCTCCTGCTGCACCACGCCATCTCTGCGTCTCGCAAGGACGGTCTCCGTCGGGAGTTGCTCATTTCTCGTCTTGTCCGATACCACTGGGACCCTGACCACATGCGTGCCGTCAAGCAGGCCTACCGCGAGCGTTACAACAGAGGCCTGGGAGATGCTGTGCGAGAGGCCACGAGTGGCGAATGGGGCATGTTTTGTGAGGAGCTGTGCATAGCGCGAACGCCCTCTGATGTGAGGAGGTTTGACAAGATCAGCTACAGTGTGAGGTGAGCGTGATGGTTGAGTTGGGTACATATCGAGTCAGGAGGCATGTGTGGGATTGAACAGCATGTATTTTGATCACGTCATGAAGTTGCATGTTGCAATAGCGCAGCCACGGCCTATTTTGTTTTGTCATTGTCATGAAGCGTCTGGATAGGTACCATCAGTTCCATAGATATCTCTAATCCATCTCCTTTCTGGCTACCTCTCTGGCTCTTGAGACAGACATATCCGTGACTACCTATGACCTCTTGGAGCCCTTACCTCCTCGACCTCCCTTACCTTGTCCCTTTCCACCACCGCCACCCTTCTTCCCGCCGCCACTACCTCCTCCGCTGCCGCCAGACATCATGACTCTCACTTTGCCAACTGGCACGACGTTGAACGTCTCCTCGGGCTTGAGTGCCTTGATCAGCTCCACCTCGCGCGGCCACATGCGCTCCGAGTCACGGCTGCTCTCGTCTATAGCCCCCTTCTTGCTCGAGTCGGCCTTCCACCTATCGAGAACCTCCTTGACAGCCTTGCCCTTCTTGGTTGTCCCAGGCTGAAGCTTGGCCTTGTACTTGAAGCGTCCTAGGGCGTTCCAGGGCGCGCAAACAGGGATGGCTTCAAGGATCTCGTCGCCGGGCAGTGGCGTGCCGACGAGAGCATCTAGTTCCGTCATATGGCTGGCTTCGTCAACGTCGAGCATGTCGATGCCCTCGTCCATCATGACACGTCGAATCTCCTCGTGCTCGGCAGTCTCCTTCTGCTGCCGTTGATGTTGTGCCCGCCGTCGCTCCTTGGCGGCTGCGAGTTCTGCCTCACGCTCCGCTTTAGCCTTTGCCTCAGCTTCGGCCTTCTTTTGGCCGACTGTTGCACCGATCAGGGCTTCAGCGGCGGCGCGGTCATCATCGTCTTGGTCCTTGTACTTTGCTGCTATCTTCTTGGCCTTGCCTTTCTGTCCTCGCTTGGGAGGAGCTTTCTTCGTTGAGGCCGGGCCTGGGGTGCCAGTTCTTGACGTGGTGGTGGATGCCTCGGGAGACTCGGATGGCTCTGCGACAGACTCGGTAGGCTCTAACTCTTCGGCTTCAACCTCTTGTGGCTCGGTGGTTTCCTGCGTGGGTGTTTCTTCAAGAGCTGGCTCGTCTGAAACCTTAAGGTCAGAAACGCCTTCCTCAACCTCGTCGATGTCGTCATCATCATCTTGGCCTTGTCCACGACCAAATGCCTGAAGAGGGTTGTCACGAGGCTTTTCATCACGCTGATCATCTTCAGACTCGTCGTTTGATACATCGTCGGGGTGTGCTGCTTCACTCTGCTCAGCCTCAGCGCTTCCTTGTCCGACCTCGACTTGAGGAGGCGTCATTCCTGAAACTGAATCGCCAATTGCAGAGTCAACATCGTATAGGCGGTGCTTTACGTGCTTCGCCTTGCTTTCTTCACTGATCTTGAAAACGACACCCAAGCCTAGGAGAAGCTGGGCCGGGGGAAGAAAGTTCTTCTTTCCGCGAACCATGAAACTTCCAGTCGGCAGAAACTCTCCAGTTGGCGCTGACTTTGAGACCTGGTCTGCGTTGACCCACCAAGCAGACATGCCGGCTTTCGAATCCCAGGCATCAGAGGAGCATACGGCAAGCGAACCTGCCTGGGACAGCGTCGCGGGAGGGATGGGTGCATCCGGTGTGTTTGGGTTATTCTTGATGATGACGCTCGATGCTCCATGGAGGTCGGCATGGCAGTAGACATCGCCCTTGCGCAAATACCTCTTGTAAACCATCTCGTTCTGCTGCGCATCCTTGCCGCCGATTACGAGGTAGCCATCAGAAGAGATGAACCAGATGAACTTTTCGAACCACAGCTGCTTGCGGATCGGCTGGAGCAGTGCCTTTTCTTGCTTCAGTCCCTTCTTAAGGTCTTGGGTGATCTTTTGCTCTGCGTTCTTTAGGGCTCTTGAGGCCTGTTGCTGTGTCTTTTCTTCTTTGACGGCCGCTGACTTTCGCTGATCGAAGTACTCTCTGGCATTGCTCCAGGGGCTGAGACCGAGGTTGATTTCCACGCTCAGCCCCTTACTGGGTTGCTTTCCTTTTGCCGGTGTCGAATCCTCTTCATCGGCGCTCTCGTCATCGTCTGTTTCGTAAGGGTCGTCTTCTTCCGGCTCAAACTCTTCTTCTGCTAGTTCAAGCGTGATCAGGTTCTCCGCCAAGTTCAGAGGCAGCTTGATAATTTCCGCCACAGGATTGTGTCGCTTCTTCTCACGCTCGACCAGCTTCCCAACATCCACCCAGTCCATACCTTGGCTAAGCAGTCCGTTGACCGCATCCATGGCTTCCTGGACACGCTCGACGTTGGCCTCGATAGCGGCAGCTTTGCGAAAGTTGAGGTTCTGCGCCTCTTGTAGACCCTCAATTCGCTTCGCTTGCTCCTGTTTTGCGGCATCCAGTTTCCGTTTCGCTGCTGCCTCGCGCTCGCTGAGTCGCGATTCAAGTTTTTGTCCCTCGAGTGAAGAAAAGAACTCATCAACCGTCTCGTTGTATCCCTTGAATTCGAGAACCTCGATGGTAGGATCTTTGCTGAGCTTCTGGGGGACAAATGGATGGAAGTCTTCATAGAGAAGGTTGTCCCGCTTCGGTTTCGAATCATCATCCTCGGCGCCCTCGGGCTTCTCCCTGCGCTTTGCGAATATGTAGCCGGTACATCCTCCTGAACTGGTAAGCTCGTCAACCGTTTTACGAGCCTCCGTCAGTGATTTGACCAGGTCATCCAGCAAAGCCTCGTTCGCCAGAATCTCTTCTGGCTTGATAGAGGTGTCAAATTTGTTTGTGTGCAACGAGTGATCCACGAGCACTGGTGGTATCTCGGTAATGGACACAGCAAGACTCTTTCTCAGATCACCGCCAGGTTTTCCTTTCAGCTTTTTGAAAGAGGCGGCCGCTGCTGCTGCCTTGTTCACTGCAGCCTGAAGAGCATCGCGAACCCTGTCCTTTGTCAAGGGAGGTACCCCCGCAAAGTTCTGCCTGTTCTCGAGAGAATATTGTAGTCCGACCCGCTGCGGTTCTTGGCCTTCGCCCTCGGAGACGGTTCTCGCGAGGGTCAGGATCTTAAGGTCGGCATCAGTGAGGATGATGTTGCCGCTCTGAGCAATGTTAGCTACAAATCTTCACCGAGGCCAATCGACTGAGGCACGTACGGCAAAAAACTCTAGGAACAGTCTGTATTGTCCATCACTAAACTCAAACTCGAGGACTCGATCGGTTCCCACTTGGCTAACAGACGTCAACCGCCGGGTCTTCAGGAACTTTCGAAGCCTTGCGACAAAGGCCGAGGGAGCGGCAGCGGTTGTGCGGGCAAACTCGGTCAGGTGACAGCGGAAGCCGGTGTCGATGACCAGCTGCTTCTTGTTGTCCGGCTTCGCGAACTTGAGGAGGAGGATCTTGGACGAGAGATCGTAGACGTTGGAGAGTCGCAGAGTCACCAGGCGCTGCTGGAGCTCGTGTGCAATGACCTATGGGCAACGGTCAGGCGCATGATCCCAAGCGGCAGGCTCAACATAGCACTCACTTTGACGTCCAAAGAAGAAAACCGCTGCTTCATCCTGATATACACTTCTTGAGGCAGGGATTATACGTCACACAGAGGCTCGAAAATCTCAACCTCTTCCTCGCAGCACCCGTCCATCGTGGGGTAGTTGGAGGGGCATGCTGACATCATCTCTCACGTGACGGGACGTGAGATCGTGATCATGCACCGGGCACTGAGTCCCCAGCATCATGAACTTACAGCACGTAGGCAATGAGGTTCGTCGGGCCATGAAGACATAATTGAGAGTAAAATAAACAAATAGAAATCTAAAACGAATAAATTATTCCCTAAAGTCTTCATATGAGCCTAATTTTATAATCGTAAGCCTTATGCTATGGTTTTGCGGATTGAGAAGGTCAAGTCTTACTAGGTAGGTACAGATATGTAGGTAGGACTGCCATTTGGAAGCTTGAAGGCATTTGCGAGATCAACAACAATGCCAGCTAACGAAACGGACGCAGAGCTCCAAGAAGGTTGCATACATCGGGATGGGTCGGATCTGACCTGCCAGACATTATCTCTTGCTTTCATGTACCCTGCAATGGCACTGATAGTCAAGAAGCTTGTGAGAGGCCAAGCCAGACTTGAAGAATGCGGCGTGAAGTCTGGATGCCACCATGCTGAACTCAATGCACCATTGGCATGACCAAAAGCCAACGGGCTTGCATCAACAACCACTGGAGTGGTTCGGAGCATGCGCATCAGCAGCTTGAATGAGGCGATGACGAACGATATGCACATCCAAACCCCATCGGCACTCGTGTTTGCAGAACTGCTACCCCAGGTTTGTCTTAGACATCACATCGGCTACAGCGCAAATCAACAAGCTGGCAATCTCGCTGGCCCTTCTGACATGAGATTGTTGCAGATGCATCTAATGCCGTTAGGCCGAGGCTCGTAGAGCAAATTACCAATTCCTCCCCCAGAATAGCAACCAACGACAAGGTGCAACATATTCCGGGATTCAAACAATCACGAAACGCGTCCCGCACAGTACGAGCCGGAGCCAGCCCAGGTGCAACCGCGGTAGAGACGCGGCCCCAGAGACTAGTGACAAGGCTTGTGCCGGTGGTCTGAGGCTATCTCGCCAGCCCTGGAAATGGTCCTGACTGGTGGCTCTAGAAGGCCAGCTGGAAACCCACACCAATCTAAAGTACGAGAGTAGGAGACTTATGTCAGCGGAGTAGCATTGGACCTGAGGAGTTGTCACAGCAACCTTCAGCCCAGGCCCCTGAGAACGACCTTGGCGTATTAGCGCTCCGTAGCCCCTGGATTTGTTGTTGATGAGGATTGTCTGAGCTGGGATGAGGCACAGTGTGCGACGAGGTCAAGAACAACTCTCGGGCGAAACATGTGATCCATTGGGTCCCGTATCAGAGCCAGCGGTCAGGAAGAAACCTTGCTGCAGCTGAGGGTGATCATGACGGCCCCGATTTCGACAGGCGTCAACCACAATTCATAAATATGGAGGCTGGGGATCGCTGGTAACAGCCCAAGATTGGCAGAGTTTGGCGTTTGCAGTTGCGGAGACGCCGAGGCCCCCCAATCCCATCCATTCTCATGCTGAAGCGACGCCCGTCGCGTCGCAGAGCGAGGCCAAGGCGAGGCAAAGTACCGTGCTGTAACCCACCCTGCACACCAGGCGATTCGCCGTGGAGGCTCGTCCTCAGGTGCGACCATGGCTGACACCGCGTACACTAAATAATGCACTTGCATAAAGGCGAGGGAGGATCCAATCGCGAGCTTCCACGATATCACCCGCACCCGTTCATTACGAGTTCCTGGATGCCTGATCATCCGTCATTGCTGCAGCTGTACGAAGCTTGATGTGTCGAGCTTGGAGCAGATGCTGAATTTGAGGAGGTTGGGGATTTCATGTGGCAGCCAATGAGCCGAGGACACCACTTCAAGACGTGCCCGGGAGCGTCCCGCCACGCGGTCTCGTCAAGTTGTGACCATCCATTCAACCATCCAAAGGTAATCATTGGTATACGCTGTCGAAGTGAGTGATTCCGTCAATGGTGACGGCTCTTGGCAGCGGCACTCGCCCAGCCATCCACTTTCTCAGCTGTGCCATGGCTAAGCTGAACAACCCCAATTTGACACGAGCCAAAGGCCCCCTGGCCTCAACCAGCAGTAAACAGGAGCTCGCAACAAACAGTAACAAATAGTTGGTCGGGGACACTGTACTATTGCGGGCTGGAGCGGCTCGACGGCTCCACACCCTGATTATGATGGGTTGGTGGTGGCGCCGAAGGAGAGTTGTCACTGGCCAAAGTTCAGACCAGGTCAAATTTTGCTTTGCTCCATGACGCGGGCTCTTTCATCAGGTCGCCAGGAACACACCAACGAAACGGGGCCGAGCTAAGATGAAGGTCGAGCCAGGGGGAAGGAGATGAAAGATCGCCGGCTCCATGTTTATGCTATCCATCCGTGGTTCATCTCGTTCCAAGAAGCCAGCCAGCCAGCCACGGGAAAAGACACCGGCGGTGACGGGGGAACGATATCTCATCTCATATGGGGTTCCTCTTACCACTGGGCAATAACTCTCATTTAGAGGTGCCACTCGAGCCCTGTCTAGGAGCATGGGGCCTCGTCTCATCTGGCCGAGGGAGGCGGGAGCTCAGGAGCTGTGGGCGACAGCTGGTTGGAGCTGGGGGAAGCTGGCTGACGCGGAAAGCTGGCTGGAGCTAGGGGGAGGAGCTAACTCACATCAGACATGAGCTCTCAGAGCTCTGCTGGCCACTGTCTCTGGCTGAGACGCAGGAGGAAGGGTTAAAGTGGCCCCAGAGGTCGCGGTGGACCTGGCTAACGGATGGTGTGGTGGGGCCGTCGGCAGCACGGGGTCCGGGAGGAGGATCTATACCTGTTCCGGATATAGGTAAACAACAGACTCAACAGACATCCCTGACATGTAAACACAACGACTGGCAGAGAGACGTCCAACGGCAACCAAGTTGAACAATCGACACGCCCCCCCGAGGGTGTCTCTTTTGGCAGAGGGAGAGCTCTGGTCGTGAGACGGCTTGGACGGAGCAACAGGACGGATCAACAGGACGCAGCCGAGGGAGCAACACACTCAGGCAGAGTCGTCCAATCCCGCCCCCGTCTTCAAAAGCCCAGTTTCGTTCCGTCAGGTCCCTCTTCTCAACCCTCTCTCCAATTATCGCCATCCACCTCACCGTCGAAGAAACAGAAGACTCTGACGAAAAGAACGACTGAAGGCCTTTGCTCGCCATCTACCGATTCTTTTCAAATCTCCGACTTTTGTTTCCAGGAACAAGAGCCAGAGGATTCTTCTTGTCTTCCTTTCGAGCTTCGGAAGGTTGTATGAGAAGGTTCTCTCGCGCCAGCAAAAGTCGCAAACCTGGACTTTGAGGCTCGCGTCCCCGTCCCCTTCAGCATCTTCCCATCGACATATCGGGAAAGCGAATCCCACACCCAGACCGTCACCGAAACCCACGAAGAGGTTGAGATCAAACCCCAACAGCCACAAGCCGGACGGGAAGGTCAATACTCTTCTGTCTCCGTCACCGCCGAACAGGTTCCTCCCCGCGAAGAACGGTACAGCGAAGAAGAGGTCCGTATTACGCGTGAAGAAGAACGTTACCGCCGTCCCGGTGTCCAGAAATTCGAGCAAGAGCAGTTTACTATCCGCGAAGAGCACCGACGGTACGTTTTGATTTTCAGTTGCAATTACTCAGTCTCGTTTCCCCCGTCTGCTCTCGGTTCGAGAGGAGACAATTTCCTCCATGGTTCGAGAGAGGGAGAGGAAGAGAAGCCTCGCTTTCTAGCCTGGCCTTGCTTGCACTCTCAGACGTCCCCTTTTGCTCTGATCCATGGTCATCAATGGGGACGTGCCAGAACATGCCCAACAAGACAACAATAACAAAAACAACAACAACAAAACAACACAGGCGATTCTTGACCTCCTCAGGAGGGATCCATTGCCGCCGCCCCTGACCTCACTCACTCGTCTCCTTTCACCTCAATTCCCCTTACTCTCGCTTGGGCTTGGCCGACTGGCTATTACCCACTCTGCAAGCGCGCGTCAGCCCCTCTCTCTCCCTTGTCGTCCCCAGCCATCTCATTCATCCTCATCTCATCACACCAACACATCGACGCACACCCCTCCCCCTGTCCAATGCCACCTTGGCCCACCTCAGCTGGGATGGCTGGCCCGCCTCCCCAAATTACTTTTTCCTACCTCCCCTGTCATCAAGTCCTTGGCGCCCTAGCCCGCTGGCCTGAGCCTGGCCTGAGCAGGCCGGTGGAGCTCCTCAGGGGCCGCCCGCCTCCCGTTGCCATATGAGACGCAAGCGAGATGCAATAGACATCCATCAGCTAACGCAGACAAATCCAGACCTGAACCTCCTTCCGAATACACTACTTCTCACGTTCACGTAGAGACCGACACCCACCGTCATCCCTACTACTCCACCCCCATTGACCTTGCTGAGCGAGAATACCGCCAGCGCTACCGCCCCAGCACCGCCTTTTCCACTGTAGACCCTCCTTCTCGTCCTCAGTACCAAACACAAGACACCTTCCAGGTCTCCAACTACACCGTCGAAGGCCGTCCCGCTCCCCAATACCACTCCTCCGAGAAGACTGAGATCAACAACTTCACTGTTGAAGGACGCTCCTCTCACCCTCAATACCACGAGAAGACCACTGAGATCAACAACTTCACCGTTGACGCTCGATCTTCCCGACCTCAATACCACTCCTCTGAGAAGACTGAAATCAACAACTTCACTGTTGACGCCGGATCCTCTCGCCCCCACTACAACACCACCGAGAAGACTGAAATCAACAACTTCACCGTTGACGGACGATCTTCCCGACCCCAGTACAACTGTACCGAGAAGACCGAGATCAACGAGTTCACTGTTGATACCCCTTCCCGCCCCCAGTACAACACCGCCAAGTCTACCCACGTCAACGAGTTCACCGTTGACACCCCTGTCTCTCGTCCCTCATACAAGAAGGACGTGAAGTTCGTCGAAGAAACCGTTGAGACTTCCAAGGTTACCAAAGACAACAAATCCAAGATGGGTTACTACGACGAGGACGGTATGTGAAGACGAACCTTTTCCACCCTCATCCCTCTGCCACAGAGGGCCATTGAGCTCCCGCATTCCGCTCAAGACAGTCAGAGCTAACTTGCCCAGCAGGTCACTACCACTCCTTCCGCTCCGGCCTTCACAAGCTGGGCGACCGCATCGCCCACCCCGGACGCCGTGAGGTTGAGTGCGAGGCCCCCCGCCCCCGTCCCGGTGACTCTGCCGAGGCTTACCTCCCCAACACCGTGACCATCCCCTGCCACCACGTCCGCCTGGGCGACTTCCTCGTCCTCCAGGGCCGCCCCTGCCAGGTCATCCGGATCTCCACCTCCTCTGCCACCGGCCAGTACCGCTACCTTGGTGTCGACCTCTTCACCAAGCAGCTCCACGAGGAGTCCTCTTTCGTCTCCAACCCCGCCCCCAGCGTTGTCGTCCAGACCATGCTCGGCCCTGTCTTCAAGCAGTACCGCGTTCTCGACATGCAGGAGGGCCAGATCGTCGCCATGACCGAGACCGGCGACGTCAAGCAGGGTCTCCCCGTCATTGACCAGTCCAACCTCTACGCCCGTCTCAGCCAGGCTTTCGAGTCCGGCCGCGGCTCCGTCCGTGTCCTCGTCCTCAACGACGGTGGTCGCGAGCTCGCTGTCGACATGAAGGTCATCCACGGCTCCCGCCTGTAAGCAGCGTGTCAATTTTCTCTGAGAGAGGGCACCGCTTGTAATGCGACTTTTCCTTCTTCCCGCAACCTCAATTGGAGGCCGGGGGCGGCGCTTCTGGCTCTTCCCTCAGCGATGAGGGTGGAGGGCCAGGGCTGGTCTCGGTCTCGCCTGTAACATGTCAAGATAGCTGGGGGATCTGTTGTATGAAGTGGTTCAACTTTGTTTGTGTCGAGATTGGATAAAGCAACCGGAAATATGGAGTCTTTTGCGTAGAAGGGAAAGTTCCTGTACATGGACTGTAGTAATTGACAAGTGATTCCATATCTCATAAACCTGTCTCTTCTCTTGTTCACCTGCCTTTGTGATGATTGATGTGATTGTCCATGCTTATCGTCTTCCGCGAAGCTTGCCAGCCGAAGGTTCATCAAGGTTCTGGTCACGCGTCACACTAACCCTGAATGGAAGTCAGCTCGTGTCAGCCGATACCGTATTGAAGCTACCCTATGCCTTTGACTTGAGCTCGATGCAAGTCATCTCTGCTCACTCATGTCATGGAAATGCATCTATTCAGTGATTAAAGGAAATCTATTTGATAGTCCCATCTAGTAGTCATCGAATTCAATCTTTTTTATCTTAGTGCCTACCGTCTCGTGCTCCCGATTCCATCAATCTTGCATACAGTTTCAAGGTGCTTCCCCGCCCAAACGTAACCAACCACCTTTAACCTAGAACGGCAACCCTGTTGTCCTCATGTCGCCTTATACGGGAAGATGGTGATTGATAAGGAATGCGCGTGACGTCCATAGCCACCATCGACTCCCCCTCCCGTTCTCTTCCGCTCCCTATACATTTGACTCAGCTCGTTCAATAAGTTCGAGCTTTCCCACAGGCTCACAAAGCTCTGTTTTGTCGCGATAGACTCGCCATACCCAGTCACAACCACATTCGTCTCATTGATAAGCTTACCCGAGACACCACCACATCGTCACAATGGGCGCCCAGCAATCCAAGACAGAGCCTACGCTCCACGAAAAGGCGGTTCTCGAGCGCCTTCAAAACCTACAGGTTCAAGACCGAGATGACTACGTCGAAGTCACCAGTGACGCCGAGAAGGCCACCTTTGGACCCCTCATTAGAGATGCTGAAGGTCTCCCGCTCCACGTCCTCGAGTCGTGGCAGGCCGCCATCATCAAGGACCCCAAGAATAAGTAAGAGACTACCCAAGTCGAGTTCTGGCTAGCATGTATTCGAAGAAGCTAATCATATCATAAGGCTTGCCCTCACAGCCCTTAGCTCTGCGAACCCGCGCCAGGTTCTTACCTCGTTGCCGACCGAGATCGCAGACCAGCAGATCTACAACGTCAAGATCCCATTCGAAGGCGACCCCATCACAAACCAGCGCTCCAGCGGTCGATGCTGGCTCTTCGCGTCCACCAACGTATTCCGAGTTGCCCTCATGAAGCGCTTTGGCCTTGAGAGCTTTGAGCTGTCACAGCAATACCTCTTTTACTGGGACAAGCTTGAGAAAGCCAACTGGTTCCTCGAGCAGATCATCGATACCGCTACGGAGGATCTTGAAGGCCGCGTCGTCCAGACCCTGCTTAGTGATCTGGTATCCGACGGTGGCCAGTGGGACATGGTATACAACCTGGTTGAGAAGTATGGCCTCGTGCCCCAGACTCTCTACCCCGACAGCTGGAATGCTATGAGCTCCGGTATCTTGAACAGCCTCGTCAAGACCAAGCTTCGAGAGTTCGCACTCAGGCTTCGGGCCCTAGTCAACTCCAAGGACGGGGTCTCTGCCGCCGCCATCTCCTCAGCCAAAGACAAGATGCTGCGTGAGATCTCTCTCATCATGACTCTCCTGCTGGGTCCACCCCCCAACCCCGAGGAGGCCTTCACTTGGCAGTACAACGACAAGAACGGAAAGGCCCACCAGCTCAAGACCACCCCCAAGGAGTTTGCCAAGAACATCTATAGCCCAAGCTTCCCCGTCACATCCAGCACCGTCAGCGGCATGATCTCACTTGTGCACGATCCCCGCCACGAGCCTCTATCCCACCTCACAGTCTCCCGGCTTGGCAACATTGTCGGTGGTCGCGGAATCAGCTATGTCAACGTCGACATCGACACCCTCAAGGGCGCATGCGTCAAGATGCTTAAGGCCGGTCTCCCCATCTTCTTTGGCAGCGACGTAGGCCAGTTTAGCGACTCCAGGTCTGGCATCATGGACCTCAACCTCTACAACTATGAACTAGGCTTCAACACCAGCCTACTCGGTATGACCAAAGCACAGAGGCTGATGACGGGCGAGAGTCAGATGACTCATGCCATGGTGCTGACGGCAGTACATCTTGACGAGCAGACGGGTAAGCCGGTCCGCTGGCGAGTGCAGAACAGCTGGGGCACTACTGCCGGAGACAAGGGATGGTTTGTCATGAGCGATGCATGGCTGGACGAGTTTGTATACCAGGCAGTCGTCGACCCGCGTGTCCTCAGCAAGGAGGTTCGGGATGTGCTCAAGAAGGAGGCCATTGTCCTGCCGCTGTGGGATCCCATGGGCTCACTTGCCTAGAGAGGCTTCCACCTGTGGGTAAGCATTGAGGCGCAATATCGAAGGCATGGCAGTGATCGCCGAGAGCAGAGTGAGGGCTATGGCGCGCGGGAAGCGCTCTCAAGATCATGCGTAGGTCTGGGTTGCTGACCGTGCTGATGTGAACGCATAGACCGCGAGTCAGATAGAAGGGCAATGGGAAGCAGGCTGTTGGAGATACAGGACATATGATGCAGTATGAGCTGATTCAAGGATCATGACAACGATAGGCTCTAAGGGCCTACGCTGTGGAGGACCCTGCAGCTTCACCGCGACGAATAGTATGCTTAGCGACAATGAATGACTTTCTCTCTTCTTCATCCTTGGCTCCGGACTCGGTCGTACATCTCGTAGCGCACTGCCAGACTGCATTCAGGGCAAACCCTTCCCCCGCAAGGACCCGCCGTCGAAGTTGTCACGAAGCTTCTACGCGAGCGGTGCAACGGATGGCGTTGATCCATCGGTGCATCCATCTATTGGTAGAACGTAGCGTGTCTGTATGCCACGCCGCCTCTGCTCTCACCGAGCAACTGACATGACCGATCAGCGGGGTCGGGCCAGATAGATGCCCAAACTCCCAAGGGCGGATAATATCGCCCTCTAATTCCGCACACTTGGGCACCTTGCTGCGGAGTTAAGCCCCGTCTGAGCTTATTCGTACAGCTTCGGTCATTCCAGCCTCAAAGAAGCCTTCTGGATGCACAGGTGACAATAATCACATGAGCACCCATTGCAACTTCTGCGATCATCGCTTGTGCCCCAGGGCGAAGAGTGTGCCAACTCATCATGCTCAACCGACAGGTTGCCCGCAGACGCCCAACAGCTTCCTTGGTGAATTCGCGAGCCGCGACTTGCGAGGATTTTCCTTGCCCGGCGGACCGGGATAGTCCTTCAAAGGCCGAGCTAGCTGTCCCTGCCCAACGCGAAGAAGAAATCAAGTTTCTAGGGCGATTCTGCTGTGGATCGGTTTGTAACTTCTTTCGGATCTTGAAGCGGACGGACCCTGAAGCTGTGAAGGCAAATTCCAAACTGTGACCACACTAGAAGTCATCCTGCTGGGGGCCCGTTGGCTAGACGGGCGGTTTGACCTTCTCTTCTTGGCGGGTAACGAGTGGTTGTAACTCGGTCTGTGATCAGACATTCGGCCTGAGGAGGGGTCACTGCTCCCTGGCAAGTTGACAGTGTGGTTGCTCGGGAGGGCTGCGTGAAGTCATGCTCGCAGGAAGGCCAATGCGTAGTTGCAAGATAGATAGCCCTGCCTGCGTTGCTGAAGAAACTATCTCGATGCAAGTCTCCGCCCAGCTTCGGACATGAGGCTATCTGGACGCCTACGAGCGAGCTGCCACTTGTCAGTGAGTCTACACGATCCGGAATATTCTGGCCGGAATAGGCTGCAGTAACCGACACGGGGCGGAACGGAATAGTATTTGATCGCATAACTCGTCAAATCCTGGAAGACCTGGTTGGATGCTGCTGACTGGCAGTGCCGATCCGATGAAGTTGGTGATGATGCAGTCGACAGCGGGCCATGTGCAGCGCCGATCTGCAGTGACAGAGTCGGGGGCAAAGGTAACCCCCTGGACCTCCTGAATATCCCTAGACACACGTTAGGACATGGACACGACTACAATTGGAATATCCAACGTGGAGCGGCCATCTGCGGGTCTAGGATCGAGTTGGAGGGGCTGCCATGTCAGAACCCAGAACCCAGACAGATGTGTGTCTGTGTACCGGCCTTGCATTGAGATTCGAGGAGGTGGAGGATGAGATTTGAGATTTGGGATTTTGCCTCTATGCCGGCTCATGCAACCTCGCTGGCCAGCAGTTCCGGGGTTCTCCAAGTGCCCCGAGGCCTCACTCGATCGAGGCGGCGTTGGGATTGGGTATCTATCAAAGCAAACCAGTGTGGCAGCCCAAGGACGGCCCGTCCCCTGAGCTGATACAATGGCAGCGCGACGAGCAATGCCTCATTTGCTGGGCGCTTGGGATGGGGTGAGATGACCCCTCTCGACCAGTGCTGGGTTTTTGAAGCGGCGTGGGCGCTTGGAGAGAATATTCTCGACGAAATGGATTGGATATGAGGGCAGGGCGAGATGCGGTGATGATGCCGGTTGGCCATACTGAGTAGAGGGGGTGATGCCCCTGGCGATGATGATTGTAATTGTCGAGAAGGAAGTGTGTGGTGTTGCGTTCTGTCGTAGGTTGGGGGGATGGATATGGATGGTTTCCTCTAACACGCGGCTCCAGGAGCACCTTCCGACTAAAGCGCCTACCATAAAAATAATCCAGCCAAACAGAGAAGGAACCAGTAGCACCGTTCTTTCCGGCTTGAACTTGAGGGTGGAAGAGGAGGTGATCACTGGGGCATTGCCCAATCCTTCGTCTCAGCCCGAGTGTCAAGACAACACAAAAGCCACGACATACGTTGTATCTAGGGCCTTCATTTTCTGGATTTAAGAACATTGATTCCTTCCCAGATGATCATCATATGCCCAAAGTCTACTTCCCTCGACATCTTGCACTACACTCCTATCAATCCTCATCCAGCTATCGACGTTTGTTGCTGAACCTATACGTCCTGGTGGGAGCCTCACCACATCAACTGTTTAAACTTATATTCACTCAACCTACCCTTGTTTCACTTATCTTTGGCGCGCCTCGGAACCAGCACGCATTGATCAACATCCGCCTGCAAAACAAGCCAAACCCTTCGTCTTTGCCAGACCTCTTGAGCCAAACATAAAAAAAAAAAAAAAAAAAAAAGCATTGGCTTGCAGGTTTGGGGGCATCGCCCTCGTCATTGTCCTGCACTAGGAGAATCATCAGTCATTCAGTCAGCATCCATCGCGTTGTGTTGACATTCGCCACGGACAACACACAGGAACCCCAGACACACGAGGATCGCAAACTGAAATTGGACACGGTAACTGGACAAGCTCAAGGGGAGACGTCATTGCCCGCCAGACGACACCAAGACGACACCACCACCAGGGTGCGCCGAGGCCGAGGCCAACGTTACCACTGCCAATCTCATACCGGATCCTACTGGACACAGGGTTGCAGAGCCTCAAGAACAGAACACCGGCTGTCCTAGCTCAGCACTTGTCCTCTTAGCGACACGAGCTATTCGCCCCGAACCCTTGAGTTCACGAGGTCCCTGGCCCCATCATCGACGCCCAATCTTGTTGACGACGCGCTGCACCTTGACAATCCTATCCCCACTACTCCATCGAGTGGTTTGGCAAAAGACATCGCGTTCGGTTTGCCGACCTCCATCGTATCCACCCATTGGATCCATACAAGCCCAAGTCCCATCCTCAGCCCAAGGTTACCCTTGGATTTCTAAGTTTCCGAACAACGGGATCTGGCCGACTCAAGGTTTCGTTCGGCCGGCGCCGTCGCTGCTACGTATCAAAGAAATTCGGGCGCTCATCAGGAAGCCCAGCGAAAAGCCCGGCGAGGCTAAGCCAAACCAGTCAGCTCCGCTTAGACGCGGACGGGATATCCTTGGAACACCATTGAGCATTGGATTTTGTTAGCATTGGCGTGTGCGGTTTTGAGGCGGCACCGCAGCAACAGAGCAGGAGCAAGGACTCGATCGAAAGTGCAACAGGATACGAGAATCAAGAAACCAGAGACAGTGAAAAACACAACAGGCCGATCCTGTACCTGTACGACAACTTCCTGCAGGGCTACCACCAAGATACGCCCGAGACAACAGGGCTGGCTACCTTGTGAGAGGTACCGACCGACCAGCTGCACCCTTCAAGGGACGGACCCTGCGGCTTGGTTGCTGACATTAGGTGGGTGACGTTTTTGTTCCTTTTTCCGAGATCCAGTCCATCCGTCTGTTCCAAACCCACCCACCATAATCGTTTCCAAGAACGGCTCTTGGGGTGGCTTTTTCCTGACGCCAGACTGTAGGCTCCACGCCACCGCATGCGATCGTCATCGGCATTCCCACAGCCTCTGTAACTGCGCGAAAGACGTTGGGGCTACCGGCGGCACTTTTAACGACTCTCTGGGTCCAGGTCCCTTTGCTTGAGTCGGGGACTGGTTTCCAAAAGGAACCTTGCTCTGACAAAACATCACCAATTGTGTCCTTCTCCGGTCTTCCCCCCTCTTCTCCGCTTCTGCATCTCGTCCCAATCTCTCCATAATTGTCTCTTTTCTTGTTCTTTATCGCCCCTCACAGACTCACCCCACCTCGACGCCTCTGGTGGTGGACTGTTTCGGTGTGTTTCCCATCCTCGTGGAACAAAGGAAGTTCGACTGCCAAGACGTGCCATCGTCTCGTTTTCAACCCAAAGCCTGGTGTTGTCCGAGGAAATCTCCTTTCGTTGACTGGATAATCAAGGATCACCGGTTACCGACATCGACTGTTTCTGGAGACGGCCAACAACCATAACTACCTACCTTGACCACGCACCGACCAACCTTACACCGCAGGAGTCCCCTCGGGCCTGTCCTGCTCTCGCTTCTCGTCATTCGCCTATCGACCTCGATACGTTTCTACATCTGTCGTGGGAATCTCTTGATCTCTGCGTCATCTTGGCCGCCGTCGTCCGATCTGGGCACCACAGCTACAGTACAGTAGGGAAGGGCAGGGCACCGACTACACTAACTGTTACTCTCGGAGTGCTTCCCTGCCTGAGCCTGAACTAGTGACGGAGATCTGGACCGGGGCCTCTTATTAACCACCAAACCCCGGACAATACAATAACCAAAAAACTAATCCTGCTACAAGCACCGACTAAGCTTGACCCCTCCCTCACGTGGTCTTGGCTTTCACCGACCGGCATTAGGTATCCAGAGCAGGTTGCCGTCATTCCGCTGCCACACACAGATACATACTGTCGTCCAACTCGACTCATTACAGCGCTCGGGCTCCCACGCTCTGTCACACTCTGTCCGACCTTTCTCACGACTCGACTCGGCTTGTGTTCTCTTCATCTACACTCGCTGCCAGCTCCTAGCAACTCGCTCAATTGAGGATCCTCTCGGCTCGCCCTCAACCCTGGGCCGCCCCACGTCATCATGACAGACCGGTATCGCGGCTACTCGTCTTCTGGACGAGCTGCTACTTTCTCAAACCCCGCGAGATCCTCGATGCCCTCCAGTATCGGGTACACTTCTTTGTACGCCGGGGACATGCATGTTATGCCGGCTTCCACCCGCCAACAACCCTCGACGACACCTCGAGGATATGTGACGACAACGTCCACGGCCCCGGCTCCTAGCACCACCACCCGAACCTATGCTGTTACCCAAGATCCTCGCTCACACAGGCCAACCACTCGAGATGTCACTCGCTCACATCGATCCTCGACTCTCGACTCAGCCAGCCGGCCTCCGGTCATTGTCATGACCACTCAGCAGAAGGACCGACCTAACGGTGCCACATCTCAATCTTCTAATGCTCGTTCCGGTAGTCCCATTCGAGACGAATACCGGTCCAGCGAGGGGCAGTTCTACACCCAGCCTGCCTCATCCATACGTTCACGCGGCACAACTCACTCCTACGCCGACCAAGCAGGGGGCGACGAGTATGCTCGCACTAGAGATCGAAGCGACAGCTTGGTACACGATGACCCCTACCGTGGCTCTCGCCAATCCGCCATCTACCACACCAATCCCCGGCACAGCTCCAGCACCGTTGACTATGGAGACGATGGTTACCAGTACACCAATGCTGGCGAGCTGGTTCGCTATGATCTCGACCATTCAGGCCCACCCCGGTCACGAAGACGGGAGAGCCTCGACCGCGGGTACTATCGCCCCAATATTAACTACAACGCTGATCAGCGGACACTCAACGTTGATACTAGCCCTGACTTGAACCGCAACTACATAACCACCAACTCGACTAGCTCTTCCAGCAATCGACAATACGAAAATCGAGGAGGACCACCCCCTAGCACCCGAGGATTCGACAAGATCCGCGGGTACGACGCTTCCCGAGACGTCCTCCCAGCTTCTCCCCTTCCCCTGGACCCTAGTGTTACCAAACTGGAGTCTCCTGCTGTGGCGACTACCGAGGTGACTCGACGTCCCCGTCCGGTGTCCCTGTATCAGGAGGGTCCGCCAAGGTCTACGCATCATGATGATTACTACCGCAGCCGCGAAGATGAGAGGAAAATGCGAGAGTTCCGTGACCATAACGACTCTGAGCGCACCTACGAAACTGAGCGCACTTATGAAGTCCCATACTTTCACGATGACAGGGTCACCACTCGCGGCTTTGGTATTCGAACTGACTCTGATGACTTTGATGATCGGCGAGACCGTCGTCAAGAGCCAAAGAAGCGCTCCGACGAGGAATTGCCCCGTGAGTCCGAGTATGACCGTGATGATCGACGCAGAAGCAAGGTCGAGTCCAAGGACAGCCGCCGGGAAAGGCGTGAGAGCAAGAGGGGAAGCGATGATGATGAGAAGGAGCGTACCCGATTCCGAGACAAGGTGGCCACTGGCTTGGGTATTGCTGCAACTGCTGTTGGACTTGTGCCTTCCATCAAGGATGACGACAAGCGAGAGAAGGAATCAAGCAGGCGCAAGGGCTCAGACGACGAGCGCGACCGTGAGCGCAAGCGTGAACGGCGGAGAAGTTCAGCGACCCGCGAACGTCCGCGAGTATCAGAGCGAAGCCGATCGAGGCCCCGGGACTACGACCGTGACAACAATGAGACAAGCCGCCGAAACGCTGATCCCCGCAAGAGCAGCGAGGCAGTCATCTCATCCTCTGACTCTGATGAAGCAAAGAAACCGACAAGACGACATCGCAGCTCGAGTGCGTTCAACCCCAATGATGCCTCGGAGCTGAGACAGCTCAAGGATCAACTTGCCGCCTTGAAGACTACGGAAAAGGAGAAGGAGAAGGAGACACCAGTTATGATCGAGACCAGAACTCGTTCTTCCTCACCTACAAGGGAACCGAGGAGTATTCCGGAAGCAAAGTCTTCCAAGGACCTTCGAGCCTCGCCCAATTCCAGGTTATCATCTTCTCCCAAGGAGGAGACTCGCGGGCGCGAGACTCAACAGTCCCCTCCCGAGGAGAAGCAAGTGCGCGTTGTATCACCTCCCCGCGAGAAGAAGGACGAGAAGCCACTCAAGGGCATCTTGAAACAGCCCAAGGTCAGCTTCCCGGAGGAGCCAAACCCCATCCGTGAGGGTGTTGCACCTCACAAGGAGGACAAGAAGGCAAGAGAAGCACCCCCAGGCGCAAAGTGGACCAAGATCAGCCGCAAGGTGGTCAACCCTGAAGCCTTGACTATTGGCAAGGAGAGGTTCGAGGTCAGGGATGACTTTGTTATTGTCCTGCGTGTCCTTAGCAAGGAGGAAATCCAAGCATACGCGTCTGCGACGCAGGTTTTGCGAGGTAAGCTGAGCCGCCAAGATATATATACGCCTTTTCATATGGATACTGACTTTGGGGCTTAGAACGACGACGCCGTGATGAAGACGACGAAGATCGTGACCGTGGTGATGATGAAGATAGACGCAAGCATCACCGCCATCGCCGTCACAGAGACGATGAAGAGGATTGGGATGACAAGGACCGAGATCGCGAACGACGTCGACGACACAGAGACGATGATGACTATGATTCCCGGTCGAGGGACCAAGATCACCACCATCACCACCATCGATCCCACCGAGACCGCGATCCGGTCCTTGAAGCTTAACGCGAGAACATGAGCCAGTTTCCATTTTGTTTAACATATGATGACGTTTTTAAGCGTTGCATAGAATGATTTATACGGTCGTTTATACATCAGATGTTGGCATATATAACTATCAACGAAGCAAGAAAGCAAAAACAAGCAAGCATGTTGGGCGGCTTAGCGAAAGCATTTTTCGGATATAAAGAATAACCAAATAAAAATTGGGTTACGGACCGTTCCTGAATTTTGGTCATGCGGTCTCTAAGCAGCGTTGCATTGCATTGTGTTGATGGGAAGTGCTCGCAGATGATATGATGGAGCTGGAGGTTTCTTTCCTTTGACGGGCGTTGGGTTTCAATGGAACGGCCCGAAGCTGTCTTTTTGAGTTTGAAGCTTGAGGGAAACGGTTAGCGGATTGGATGACACGTCACGATTGAGGCCGTAACGTTGTGTTTGGCGCTGGCGCTTGTGGTGGCAAATGGGTGATGGCCAAGATGCCCGTGGAGAAATGTGGGTGATGGTGTTGGAGATATCTCGACATGATAGAACAGAAGATTCAACCATCGACTCAAGAGATTGATATTGGCTATAAAGCGTGTGTCCTTGATGGCCCATATTTAGTCGTCAACATGTAGTTGTCGTTAACCTACCGGCTGCTCAACATCAGTGGTTCCCATGCTCATAGGTGTGGCAAGCAGATTGGTGAATAGAGAACCAATAGTGACCCTTCTTGGCAAGTCGAAGGTCAAAGCAACCAGTACCACTCTACAACATGTCTACATCCATCTTAGTAACTCTCAAGGGGCTTGTCACATTGTTGAAAGGTATCAGTGACAGTGACTAGCAGAACAGCCTCTCCGGACTAGTCACTCTGGACTGCCACAGCCAACACAACCAACAAACATCGACCCCGTTCCAGACTTGGCCTCAAACTGATGGAGGGCCGAGATATCGCCTAAAAGATACTCAGGGTTGCAGTACTAGCCCATCTCAGTGACGGGAATGCAAGCAAACATCCGTCCATCCAACGCCCATCACCTCAAGCTTTCCCCAGTAAGCTTGGAGCTCCGCCATTCCTCAGACACACACTTGCCCAAACCTTGGACAGGCCGATATTGGTTACCATGTCGTACGGCGTATCTCTGCGTGGACTTGGCGGCCTGGGCAACGTCCTGGAGTAACGCCGCCGCCCGCAGGTTGCCTGCCTTGCAGTATAAACGTCGCGAAACGTGGTGGACGATGCGCCGCTCTCGGACTCGGGCACCAGAATTAGGAGGGCGCATGTAGCCGTCATATGACCTTTTCATCATGAGACGGGCGAGTACAGCCTCCATTCCTGAAGAGACTGTGTCTGAAACCTCCTGGTTTCCACCTTGAACCGCATGAAGATGCAACGGACCGTCATCAAGGTAGTTTTGGGAGGGTGTTAAGGACCGATTAGCCCAAGCTGTTTCACGGCTGCCTCTTGCCACGGGGCGTCTCTATTGGTCTCTCTTGTCAACATGGGTAGTCTATGTGAAACGGATCTGGCATGGAGTGCATAGATAGATCTATCCGCACACAATCGCGCTGCGGGAAAAGGAATGCGGATTGCGACACTAGCTCTGACGGTGAGACGGCACAAACCAAGGCAGTTGGGTAGAGTAGATAACCTCTCCATGCGTGACGTCGAGTTAATATGAGACCAGTTGCGGCTAACAGCCGTAGGCGAGAATGCCCATCCGTTTCATATCTCCATTTCCGGTCATGATATGTGTAGTATGTACGAGGAGGCAGCCAAGTCTCTCCATCATATCCCGCGAGCGCTGTAAGCGCGTCAAGCCAAGTTGCAGCAGCCAGAGTCGCAATGTTTCGACATGACACAAGAGCAAAAGTCAAGTCATCTTGCTCGCACGTCCCAATAATAGCAACGCTGCAGCCACGGCTGAGAAAGGCACTGGCTCAACCGCCGATCTTGTCAAACTCTATTGAGCCGGTTTCCAGCAAACGGGCGCCGTGCTGTGGCGCCCCCTTCCCCCTTCCATCTCGCGCATGGCTTAATAGCTCATTGACAATCTGGGCCGGCCACTGAGCCACGTCGTAAGTGGTTGCTTCGAGTCAAAATGTCTCAACTTGGTGGGTTGCGGGAGCGTTCCGCAGACCGCGGCAAGACGCCAACCTCACTTCACTTGACGCCGTGAACTTGGGCACAACGGGATCAAACGGGGTGGCTCGTCTTGTAGCCCATCCATAACTATTACATATGCACCTGGATGTGTTGCAATGAGCTCAATGCCGCAGCCGGTGTGTATGTATTGTACTTGTTGAGAGCCCTCCGCTTGCCCATCAGACACGTCTGTCCGCCTTCAACTCGTTGGAAATGTCTTGATGACGACGTTGCTGCTGCTGCTGCTGTGTTAAAGCTTCACCGACTTCCATCACCAATGATGTCTCAGAGGCAATGAAACGGGCCAAGTTGGTTCTCATGTCAAAACTTGGTTGGTTATGAGAGCCACCCGCATGGCGTCTGTGGTCACGCATGTCTCTTTGCTTCTTCTTGTCCGACTCCACCGATGAGACAAAGCGTAACCATTGGGGCAAGCCCTTGATGTCGAGGCCTCCACTTCCTCCATGTATCTCCCGCCGTGTTCAGTTCGAGACGATGGTCTTGGGCCAAGTCTCGATAGACATAGGGTGAAGATTCATTAGCCTCGCGCCGCCTCTTCTTCACCTAGCTGAGGCGCGTGGGGAACAAACAGCATGATACCCATCTCACGGGACCGTCTGGCAGAAAACAGACTTGGATGACAGGGGTGGGAGCGCCTGAGTTGAACTTCAACGCGACAGTGAGACGCGCCCAGGCCACGAAACAGATTTGTCTTGAAAGCACGTACGTGCTGCGTAAGAACATACGCAGCCAGACATGGCGATCGCGATGCCTCCTTTCTTTGTCATGCAAACACAACCAAGGCCATTAGTATCCATACAGTTATGCCGTCCCAACTTACAGAGGAAGCGGACCTGAAGGTTCCTCCGTGTGAAAGAGAGACGGACGTGATAGCCTGGGCTCGGGGAAGCAGGGGGGGTCACAAACTCTCGGCATCGCGTAGCTATTACCGCGTAGCCCGTCTCTGGCATCAGGCAAAGTCCCTTAGAATGGTCGAGACCGCCGATCATCATCCGCCAGTCGAGTTCGTCTCTCTTTCGACACCCAAAAAGCGCAACAACGCGGGGGCAATGCACCACCACACGTGTTGAAGCTAACCACCCCGACTGCATCTGGCGGCCTGGTGGCTGGGCCAAGCACCTGCTTCTCGAAATAACGAGATCCTGGCTGTGCTTAGAAACTCCGCGGGTGCTGGTCCAAGCAGTGGCCGTCGAACAGCACGAAAAAGCAAGCCCCAGGAGCGCTGGTTCGCAACTCGACGTGGTGGTGGTGGAGTCTTCATGTAAGCATGGCCTGCTTTTCTTTTTCATATAGGCCCCCCGGTCAATATCTTCGACATGTTCCAAGGGGCATTCACTGAATCAGACTGAACTGACCTTCTCCATGCCATGGTGCGGATCCCGAAGTCAAGCATTGTACCCCCCCGAAACAGTTTGTCGCCCTTCTCGATAGTCACTTAACCATGCATCGACCGATAGACTTGACAGCGCTTGTTGAAGACAGTCCGATTTGTGTGGTGGTTGAGGCGCTCTCGCCGGGGTATCCCCTGTCAATGTCAAGTTCGTGGTTCTCGAAACTGTCCACCGCGTATATGGTCTGGTACCATCATGATTGGCCGTTCCAGTATCAAAGCCAAGGACTTATCAACTCAACTCTTCGAGGTACCACTGTGCTCTGGAGTGATCATGGCTCGTTCCTACCCGAGAGCCATGAATAAAGATTGATGAAAGGCGTGGGCACCTTTTATCTTCCCATTGTATTGTCACAACGACAGGTCGTAAACCTTGAAGACTCAACTCGAGTCCTCGAAAACGTAGGGGCCTGCCTCCTTGCCCTGCCAAACGATCTAGATCATTCCCGTGGTGTTTCCTGTAAACCCTGGTGAACCAGATGGACAAACGTATTAGGCTAGGGACTCTTGAGCCCCATCAGTTGCTTCGAGGTGCTGAATCCTTGCCTTGGCTTGATCTACAGATGAGACCCCAGCAACGACAGTCAACCTCCAGTACCAGGTATCCAGGCCAGGAGGATAGATACCTGATGCTCGAGATGAAGCTCAGACATCAATCATCCTCCGTCTCCCAAACGATGGCTGGAGGCCGCTAGACGGGTCCAACACGAGACGGAGTGAGGGTCCTTGAACCGAGGCGAACTGGATCTGCTCCGTATTCTCGGGCGGATATCAATCAAAGTCCACGGCCAATTTCCTTTTCAAGCCCCGGTGGGCCCGTCAAGGAGGCCGGCAGTTAGGTTGGCGAATTAAACAAGCCTCGAGGGAACTGTTTTGGACATCAGCTCGGCCGGACGCTTGCTGTGGTCCAAAGCTTCTCTGCAACGACCCAGGCCAGGCACGCCAGGACTCCTGGTCAATCTCCATGCGCCAGTTCCCTCCGCCGGGCCACCGTGGAAGCGGAACCCCCTTGCCGGCATGCTCACACATGTCGTCCTAATTAGTCTTCCGTACATCCCTCCCCTGTCCGGGGATGGCGGCCGTACCCCTTCCTCGCATCCTGGCTGTGCCTGGAGAATGTCAGACCCTGGTCCGGCCGGGACGACAGGGAGAAGCCACCAGTCTCAGTGCGGATAGCAGTGTCCCACAACAGCCGGTCGTCGCTTGGGTGTGGACAGAGTGTGGACTCATATCCCTGACCGACATTCCAATGGTGGAGTCTCTGGGAACCAGGCGAAGGATGCCGCTGCAGGTAAAGAAATTGGAGGCACATTGGCTCGTCAGATAGTGAGCCGTGATGGGTCATTAGACTGCAATGCTGCATGGCCGTTGTTGGCCGTATGCAATTCCAAGATGAAAGTGCAATGGGATGAAAGGGGTGAACGAGCGGCCGGCAGCTAGTGGCTGGCTTGTGGCGGGTGCTCTGTCAGTCTAGCTTCCTGGCCCCTGGACGAATCTGGTAGGGATCATTTGCTGGTAGCCTTGGGTCTTCAAAGATTGAATCTGTCATGTTGGCTTGCGAAGAGGTGGGCAATCTGGCTCCTGGGTACCGTTGCACTCTCGCTGAGCAGGGCGGCAGAGGCGAGGCTATCGGTGGGTGATAAATCCCGACCGACACGCCAGGATGCAGGTCAAGCCTTGAAGTCCAGACGCCAGACGCCGCCAGTGGTAGGGCTGCGAGGGTATGTGAACATCGTCAACAGGTCGTGGGCCGGCTTGGATTGACAAACGGCTAAGCTTTCCCCTTGCTCGATCGCACCGCACAGCACCAGCCAACCCATGGTCTCACTCCATGGATGACATTGCCGGACTAGGATCCGTACAGCCTTGCACAGTTTGACGGGTCGCTCTGTCAGTGTCAGTGCTAGCTACCTATCCGCCTGCGAGGACCACGGACGGTGAACAAAGTGCAGAAAGATCGGGGATCAGTACGCGCTTCGTAGAGATGGCCCGCATTTCTCGGCCGCGACACAGCTGGGCATGCAAAGATCTGGTGATGAGCGTTAACAACGACTCATGGACTTCCCAGTGTGGTAATGGCGGGTGAAGACGCGCAGACCCGAGTAGCGGAAGCGATCCGGTCATGGACGATAGCGCGAGTTCATTGAGCGAAATAAGTCGCAAAGAGACATTATTTGGTCCGGTCTTCGAGACCGACTTGATGTTGAGCCTGGATTGGCCGTATACAGTAGGCACGCAACATGCGGAGCAGACCATCTGTTGGTGTGCACCCAATCGCGGTAGGTATCATATGCTTTCTTTCGGCTGTGCCTCGGAGCGAGGGCGGGGGACACGGCTGCGGTGGCGGTGATGGATGTGCGTTGTTTCTTTGATCCCCAATCATGGCTCTGCCGCGTAGAGGATGTCATGTTTTCATGAGATGGAAGTCTTTAATGAGGCGGAAGGCATAGTGCAGTATGGGTGCCAGCCACACCGGTACTTTGTACGAGCCCGGTGGTGAATGCCACTAAGGCCAAGTGAGAAGGTCCCTGATCAGCCATGGACAAATCTGGCTGGACGTCAGCGTCGAATTCCGACACCACGACCGAGGTTGGCAAAGACTAGCGCATTGTCAGCCGTGCAGCAGGTAGGAAATGAAGTGTCGACAGGTTTGGTGACGAGGCGGCTCGGTCTAGGACACTCGAGCTGTACAGCACACGCCCACCACTTCAGAAGTCCCTCGCCCGCCCTCCATCCCACCACGGATGCCCACTCCCACCGCATTGAAGCATCGGGACGGCTAGTGGCATGTGGCGCGGTGCTGGCACCTGGCTTAAGGTGAAGAGGGTCCTGGGCGCTGCGCTAGGATAGGGGAGATCCTGCGACCTTGTCCCGAGAAAATCCATGGGGCCACGGAACAAGAGGGTCGCATTCTTTGTGATCTTCAAGCTGTTGCTAGGATCAGCTCATGACCTCGAGCTGTGGCCTGTGGACCTGACTCTGGTGATGGCAACGCCTGTCGCTGTACCTCATCATTGGGCGAGGCTGGAGAGCAAACTTGGTGATGATGACTGAGGTTTGAGGTGTTGGGAGGGAACGAAGCCGTGGGCGACTTTGGAACAATGGGAGTGACTAGCAGTCCAGCCCAGGTACAAGCAGGTACCACCTCAAGCCACACCCTCCCGCCGTTCCTTCCACCTTCAATCCATCCCACGACGTTGCTGAAGTTTGGTGCCACCAGCAAACGGCGGCAAGCACGGGCATGCGCCAAGTCCCCATTAAACTCGCAATCCAGATTTGGCAGCGCGGCGCCCATGCTCCGTACTGGGAATAGAACCCACTGATTTGATCCATCCATCCGTCCATCCATGGGGGAACCCAATATCCATTTCTTCGCAGGTCTTCTTGTTACTGACGCGACGCGCTGAACCTTTCACCGCCTACCGTGGATGTCTGATCCAGCACAGATTTCGCATGCTGTCACCGCAGGTTCCGGTTGCAATGGATACCACTGTACCTACCCATTCGCAGCAGGTTTCACTTCGTACATGCTGTGCTTGTGTCTCATCACGTGGATCCATGAGATTACTTTAATTGCTGCGATATTGGCGTCGCACGCGTAGGTGCGTACTTGTTAGTGTTGGTGTATCGATATCCATTCCTGGGATAAGATCGTCTCGTGGCATACGCAGAGTTGGGCAACTTTGATGAAGCTCGTGCTACGAGCAACCAGCAATTAGGCGTCGGTGCCATTATCGTCTAGTCCAGGATGAGGTATTACTCCGACGTGTTCTCTTCCTCCGCTTCACATCTGGAGCAGATTCGTCATCATAGTGATTCTCGGGCCACGATCGTTGGTTGTCAAGTGGGTAGGTTGGCTCTAAGTGGCCCTTGATTCATTTCGCGACGTCGCTTAATTATCCGATTCCATATGGAGTTAATCCCTATCTCGCCGTGGTTTCTCTACCGTTCAGCTTACGTGCCCACCACCGGCTGTTTTGAGTTTGATATTCAGCCTGATCCAGGACTTGTAGTCACTGTCGATCATCTCGAGTCGTCGGTCCAGCTTTTGGTGTTGTTGTACGTCATAGCCGTTCTTGGTCTTGAAGAGTCGTTGACCCCAGTCAGTGCCACTTTAGGTACCATCCCCTGCTGGGCTGGGTTTGGAGAAGCCCGGGCGTCATGGGTGACCCGTTGTCGCGGGCTCTGGCAAGGGTTTCCCTTGAGCTCCATGTCTCCCCCTCCCTCCAACTCCACTGCACCGACTTGACGGACCACCATGGCCTCACCCTGGTCTCCCGCTCTCCCCCCAGCGCTCGAGTTGCATGGCCGGCATGCCGGGTTTGTCAATGGCGAGTAAGGTTGACCGTTTGACCGTTGAAACCTTAAACTCGCATCCCCGCCACGATGCAGGGCAACAACCATTCCGTAGCTGAAGCTCTGCGCCTTGGAGGGCAACAGCGTTTGCATAGAGGATGCTTGATCCCCGTTTGGGTGTGCATATGATTGTCAGTGACAATCCAGCTGCTATATCGGGTATCGTTCTTTTTTGTTCATTGGGCAAGCAGATTCCGACTTGTTGCCCTCGACCTGAATTGATTGATAAATCGTTGACACCTTCACAAACGACGTCAAGACCTCCCATCTTCATGGAAACGGTGTGCGGGAAGTGGAACTAGCGAAGTCGCATTCGCCGTCGGCACGGAAATGCTATTATAACCACCAACCCTCACCGCCACACACGATCTCGACAATTGACCCTCCAATGCCCTGCGAATACCCCAATGCTGCATCTACATCTACATCTACCCTACATGGAGCCTACCTTGCCTCCCATGCGCCCCTGTTCGCCTGGGTGGGCGATGGCTTGTCGCCCGCACGTTCTCCCGCCCGTAGCCCTGTCTGACATAACCCTGGTAAACCTGGCGGCCAGCCAGGGTTCGGAGACCACTGGTACCCCTGCCTACAGGAAGAACATGGAGAGAAAACCTCTAGAACAACAACCCAGCAATAGAAGACAGGCTTGGTCCTCGGCGCCGGTCAACGCCATTGGACAGCCCGTTGAATGCGCAAAGTTGCAAAATCGGAGATATTTGATCGTGCCTAGCTTTACATCCATCCATACCACCCCGGGCATATCCCCATGCATGGAGCGGATGCAATGTGCCTATTGGTACGTACAAGTATAATATGTTATAGAGTCGCACATATAGTAAAAAGCGGCATCGCACATCAAGATGGGCAAGTTGTCTCCGGATGGAAGTGAGATGAAACGCTTCTCGCCGTACCATCGCCCAGCTCGTGCGGATAATGGCAGATGACTCAATCAAACCGGCAGATTCCTCCCAAGCAAGTGCCGCGGGTTGCGCGTCTCGACTCATCTCGGCGGTAGCAATCTGAATCAAAGGGGCGCCACTCACGCAAAGTTTGCGGCAGTTGTTTAAAACCCGCTAGGCGATACATAGAACGGTGGCCGCAATATCCTGCCACTTTGAGTCAACCGGATCTATTTTGACTGAACCCAAAGTGCCCATTCATTCCCCAACTGTCTCTTTCCCTGTGTCCCCATACACCCGTTCCTTCCGCTGCCCGACCCCGAGTCCCCGATGCGCGGGTCAACTTGGAAGGCGCGACGGGACGAAATATCCATTTTCCAAAGACACCAGAAAAAAAAAAAGCCCACAGTTCTCGACCACAATCTCAACTTCGCACCCCTGCATCACACCGCGTCTACTGCATCTGCTGCTGCCTCCTCCATCTTTGCCTTGTCCCTATCAGACCCCGACCCGTGCTGGCCACGCTGGTAGCAGTGATCGATTCCGGTAGCCGTGCGACCCTCTCCAGATCAATCTGCAGCCCACAGCGCCCTGCTGCACCCAAGCGCGCCGCCTTTACCGCTAGATCCCCCTTGTCCTCGTCCACCCGCGACCCTCGCAGCCAGCCGCAGAGGCTTGTGCTGCCCCTAGCATCGGGTCCAGCCTGGAGATCTCTGCATCTTGCCTTGCGACATTTCACGAGATCATCGCCGTGCTCGACGCAGGGAACAATTGCGACCGCATCGCATCACACCGTACTGGGCCCTCGAGGATTCAGATCGCTGAGGCAGCACCAGTGAATTGACGCCAATCTGCCCCGTCATTCCGTGAACTTGCACACTTTGCGCTAGACGCAGTGGCCTAGAGTTTCCAGGAGCTTGCACCAACTTATCCATTGCTTCTCCTGTCAGACAAGGAATACTAGGGCTCAAGCTTCTGAGAGCGATCCTCCGTACCCGATAAACCTTGGCCCAAGCCCAAGACAAAAGTCAGAGCTCTCTTGCTTGCGCGGCGTCAATCTTGTGGTGTCATTTGGTTACCCAAGCTCGCATCCATCGCAAGGAGGTAGAAAAAGCTTCCATCTGGTCCTGCATGGCTGGGCAAGCAACCTCGCATTAGGTAGGCTCCCCTGCTCGCACCCATTTCCCGCGCCGACCGGCCAAGATTAGCGCTGACCCCAAGCTCTCTTGACAGGCAACGGTTCCACCACAAGAGGCACCTCAGTCGCGAGGCTCCCGTCGCAGAGTGTCGTGTGCTAACGGCCCACCAACAAGCTTCAGTCAGTTAAGGTACGGTCGGTAGCCACACCTCCATCGCAGCACGCTGGAGCTCCCCGCCCCTTGCCCACACATGGCCGCCATCTGGACCTTGTCTCGTTTTCCAATCTTGGCTTGGGACTTGTAAATCCTCATCATCCGTCATCAAACACGGCGGTCCCTTTGACCTGGGTCTCATCATCGTGGATTTTGGTGGTGGTCTCCCCTTTCGCGTCACTGCCCACCCCCCCATCCTTGTCCGTCCGCCGCCATCTCATCGGTGCCCGGTTGCTCACCCAGCAACTGTCGTCGGCGTCACAATTCCAGCCCCCGGTCAGAGTGCGCCGTCTTCCTGGGATCGGGCCCCATCAGCAGGGCCTTGCTGGACCTGACTAACAGCCACAAAGACGTTTGCTGTCCCGGGCTGGGGCAGTATATCTTGCAGGGCCGCGCTGCCTTGACCTTTTGATAACGTTCTCGTGGACACCCCATCCCAGCTAGCTAAGCCCTGGCCGTCTCCAACCCGTTGCCAATCCAGCCGTCTGCAAACGCACGCACTTCCAAGCTAAGGGTGTCTTGCCTCCAGAGTTCATCCTTGTCTGCCCTGCTTTGGCGTACCCGTCCAGACAGGTATGTATGCATTCCATGTCCTGCTGCAAACTCTCTTGCATAGGGATCCCTCGAAGCAAACGACAAGGTCCGCACGAACTGACCAGGAAGTTAGGTGCAACAACGGCCAAGCTGCATCAACTCTCGCAGCCTGTTACATCACCTCGATCTTCCAACAAGGCACGGCTGCGCTCCATTATTGACTAAATCTCGAAAGTCGTTTGCACCGCGACCCGCACTTTTGGAACCAGCACGTGGAAGGACGTTACCTACAGGCTTGCCCCCCGATTGCTTGTGTACCACCAACAAGGGGAACGACCTGTCCAACCGACACCATCTGCTTGTCCAGTTGGAGCCCAGATACTCAGGTGCGTTGAAATCTCGTTGAAATCTCAGATCCGCCCACATCAATCTACGCCTATCATGATGGGAAACTCGTTGGCAAACGGGAGCATTAGGTTGGCAACAATACCTAATGTCGTGTTCGTGTTTTTTTCATTTTTAATTTATTTTTGGTCAGCTCTTGATCAGGTCGAAATTGAGACCCCCACCGGATTGCTACGTATCATTCACTAGCGACCTACCTTCTCATCAACGAGGGGCTGGTTGTGTGATTTTTACCTTTAGCGATTCTCCTTGAGCAATGTGATTCCGGGGATCAAACGCATTGCATCTCATCACACCTCACGAGGCTGACTTGACCTGCCTCCTTCACTCTAGGCATCGAGCGACCAACGCCCCTGTTTCAGACCTTGATCCGTCACTTTCTCGTCTTATGATTTGGACGAGCCACGCACTCGACCAACACTTGCATAGCATCTGTACGGATACAGATATTCGAAACTCAAGCGGGTAGGTCGCCTCTCACCTCCCCAATCCTTCCCTGCCCGTTCACACGCGAATCCTGAAAGCTGCGCCTTGGAAGAGGAGCTCGGCCGGCGGGAATTTTCTGGAGCATTGTATGCAGCTGGGAGAGGATCTGGAATCACGCCACCTAGCTCTCTTTTACCACGAATATCCTGGTAGAGCAAGCGCTGTGCGTTGATCTGGCTCGCCAAAGCTGCGTCTTCGTTGTCATAGCACGTTGCTAACCGTCTCTGCAGACAAGAGCCGTTGGTTGACGTATTCCGTTCCTCATGACCGTCAGCATGTCAGCGAATCGCCAGATCTCCGGCCAATTCAAGCAGGAGCCCGGGGTCAATCCTGTAAGTGTCTCCTTTTCCTTTTCGTCAAGCATGCACCTTTGCACACCCTTTCCGGCTCGCATGGACTCGGATCATGGCTAGTATGCCATGTCTGCCAAACATGATCAGTTTGCTACATCGTAGCTCGTGGGATCTAACGCGTCGCGGCTACAAACGCGTCTGCCAGACCCCAGCATCAGCCTCAAGTGAAGGCCTGACTGGGCTATGTCGCTAGACAGCGCCGGGAATACCAAGGTTTCGAAGTGCGCCCCGCGCAATATGCCTGTCGCAAGCCTGACCGGGTCAGGACTCGAGAGTGGGCTGAGCAGGGTACGTCTTGTTTCACCAATGCCCGGGGCGCCCGCAGGGGACAGGGGAGGGGTGGTCAGTACCAGCCTTGACAAGATGCCCATCCTGGATGGATGCCAGACCCCGAAAATTGGAGAGGCCGGGCAGGCTGAGGCGGGACGTTGCAGTGCATCCGCCGCCTCAGCCTTTGCCATGAGAAGCGACCAGCGGCCTCGCATGCACCAGCCACATTGTACAAAGAACTTGCAGGCGGCTGAAGCTTCTCTGAGCTCGACACGCGGCGGACAAGGGCGGCCACAACGGCCTTTCCCCCTCGTTGCACAGCTCGCGGAGGCACGCAGGATACGGGCATTTGAATTTCGGGGCGCGGCGGGCCGCCACCAAGGCGAAGGAAGGTCGGGTAGCATCCACTCAACGGTCGCGAGGCTGGCGGCGACAGAGGAGATGTGAGTGACCGGCGTCGAGTTGAATTGTCAGCCAATGCCCAGCACACACCAGCCAGCTCAGTTGAGCAATACTCATCTCATCAATGGCACGCCGCGGCTACGCGGAGCAGCACCCGGTGGATGATGCCTGAAGAAGACGCCGAGAAGGACGCTTAACTCAGCTGAGGAACGTCTTTTTTTGGGGGGAGGCGATGCAGTACCTACCGTCCGTGGGCAAGCCAGCAACAGATGGTCAAGCTTGGCGGGTGTCGAGTACGCTACGTACCTATCAATGGATGCCAGGCTGCCTACCTTGGGTGGGGAGCCGGCGGCGTTGTTCCCCCAGTGGGGCGCTGGAGCAGGCAGATGGAGGCCACCGGCCCCTCTGATTCAGATTTTAGGGCGTGGCACTCGAGAAAAAACGGTTACGAAGCATCAAATGTCGACAGACAGAAGGGACGGGACGTGACGTGACGGAGGGAGTGCCCGACCAACCTCGCCTCAGCCATGCCTTCTGGTGCCGTACTGTACCTTTTCTGGCATCCACGCCCAAGGTACTAGCGGTGACGCACGCGGTGGATCTCGAGTGAGAAAACAGACAGACACGCACGCGCAGTTTTTGTCTGGCGAGAGCAGGCTGCCACAGATGCACCCAATGCCCGTAGCCGCGACCTCGGGGGTTCAGTTCATCTGGAAGGGATCGAGTACGTACGAGGATTCTGAGCTGGACAAACGGTACTCTGCAGGTACCTGGAGCCAGACGGGAGTCTGTACAACATTGCTCACCCGGTCAATGGCTGTTGCGCGTCAGTTGGATTGGAGCCCAAGTGTCTGGTCGGTCCATTTTGGGGGCGGACCAGCGTGAGCGACCGGGGCCCATGGGCCCATGGACGACGACGGTTGAGAACAAGGTCGTGGCCAAAGTGGCAGAGTGGCAGCCATGGACTCCCTTACCCACACCGCCTGTGGCCAAAATAGGAGCACCAGGGAAAAGCCAATCCCGGCGCAATCCTGGTCCGTTGGCTAGCCCCGGCTCTGGTGTGCCCCATTGGGCAGCTGCTCCTGGCCGGGCGCCCTGGTGAGGCGGCCATTGGCCACTTAATCAAACCAAGCCGACCCCTGTCGCGTTTCTTCCATGCGTTGTCCTCCCCGGGACACCTGCTTGGCCTGTGGCTCTACGCTACCTACGGTACGCTACGCTACACAGTCGACTTGCGGGTACGGGGGGCTAGGGCGTCTACCACCCACAACATGGTGCCCGTCACCCCTCTCGGTCCCCTTTTCCCTCAGCCTGCCCCTCGAAGCTGATTGATGGGAAGGGAATGGGTGGGCAGGGTCGAGGGCTTGACTGGGTGGATGGACGGATGGAGTCTTCTTTTCTGGTTCTCTGGAGGTGGGCGCGAGCTCCCGCAAGCACGCCACCCCACTTGATATCCGCCCGTTCATTCACTCAATCACTCATTCACGCAAAGTCGAAGACGGCTTCTCTACCCACACGCCCTCCCCCCTTCCCCCTGGTCCTGGCGTGGTTTGGCGTCGGCCTGCGAGTTGCAGGAGGATAGGCCCAGCAGCAGTCGTCAAGTGAAAGGACACCCTGCGGCGGAAGCTTGTCAACGCTTTTCCCTCGACATTTCACCATTGCCCACCGCTCCGCTCTTCATCCCAAAGTAATTCATGCTCCTAAGATTCCTGCGACAGGGGTCTCGTCGCGGACTCTCGCACTTGCAGCAGCACACTTCACATCATATCGATATCCTCCCAATCCCCCATCCCCACTCAAGGACGACGGACTTTTCCCTCTCTTTGACGTTATATCACTCTTGTTGAACCCTGGCCCACGGCGCGCGCGCACACCTGCCAGACACGCCTCGTACTCCTGGCTCCATCTGCTGGCTCTAGCATCTGGTTCGAGCACCTGGTCTGCCATCCCGTCTATTTGCTCATTGCCCATTCTTGGATATCCACTTCAGATCATACCTTGTTCTCCATCCCCATAATCTTGGTTCAAATACCCGCTCCCCTGCCCCTTCGTCTGCCCCCCCGTCCGGCCCCCTCTAGCACACCCTTCCTCCGATCGATCTTGTCTTTCTTCCGCTCCAAAGGGCCTGCTCTCTTCTCGCTGTCCCTGGCACACGAGCTGTAACCTTCAAGACGGGGACCTTCAGTAGGCACTGTCATCGCCGTTTGCTCTCTTGCCAACCAGTTCTGGCTAAGCGGTATTGCCACCCCCTGCTCCCTCCTGGTCTTCCCTCCCACCCCGTGTTTTTTCGCTGTAGTCCGCGAGAACCGGGTTGCTTTATCATCATTACCGCTCCGAGCCTAGCCCGCCTCACCCGTGCGATCCCAGTCCTCACCAGGGGATGTCCACTTAAACCACCTCCCCAGACCCAGGCACTGGCAAGGGGAAAATAAAACACCAACGCGTCCTGGGCTTGATGCTATTTTCTTTTCTTTGGCCGCGCCTCACAGCTTCAACCTTCACGTCCTAGTCCACATGTCTGACTAATGGGTCTTCTCTCTATGCAGCATCACTCACAGCACCAGCAACAGGGTCAGCCGCCTTCCCAGCACCTGCAGCAGCACTCGAGACCCCCGAGTGTAGTTCACCAGCAGCATCACGCACAGGCTCACCCGCCGCCTCAACAACACCAGAGCGCGTACTCGTCAACACATTCACTTCCTCAAGCATACCAGACGAGCGCCCAGGCTACCAACAGCCAGGACAACCTCAGCTATTACAACCATCCGAGTCCCTACAGCACACCCGGTGCCACAAGCGGATACACGTCCGCAGGTGCGTCAACGCGAGCCCATATAGCTTCTTGATGATGAGAAGCGCGTCGCGAACTCCAAGCTGACTTTGCGCGATCCAGATACCTCCGACATGATGGCCGCCGCTCAAATGCCGAGACCGCCCTACCCCCCAATGTCCTATCATACTCCCCAATCCAACTCTCCCGCCTCAGTCGCATCACCCTCTCAACATGACCAGCACAGAAGCATTTACGGCCAACCGCCGTCACAGCATCTGCAACAGTCGATGTACTACCAGCCGCAGAACCAATACCAGCCCATGCCTCCTCAAGCGACCGCCTCTCCTTACGCGCAACACGCGCCCCACCCTCAGCAGTCAATGACTTCGCAACCCGCCATGATGATGTCCCAAACTGCTCCCCAAAACCAGATGACCCAGCATGCGCAACACGCACATGCGGGCATGACTGGAAGCCCCAGGCCAAAGATCGAACCTCAGGTACCCCTCCAGCTCCAGAAGCCTCAGTCGTCGCCTATGCCTCAGTCTCACCACCCTCAAAACGGCGGCCAGCTCCAGAGCCCCGGAAACTCAACTCCTGGTGTCAACCCCAGCGCGGCACCCGGACCGATCCCCGCGACAACCCCTCTCGTGGTCCGACAGGACGGTAACGGTGTTCAATGGATCGCTTTCGAGTACTCAAGGGACAGGGTCAAGATGGAGTACACGATCCGCTGCGATGTCGAGTCAGTGAACATTGACGAGCTATCGCCCGAGTTTAAGCAGGAGAACTGCGTCTACCCTCGAGCATGCTGCCCCAAGGAGCAGTACCGCGGAAACCGCCTGCTGTATGAGACTGACTGCAACCGCGTCGGCTGGGCGCTGGCCGAGCTCAACATTCCTCTCCGAGGCAAGCGAGGACTTATTCAGCGAGCGGTTGATAGCTGGCGCAACAGCAACCAAGATCCCCGGCTCCGAAGCCGACGAGTGCGACGTATGGCCAAGATGAACCAGCGAAAGCAAGTCCAGGCCTCTCCGCATCCCGGTGCGGCTCACATGCCCGGTCCCAGTGGACCTTCAGGGATGCCCGGCGGCCCAGGACCCATGGGACCTGGCGCGGCCATGGGCAAGCCCGGCCTCGGCAGCATGGGTCAACCGATGCACCACCACCAAGCAGGAACTCACCCCGACGGCACAGCTCAGGGTGGAGGGGATGAAGTCGGTATGTTCCACCAGATGTGAATGATTTAAAGAAACCTCACGTCTGCATTTCGCAGGGCAAGGCATTGCCATGCCTTGTGCACCCCTTCTTTTGCACTGATCCCTTTGCTGTCCCTCACCGCACAAGAAATGCTTTGTTCGACCAATGTTGTGTTGATTAATTGATACCAAAACCCCTTTTTTACTCTTTCCTTGTTACTGTCTTACAAAAACATATTCCCTTTTTTACTGCTGCAACGGCTATACCTGTGTCTTTGCTCTATTTTCTATCTGCTACTGCTTTGAACGTCTGGGGACTGGGTTTGTCATCTCCTTTCCTGTCTTTTTGCCTGTCTGTCTGCCTGTCACAATGAATAGCACAGGCGGTCTGCCACTTCCTGCACCGTCATCTATACAGCATCCAAGCCGCAGTGGCTCCCGAGGGGTTATGAGGAACTCTTTGTTTTGTTGATTGGCACAGTTCTGTACATTACCATAAAGTCGCGCGCACACAGTCGCTGTTGTTGCTGCTGCTGTCAGTTGTTTGCTTTGCTGCTGGGTTCCTGCGACTCTTAGACGAGTTCAATCTGCCTTTTGGCTTTAAATGTTGCATCATCTACCGTTGGCATTTGGATATGGTCCTCTGAGACTGATCTGACACAAGCCTACAACCCAGTCTTGTTCTGTCTTGCATTTCAAGCGCTAAACACAAACACACAAGCACATAGTCGAGTTTTGCTTTGATTTGGTCATCTCATCTCACATCACATCATAATCACTCAAACAGTAAAACAAGAGGGAGAGATTGGCTAACTCGGGCTCTTTATAGGCGATGGTCACTCCTACGAACACCATCACCACCAGGCTCCGACGGGTCAAAACCCTCCCAACAACGACGACGTGAGACCAGCTCACGTTTTTACTGGATACAACAACCAGCCATATCCCACTAGCGCGCCAATGTCTCACATGGCTCCCCACGCTGGCGGTGCTGTCCCGGCTAAGCGCCACAGCCGTGGTAACGCTGATGAGCCCGACGATCTCTTCCCGGACATCCCTGAGGCCAAGAAGCGCAAATTTATTCTTGTCGAAGATAATGTCCGCGGATCTCGCCTCCGTGTCCGGGTCACCCTTGAGGGCGTCGACACCAACGAGATCCCTGACAGCTTCCGCAAGGGAGCCAGCGTCTTCCCCCGTAGCTATTTCCCCCGAGAGATGCAGAGCCCCCCTCCAAGCGCGACCGGCTCGCGCTTCTTTGCCGATGATCAAGACGACGACGGTATCGAGGAGACTGAAGGTCGCGAGGCCAGTCGCCGCGGAGCTGACCGAACTAGCAAGGAGATGGTCAAGGTTCCCATGGGCGAGTCCCAAGGCGAGATTGCCATCCCCCGAATGAGGAAGTCTATCCGAGGCAAGGAGGTTCGGCTCAACGACCTTGGGTACCGAATGGCATGGCTCCAGAGCCGAGTCTTTGCTGGTCGGACTGTCTTTCTGCAGCGAGCCTGTAAGTTTCGATCAACTTAACCTAACCTGACCATGTTGTCGGATGTGATAACTGACAGAGTCTAGTGGACTGCTACCGCAACAAAACGCGAGCCGCCATTGAGAGCATCATGCAGGACGTCAAGACGGTTGCGCCTCACTATGAGACGCGCGTTGGAAAGCGACGCTGGAATGAGCGCATGCGCCGCGGAGAGAAGGACGACGAGTAGAGATAGATACTTCTGTCCTGTCGTGTCCTGTCTTGTTGTCTTATCCCGTTTTATCCATACCCTACCCTCCTTTCAGACTTGACCATGAGAATTGGCCTCGTTCTTGTTCATCCCTGGCATTGTCATTAGAGATTGCTTGTCTGCCTGTTCTTGCTTCACGATACCATTCTGCGACGACATCGATGGTGATGTCCTCCCGTTTATTTATTACCCCAAACTTTTTTTCTGCTTTTACGGCTTCGGATCTACACCAAGTTCTTGCATTGAAACTCTTGTTGCGGTTTCCAACTACATGCCTCGCCTCGCACTCGGCTGGCCTCCCATGGTTGTCGCTTCTGAAGTTTTCAGTTCTCATTTTTCAAGTCGAGTGGCTCCTGTATATTAAATTGCAATTCGTGAGGGTGTATAGATGCAGGGCGGATGATGATGGATGCTTGGCCGACGACGTTGACGTCGAAGAGGGGATGCATGTTGTTGACTGGCCTTTGTTTTGGTTCTGACGAGGTCAGAAACGAGGGTCTGTCGGATTGACGATGGGTTTAATCACATACGGTATCGGTTGGAAGGGTTTACATATGGAGGTGATGATGGTTTTGGCATTTGCTTTTGAGACCACTGTGTGGTTATGCGTTCCTTGCAAATAGTGTTTGGTCATAGTTGGTAGACAATATTGTATTTCTCTGGTCATCTACTTTTCCTATGTGTGACGTGCCCTAGGTCTGATGGGAACAAGAGCGCTTGAAGGTGATAGCAGTAAAGAGTGAGATAAGAGGGAGGGCATGTGAGAAAATGAAGCAGGTATGATGAGTGAGTAAGTTTATAGAAGAGAGATCGTGAGTGAAGACAAAAAGGGTAAAAAGACATTACACACAGGGCGATATAACCAACCAACTATGACAATTTTAGAGCCATACTGTCCATCGTCTATCTCTCCAAACTACCAATGCTCCCGATAGGATCCACGGATCCAAGCGCCTTGGTTTATGCAGTGGCTAGCTGTATGCCCTTTACTTTGCCTGAGCCTTGCCATGCCTGGCCTCCCCCGCCTCGTTGTCCCCATACCAGCTCACATCCTGGTCAAATCTCTCTACTTTATCTCGTGATAGGTCCGTCGAGTCTCGATCGTATCATACGATAGCTCAATCCCCAGGTTTTCCGCAATATCGGCATCCTCGCAGGCACGCAGGAGAGTGGCATTCGGACGATACCCCATGCTGGTGATGAGATCAAAAGCTGCGCGAGCAACGATTGGCGTTTTGATGAGTTCCTGGGTCAAGTGAGTCCGGATAAGTCGGATATCTTGATTGTTAGCTTCTCGGTGGCCGACTTGGCTGGTAAGTTGATGTGAGAGGTGCTTACTGTGTCGAAAGTTGCAAATGTGAGCCTCGATGGCTGTTGTCTTCTTAGGAGAGTCACAGTAAAGGGCATCGAGGCAACTCCAGATGTACTGAGCGAGTGGAACAGGGCCTGGTGACTGCACATCCCCATGAGCAGGAGGAAATAGACCGACAATACTCTTAAATGTTCTCATCTCTCCCTGGCTCAACTTCTCCCACAAGGGCTCAGTGGGATGTGGGCATGAAGTCTGTATGTGTGGAATATGCTCCAAGTTGAGCAATGCTTCAGTCAAATTGACCATGGCGAAATGATGAGCCGCGGCTGAGATGGTTTGATCCAGAACAGCGTCGATGGACTCGGACATTGAACCAGAGCCAGACTGAAAGACGTGGTTCGTGTCACCCTCTGGAAGAAGTGAAGGGTACAGGAGGGTGAGAAGCAAAGCTTGGGTCCCCTTATACTGCGTAGTATCGGCAACGCAGCCATCTTCGCTCCCAGTGTCGGCCTTGGCATGAGGGAGAAGTTGCCAGTTGGGCCAGAAACGATCGAGAGGCCCACCCAGGCGATCGCCACTGAGTCGAGACCAGTCGTCAAGACGACTATAAAGGTTAAAGACACAGCGGGGAGTCGCTATCGACAAGGAGGCTCGACAGGACCTGGCAACTGCATTATAGAGGTCTTTGCCTTCATTAGTGTTGATGAAGGTTGAGAAGTCTTGACCGCTACCGTTTTGGACTAACTTTGAGTTGGGTTTAAGAAGATCCTGAGAGGCTTGAACTTGATACAGGGGAGCTACATTGCGAGCGATCTGCCTGAGCATCTGATCTGTAGGGGTCGAGTTTCTGGCTGGCTGGACGCCCAGTGATTGGTTGACAACCCACCCGGTGCAGAGCATGCTCGGGGCAATCAGGGTTGCCCTGACTTTGCTGTCGATGCAACTCTGGATCTCGCCGACAGCGAGAAGATGTAGCTTCGTGCTGGGCGCCAAGGGGTACGGAAGCTCGCAGATCATGTCTTGATGAAGCGAGGTCGGTCCACAGATGATGATGACCAGGGACGATGGGTAGCCTGCCTGGCAGTAGTTGCTTGCCTTGAGAGACATGGCTGCGATGGCATCCAGAAACGCCTCTGCGAGCTCCGCTGGATCCTCGTGGACAGTGATGTTGTCACATATCCCACTCACATCCTTGTTCCCGTAACGAAGGTTGACATAGCTTCGAGGGTTCGAGACACTCAGCCGCACCCAGTCCTCGGGAGACACAAGCGGGGACAGAAGATGAGATATGGCGTAATAGCCCGCGACGAAGCGTTTATGGAACGGATCGTCGAGGTGCTGGCACGGAACGGTGAGTATCTGGACGATGCAAGAGTGTGGATGGATGTCGGGGATGGAGGTGGTGGTGAAGGTCGAGCTGGGGTAGTTGGACGCAGCCATCTTTGGCTGGAGTTTGTGGCGAGAATCTTGTGAAGCTTTCTAAGGCTCTTGATGGTCGATGAAGGGGTGCAGGTCTGGTTTGCTAGTTGAATGGTGATGGGTTGAGGTTTGTAGAATCGAGGTTGGGTTGGACGGGCATGGCGAGGAGAGGTGAGGTCCCAAATTTGGCATATTAATCCATCTTTGTAGAGGCAAGCCATGCACGGTACGGCTTTTAAAGACATGTGTGAACGAATGCAAGACGTCTACGCAGTTGTGTTTGTCTATTCTGTGAATGACCCAAGTAGTGACTGAATGCCTTTTGTCTGTTCCCTCCAAGGCGGAGGCCATAACAACCAAGGAGCGGGGATTATGGATATTAAAAACTAAAAAGAGTGTCATTCGGATTACTTTCAAAAAGGAAAATGAGTTAAAGGCTCGTTTGAAATGTCATGTGGTTGAGATGACTGTTGGTCAACGCTTTGCTTGAGGTAGCGTGGCCATCTCGCAAACAAACAACGATATTTCAACATTGTAGAGGCAGGACAGAACTAAAGAACTTCTTTTAAACGTCCACAGTAGATATTAATTCATGTGGGAAACAAAGGCTGACCAACAACTAACCACGTACACAATGACGAATCTGCAGTCGTTTACACGCAGTTGGGATTAGCACAGCGGGGACAGATAGATAAGAAGCATACGCGTTTCTCGCAGCCAAACAAGCCCCATCCAATCCTTGCTGGCGTATAAGTGTACAAGTCTGGGCGTATTTCGCTTCGCAACTCGACCGCGCGATCGAACGTGTCGGCGTATGCAAATCTCGGCAACCGTATAGTAATACTCAGGGATGGCGATAGTGTCATTCACCCAAAACTGGATAGACACAGGCGGTGTGGGCATCTACAGCCTCAAGAATTCAGGAACGGGAACAAGCTTTTTCGCCCAGATACGAAGCAGCCTGTCAAGGCTCTCGAGTCCCCGCGTAAACCCTGCAGCTACAGCGCCAAGTGGAATGGCATGGGTATGGGTTTCCCCATACCAAGAGGAGCCAAGCCCAAGGGCCCTTTCAAAGAGGCTCCCCCCCTCCCCCTCCCCCTCGGAGATTCAATCTGCGCCTCGTTCCACTGCTTTTCAGCTGGGGGTCCAAGCCACACACATACTCAGCATGTCACTTGTCCGACGGGGTTGGAATGGGAAGCAAGCTTACATAGCACGGATAACTTTAGATCCTAGCCGTGCCAGCTCAAACACGAGTGGACAAGAGAGAGAGAGAGGGTGTGGCTCAACTCCTGAGACCCTGTTTCTGGCAAGTGGGCTATTGACGCAACCCAGACCCCAAGGCAGCCCGCGAGGCGTTGGCTCTGGCTCTGTCTGGCTCCGTCTCGTCGTCGGGCGAACTTTTTGGTAGCGGCCTAGCCATTGGCCTCTCTCCTCTCTACCTGATCACCAAGCTGTGAGACCGCTTCTTCTCCTTTTCCGATGCTTTCAGTCCTGACCTCGTTCAAAGAGAAAGAATAGTGGCTCTCCTCTCTCGCCATGTCGCAGCAGCAGCAGAGCCCCTACTACGCGGGCAACTATCCTCCGCCCCTATTCGCAGCCGAACTCGACAGCAGCGCCCCCTCCTCCCGTTTCGCCTCAGCCCAAGGTCCCGATGGAGCGCCCGTCTTCGAGATGCCCGGCGAACCGGTGCCCTCCAAACAGAACGGCGAGGAGAAGCGACCCTCGAGGACACAGAGCCCGGCGCACTCTGGCCAGGCCAACCCGTGGCCCTTCTATCTAGACGGTCAGGCCCCGTCAAAGCCCGCGCAGGAGGACGACAAGGACAAGCCGTACAAGGACCCGTCTGCGGCGCCTCAGCCCGTCATGGCCAACCCTTGGGCATACTTTGGCCCTGAGGCTGCGGAGGATACTCCCGCTCCGCTTGCGATAGCTTCGGGGAGGCGACCGGTCAACCAAAACCCGTCGCCGCCGCCGCCGCCAGCGCCTCAAAGTGAGGAGGATCGCCGCCCCTCAGGGCCGGTATATAAGCCTTACCCTGGCAATAGCGAATCGGTCCCCCAGGTTCCCCATGGTACCAGGCCGCCAGCCTCTACAAGTCCGAGTCCAAGTGACGGCGACCCTTCTTACTATCCCGCGCCCTTGAAACTGGGAGGTCGCCCCGCCAAGACGACATCGCCGCCTGCGTTCAAGCCGTATAGCCCTCCACCGTCTCATGATGTGCATGATGTGCATGATGCGCAAGTCAGGCCTTTGGCCGGCATTGGGAGGACCGATTCGCAGTCGACCACAACTTCAATGCCGTATCGGCCGTATAGACCGCATTCGCCTCAGACAGAGACAGCAGCGGCGGCGCCAGCTGCTAATATCCCGCCCACCACCAGCCCTCCACCCCCAGCTGGGACTCCAACTTCTCTAACTATCGGCACGCCACCCGCTGGTGCTTCAGCTGTCGCTCCAGCTCCTCCAGTTGCTTCTACACCGACTCCCCCAGTTACTGCGCAGGCTGTTGCGCCAGCCCCTTTGGCTCCAACACCTCCAGCGACAACTCCGGCTCCCACGGCTGCTGTCTCAGCTCCGACACCTTCAGCAGCTATCCCAGCTCCTCAGCAACAACCCGCAGGTGCTTCACCTCATCACTTCCACTCCCCGGCACCTACAAACTCATCTGTGAACCCTCCAAGAACAGATGCGAGTGTATCTCCCAAGCCCACAACGACTGCCCCTGCATCTGAGCAGCCGCGGCCACCGCAATACCAACAACCGCAACCACCGCAACAGCATCACCAACCCCAGCCGCAGCAGAATGGCATTGCGGGCGCTGCTCCAGCCCAGGGAGCTCCTTCGGTAGCATCTCCTTATCTGCCATCTCCCATGTCTCCTTCAGCCCAGTCCATCTCAGTGGCTGCCCCTTCACCAGCAACACCATCACTTAACGCGGGAGTGCCGTTTGCTCAACCACACTATGCTGCCGCTGTTCCAGCCCCGAACTACGCTCCGGGCCCAACTCCGGGCCACGCGCCGGGTCCGTCCCCGACCCATCCCTCTGTTTCGGCAGCAGGTCCTCCGCAGACCCAGCAAGTTCCGGCGCCAATGACCTCACCTCCCCCGGCGATGCCAGTACTCAACGCCGGAGTGCCGTTTGCTCAACCGACATATGCTAGCCCTATTCCTTCCCAGAACTACGGACCGGGCCCGTCGCCCACACCCCCAGTGACCTCACCCGTAGGTCCTCCACAATCACACCCAGGCCCGCCGATGGTAGCTCCCGCTCCAGCCCATGGCCCAGCCCAACCTATGCCAGGCTACCCCAATTACAACTACAACGTCCCGCAACCCAATTACGCGCCGGCTCATACTCCTCCAACAGCAACTCCTCCAACAGCAACTCCGGCACCAGGAGCCCCAAGTCAGCCACCTACTCAACAACCTGCTCCTTATCAGCAGCCGGCTCAGACTGGCCCTGGACCTCAGCAACCCCCTCTCCAGCACTCGACCACAGAGTCCTATATGGCACAGGGGACCATTCCTCAGTCACCCCCACCTCCATATGCGCAGACCGTCCCTCCTCGGCCTGGATCACAACCTCCAGCAGCAGGTCATCCTTCACAATATCAGCCACCTCCTCCTGGACCTGCTCCTGTTGGGCCTTATCCCCCTCAACCTCAATATCCCACTCAACCGACATATGCTCACGGTGCCCCTCCGCCCCTTCAGGGACAACCATCATTTGGGCTGCAGCCTCCTCCTCTCCCTCCTCGGCCAGCGTCAGCCCAGGGAGGGATGCCGACCCATGGTTTTGGATCCGGACCGGCTGGTTACAACCCGGCCAATTATCCTGCTCCTCCCCAGACGTACTTCTCTCCTCCACCAGCACTGCCGCCACGACCTGGCACTGGCGGCGTTGGAAAGATCTTTGGCAGCAGCTCAGCGGATAAGTGGTTAAGGAAGACTGGACAGGTTCTCGAAAGCACTCTAGCGCCCATTTTGCAAGGACAGTCGGGGCAATATAGACCTGGGCAACAACAGGGGCAGCCAGTGCCACAGGGGCAACAAGGCCCGCGGCCATATGCCTCCCATATGCCGCACTTCCATGCTCCGCATCTGGCACCTCAATTTCGAGGCGCTCCGGATTCTGGCTCTCCAACGCCCGGGCCCGGCGCCCCCGGACCACACTAGACTGCGGCTAGAACGGGGTTCATAGATGGCGTCGTTCGATTTGGATATTACTAGTAGTTGACCATGTTTCAGGTCTTGGCTAGAGTTCATCTAGTGTGCGTGCCGTTTGGATTTGGGAGGATGTTGTTGGATATATAGAGCTAGCCAGCGAGCATATCAACGCCTTGGAGCGCTTTCTCCGTTTCACATATTATCACATATTAATGAAAATGTTTATTTGCGTTCTGACGCTTCACCGTGATCTAATGCTGAACTCTAACTGGGCTTACAGTCTATCCATTTAGGCTAGGCTTGTGTTGTAGTCTTGGCATAGATCGTATTCATGGAGCGAGTAACTCAAGCACAGACAATACGAATAGTTTGACAAGCTCCATGACATCACATCAAACGACTGAGATTTGTTTCCGGAACATTTTGGCCGGGCTGCTGATGCCAAGCCAGAGAGACTCGGATGGTAGGAATTGACCAAGGTTGCCCAGAGAGACAATTCATGATGGATTGACATCATCATCATGAGTGATGACAGGCATTACATCATGAGACCAGGGGTGCAGACCTCCATTCCAGACGTTGATGGGTGTGCTCACTCGGTACGGTTCTTTAACATGATGGGAATGAAATGTAGCCGTCTCCTAGGGCTACCCGTGATTTGACCTCTGGATGAACCCAGCTCAACGGTACTCGTCCACTTGACGATGGGGCCTTGTTGAGAATACTCCGACCCGAGACCCGCTGGGTCTAGAACTGGTTGGCCAGTGGAGGCATGGAACATGGAAGCGACATTGAATTGAGGTTTCTTCACCGCCTGCCGAGATGGGCACCCTGGTCCTGGTCCCCGCTGGGATGCGGAGATGGGGATGGGGATGGGGATGGACAGAGCCGGTTTGGAGTTGGAGGACTACTGCTACGTACTGTATCTTGGGGGTCATGCGTGAAGCTTCAAAGCTTGCCTCCTGACTGCCTGAAATGGACAGCCTGGGGGTTGAAACGGCGGTGCATCTGGACGACTTGGTTCCGCTCTGACAGACTGAGCTGAGCTGAGGTCTGGACTATTTGTTGTCCATGATGCAAGAGCACGGAGTGCAGATGAGATGAGACCAAATTAATGTTATATCACACGTACATATTAATAAACCAAAGCTCCATCTATCCATCCATCCATCCATCATCCATGCCTCGGATGACAGGTGCTTGCTTTGCTATGCTTACCTGGGCCGGGTTACGCTGGCGGAGGAGCTTTGCTGTCCAAAAGAACCGAGTAGCGAGATGGTGATTGCCGCAAGGGGGGGCTCTATTTTCAGCTCATCAGCAGAAAATGCACTGCAAGCCATCCGAGACAGCGCACCATGCTGCATTTTCATTCTCTGGCGCACCATTCGCTGGCTGGGCCACCAGCTGCTGGGATCTGTGCTGCTGTCACCGTGTGGGAGAGGCGGGCTGAGACACGTTACACAACCAAGTTAGGTACCTCCCTGTTGGTGATGAGACTCGTACAGCTCCAGCTCCCGTGCTGCAGCCGGCCGAGCTTTGGGAAATCACATTTCATCAAATGTGCAGTCCGATGCAGACTAGACTAGCTCTTTACGTGGTGCTACGGCATCAAGTCGCCGTATCTTGTCTTTCTCTAGGCGGCACAAGGCAGACGGCACGGCGCTACGGCTCTTCCTCGTGACCTTCCTGATGGATGCACGGAAACCTTGGAAGGGGGATTGAGCTTACTTCTGGCGCTGCCTGAACACACGCACACACGCACGCACGTACGCCTTTTTGCTAACTTAACTCACGAAAAAGGAAACATGCTGATGATGATGGGACGTCGGTGAGGATTGGGGTCGGCTCCGAGGAGACCCTGGGCGGAACAGGCCGCTGGTTGATCTGTTGAACTACTAGAGCAATAGACGGTCATGCCGTAGAGTACTAAAGAAGGGAGAGCATTGCGGAGGATATGTATCAGGACGGATCCGAACATGCTAATGCTGGGGGAAGGGGGCAAGATCCTCCATCACGAGACGAGGCCATTCATGCATCGCAGGAGAAGCCCATCCCATCCCATCCCATCCCATGCCTTGCCTTGCTTGCTTCCATGCCTTGGACCATGTTGTCTCTTACCGCCCAGCTCGCTTGCACCCCTCACCGGGAGGCTTAGCCGGCGCTGTACAATTCGTTCGTTTTTTACGATCAGGCTTCCAAGGCAGACGGGCAATGTTGGAATAAGCAAACGACAGAGTACGCGGAGCAAAAGGATTGGGCCACAGCTGATAGCTACCAACAAACTGGATCTCGAGATTTGATGCCGCGGGCCCGCGCTGCGCCCTTGGCCGCGGCATGGCACGTACAGCAGCATCCATGACGATGGTAATTTGACGGGATGGCAGCTACAAATCACATGGCCTGACTCTCCCAAGGGCGTAGCAGTCGTCAAGTTACGTAGTACATGAGATTCTGCGCAACCTAAACCAGGCTCCGTGGCTGCCGGCGGGAGCGAAGTTGGACGGCCGAGGATGGATGCTCATGTGTGCTCTGGACCACCGGAGCCCAGTGCTCGAACAGACGAGTTCAAGAGGCCCTATCCTATTGTCGGGAGGTCCGTGGACGAGGGGCAATTGTTCACAATGTCAGTGAAGGGGTCCCGTCGATCCATCCGCCGACATCCATCCATCCCACCCAAGGATCGTCAGTGGCTCCCCTCCTTCAAGGGCGAACCGTAGCCTACGCGCGCAGCCCAGTCGACTTCTGTGCGGCGGTCTAGGTCGCCGGCCACCGACCCGGGCCAGGGCAACCCCGTTCGTTGGACCTGGGACGTCGATTGATGATTGATTGCCCGAGCCGATTCCATCATGCCTGCCCGCTGCTCTGGTCTGGTCTGCTGGACCGGATCGGAGACATTGGCTGGATTGAGGGTGATTCGGGAAGCGACATGCTGCTGACAACCTACGTGGGCATCCATTTGCATGGCATCGGATGGTAGAATATGTAGGTACGCATACATACATTGGCTGAGGACGCAAGCGGCAGGGCGCAAACAGCTCACAGAAGTCGAATTCATCATGAAACACAATTCCATCGCCTGTTGACATTCATGCACCTATTCCCACCTGCCGCAAGGAGGCTTCAAGCTGGGCTCCAGTTCTTTTTTAATTCGGCCTCGCGCTTGGCTTGTCCCATTGTTGCCTCATCTCCACTTTGGGCCGCATTCAGATCCGTCAGAAAAAAAAGTCATCAGCCCGGCCAGCCGCCCTTGAGTTGACGGTGACCACTAAAGGGGCATTCTGTTGTTGGGGGGGCTTCGCGCCTACTGGACAAGCGCCCAGCGCGGGCCCCTGTGAATCAGCTTCCAGGCTCCTCTCGAGACGCCCTAGGAGAACATCCATGGAAGGGCACTGGACTGCACTGACCCGACAGTGAGTGACAGATGCTAGGTCGCCAAGGCCGACCTCAACCCCCCAACCCGAGCGAGCCCAGCCCAGCCCAGCCTGGGCCAAGCATTGAATGGGCCTCAGGTGCTAGGGCGCCCGCGCGCCTTTTTTTTTTTCTCCTGCTGTTCCCTGGCGCGGGCACTCAGCCTCTAGTTTCCGCTTCAAACAGAATTCCACTGCCCGCCCCTTGAGTCCTAGGTCTTGGCCTTCCTTTGTGGTGCCGCTTCTTCACACACGCACCGCACAGGCACCTCAGTAAATCAGTCAGTCAGTCGGGTTCGGGCTCTCTCCACTTTTCGCTCGCTCGCTCACTTCCTTCCCGCCCCCCTTCACTTCACTTCCCTTTCCCTTTTCCCGCCCTCTGGCTTCCATTTTCTCTTCCCTTCCCTTCTTCCACCCCACGACGCCCTTCCACCACCTACACCCACCTCCATCCGACGACGACGTCTACGCATTCTCGTCCGTCAACCTCTTTTCTTCACAGTAATTTGAGATTTTCTCTCTCTTTTCTGTTCCCTCCAGCATTTCCCACGCATCGACTTTGCTGGTCAGCCATCCACCAAATTTTCCCACCTTCTCCCACGACTCTCGAGCCCCGGCTAGCCAACGCTCTCGCAGCACTCCCAAAGTCTGAACGCGTTTGACCGCCCCCGGTATTCAACGCTCTTCGTGCAGGTACGTCAACGACAACTTGTTTGATATTGTTCTCCCCATTTGTCCTCTCGGCGTTTTTGTTGGAGCTTTTCTCAACAACCCACGACTCATGTCAACGCCTGTTTTTCCACCTTGACCACCTCCTCGCCAATTTGGCCGCCTGTCTGACGACTCGCTCTTACGTCGAGTTACGTCGGGTTTGCCTTGTGGCGTTGCCCACCGCCCTTGTCAAGCCTGATTTACCCCCGACCCAGTTTTGCCCCTCCCTGCAAGCGTCGCCGCCATTTCCCCTTCCTATTCATTTCAGCCATCGTCCGCTTTTACTTTTTCTCTTCCGAATTCGACCCGGGCTGACTTTAAATCATAGCCACTGTAGGCTTGCAGATCAAGAAAAACTCTTCTCCTCACTATCTCTTCTGCTTGCTTCCATTCCCACGGGAACGGAGCACTCTCACAGACCAACATGACGACCATGGTACGCTCACCGATAGATTCCCGACCTCTTCCAACCCGAGACAAGCCATGGATCGATGGCAACGCGAGTACGACAGCACGTGGAGCCTTATGCAGGTCTTGGATAAGACCACTACGTTGCTTGCTGTGATCTGGCTTGGTCTCGGGTTGGAGGAGCTTTGCTTGATGAAAGTAGTTTGCTAACTTTGGCTCAGGATCTTCGTGTCGGTAACAAGTACCGCATCGGTCGAAAGATCGGCTCCGGTTCTTTCGGTGACATTTACCTGGGCACTAACATTATCTCCGGTGAGGAGATTGCTATCAAGCTCGAGTCCGTCAAGGCCAAGCACCCTCAGCTCGAGTACGAGGCCCGCGTCTACAAGTCCCTGGCTGGTGGTGTCGGCATTCCCTTCGTTCGCTGGTTCGGAACCGAGTGCGACTACAATGCCATGGTTCTCGACCTTCTCGGCCCCAGCTTGGAGGATCTCTTCAACTTCTGTAACCGAAAGTTCTCCCTCAAGACCGTTCTCCTTCTTGCCGACCAGCTCATCTCCCGAATCGAGTACATCCACGCCAAGTCCTTCATTCACCGAGATATCAAGCCCGACAACTTCCTCATGGGCATTGGCAAGCGTGGCAACCAGGTCAACGTTATCGACTTCGGTCTGGCCAAGAAGTACCGAGACCCCAAGACTCACTTCCACATTCCTTACAGAGAGAACAAGAACCTGACTGGTACTGCCCGTTATGCCTCTATCAACACTCACCTGGGTGTCGAGCAGTCCCGACGTGACGACATGGAGTCTCTCGGTTATGTCATGCTCTACTTCTGCCGCGGCTCTCTCCCCTGGCAAGGCCTTAAGGCTGCTACCAAGAAGCAGAAGTACGACCGCATCATGGAGAAGAAGATGACCACCCCCACCGAGGTCCTTTGCCGTGGCTTCCCCAACGAGTTCGCCATCTACCTCAACTACACTCGATCTCTCCGCTTCGATGACAAGCCCGACTACAGCTACCTCCGCAAGATCTTCCGTGATCTCTTTGTCCGTGAGGGTTTCCAGTACGACTACGTCTTCGACTGGACTGTCTACAAGTACCAGAAGAACGCCCAGGCTATTGCCCAGGCTGCTGGTCAGGCCAACCCCGACGACGAGGAGAAGGCCCGCGCCAGCCGCACCAACGCGGCTACTGCTGGCCAGTCGGCTGCCAAGCCCAACGCCATCCCCAGCACCCGACGCAAGATGCTCGAGCGGGGCGCTGGCGCTGGCGGCGTCGATACTCCCGACACCAACCGTGCCATCGGTGGAAGCGACAGGATGTGAGTGACAAGCTAAGCCCATCTCAGTTTCAAGTTCCTTGTAAGGAATCATTTTCCTTCGTGCGTGTAGTGTGTTTTTGTACCGCTGGCCGAAGGGAGATTTGCTGACAACTATGGCTGACTCAGTGGACGATAAACAGGCTTCGCTCAGCTTCAAAGGGAGCGGGATATGCCTCGGGCAGCTATCGACCGAAATGATTGCTAACCCCGACTACTCCTCTCTTTTGGGATCCTCTCCTATGGCGACCGACACTGGCGACATGAACCCGACATCGACATCCGGATGCAAGACTTTGAGAAGCTGGATGGTCCTCAGCTGGCCACCATCCTGCTAGATGATCGCTGTCGATTGTTGGGGCGCGGCTCGATCACGCCTATTTCCTACGCATTTGCTCTATCTTGTTCTGCGACGCATCTTTGGGGATTCACGACTTTACGCATGGCTCGGGTGGCTTCTCATGGTGCGAGTGTTTCACATTGGACTGACTTCTATGATCAGTCCGATGAGAACCTCGACGCCATGAAGGGTAACCTGAACGGCATGTCCGGTACTCCTCTCGTCTAGGTGTACCAGACCTGTGGGTTCGTGGTTGGTCTTGTTTTCAGGACAGCCTCGCTCCTCGGAATGCCGGATACCGGGCGGACTGCACACGAGTCGCCCAGGGAGCCGAATGTGGGCCAACAGTCTTTGCTCCAGCCCATCATTCCGTCGTTGCGATACAGCTGCGACCTCGCTCAACAGGCATCTCCTACGTCTTTTTTCATTCGATTCTTAATTATTGTACGGACGCATCTTTTATTCCTTTTCAGTTGGCTCTCGCGCGCCGGAGGCAGCTTCTGGGGAGGTAATGGGGAGATGAACGCATGGGGACGAATTTTTGGTGGTGGCTGTTCTCGAGAGTGGACCATGGTAGCAAAGCTGGTCAGAGTCGTATCACGGCTCTGGAGCGAGCAGCTAAGAGTGGCCCGAGAGGTGTTGGCAAAGAGGCAGAGGGAGACATCAGAACAACCGGTCAAAGAGTCAAGGTCAGCGCCGGTCTCTAGCTGTCTCAGCCACACGGATGGAATTGGGGGAGTGTTCGGTCATACGGTCAAGCTTGAGTCTGGCTGAAGAAGGCTTGGAGGCTGGTGCGACTCCTCCTCGCCAAACTCGTGGAATAGGACGGACCAAGGGCAGAATCGTGGTGGCACGACCTGGCTGGCGATGGGATGGACGAAGACGCTGGGGTACACGGCTGGCATCTCAGCCATCCGATCGCTGGGTGATGCACTGAACCATTCCATCTGCACCCATTCATTCATTCGTTTCTTGATTGCACATTAGGTAGTCTACAATTCAGTCTGTTTTTCATTGGCAAACCAAGCCTGCTTGCATGTGATGGTTGTGCGTCCTGATGGACCCTTTCCGGTGTGACAGAGTGGGTGCTGCTGAGGCTATAAGGCGGACTGGGGCCTTGTTGCTTTAGCGCTGGTGGATGCATATCGTGTATGCATCTAGGCTGAGGCAGACGTCGAGGCTCTCTGATTCAAAATCAGGCTGAAGACGCGGAGAGGAGAAATGAAATGCCATGGTGGTAAGCGAACTCGAGAGATGGAATCATGCTAGACATTTGGAACTTGGGTCGCGGGGTTTTGGCGGCACAGCCTCTGGTGGGCGCGTGAGCAGCGATGATGGCATGAGGGCATTGGTCACACGTGGTGGAGCGGAGCACCTCACGAGCCTCTCCTTTAGGCCCAGCCGGCGGGGGATGGAGGGGTTTATGGAGTTTTAGCAGAGGTCGAGATGACGGGACCACATCGAGCCTTGTCTAGCGCCGGCGCTGTATGATGAGTAGAGGAAGAGTCGTAAGGTGGTCGTCGGCGGTGGCTTAGCTTATTCACGCAACTGTATGTCTAGGTTGAGGCTGTACTGAGCTCCTCCTTGATGATTACCCATATATAAGTGGGAGGGAGAGAAAGAGCCAGAAAGTTGAAAGCCCAACCAAGTGAGGAGTCGCTACCTGACCTCGTCACCTGCTCGCTGTTCGCCCTTCGCATCTCTCCTCACATCCTCGTCGTTGTCGATTGTGGCGTGTTGCGCACCCAATAGAGGTACTGTAGTTGGTTCAGACGGACGTCAGCACTTCCCACGGCTTGTGCAGCTGCCGCGCGCTCGGGAGGAAGCTAGGTTGGAAGCCGAGGTCGGAAGGAAAGCGCGAGGAGGAAAAGAAGACAACTCACTCGAGGAAAGAAGGTACCTGCAGGAAAAGATAAAAGCCACTGCTTAGGAAGGTATAGGAGGTAGCATTAACGGCAACTACGATCTATCCCATCGAGAAGGAAGGCACGGGATCACACCCTCTCTCATCTCAACTTTATCGCTCTCGACTCGAGTCATCCATCTTGGACTACCTACACACCAACAGCCCAACAGAGACACGGGACACAGACACACCCACAAAACAAAGCCCAGACGAACTCGACGGTGATCGACAAACCAAATACCAAACCCCACATTTCCCTTGCATTCGTTGCAGCCCGTTCCAGATCCCCGATCCCACTCTTGGTGCGCTTCTGCACCAGCCTCGTGCGCCCTTCTTTCTCTAGGCTTGGCGGACCCTTGCTCTTCTCTCTCTCTTGTCTGCGGCCTAGGACCGACCAGGACCCAAAACTTTCAACCTCTTTTGCAACCTACTTGCTCTGCTCTGCTCTCCCCTCCAGTCATCCTTGGCCGGTTGTCATGGGCACATCGACTTCGGCTTCTACATCCTCGTTACCTGTTGCACCCGCCGTCTCCTCCAACTCCTCCAACTCCTCCCCCACGATGACGCCTCCTTCCTCGCTCGACCTGCTTTACCTGACTTTCAACTGCGCAAAGAACCTCCTCGACGTCCCCGTCTTTGCAACCCACGTGCAGACCGCTCTACGCCAAAATGCTACGACCCTGCCCGACATAGTTGTCCTGTAAGCCGTCGACCCCTCGTCCCTCAACCCGCCAACCATGATCCTGTCCCAGCGGGCAGACATCAAGTCGCGAGACGGTTGGCTCCTGACCTATTGTGCAGGGAGGGGTATTTGCCCACTGGAGAACGCAGTGCTGATTCTTGTGCTGCTTGTAGTTCTCTCCAGGAAGTGGCACCTCTAGCTTATTGCTTTATCGGCGGCTATTTCCTGAACCCATACCTGGTGCGATACGAAGAGGCTGTCAATACGGCTGCGAGACGACATATTCATGACGGCAGCCCGAGTTCTAATGGCACGGTTACGCCCACCAAGCCTTACACCCTCCTCCGAGCGAACAACGTCGGCTACACCGCCATCCTCCTATTTGCTCGCGATCCCTCACGGCTTAAGAACATCCAAGAGGCGGAGGTCGGGTTTGGAGCCGCCGAGATGGGAAACAAGGGCGCTGTTGGCTTGCGCATGCTATACGAAGCCGACGGTGGCTCATCTACAGAGCTGACGTTTGTCGCCACGCATCTCGCGGCCATGGAGTGGAACCTGCCCCGGCGCAATGCCAATTGGGCTGCCATCATGAGGGGCATGGCCTTTGAGAACCCCGAGGAGGTTGTGAAGAGCTTCAAAACTTCGGTCACTCCATCTCCAGCTTCGACTCCGCCTGCTGAGGAGCCACCTGAGCGTGTACGCCTCCTCGACGAGCAGCACCACGAGCAGCACTCGCGGCTCCAGCAGCTGCTGCACAACATCTCGGTATTCAAGCCTTCATCACATCTTTTTGTCGCAGGTGACCTCAACTATCGCATCTCTACCACTTCTCCACCCCCCTCTGCCGCATTCCCGAGCCTCGACCCGGATTCGGAGAACTACTATCCAGACTTCTTCCGTCTCGATCAGCTCACACGTGAGCGTATCGCTGGTCGTACGCTACATGGCCTGTCGGAGCACGAAGTGCGCTTCCCACCCACGTACAAGTACGACGTGCTACCACCAAAGCCTGGAACTCAGGAACCGGAGCTTGATGTGCCTTGGCGTTTTGCGGTGCACCGCTACCCCAGCTGGACTGACCGAATCCTGTTCCTCGATGTGCCTTCTTGGCTCCAAGGCAAGACTAGCGAGGCGCCCAAGCTCAATGTCCGTGCCTACGACTGCCTTCCGGTCTTGCGCATGAGCGATCACCGCCCCGTCTTCCTACGGGTTGACGTGCCCCTCATCTCACCAAGCGATCTCGCCCCGCCATCGGGTCTAGACCCTGACACGAGCAGAGACCCTCGTGCCCGGCTCCCCATCGAGATAGACCCGGAGGCCTGGGAGCGCCGCGCTGCTGCACGTCGCAAAGAGGTGATGGCCGGCTGGAGCATGTTCCTCTGGAGCACCAAGCAGGGCGCCTATATCCTAGCCGCCGTCCTTGTCTTTGGTGCCAGTGCATACTGGCTGTACCACTTGCTCTAGAGCAACTCACACCTTTGCCTCCATTTTCAGTCAAGCATCACCTTTGAAGGGGCGTTTGATTGTTCTGATATTCCGAATCATGTGTTTATGCCCAAAGATGGTGATGGGCAAGTCAATCTGCCATTGCTATACACGTCTCACATATATACATATATGAGCTCCATTCCCCGATCGGATTGGCGAATGAGCATTTCCCTCCCTTTCTTTCCTTTCAATGACATGTTTAGATAGACCCATGGGAGCAGGCGAACCGGTCATGCATCATACAGATACCTACATACATTAGTTTCTTTCATTGCGTGGAACAGGAACAGGAACAGGGGGACTTGGGGGGCGGCGAGTCAATGCATGGGATGGGACGAGGAGACGAATCATGTTTAACAAGACCGTTATTAGATGCCGTTTAGTTCAAACAAGCTCATGTCATGTCATATTATGAAATGTGTTGTTCATTCCGGGGCGGCATGACCACCCCATTCACTCTCATTCATCGCTTAACTCATCCCGCTGGGAGAGAAGATAAGAGTACAAGAAGACCAGAAAACCCACAAGTGTGAGTGAGCAAAACAAGGCAAAAAGCGCCGCCGGGGATATGATGGGCTATCAGTTCCCGGTTCTTGATCAAACGCCATTCTCCAGTCACCTCATGATGAAAAGCGCAAGAGTAAGAGTAAAAAAAGATGATTGAGAGCCAGGCTCAATTCGCTATGGACATATCGTTCCCTCTTGATAAGTTCGTATCCGGACGCTGTTGAGGGTGTTATTCATTTAAATGCTTGATGAGCGCTCTTTGAGCGCTGTCCTCGCTACTGGCGAGAGTGGTCTGTTCAGTTTGGTGGTGTTGATAATAGATGGATCGGATGGTGTGGTGTATAGTATGATGTAGTGAGCCGTTTTCGGTCGGCTCACTTTGCTCCTCTGGCATGACGCAACAGGTACCGCGGCGATTAAAAGTCGGCAAAGTATGGGTCGTACTTTGCAGCCATCTCGCCGCCGTAGGGCTCGCGCGAGCCGTCGTCCTCTGGGTACACGTCAAAGCACTGGGCGTCACCGGGATAGCGCACGGGGGGTTGTATCGGACCCTTGTGGCGGCGGTTAAGCATGTCGTCCCAGTTCGTCTCGCGGAAGAAGGGGTGCGCCTTTACGCGGGCTGCGCCGCCGCTGATGTTACCGAGACGACGGGAACGATCGACGGTGCAGAAGGAGCGTATTACGTCTTTGGCGTCTTCCGAGAGTGGCGGGTCTTGAGGGAAGACGACGGGTTTTTCCAAGATTCTGCATAGGGTGTCAGTCGTAGTTTGCGCAGGGTTGGTACGTAGAGTTGACTCACTGTTTGTAAATCTCAATGGGGTTCTGATGCCAGAATGGAGGGTATCCCGTCAAGAACTCGTATATTAGAATACCCAGAGCCCACCAGTCAACTGCGCCTGTGTGACCCTTGTTCTGAATCACCTCAGGGGCCAAGTACTCGGGGGTTCCGCAGAGGGTGTAGGTCTCGACGGGCCGATTGTCTTCGCGGTGACCGAGGCGCTTGGCAAAGCCGAAATCGACGAGTTTGATGTGACCATCCTGATCCAGGAGGAGATTCTCCGGTTTGAGGTCGCGGTAGGCGATACCGCCTTGCTGCTCGTGGAGATACTCTAGTACGAGGACGATCTCGGCGGCGTAGAAGCGGGCGACGGGTTCGTCGAAGCGGCGCAACTTGCGCAGGTATGTAAACAGCTCGCCGCCGGGAACGTAATCGAGGAGCATGTAGAGAGAGTCGTGGTCTGAGAAGGAGGCGATCAACCTGGTGATGAAGGGATGACCCGCAACGTCGGCGAGGATGGCGCGCTCATGACGGACATGATCGACCTGCTTAAGGCGGATGACTTCAGGTTTCCGTAGGATCTTGAGGGCGTAGACTTCGGGGTTGAGCTGGTGATCGAGGGGTATATGAGCGCTGGCAGCGGGACGGACGAGACAGACTCGGGCGAAGGTCCCTTGATGTCAAGTTAGAGAGATGGGCTCGAATTGAGAGATACAAGGCAATGCAAACCTGTGCCTAACGTGCGCACTCGTCGAAAGTCGCGAAGCTGGAACTTGCGGGTGGGTGGTAGTGGAGAGACGCCGCCGGCGACATCTTGGGACCCCGCGCTGGCGTCTGCGGCGTCGTGGGGATGCGGCGGCGCAGGGATGCCCGAGGAGGACGGCAGGCCGCCGGCATGCGAAGGCGCAACGGTAGCAGCCATGATATGCGACTCGACTCGAATCGGGGAGAGGCGGGGAGACGAGAGATGGGAGGAGCGGTTGAGAAGATGGTGTCGATGTTTCAGGCAAAGGCCATAGTCTCGTCTATTCGGGAGAATCGGGTCTCGCTTGACCGAGGGGAAAGATTCGGGTTGGCGATGAGGGGGAGCGAAGAGAGTACTCGACCGTGGGGGTTCTTGTTGTTGTCGCCGCCGCCGCCGCCGTGTTGTTGTTACTGCTGGTGGTGTCGGGTGTGTGTGTGTTGTCACGCGGCCAATTGGGCCCGTTCTAGAGCAGGCCTCAACGAGTATCGGTTGGAGATATGGGGCTAAATGGGGTCGACAGGGGAAGCGACGGGCGAGAGGAGGAGAGCGAGGTTGAATAATGGAAAAAGGAGGCAAAAAGGATCAAGGCAAGTCAATGTTGAAGGAGGCGGCGGAGGGGAAAAGAAAGAGTGGGCAAAAAAGGGACGGCGAAATACGGGAAGCAGATGATTGATGATGACCAGGAGGTGGGATAGGATGGGATAGGATGGGATGGGAACGGCTAGGCTAGACCAGACTAGAAACACCAAGCCAACTTGAGAGAAGCAGGTGCCTTACGTAGCCCGGGGAGTCTAACCTCCTGCCAACGAGAAGTATTCCTGAATAGGAAAAGAGGGTTTGAAACGGTGAGAGAGAAGAGACGGGCGGTCGGCAGGCGGCCGACGATGGCTAAACAACACCAACAGGAGGGCATGGAGAAGTGGATTTGCATCTTGGGACAAGGACATGGCAAAAGACGAGGACGAGGAAGCCAGAGGAGGGGTTATGACGCAAGTTGTGGTCTATGCGAGACCAGGGTATCGTTGACTTGACCACTACATACATCCATCCATGGATACCTACACACATGGATCTCAATACTACAATGGCATCGGCATGGGTCCTTGCCATACACCACCACCGCCTCCCGTACCTTATCTCTGCCAACCCGACCCATGATATTGGATACAAGTCCAATTGCGTCATGTGACGATGATAAATGGGGTGCCCTGCCAGACCTGTACATCGGTACCTCTCCCTCCTCGTCTGACAACTCGAGATCCCAGATCCCGGCCCTCGCATCCATCAAAACCCCACGCAATTCTCCATCCATCGACAAGACGGCAACGATCGATCGCGGCTTTTCCGGTTAACATGGAACCTGTGTGTACTACATGCTTACAGGGCACGTGAGGATGTGACCAAGGCGGAAAATGACCGAGTTAGCCGGGAGCCGGCCGTGTAAGTGAGCGGATGAAATGAATGACTCGAGACGAGTGGCTCGCTTCGAGAGGTGACGATTCGTGCTGGTGCCGCTCGCGAAACAGCTTGGATTTAGAGTTTCGCCTCGGGACTAATCCTCGACGACACTGGTGATGGCCTCATTGCGGCTCTGTACACTCGATGATGGCGAGCAAGCTTGGGGTGCCAGTATCATGTCCTTCACACTTCTTCGTGCCTCTTCTGACGGCCGCTGGGTCCGAAAAACATCATCATCATCACTCCGAATAAAGGTCAAAATACAATACGTAATCCTACCCTACTTCAAGAAAGGGCCGTCTGGTAGTTTCTACGGATTCCCAACCACGAGCGTACAGCTCATTTGCAATCACCAATCGATTCTCCCCGAAAAAGCCTGGGGCATGGAAACTTGGACATTATAGTTTGCCAACTGTCTATCCAAATCACATGCTGCAATTGAGCTTCACATGATTCCCCGATATGCGAGTGACCATTAAGGTTTCATGGTCTCTGTTGTTAAGGGGCTGAGCGAAGCCAATCCATAGATACAGCAACTCAGCAACTTCATAGTATTGATGGAATAGGGACCAGCTGTTGACGTTTATTCGTCAGGTATCTGCCAATATCAGGAGCCAATGCCCAGCCAAGAGGCGTCCGCTGTCCAAAAATGTGCAATCTTGGGAGAGTAATAGTCAACTCGTTTACCAATAGGGCTATTCCCATGATCAATCACCGCAAAACATCCTCTTCTACCGGAATTGGGGGCTTCGAGCCAGCAGTAAGATCTGAGGCAGAACTCTAGAGTCCCCAACGAAGGGTTAATCGAGTAATCCCTGATGTCAAGATCGTGAACGCAACAGATAGATTCATGCCGAAAACCCTACACTATCTAGGTACATATACTTTCTGCCTAGAACTCTAAAACTATATCTCGTCCCCTCAAACCATTTTGCATGATTGGCCTGGCAACCATGCCCAAGAAGCATCTTCACGGTCACCAGGGACAACATCCTTCAGTTCATGACCGGATCTCTTCAGGCAGCCAGATTCAATGCGTGCCCCATCACTAAATGCTCACATTTGCTAGACTCTGAGCTGGAACTCTCGGACTGCTGTCACTCTGCCTCGATGACAGGACAGTTGACCGTCATCTCTGACAACCTCCGAATAACCCTCAGGCAGGCGAATGAAAGGCCAATGACCCCAGACATATATAGTTTTCGGTTAATTCATCGTATTCACTTTGCATTGCCTCGTAGTAAAATCTGATGATAGAATTCTCAACCACGCGTGTTGCTTTCTCTCAGTTTCCAGGTAGTCACGGATTGGGAGGCAGCCGACCCAACAACGACAAGCTTTCTAAAGTCGTCCTGTTCATTCAACTCGCTCGACTTTTCTTCGGCCCATCCGCGGAGTTTGGAGGTTGAGTGTATCCTTGAGTGTGACAAGGACTAGGTCAGAGACACAGTCAACTCAACCGAGACGATAGTGCAACACTGTATCCAAGTCAATGCTTTGGACAAATTGATCAACTTCACCTATGGTAGTCCAAGACGTACTCCATTGCCAAGATCCAATTGATAGACAGCTATAGTCCATCCCACGGGCCGTTCTGAACGAGTGGTCGGGGAACTTCCCTGGGGAGCCACGCAATCACTCAGTTGTTTCCCCTGATGTCTACGTGAAGGCCCGAAAGTAAGTATTCAGGATAAGCCGCAGTCGAATGAATCATCTTTCTAGAGTTCATCATCTCGGACCCCAAAAAAGCTACCCCTCCTCACGATAATGGGGAGGGCCCTCCTTGCTTCCCAAGTTCCCCTTTACAAGAAGAATCCGTTGAGACCAGCCAGGCTTCTTTTCGTCCATAAATACTCCCGCCCCGGTCCTCAGATTTATTCTGCAGATCAGCCAGGCTCATTTTTCGTCCATAAATACCCCTTCACCCAAAATCCCCGGGTTTATTTGTGCAGAATTAATTTGTTGAGATCAGCCAGACACCTTTTCGTCCATAAATACCCTTCCCCCCCAGCTCCCCGGATTCAGTCTGCACCAGAGATCAGCCTTTCGTTTACTTATGCCCCTCCGATTTCCCGCTCTTCTGGTTTTTGGCTCTTTTCCTCTTCTCTCTTTCATCATCACACACACGCACACATTCACCAGCCAGACAGCACTCTTGCTCTTAGCAGACGACAGTTGCTTGTTTACACACTTCTTTCTACTCATTATTTGAGCATCAACAACCTCTTCATCAGCACCGTGACAGTCTTGCTTTACGCAGACACACAGTTGCTTGGTTACCCTATTCTCTTCACTCTTCTGCACTCAACAACTTCTTCATTGGCCAGGTGGCAGTCTCGCTATACGCAGACAGTTACTTCTGTGCTCAATTCTCTTCATACACACTTCTACATTCAGCAACTTCTACATTCAACAACTTGTTCAGTCAGCTTTCAAAATGGGCTGCTTCCGTGGATTCTTCCGTGGGCTTTTCTGCTGTTGCTGTTTGGGCGTCAACCTCAACCAGGCGAAGAAGCAAGCAAAAGCTTCTCGCCCAGTGCAGACTTGGCATGCAACCAGGGTCAATCCAACGGCCAGTGTGCCCAGCAATGTCCGCAGGAGATCCTCTCTTCGGAGAGCATCATGTTCATCTCTTCGGAGTGTCTCTTCTCTTGGGAGGAGACCATCAACCTGCTCTTCACATGGAGACTCTTCTGGGCGCTCTTCTACTCGCCAATCTCCTGGACAACACTCTTCTGGACACCACTCTTCTACTGGACGTCAGTCTTCTACTCTTCAATCTTCTGCTGGGCAACATTCTTCTACTGGTCGTCACTCTGCTTCTGGAAACCACTCTTCTACTGGACATCAGTCTTCTGGTCGTCAGTCTTCTGGTCGTCAGTCTTCTGGTCAGCACTCTACTGTTCAGCACTCTTCTTCTCACCAATCTTCTGGTCGTCAGTCTTCTGGATGTCACTCTTCTGGACATTACTCTTCGGAAAATCAGTCTTTTGGTCAACAATCTTCTACTCATCAATCTACTGGGCATCGCTCTTCTGGTCAGCATTCTTTTGGTCATCAGTCTTCTCATGTCAAGCCTCTGGAGCCCGTTCAAACTGGCCCAGAGCGAAGAAGACCAGTCTATCAGCCAACTCGACCTGGAGTGCAGCCCAAGAAGTCAGCAATCAAGCTAGCCCAGCAGCCACTCAAGCTAGCTTCACAGACATTGGGGCAGCAGACTGGTGACCAAAGACATGTCAGATTTGCCAGTGTTCAGTCCAACACCAAGGATTGCAATACTGCCCTATATGATGACAAACGCCCAACCCAAACAAAGGAACCTGAGTATGATCGATTCAGGCGGTGGGATACGGATGCACTTCCACCCTACCGCACTGAAACTCGGTTCCGCGAGCGAAAGCTTGCGGGGGAGAGCCCTTGGGCCCAAGGGGAGGCTACTCATATGACCACCATTGGGGAGAGATGAACGGACAGTCGCAGCATGTCCAGTGATGTCTTCTACCTCAGTCGTGATTGGTAGACTCAGATGGGTGTCTACCCTACTCTACTTTACTCAAAGACAAGCTAGTCTTGTCCAATACAAAAAAAAATGGTGGTGGCGTAAGAGGCCGGGGATGATGCCTCGAGGGGATGGGACTGGTTGTGGTGGCACTTGGGTGAATAGCGAGGGAGCGTTTCTGATCGAATTGGGCATTGTTGGGTGTTGTGGCCTTTTGCTTGTCTGCTGGTCTTCATGTGGCGTTGTTGGAATTGGCTTGGCATTTGTTACGGGTTTTTGGCACTGGTCTGGCGTTGTTTGTATTGCTTTGGTATTATTGAGTTGAGTTGGCATGAAGCTTTGTTTTGTTGTTTTAGAGAATAGTGTATCGCCACCATGGAAGTGGTTGAATTCAGCATCTGGTTGCTTCTTCACAAGTATGGCGTGTTGCTTCTTTGTGAACTTGCCAAGTATTTAATCGCTTTCAAGCGTTTTATGTCATCGTTTTACGCAAATACAGTGCCGAGAAGCATTTGCTGAGAACGAGATATTGAAGCTATTCACAACGTCAACAAAGTAGAGCTCCCCTGCTGTTGCCGTTGTGTTGGTGACTCAGCACAGCCACTCCCCACCAGCCACATCCATCCATCTTTGCGCCTCAGCTGACGCTGACGGTATCCATCCCCAAGGCTCACTAACAGCGGCTCTTGCCTAGTGGAGGAATGCCCTGTGATGCCCCCCGCGACCCTGGCTCGTGGACCTGACGCACGCACGCACCGCCCGCACGGCAGCTCCAACCTCCAACCTACCTCCGTCTCCCATCCTCTGCCTCACTACCTCCATCCTTCAGCCTCTTCAACCCTGGACTCCTTTACTAAGCCCCTGGTTCAATATACAACATCTGTCTTCTCTTTCCTGTCCGGTCTTAGTTTCTGAATAGCTTCGCTTCCTTCGTCACGCTCCTTGTCCTTCTTCCGCTCGTTCCTCCTCCGCCTCACCCGTCGAGTCCTATCGCCTCCCTCTCTGCCCTTGGCTCGACCGCACCCTCTCCCTTCCCTCCCCGTCATGCGCCGTTGACCGAAGCCATGTTTTCCAACCTGACCAACATCGTCCAAAAAGCGCAGCAGCTCATCGATCCTACCCAGGGGCTCAATCTCTCCAGCTCCGACCGCAATCCCTCCAAGTCGTCCCTTTTCCAAAGCCAATTCCGCCTCCCCTCCTCACAGACGCCCCTCTACGAGATCAACGCCGAGCTTACTATCCCACCTTCCAACGCTACCCACGGCGATAAGGATCACGACCGAGGATGGCACTATGCTGGAAAGCTGCACTTGTCTGAGCACTTCATGTGCTTCTCGACAACCCCCACTAGCTTCCTCCAATCTGCCAGCACATCAACTTCAACCGCTTTCACCGGTCAGACCCACGGCGGAGGCCCCAGCGGCAACGGCTTTAGCTTTCCCCTGTGCGCCATCCGGAGGGTTGAGCGTCTGAACAGCCAGAACTTCCAGGTATGCACTGTACGGCCTTGTGTCAGCGCACAGTTGATTTCTAACCCCTTGCTCTTGATATAGTTTGCGCTGGCCATCACGACTTGGAATGGCCTCCTAAGCGAACCCTCCAAAGATAAGGAATCCAAGAACAGCAAAGATGCTCGGGAACAGCGCATCACCATCCATCTTGCCGGCACCAGGCAAGCCTGCGAGCGCTTCTGCGACGGTCTCAAAAAGGGCCTCCGGGCCGGGGTTGGCAACGTGGCTAAGCTGCGACGGGTCGTCGCCGAGTGCTACTCTGAGCATCTCCTGAGAACTGAAGACAAGAAGAACGTTTCCCCGCCGGATGCAGGCCTGGGAATGGTCTTTCGATATCCTGGCGACCCAAAGAAGCTTCGTGATAGGGCCAAGATGCGCCTCTGGGCCGAATACCTGCGCGACAACGGCAGAAACTTTACATTAATCCGCCAGCCCACCTTCCACAAGCTCATCCGAGTTGGTTTGCCCAACCGTCTTAGGGGTGAGATCTGGGAGCTCACCTCGGGCTCCATCTACCTACGGCTGGAGAACCCTAGCCTATATACTGATACGCTGTCCAAGTTCGAGGGCCAGGAGTCGCTCGCTATAGACGAAATTGAAAAGGACCTTAACCGCAGTCTTCCGGAGTACCCAGGCTTCCAGAGCGAAGATGGTATCGGCCGTTTACGTCGGGTGCTAACAGCATACAGCTGGGTTAACGCTGAAGTCGGATACTGTCAAGCCATGAACATTGTCGTGGCCGCCCTGCTTATTTACATGTCCGAGGCTCAGGCCTTCTTTCTCCTTTCTGCGCTCTGCGACAGGCTTGTCCCCGGCTACTATTCCACAACTATGTACGGCACTCTCCTCGATCAGAAAGTGTTTGAATCTTTGGTCGAGAGAACCATGCCCATTCTCTGGGAGCATCTCGTCAAGAGTGATGTTCAGCTATCGGTTGTGTCGCTCCCCTGGTTCTTGTCGCTCTACATCAACTCGATGCCACTTGTTTTCGCCTTCCGTGTTCTGGACGTGTTCTTTGTCGAGGGGCCAAAGGTCTTGTTCCAGGTCGGATTGGCCATCTTGCGCATCAACGGCGAAGAGCTATTGGATGCCGCAGATGACGGCGCATTCATCTCGGTGCTCAAGTCGTATTTTGCCCGGCTAGACGAATCGGCTCACCCCAAGTCGGAGAACCCCAAGCTACGAGCTGTGACGCGATTCCAGGAGCTCATGGTCGTAGCGTTCAAGGAGTTTGCGGGGATCACACACAGTAGCATAACGGAGCTGCGCCTCAAGAACAAGGACGCCGTCCTCAATAACATTGAGAACTTCGCCAAAAGGACAGCGATTCGCAACTTGGGGCCCGACAGCAAGTTGCTGAGTACAGATGAGCTCGGGTCGCTTTATGACCGGTTCTACAACATCCTGTATGATCGCCAACAACGAGATCATATCATTCAACAGGAAAAGATACGGCGAGCAAGGGCAAGCAGGGTACGCGCCTCGGAGTTATTCGCCACTCATCACGACGAAGTAGAGAAGGGGCGTGTAGGCTTGGGCCCAAGCACGAGCTTGATGGACTACGACGCATTCCGCGAGTTCCTTGCCAGTATGGCGAAATGGGCCATCTCCGACTCACCCAGTTCGGCGAGACATAGCAACCACGAGGACCGGCACGGCATGTTTAACAGTGCACGACGGCCGTCTGATATGTCACCTTGGGGCACTGGCCCTGAACCAGCCAGCCATGAGTTTCTCGAGCGGCTATTCAGGAAGTGGGATGTGGACGGCACCTCGGCCCTGACTCTACAGAACGTTGTCACTGGCCTAGCACAGATCAAAGGGAAGCGTGACATCATGGGTACTATCACGTACTTTTTCGAGCTCTACGACGATGACCAGGATGGTAAGGTGGATCGCGAGGGTATCCTGCGGATATCTGAGGCTTTACTCTTCCTTTCACGCCGTGGCCTTGAAGGCACACTGAGCCCCAGTTCCTCCAGCATCTTGGAAAGCGACGCAGCAAGCGGGCACGAGTCCCAGACTAGCTTGCCTCATGGGGTTTCGAATAACGAGCGATTCCTTGGGAGTGTGAGTGCCTTTATCCGGCGATGCTTCGAGTATGCCGACCCGGCCAGTGGACAGAACGAGGAGGCGCTGGTCACACCAGTGGATGAAAACGCCAACGATGATGCCTTTGCGATCGGAGACGACGATGACGGCGAGGATCTTCTGGGTCTTGAATCACCGGCCGGAACGCCTACAAAGGCCAAGCGGCCTAGTCTTTCAGCAGAGAGTTCCCTGGATGCACCCGGTGGCGCAGACCAGGCGTCACGACGTAGGGTATCGCAGGCAAAGTCGGAAGCTGCCAATGTGGCCCTAGACCCTGCGCATCCTCTGCACCTCACATTGCCAACCTTCAGGATGGTTGTTCTCGCTGACGAGCTGCTGGAACAATTCTTTGAGTCGTCATTCCCAGCGTCCTTCCACATCATCGAAGGACTGCCAAGCTCTGTGTCATCCACACCGTCTCTTACAACATTTTCCAGCCTTGGCTTCGGCGCCAGACCTCCAGTTCCTCCTCCAGCTGGTCCTCCAGGAGCGGGACGTGGTCTTCGTGGTGTCCTTGACAACATTGTCACGGATGGAATGCGAGTCGCAACTGAGGTTCGAAGACGCATGGAAGAGGCTCAGAAGGAACTCGAGAAGAATGCGCTGCCTGGTCAACGGCAAGATGACGATGACGACGACGATGACGATGTCGGCGTTGAAGTAGGCGTTAGGAAGGGACCTGCAGGTACCAGCACAGATATAGAGCGACGGTCAGTGAGGAGCTCAGACAGGGACCTATTAGACGGGGCAGATGCAGAGGCTGGCGAGTCAGCCAAGGCGCAGGGCCAACAGAGCCTGCTGGATGCTGATCCAAGTGAAGGGCGACCACGGGCTGGTACCGCCACCTCGACGGGAGGGTCAGCTGTGGTTGAATTTGAGGGATAAGGAAGGCCATTGAGTGAGTCGGATCGGTATAGGAGATGGTGTGTCATGTAACAACCGATTTGTAAAGCAGGGAACGAATGTAGATTTCGATGGCGTTGCCCTCATGCCTGGTGCGTATGAGTCAAGGTCACCTATTGGGATGATGGATAAGGAGGACAATGAATCTCAATGGCAAGGTTAATGGCGCAAGGTGAATATGGTACTGGGCATGAGTACCCGGTAGACGGCAAGGGAAGGGAGGTATTGATATTGATATTGATATGGACATGGATGTTGGATGTTGGATGATGTACGGGCTGGGTTGTTCTGCTCTGTTCTCCTTTTCCTGGCGGCTTTGAGTTGATTGATGCTTGACCCCTTGATATCTCCTGGTGTATAACTAGGTACTCAGTCAGATATGAGGGTTAAGCTATCAGATTCGATAACCCGAGTTCCTCATGTCAGCCAAGACCTTGTCTATGACCTGGCCATTCGACTTGAATGCCATCATGGCCGCTGCCTCAGGCGCATCAACCCATTCCAACTTTAGATGCTCCTCCCATGGCTCTTTCGTTCCCGCGTCCGGTATGGCTGTGGAATCTGCCTTGGCGGCAAACCAAAAGACCATCTTGAACGCTCCCGTGTACACGCACGGATAAACGCAGACGGAAGACACTTCACAGTTGAGCAGCCCGTCGGTGACATCAGGGTTTGTCCCGATAGCAAACGTGCCGAGCATGTCCTGCGTGGGCGTCGCACGCGTGGCTACCTTGAGCGGCAGAGCTGTCACACTTAAGCCCGTCTCCTCATACGTCTCCCGTAGGGCAGCCGCAAGGAGGTCTTCATCAATGCTCTTGCGACCCTTGGGGAGGTGGTATGTGTTGTTGGATGCGTCACGGAGGAGGGCGATCTTGTGCGTGGTCGGATCGACCGGGACAGTGCCGCATGAGATGAGAATGTGCTGAGAGGGAAAGAAGTTTTGATTGGTTTTCAGGAAGGCAGAGTCGTCGGCGAATGGGTTTGCTTCACATGCGGCCATGGTGTTTGATGGTTGTTGTCGCAGGAGACGAGGAGTTACCCGAGAGTTGAGCACGGGGGATATTGGACATTATCTATGTAACTTCAATTACAGTATCGTACAGTTGAAGTTCAACTGAGATATTCGTTTGCTTTGAATGGGATACGTCCTGGGGCTAATCATGCAGCATAGCATCGGCGAGGAGTCATTCACTCACCCTGCGTCTACAGCCTAAAAGACAAACAGCAAAACTGTTTCCAGCTGAGATGACCTGTCACCGAGCACAAGTCAACGATGCGCAAGCAGTTGCATCATCTGGTGCATCGTGAAACACATGCTGGAATCTACCCGGAAAGCGCTGGAATGATGGCTGGCCGTTGTGTCCACATGTGCATGTGCAGGTTGCATGTTGAGGTTGGGAAAAAAGCAGGCGACACGCGGCAGTAGTCTTGCTATCTCACACCGGCTAGTGACAAGGTGGAACAAGTCTCGGTCGGCACCTGGGTGATGAGGGCCTTGAAGATGTCTGTTTGGTGAGAGTGTTTGGCAGTCAAAGGAGGAGAGTGGTGCTGAGGCACCTTGTGACTGACTATACCTGGTTGGAGTTGAGAGTTGTTCATACAGCTTACGGCTTATTGGAATGTAATAGTCTTAATGCCTTGTCGACATAGTGGTCTATGAGCCAGGGAGACGGTGGATGGCGTGACGATAGTCTATATGCACAAGCCCCGCCATCACGATCCATTACATCACCGAAGCCATTAAGCAGCCTTACCCTAGATAATAACCATACCCCTCAACTCTGAAACTACACACTCACTTGATCATCACTCAACCTAGGAACTGTGAAAATTCAATCAAGAAACTTCAAATCATGCCATCAATTCTCATTGTAGGAGCTACCCGGGGCCTGGGAGCCAGTCTTATCAAGCAATACGCCAAAGCCGGCAACACGGTCTACGGTACTACGAGATCGTCAGAAGGCCCCCAAGGGTTTCCCGAGCAGGTCAGATGGATTACCGGCATTGATCTCACGCAGTCCAATGTGGGTGAGAAGCTCGCCAACCTCCTTGATGCTTCTCAACCCCTGGATTCAGTAGTAAGTTGATCAATGCAACAACAGATAAGAGGCCCTGACAAACAAGCAAAGATCATCACGGCCGGTCACTTCACAACCGAGGACCTGAGCGCGGACAAGGGACCAAACTGGGAAGAGGAGCAACTCATGTACACGACCAGCTCCATCGCACCCGTCTTTGTCGTGCACCGGCTCGTGCACAAGGGCCTGCTCGGCCGGGGCTCCAAGGTGGTGCTCGTGTCGTCCGAGGCCGGGAGCATCGCGCTGCGGCACCCGAGCGAGGGTGGCGGCAACTACGCGCACCATGCCAGCAAGGCCGCCCTCAACATGGTGGGCAAGCTGTTGAGCCTGGATCTTCAGGAGCAGGGTGTGATTGTGAGCATCGTCCATCCGGGCTTTATGCGGACCGACATGACCAAGGGCGTCGGGTACGACAAGTACTGGGATGATGGCGGAGGTGAGCTTGTCTGACCAAACATGAAGGCATCAAGCAAGACTGATGGCATTGCAGCTGTAACACCGGATGAGGCCGCAGCAAGTCTCATTGAGTGGACGGACAAGCTGGACATTAGCAAGACGGGAGAGTATTGGGCCCCGCGAGGACCGAGTAAGTTCTAGATGGAGACTCCGCTCTGGAGACGTTGCTAATAGAGCCCGACAGGAGACATTGGGACTGCCGAGGCGGTCCTGGGGAAGGACTTGGCTACACCACTCAAGCTGCCCTGGTGATCGGACATGTCGTCATTTTAGGATAGATGCCAATAGAGAAGGCAGCACGTGTGGGGGACGAGCCTGGAAATTAGCAGTAATTTCTGGTAGCGACTCGCCCAGATGAAGCTATCGTATCCTTATCCATTCTATTGTTGTTGGGGGCGAGAGACGGCACTCCAGAGTGTGGGGTTGTGAGATCCAGGGTCCTTCTGTGCATGACTAGACTAGTTAAAAGTAGCAGAGCACGCCACGATGCTGCATCCAAAAGGACGGCGCTAGCAGTGTACAGTAATTTGGATAGAGTAGCTGGTTTATTATCCCGGGACGCGGGTCGCGCGTGTCAGTCAATCAAGCTGGGCGCCCCTAATTATGATCGGCTGCACCCGGTGATGGTGATGGATGTCTGGCCGAGAGGACAGTGGGACGATACAGAGGACGCCCACTGTGCACGCCGAGTCTGTTGCCGTGTTTGTGCCTGTGCCTGTCCTGTTTGCAGAGAAGGATTCACTTGACTTGCAAGGGAATAAAAAGACAAAGACCCCAGCACGGGAAATTGCTGTTAACGTTGCACAAGGGCGAACCTGGGATGCAGGCATGGCGGATAGAGGAGCTGTTAGTTCTCTTCCAGATGACCCATTGCATGGCACGTGGTCTACTCCCCTTCCCTGGCCAACAGCAATAATCAACACGCCAGCCAAGTCTGGAGAGGATAAGCTTGGCGAGGATACACAGTATTATTATGTGACGTCCAAGTTGAGTCTCTCTCCGCTTGGTCGTCCATGGATCTTGTTACTGAGCAGGGGAAAAAGGAGATGGGAAGCCACCTCAACACGAGGTATCATCTCTGAGAACCATGACGCAAAATGGGGCGCCGAGGCTGAGACTCAGTCTGAGCCTGAGCCGTCTTGTTTGTTTTGTTGCCAGGGAGTCAGTCATTCATCAGTCAGTTGGTTCAGGTTCAGCCTTTGTCCATGTTCCAAGGCCCGAGACAGTCATCCCAGTGACCAACTGCTCACTCACTCACAACCCCAACGGTCGTACCACACAGCACGTCCTTCCTCCTGGTGCCTGTAGAAAAGGGATAGGAATGTAAATTTGAGCCTTGATCGCTCGCCGGGGTCTGCAGCAGCTCTTGCTTAGCGGTGGAGTCTGGCGTCGGGTTCTCGTGCTGGCGTCAGGGGTCGTGGAGCTGCGTGGATCATGGCTTTCAACACCTGGACCCATTGACTGTGGAGGAGAGCTCCATCCTGACCGTCCTGGGCTTAGCGGCGCCTTTAAGGGGGAGGGGGGGACCTTGCATGTTCGGCCGCCTCAACAGGGGATCTTGGGGTGGATGCTGGTCTGTTTTAATATTCAAAGCCGTCTGGACGGGTCCGAGGTGGGTTTCTGAGAGGAGTCTTCCGTGGTATCCAGCGAGGTGTCAGCTGAGTCGATAGATATCCGTCAACAAGCAGCATGAGAGGCAGCCGAGGAGATATGGAATAGGGGTCGGAGATGCAGCCTTACCGTTGGTGAGGGGAGCGGCCTGGCTGTGATCACAAACGCCACGGCGGCTTATAGTGGCCGGACTACAGTGAACTCTAGCGGTGGGAGGATGCATTAGAGGTCTAGTCATCCCCGTGCCCCCGTGCCCGCCGTGATGCACTGTCCGCCCACCAGACCGGGTCAGCCTGGAGGCTCCCCACCATGGAAGCATTGAGCGCCATCAGAATCGAGGCCATCTGCCGCCACGTCTGGCCGGAACCAAATAAAGACCAAGACATTGACTGAGAGGGAGAGACAATGGGGGCGAGAACGGAAGCAAGCATGGCAGGACATTGTATTCGTAATGTGAGCGAAAAAGGAGATGATTTAGCCTGGTCTCGTCTGCTGCTCCATTCCATCTTTGCTAGGAGTTGTCGAGATGGCCGACTCCGTCGAATGCCGTCGAAACAAGGCTTTGCCCTCGGGAGCTGCAAGGATCCAAACACGCAAATTGCAGAATGCAGAGAGCAAAAAATAAAAACGCCATTAATTGGACAGACAGAGCAGAGCTGACTCCATCACGGATGCTGGACCCAGCTCACTCACTTTCAGCTTGCTCACCTGCCGTTCGTTCCATCTACTCTTACTGTGTCTACCCCAACCCCAATCCCAAGTCAGAGAAAGCCCAGCCCAGCCCAGCCCAGCCCGGCTAAGCCCAGTCAGTCTACGAGACCAGGAACCTAGGCAGGTGTACCGTACCAAAGTGTGTGCCTTCCTTTCCTTACCTACCGTATTCGCCGACCTGCTTTGCCCGGCAAGCAGGAACCCCGTTATTCCTCATTCGTTCTTGCGTGGTCCATTCACTCTCAAGTTCCCTCTCGCCTCCGTTCTTCTTCCTCTCCTTTCCCATTCACCATCACCAACCTCCACACGTTCGCTGTTTGCCTCGTGGCATCGCCGCCCATCGCTCCTTTCTCACTCCCCTCTCCTTGTCTTGTCGTGTCGTGTCGACTGGCAGAGAAGGACGAGTCTCGGATTGACTGCGATTCATTCCTTTCATCATCTCATCTCATCCTCCAGTCCTTGCAACCCGGACCATACCATACGGATCCCAGCAACTAACTCACCAACAACAACACCGACTTACGGCTGCATATCGCTCACCAAGTATCGATCGCCAGATTCTTTTTTTCGCTGCCCTGTGTCGCTTTATAACGAATCCCTTTATCCGAAGCTTACCAGAACCACCCTGAGGACTCGACCGAGCTTTGACTCTCGCCTACCAACCTGGGACCGTACTTGTGTCGTCAACCGAGCCGGTCCTCGCCCCTCTCCTCTGATTCACCTCCAATTCAGCCGTGGCTCACCCGAAACTATTGTTGTTCCTGGCGCTGGAAATCCGGGAATCTCTCGAGTTGCGACTTTCTTTCGACTTGCTCTGTTGTTGCTGCGTTCTCACGACTGCTTGGCTACGCAATCTTCGTACCTGGACCCTGATTTCGTCTCTTGATTCCGCATACCCTTGTCAGACGGCATCGTCGTAGTGCCAATTCACCACCCCTGCCTGAGTCCCGCCTTTTGTCCTGGCCTGCCCAAGCTCAACAGCCGCAACCTGCATTGGCCTGCCCCGCTGATAGGCGCGTTGACGAGTCGCCAGCCAGTTGACCCTGAGCGACCGAGCCGGCCACCCGCAAATCGGAGACCTTTAGCCAGCATCTTCCTTTGTCGACCTTCCAGCTCCTCGACTGTTTTGCACGGCTTCTGCAAACGCCCGGGTCCTTGCCGCACTCGGTGATACAGTATTACTCTACGCCCGGAGGCATTCTAATCACGGACCCCTAACGCTCACAGCAAGAAGCTCTCCTGTCCACCTAGGTTCGCCGCTCGGGCGATCATCGTACTTTCTCAGGCGAGCCAGCCCCTTTCCGCGCCCTTGGCCCTTGGCCCTTGGGCACCACCAAAGACCAACCCACCCGTCCACCACAAGCCCAGCATAGTCGACGGCCCTTGACCCGCTCCGTCCATCTTCCATCGACGACCTCCTGGCAAGGACGGAACAGAGTTGACGGGGATCCGACTCGTACCTCGAGTGGCGTACAGTGTGCTTGTCGACTTGGTATGACGCTAGGTCTGGGCTGCTAGTCCAGAGGAATTTAACCCTTTCAGCTACGTATTTACCGCGGCCAGCTCTCGCAATCCAACTCTCGGCGAGTTGCTTCTGCTTGCTCCCGCCCAGTACAGGCACGGCCTGTGTTGCTCCAGGTTCGCATTGCACCGTAACGCATCAATCGCTCTGCTCTGCTCTGCGTTGCAACAGCCACGGTTTAATCTGCCTGATTTTCCCTCCTGTCGCCTGGCTCCGCATCATTCTCCTGGGATCTTCAAATCAGAAACACAAGCCCGAGCTTGACCCCTTTGCAATCATGTCTACAGCTCAGTCTTTCCAGTCTGGTAAGCGCCCACCCCTTGATCTCGCTTTGATGTGATCTGCGACAAAGAGCCCCCCATCCAAAGGTGTCCGTCCCCCTTCGAGTCGTCGCCAGGATTTGCGCCCGTCTCGTACCCCAGCCCGGCGCTTGTAATCTACAGGCCGAACGGGACTGGATGAGGAAGGGGAGACGGATTGGGGTGCGAGCCAACTTGGCAGACAACTCAGCAGAAGATTGCTGTCCGATCCACCTGTCTGGCGGCCATCTTGTGTCATGTTGAGGAGATTGTCTGTTTCATCTTGGTCCATCTGTCGTCGTCATTCGCATGCATGCGCCCGTTGTCGTTCCGTTTCGTCTGTCTGGCAGCAACTGATGGTTTTCTTGGAAGCAGGCCACACCGGTCCTGGCCAATCCGCCGGTCTCTCACTGAATTTATCTTCCAACAACCCCTTCCGCAATCGCGCTCCGTCTCCTGCCAGCGCCGACCTTCTCCTCCTTTCATCCAACAAACCGGCTTCTCCCTTTGATGACCCTCCACCAAGACCACTATCGCGAAATCCTTTTCTTGATCAGCCATTCTTCGAACAACCACAGCAGCCTCTGAGGTCACCTGGCGTCATGTCATCGCACTCTGACTCCAAGTCTCTATCTGCCGAAGAGATTTTTGTACGTTTGCTATCAGCTGCGCATCCCTTCTGAGATGCCCCTCTCAGATGGGCGCGCGTAAACGATTACCTGGCGAGATGCTGACCGACTACGTCACAGGATTCATTGACACTCGACGACACCACCGCCAATGATCGATCTAAGCAGCAAGGTCAGCGCCGACCGGTGAATCGCCCACCTCCCCCTCAAACCCAGAGCGGTAACCACCGCCCAACGCGCTCGCAGGAGGAGGCTCTCCGCGCTCGAAGGATGCAGGGCCCTGGTCCCCGACCGCAGCCCAACTCGCCGCAGCGAAGGCCACCCCCGCGACGAGTGCGACGAAACTCTGAGTCCTCCCTGATGGATTTTGATGCACGCCCACTCACAGACGAGGAGAAGAGGATGATTGAGGCGACCAGACGTCGCGAGGCTGAACGACAACGCCGCGGTGACGGCAAAGAACGGGGCGATAAGGGCGACCGTGAGCGTGGTGATCGTGATCGTGGTGATAGAAGCAAGCCTAGCCGCCCCAGTCGTCGGATGGACATTATTGATCAGCTTGATGCCACAAGCATCTACGGTACTGGACGTATGTTATGACTCTTTCAACGTTGGTTTTCCGACTACTAACATGGACAGTCTTTCATCACGATGGGCCTTTTGACGCTCTCAACCCTCACCGCAACCGCCAGAACGCCAGACGGGCACCGATGCAAGCGTTCCCCGAAGGCTCGCTCAACAACTCTCTTGGCGGCGCGGGACCGCTCAACGCCCAGGCCGATCACTCGACTTTTATGGGCAATGCCACAGACGAGGCTTTCCGGGACTTTGCCGCCGGGAGCAAAGGTATGCGTTATGGAAGCTCATCCCGCAAGGAGACGCCCATTTTCGACGCCACCGGTCGTGAAGAGATTCACGGCGACGAGTCCCACGGTCTAGGAACATCGACTTTCCTGGAGGGTACCCCTGCGACGCGAACTGCTATTCAGCGACACCAGGCAGAGCAGGCACAAGAGTCGTTTGAGGGAGGACTTCAACGAAAAAAGTCGCTTGCGCAACGCATCCGCCACATCAACAAGGGCCCACGCGACTATAACCAAACCCGGCTCAACGGCGAATACAACAGGATCACTCCTGACAACTACCCTTCAGCAGCCAGCAATGGCTCAGACAACAACCCATTCTTTGCAGAGTTTGGCAAGGGAGAGGAAGCCTTTACAGTGCGACCCCGAGATGGTCGCATGTCTCCCAACAGCCCTCCTGCGCCTCGCCGCCCGTCTGCCGGCGCAGTGCTGGAACGACGAGTGACAGCAGATGGTGCGACGACACTTGATGACGGTGCTGCCAAGCCTTCAGGCTTCATGGGCCGGATGAAGAGCTTGAAGGGCCGAAGACCTCGGCCGGAAATTCCTGCCAGCGGCACTGCGCCCGGGACGGCCGTTTAGTGGAGGACAAGTGCCGGGCGACTACTGGACGTCGGCCGAGGGCCGACGCGGTGGCAGTCGAAGCATGGCAACCGGTCAGCGAATGAGAAGGGATGGCCTGCTTCTTTACCGATACGAGACCAGGAAAATACAGCGCCAAAGAAAGAGGAGATGGATAAGGAAGCAGAGTACACGGAAGTGCAGGATTCGGAGTCTTTCCTTTGTCAAGGGTCAGAGGCGCCACGCAAGAGCCTTGGTGATGCACGTCCTTCTTTGGAGAAGCGATATGAGAACGCAACGAGATGAGACGTATCCACCGGACAGGTTTTCTTTTTTTTTTGTCTTTTCTTGTTGGTTTTTGGGACGGCAGGCAGCATGGATGACATGAAGCAGGCGCAAAGACAGGGCCTGCTTCTCGTTTTTTGGAGAACAAGTTGAGAGAAGCAGATACTCTTTTAAGATATGCAGATGCTGAAGCTGGCAACACAGAGGCTAGTAAGGGCATGGAACTGCAGAGTTGACTGCGGGAGGTTGTGGCCTAAACCTTTTGTATGTTTTATAACAGGACTTGATGTCTGACTGCAGCAGCATCAATACAATCCATATCAATCTGCTACATGCTGTCTTGTGTCTTGTGAAGTAGAGGAGGACATGTGTTACCCCTGAACCTCCTGCCAGTATGCATATGTACTAGGATACGTATCGCATCTCTGTCTAATCTTTCAGTTACGTATACTGGTCCAGGATGTTAGGTAGGTAGTCTTGCTATCATAGAGTTAATTAACCTTGACCATGACAAACAAACAATATCATAACCTTGCATAGAAATCCTCAAGATAGACAAGTATCTTGGCAGGAGTGGAAGATTCCCTCTGATTGGCTTAGATGACAACACCCCACATCCCCACACAGCGTCGCACCCGCAATGCGGCAAATCCAACACCATGAACACCAACCAACCACGACATCACCGGCCCCAACCAAACCAAAACTTGACAATCCACAATTGGGCTCCGGCAGACATCGAAATCTCCAGGTTTCATGGTCTAACGGTTATGACTGCGGATTCTGATTCCGCCAGCGAGGGTTCGACTCCCTCTGAGACCTTTCTTTTTGCTTCTCGTAACCAAGATATTTACTTTTTTGTTCTTGGCCCAGATGAGTTGTTGACTTGAACTACGTTGAAACGTTGTCATGGAGTCGCCACTTCCTGCCTCGCAGGGGAGTTCGCATTTTGCGCTCGACCCGATCCCGGCGTCGGTGCTCGCTGACAAGGAAGCACGGCGACGTGATGCTGCAGTTGAGCTGGGATATTGTATGACGGGGTGTGCAGTTCTTGATGATGAGGTGCTGCTGGGCGGGTTTGAGCGAGGCAGTGTCGTCGGTGTCAGCGCCGAGGATGAAGAGATGGGTGTTCAGGCAAGTAAGACGTGCTGATACAGACCCGTGTTGACCGCATGCAGCTCGGTCTCCAGGCTCTGGCGCATTCGCTGTGCGACGGGAGAGTCGCCAAAGGGCTCGTTGTTACTCCCAAGCCAAGGAACGTCATGCTGGCTCGTCTGAAGGATGCCGTCAAGGCTGAACTCAAGTCTCAAGGTGTTGGCGGAGACGCCGCCAAGGCGAAGCTGAGGGAATGGCTTGAGAGAGTTATGCTTTCATGCGTGTTTGATCTTGACGGTTTGTGGGAGGTGCTGGCGGATCTCAACAAGCTGGCAGAAGAAGAAGTTGAAGAGGAAGAGGGGCAAGTTGAGGAGATACAGGACAGTCAAGATGATGACGATGAGGCTCTCTCACCAGGGGACAACAAACAGCCGTCAAAGCAACAGACGACCCAACCTGGTATCATTGTCGTCACACACTTCTCGTCGCTCCTGACCGGCGTCTTCACCCACCGTGAAAGGTCAGCCGCTCACTCTGTAATGGAGTTGCTAGGCTCACATCTGCGCGACCTCTCACGCAACCTATCATCGAGCCCTCTGATAATGCTCCTGAATTCGACATCCTCTTCATCGGGTCCACCAACGGCGCAGCTAAAGAACACACCCATTGATGCAACTCTCCGGTCCATATTCCACACACCTCCGCCAGGCCAAGTTTCTCACAGCACGCGCCGCATAAAGCCCAACTATGGCATCGTCTTTTCGCAGCTGCTCGACCTCCACCTACTGTGCACCCGCATCCCGCGGACGATGCAGGATGCCGAGGCTGCAGTACAGCGGCTTGGAGAAGAGGTCAGAACGGTCTGGGCAGTCGAGGTGCTGCAGGATGAGATAGGGGTCTGGAAGGGGACAAGGGGTGCCAGAATAGGGAGGGAGCAGTTGTGGACGGCAGTAGACGTTGAGCAAGCAAGAGTCAAGCCAGCGTTTGGATGAATAAGTGAAACATCACCATAGGCTCACAAAGATTGCAATTCAGACGCTCGCCGCGAGTAGGTAGATTACGCGCAATTATCAACGTCCACCCATTAATTCACTACGCTCCATCACAATGCCCCCAAGCTCCATGCCAACATCCAATCGCTTATCCTTCCAGAGTACAAGCTCGCTAACCCTTCTGTCTCTTGTCTGACATGCAGCATCTCTCTCATCTCATCTTGCCCGTCCATCTACCACTCAACTTCAATTCACTACACTCCACTCCCATACTCTTAACACCTCTACCCCTACCCCTATCCGGTCGTTCGACGTGCTCTGTAGTCCGATACCGACCTCGCTCCTTGAAGCTAGGGAGTTGCTTGACCGCCGATGAGACGTCGCAACATCCCAGACGCAGTTCAACTCCATCTTCACGTCGCCCAGCCAGGGAACGACAAGCGAGGTCCCCTGTCACGACTCTCCCCTGAGCAGAGCATCTAGCGCCCGGCAATGGCTCACGCCATAGTACTCGGGTGCCGCCAAAGAATACAAAAAATCTTTCCAGAAAATACTCCATCTGCGTGCGGGCTGGGCCGTGACTATTGCTATGAGCCGAGCAGCTCCGACTTACGGTTGCTCTTCCAAAAGTCAATGGCCTCGACCACGTCGTCTCCCTTTTCGTCCTCGTGTGCGAATAGAATCTATACATGATTAGCTTAGTTGGCAGCATCACTGGTTTTGTACTCACCTCATGTGTGCTGCTGTGAAGCATCCGAATATTCTTGCGAGGTACGATATGCACTGCGCCGTTCTCCATGTTACGCAACTCAATAAAGTTGGGCTCAAAGGCAAGGATCCATGGGTAACTGAGGGCAAAGTTCTGAGGCGTACCCTCCCAGTCGATTCGCCATTCCGGTCGAGCTCGCCATCCGTTGCGATTAACGAAGAATGAAAACTCGGAGTAGTTGAGCAGGAACTCGCCGTTGAGACGCTCAATGTGGATCGGCTTGACCCCTTCCTTGCGGTTAACAAAGTCGAGTGACGTATCTGCTTGGTCAAGCAGCGACTGCGTCTCAAGCGTCTCCAGAGAAACCACCTCGAAACCTCTGGCGCAGGCGACGCACAACTTGGACTTAAGGAAGTGCACCGACGACGATTCAGTAGGAATGTAGAATTCCTTGAACGGCTTCAGCTCGTCGTGTCCTCCGCTCATAAACTTGCTGATACCCTTCTGCTTCTTGGCCTTGGTCATGGCATCGTTGGGCTCAAACACCTTGATCGTGGTGGACAGGGCCGACGACTTGACGCAGCACACCAGATGCCTACCCAGGCAGATGCCAGTCTTGAAGAAACTGCAGTGGTTCTGGATCTTCTTAGGTCTCCTCACCGTCGCCGGCTCGTCGGGGTTGAGAGCTGACACTGGGTACGACTGTAGCGTCTTGTTGGACAAGACCAAGAGCAGCTGATACTCCTCTAGGATGTCAATCTGAGTGACAGTAGTCGTCTCCAGCACTCTCCTAGGTACCTGATCCTTGACCTTTCGATCAGATACGTAAACACCATTGTCCGTGCCATACAACAGCTTGCGGCCGCCATCTGCCACTGGTTAGCTAGCCATTTCCTCAACAACTCCCGAGTCAACTTACCAAAGGGCGTGACGCAGTTGACACGGTTCGTGCCAGCAAAGAACTTGCTCGTAATGGTTGTCGTGTTGAAAAAGTCGGCTCGTGATCGAAGGCGTTCTTGCGCGTTATGGATAAACTCAAGCCACTTCTGTCGAGCTGCCTGGTTCGCTGCGTATAACGTCAACTCGTACCCTGCTTTGCCCAAATGGCGGAACGTGATCGGCCAGCCGTCCTTCTTTGCTGTGTCATTGGCATTTGCCCGGATCGAAGGAATCAAGCTCGACGAGGATCGCTTCATATTGCCGTCCTTGGGGATCACCTCATCCATTTCCCGGATCGCAAGAAGTTCAAGAGGAATTGGACGACGGTATGCCTTGATCTCCTCATTCTTTCCCGTCTGCTTGATACGCACCAGCAGAACTGCGTGGTCGAACAGGAAGGCCGTAATCTCTGCAGGATCCGTGGGCGACTTCTTGAACTGGCACTTAAACACCATCTCACGGCCTTCCTCAGTCAGTCGAAGGTCCACCTTCTCGTTGGCCCTGAAGCGGAGCTGCTCGTGAAGCCTCCTCAGGTTAAATCGGTTCTCAGCCTTTCCAGATTCCGCGTTGACTCTGCCCAGGATGTCTCGAATCATGGTTAGAACCTTGGGGATATCTTCCTTATCGGGGTTACCATCCTCCGTGTATTTCAGTACGTTCTCCAGAAGCAGGGGGTATCGAGCTAGACGCGTCGTAGGCTTGGTCAGGTAACCGTTCAGCTCCAGCTTTCTCGATTCCTTGCGCCGCTCGATCTCGTCCACGAACTTGGCAAAGTACGAGTTCACCGATCTCTCGTTTTCAAACTCGAATTTTCCTTCCAGCTGCTTGGAACCGTACAGAATGAAGGGCTCAAACTGCGGGACATACTCCAAAAAGATGTCTCCAATGTTGTGGACGATCGGCTCCTTCTGCTGTCGAGTTGTCAAACCAGAAGCAAACCGCGAGCTGACTGTGTGAATACTCGGGTGGTCGATAATGTTGCTAAAGATGTTCTTGACCACCTTTTCACGGCGCTGGATCGGCACCGGCGAGGCCTTTGATCGCAAAGGCAAGATCCAAAAGTCTCGCAGATATTCCAAATCCTTGACAAAGTCTCGCTCGGTGTAGCAGATCTCCGAAATAACCTCCTGTCTCTTCTTCTCTCGCTCTCCAACCTTCTCGGCAACCTCCTTGGGAACCGAGTTGATCCAGAGCTTCTGCTCGTCTGTCTGGTCGGCCTCATCGTCGTTGACGTTGGCCGCATCCTCCTTCCGCAGGCCAGGGTTAATCTTCAGGTTCAGCCTAGAAACCTGCTCCAGTCGCCTAGGACAGGCGATGGAGTAACACAGCTGATCCCTGGTACAGGTCGGAGAGTAACATTCAGACAAGAGCACAAAGACACCATTGACCGCAGGCTTTTCCTCTGGCTCATCCATCAGGGTCTCCCTAAACTGGTACATTTCCGACTGAGAGTCTCGCAACCGGTGCTCGTACGTAACATCGTGGAAGAACTTTTGGGCATCCAGCGCTCGTCCAAGAAGCAGGGCAAGGTTTCGATCCGTGGTTCTGATGATGTATGACAAGACGTCGACGGCCTCTGAACCGCTGAAAGCGTTCTTGTATGTCAGCTCGTTCTTGGTGCGGTCACCCGTGATGATCTTTCGGCGGAAGCATTCTGCGACTCGTGACAGCAGAGCCGGGTAAACGAGGGGCGGTCGGATCTTGGTCGCGGTCGGCGGACGTTCGCTCTCGATCGACTTGCTTCTAGAAGGCCGATGGACAAGAGTCGAGGCGTCAGACTCGGAGGGAGTGATGGTCGGAGCTATGGTGGAGGCCATGGACATTGTCCTGCCGTGATCGCCAGTACTGGAAGAGACCATGCTGGCAGTACGGGTCTGTGCTCCTGGAGCCTGAGGGTGCGAATTGGAGTATCCGTTGGTGGTCGGTAGTTCTCCTGGTGCTCGTCGGTTGGGAATAACTCGGCCGCTCATTGTCTGGTGGGCGTCGCCCAGAGGGTGATAGTTGCCAGTCAAGGACATGGCACGATCTTCGTGACGCTCAGGCACAACCCGCCCTTGGGCTGTCGTCCTCGCCGAGTTTTGGTGCGAGTAGGGAGCCTGTCGGAAGTGGTTCGCGGACTGCTGGTATGAGCTGGGAGGTGGATGATACATTGGTTGTCGGGGAGCAGATGCCAGAGATTGGGAGCGATAAGGGTCACTGTTCATGGCAGGGCCCGGCCCTGGCCCTCCCTGATAAAAGCGCTGTGCCGGTGTCCTTGCTCCCGCAGCTTGCGATGGCGGCGGGCCTCTATGCTCCATACGCGGAGGTGCCGGCCCCCCGGGACCAGGATAGGGACGCCTCTGTTGCTGTTGCTGCATGTAGTGGGGCGGTATCTGCTGGCCGCCCGACGCTGAGCGTTGGCCGGCATAGTATCCATTCCCCATGCTGTTGCTGTCCATTGTGCGAGTCCTGCCGGACTCACGGTCGCCGTACTGACCCGGAGGAGGACGGGGCGGCGGCTGCCGCTGCATGCCCGACATGGACGACATGGTCTGGGTGCGACCCTCCATCATGGGCGGAGGCATGCCGGACGACGAGGTCATGGTCTGTGATCTCCCTGGCGGGGGAGCGGCGCCGAAGATGTTGGAGAAGGCGGCATCTCGCTGGTAGTTGTTTTCTTCGCCGTAGCCCCGTTGTTGTGGCGGCCGTTGAGGAGCTCCCCGAGGATCGTAACCGTAGTTGGACATGTTGACGGATAATTTGCCTGTGCATTGACGCAGTCAGGAGAGGAAACGGACGCGGGTAGGGAACGCAGGTGGAAAAGGCAACGGACCGTTTTTGCAGCCGTCCGATGGAGGAGTCCGTTATCAAGCGGATCAACAGGCGACGTCGACGGATGCGCCGCCGTCAGTCGACGCCAACACGGCCCCTTTGACGGTGCCGTCGACGCAGGTGCGTGGGCCAGAAGTCGTCCGTCTACTGGCGTCGCAGATGCCCTCGCGAGGCTGCGCCCGTTGGGATGGGAGTTGTGAGTCTCAGCGAGATTCGGGGCTACTTCTGCCCAAGCAGCAGTCGGCTTTGCGAGTTTGGGCTCAACGGGTTCGAGGGGGCGCTGGGGGAGGCGGCCGGATGAGCAAAATGCCAAACCTGGGGCCTCAGTCCGGGGGCTCGTCAGCCGATATAGGGCGACGATAAAGATATCGCGGGCAATGGACGATCGCCGTCTCGACGTCTTGGTGGCCCTCTGGTGATGGACTTTTGAGGGGGTTGCAGGTTCACGATCCACGCACTCTGGTGCTTCGGAGGTAGGTCGAGGTATGGAGGTAAGGTAAGGTAGCGTAGCAGCAGCAAGTAGTAAGTAGGTAGGTGGGCAAGTGGACCGCGGGCAGCAGCGTCCACGTCCGTCCACGTCTTCTTCAGGTACCAGCACCAGCCAGCGTGCTACTGTACGTACAGCAGGCAGGTCCAGTGGCAGTGGACAGCGAGAGCAGGGCAGGGAGCCAACAGCGGATAAGCCAGGGCAAGCCAGTGCTAGGTCCACCGTTAATCCACCTGTCTGATGGCTGTCTCTTGGTGGCCTCTTGGGCGTGGTGACGGGGGGCGGCGCAATGTAATGTGGGCGCGCGCCGCGATGGATGGGCAGTTATTTAGTACAAAGTAAGGGGACAAAGGATGCTGGGGTAGCAGTGTAAGAGAGCATGGATGTTGCACCGACGACACGACGAGGGTGTTAGGTTGCTGCCCAGGAGCGGTCCTTGCCAACAGTCCCGTCCCATCCTCATTGAGAGCTGCCAGAGACTGCTGTCTGTAATAGGTAACGTCGTGATCGTCCTCTCGTGATCCTGAGGCCTCTTTCTCATCCCCGTCCGTTCACGTGTGTATCTTTGATTGCGCTGGGCTGAACCAGGTGCGCTTTGTCTTGGGGCGTACCGAGGAGGAGCAGCTGGCTCGATGAACTCTCCACGGGAATCACGGCAATTCAGGTAGCAAGGGGACAAGGCGCTGTAGGCAGACAGGTCGGTATTGTACCGTACGTGAGTGTGAGTGAACCTCCTTGCTGGGGATGGAGGGTCGCTCATCAAGGGCCAAGGGGCACGCTAGCAACCGTTGATTCCCTCTTTTCTGCCGCTACGTGCATCCTTCCTTTATGCCTCCATTTGCCGTCCGTACGTCCTCTGTGTTGTTTTATCTTGGCTTTGACCAAGGCGGTGAAGGCAGCTGATGAACAAGCAAACTTCATCTCCTATCCCCCAGTGTCTTATACCCATCTTATTCGAGTTCCAAAAGGAACCCGTCCCTGCCCGAGGCCTTAAAATCAGGTACCGCCGGCTGCCCCGGGTCATCAACTTGCCTATGAGGAGAGACCAAGCGGACCAGGCGAACCACGCGGCAAGGCGACCGCCCGCTAACAGGCCACCCTGGAAACGGACCGTCAGTCAAGATAAAAATAGCGATTGCCAGATATAAAAGGATGAATTTGCTGAAGGAGGCATCCATCTACGATCATGGCATTGGCAGCGGCAGTCAATCTCCCGCTCAGACGGATTGAAATTGCAGGTGTTAATAGCTGCAAGGCAGTCGTGGACAGGGGGTTGCTTGAAGTTTAGAGCCGGCCTTGGCACTTATCAATGTCACGTGATTAAGCGTGGAGGCTGTCGGTCCGTGATTGGCTGCGCCAGCTTAGCCCAGAGTGGCTTTCCACCTCAGCTCCCAACTCTCTCTGGTAGCCTTGAGGTAGGAGGCTACATCATCAACAAGCTCCCAACGTGAACCGAAAATCGTCAAAGCTGCCCTTGTCCTCGAGCTCCTCCGACGGCCGCGCTCCCTCACCATGGCAGAATCAGAGCTCGCCCCCAAGTTTGCCCCCTTCATTGGGATGGTAAGTGTCGCGCTGATGACGACTTCAAGGGGGACGCGAATGCTGATGCAGCGACTGGCAGGCCGGTATTGCAGCTGCAATGATCTTCGGATGTACGGTGTTTCCTCTACGCGACGCGATATCATCGAGCCCGGTTGCTGAACGAATTTGATAGGTATTGGCGCTGCATATGGCACAGCCAAGTCCGGTATTGGCATTGCTGGTGTCGGTACATTTCGACCAGACCTCATCATGAAGGTATCAACCATCGAGTCTCGAATACGCCATGTTCATTATCTGACGCACAATATAGTGCCTTATCCCTGTCGTCATGTCCGGTATCATTGCCGTATACTCGCTCGTCATCTCCGTCCTCATCGCTGAGGATCTGGACCCGTCCAAGAACTACAGCTTGTTTTCGTACGTCGTCGACACTATCCGGCTAGGCAGGAATACTGATCGACGGTTATAGGGGCTTCATGCATCTTGGATGCGGTATCGCAGTTGGCATGACAGGTCTTGCTGCTGGTTACTGCATCGGAATTGTTGGTGACAGTGGTGTTCGTGCTTATATGGAGCAGTCCAGGATCTTTGTTGGCATGGTCCTGATCCTGATTTTCGGCGAAGTTCTTGGTCTTTACGGGTATGTGTTTTATCAACCGACATATGACGTCGCTCACAAGCTGACCCTGACTACAGTCTTATTGTTGCCCTTATCCTCAACACCAAGAGCAAGGGTTAAGCAGACCAGCTCGAAGCCCACAACACCCTATTCATCCAACCCATCAGGAGAGTTCGACGTGTACGTTGAGGATGTCGGGACTGCCACAAGGTTACAGCGGCACGTCTTTGTATGTACATCGGCATGGCGTTTATGGAACGTTTAAACGTGTATTTTTCAATCAGGTAGAGGACAGGCGGAGAAATTGACGGTATTTAGCATCAGCAAGCACAGTGTCAAGGCCGACACGACATGTTTGTGCAAGATTCTAGTTTTGTTTCAAAGTCCATTTGGTTGAGCTACCTAATTGTTCCAGCCTATCGAAAGCCTCAGAGCCCTATTGTGTGGAATGAGTGACAAAGAAGAAGAAGAGGAAATGCCTGCGACGATCCCATTTACGCCGTCATTTGGAGCTGATAATCAAAAGCCAGAGAACCCTGTGTTCCCATGTCATGCGTCATCCAGGACCCAATCTAGATGATCAAACGCCAGGAAAATGCGGCAATGTCGTTTCAGATGCAACCGGCAAACGTCCACTCCGACACAGCAGCAGCGTCCCAGCGCGGCGAGAAGAGAAGAAGACGATAATCATGAGACCCGTGGAAGGAAGGGAAGATACCTAACATAAGGAAAGATGCCATGGAAGGGAAAGAAGAGAGACAAGTCGAAATCACATCAAACGGCGACCACCGATGCGACGCAGGAGCTTCTTGCGGCTTCCCACGTCTACGTCACGACGGAACCTGTTCCAGTTCCGCTCTCGCTCATCCGAGTCCTTCATTCGAGCTAGTCAAGAGTCAGCATACGCAACTTGCTGCGAGACGGCTCCTCCTGATCTCACCTAAGAACCAGTCCCACTGGCGGTCCTCGCGCAAAAGGATGTCGTCTCCCGACTCGCGCGCGATTCGTTCCTGGCGTGCCCTCGCCGCGGCGACTTCGCCAACCAAATACGGGTCTTCCAGAGGCCGGCTGGTATTTCTATCCTGCTGGTCTTGCTCGGTGAGGTCGGTCATGGCTCGACGAAGGCTGTCCACTGGATCGCGTGTCTGAGCAGTCATCCGACGCTGAGCAACATTATGGTAGTGTCGAGCAGCAGGGTTGCTGGTGACAGAGGACCATGTTGCGATGCGGAAGTTGTTCAGATTCGGCACGGACCGCAGAGGAGCAGCGGGCACAGGAGGGAGGCCGATCGTCCGCTGGCGGTTGGTGGGAGTCGAGGTTCCGCTGCTATGAGGAACCAGAGACGTTGTTCGGGGTGCGGCTGTAGTTCTGACTGGGGGAGAATACGGCGGTACAGCCTCGGGAAACGGGTTGATCGAGTGGTAAGAGGGCGCTTCCGAAACTGAGGCACACCAAAGTCAGCTCCCGTTCTCGCGCAGGGCCTCCCAGTCACTTCGAGCTATGTATAGGTATGTGGTATATGGTAGCCTGTGCAAAAACACCTCAACACTTACCATAAGAAGGCGCAGCAGAGCGAATGGAAGCCGTTTCAAAGTCGTCGGCGCTGTAGCGCGACGTAGCGATAGCACCCGTCATGATGGTAGAAGCCGGAAGGGACACGGTCGAGAAAGTGGAAGGGAGGCAGAACAAGCCAGCTCGAGCATCTGTCCCAGGAAAGGTTGTCGGGAGACTGAGGTTGAGTATAAGTACCGAGACAACAGGAGAATCACACGGCGAGCGGCTGGGACGCTTCAAGGGTCCGTGAACAGTCAGAGGGTGAGTTGAGTGAGACCTGCCAGAGTTGTGGGAACCAGGAATGATAGCCTCTTTTGTTCTGGCCCAAGGTAAGACAGGAGGGTCAGGATACCCAGCTGTTTAATGCACAGCCGCGGATAAACATGCATGCAGCTCAGGGAGGTAGCAGATGGTGGGCAGCAAGCGACCTGGAGAAGCACCAAGTCGGCAAGTATGGAGTACACGGCACGGGCTGGCAAACCCAGCACTTCGGACAAGTTCCAAGTTCAAGGCCAACCCAGGTCTAGCCTGGGCATCCGTAACCCATCGTGGCGTGGGAGCCATGGCGTGGAGGTCGGAGGGGGTTGAGATGCGGGGACACGTGAGGGCAGACACGACGATGATGCTGTGGACGACAACACCATGACGCGCTGCCCAAGACATGAACCAAACTTTGCTCCCTCCCTGGATCCTGTTTAACAGGTTTGTTATCTACGCCCGTTTGTGTCATGAGCTCTGTGTCTCTCTGCTTGGCGACAGTATCTACACAACGGCGACGACTCAGGCCTCCAAACTAGTCGGTTGGTAGACATGTGCTGCACGGTAGCATCCTCTCGGGCAACCCTCAGGGCTTCCCCTGACCGGGCGTTTTCCCGAGTAGGAATGACGAGCTTCCACGGAGGCTTCTACACGGCGATAGCGGGGTATCACAAGTGGTTTTCCGGGCCCCGAGGGACCACCCGCCAGCGTTTCTGCCCGCTGTGAATGGCGGGGTTCTGGACACAGTGGATCATATTGATCGGGCTGTGTGCGCAGGGGGGAGGGGGCATGGAGTTGTCGTGGTGGGGAGGTCGAGAAGCCCAGGGCGGCCAATCGATAACACGTCGACGGTCCTTTGAGGGAAGCCCTGTCCACCACGGACGGCGTGGACGGATGTTGAATCCGGTTTGTTGGCGAGCCCAGACTTGGCGGTGTTTGGAGCCCAAATGCTGGCAGGTTTGTGGTCGACTTGTGGGGGCTCTATGATGCAGTTGATGCCGAGACTGCCTCGCTAATCCTGCTTTTATATCCGTTTTCTGCCGTCGTCGTACATCGCGAGAAGCAGCAGCTCCTTGGCTGACCATGCCGAGCCAGCTTCTTCATCGTCGCTGATCGCCCCTAACCTCCATGAGCCGCGTGGTCGGGCCGGCCTATGATGCAACACTTGATAGACCTTTTGGGTGTAAAGAGGATGCGCTATGTGACACCCAAATCATCCTTGCGCAACACCATCAGCCCAGGCCCGACTTGGCAACCCCTCCCCCCACACGTCGCCCTCGGGATGGCGGATCTGGAAGATGTGGTGTCGTGCTCTCTGCGCTCTAACTCAGTTGATGGGTTTGTTGTAAGTTTCCGCGCCAGCCATTGGTACTTTGCGCATTTGGGCTTGCGCCTACAAGAGCAATGACCGCCAGATCGAAAAGGTGGGCTAGAGAGATCACCAGATAACTGGGACGTTGAACTCGTGACTTGTATGCGTTGCAGATGCAGGAACCGCTTGCGGGAACGTTGTGAACCATCTCGAGATCCTATCTGGGAACATCAGCAGCCACAGCCTACGGTAATCTTGTCCCTCTCCCGAGTCATTGCAATAAACCAAGTCGATCAACCGCATTCCTCCAGAGCCGAGAGTTTGGCTGGGCTCGGCACAAATTAATAACTCGGGGACGAGCCCCCAAGGAATATGGAGCGGCTTCCAGACCGCCCCGCCGAACTGGTGGGATGGTTCACATTGAGACTGAACCAACCCCCCCATGGGTATCTGCTCGAACCGTCGCAAATAGCATGTTGCCCTTTGGTCGAGGGCGGTGAGAGTGCTCTGCTGACATGCGTCAGAGTTGCATGCCATGTCTCGCTCTGAAGGCGCCATATGGAGCGGCGCTTTGGACCCTTGAAGTCGAAATGGTGCTCTGGCCGGGGTATTTTGCCCTTGTTTCTGGAAGGTGACCGGAAATGCCCGCATCTGTGCCGCGGCCAAGACCTCGGGACCATTTGTTTTTTGATAAGGTTACGTGGCGGCCTTGGGACAGGACGAATGTTAAGGCCTGCGTGTCTTGCAGACGATTAAACAACGGCGCCCCGGGGAACAGATTTGTTGGGGTCTTGGAGAGATCCTGACTTGTCTCGTGGATGTGGGTGCTGCTGTTAGGCCTGAATACGTGCGGACGAACGGACCTCTTTGCCTGTGGCCAAGTCAGGCGACAGTATCGGTGTTGGTTCTGAAGAGGCTAGAGCCATCAGAGTTGAATGGAATGAGGGCACACTAGATTTCGCACTTCGATATGCTCATGGCTTGTTCCATATCAACTCTTTCTAAACGATGTTGCCATGGATGCTGTGGGCGAAGGTGAGATGAGTGGAGAAGCATGGGGGACGTTTGCAAGGAATTAGGTATGGATGTAAGCAAGGTAGGCAAGTTGGTAAGGAAAACATGAGCAGTCGGGTAGGTATTTCCGAAATATGAAGAAATCGACAGGCCTATAGTCTCCCCTTCCTCGGGCCTACACACCTACCAATGTGGGCAGGTAGGTAGTCCAGCGTCTTTACCCAATGTGAAGGGCACGTAGGGTTAAGATGCGCCTCAACTGGATTTGAAAGCAACAAAATATCAAGCAATAGGCTACTATGTCTTGGCTACCTAGGGAACTAGATTCCGTCTCGGTATAGTTTTAGCCGAGATTCGGGTTGACGATATACACTTTACCAGTTGATACATGAACCTGAGGTTCTCAGTGGGATGCACGTTCTGAAGCCAGGTAGTCCGTGCACTGAACAAACTGCCCCGCGAAGCTCCAACTGCTTGCCCGTTCCGTGTCTGTCCAGGGCGTTAATTGAGGTACGTACCTCTACGCGTCTTTTATCAGTTTTACGCGACCTCGAAGCCTACATATGCTCTTTGTTCTACCTTCACAACCGTCTACTATCAGCGTGCCAGTGTCTTCACGCCTCTCCACCGTAAATTCAAAGAGACTGAGAGGGCCATGAACCAATTAATACTCGGATAGATTTGCAATAGAAAGCCTCAAGAGCTGAAATCAACTCCCCGATGCCCACCCGCCAGCAAGACTCCTCCGAGGAGTCGCATTCGCGATCGCCAACGCCTTCATCACGAGCTACACCAGCACATCGAAGTCTGGCGATGCGAGAGCGAGAGAACATGCGCAATGCATCTGCCTCTAAGAGAAAGCGCGCCGGCACGAGAACTGGCGAATCCTCCAACTTCCGAAGGAGAACGGTAGAGCCATCGGCAGATAGCGACGATGACGGAGACGACGTGTACGATCCTGACCAACCATTGGAAGAGCGTCGAAAGGTCCAGCAGGGCTTCAGAGACTTGCTTCGTGAGGTGACGGAGAATACCGAGGAATATCTGCAATCCGACTCGCGAGGACTACACGATGCTATTCTCCGAGCGGATGAGCTGTCCAAGAAAGTACGACAAACCACCGAGGCAACGATCGATTCACGGCTACTCGTCAGCACTACCGACTTGTCATATCGAAAGACCCTACGGCTGACCCAGGGCAGCCTCTCTCAAGGCCTTGACGTGGACGAGTTTGTGTCAAAGTGCATCACCTACATGAGACAAGGCCGTGGCATCACCGACGACAATGCGCCAGAATTGTCGAGTACTCAGCGGCAACGAAGAAGAACTACCAGAGGAGACGAAGATGGCGACGATGATGTTGGCGACGATGGCGATATGATGAACTGGCCTCATCTTGGCCGTTTCGCTTCATTGCCCTACATCCGCCGGCCAGCTCTCCCTGGGTTCCTCCTCGGTCCACTCTCAGTTGAGAAGAAGGCACGCAAGATTACGAAACGAAGCGCGCCTTTCCGACCCAACAACTTGACAGAGACTCGCCCAGAGGTGCTGAACGTTGAAGATTTGGCCAAGAGAGAAAATGATCTCACTGCAATCTGCGGCAAGATCCTCCATCAACTACAGAACATCCAAGCCGATATCCAACAGACTGTAATGGACCTCATCGATGATGACATGGATGAGGATGAGAAGACCAGGATCATGCACAATCATGGCCTTCGAAGCACTGGCGGTATCGATCTGATGCGGTTCGTTGTGAATCCCAAGTCGTTTGGGCAGACAATAGAGAATATGTTCTATGTCAGCTTCCTCATTCGAGATGGGAGGGTCGAGATTGATTTTGATGAATTTGGCCTCCCAGCCCTAGGTGAGTTTGTTTACTACGGAAAAGCTCCAATAACAACTAACACGGAGTGCAGCACCGGTGGATAGAGAAGCTGAAGAAGAAGAGCCGACACGCCACGGTGCGGCGAAGCACCAGGCGATTCTTTCAATGGACATGGAGACTTGGCGTGATATCATTGACACGTTCGGTTTACAAGAACCAATGATTGCGCATAGGAAAGAAGCGACGAATGCAGGACCCGGAGCACGGGGTTGGTACAGCTGAGACGAATCGAGCCTCGACAACTCGAATCGTATTGTTATGAAAACCTTGATACCCTTGTTGTCCTCGGTGGGCAGCACCTCGGAAAAGGCGATGTTGGGCTTGTGCACAGCCTTCTCTCGCGCCAGAGAGGCGCATCTTCTTTGTTCTCGTCACCCCCTACTTGTGGATACAATAAGGAGGGAGGTGTGTCTGATCCATGTTTGACCAAGGCGTGTTTCTTTGACAGAGAAGGCTCGCAGTTAGAGAGGGGGCACACTTTATTTTTGGCGCACGGGGCTCAACATGAAAGGAATCTGGAGTCAAAGAAACTGTATAGACAAAGACCTTCCCTTGCATGAGCGCCTCGGTCACAGGGAATCCCGGTGAGGTTGATGTCAGTGGACTTTCTCCTTCAAAAGACGGGGGGCCTCTCGTCTTGACCAAGATAATCTTGAACATCTCAAGACTCTCAATTCTTCCCATAACGCCTCGCCAACCCAGAACACGCCTGCACGCCTCTTTGATTGCCGATCTACCTACCGACCAATCGACTATTTTGCAATTCTCTTGTGTTCTTCGTTGCAATGCGCCCTAAAGCGGACCGACACGAGGCTGAACCGGAGGAACAGCTCCCCGCCGTTCAAGAAGACGAAACGCGCAACACACCATATGCTTCTCTCACGGAACACTTCATCCGTCAAGTCAGTAGCCAGCTGAGACAAACACTGGCTCAGCTCGAGGGGACGAAGAAGGGCACCCTATCCGAGCTGGACGAAAAAGTCGAGGGTATTGTATATGAGGCCACGCCTGAGAGTCGCGATGAGGTCCGAAAAGCCTTCAAGGTGATGCAAGATGTCACCAAACAATACATTGAAGCAGTTGCTGAGGAGGCCATCGCCACCTCGCGAAGCGACTCCCAGGTCTTTCAAGATATTCTGATTGAGATGGATGCTGAAATGACCGACCGGCATGCAACGGCGATGGCAGCGCTTGAGGCGAAGCTGGAGAATGCCCAGCAGACAGACGCAGTTTCCGGCGAGCCGACTACCAAGCCTCAAGCCGGTCGTGAAGGCCGTGGCGCGCCTGACATGTCCTCCCGTACCAGCAATTCTGCTAGCTCTATTGAAAGCTTCGAAGAGTTGTTTGGTGGCCCAAACCGACCCAGTAGAACGACAGGGCAAAGTTCCCATCGACCCCCCAAACCAACCGCAAGGGGCGGTTTCAAGTCGTCACAAAGCCAGAACAAAAGTCATTCGTCCATTTGGGACAGGGGAGGAAAACGTCAGGACAGTGTCAATTCGGCGGAGAATGGAAGCGAGTCCGGACCCAAGACTGATGTGCCGCTCGAACCTCAGGATCTCAAGTCTACTGATTACGAGGATCTGGACCCGATGATGCGAAGCCTCCTGGAAGCCGGGGAGGATCTTCATCAGGAGTTTAAGAAGGACGCCAGCAAAGCTGGTACCGAAGAGTGGCAGGGCGAAACGGAGTACGCCGACCTTCAGGAGCAGCTCAACCAAGCCCTGTTGCAATACAATAAGCAAAAGGGCATGGTGATGCAGAAAAACCAGTTAATCGACGGACTCATGGAGGAGATCGCCAAGCTCAAGACCAGCAACCTAGATCTCACCGCGAACCTGGAATCCATGGCCCAGGCCCCCAGCACAGGCGCCGCCAACACTCCTATCGCAAATCAATTTGGTCACCTACGATCCGTAACATCCTTTCCTGTCATCAGCGCTGGGGGCTCTCCGCGCATTAGCAATGTGGCCTGGATCAGCATGTGGCTTCCCAAGGCCGTTCGGCTGCAGGTGGAGAGAGCTCGGGTAGCCATTAAACGCTGCGTCGCCGAGGAGGCTTCTTGCTCTGAGAAGATGTTGAAACTTGGTGGTGGCAAGCAAACAACCAAGGAGAAGGAGTGTCTCACAGCCCGACAGAGCTCATCGGAGCAGCATCGTCGAGATTTCACTCTAATCATGTCCTTTTTGGACGAGCTATCGAGACACTCGAAGAAGAGTCAGAGCTCTCTTGCAGATGAACTCTCGGGGATGGAGTCGGCTGACTCGATCACGACTCTGAGAAAGATTCCAACTCCCGACTCCTCTAACTCAGAGGGCCAGACTCCGACAGGTACTGAAGGTAGCAAGAAATCAGCCTCTGAGTCTGGATCTTCTGTATCACAGGTCCGGGATGCTTCGACATCGCCCAAGGAGCCAGCCGGCGAGACCCATGACAGCTCGACATCGCCCAAGAACCAAGGCACTACACCAAAGGTGTCATCACCTCTTGCAGAATTCCACACTCGCCCAGCAAGCAACACTACTCCCCCGGAAGGCAACACTCCTCCAGCAAGCAACACTCCTCCCCCGGAAGCTTCCCCGGAAGCTCCCCCGGAAGACAACAACGAGCAGGTGAGGGAACTAGACGATCCTGCGAGTGCAACGCTCAGGACGGTCGAGGCCATCGACTCAGGAGTGCTTGGGATGTGGTCCTTCTTTGCCCATGTTGGCCTGGTTGCCATGACACATGCAGGAGCCTGGGTTCGTGTCTGCAAGTTCATCTTCCAGATCTTCACTTATATCATGAACCAAACCAGTAGGGCGGTACGACTGATCTGGCCGTTTGGCCGTACAGACGAGGAGCCGCCGGCGCCAAGGTTTCCTAAGCTGCCATCGCCCGGATGCTTCATCGTCGTCATGTACTACTGCGCGGCCTTTCTGACATTCCAGGTGTACATGGCATCCCAGCGGGAGAGGAACATCTGGTTCGAGGCCAACGGGCTGACGAGGAAGTACATGCTGGAGCGCAGCCGGAGTGAGAGTAGGTGGCTCATCTACGGGGTAGATGGGAACTTAATGGTGGGAAGGAAAGATATCGAGAGTTTTTTCAAGCTGATTTACATGCTTGCGATGACGACTCTGCAGCACTTGTATCGTTTAGCATACGGCACGCCTAGGATATTGGAATTGGGCCAGTAGTGTTGGAGTTGGTGTGACACTTGATGGATGCTTATTGATTGTATTTCGGTCTTGTTTGGTGTTCATGTGTAGGTCGGAGTGAAGACTATCTCGTTTGGTCTAGGTTAGGTGATATTCAACACCTAGTTAGTTACGTTATCATTCTTTCTTGGATAGGGCACCTAGGAAGTGAATTTGGAATTGGTGACCAGGGTTGATTGACAAATTATGCTTGATGATCCCTTATGCACCTTGTCTCGGACCCGCCGCTGCTGCAGGTCCGCCCGCATACAACGGCGTACTACGTAGGGTGTGCTGCGTATTACTCACATGCACTAGTTTTTAGTTGATAAATACGAAGCGTCCTTTTATTTGGAATTGACGCCGACAGCCACATCCACATGGCACCATGTACACATGGATCATGGCGCAGCAGGACCCTCGATTGGAGCAGTCAAATACAAATCCCTCCGTGCCTCGGCAACTAGACAAATCAAGTCCCTCCGGGACCCGGTGCCCGGGGGGGCTGAATCGGCCGAGCCCGTGTCTCCCACCCCTGCCATGAAGCTCAAATGGGTTTAACGAGACCGAAAAGCTTACCGCTGCCGTGGAGGTTTGTTGATGTCATCACGAATCAACCATTCCATTTGCATTACCAAGCCCTGCTTCTTTTCTTCTCTAGAAAAAAAACACTATCTTTGTCTGCCATGTTGCGTACCTCGGCGAGTCGGGCTCTGTATTTAAACACGTCTCACCTCCCTGCTTTGCATAAGTCCTTATCTCTAGAAACACTGCAGCAACAACAGCCACCAACCATTCAACGCACCCTTCAGCCAGCGCCAAGCCTTGCATACAACCCATCATCTTCAGCTCGAGCTTCCAGCGTCTTCCATTTTCAGCCCTCGACCTCAATTAAAAGGCCCAGAGTCACCCATCCCATCTCGACTTGTTCACAAACACGCACCTTTACCCAGTCACGCCATACAGCAGCAGCAGCAACAGCAGCCATGTCGTCAAAGCTCATCCCTTCAAAGCCTGAGGATGTCATGGTCATCCGCAATGTCACTCCCAACATCGCCACCTTCTCCGTGCCCTTTTCCCGCTACGGAAAGATCAAGATCGGCGGCCGGGGCACCCTGGTGAAGCTCACCTCGGGCAGCCTCGCCGTCTTCTCTCCCGTGGCCCTCACCGAGGCCGCCAAGGCCAAGGTCACAGAGATGGGCGGCGACGTCCGCTACATCGTCGCCCTCGACTATGAGCACCACATCTTTGTCTCGGAGTGGGCAAAGGCGTACCCCTCTGCAAAGCTTATCGGTCCCGAGGGTCTCCCTGAGAAGCGCGCCAAGCAGCAGGACGACCCCAAGATCGGCGGCGAGGAGTTCGCCGTCGTCTTCAAGAAGGACAACAAGCGCGAGATCCGCATCGACCCCGAGTTCGACGCCGACTTTGACTACGAGTACGTCGACGGGCACGCCAACCTCGAGATCGTCTTCCTGTACAAGCCCGAGCGCGTCGTCATCCAGGCCGACCTGCTCTTCAACCTGCCGCCCACCGAGCAGTACAGCAAGGTGCCCGAGGCCGAGGTGCCCCAGGACGGTGCCATCGGAAAGGTCTTTGCCTGCGTGCAGAACCCTCGCGGTGACGTCAAGTGGCTGAGGCGCTTCAACTGGTACGTCGCATCCAAGGACAAGAATAGCTTCAACGCGAGCATGGAGCGCATCGCCCAGTGGGATTTCGTCACCATGATTCCCTGCCACGGAGACGTCATGGAGGGCGATGGCAAGGAGATCTTTCAGAATGTGTTTGAGTGGCATCTCAAGGCCCACAAGTGAGAAGCCACAATCGAGTCTTCATAGATGATGTATGAGTATAGAGGAGTTGGGCATGAGAATGTGTTTTGTTGATACCAGGATGAATGGGTTTTAATGATGGGATATGAACTTGCAGATTGTTTAGCTCGAAGATGGTACCTAGGCGATAATTCCAATGACCTACCTATTTCAAGTCTTCATTTCAACGTGCCTGGCCAGTTCTACACGACATACTGGTATCTTTCATTCTCAACATCAACAATCTGGGCTTTCTCGATGGTCAAGATAATGGAAGCAGACAAAAGGTGATATCAATTATGACGCTCGACTAACATCTTCACAAAGCTCATCCGTGCTCTTGCCGCTCTTTTTATCAGCTTCTGTTGACACGCTCCCTTCAACATTGACGCTCCTCCTGACCATTATCCGGCCGAGTACATTATGTTGATTCTGCGGTGGCTTTAGGGACGATGTGACTGTAGATCTCGTTCTCACCCTCTCCAAACCCACCGCCTCGGGGCCTTCTATTGAGTGCGCCCTTTTACCCTTTGCCGGGCGCTCAGGAGGCACCTCGACGAACCCAAACATGGGTGCCTGTCCCGAGTCTGCGGGTTCTCCGCCGTGCTGTAGAAATTCGATGAGTTTTCCCAGCACGGCGAATTCAAGCTTAAGCTTGATCGAGTACATGACTACCTTGAGTCCCTGCTGCCATAGATAATGGCCCGTGAACTCAATAACCAGCAGTGCGATATCCATAATAACGATCAGAATGTTGATAATAAATAGCTGCCGCATGATACGGCGTGTACCTCCCAGTGCTGTCTTGAGAATATCAATGGTCTTCCAAAGGTAGAGCCCAGAAATAATAAACTCTTGCACGCAGAAACACGTCATTTGGACCTTTTCCAGAATGTTGAAGATGGGATTGTAGCTGGCCCTCCCTTCCCGGGGACGATAGCTGACGGTGAAGAGCAGGACGGTCATGGTGGTATGCCAGACGACAGCGTTGAAGATGATCATACACTTGACGGCCAAGAGTATACGGTCGTTATGTAGGACTAGGTGAAGTCGAGAGTAGAGGACCAATGCCTGCCCAGTTATCAAGAGCATCCAGCCGATAACGTTGATGAGTATGCCGGTGATATTGCCAGCGAGGTGGAAGTAGTCGATTAGCCAGCCAACCGCATACGGGACCACGCCGAAAGATGCTATGAGGAGACTCCAAAAGTATAGACCTCTGAACCGCTTGAAGGTCGTGAAGATGAGGGAGAGGAGTTCGATGCCATTGTACAGGGATACGGTCGTACAGGTCTATGGAGACGCCATTAGCTTGGGGACTTGGGAGACGATGCAAGTACCGTACAATAACCATTACAGCCTCTGGGGTATATCTCCCATCGGCTCTCCTAACAAGCTCGCCATCGCTATGAGTCGGGACAGGCATGCTTTTGCCTGCTTCAGGCGTCACAATGTCGCGTCATGGGCCGCTGCTGCGGTGGGGGGGACACCCAGGTGAAAGGAAATGAAGAACAGGAAAAGGAAGCCCTCACTCGTTTGGATACAAGAGACTGCTGGTGACGATCCCACGCTGCACGTGCCCTAGCTAGTCTCGCCAGACAATCCGGGGTAGTTATGGGTCCGGGGAAGAGTGGGCAGACCGGGGGACCGGAGGAGGGACCATGGAGGCTAGGGCTATCATTTCAGCCCAAGCATGTCCTCCCTCCAAGACCATTGCCTTAAGATACGGAGTGGCTACCCTTCTGGATTGCCACAAGGTTCCGGCCAACCGGTTTCGGGCCTAGCATTCCTTCAAGGAGAAACGGGCGAGACGTTGAAGGTGTGGGATTCTTGGCACAGCGTTGGATCCATCCATTCCGCCCCCGGGGAGTTTTTGCTGAAAATGGCTGCAACGGCAATTGTGTGCCGTGAGTGGACAGCCTGGATGGCTGCCAAGAACTCAGCTTTCAGCACAATGCAAGGCACGTGTGATGCATCCTGGCATTCATCAAGGGGCGATTTTTGATGCATGAATCCATTGATATGAATATTGATGGATTGACTCCAGCTCACTCAATACTTAGGTAGCCTGTGTATGTAATGAACCTACCTATCACCTTATAAGTACTCTCTAACAGGCTCAATAGATTACTGGCAGGGTATGACCGGAACTTGAAGTATGTATTGAAGTTTAATGATATTGAAAGATTTACTTTAAAATGTCATGAAAGAGGCCTTTCGGCCTTCTAAAAATTAATAGATTTTAAAGACACTTATTCTACGCAGCATGAAACTCAGACTGCTCAACACAAGCTCTTTTCACGGCCCGTCTCATGACAGCCGCGCGTGATGGCCCGTGCACCAGCTGCAACTCTTATCTTATCGTCATGCAGGCAGTGACCCAAAGCCATGAGCGCATCCATCTGCCATCTTTCATCCCAACTCAACCTTGACCTTGAATACTCCGCGCGCATTCTCACCTCGACTCTCTATTTTCGCAGCATGACTTGACCCGTCATGTCTGAGTACGGGCGCATGGACCCGTTCTCCTTCGCGGGCTCCAAGGATGTCCATCATCCTGTGAGCATTCGCATGTGCGACTCCCCCTCCACGAACACCCCAGGACTTGGCTAATATGCGCGGTAGAATGAACCTTGAGGGCGAGGAGCCTCCATTCAAACCTTCGACTCTTCTCGAGAAGCCCGAACTGCGACATGTCGGCTCCAACACGAGGTAGCGTAGTCGTCTCTTACCATTTGCGCATCCACTAACGTCAGCTTCCAGCTCCCACTCCGACCTCTACGTCACGGTTCAGGTTTGGGCCGGCTCCAAGCCCTTGACTGTACCCGTTCAGACCGCCTACAAGCCCTTCCGAACCGAGCGAAAGTATGATATCCCATCACCCGCTACAGAGTGTTTATTGATCAATGGAATAGGTGGAACGAATGGCTTCAGCTACCCATCACATACGATTCCCTTCCACCCAACTCATGCTTGGCCATCACAGTATGGGACCTGTCGCCGACCGGCGGGGCTGGAGCACTTGGCCATGCCATTCCTTTTGGAGGCACCACCTTGCCCATGTTCGATGAAGATAATCAAGCGCAAAAGGGTAGGCAGAAGTGCCTCGTTCACCGTCATAAGCACGCAGATGGTACAGACAACACAATAACCCCCGCCCTAGTCTCAAATAAAAAGAGGACAACATCTCGCAAGGGACCGCTTCCTCCTCTGGACAAAGATGCAGAAGAGCTAGATCGGATGGAGACTTTGTTCAAGAAGCATGAGATGGGCGAAATTCCCCGTGTCGACTGGCTAGATCAGATGGTCTTTCGCAGTTTCGAGAAGCGAGGCCTTCAAGCCGCAAAGTCATCGATGCAGATGCTCCAGCGACAGCGAGCTATTAACGGAGAGAACGACCTCAATGATCGAGATAATGAGAAAGGCGAGGATGGGCGACCAGGTCCTTCGACGTTTCTTCTCAACGTCGAGTTGCCACGTTTCGATTTTCCCGTCGTCTTTGCCGACCACGAATACGATCCTCCCCCGATCTCGGCACTTCAAAACCTTTCAGTCTCACAAGCCAGCATGGCTCACCGTCAGCCGCAGGTTCAGTATGGACCAGGAATTAACGCACTTAGTGAAAGCTCATATGGGCTTGAGGGGCGGCTGATCAAGGTCTATGATCCCGAGGCTGGCCATAGAGACAACCCGGCAGAGGCGAAGCATCGTCGATTGTTCCGAAGCTCTCACCGACATGGCATCCTCGACAAGGACTTAAAACCGAATGCCAAGGTTCGAGATGAGCTCAATCTCATCATGTCGTATCCTCCAACCCAGGTCCTTACACCAGAGGAGACGGATTTGGTGTGGAAATTCCGATATCATTTGACCCGAGATAAGAGAGCCTTGACCAAGTTTGTCAAGTCAGTCAACTGGGGCGACCAGAGCGAATCGAAGCAAGCTGTCCAGGTGCTTGGGCGGTGGACTGCGATCGACGTCGATGACGCTCTTGAGCTCCTTGGCCCGTCGTTTGACAACTCGGCAGTCCGGTCCTATGCCGTGGACCGACTACGCAAGTCAGACGATCAAGAACTGCTCCTATACCTTCTTCAGCTGGTGCAGGCTCTCAAATACGAGCACATTTCGACAGACTCGGACGAGGAGAGCAGCCACGATTCATCTTTAGCCCGCTTCTTGATTCAACGTGCTGCGGCGAACTTTATGCTGGGAAACTATTTCCATTGGTATCTAATGGTGGAATGTGATGACCGCAGCCCTGAACAGGGCATCGATAACCGAAATATCTACCGAAAGGTTGCTTACGAGTTCATGACGGAGCTTGTCAAGCAGCCAGGCGGTACAGAGACACGCAAAACTCTTCTGCGACAAGCCGAGCTGGTTGCCATCCTATCCAGGATCGCACAAGAGGTCAAGACGTCAAATGACACGGTAGCGAAGAAGGTCGACAAAGTCAAGCACTTCTTGGCAGATCCCAAGAACGAGCTGCTTACCTTTGATCCGCCCTTACCGATGCCTCTCGATCCATCAATATTGATTACTGGTGTCGTGCCAGACCAAACCCTGGTATTCAAGTCTTCACTGAACCCGTTCAAGTGCACCTTCAAGACTACTACCGGAAGCACTTATCCCATCATCTTCAAGTTGGGTGATGATCTCAGACAGGATCAGCTCGTGATCCAGATCATTACACTGATGGATCAGCTCCTGCAGAAGGAGAACCTGGATCTCAAGTTGTCTCCCTACAAGATCCTGGCAACCAGCACATCAGCAGGCGCCTCGCAGTTTGTCCAGTCTGCAAGCTTGTCCAGTATTGTCAACAAGTTCCGGCAAAACCCAGCGTTGGCCTACCTCAAGTATCATAACCCAGACGACAGGCAGCCTCTGGGTGTGCGACAAGAGACGCTGGACACTTATGTGAGATCCTGCGCGGGCTACTGTGTCATTACATATATCCTAGGTGTGGGTGACCGTCATCTAGAGAACCTGCTACTTGCCCCCGACGGCCACTTCTTTCATGCCGACTTTGGTTTTATTCTTGGTCGAGATCCTAAACCTTTTGCGCCCCTGATGAAGCTTTCTAAAGAGATGGTAGACTGTATGGGCGGCGTGCAGTCAGAGCACTATCAGCAGTTCAAGCAGTACTGCTTCCTGGCATACACGGCATTGCGCAAGTCGTCAAACCTGATACTCAACCTCTTCAGCCTCATGGTGGACGCTAACATCCCAGATATCCGGCTGGAGCCGGACAAGGCGGTACTTAAGGTGCGGGAGCGGTTCCACCTGGAGCTCAGCGAGGAGGAGGCTCTCAGATACTTTGACCGGGTTATTGAAGATACGCTAACGGCGTATGCGCCTGTTGTGATTGACAAGTTGCACGAGTGGGCGCAAGCTTTTCGAGCATAGAACTCTTGGTGACTGGCTGTGTCTAGGTACTTGGAGTTTTGGGATATTCGACACAAGGGCATTGTTGATCAAGATAGATTATTTAGTTAATTTTTACTGGGCTGCCACGCCGTTGGTGCTATGTTCTGTCCAATTTATGTCTCTCCAAAGACAAAGACGCCCTTGCCATTGCGGAATCCCTGAAGACCCTGCTGAACAGCGTTGCGGAGTGTCTCCTCTTCCGTCTCCCAGTCCCACTTGACCTCATCAATAGGAACATCACGGAACTGGCCTGCGCGGACGATATCAAGGATGTCGTTAATCATGTGCTTGCGACCGGCAGGGTCACGCTCGTTCCACTTGCTCAGCCAAAAGCCAACGAAGCGGATGTCCTTGAAGATTAGGAGACCGACAGGCAGGGACACGGGCTGCTTGGCCATGCCGCCATAGGTGACCATGCTGCCGCCCTCACCGAGGGCCCGGGCGATCTGAGTAGCCGACTTGCCTCCGACGCAGTTGAGGCCGAGACCGATCTCCTCGCGGCCGCCTCGGGTGATTTCCGCGAGCTGATCCCTCCATTCACGGGAGAGGAACTTGGACTCAGTGACGACAATGTCGGCTCCAAGGTCGTGGAGCTCCTTGACGAGAGCCTCGGTCGCCTCGGGAGTATCGCGATCACGGACAACGTTGATGCTCCTCAGACCCCAGCGCTTGCCAAACTGGATAGCTGCTCGACCAACGCCAGAGTTGGCACCGTTCTGGATGAACCACTGCCCGCTGTTGACCTCGAGAGGGCGCATACCCAGGCCGGCCTTGGGACCGGCATTGGGGCCGTAGTGGCGCAAGATACGGTAGGCCGTACAAGGGTTCACACTGACGGTAGCGACCTGCGCAGGGGTCAAGCCCTCCTTTTCAATCTTGATGAATTTGTCGGCCTCGTCGACAGCATGCGTCCTCCAGGTACCAAACTGGCCGATGGCAGGGATAACCCAGTCACCCTTTTGCAGAGAAGAAGAGGAGGAGCCGACTGACACAACCTCAAAGACACCTTCGTTGCCGGGGACGACAGAGGGCTCGGGAGTGCCAATTAGAGAGGTAAAGGGTGGCTTGGAGCCGTAGGTGCCCTGGACGGTGTTGATGTCGGCGGGGTTGATGGGAGCGGCGAGGGATCGGACGAGGACCGAGTTGGAGGGGATGGAGGGGGAGATGGAGTGTCGGTGGAGTCTAGAAGCTGTTAGCGAGGGTATATGGGCAACAAGTGAGAGGAAGAACATACTGGAGCACATCAGAGGGCTCGCCATACTTGGAGAAGACGAGCGCCTTTGCCTGGGTGTAGCCATAAGGACCCGACTTGTATCGCGCCGCAACGGTGGGTAGCCTCTGGAGCTTGGCCGAGGGACGAGCAAGGCCCGAAGCGAGGGGTCGAAGACGGAGACACTGCGAGCTCGCCATGATGAGACGGAAAAATCAATTAATCTGGAGAGGATACAAATTGATTTACTTGTCGGGCGTAGAAAGTCGCACGACTTTTTTTCACCTCGACAAGAAAGAACCGAGCTTAAACGGGAGCTGTCGCTCGAATGACGTTGAAGAGGCGGAGGCACGGGCCAATCAGAGCTGGCAATTAACCGGGGACGGCCATTCGGCGGCGATGGGGACCGAAGCATGCGGGAGATGGAGATGGGATCCTCTTCGGGCGTGGCAAGTGGGGATTGGGGATTGGGGGCTGTCTAAATCGGGAAAACAGGGACGACGAGATGGGTAATTGTCGCGGTGAGATTGGGAATAGTGGCAGAGTTTCACAACTTGCATTTTTTGTGGTGGGTTGCCCAAAGTCGTTTAGGCCTCGATACGAAGAGAGCTTGTATCTTTTTTCACCCAACCCTGAACTTCCGAGGTACTTTGGGCATAGCACCAGGAACGGTTGCACTAGAGATGCAACGCTACGATTTAAAAATCGATAAAAGGGGTAGACAATCCGTTCCGTTTTGAGGTACAGCGATCAATCATCTTGTGCTCGTGAGAGGAAGAGAAACAAAAAAAAAAAAAGTGTTTCCCGTGCCAAGAAGGGAGGGTGGGATCTGATATGGAACCCATAGATGCAAGACAAGGCGTTGGAACATGTCTTGATCGATCACCTGCTGGCTTTCTGTCCCTGGTTTCCCCTGGAGACACGATCCTATCTGCTGTGTTTTGTTATGAGAGCTTGATAATATAGCGCATGATGATATTAGATTGCTCTCGAGGAAAGGATATAACAGTCTATGCGGCACAGCATCTGTTACTAGCAAATTCTGGTAAGCTGCAATCAAAAGAGCCCAGGTGCAAAAAACTGCAAGCCGCATGCCAAGTGCCTGCATGCGCCGTAGGTGGTTTGGTAGGTAGCACAGAGCTAGTTAGCATGTGAGATTTGATGGCCCGGGAAGCTGGATCTCTCTGCTACAGGCCCGTTTGCTCCGGGGCTTTTACCCTCGAGAAGAGTGAGCCGTTGCTTTTTATCAGTCGACATTCGGCCCTTGGACTGTGTGCGGTGGGAATCGAAAGATGGCTGCTGCGGCACGCGTTTCTTCTTGTGTGGTTTGGCGTGGACGTATGTGGCGTGGAGGGGTTGTATAAGGGAGAGGAGGAAGGGAGTGAGAGCGAAGCAGTGGAGGTGATGTGAGATATATACGTATGTACGTATGATGGACAGATGAAATTGTCTAAGCCATGAACGTCCTGAATTGTTTCCAATGCTGTTTATCTGCCTGCGTCCACCAGCCCCAGCCCGTGCCGTGCCGTGCTGGGACCTGACCCAACTGCATGACGGTAGTTGACAGCTGGGTAGGTACATGAAAAGTAATGGGCGGGACGGGAGGTGCCGCCTTGCCAGCCAGTCAAAGCCAGGTACCAGAGCTCCAGAGTTGGGTACCTGGGGCTTGTCCACCTCTGGCCACCGCCTTTGTTGGCTCACCAGCTCACCCAGAAGCCCTCGTGGCTCCAGTGCCCTCCAGCGGGGTCCGCACCGGCCGGTGGGTTCGCTGCAGCTCCTCCAGGGGCAGGCCCAGCAGCGAACCACCGGCGGCGAGGTTCATAGGTACCTCTGCGGTACTGGCGGTACCTCGAGGGTACCTGGCCTTGCTCCCGTCATGACATTCTCCACCCCTGGCCGCCTTTCACGACCTTCTCTCTCAGACCCCATCCTCCACCATTCTTTCTTGCAAAAACATGTGTCCTCCCTCTTTCACCTCCATCCCTTTTTGCTTCTTTGCTTCTTTGCCGTTTACCATCAAAACCTTTGAGCTTATCCGGCTCGCTCACCGCAATTGACCGGGATCATCCCAAGATCCCAAAAGCACGCCACGCCGCGTCCTCAACCCTTGCAAGTTCTAACGACAAAAGCCACCCGACCCCTGCTCCAGTTTTCCACCTCCCATCTTGGTCCCTGACAGGCTACCTCTACCTTGCCTTACCTCTACTACTCTATTCCTGGGTCCTTGGCCGTTTTACGCTCTCCTTTCTCGTCGCGCCCTGTTCGTTCCTGCGCTCGCTGCGGGGAGTCAGTCGAAACTCTGCTTCGTCATCTCATCCCGCTTGTTGGATCCCAGTCGTCGACTTAGACGTCACTCAACGAGAGAGACTGCCATCTTCACCTTGGCCACCCGCGTCTTGAGCTCCTCCAGTCGCCTCGCCCTTGCTCCCCCCTCGCTCGCTACCCCTTTCCGAACTCGGGCCCTCGCCATTCATCGACCCGTGCTCCATCTTCGATCCGTGCCACGACCTGTTGCTGTTGTCGACTGAGACTGACCTCACCACCGCCACCATGTCGTCTCTTTTCAACAAGAGCGGCGGAGGCTCGCGCTTCCAGCTGCCCGCTTTGAACCTCAACTTTGGAAGCATCACAGACGGCACCAACATCCCGCCGCCTCCGGACTCGCCGGTTCAAAAGGTGCCAACTCCTCCCCAGACGCCGCCGCCCGTCAAGGAAGTCGCGAAGGAGACCGAAAAGGACACACAGAGCAATGTCGTCAGCGACGACAGCAAGGAAACGCCCCAACAGAGCATTCCTGCCTCCTCCAATGGTAATCTCGCTGGAACCAAGCGCTACGCGGATGAAGATGTCCCCCTGAGCCCGGCAGCTTCGAGCCGTCAAGGCAGCATCCGTCGCCTATTCAGTAGGACCATGTTGAATAACAATTACGCAGAGGGCCAGAACCAGAATCCATCGAGCGCGAGCCTCGCGGCTGTCACCAACGGCCGACCTTCCAGCCAGGGCGGCTCCAGCTTCCTCGACGAGCGAAAGTCGAGGAGGAGCAGCGGCTGGTTCAGACGGATCAGGACTGGAGAGACAGGGTCCAAGCGAATCAGCACAATGAACTTCGAAGAGCCTCCTCGCGCGCCCACGCCTACGGCCACGATCAAGAAGCCTTCGGGACCGCCGCCTCCCATGATCCCCGAGTTGACCGATCTCGAAAAGGACGAGGGAAGTCTGGGTGATGATCTGTTTAAGAACATCAAGTAAAACAACAACAACTCGAATTACGGCTGTCGAGAGCCACGCTCGACTGGCCAATGCTGGCTAAACAACCACCATCTGTTTTTTTTTCTTACACTGTTTGCATATTCAAAGACCGAAGATTGAGACACCCTCGCCCACCACTTCTCGCCCCCCTTTTTCACCCGAGCAACCAAGCACCTCACGAGACGGTCGACGCCTTGGAATATTCCCCTTCTATTTTTATTTAACGATTGGTTTCTGCTACCCAGAGGCCGATTGATCCGCCTTCTTGCTGGGGAGGGCGCACGTGGTGGTGGGTGAAGGGAGATGTAGAAGAGGAGGAAATGAAGAGCGGCATGAAGGCAGCTCATCAAGATACCCAACTTGTTTCGCGGCTCACTAAATCGGTGTTCGATATATGGATTTGTTCGTCTTGTTCTTCTTTTGATTTGGCATTCATTGATTTGGTTTCGAATCGCCACCACGACGCTTCACGAAGTGTATCGTCATCATGTCTTCACGTCACCCGTCCGTTATTACTTGACACCACACCTGCCCTCGCCTCGACGCAACGCTCTACACCGCCATGCCACGCGAGGGATTGTTTCTGAATATTATTACTACTACTTCTGGGAGGCGGTTTGAGTCCCGGGCTTTTTTTATGCCGGGAGATTGGGGAAAGGGGCTGTCTGTCACGGCCACTCCCCAGGGCTGTACATCTATTGGTACCTACTTGCGGAAAAGCCGTGCAGGAAGAGTGAGAGAAAGAGAAAGAGAGAGAGGTTGGAGACAAAAGAGCCAAGATTTCTGGCCAAAGCTTTTATTATCCGGGGAGGGAGCCGATTGTGTTTATTTTGGATACGAGATTAGAAACAATCAATGCTTGGGCGCGTTTGCTGGCCCCGATTCTCACGATCATCTCCCATGCCGGCCTCACGGTCCTCAACTTGTCCCATGCGGTGAAGATGCTGACTCGGGATTGTAGAATGTGGCTTGCTTGCGCGTCGATTGTCGAGCATGGACCAGGAGGCGCGAGATGGACGACCCGCGCCAACCGGGAGGGGGATAGACAAGGGTGTTGGTTGTTGTCATTTGTGTAATCGTATTCATATCCGTATCCTTTGTGCGTGTCGTATCTCCTCATCAGTTCATCATGTCCAACTGTGGCTCTTCCAAGGTGTCATGAATAGCATCATGGCCAGCCGTCTCAGCTCCGAAACTCATCATCTCGCCACCTCGTACTCGTGTCTCCACTAAAGGAAGAGACTCCTGCATACAACTTGGCTTCTGTCACTGGCCAACACAACTGACACAAGCTTGGCCTACTCCACGACCTCCTCACATGTCTTTTGTCCCTAATGATATAGACCGGGTCGAAACGATTTGAACACGTCTGCTCCATCTCAGACACTCAAGCCCTCGTTCCTCAGCTTCTCGTACAGTGTCCCCATGGACGCCGCATAGCCCGGCACCAGAATGCCCTCGCCGGTAGGCACTGGTGCATTGAATAGAGGAACCACTCTCGCGGCGCCCTTGGTGACCTCGAGAATCGTTCCGTCGCCAAGTTCCTCGTTCACGACGAGCTGCCACATGCCCTGGGCAATCTCTTCGGGTTCGATAAGGACCGTGTCTTTATCCAGCATCACAGCCTTGGTTGGGTCATCGTGCCAGAGAGGCGTCTGCCATTATCAGCTTAAAGTCAAGTGTGTATCGTCATTGATGCTCACCCTCACTGCACCGGGAGCTACACATCCCACGCGGATGCCAAGCTCATCACGTAGTCCTCCCAGGGACCGCACGAAACCGTGTAAGCCATGCTTGCTTGCAAAGTACAGCGGCGTCGTGATGCCCGCCCCATAGCCCGCCATGCTACCAACGTGCACAAGAGTACCTTTCTGCTTGGTCTTGGTCCAGTAACCAATAGCCAACTGACTCAACCGGATAGGAGATGCAAGGTTGACGTCTAAAACAGCGTAATGACCTGGATCCGCATCTGCAGGGTCGGCAGAGACTGTGTCCGGGTTGCTCTCCGTCTTGGGAGCTTCCCAAAAGGACGCCCACTTGGGCTCAAAGAGGCCAGCACCTGCAACGACGATGTCGACGGATGAGAACTTGTCCACGGCCGTCTTCCACACTGAGCTCAGCTCTGGCCAAGATGCAACGTTGGTCTTTTGAAAGAAGGCGCCGGCTTGGCCGTCTGCAGCCGGGAAGGGGTATTTCTTGAGGAGCTCTTCGGCTTCTGGTTGCAGTTTAAGGTCGGCGATGAGAACTGAGCAGCCCTTTTCGAGAAGCATACGAGCGAAGCACAAGTTGATGCCTTGTGTCGATATTAGCTATTGAAACCCTCATAGTCGGCTGCGTCAACTTCGTACCTGAGCCAGCCCCAGTAATGAGGGCATGTTTGCCCTGGGCAGTAATAGTGGTCATTCTGAAAGCTAAAAGATTGTTGGTTCTTCAATGTCACAATGAAGGATTCAGTCCAGGGTCTTCAAAGTTACAGGGTTGGTTAAGTATCGGGAATCTCACAACCACCCTGGTTGTTTTTAATTCAACCGAAACGGTGATGAGACGAGCATCAGTAGCGGACACAGACCCCGATTCTCTGCGGGGTATCTCACATTAAAAAGAAGAAGAGAGACATGGGCCGAGCATGGCCTCATGAGCCAAGCCCTGCCGCTGCAGGCCCTCAGGTCCTGGCCTTCTCCTCATCCACGGATCCCTGCATCTCGGGGAGGACAGGATCCTCGGGCTTCCCATCACGGCATGCCCAGCCGTCAACCAGACGCAGCGTCTCGCGGCTCCACAGCCTGTTCATGAGGGATAGCCGCACGGGGACCAGGGCGATGATGATGAGGGGGAAGGCGGGCGCCGCGACGGTGAGCGTCACACCAAAGACGATGCCTGTGAGGATGATCTGGGTGACTGTGTAGGCGTGGATGCCGAACCAAGTCACGCCGGGGGGCAGCTCGTGTAGGTCTGATGGCGGGGTGAGAAGCTGGACGACTCGCTCGAGGATGGGGTTGACTGAGAGGGACTGGTAGCCCATGAACATGAACAGACCGGCGAGCACCGACGTCTGTGTGAGTCCGAGTAGCTTCTGTAGTGGCGGAGAGACGAAGACGAGGATCATGGCTGCTTGGATGAAGTGCGAATATCTCTGCTCATATGTCCGCGCAACCGGTCGAGGTGAATCTGGCTGCTCGCCTTCTTCAGCGGGAGGGCTCTCGAGAACGTAATGCATCAATGACTCTGAGTGTAGCGGCGCCTGAGGGAGGAGTCCATTGGCTGGAGGGATACCCAAGATACCGCAGATGATGGTGGTTGTTCCCAGAAGAACAATATCCCAGGCATATCCGCCAGGCTTCTTCGTTCCGTACCGCTTCACAGTACAGATAATGCTGCTAATCTCGTGATCAAAGTAGAACAGGACAGTGACGATAGCACCAGGGATCATGGATAGAAATACCCATTCCACAGGCAGATCCCAGAAGCGCACAAAGAAGGTGTGTCGGTCAGGGTTCGTAGGCCTAAACTTGGTCTGGACCTCGAGGCGAACGTGGTCAAGGTCCGCCAGCTCCCCGATATAGGGGATGCCGATCCAGAAGACGATAGAGATGGCAGCAGCATACTCTGTTAGTCCAAGACGAACATAGCGATGAAGCATGGGCTTCCACGAGCTTGCCGTCGACAGCAGGATGGCCAGTAGACATGTTCCAAAGGCACCGATGATGGCGTACAGAAAGGCAGCCAGCGAGACACGGGCGTGTGTGCGCTTAAGCTCCATGGCAGCCTTGTGGAAGTATATGACGCTGTTGAGCAGGGAAAAGATGTCGGCACTAAAGTGCGTCACGTACTGCATGGTCCAGTCGTGGGCGTTGAAGATTGCCAGGAGGTAGTGCATCCACCCGGCGTGGATGAGAGACCATGCCATGACAGGGAGGAACTCGACCTGTAGACTATGAGAACGTGTTCAAGATGGGGTCTGGAAGATCTTACTTGGAAGTGTGTTTCACATAGTTCGTAGATGTTTTCAGCCAACACAGAAAAGGGGCCCGTGACGCCCAAGATGGTGAGAGGTTGGCCGGAGAAGCTACATCCATCAGCATGTGATATTCGGGAATGGCAGTCAGCTCACTTACACAGAAAAGATCAACCCGCAGAGCCCAGTGCTAAACACCACCTCGATAGTTCCCCAGGACTTGCCCGTAAGAGTGTACAAGTCACTGGCAAATGTGATTCCTGGCAGGATGTTGGTGAAGAAGATGTAGACGGCGCTCGCAATCACCTGCTGATTAAAGACTTGCCAGTCCGATACCCATCGGTTCCTGAGGTTGACCATGTCCTGCTTCAGCAACCGAAAGGGGCGAAGTTTGCCACCCTTTCCAAAGTACTTGGAGGGCTGACCGGATGCATCGTTGGTGCTGAATGTTTCATCTTGGACTGCTTGGTTGCCTGGGCCGTTCTGTGATGCTGGAGTGATGGTGTTCCCAGATCCAAAGGTAGGTGTCCTCTCCATCTCAATTGACCCAACCGGCTCGTGCCTGGTCATTTCTCGAAGAAGAGAATGCGTCTCCGTCAACGACAATTTGAAGCAAGAAGTAAAAACAGCGCAATTATTTTGTGGGAGTGAGACATGCTGAAGCCCTTTCCAGTCTGGTCTGGGACCTCAAGCCAGCTTATATCGTCTCTTGCCTTCAGTTCCTTGGTCTAGAGCATGCTCTTGGCATTGTCTTGGCTCTAGATTCAGATCTTGGCTTTTATTCCTCTTGTGTATGTCGTCGGTGAACCGAATGGATTGCTAGGGCTTCACCCGCACACTCAATGGATGAATTGATAACGCGTGGTCGCTCCTCAATCGGCAATTGGCTCAGCAAGTTCTCTTGGTATGACGTCATGAGGTGAGCTACCGACTCTATCTCCAAAAAGTCTTATCTCCACGTGCCGGGGTGGGGCGAGGCTGAAGGAGGGACAATTGTGCAAGGCTGACCTTTACATCATCTTTTTTTCAAGGGTCCAGACCCTTCGTGTTGATGGTGACAGATGCGAATCTTGAGGCGCACGTCTAGAAACATGTTCCCGACAGCCAATCCCGAGTGATATCCAAACCCCGCGACAACCATGGCCAAGTTCATCCCCCGCCAGGCCTTTTCCATCCCAGGCTCGGTCCCCAAGACCTACTACATCGGCCACCACGCCTCCGCCCAGCAACAGGTGGTGAATAAGCTCTCCAACATCTCCCTGATCCTCGAGTGCCGCGACTTTCGCCTTCCGCTATCCACCCACAACCCCCGCCTCGAGCGTGCCGTCGCCGGTCGCCAGCGCCTCGTCGTCTACACAAAGTCGGGCTTCGGCAGCGACACCCCCGGCGCCGCGAAGGCACTGCGAAAGCTACACGCCGACCGCTGCGTCATCTGGGACAAGACCGACCCCGCCACCACAAAGGCTTTGCTAAAGAAGGTCAAGGAGGTTGCGCGGGAGGCGGACTCGCTGACAGGCCTGTGGGCCATGATCGTCGGCATGCCCAACGTCGGCAAGAGCTCGTTGCTCAATGCGCTACGGAAGGCCGGTATGCCGGGGCAGACGGCCAAGGTCGCAAAGACGGGGGACCAGGCGGGCGTGACACGAAAGATGAGCACGCCCGTCCGTATCCTTGAGCCTGAGGCACGGGGCGGAGTGGGTGACGGCGCCTTTGTCCTGGATACGCCCGGCATCTTTCAGCCATATATCGATGACGGCGAGACCATGATTAAGATTGCCCTTACGCAGGGCATCAAGAAGGGGCTGGTACCGGACGTTATTCTAGCTGATTACCTCCTCTACCGGATCAACCTCGTGGATCCCACCATATACGAGCGATATTGCCCTCCCACAAACGACATCGAGGAGTTGCTCGGGGCCGTAGCCAGGAAGGAGGGCAAGATAAAGCGCGGTGGACACCCCGTTCTTTCGCGCGCTGCTGACAGACTCTTGTTCCAATGGCGAGAGGGAAATCTGGGCAGGTTTGTCCTCGATGACATATCAGACAGCGCCATTGAGGAATACCAGGCCTGCATGGCAAACCCCAAGCTGAGCCTGAACCAGGCAAAGAAGCTGCAGAAGCAAGCACGCGCCCAAGAAAAGGCGGGTGCGTAGTATGACCTCGGGGTCCTAAACCTGTGTGTCATTGTATCGTTGTATCATATATCTGTCTGTATAGACGACATTTTCCATGTACACTACCTAACGACGCTCTGTTATTCATATCCATCCCCCCGAGATTGATGCTTCTCCCATAATAATGCTGCGCCATTGCAGCTTTGTAAGACGCCAATGGCAAACTCTTTCAACCAGGCATACTGGGGTATAAGAAAAGAGCCGGAACACCAAAGAGCCTAGACCTCGTGGTTGGTTCCGGATAAAAGACGAACGAGAAACCGTAACTAATGAGCGATGAAAGATAACCGCATCCCTGCATCTTGCCTTGATGCTTCGTGACGCCCCGTGATGCACCCAACCGTGAACTCCAAAAAGATTCAAGAAACCATGACCGCCCATCATTGTCACCTCCTAGCATAGCAGGGTGCTGTCGAAACCCGGTGCTGTATGTGCTTAGGTGTACTGGCTCTGCCACTTGACCATATCCCGTGTTAGAACGTCCATCATCTCCATACAGTTCAGATCTTTGAAATCCTTGTCGTGAGAAGATTCCCTGGTCGATCCGTTCTCCACTGCCATGGACTGGTTCTCGGATTTGCCAGCTACTTGTGGGACAGGAGTCTCCTGGGGTGAAACCTGTCCGCTGCTTGCGGCCCCGTTGGGCACTGGAATGGCTTCTGCCGCAAGATCTACCTGGGTCCGCGAGATAAAGTCCATGATGGCGCCGACACGCCGCTTCATATCCATCATGCTCAACTTATGATGTGGGGCTGCCTTTGATTTTCCATGTCGGTGGTGCTCGTTGGTCGCCTTGGAATGGCCTGTTGTTGAATCGTCCCCATTCTTCTGAATGTCTCGCGACATTGACCGTGCCGGAGATTCGCCATCCGCGTCACGGTCTCTAGTATACTGGTTTCTGCCCTTGCCCTTCTTGTGAGTATTTCTGCCACCTCGTTTATGGATATTCGTGGTCGGAGGGTGGCTCGCGGGTGGAGTGTCAGGGACTGGCTGAACCGGAGGAGCTGGAGCCTCGGTCACAATTGGAGTCTCAATGCTCTTTGCCGTAGGCGGTTTGACCGGGGCGACAGGCGTCTCGTCAGAAGGATCCGAATCTACCAAAATTAGCAAGCGAATATAGTCTCAGACAGGTTCAACATACCCTCTCCACGGCGCCTTTCTGCGCGTCCTTTGCGCTTATCTGCTGCCTCTTGCCTCTGACGTTCTTTGTCTTCTTTTTCCGTCTTTGCTTTTTGAGTCTTGTTATTTCGAGCCTTTTTTGCGCCACTGCGAGTGCTCGACTCTTCATCTGACTCTTCGCGACTGGTGGCCTCGACAGGTTGAGCAGGAGGCGAAGCGGAGCGAGAACTGGTTCGCTGTCTCTTGACATTCGCGTGGCTTCTCGTTGCCGTCAGCTTATCATCCCGAGGCTGGGTATGAAGGGCGACTGACTCTTCACTGTCACTCCGCCCCCGCTTGGCTCTCCTGGTCAAGGCCTCTGGCGCATCGTGAGGAGCATCTTCCTTGCTTGCCTCAATGGCGCGAAGGAGTTGTTCATCTTCGTAGGCTCGGTCGCGGCTGTTCATTGTAGATCGGCGCTTCGACGTCTGCGAAGCAGAGGTAGGGCGTGAGTTTTTGCCTGTCCCGTTCTTTGGGGAGCGAGTCCCCTCTTTGGCAATCGAGGCAGCCCGCGACGTGGCCCGCGATGGGCGATTGAGAGGAACATATTTCGAGTACTTTTGTCTGTCAAGCAGAGGATATTAGCATTCGGGCAAAATCAACGCTGGCGTGTGAACTTTGCAGTGGGCCAAGAGCGAAAGAGGCCGACGGTGAGTCGAAAAAAGTCGACCACAGCCATTCGGACGAATTTCGAGATGGCCAGTTCGCATTAAATCGAGACAGAAACTGACTTACCCGTTGCTTGCAGTATGGATTTTATGTAGGTCTTTGCGACATTGCTCGCAGAAATATTCTTCGGGGGAGCTTTCGGCACTGAAAATGCCTACACAGGCACCGTGCTGCCAGACTTTGCAAACGTCGCATTGAACGAAGAAGCCGGTAACATCTTCAGTGAACTCAATGGAGGCGAAAAAGTCGGCGTCGGGTCCCTCCACAGGTGGGCGACCCGGGTAGTCCTCAGAATCGCAGATGCAGCGGACAGCCTCATCTTCCTCCTCCTGGAGGTCGTCGCTTCCATTTGCCATGTCAAAATTGTCAGGCCTGGAAGCCTTTTCGGTATCGTCGTCGTGATTACGTTTTCGCCGGCGACCGAGGAGGGTGTCGTCGAGATCCTCAAAGGGCTCCGACGACAATGAGGCGCTAGGCGTGGACTTGGTGGAGGAGGGCTTGACGACGGACCTCGTGTTCCGTTCGGCTCGGCCAGAGGTGCTCGACGAGACAGATGATTGCTGGGATTGTGAATTGGTCGCGCGGGCTCTCGATGACCGTCGCGGCGAGGGAGGTGCCATGAGTGAGTCGGGTCACCGAGGTGGGGAGAGGAAAAGAGAAGGAGACGTGAGACGTGAGGAGGACGAGGACGAGACCCAAGGTCCGGTAGGCGAGTATGGGCGCGTGTAACACTGCCGAGAGAAAGGATGTATAGTTAAAGCTGCTAAAAGAATCGGGGAAAGGTAGGATCGCGAGAATTGGTGTGTGGTGCGGTAGCGATCAAGGCAGATGTGGGAGCTGGGCCGGAGACCAGCGTCGACGAGAGAGACTAGAAGGTCGAGGAGGAGCAGTCGAGTTGAAGACAAGATTGGCAAGCAAGCATGTCGTAGAGGAGTAAAGGCGAAGCAGTCATGACACGGAGGAACCGCAACAATGTGTGTATGGGCGAGACGAGACGAGAGGAGAAGCTTGGTCCGGAGGAGGAGAACGGGAAGAGATGGACGGAAGCGTGGGAGAGCGAGCGAGCGGCATGCATCAGAGAGAGCGAGGGAAGGTGGGCGCGGGCCTTGAGTGGGCGCGGGCCTGGGTGGGCGAAGCGCGGCGTGGTGTCGCTTCAGAACAGAGCCGAACCACTACAGCACCACGAAATTCGCCAGGTACCTGGAGGAGGTACCTCACAGGGGTCCTAGGGTCCATATCCGCACTGGGGGGCACGCGCCTTACAGGGAGCTTCAGCGCTGTCCACCCACTGTGCAGAAATTGTTTCGATTAGCTCGCCCGCGCTGCGAGGCGGGTAATGCCCGGTTGCAGTCCGATAGTCCGCCTTGCGCGGTTGATTTCCGCTGAATGGACCTCAGTGACATCAGGGAATCATTGATGTCGCAGTCAGCAAACTCTCGTCATGGAACTGCCATGTTGTTTATTTCATGACTCACAGTTGTGAAGATGGCAGTAAAATAAAAAACAAATAAAGCATAGTGTAGCTAAATTTATTTAAATATTTAAATCGCCAATAATCCTTAAACCTGACACAGTGCAAATCATCCAAGTCTCGATCATGGCCAGGGAGAGTGGTGGGCGAGGGGAGGGCGAGTGCCACCTTGACAGCACACCAGAGGGGAATTCTGCTGACTAACCTAATAACCGCCCTCGGCCCTCGTTGCAACTCCTAACCTCAGTGACGATTCGCACACTCGAATTACGGAAACCTCCAAGGTGCTGTCAGCTTTGCGCTGTTACGATCTACGTCACTTGCTCTCGGGGCCTTCATCGACGACCTGCTGCTTCATTTCGAGCCTCGTCTGCGCTTGCCCGAGGTGTCCCTCACCCTCCTGGGCCCCGTCCGCCCGTCAGTGACTGGGTAAGCCACCCGACCTTGAACGACCGACAGCAAGCCTGGCGACTATCGGCATAACCGCTGCGAGAGACCGTCGATGCTACAACCAGAGACATCACCAGTGCCAGCCCACGCTCGTCGTAGTCGCAGCTGCTCGGGCATGACATGCCTTGCATCGACGACCATGTTCTGACCCGCACACAGAACGCTTTAGAGCCCGACCGAACCAACTTACCCCCCCTTCGAGCTTTCCAGCGTCAACCAGCCTCGACGCCCGGCGTACCTACCTACGACCTTGATACCCCTTTCGAATTGTACGGTCGATCTTGAATAATCGAGTCTTGTTTGTCGACGTATTTGTACAGATTGCTCCCTCCCGGGCTTGTTTGGGGAAACTTGTCGCTCCACCGTTCTTGGTTATACGGTTTGGGTCAGGGTTATTATACGATGTTTGCTGGGTACGCTTTCCGTTTGATTCCAACGCCGGCGAAGCCCGTCGCAGCCCCCAGCTGGCCGTTGATTGATCACCCCGGACGGTTATCAAGCCTGGGCTGCGGTCGGCGGCATCCCACATGTCCATACCCCCCACCAGCTACCTCTCTGCTCCCATGTCCTCATTCGCTATATTCGTGACTGGTTTCGTCGGCATCATGGCGACATATCTGCTAACGCGAACCTTTCGCTCTTCTCGTGCAGATCATAGCCCCAAAATGTCGCCAGATACTGTATCGTCGCTGTTCCCAGACCGACCGATTCGGCCGCTGCCGAAACGCCGGCTTAGAGAGAGGCTGTCTCCAGACGTTGCGGACTCAATAAAATACCCTCCGTCGACTCACGAAACCACACCTCTCTTTTACTACCCCCCATACACTCTAAAAGATGAAGGAAGCCCGCCGAGGACCGGCTCCACGAGCCCAGTCGAGCAGGGACGCAGGACAGAGTCGGGGCGCAATTACACACCACGGCGGAACGGCGTGGGGTTGTCAGACGGCGACGAGGAAGAGACTGCCTTGCAGAGCAGTCTTGTTACCAGATCACCTCCAGAGACCCTTACTCATCCTGCTCGTCGGCCGTCAAGGCCGGACCCGCCTCGACATCCAAATCCGCAGCCCCCTCCATCAACGACGTCGTCAGTAGACGGCTACGATTCATTCGAGAATACCAATAATAAGAAGAAGAGGAAGATCCCCTCCGCAGGGGACCCCACCCTCAACGGCACTCATGCGCTGAACAACGAGATAGGCTCACTAGCCATATCTTCCAGCACGGCACACTCCCCGGCCGGCGAGCTCCATGGCGATAGGTCGTATGCCCATTCGGGCGCGTACCCAGGTTCGGGAACGTTTTCCACCAGCAACCAGGGAATATCAGGGCCAGGACGAGGCAGATTGGGGCGCTCCAGGAATGGAAGAAGTCCGCTGCGAGCGTTGCCCGACGGTAACACCACGTGGGCTGGACGAGCATCCAAAACTGCACCACCCCAATGGGCACCAGCCGGTGAGTTTTCTTTCATTATTGCCGATTCCTTTTTCATTGCGTGCCTGTGCATTCGCTCAATGATGTATTGTTGCGGCTATCCGCCTTATTATGCAGATTTGCCTATTCGGGCGAATCTCAGATAGACTATTCTCCTGCAGCATTTTGCGCCAACCACGCATAACACACCGGCTGGAAACAAGTGGCGGCACGGAGCCATGCATAGTACTTAACCAGCCAGCTCAGCCGACCCAACCAATTTCTGCATGTTGCCTGCATGTTGTGAAGGCTCTTTCCTCCTTCTTTACAACGAACCGAACCTAACATTGTCTTCTTTATCAACAACACCAAAACATCCACTCAGACGGCTAATTCCAGTCCTAGAACGCGAAGCTCGCGGTATCATCTCTAACGCTATTGCTGTCGCAAACGCTGAGAAGCAGCGTCCTCAACCACAAGAGAACGGGAGCTTACTTCAGCAATACTCTTCGGCAACGAAGACCACACCTGCCTCAGCTCAATTCACCTTCACCTGCGATTCCCAGGTTCCTGGGACGGTTCGGTGGCCTGGTAAGTTTCAGGAGATCGGTAGCTGTAATGGCATACTAACTGGCAAACAAGGTCATTCGAGTAAGCATAGCATGTCGACTCAGACGACGCCAGGCATGTCGGCAGGGATGAACGGTAGCAACGGCTATCATCACGACGGTTCTTCCAAGGCAGCTAGTCGCGGATCAGGGAGTTCTCGTCGAAAGAGCAGACGCCGATTGGAAAAGGAGCTCGACATGGCTGCAAGACACCGCCGTCGAATTGCTGCCGACAATTACTATCAAAACCCCCCAAAGGCGGAAGACATTTGGATTTGCGAGTTTTGCGAGTACGAACGGATCTTTGGCGAGCCGCCGCGGGCACTGATTCAAAAATACGAAATCAAGGACCGACGGCATCGCCAGGAAGAGGCTGACCGTAAGCGTCTTCTCGAGAAGGCCAAGGCGAAAAGTCGAAAAGGCAGGAAGAATGCGAAGGCACCCACGAGAGGACAAACAACAAACCAGAACACTCCTCCAGAGCTAGAGCCAGAGCACGCAGACCCTGACGCCCCTCCTATGAACACGGGCAACGGACATTCCACGCAGTCCGAGGACGACTACGTGGACGGGCTTGATGATCACTACTCGGATGCAACTGGGCATCATTTGCATCGGGGGGATCCGGGCATACCGGCGGGTGCAACCTAGGAGCCGTCGAATGATATGAGAGGCGAGGCAGGCCAGCCGATTAAATATTGGCTTGCTGTTGCTTTCAGATTTCTCATTGGACGACCTGATAGCTAAGGATCGAGAGCCACTCGGTGAGGAGGAGGCTCTAGGAAGCGACCTTTGTTTACCTAGTTGGGTTTTGAACACGGGAAGTTGGCAGTGTGTTTTTGCACTAAGACGACACGACAACTGTCACTGCAGCATGGATATGTAACGGTGGGATGAACAGTCAGCGTTAAACATATCACATCATAGCTGTCCTAGTGTAGCGCAACCCAATTCACGACCACTCTCAGATAATTGTCCCATAAAAGTTGTTTGCAGTGAGGTGACGGGAAGTCAAGTTACATTGAAGCGGCTCGAAATGAGACGAGTCTGGGACTGACGTCAGGGCGGGCCAGCTAGCAGAACCGGGGCTAATTATAAGCGCTCTGACAGGCAGAGCAGCCGCTCAGCTGGAGAGTGGGCAAGCAGACATTTCGAGATTGAGCTGGCAGCGGCCGAGACGGACCCCAGATGGATAAAAACGCCGAGAAGTAGATCTCGGCAGATGGAGAACCTATGGCTTGGTTTGCCGTTTGTCAGGAGAGGTGAGCCTGAATGGGAACTGATCTACAAGTAGCTTGCATGGACCGGATGTGTGGAAACAAGGTTGGTGAGCTGCACATGATGGAAGCTGAGCTGAGGGCTGTGCCCGGCAAGAGTGCAGTACAGCGAAAACACTTGTCCAGCTCTGCTTACACAGCCGTTGGCTTCTGTCCTGTATCCGTAGTGTCAACGGCATCAGCCGTTCATCCTCCCAATCATCAGGACCCTTGACGTACATGTTTGATGCGAGCATGACGACTCAATTAAAGCAAAGCCCTGGCTGGCCCAGCCGGAACAAAAGCTGCAGTGGGGTCCCTCCTGTTAACCTCAAATTGGGTTAGCGCGGCTAGCGTGTCGAGCTGGGCCTAGTGGCTTGATACCTTTCGTCATCAGTTCTCCGTTCTCATCTTGGATCAATTCCAAGAATCCTCATCTTCCTCTTTTTTAAGTGTACGGCCCTGGCCCGCCCTCTACTGCTCCCGACACTCTAATCATCACATTCCAGAGCCATTATTTCTTATTTTCCCGTCCTCCTGGATTCTCATGCCCGCAGCCTGTTGAGATCTGTTGGCGTCCGCGCCGCTTTTGACCTAGCCCGCCATGTTTGGAGGTTCGAGGAGGCATCGCCCTCCCACCCAGGTGAGAGACAACCATTTTGAGGCGCTTCTGCAAAGCCGGTTTTGGCTTTTGACTTTAGTGCGCGAGTGCGCCAGGCCGATGCGATGCAATGACAAGCCGCCATCCGATCCATTTGACAGACGCTTGTGCGCTTGCATCGGTGGCCTTGATATTAGCTGATGGGCCCTTTTGCGACGTCTTTCGTCTCTCCCTCTTCTCATTCTATCGCAACCTCACCTCCCCTCACCCCAGGCCCTGCTAACATGGCCTTTCCATCCAAGCCCTTGACCAAGGAGACAGCCAATCCTAATGCTGCGACGGCCGCCGCCTCGGCCTTTATGCGACGCGAGCCATCCGTATCCCTTTCATCCGCTGCTGCCGCTGCCGCCCTCAAAGCTCGACCAGCGACACCCACCAATGTATCTCAGGTTCAGTCGAAGCGCGCTATGCGCAGGAGCGCATCAGTTTCATCCACCGGGAGTCGGGATAGGGGGAGACGGGAACTTCAAAGGACTCCAAGCCAAAGTTCCATGACTGAGCGCACCTTTCGATCACCATCGCCGTCGCCCGCTCGCGGCGCCCCTCCCAACGCCCACCACGACGTACCTCCCGTACCCAAGATTCCGAACCATGAGCATCTCAAGACTGAGTCGAAGCCCACATCTCACAAGCGAGCCATGAGCTTGCAGGTCCAGCCCTTTCAGACGGCCAGTCAGAAGATGAAGGATGGACAAGGTTCATGGTTTGGGGCACCAACATCTGGAGACATGTCCAATGTGCGCCGGGCAGCTGTCGCTGATAAGAGGGCATCTGTCGATTTGCGACCCAGCAGTCCAAGTTCTATCAACTTCTCTTATCCCCGTTCCATGCTGGAGCCCTCGGCTGCATCTGACAATGCCATGGTATATGATCCCAACTCCAGGAGGATGGTCCCCCGAGCAGAACTCCTCCTAGTGGAGCAACGCGTCAGGAATGCATCCGAGAAACCAGTCCGACGGCACAAACACGAGGGATCAAGAAGCGGTACTCACCTGTCCAAGGGAACTGTCGGAAGGATAAAAGGAACCGCTGTTGAACCCGCTGCCCCGCCGCCCACCGTCACCAAGACTACACAAACCCCTACGGACATTTACTCTACGGTTACGCAAGAACAGACCCCAGAACCGAAGCAAGCCCCACAGCCACAACCAGAGCCAGAACCCGAGTCTGAGTCCGAACTCGAATCCGACCTCGAGTCCGAACCGGAGGTCAAGGCCGAAACTAAATCGGATTTGTCGAGACAACAAACCCTTGTCGACTCGGAGTCGGAGTTGGAATCGGAAGTTGAGGAACCAGTCGAACCCAAGTCTATCAGGGCGGAGCGGATTGAATCAAGTCCGACCGCCGTGGTTTTACCTGAGGCCTCGGTCAGAAAACGACCTTCTGTGGTTCACGAGGTTTCTGACGAAGAGGAAGAGCCCGAGCCTCAGCCTCAACCACAATCTCAACCTCAGCCTGCAAAACAACCCGCCGCGCAACATCATCCAACAGATATTATTGATGCAGTACCAGTCAAGTCCTCCCAGCCGTCTCAGCCTGAGCCTAGTAAGAAGGAACAACAGGAGCAAGTCCAGCCGGCCAGTATCCCAGCTCCGATTGAAAAGCCGAATGGAAGCATTCGTCGGACGCGTGTGCACTCGGAGAGCCCTGCACGCAGCCCTGGCCGGACTACGCACTTCGCGCCAACGACCGATCAATTACTCGTTAGACACGAGCCCCCTCCCCGATCCGTGTCGCCTCGGAAGTCTGCACTCAAGCATTCAAGTCCAACGAGAGATGCCTCCCCCTCAGAGGATGGCTCAGAGGCCTCAAATGCTCTCTCGGGCTTGGTCAACCAAGACGATGGGCTTTCCCGAAGGAGGAGCGTCAGGGTAAGCTTTGACGATCAGAACACGACGGTAGTGGGAGAGTCTGCAGAACCCTCTGAGCCTGAGCCATCCCAAATACCCAGCCCTCAGGCAAAGAAACCCTGGCACAACATCATTGGAAGATATAAGCGAGACTCGATTTCCCTGGATGACGATGAAAAGATGACTCCCAGACCGGCGCTGCCCTCGTTTGGTAGCATTCGCGAAAAGAAGGCGAGAGAGCCAGAAGAGCGACCTCTAGTCCGTCCCCTGGAAAGATCACTCTCTCCGCCAGTGGCTTCGCCTTACTCTCCGGCCAACAATCGACCGGTAGAGCTGGAACAGTCGAGTGATCATGCTATCGGGTCAGTTCTAGCGCGCGAACAGTCTTCCCGAAACGAAGCCAACATTTCCAAATACAGGGAGCCATTGCCTCCGGTAGTGACATCTGTCGAGAGCAGCGGATACATCAGCAACAGCGACTTGAGCTCTGATGATGAATCTGAACCCGAGACGCACACTCAAGCGAAGCCTTCTAGCGAGCCAGTTCCTGAGATACAAACAACCGCCAAGGGTGTTTCGAAACAGCCTGATGTCGACTCTGATGACAACTCAACGCCCAGTGACTACGTGCCGACGATATCGATTACGCAACCCAGTCCTCGCATCCCAGACGAAAGCCGACAAGACTCGCCACAAGACTTTTTCGACGTCCCAGGCGGATTTCCTGATGAAGTCAAAGGCGGATCAGGTGGTTTGGAAATATCCGATGCCATTGGGAACGCTTCTTCAACTACCAAACCCACCAAGACAGTTGTCAAGCCAGCACCGATTACGCCTCAACGGTCATTTGAGTCGACCACCATGTCTCCTCCCAGCCCCCAAATGCACGACATCCAGGAAGAGTCGGAAGAGTCGGAAGAGTCAGACGGGAGCAGCATCTATAGCGACGCATATGAAGATCTCTCTGATATGGAGGGTGATGGCTTCATGTCCCTGAATGCTGTTGTCGAAAGCCCCATCGAGCCGACGCTTCCTAAAAAGGTGTTTGAGAAGGCTATAGCGAAATCCAAGGAGGCCGATGCCTCTCTAGAAGCCACGACGAAGAAGGATGCAACGCAGAAGCCCTTGCAGACACCCAATGACTGGGAGAATGCCAAGGCCTACTGGAGGAGCCTGAGTGCCAGCGAGAGACGCCAGCTTGAAAAGGAGGCTATGGAAGATTCTGATGAGGAGGCCGCTCCTGTAGAAGTGGTACAGCCCGTGAAGCCGAAGCAGAAGAAGCAAAAGAAGCAAAAGGCAGTGGAGAAGCCACAGGAATCACCCACAAAAACCTCATCATCAGAACATCGGGATCCGAATCGAGTCTACCAGATCTCACCTGGCACCACCTGGCCCCGTGACGAGGTTGAGGAGCCTCGAGTCAAGGCTGAGGCGAAGGAACCATCCAAGCCAGCAGGAGGATCAAAGCTTCGAAAGTCTATGAGGGGCCATGAAGCTGCAGTGATTGAGCAGTCACCACCGCCGCAAAGTACCAGCATGCGCAAATCTATGAGATCTGGCGCTACCTCTACGCCAAGCCCTCAGGAAGGCCACTTTCGCAAGTCTCTTCGCCCAGAACCAGAGGCTACCGCAGCCACTGGTACTGGCATGAGAAAGTCGCTCCGAGCCAATGGTTCCCCTGCCAGCATACAAAAGTCCTCCCCTGCTCTGAGAAAAGACTCTCGACCTGCCTCTTATCAGCCGTCAACCACGACAGAGCCAGCCCAGGCACATCGCCGACACCACTCAGAGGAGAGAGTTCCTATCACGAAGCCAAGCCTGAGACGACGGGGCTCTGATTCTAGCGAGAGCAGCTTTCGACGTGCTCGGGTTGGAGGCGGGGAAGGCATGGGCTTTCGCAGAACCATGCGAGGAAGTCTACGGGAGACACCAGCCCCTGCGTCCGATGGCGGCAGGGGCAGTGGTAGATTCAGTCTACGGTCGTTGTCACCGGCTGGATCAGCTTTCCGTCGCAACTCCAACACGAGTTCTCCGCCTCCCATGGTCATGGGCGGCCGTATGCGTCACTCATTGCGTGGCGACTCTAGCGACGCCAGCTCACCTCGCATGCGCGTGTCCGGCTTCGGCCGCAAGGGCAAGAAGGCTCGGGGCGGTAGCCGTTTCGATGACTCGAGCGACGAAGACGATGCGCGTCCAGCCTTCAGCAGTCGCTTTGTGGACTCGAGTGAGGATGAGGGTACTCCCACGCCGCGGCCGAAGCAGAAGCGAGTTCCTAGAACGATGCGCAACCAGGCCTCAAGCAATGCAGCTGCAGTCGCCATGGGAGTGACTCCCTCTCACGTGGAAGACGAGGATTCGCCTGAGCTTCCAGATAGTGATGACGAGCCAGAGCAGCCTCAACCAACCGTAACCTCCAACGGGACCACGAGTATGAGTCCTCGTACAGCTTCCACGCTGAAGCGGAGTGGTTCTGGACGAGAAAGTCTGGGGGCTTTGCCTCCTGCGCAGACGGCCGGTGATGTTTCCATGGGCCCTCGACCAAGCCACAAGCGTCGAGGCAGCTTCATGTCGTCGATCCTCCGGCGCAAGAAGGATCCCTCTGACAAGATATCCCGCAACCTCAGCGAGAGTGCTTCACGGAGAGACACTCGTCTAGAGCGCAGCACTGAAGAGCTCGCCGTCATTCGTAGCAACAGCGGCAGCCACCCACACAACGCACGTCTCCAGAAGCGTGGAGCCAACTGGCCGCTCCAGGACGGCCATCACACCCATGAAGAGGAAGACCGTTTCGACGATGGCTCTCAAAACACATACGTCGTCGACGAGGAGAGACGGCCGTCCACCGCCGGCGGGCCCGGCCCATCCCCTACCTCTCCAACCGTCAAGACGGGCTTCCTCAAGCGCCGCAGCACCTCCCACAGCGCTATTAGCGCTACCCATAATGCACCCCCGGCCTCTGTCGACGGGCAAAGCCACGGCATCCCCGAAGGCTCAGAGACAGGGACCCCGAGGAAGAAGAAGTTTGGCACCCTACGCAAGATGTTTAGGCTGGATGACTAAACACACACATACCCCCTTTTCCCCTCCCATTCTTTAATCAATACCGATTATCGATACGACGACATCATGTAATTCATTATTCGCTAGCCCGCAGAATACTCGCTCACTTGTTATTCTTCTTGGCCTTTTTTGTCATTTTATCAGTCTACGTATAATGGAGCTCCCCTGGATGAGCTGGGCCCCTTGGATAAGGGTTGGTTGGTTGGAACACAAAAGCCCTTTCTGCGGTTCGAGCCAGAACCGATTTTCGTTTTTTACAGACACCGTCAAGAGTAACATCTACCTTGTCATATTCCCTCTATTTCTATCATGTATACGCCTTGAGCACTAGACGGCATTAAATGCGACATCGCTATCAACAAGCACCACTACTGTTTCATCACTTGCCCAGGTTCAGTCATCTTGGTCTCTATGCCTTTCCTGTCCATGCCATGCCATCTAAAGGATCTATTGTGATTCGTCTATATTGAGCCCGAACCAAAGTAGACAGACGTGTCCCCTGAACTTGATGAAGCATCACCATGTACCATGTATCACCAGAACTCATTTGTTTAACAATGTTGCATCAATGGCACTTTTTTTCCTTTCTATGTGGTATCAATCCCGTTTCCATTCCTTCCGGCCTGTATTCGCCAGCCTAAAAGCCGTTCTAGATCAGGACCAATGCAACTCCATCACAAACGCCTCGCATCCATGATGCACCCGGCGAGTTCCAAGCCTATACCGCCAGCTCGGCCCCTCACGAGCATGGCCTCAGAAGAATGCTACCCGGTCACCAAGCCAAATGCCGAGAAAACAAGACAATAAAAGAAGACATGTAATTTTGGTGCACCCGGACTCCACAGAAGTGCATGCGCAAACACCCATGGATGACTCCAACTAGTTGAAACATGATTATCAGAGAAGTCTAAGACTCCACTGTGAAATGGTGTACACAGCCGTAGCGAAACCGCCCGACATCGAGGCATATACAGGGCATCTGGTGGTGTTTTCACGGATGAAAAAGGACCTAGCTTTTGGATCTCGGCTTGTTGCCACCACTTCGTGCCTTTTCACGCTCCAAAAGGAGCGTCAGCTGGCTTTTTGTGCGTCCCAGGGGAAGACTAGCCGATGTCGTAGGCTGGGTTGGTGTAAATCGGGCGTCGAGCACCGACGGTTTGGGTGGCACAACGGGAATCGTGTGGTGTTGAGGCGGTCTGTGGTCCACGAATCCAGTCACGGGTGACGATCCAAATCCGGACTGATCAAGAATCATGCCCGTGACGGCAACGTTTGACGTTGATGAGGTAGCCTCGGTAAAGAGACCCGGTGCTCGAAGGTTATGCTGAGGCTTGGGTTGGTCATAACCGCCGTGAGAATGAGACCGGGACATCGAGGGAGCCAAATGGCTGCTGGATTTGTCACTTTCAGGAGACCCAACGCCAAAGTTTGACTTCGAGGAAGCCCCAGATCCCCTACGTGACCCATGGCTGGCGAGGTTGATGAGTGATCGGGCCTGTGGGAGCACACCTTTCTCACGGTGGATACTTCGCGGCCGGTCGTTTGGCGGTGACGACCGCACATTTTCCTTGGAGACCTCGTTTCTGTAGGAAACCGGCCGAACGGGCACCATTGGCTGCTTTCCACGTGCTTTCTCGCTCATCACGGGATCCTCATGGGACACCTCATGGCTATCTCCTGAAGCTGGGTGGTCATGTTCCAGGCTTGTGTCAACATTCGAAGGTACGGGCCGCGGGACTGGTGCATGCCGTATCCCATTCGAGGAACCAGAGCCCCCTTCTCGACTGCTAGACTCCACGGAGGTTGCTGTTAGTCTCTTTGGCGGCACCGTCTTTCTGTTTACGGCAGCCGACGAGGAAGCGAGCTTCTGGGCCGGGGGAATGGAAGTCTTCCTCTTCGGTGAAGAGACTACATATACGGGTGCCTCCGAAGCCGTGGCGGCTGTGCTCCCCGAAGAGGGGATCTCATCTTCATCGGCAGATTCATGGGGTGACACAAAGCGGGCAGTGGGCCGCGGCCCTGACGACGATGGGCCTCGGGCTTTTTTCAGGATCGGATGGGCAGGTGGCGGCTTTGACGCGCTGGAAGATAGCGTCCTCAACGCTGAGTCGGTGGATTTTGAATGGCGGGACCCCTGGGGCTGTGAGAGCGGCAGTGGGGGTGTTGCCTCTGCTTGGGCAGCTTCCAGAATCTGCTTGATCAGGGGTGGTATCTGAGCGTCCATGTCAGTAAGGACCCAGGGGTTTTGGTGGGTATTAGTCCCCAGTGACACGTACATCAGGGCCCTCCCATCGATTCGGAGGTCCCTTGAGAGGGACGAAAGTCGGCCCAAGAGAGATATCCTCATAAAGCTTGGCCAGAGCGCTGCCCTTGAGAAACCTTCGGTCGCTTCCCCAGACATGCCACCAAAAGTTCTCGAGTCGACAAGCTGTAGGATCCTTGAGTTTCTTGTATGTTGTGGTATATACTGCGTTCAAGTTAGATGGTGTATAGAATACGAGACATATGCAGATGGGCGGAAATACCATGCCAATACTCCCAGACCTTGTCAGGGGGGACAACGGGAAAGTCGGCGACTTCTTTGTAGATGTTTTTCGTGTTAATGACAATGCCCTTGGGCAATATCATGGGTACACTCGAATCCATTGGCGAGGTTCGGGTATGCCGCTAGAGCCCAGTAGTTGTTGAGTAGCTTCTGCAGGAGCAGGTGAGAAATAAAGGCCGGATGGTCGTCTAGTCCGCAAAAGCTCCCCAACGGATCTTGGGCACAGAGTTTATTATCGACGGCTACACAAGCGGAGCATGGTCGCTGAAAGATAAATCTTGAGAGGCCGGCGCTTGAGTGAAAGTCCAGGTGATGAGTATTCAGTGAATGTGAGAGTAACTGAAAGTCGTGAAACCCATCCAAGGAGAAAAGAAAGACGTATGTTGCGGCTTGAACGAACGAACGAAGGCCTCTGAGTACTTGCTCAGCAGCAGAGTCGCGGTGAAGACGAAAAGGCGGGTTAAATAAAGCGAAGCAGGCGCTGAATCGTGAAAAGTCGTTCAGCTGGGCCAGATTTCGGGGACACCAGAACTGGGCTGAGCGATGCAGCAGCTGACGGTGGTTAAGGAGCACAGAGAGGTGCTGAGTTACAGGATCTCTCTTGTTGTCGTTCCCTTTACTTTTTTCTCGCGTGGCTCATTAGTCGGTGAATCCTCCAGAAAACAACTCCCGTCATAAAGGAAGCCCCAAAGAGACTCGTGACTCGTAAGCTCGTGACGCAAGAACTGGAGAATCGCGTGTGAATTCGCGGCGATGATAGTAACAGTGGACTTGGTGCTTGTGAATCGAGGCAACGCCAGCAGTAAGTGGCACCCACTGTCAGCGTGGTGTTGCAGTAAAAAGCTTAGCTCAGCGCGTGCTTTGGCGCAGCCAGGAGCCAGGTTTCGCAGGCCGTTCAGGTGCTGTGTAAGTGTAACAGGGAGTTCGGGGGTTCTTATTGCATGCTTCCCAGGTCAAGGGCTTTTCCAGAGCAAAGAGAAAGTCTGCGCGTCACGAGGTCAGGGGCAGGTATCGAAAAAGGGATGGATATAGATAGGGAATAAAAGGGACCAGATTGAGGAAAAAAAAAAAAGTCTGTACCTGCTAGTGAGCCGGAGGAAAAGACGGTGGAGAGCCGGTGGAGGGACTGATGATGCTGGCTGAGGGTATCAAGTGCTGCGAGCCGGAGTTCAAGGGTACGTCCCAAGCTGCTAAAATCGTTGGGCCGTGACACATGAAGAAGAAAAAAGCGGCGGCGGCGACGTCGGAGGCTGCGGGCGGTGCTGGTCGATGGCTGATGAGGAACGCAGCTTGCAGAAGAGATGTCAAAGCTTCTACGATCTGGCGCCGACTGAGTTCAAGGGTGGGCGTCGTGCTAACGAGTTTCGGGGAGAGCAGGCAGAGTATAAAAAATGAAACCGTGTGCCGTGGCAGACTTGTAAATGGTGGATGTACGTGACGAGGGAGGGCGATTGAAAAGGAGGAGTCCTCTCGTCTCGGTGAGGATGACGCCGGGAGACGGTGGAGATACAATCAAGCCAGGTACCTTCCGGAGAGGCCGCTGATTCTGCTGCTTCGCTGACCGGTCCAGGCCAAGATGATCCAATTTTTGGTGAGTGAGAGCCCTGTCGACGGAATGCATCAGAGCCTCTGCCAGAGAGAGCCAGGGGTGGGCTTTTAGCTAGCGACTTGTCGCCCGCCCAGGACGTTTATCTTGCGGTGGAGTTTGGACCTGGCAGATGGATGGGACGAAGCTGGCGGTACGTACTCGCTGCTGGTTCCCTCCACCTCGCCGACGGGCAGCTTCTGGTAAGTTGGCTCGAGGTGTTGTGAATGGCACGCGGCAAAGCCACTGCTGCGAGGGGGAAAGGAGTGAATGTGTTGTTGTAAGAGGGGGAGGAGGAGTAAGTAAATGGGAAAGGATGAGAAATAGGCCAAGGAGAGAAGGGAATCCAATCTCAACCTCGGACCTTCCTTTACAACCTATGGAAGGATGGACATGACCTCAAACCTGGGCCTCTCTTTCCCTTTTGTTCGGTGGTTTTCGTCGTCTGCTCCTTCTCCAGCTAAGCTTAGCCCATACAAAATCGGTCATGAGCGATGCGCCGCCGGGCGGGCCCCCGGGGGGAGGCGGGCTTGGCGTCCTTCCTAGTGGGCAGCTCAGGTGAGGTGCGCTAGCTGGGTCCCCTCCCCCCATTAACCCATGGATGGAACATGGAACCCTCAAGTACCGTACCGGGCTACCAGAACCTCATGGACGGGAAAGCTCCTCACATGGTCGATCTCTGGTCCCGGAATCCATCTCTTTCGCCGGACCCCAAGCTAAACTAATGGAAGCTATGGTTTAGTGGGTCCTCTTGTTCTTGCTCTTCTTCTTTCCCCTTTTCCCTGACGTTGAACGTGGAGAAGACGCTTGCATGCTTGCTTGCTTCTGCTTCTAAACAAGATCTAGACCTTCAAGTGCCTGGGCGAATACCGGTTTTCCCTCGATCGATCGATCCATTGGTCACCTTGAAGTTTCGTCATCAGAGCCTACCTGCCTCCCTACATATGCTTCTGTAAAGAGGTCAGCGGCCTGTCGGCGACCTGTCCTGTAGGTCACTTGCTGACACGGCAAAGACAGGGCTGATGCTGGTAATATCTCCGTACCTTTTCGTTGTCGTTGCGTCGCCCTGTTGCATGCATCACACCTACTCTCCCGGCTGCTGGTGGCTGAGTAGGTACATATCCGAAGTACAGTACTAAACTCGGACAGGGACCATTAGGACCGACCCCCGAGGTCACGGGTTCATGGGACGGGATGAAATATCACCAATCGTCGACTCCAGGCGCACAAGTTACCGGCCGGTTATATGCAGGGCAAGCTGTCATTCTGGCCCTGGGGCGTCGAGCGTGTTTCGTGGGCCGAGTTTTCCGCCAGAGCATTGGAAATTGGTTTCACCGCCTCTGGTATAATCCCGGCCGAGGGGCTTCAATATTGGATGCCTTCATGCCAAGAGCAACGACATGTAGGTACCGTTTTCCAGGTGGTTGACAGCTGGTCAACTATAAAAGCCATTTAACTAGATCGTGACGCTAGTTGGTCCTTGGTTTTGTTGTGCCTTGGATTCTTCGTCAATGTGGAAACTCGCTTACACACTCAGCTACAAGACCATGATATCAACCGACCATATTAACAGCTACAACGCAAACAACTTGTTGACGCCTGACAATGATCAATCATGTTTCTAACCAAAATCACTACAGCCTAGCCTCCAACGTCTCGCTTCTGCGGCTCCGTGTACTGTCTCGCCTCTCCCTCCATCACTTGCAGTTCCTGACTCGAGAACCCCAGAGGTGTCGTCTGGATCTGGCAGGATCATCGCCTATGCTGCGTCTATCCGCTCGCAATGCGTGCTGCCTGACACACACTAGCGCAACGCATTCTAGAACAATTTGCGATTCATTGTCTCTCCGCAGACCCGAGTTTCGGCCAGATGCGCGAAAAGTTGAGCTGTCACGTTGCTCAGATATAGGTTGCCGTGATGCCATCCGTGTTTCGTCCTGTTTAGGGCGGGTTTCCGGCAGCAGTCAGTCTTTTCTAGATTGGTTCTTTTAGTTCTCCCCCATCCCCTCCATTACGATTCAATCTTTGTTTTTTCTTCTCGCGTTTTCTTTCTCTGTACCTTTTCTCTCCTGCCGCAACAAGTCTTCTGATCCCTCCCCCTTGCGGGGACATCCCCAGAATCCTCGTGGTCGTGTGACCCGTCAGCCACCATCCGCGGCAAGAGACGACAATTCCCCCCCTCCTGAGGCTCCCAACCCCCGCTTACTCGCCCATCCAGTCTACTATGGTACGAGGCATAAAGTATGTTAGTTCGCCCCACACAACAGCAGGGGTCAGAGAGGTCGCTTTTCGCGTTCTTCGCGTATCTCAACCTAACACCAACACAACACATTTTGAGCCCTTCTTTGATCGCGTTTTCGCTATGGCTTCTAGTCAGGACCTCGAGCTGCAGCTACGGCAGCTTCAAGAGCAACAGCAGCTTATCTTGCAACGGCAAGAACAGCTTCAACAGCAGCTCCAAGAGCAACTTGCCCGGCAGCATCAGGAGCTTCTTACGCAGCTCAGAAGCGCCCCTCCAAGAACCCCCTCGCCGCAGCCTTCAAACCGCGCAAGCAATACAAGCCGCGATACCCGTATATCGATTCGAACGCTTCGATCAGCCGGTTGGACCTATCAACAAATAGCTACGCATCTTCGCCTTACGCTTCGGCAAGTCCAACACGCAGCTATAACCCAAGCAACACCTCGGCGCCCCTCTGGCCGGCCTCCCTTGCTTACACAAGCTCAAGTAGAGGAATTAATTGAGTTCGTATGTGCCTCTCGGAGAGGAAGGCGGATGGCTTACTGGCGGCTTCCACAGGAGCTAGGCTGGGACTGCTCGGTCTATGCTGTGAAGAATGCCCTTCGTCGGGCTGGCTTCCAACGATGCATAGCTCGCCGGAAGCCCCCAATCACAGAGGCTACCCAGCAGAAAAGACTTGCCTTTGCTGAGCGATGTATTGACTGGACTCTTGATGAGTGGATGGCTATTTTATGGTCTGATGAGACCTGGGTTACAGGGGAAGGCACACACGAACCTGGGTCACTCGTAGGCCCGGCGAAGAGCTTGATCCAACCTGCATCGTTGATCGGCATCAACGGAAGAAGGGGTGGATGTTCTGGGGCTGCTTTTCTGGGCTCTCAGGAAGGGCCCCGGGGTCTTTGGGAAAAGGATTGGGGCTCGATACGGGCTTCTAGCTATATAGAACATATCATCCCTATTGTATGTGGATGGCATCGTCTTCATCCGGATAAGGGTCATATCTTCATGCAAGATAATGCTCCTGCCCACGCCGCGGCAGAGACTATCGCTGAGCTTGAGGCTCGAGGTATCAGGATCATTGAATGGCCGCCTTTTTCACCGGACTTGAATCCAATTGAGACCGTATGGAATAAGATGAAGGATTATATAGAGAGGCATTTCCCAGAGCAGCAATCATATGACCAGCTAAGGGCTGCAGTGAAGGAAGCTTGGGAGGCAATTGATGATAGCTTCTTTCTTGAGCTATTAGAATCAATGAAGGACCGTTGCCAGGCTGTTATTGATGCTAATGGAATGCATACTCGATTCTAGATGAAGACCATAGCCAATTTTGCAAGAAGCTACATCGCGACCCGGGAAAGTGACCCCTTTGACCCCTGCTGTTGTGTGGGGCGAACTAACATACTTTATGCCTCGTACCGTAGTAAAGTGCGCCAGTCGCAGCGTGGGACTTCACGAGACTCGACCTGACGCCTGTTCCTGGAGGCACCTGACGCGGGTTTGGTGAGGGGAGCAAGCCACCCCGTCTCTACGCGTGGTTGTTGTCGGCCGAGAGGAATTGCAGCGCGAACGGATGCCGTCATAGCAAGAACCTTGACTCTGTTCCGCTCCGGCACATGAGCAAACCCAGCGTCAACTCTGAAATTGTATGGAAGCTCGGCTAACAGTGGAGAGCTGAAGCTCCAGCTCTCCTCTCCTCTCCTCGCGGGGCCCACGAGTCAAACTCAGCCCCCAATTTGGGAAACAAAGGGATGAAGGGAAAGGTCATCTGGCTGAATGACCCGTCACTTCAACAAGTTTGCTACCTTCCCACCAACGAGGCCGCCGCTGAATAACGATTTGAAGCAAGTTGCCCACGTGGTCGATACTCCAGTGCAAGGTACATGTACTGCCAACGTCCCCCCTCGACAAGCCCCTCGCGACAGGGCAAGCCCCCCACGTTTTCGAGCCACACCAGCTTTGACGCTGCGGGGCCCTTGGTCGCTATAGCTTCACAATAAGGAGGGGTTGCAGTTGAATAGCAAGCTTCCTCTTTGGTCGGGCAGTCGTCCTGAGGGGCGATTGCGCCATCTTGGCCGCCACGCGCGCGCTCAGATTAAACCCATCTTCGGGAGCGCATGGCCTCGGCCTCGAACTGTCTGTCGGATGTCGCAAAACCGGGGATATGTGACCCTGCAGCCGACAAGTTACCTCCTACCCAGGTAGTTGGCCTCGACCTTGAGCAGCGAATCCCATGCCTCGGATCTTGCTGACCTTGACTTCTGGTGGCATGACGAAACCTTTCAAGCCCTACAGCGCTCCGCGGCTCCAGGGTTCAGGCAATCGACTGTCCATCTGCCCAGAGCCTCCTCCGTGGGGATGCCGTACGATACTGTGGTCAGTGGCAAGGCGCGTGGGTAGGATTGTTATCATCATTTCTGATCTATCATCCAGATCAGGTTCTTGGGCTCGCAGCAGCGACTCTTGGGCCTCCTCACCTCATTTCCGCGTCGACATCCCGCGCCCGATTGCTCATCGTGGCTGCAGGAGGGTGAAAAAAAAAGTCTTCCTTGCTAATCCTGCAACGGCACCGTTGATTGTACCATGGCTTCGGAGTCGACGAACATGTTGGGTTCGCTGCAGCCTGATCCTTGTCCCCCATCCGTTTTCGGCAATACCGTAAGTTACTTGGTGAGCCGCCTCAGTTCATGGGGGTTGCACTCGGGAATGTCAAGGGTTTGCATGTGCGTGCTGTGCAGCGATCCGATTTCGGCACCTAGATAGGCCACATGAAAGAAGTTTGACTTGTCATCGAGATCAAGTCACTCATCAATTGTGTACACCAACATCCAAGACAGGGATCTGACCTCTAGTTGGGAACCCGAGCATTGTCAGCAGGTATTGGTATCCGTCTTGTAGTCTCTTCTCTCATTGCTAGTTTTGATTACATGTACTTTTTTTGAGCCAACAGCCGCTCCAAGTACCGACACTAACAAAGGATTCAAGTTGTGGCACAGCCCGGCAGTTGAGCGTTCCTTGTTTGGTAGAATGTTTTTTTTAGTTGTCATTACCATTATCTAACCCAATCCCGCTTCTAGCCTGGCAAGCCTGCCCACCAAGGAACATAAACAATATCAGCCGTTTTTCTATTCTCTTCTTTGTTCTTGCCTCACACTTAGGTGACAGTGTAGCCACCGTCAACCCGCAGATCAGCGCCAGTGACATAGGAAGAAGCGTCTGAGAGGAGGAATGTGACGGGACCCATGAGGTCTTGGGGCTGGCCCATCTTGCCCTGGGGAATAAGAGAAGTCCACTTCGCCTTGAGGTCAGGGTTGTCGTCGAGAATCTTCTGGGTCCTGTCGGGGTGTTAGTTATGAGTTCAAATATACCCCGAGACTCCAAGAACGCAAGGGGAGCGTAGGCGGATGAAACTTACAATGCAGTCAGCATGTAGCCGGGAGAGATGCAGTTGACTCGGATGCCGGCATGAGCCCATTCGACAGCGAGAGAAGCTGCAAGATGCCGGACGCCAGCCTTGGCGGCGTTGTAGGGAGCTTGGGGCTGGGGAACGTTGACGATGGCGCCAGACATGCTACCAATCATGACCATGCTTCCAGGAGACTTACGCTCCATCAAGTGCCTAGCGACTGAGGTCGCGAAAAGATAGGTTCCGTCAACGTTGACGGCCCAGAGCTTGCGCAGACGATCGATGGGATAGTTGACAGCTTCAAAGTTTTCGGTGAAGCCGGCCGATGTGACGAGGTTGTCGATCTTGCCGTGCTCCTTGACGACCTCGGCGATACAAGCCTCAACTGACTCGGGGTCGGAGACATCGGCGTAGTGAGCAGTAACCTTGGGGGTGCTATTGGGAACGATCAGCTTCAATTGGAGCTCAGTATGAAAACAGGGCGGCATACCGTCGAGCACGAGGGTTTTCCTTCTTGAAAGCCTCAATGAGCAGAGTTGTCTGCTTCTCGGCCTCCTCCTCTACAATACGGGTCAGAAGTAGGTTCTTGAAATTCAAGTGAAGACAGAGAACATACTGTTCATATCAACAAGAGCAAGGTTGGAGCCAGAAAAGACCATTCCTTGGCCCATAACGAGACCCAAACCACGAGCACCACCAGTGACGATACCGACATGGCCGTCAAGCGAAAAGGTGGGCAGAGTGGGCTTCACATACTGTCCACCAGTACCGAGGACGGGCTCACTGCTAGGAAGCTCGTGGTCCTCGGGGTACTCAACCTCGATACCAGGATCGGTCTGGGCATACTTTCCAGGCTTGTCCTGGCGAGGAGGGACGTTGTGAATCTTGCGCGCGGCAGCGACTGTGAAAGAAGGGCGCAGGACGGTGGGAGCGGCGCGGCGCGCGCACTGGCGGAGAACAGGTACAAAAGACATGATGAAGGACTGAATATGACGATGTGTGAGGAGGGGAGGAGAAGGGAGGAAAGGAATCAGCGGGACTGGATTGCTTTTAAGGAAGCAAACAATGACAGCTTAGCAAAGCTAGGAGCTGGGGACAACCTGGAGCGATGAGCTCAAGTGGCAACAGCTTGCTCCAGGATGAAGCTTGAGCTCTGGAGCTTGACGTCGATGTTGCAGGGATGTGCAGGGCTGGTGTGGCGCCCAGGAACAAAAAAGGCAAAAGATGATCCTTGGATCCCGCGAATTCAACAGCAACGATTGACCGAAATGCAGATTCCCAATACGATCGTGATGCTCAGAGGAGGAGATGGGTGAAGAGGTGAAGCTCGAAAATGGTGTGACAAGTCGGGGGTTTATATCGTCGAGCAAGAAGGCAGGAGGTCAAGACTGAGAGCTCCTTCACTGTAGCGTAGTGTAGCTGCTCTTCCCGCCCCGGGGTCCCGAGTAAACGGGACCGCCGCAAAGAAGCAATCCGACCCCGGTCCGACCGGCTTCTAGACGACAACCCACACACAACACCTTGGAAGCCGACCCGACCGGCTCCTAGACGATAGACCCTAAGAACCGACCCGACCGTGGATCCATGATGCATCACGAAGACCATCATCACCGTGGATCCCTTCCAGACCTCCCCAGCTCTGCCAATTGGCAAGTCAGACGAGGGAGGATCTGAGCAGGGTGGAGGGCGCGGAAGACGGACACCGACACAAGCAAAACACCACGATTATGCCCTCCACAGGAGCTGCAAGCCATTGAGGTCTGCCCCGCCCCAGGCATCAGTATAAAATTCGAGCCTGACTTTGTCTGGATAGGCGGCTCAACAAAGAAGGATGCCAATGGCTCGGTTAACGGCTGCATGCAGGATGGGAAAGGGCTTTTCCTTCTGCTCATGTGAGTAGCAAATGGAGAAGGTCCTCCAGAGCTGACGAGAAGCCATTATTCATTCAGAGAGAAGTTCGATATCTTGAGGCCTGAGAGCTTCTGGTGGTGGTGCATCAAACTGAACGGCGTGACAGACCCATTGGCCTTGGCACTTTGGTGTCCCGCGCCGGTTTTCCACTTCTGGGAGGTCGGCCAGTCCAGGGCCACCCATGGCTTTTCAGGGACTCGCAGGGGTCGCTCCAATCGCCTGGGAGTTCCCATCTTCCAATTGACGCCGCGATCCTTGCCCGTGGGTTGCGTCGCCGCAACCCTCTCAACAACACCAAGGAGCAACCCCATGTTCTAGACATCCTCGCTCGTCTCCGGCCGAGTCGCACAGAGCCTCACTTTGCAGAATTTCCCCCCTCCGGACAAGGCCGGATACGGAGGAGAGAAGCAATGGGCGCGGGGAAAGAGGCAAAACTCGATGATCATATCATCAGATCGGTGGCGATTCTACCAACTTGGCTTGCAGGTTTTTGTGTGCAAATCTTCATTACTGGGTGGCATCATGCACAGTAATCACAATGCTATTTGGGACTGTCTCTTGCTATTGAGGAAAGAGAAAAGCGAGCCCTCATTCGCGATGGCTGATCATCATGATCTCTTGCTAGAGGTAAAGAGACGGGGCATCCCAACTGTAACTGGCAATTGGGGGCGGTTTCCATGAACAGCATTAGCTGTTGAAATTCAACAAGCAATATCAAGCGGTCTACGAAACCAATTGATCAATGTAAACACGCCAGCGGGTAGACAACAACTTCATCACAGTGGGGACAGACATCAACACCAGCCCAAACATCTCGCGATGGCTGCTTCCGAGACTTCCAGCAACTCCGACGAGCATCAACAACAGCATAACGAATTCCCTAGGACCCCACTGTAGCTTTGGTCCAGGGCAGGGGAAGCAGGTCTCGATGACCCGGTCGCCAGGGCGCCGCTAGTCGTCCCGCGCCCTTGGGCTAGATTGCCCATCCTGGTCAGTCCTCGTGGAACATGGAAATTTTCCCAAAGTAACCCTGCTGGTCGGCCGACTCTTGTCTCGTCCTTCTCACATGAACAGCAAGTTTTGTTTCCCATTGGGCTCAGGTTTCTTCTTTATGCTGGTTTCACTGATACTATGTACACGGCCCTCGACACGTAAGCCCTTGATTAACAGGAACTCCAAGGACCATGCTGGTGAGACGCTGGTCACACCGCCAGCTACTTCACTTACAGGTCTTCACCTTGGAACCTCGACTCACCGACGGGAGGCTTCACCGATCGTCTTGATCTTTGCCGGTCCCTGGTATACTCCCCCACGCCATTGCTTAACAACACAGCCCCTGCGTCGATGCTTTTGCTACCTCATGCCTGTGCATATTCCTTGTTAAACGCCCTTCCAATCACCATCCGTCTGATCTCAGACGTGCCGGCTCCAATCTCGTACAGTTTAGCGCTGCAGATGTGGTCAGTTCATGGTCTCTGATACATAGATTCATCAAGGTCATCTTCACCCCCCATCCATCCTAGGATGCCGGGAAATGAGACCCAAGGTGGGAATACTTACTCGCGAAGCAATCGAGATGCAGGCATCTCCTCCACATATCCCATACCACCCAGCAGCTGGATGCAGTCGAGCGTGCACTCTGTTGCCCGCTCGGCAGCATACAAGATAGCACCGGCGCAGTCTTGAGTACGGATCAAACCATTCTCATCCACGGCCTTGGCCGTCATATATGTGTATGCTCGAGAAGCCTGCAGCTTGGTATACATGTCTGCCAGCTTGCCCTGGAGGAACTGGTTGTGCGCAATGGGCTGGCCAAACTGCTTGCGCTGGTGTGTGAATGGCAGAGCAACATCGAGTGCCGCTTGCATGATACCGAGGGGTCCAGCGCTCAACACCAGACGCTCCAGATCGAGACCCTCCATGAGGACTCTCACGCCGCCGTTGATCTTGCCGAGGATGTTCTCGGTGGGCACGAAAACGTTGTCAAACATGAGCTCGCCCGTGTTGCTGCCGCGCATGCCCATCTTGTCAAGCTTGCGGGCACAGCTAAAGCCCTCCGTCTTGGTATCCACCAGGAACGCCGTGATGCCCTTGGATGCCTTGTCGGGCTCCGTCTTTGCGTACACGACGATCACGTCGGCATCGGGCCCGTTGGTAATCCACATCTTGGACCCATTGAGCACGTAGCCGCCGTCCACGGCCTTGGCTGTCGTCCGCATGCTGACAACATCGCTGCCGGCGCCCGATTCGGACATGGCCAGGGCGCCGACGCTTGTGCCGGCGATGAGGCCGGGTAGGTACTTTTGCTTCTGCTCCGGTGATCCATTGAGCTGGAGCTGGTTGACGCAAAGCTGTGAGTGTGCCGCGTAGCTGAGGCCAATGGATCCAGAAGCTCGGGAGAGCTCCTCCATGACAACGATGTGTGCTTGGTAACCCATGGCGAGACCTCCCACGTCCTCGTCAGCCGTGATGCCGAGGAAGCCAGCCTCTCCCAACTTCTGCCACATCTCGGCGGGGAAGGCATTGGTCTTGTCTGTCTTTGCCGCCACCTCCTCCGTGATCTCACGGCGAGTGAATTCTTGCACTCTGTCCCTCAGCTCATCGAGCTCCTCCTTTGAAGGGGCCTCGAAGCCTTTGGGGTGCTTGGACGAGTGAAGTCGAGACTGGATTGCGGGGAGCGTCACAGCAGGGCGCCATTGCCTGGCCGCAACAGGTCGGGCGAGTGATCTGAAAGTCCGTACGCTTGCCATTGTGATTGTGATATGTGAAGAAACAATTGACGAGGAACAACAAGGCACAACTGGTAAAATACAAAAGACTTTGCTTATCTCAGAGAGTCAATGTCGTACGGAGGTATGCCCTGCCGAGGCGCATCGGCCAGTAAAGGCTACGATAGCCGCGTCTGGGACCCGGTTCGACGCGGCTTCTCGCGGCCCGCTTACCCCAGGTTTTCGACGTCACAAGCTCGGCTTTGGCGTCGACCCGTGCTCTGGTATCTATTCACCACGGGCTTGAAATCTCCGGCCTCTCTCCCATTCCAAGATGCCCTCGACGGCGCACAGATTTTCTCCTCAATCTCACATCTGAAATCTGTCGTGAGCAAGCCCCTCAGAAATGTCCCTGCCACGTTCTTCCCGCCAGGCCTTGCGCCTCGGTCGCCAATTCGGCCGCCAGCAATCGCAGGTGTCCTCCCAGAAGCGAGCTGTCGCGAACCTCACTCCGCCGCATCAGGCCAATGCCATCTCACGGCTCCAGAGCGTCGTTGATCCGTCGTCGGACGAGTTCAAGGAGAATGAGCGGCAGATGAGCGAGGTCATGAGCCGCATGCAAGAGCTCACGCGCAAGATCCAGCAGGGAGGCTCCGAGAAGGCCAGACAAAAGCATCTTGCACGCAAGAAGATGCTCCCCAGAGATCGAGTTACAGCATTGATCGATCCTGGCACTACCTTCCTTGAGCTCTCGCCCATGGCTGGCTATGAGCTTTACCCAGAAGCCGAGGTCCCCGCGGGTGGCATTATTACCGGCGTTGGTGTTGTCGAGGGAGTGACGTGTGTTATCGTTGCCAATGATAGCACCGTCAAGGGCGGCACATATTATCCTATTACAGTGAAGAAGCACCTGCGAGCGCAGGCTGTTGCCCGAGAGAACAAGCTACCGTATGTGCTCCAATGTCAATCTGCGGTGCTCCAGTGCTAACCGCCAGCAGATGCATCTACCTCGTCGACAGCGGTGGCGCGAACCTGCCTCATCAGGCGGACGTCTTCCCCGACCAGAATCACTTTGGTCGCATCTTCTATAACCAGGCACGGATGAGCTCCGAGGGCATTCCCCAGATCTCTGTGGTCATGGGCCCTTGTACTGCCGGTGGTGCTTATGTTCCGGCCATGAGTGATGAGAGCATCATCGTCCAGGAGCAAGGCCACATCTTCCTTGCCGGCCCGCCGCTGGTCAAGGCTGCGACCGGTGAGGTTGTCAGCCATGAGGATCTGGGAGGTGGCAAGATGCACTCATCCGTCTCTGGTGTGACAGACTACCTTGCCGTGGACGATGCCCATGCGGTTGTGCTAGCCCGGCGCTGCATCAGCAACCTCAACTGGCCCAAGCAGTCCCCCAACACTCAGGCCCCCAAGCCTACATTCTCAGAGCCTCTTCATGACCCCGAGGAGTTGCTTGGCATTGCCACCACCAACCTGCGAAAGCCCCTCCCTATCCGCGAGGTTATCTCTCGTATCGTGGACGGCTCTGAGTTCTCCGAGTTCAAGCGGGACTTTGGCACGACACTCGTGACAGGTTTCGCCGAGATCTACGGCCACAAGGTAGGCATTGTGGCCAATGACGGTATTCTGTTCGCGTCGTCTTCTGTCAAGGGCGCTCACTTTGTTGAGCTATGCACCCAGCGTGGCATCCCGCTCGTGTTCCTGCAGAACATCGCGGGCTTCATGGTTGGCTCCCAGTCAGAGCGTGACGGTATCGCCAAGCACGGAGCCAAGCTTGTCACAGCCGTTGCTTGCGCCGACGTGCCCAAGTTTACCGTCGTCGTTGGCGGCAGCTACGGCGCTGGCAACTACGGCATGTGCGGTAGAGCATACAGCCCGCGCTTCCTGTGGATGTGGCCCAACGCCAAGATCGGTGTCATGGGCGGCGAGCAGCTTGCTGCTGTGATGGAGACGGTTGGCAAGCAGGTCGACACTGGGCTGAAGGAGCGAATCGAGAAGGAGAGTGATGCGACCTACTCGTCTGCTAGATTATGGGTGAGTCAACTGCAAACACATTCATAAATACATGAAAGCTAACTTGTGACAGGATGATGGAATTATCCCTCCCCAGCATACAAGACGATACCTCGGCCTCGGTCTGCAGGCCGCGATGGGAGGCAGGAATGAGGTCAAGGCGGGTGATACCAAGTTTGGTGTCTTCCGAATGTAATGAGAACAGTTTATTAAAATACGACAATATATTAGACATGAATATTGCATCCATACGCTGGCTTTGTCTACGATGAAGCCTTCATAACTCTGCCATCAATCGCCGAACTCAGCAAATCTCCAACTGGTTTGAGTCAGGGGCAACGGAACTTTGTGTGCTTTCCGGTCCAGGGTGCAGCAAGGGTATCCGTGATATCCGTCTGCTTTTGACTGGTCCGGGTAGTGTTCTTGAAATCAAGCCCGTCCTCCCGGGGTTGACGACCGGTGTTCTGATACGGGCCTGGGTCAGGCGCCGCGGGAACTCGCCGGCAATTCATTGCATGGCAAGCCATATCCTGATTTTCTCTGCTTGGTTGTACATCTTCATGTTCGCTTGGATGTTTTTAACTACAGATGGATAGATTCATGTAGGCTGCAGATGTTTGGCATCCACGCTCACACTTTCATGACATGCATCCCGGCGTTACGGGCAATAGCAATGGTTAGAAGGTGGTCTGCAAAAGCACTCTCAGTTGAACCATTCTTTCTTGAAAGATTGCGATTATGGCATGAAAATCAATAGGCTCCGATGGGGATTTGCGGAGGATGACCTCAACAATGCATGACTGAATAGGGTAGCTGGTAAATGCCCAGTCACCAGATCGATGCTGCTAGAAATGTAATCTTTTCAGACCGTGCATTTGTAATCTCAACAATGGTAGCTATTGACAGCGCAATGTTACTGTCCAGTCCAACTAACACTCTCACATAATATCTCAGTGACATGTTGACACGACCCTGCCCAGCCTCGTGTCCGCCAGACGGGATGAGAATGCCGATGAGATTACTATCTGTCAATCAACACAGCCCATCTGACACAATTTCATTTCGTATTCCCAACCCCTCCAAAAAGTCCTGCAGTACTAGCGGGACCATAAGAATTGCGGTTGACTTTGCGAGGTGGAGAAGCGGAGGTTGACTTGGGCCGCGGCGTGGTGAGTTGGAATCATTCATATGAGTCTACCCTAGATGCAACCCGGGAGCGGATCCCAAGTATGGAGAGTGATCGACAACCAAAAAACGACCCATGATCCATGGCGTTGCAAAATGACGTTGGAACCGACCCACTCAGATCGATGTACATGAGACACGCCAAGGTGGGCGGTGGAACTCACGGCTAGAGTAAGTTGTCAAGCTGATGTGGCTTCGTGCAGTGGCCTTTGGGAGGATCGAGCTCTAGGTAGCTGAGGGAGCTGAGAGGATAGGCAAGATGGTGGGCTAGAAATAGCAAAGAATTATCAGTAGAATAGCGAGCAGAACACCTCGTGAGGAGTTGGCCAACAACCTACAGTAGGTTGACAGCACATTTGATTTGCTCGAAACCACAACTCAAGGCTTCTTTTGGCCAAACCAACTGCAGAGGCCCACAGCGGCAAGGGTTGTCTCTTATGCAACCAATCACAGACACGATCGCCTCTAGATCTCGAAAGGTGAAACACCAAGCTTGCCAGCGTGACCAGGGGGCCTCGAGTGATGCGAATTGTCGTTCGATGCCGACGTAAGAACGAAGCGCTTGCAGATGATGCGTCTCCCGACGGATTGCGGGAAGAAGTCAAAATCTCCCGAGCGGAGGATGCCTACGGCGACGGCCAACATCAGAGTGCGGAACCAATAGACAGACCTTCCGTAACCGTCGACATGCACGGCCGGGAAGAGATTAAAGGCGGAAGGGCTGTTGGTAAACTCGAGCACTGACCGAAGCTACTGTATCGAAGAAATTGAAGAAAAAAAATAAAGAGATCGAGCGTCAAATGATGGGCTCTTGATCGAGAACGCCTCGTCAGTTGGCTCGACAGACGGTCCAACGCCCTGCCGCGCACTAATTAGACCTTTGCTGGGTAGCGCCAGCCTAGGTGGTTTTGAAGCCTGTCTCCCCAAGCGCGGCGCTGATTCTAGTCCTTTTTCTCTGCTGGCGGTGTGCTGTGGTTGTTGATGGCTGAGCTGAATGCCCGTGACACAGCGGAGCTGTGCTGGCTGGATACGAGTCCGTGTGGACAGCCCGATCTGACAGAAGGCATAAATAGAGTCGGTGCGCTGTCTTACGGCAGACGATCCATCGTATAGACGTCGTATATCACGGAGGAGGGGCGAAGGCGATGCTCGGCCAGCGCAGCAAAGGAGCAGAAACCCTGGAGATGGATGAGAGCCATCGTGTTGGTGTTGAGGCGCACTCGATCATGGACCTGATGGCCGTCCGGCCTCTGAGACCAGGCCTCGACGCAGGAACAAATGGCGCTAGTGTTTCTGGTAGAACGTGTGTCGCAGGGGACATGCCCGTCTGAACTCCTGGTCGACTTTAGCGGCCGATGCCGCGTCGCCATTGGTGGGACTGACCCCATGGATTGGAAGCGGTGGGTTTCGAGACGGGTTTTGAGGGAACGGACCAGTCAGAGGAAGGGCTTCGTCATGTCTCGCGTGCATGTGTGGGGAGAGACAAGATAGGGACGACGGACCCAACGGCCGACGGACGGAAGACTCCCCTTGAGAACCCTTGCTTGTTGTAACCCATCGGCCCCTTCATCTTCTGGGCCTGTCAGTCGTGATGGATTTCCCGCTCGGTCGCCCGTCTTGTGGCTCGAGATTCATCATACTCTTCTGTGGCTGGGGTAACCAGGCTCTGGCAGCGCCAGCGACAGAGAATAGAGCCCGGCGGCAGGGTGACCCTTGGTGAATGGCGATGATCCTCTGTATTGTCAGGACCTGTCTATTGTCAGACTCAGACTGGGTCTCAGTCACCCGTAATTCCACTCCCAAAACGGGCCCTTTTTTGATTGAATTCTCGGGGCTCGCACAAGACGGACCTCTTTCTCCCGGCGCGCCGTCGGTCGACCCCGTTTGTCCTGCTGCTCGAGGGATAGCTTGTTTCGCCCTATTCTTCCTATGCTGGCCAAGCTCCAACGCCCTGGGTCTGGTCACTCACACGCTTGATCCATCCGTCTCTTTCCTCAACTCCTTCCCTCTTGCCCTTTTCCACTCTTGCATTTGTAACCCGCAACCGCACACATCGTGCCTTCCCTAGGTAGCCTGCCTCGACCAGAGCTGTCGTTGTCTGCGCGTCGTTCATTTCTTTCACGACTTATTTTTCCATCGCGATTTTTCTTTCGTGCACATATTTGCACGCCTCTTTTTCTTCTTCTTCTCTTTCTGCTTTATTTCGGATCCTGTCCTGAGGACAAGGCGACTTTCCCTCCCCTTAAACAAGCAAGCAATCAAGCCGCTTTGACAGGAACAACCACCGCGCGAGACCGTTATTTTCAGTTCGAGAGGGAATTCAGGAGAAAGAGCAAGGAACCCAAACGCCTCGACACACCTTTCCTCGACTTTAGATCCCGACACCTCATCGACGAGGCTCGCCATTCACGAGTCTCTGCCTCTGGACGCCGCCAACATCCTCAAACCATCCAGACGCCAGCCTGAAACAGGGCCTCTGGATTCGTCCACCTCCGTCTCGGTCACACGGCCCCTTCCCGTCCACCACGTCTCGTCCACTGGATTTACTCGCTGGCTGCCCTGCCACCGAGCATCGGATCGCTGCGTATCTTGGCCTAGTGAGGTCGTTTTTCGTCCCTTGTTACGAATCCCTGTGGCATCTCCATCCCGCGACGCCGCTTCGACTCGCCCCAGCCAAATGAAGTCTTGAAACCCAGAAACCTCTCCGTATGTTCCCCATCTTCTGGTAGCCTGGGATGGTCTCAGCTTGAAGCGATATCTCTTGGGCCTTCAACTTGGCAGTCTCATATCCCGGGTGCTCCTCTGTCTCCTTGTGCCACTGACACCTCTCACTAGATTCCTTCCCCTTTGCGCTGTTTTCAACGCCTGCGAGGTCTGGTTTACCGTGCAAAAACTCTCATTTTCGTCCGATTTCGTCTTTTCTTCTCTCCACTCGTTTCTTCTCTTTCGTTCGTGTGTCGCCTCATCTTCGTTTTCCGTTCATCCCGGACTCACCGCAAAGTCAACAAAACGATTGTGCGACCTGACCGATTTAAAGAGACGTCATCTTTTATGCTGCAGCACCTCAACCAATTCGACTAGACGTCGATCCCAGAATATACGGACGCTGTGTCGTTCGTCTCCCCCGCAAGGACGTTTTCGAGCGCCGCAAGCCGCCGGCTACCTGCATCAGTTCATCACTTGCGTTCTCTGCAACGGACCGGCCTCCTGCATACAGTTGCACTGCAGATAGGGGCTTGATGCCAGACCTGGAATTCTGTTGCGCCGACGAATTTTCAGGCCGCCTTGATTTACCATAAAGGACCTCGATGAGTCAACCGTATGATGGAAGAGAGATGGACGCGCCCTCATCAGTATCTGGATCTGTAAAGAGAGCGCGAGAAAGAGCAAAAGCTGGACTTCCACGACACCAACCTCTCCCGGTTCACTCAGAAGCAATGGATGACGGACCACCCGGTGACCTGAGGGCTCCGCCTCGTCGACTTATGGCCGCACAGCCGGCCGGGCAGTCAAGGCTTCCTCGGGCCAAGCCCGTCCCTGCGATGGATTGCAGGAACGGACAAGGCGCTCCCGCTATTTCGAGGCCTACTCAAGTTCCGCAATGGCCATTGCCCGGTCCTCCGATGGCCTCGATGGCTTCGATGAACCAACCCGACCCCGAACCGTATCGACCACCTCCTGGACGACCGTTGCACGCTCCCCAGCGACCACCGCGCCCCAGCCAGGTCCCTTCTTTGCTCGACCAGTCTCAACTTCAGGATCCCACCCCCGTCTTCTTGACACCCGAGTCCGACGAATATCACTCCTCCGTACCGCCCTCACCATCCTCTCGAATGACCACTTCCAGCCTGGGATCGGTCCCTGACTTTCCAACTCCTAACCAGTCGATGACCGCAGCTCCCTCGCGACGAAGCGCTAACTTGGGCCCTCCTCCTTCATCTCGACGAGGAGCATCGTCGTTCTACTCGAATGCATCGTATGTCTCGCCAATCCCTGAAGAGAGCCTAAACTCGAGGTCCCGTGGATCCTATGCTTCGAGCGCCGCCATGCCTGAGGGCTGGCCAGGTTCCCGAGAGGTCAGCCCAACGTTTTACGAAGAAACAGATACCGATAAGAGCCACCACTCAGAGGAGGACGACTTTAACGAGTTCAACGACGAGAGCAAACTGGTTCGCAGCGCCAGCATTGGAAAGAGAGGCAAGCCTTCCATTGTCAACACCAAGTCAGCCATCCTCGATTCCGCCCATCGACCAGCTCCATCGCCCGTTCAACCGTTCAATTCAGGTACCGGATATGTCGATGCTTCAACTAGCTCGTCCAATACGCTTCCCATGGCGAAACCCTCGGGTCAAAACGCTCCCAATGATGTCTTGAGCCCGGATGCCATTCTCGGTGCGTACGCTGCTGCAAGCGCAACCAAGCTGGCAGAGACTCGTGCTCCGGCTCCGACTCCATCTCCCCAGCCCTTTAACCGACTGTCAGCTATTCGACGACCACCTAGGCTTGACATGGATGCCGTGAGGAGCATGGAGGAGAGAGGTAGTATCACAAGCTTGCCAGACCTGATTCGGCGAGCAACCCGACTCGCCAATATGATGGACCGTGGCAAGAGACCGGCGAGTCGATTCGAGGATTTGAGTGATTATCTCGATGAGAAGGCTCAAGTCCGTGGTGGCGACAAGGAGAACTCAGGTAGGTGTATCCACCCAATGATCAGGGATCAGAGTACTTACATGCAGCAGGTTTGTCAGACATGTTGGCAGCCTTCCCCCCCCCCGCACAGGCGCAAACAGAACGAGGCTCTTGGTTCCGGACCACATCTTGGCCTCTGGCACCTAGCCGACTAGGCGAAGCGCCTTCACGATCGGGTCTCCGCGATATGACTACCCCGGACGGAGACCAGAAGCGACGCCGGCGATGCTGTGGCCTGCCAGTTTGGGGCTTCGTCCTTGTGATGATCCTACTGTTGGGCATCATTGCCGCTGCCGTACTTGTGCCGCTCGAGTTTTTCGTCTTCAAGAACTTGGGCAACAAGGACAAGCCACAGACGGAACTTGCTCAGTGCCAAGAGTCACTGACGTGCCGGAACGGAGGGACCAATGTCCTTTCGAAGGGTGTCTGCTCGTGCATCTGCACGAATGGGTTCACTGGCTCTGACTGCAGCGTCGGGGGCTCGGATGGCTGTACGACGGCGGATTTGGGAGGCGACTTTAACAACGTGACGATCGGAAAGGCCATCCCCCGTCTTCTCGAGGATGCAAGTGCCAACTTCTCTATCCCTCTGAATGGCACAGTCATCTTGAACAGCCTCAACGCCGGAAACCTCTCTTGCATTGCGCAAAACTCACTGGTCACCTTTGACGGCAGTTCAACGCGAGAAGGCAAGGGCTCATCCAATGCATCCAATGAGAGTGAATCGGACGAAAAGCTCGAGCTGGAAAGTGAAAGTCCAGACCTGGCTGTGCGAGCAGAGCCAACAGCCATCACCATCTCGGAGGAGGCCCCTACCTTCCTGGTGGTGGATGAAAGCACACCGACCGTGGTACCGACGACAACAGGAAGCGCGTCGGACCCGGAACAGACGTTGGCAACTGAATCAGGCAGTGCGGCTAGCCCTACTGCCACCTTTGCGGTGACAGAGGACGTACTTGACTTTGCACGTGTTGCAGTGCTCTATGTGTTGCAGGAAGAAGACTCAGATAGTGCTCAAGAGGCACAGTCAGCGATTGGACGCTTCTTGGCCAGGGCTCACAAGGACTCTGGGGTGGCGACAAAGACTGCCGAGAGCATCAAGCTCGGAGGAAACAACACGGTAGATCTTTTGAGATTTAAGATCGACCTTGGGTCTGGAGCCATTGGAGGAAATGCGAAGCGCGATGTGGCGGCTCCCCAAGCACGCCGGTCTACTCTAGACAGAGCACATGCACATGGCTCTCTGCGGCGAGGCGGACCGTTACGCACGAGACGCTGAGGTACAGAGATGCAGAGAGAGAGAGAGAGAGAGAGAGAGAGAGAGAGAGAGAGGAGGAAGAAATGGTGTACATAATGTGCGGATATAGTTATGCATCTTGGTACGACGGCGCCGATCAGTGTATTATTTGATTCGTTTTACCAGGGCCGGGCCGTGGATGGTAATGACGGAGAACAGGAAATGGGATTGACGAGGAGAAGATCTTGCATACACACTTCAGAACCCCCCCTTTTTTTACTCTTCTATTCTATTCCCCCCTTTTTATCAAGTAGAACTCGCGAGCGAGATTAGCGTGGGCGTTTTTATCAAAAGAGAGAAATGGTTTCTTCCATGACCCGTCAATCATGAATGCGATTTAAATCCGTGGACTTGAGGTGCTTGTTGTGTATGTCATGTTTTTTCATTTGTTGAATTATATCATCTCTGTGTGCATTCTTCACGGCATATAAAACACCTCCTCGACGGGCTTCCACCACGACGGCTCGCCAGCCTCGGAGCTCACGGCGCCGGGAACGACACTCTCTTGCCATGCATCAGTCATACGCCACCACTCCCTGACACGAGGGTTCTCTGCCATGCGAGCCATGTCGGCCTTGTAGTCGGAGCCGACGTACTTGAACGAGGCGAACAGTACGTGGGACTTGTCGTCGTAAAAGATGCTGTCTATACTCCGCGTTAGCCCCCTCTCTTTCAGCTGTGTTTGTTCATATCCGTACAGTCCTTAATGTTGCACTGCTTAATCTGCGCCAGCACGTCGGGCCATACTCGAGCGTGCACGTCCTTGTACTCGGCCAGGTGCTGAGGCTTGAGCTTGACGATCTGGGCGAAGCGGCGGACGGCTTGTGACATTTTGGGCGGTTTAGACGAAAAAGATGTCTATAAAGAAGGGACGAGGTATTGACTAGGTAGTCAATTGGATGGCACGTCTGGTAGGTTATATAGCATAGATTTCTCGGTAATCGGGCTAGAGCATAGCGAGTTTACTACCAAAACCCCGCATGTTGCTCAAAGAGTGTATTATATATCCACTGATTTGCCATTGGAACCGTCCCAATGGCTTTAGAAAACGGTAGTGGGATCGGGGAGAATGCATGCCACCCCCAATTCACTCGAGTCGCTTATAACCCAACGGCCCACCTGTTGTGGGGGATGGACACTGTAGCATTGGACAACAGCGCCGACGAACATGATACATATACAGGGCATAGATATACCATGACTGACTAGGTTCTCGATCTGGCATGTACAGGGGCTCCCATGTCGTCGCAGTTGAGTCTTGGCCCGTGATGGATCTACATCAATAGAATGGATATACCCTTGATGATAGGTAATTATTGATGAATTTCGCTATCTCCAACAGTGCCCGCGGTACAGACAAAGAAACCCGCGAACACCGCTGAACCCTTAAAGAGAGGACGGCAACAGCCATTTAGTTGCCAAAGCCAAACCACCTTAGGCCGTAGCCACCCAATTCGTGATATATCATCCAGTCCATCCAACGCTAGAACGCCTTTCCCAAAATCCAGTTATTCACACATTCTTGGTATCAAATAACACGCCTTCCGTGGAAGTGCTGTGTTGGGTTTCTTTTGCTTCACCTTTTCCTTCTATCCTGGTCGGACCGTTGCATAGGAAACGGCCAAGCGAGTCACACTTTAGTTGCGAGCCTCAGGCTGCTCGTACTGGGGAGAGACCTCCTCATTGACAATCAGACCAGACTTTTCGTCTTCGGCGATAATCTCCACGATGGCGGCCTTGTAATCGGCTCCCAGGGCAGGCTCGGGGCGTTCACCCCTGAAGTAGCGGACGAGGCGGACAGTAAGAGTGCAGAGGAACATGGCGAAACTGCAGCTGGTTAGTACCCCCACAACAAGAATGACTAAGATGAAAACATACAGAGCAACACCAACACCAGCAGTGACGCCCATGAGGACGGGGATGATGATGTAGGCGGTAATGTGCTTGAGCATGTTGGCCCAAGAGTAGTCGACGCGCTCGGGGACGAGCTGGGCGTGGCCCTGGTGGGGAGTGCCGCCGTTCTTGTTCTCAGAGTTGCCGTGTCCGTGGTTGTTCTTGTGGCCATGGCCCTTCATTCCGTGACTCTTCATTCCGTGGCAGCCCTTGCCCTTACCCTTGATGCTGCCCTTGATACCCTTCAAGGTCTCGTGGAGCAGACCCTTGGCGCGGCACCACATTGAGCAGTCATCGCCCAGTCCGTTGTGAGAAGAGCCCTCAACCTCGATGCTTCCGATGATGATCTCCCCGACAGGGGCCTTGATGAGCTTGACCTTGACGGGAGGGACACCGTCGACGAACCGGTCGCCGACCTCAATAATTCTAATCTCGACACCAATGACCTCGAGGTGCTGATCATCATCCATGCCCTCGGGTCGGATAGCGAGGCCATATCCAAGTCGGCGCACAGCGCTCTTTCCATTGCTCTTGGTGACGGGGGCCGAGAGGTCTCCGTTCCACGGATCCGCATGAGGGTACAGTTCAAAGCCGTTGAGGATAAGCCGATGCTCCTCGATGCCAAAGTTGAGCTCTAATTGGGCGTTGCGGTCGCGGCAGCGGGTGCAGGGGATGGTGATGGACTGGCCAAAGGCTGTGGCGGGGACCTCGAAGGTGTCGACGTCGATGGGGAGGGTGCGGAAGATTCCATCATCGGCCTCGGAAGTGTCGGGGACGATGAGAATGGCAGCGGCCGTGGCTGCGAGGGCGAGCGGCTTCAGCAGCAGCATCGTTATCGGTATCGGATAGGGGGTATCAATGTGGGATGAAAAATGTACGGTTGCTGGCGATGGGAATGATTGTCGTCGATAGTTACGGTAGAGACGGGAGGGGAGATTGATAAAAGGGAAGAAATAGAGTCGGTGGTGGTGGTGGTGTGCTCGTGGTTGCCTTTGAGCACATAAGAGAGAGAGATGATCGGATGTCTCGGTGGCGTAGGCTCCGCTTTGGGTAAAGGAAAGGGCCAGGCGAGGGGAACCTTCCATGTATCGGACCCATGAGCATGAGGTGGAACTGGAACGCGGGACGTCCGGGGGCCAGCAGGTGCAGCCAGGCAGCTCCAGCTGGGAACCTTGGCATCTAGGTACGTACCTGCCTACCTTACCAGGCTGCTTGGTAAGAACCTACAGTGGAAACAGTGGATATCGGCCCCTCCCATAACGCTAGACTAAGCTAAACAGCTAAAGACTCCAAGTGCCGCGCGCGATGATGGTGATCATGCGTGCTCTTTCCCGCCCTGTCGGCTGTCAATGCCTGACGATTGAGGCATCAATTCCCAGCTTGGGCATCTACGTGCCCGCAAGCGGCAAGTTCCTGGTGTAGATCAGCGTCACCTCTCGACTGAGATTGTTTCAGTTGTCTCATGCTGCAACCTCGAACCATCACAATAGACGGTCAAGTCATATCATCTCTGCCGTGTCAAAAACCGAGACCGATACCGAATACATCTCAGGTTGACATAGATTAACTAACTAACTAAGTGGTACAGTCATGTAACCCTCTCACATATCACCCATCGCGTATCCGTACTCTCTCTCGGCTCACATCCCCTGCTCGCATCCATTTGCATCTCCACCAGCCTGTAGCATGCTTACACGCGGACCCAAATACAAGCCCGGCCGCCGAAACCAGCAGCCCTGCACTGCATTAACGTTAAACATGGTCAGTCCAAGAAAATACCAAGAGGCGCGAAACTCTCGGTCTGAATAATAGTTGTCTCAGCTCAGGGGAAAGCCGCCTTGTGTGGCACAGGCACAGATTATCGCCAGATTAGCTCTGCGCCAGTGTCCCCGTCGAATCGAGACTATTCTATTCTTCCTCGCCAACCTCCGAAGCCTGTCTGTGCCACAGAGACTTCAGCCTCCCCGCCAGATGCTTCCATCGCAGGGACCACTCTGCCCTCGGGGCCAAGCCTCCGTCACCGATGCCGACGCCAAGGTCCGACACGTTCTGATGACGATGGACCGGAGAGTCCTTGCCCCAGGGGAAGTTCGGGTTCTCAGGCAATGCCAATGCCTCTTGCGGGCCAACCGTGCCTGTCGAAACAGCCCCGGAGTCCGACTGTTCCGTACCCGTCGTCGTGATCGTCTTCAGAGTTGTCAATGACGGCCCGAAGCTCGTTTCTGTTCCTTGTCAATGTAAATCCTTAGCATGCCAGTCATTAATTCCACTAACCCTTTGAGGTAAACGTGTGGGTTCTGTTCACCCAACCCAGCGTGCTATAGCTGATTGTCGCGCCCGGTGTGCTTGTGGTATTGCAAGCCGACGAGATTTGGCCCGGCCCCGTCGGGAATGGTGGAGGAGCTGACCATGCTCCGGGTGTAGTCGAGCAGTTGGTCACGGTCGAGAACGTTAAAGGTACCGGATAAAAAGACGAGTCAGTGCAGATCGACGACGTGCTAGATGTCGACTCGCATTGACTAGCTGTGCTTGTCAAATTCCACGACCCAGATGGAGTGCTGGTCGCCGAAGTCTTTTTACCGGAAGCTAGGGAAATCGTCGAGTTCGTCACCGGGAATGGCTTCCAAGGAGAGCTCTCAGTTGTCGAGGGGCCCCTGGTCAGCTCTGTCTGGGTTCCGCTGGTTGTCTCGAATGAATCACTGCCGGTCTTGGCGGGAGTACCTGATGTCATGACCTCTGTGGAAGACGAGGGTGGAGCAACTGTCTTAGAGGGCTCCGAAGTCTCCGAGAAAGCCGTAAATCCGGAGGTAGTGTTCGACCAGATCACCGAGCTAGGGATCACACCACTGGAGATCCGTGAGGTCCCAGTTCCCATGGACATAGATATGACCGATGGCGTGGTCGTACGGATAGATTCGGACGACCCTTGACCAGTCATGGTAGAGTTGCTGGCTGGGAAAGTCGGCATGTCAGTAGACACCGAGGAAACTGGCCCCGTTGTGAGGCTTGCTGTCCAGTTGCTTGTCCATTGCGATCTCTCCGTGATAGTAGAAATCAACATGCTGGACATGGACCCTATGGTGGGTGTCAAGGTAGTGGCATTGGATATGGGAAACTTGGGCGTATTAGTTCCTGGAGCAGGTGTGGGGAATCCAGTTGAAAAGGTTGAGTTCAGAGGATAAGAGGTTGTGCTAATCCTAGGCGTCGAGATCGGAATAAATGAAGAGTTGGAACCGGTCGGGAAGGGTGCCGTCGTGCTGTTCAGTGGTAACGGAATAACCGTCATCGTGATCGTTAGAGTGGACGACGTGTTCGTCTGAGGGAACAGGGATGCGCTGGACTGAGTGGTAAATGTCTTGTTCGAGCTGGACTCCGATAGGGTTGGGATGGTACGGTTGAATGACACAGAGATAGGCGTCGTGACGATAGAGACCAAACCACTTGTGCTCGTTCCACGGTTGTACGTGCTGGTACCGTTGATAGAAGTTGGCGTAGCAGCTGAAGTAGTGCTCCAGGGGCTAGGACGGCCTTTAGTGCCCATTCTTGACCAAGTAACAGTCTGGGTAGTGTTCTGCATCTGGCTTTCAGACACTGTAGAAGTGACCGTCGTCCGAATGGTAGTCACGGATCCAGTAGAGTTGACTGCCCTAGAAAAGGTGCTAGTCAAGTTCATCGAACGAGATGAAGTGACGGTGAACTGAGGAACCGAAAAAGTTGTTGAGCCAGAAGGGGCCAAGGTAACCTCGCTCGTGGTCGAGTTGACATAGCGACTGGTTCTGCTCTCGATGCTCCAAATGCCGCTGCTAAGGGCAGAGCTCTGCGCAGACCATGGGATTTCGGTGACTTGTGAGTCCACACTTTGGCTGACTTCAGGCGACAACCATGAACTGTGAGTAGACCACCAGTCAAGCGTCGTGACGTTTGGAAGGGGAACTGGCACAATGGTGGGCTCCCTAGTGATGATTGAGGTGCTGAGACTGGGAAGAGGGCTGATCGGAGTACCAGTTTGGGTGAATATGCTCGCACTAGATCCCTTTGTGACAATTGTGGCAGTTGTATTGTAGATACTGCTTCTGAAAGTGACTGTGGTTGTGAGTGAACTGGTGAGTTGGGTTGGTGTGATCCTCGTTGTGATCGTCGAGGTTACTGACACGTCCCCACGTGTCAGCGAGCTTGACGAAGCAACCGGCACGGAGGCCACAGTTGTTGCATCAGACTGGCTCAAAGTGGTGGTGAATACAGCAGTCAAATTGGGAGGGAGCGAGGTATCAGTCAAAGTGATCTGAGAAGGGGGCAGGGGAGGCGCAAGGACAGTCGTGATCAAGCTTACCACGGCTGAGGTTTTCGTCGTCACGTCCAGTGTCCAGGTTGACCAATCCAGAGAGGGGCTGGCCTGTGAGATTGAAGAGAGATCTTGGCTCGCACTTGAGAATTCAAGTATCGAGGATGTGGTTGTCGGATACTCTGTAGAGACTGTAGAGGCAGAACCCTTAGGCGTGCTTGATTTCTTGCTGGTTGGCCGAATACCTCCAGGGAAGATGGTGATGACTGAACCCTTAGATGTCGTTATCACAGTCGCCGATAGAAGACTGGAGGCAAGTGTTGTGTTGACAGGTAGAGCGCTGGAGGCGAAGAGAGTAGTCGAGGAGACCTTAGCGGAGCTTTCTGAAGCCACTGCACCGGATTCTTCAACGCTACCAGTTGAGCTGGAAACCGAGTCTGAAATCACTGATGAGTTGGCGAGGAATGAAGTTGGTGTGGGTTCGGTAGTCCTTCCACTTGTGTCAACGATGCTTGATGTCATAATCGTATCAGAAGCGACAATTGATGAGGTTTGGAATCCAGTATCGGAGCCTGAAGGTGAAGATGAGTCACTGGCTGCACTGATTAAGGAGCTGAGGGACGACGTCTCAATGACCGTAGTTTCAATAGCTGTCGAAACTGAGTCAAGACTATTGAGCGACGATGTGTCGAAAGTCTTGGTAGAAGTCGTCATGCTAATCAGCGTGGAGGTATCAATGAAGATCTCAGAGGTGGACAAGGTTGAAGTCGAGACAATTATGTCAGTGATAACCTCTGTTGAAGAAGTTACACTAGAAATTGGGAGTGTGTTGTTGCTCAAGGTGGTTTGAGTCGTGAGCGTCGTGATGATGCTGGATATCAAGCTCCCAGAAGATAAGGAGCCCCCAGAAGAGGCACCAGATGTCAGAGCCTTGGTAGAACTGCGAGAGGAATTCTGAGCGGGGTTGATCGTAGGTGCTGTATCAGACTCAGTCAAGGAGGCAGACAAGATAAATGACGAATTATCAGAGGAAATGTCCAAGGAGATGCTCGAACCCAGAGACTCCGTTGATAATGATGTAGAGGTCGTCAATGATGCTGTATCTAAATCTGTGGAACTCGACTCGGAAACAGTCACAGTGATGCTGAGCACCTCCGTTGTTGTCGTGACTGAAGGGATAGCCGATGTAGTATCCACGGCAGAGGCAGACGAGACGATGCCGGAAAGAGAGCCAGTCCCGACTTCAGTCGAGGGAGTTCCTTCGGAGAGCTCCGTCAACTCAACGGTCTCTGTCATCCGTGTCGTGGTCAGGTCAGCTGTCGTGCTGGAGTTGTACCTGGTTTGAGCCCGGGTTGAGTAGACGCTAGAAGAGGATTGACTGCTGTCGCTCGTCTGAGAAGTCACAGTGACCTCAGATGCTGTCGCCGCAGAGGACTCTTCGGGGACAGCGGATGACCCTGAGCTTTCGCTTTCCCGTAAGGTGGTTGAAATGCTGAGAACTGTGACAGAGGAAAGAATGTCTGACGAAGAAAAGGAAGTGGATGTCGTGATAGATGAAAGAATATCTGAAGAAATGGAAATGGTAGACTCCATGACAGAAGAAGAAATATCCGAAGAAGAAAGCTGAGTAGATGAGATTAGATCAGTCGCGTCTGTGGCACTGGCCTCTGAGGAGGGCTCGTTGCTAGAGAAGGAGCTTGTGCTGTCTGAAAGGCTGCCATCGCTTGTAGTGTCAGAGACCTGGCTCTCAATCGTAGATGAGGCACCATCGCCAGTGGTAACTAGAGTCAGAGATGACACCAAGTCGGTTGAGCGGACGGTTGATGCAGTCTCCGAGCCAGTGACGCTACTAGCTTTGGCACTCGAATCTGCTGATACCATCGAGGTGTCGCGCTGTGGTCCAAAGGAGGAAGGAAACGAAGAAGACTCAGAAGATAGAGTGACAGATTCCGAGGAAACGTTCATGCTGGAAGCGACGCCAGTTTCAGAAGAAACCCAAGCCTCAGCCACCGAGCTGCCAGTCTGCGACGAGAACTCCACGGAGGGCGAAACTAGACTAGTTAGATGAGACAGAAAGAACAGAGTCAGAACACTCACGAATTTCAGATTCGGCCGAGGTAGCAGGTGCCCCGGTGTAGTACGGAGGAGGGGGACCGTAGCCGAAACCGGTTGGTTCGCGTGCCTCGATGAAGTTGTCCTTGCGCACAATGTTTGGGTGTTGTCGGCGAATAAGCTGAGCTGAGCCACCAGAAAGGCAGATCAAGATCAGAACAATCGGCAAAAGGCCGAGAAGAGGAATATTGGGAGGTCTCATGGTGAGGAAATAAGAATGCTGCTACTCGGCATCAGCATCAGGGCGCTTCTCCTCGTCTCCAACCGAAGGCTAGAGCGAGCAAAGAACTTACTCTAACGAATGATATGCACTCGAGGACACTTTGATGGGTGCGAACGAACGTATGAATGCAGTGGGAGGCGATATCGATACAAAGGAGCGGAGTGTTGCGGGCAGGAGATCTCTCGCGTTGGGGTTGACGCGAAGAAGAGGAGAAGCCAGGTGGAAGAAAAGAATGCGAAGGAAGGATGAGAACGAGCGAGAACGCGCGGCACGAAGAAACAAGGAAAAGAGGCGAAAAAGGTGTGCAACTTGCACCAGTTCTCTCGCAGTGCTTGCCAGCTGCCCAGCAAAAGGGGGAAACGGGTGCTGATACCTTATAGGCTCATATTCCTCAACCACCGTCCTCTCGATTCGCCCCCTGTTAGCCTATCACAACATGAATGCACAGACGCAACTCAAAGTCAGATAGATTACGAATGCCTCACCTCGGGGTCTTGCGTGTTAGTAGGGAGGGAGTTGTGTGTCCTCCAACCCGCCCCGTGGCCCGTCATACGTTGCCCGTCGACGGCTGCGAAAAGCCTTCTTCCCACGCCGTGGAAAATATCTCCGAGAGATTGCTTCACCATGCTTCCCGTAAGAAATCTACCGGTCTTTGGAGACGGGGCATCATCCCAACTCCATATGCTGGGATGCGGGAACGGAGCGGGAGCGGAAGCGGCGCTTGAGATATGAGTAGAACTCGGAGCCGAAGTATATTACCGTCCTTCCATGTGCTCGGACCGGCGGTTCCTGATTGAGGTTGCATAACCGCTTGCTTGCAGTCGTCGATTGCCATTCATACCCCTTTCGCCTCATCAACAGGTGCTTGTTCCAATGTGTCATGTCACGGGCCATCCTTCATCTCCCATTCTATCCGTGGAATGGATGTCACAAGAAAGACACGTCCAACTCCTGATCCTTTATCTGAGCAGGCTATAAATTGTTAATGATGAACCCCTGAGAGTATCATGACGTCTCGAAGTTCAAGACAGTTCGAAGTGAGACCAAGCACCGTTGGCCCCTTTGACAGATGTCCTCTGCACTTGCGTGAGAAGTTTGTTGACTCAAGTACAGGTCACACAAGACTCGCAGCAACATATCCCTCGCACGCCCGTGTCGCTTTGTGCATCCTCCTGCGGGATCTGGCCCACCCCGGTAGAGTGCCTGACAGAGGAGATCTTGGCCGTGTCCTGCGCTTGATGCACGAAACATCTCGGGCCTTCCACCCTTCGGGGCTAACGGCTGGGCTGGCGAGCGTCACACAGTTTAAGGGCCCAGAAGATCCAAACTGGCATGCCCAGGTACAGCAGTAACACCTGCAGCTAGCCTCGGCAACGAGGCGAGATGCAGCTTGCCGTCGGACTGCAAGGTTGCAGTTTCCTTGGACGGACAGGTTTGGCTTTCTGAGCGTCGTTCCAAGGATTCTTTCTATGGCGTGGATCCGGTCTTTAGCTCCAACTGGAACCCCCGACGGATTCTGTATCGATATGAAAGCGTAGCCGACGCTGTACTACTAGGCATTGTTGACCCAGCTGAATATCGAAAGGCCAAGGGGTGTCATCTCTGCCAAGAACACATTCAGTCAGCTCCAATGATAGAGTCTACTCGAGATGTTATTGTTGAGTGACCTTGGCTGCATGGCACCTGTCCTCGAGATTGAACCATTCATGTCGGTCTTCAACAGGTGGCGAGTCCTTCAGCGTGACGCATGCGTGGAAAGTATTCAGGGCAAAAGCGGTGATGGTTGCGAGAGACAAGACGAGACCTTTTTTGTGAAATAAGAGAAACAGATCCATTGCCTTAGACACACACAAAACACGCTCCCTGATTAAAAATCCCGTGATCATGAGCCTTCCTGCCTTAAAACTCTCAACGTACCTAGAGGCCCTCGGGTAGATGGGCAGGAGCCATCGGCTCAAACTGCCTCACTCTAGCTCTGTATGATCTCCTTCAACTCCTGCCTTAAAAAATCATCCCAAAACCTATCTGTCGTACCGAATTCCTCCAGGGATATATTTTCTCGCTAGGGGTGAACTCTGATGAGTCAATGTGGTGAGAATATCGGCTCGTCTACTCGGCCTTCTCGGCTGTCTCTCGCAGGGATGGGGCCGTTTCATCAGTCATGGTGGTATTCTTGTCTTCGATATCAGCAGCCCACAAGGCAGCGCCAACTACACGGTGTTAGCTTGTATTCGTATCTGTCATCTTTGAACGACTCGCCTGTGTTGGTAAAGGTAAAGAATATGGAGGCAACCGGGATCATCTCGAGAAGAGTGGCAACAAGTCCGAATCTGTACCAATGCGTCGATTAGCTATATCCAGTTCTTCGCGTGCTACGCTTCACCAGGAAGGGTCCGGAAAATCATGACGCGGAAAGGTTACGTACGCTGTGTAAGGGCCGACGTTCTTGTTAAGCCAATCCGACCTCTTGGGAGCCGACCATCGCTTAAGCTGAAAGTACTGGAATATCATCAGCACGACTACACGACGATCAGCGGCAGAGTGTTACTTACTCGATCATGAACTCCCTTGCCTCGGTTGCGGCCTGAATCAGTCAGTAAAGACAGTACATGTGCGATGAGAGGTCTACTGACCTTGAATGATGATAAATATCGCGGTACCGACAACAGGAATGGCATTGAGAGGCAGATACATGACGTAACGAATGATAGCCTTTGGGCTGAATCGTTCAAAAGGACTCTTGAGGATCTTGCCCAGTTTCTGAATCGGATCACTGCCAGATTTGACCTCTCTTCCCTCGCTCACGATCTGAGTGTCCCCACGTGCGAGCAGAGTGCCATCAAATGTGTCAAGTAGCGCATCCCGGAGGAGATAGTTTCGAGAAATGAGGTTGATGATGGTGGTGCTCTCATTGAGAACGAGCAGACTGGTGGTTATAACTGCGAGTGGTCCGTTGACAAAGACGAGAACGGCGAGCTGGGGAAGATAGGTGAATGCGAACATGCCACCAATGACACCCGTGGAGAGGAGGATCAAGGGACCGAGCTTGGACAGAAATGGCGCCCATAGCGAACGGTGGGTGAGGAGGTAGATGATTCCCTGTGTTGAATGTGTTAATGAGTACTCTCTCTGAGATGGAGGGGACGGAGTCGTGCCTTGATCGGGTAGAGATAGGCCTTGCTCTTGGCGGCGTGGGCGACATGCTCTTTAGCCTGCGCATAATCTTCCTTGCTAAAGAGTAATCAGTCTGCTGTTATGAAGGGCTTGATCTTGTCGTAGCCTTACAAGACCTCTTGAGCCTTTTCACCCACGGAATCGACCATTCGGTTCCGCTTGGGCTGCTGCTGCTGCTGCTGCTCAGATCCTGAACCTTCTGTCGAGTCGGCCATGGTGGGTTGCGCTGCTGGAGACGAACCAAGCGAATGGTGGGGTGAGATGAAATGGAAATGGTCTGAATATCAAGAACACCAGAGTTTTGACTAAAAAATGTGAATCGCTTGACCTTGATTGTTTATATCGTGGCGAAGTCGACAATCACAAGCTTTCCATTCCAACTCGGCCAAGGAAGCTCAAGGGAGGAAGCTCTCAAATCGATGTCGTCATCTTGGCATGCAGCATGAGCTTGGTTGGTGGGGCGCCTTGACGCTCAGGCACGTGGGGCTTCGGTACAGCTTTGTGTAAATGAAGACATGTACGAATCATGAAGAGATGCAATTTCATTACAACTTTGAAGCCTCCTGAGAATGATTGAATAATACCTTGGGAATATGACTTTGACACGGATGTACATAGCTTAAAAATAACTGGATTTGATCGTATATTTGGCAATAATCAAGGCAAGAAATAATTCCTCGTGTTTAGCATCGTAGGGTAGGTACCAAGCAATACATCTATCCTCTCACTACCTTACCCATCACCTTCTACGCTAGAGGGAGCAACACCTCCGCCTACCGGGTCACTGCTCCGAAGACAGTGGAGGTAATGATGGTGTTCTTTGCTCATCAAGTGATTGATATAAGAATGCCATCAGTTTCAACCTCCAACCCCTGGTCTGTTGATCCAAATCCAAGGAACTGCATGCAGCCATTTCCCCTTTCAGAGCGACAACGCCAAGAGTCATCCGCCATCAGACGTCACCCGCTGATCTGATCCATCCCCCGGAAGCAAACGTCCAGAGACCCGCCCCGCGCCGTGAGCTGACGACCCACCTCGGCCCCAACCGTCGGGAGCCTATATCGAGAGTCCCGGGACCAGGTTGAACTGGCTTGTCCAACCTTGGAAGACGTCGCTCCTCGAAACAAGGCAGAGACGGGTTGAAACCCCACGCTATAAGACACTGAGACACCCTCTTGCTCATGTAAGAGAAGAGCCCCCTTTTCTTTGTGTACTTGTGGTATGTCGCGTGAGCCTCAACGTCTTTCCCCCCACGCCCAATTACAAGGCATCGGCTGCTGATCACTCCCCAAGATGACGGTATGCGTCACAGGGGCGCGCTGTATAACATCAGTCAAACCCAACGTTGACGACAGCCTCGTCTAGACGATGAGAACATTGGGAGCGCCCTCGATACCTTTGTCGAAAGAGTGATAGGAACATCACCATCATGGATCAACGATACATCTCGAACAATCTTCCCGCGCAGAGCTTGGGATCAGATCCCAAAGAACTCCTCACGTACGCCCTCGAGCTCGTCGTTCGACACACACCTCCTCGAGAGGTCTATCACGACCGTCACCTCGGAGGCCTCTTTACCGGCTACACGGGCCTCGCCTACCTGTTCCTCCAGTTGTCAGAAATGCACCCAGACCTGCTCATCTCGGGTCAGGAGTTGATATTCTGGGCACGGCAGTATCTCGCCGGCGATCGAGGTCATTTGGTCTTGGAGAAGGGTAACTGTGGCATCTCGTCTGAGAAGTTGTCGTTTGAGGCGGTGCGAGCATGTGTGACCAAGGATCCGGGCCACTTGGTCGACTTTCTGGCCAACATGCCAAGGCTTCTCGGCCCATACTCGAACCCTCAGGACGACCCCTTTCCATCAGAGATACCCTATGGACGAGCCGGTGCCTTGTATATGTTGCGGATGGTCAGACACTGGGTGCCAGGGAGTGCAGGGCTCGTGGAATCTCCGTTACGGCGGTTGACGGAGAGGATCATGGCGACTGATGACGACGGCCGAGGCAACTGGGAGTGGCATGGGAAGCGATACTTTGGTGCTGCCCACGGAGACATGGGCATCATCACCCAGCTCGTCCTCTCAAACCCATCACTCGCTCCACAGCTCTCGCACCGCCTCGAGAGACTGCTTGAACTTCAGCTTCCAGACGGCAACTGGCCATCCAGCGCAAGGAACCTAAAGGAGGGAAGAAGTGCAAACCTCGTACAGTGGTGCCATGGCGCCCCTGGCTTCCTATACTCGCTCACCTCACTGCGTCTGTATTTCCCACACCTCCACGACCGCATCGACTCGGCCGTGGAAAAGGGGCAGAGCATAATCTGGCGACACGGTCTGCTCACAAAGGAACCGTGCTTGTGCCATGGCATTTTTGGCAACGCCTTGTAAGTCTTTCCGCGGTGGACCCCCTTTTTCCTCTCACCTTGATGTGCCTTGGACCTCGGTTATCAACTGACCTCGGAATAGAGTCCTTCCTCGTGGGCCCAGTCGAGAACACTTCCTCGCTCTGGCGACCGCCGATGCTGTGGAAAAGGTCCGCCGTCACGACCCAAACCTGTTCGAGAATGCCTCCTATGGGCACAAGGCTTCAGTCCTGATGAATTACTTACCGAGTGCTGCATGGACATGGGCAGTCTGCGAGCAAGAATGTCCCCGGCTTATCATGTACAACGACCTGTAACAGAGGATGATGGATGGCTTGATGCCATCTGGCGGTGGAAGCCGTGGCTAGGCAGTTTGAAAAGGTAGCGATATCGGATGGGACGCTGGCGTCTTCTATTTTCCTTCTTTGCCACTTGGGTCTCCCACAGTCTGGTTGCGAGATGGATGATGACTTCAACTTGCAGTAGCACATGGACATGGCATGTCGGTACTAGCTAGCTGCATGCTAACCGAGGATAACTGGGCATTCTGTAAGGACGGGGCATTCACGGGATCGGGCCGGCGAGCATCACCATCCCTGGGATTTCCAGCCCAAAGGTTGGATACCCGCCCCCTGAGCTCGTCCCACGTCTTGGCCAGATAGTCCATTCGATCGGGAAGCAAGAAGAGGCAACACCAAAAAAAAAAAAAAGCCAAGTTTGCATTCCTTGCGTGATAAGTCGCCCGGAGTGGTTCGTGAGATCCACCCTCACATGTCTGTCGCGCGGTTGGCGCTATCTGTTGTCTGGAATCCACACCTCGGCCGTGGCTGGAGATTTGTCGGAGTTTTGGAAGCGCCCGCCATGGACAAGGCTTGCATTCTAGAGGATAACTATTTGATGTTTCGATGTGCCGGGGCTCACTATTGGCCCCTGCTAGCTGTTGTGCCAGATATGATAGGGATGCGGCTGATTCTGAGGCTCATCAGGCCAAGATCCACCGCCAACACCGGAAGAATACCGAGTTTCTAGAGGTGTCGACAGAGGATTGGACGCCCGACGATAAGGTGAGTGGATGGTGAGCAAAGAGCCCCATCGAGTCCCGGTTTTTAGTACAACCTCACCTTAAAAACCCGGTTTATAGACGTGACGAGCATCGGTCCAGCCGAACAAGGCTCGAGTGCCGAAAGGCCTTGTTCAGGAAATGAAAATTTTTGTCCCTGAAAATTGGGCTGAGCCTGTGATTTCTTGTGGTGTGCTTCCAGAAGCTCGAGCTGCGTGCCATGACTCTAATCGTGTCATGGCGACACAGCAGTCGAACAAATGGTGACGGCTCGTTGGTCACTCTCGGCCGAGTTCCTGCAGCGGATATAACACACCTTGATGCCATTCCCGTCTATGTGGGGCCGAGGACCGGAAGCTCGCCAGATGGGGCCAGGGGCGTCTCAGGGCCGAGGGCCTCGGACGGTCTAAACGGGTCGTCAAGAGATTAGAAGGGAACAGGGTTGAGGCGTCGGCGATGAGGCGTGCGCAGGAAGGAAGGAATGGATCCAAACGGCCAACCGTTCATGCAAGTCGAGGCGTGGCGGCTCGAAAAGCAACTCTGAAGGCAAAGACAGACTTGCCCTCAAAGGGATCGAGATCACAGATGAATGGAGTCGAGATGGGAAAACGAAAACTCGCAGGGAGCGTAAAAGTGGGCTTCCCTTTCACTCACGCACCTGAAGCTCGCTCATCCATGCACTGAATCAGATCAGAGAAGAGACGATAACGTCAAGGAACCCCTTCCATGTGCCATGAACGGTGAGGCATTTCCAACAAAGCAAGCAATGGTCCCCATCTCCATCCCCATCCCCAGTGTGTTGTATGCATTGCATTGCGTTGCGTTGTTTACATGGCAGGTCATGGGGGTCATGGATGGAATCTTTGCGCTGCAACGTCCGCGGAGCAACAGCAGAAATGACAGCGATCCGCCGAAATTGGCGCCAGAAAACGTCAAATCATGGGAATAAGCTCGATCGAGAATTGGCCATTTCCCGTTCCCGTTCCCGTTTCGCTGTCGACGTCAGAAGGTAATGTCGGCGGTTATATCGCCGACCCGATCGCGAGGTGGAGTCACACGCCTCACGGCGGAGGGTCGGCGGTTATGAGAAGCGACGACAAGCTGCAAGCTATTGAAGCGGCATTTTTTCTTCAACGGCGAAAAGTAGGGTCGCAATCTGCGAAAAAGAAGGCTATGACTTCATTTCCATCAAGGGGGAGTCTGTGTCCCCTGGCGTCAAACACCCTGATCTCCAACAAGCGTCGGGTCTTGAAGAAACGCTAGGCTGGTCTGTCGGCGACTGATGCTGATGGGGACCGGTGGGTAATGCATCGGCACCGATCAGGGTTATTCGGATCCGTGCAGACACCTTGGAGGATGGAGAAGAGAGAAGACGGGCTAATGATTCGGCCAGGGACCTTGAGAGCTTGCTTGACAGGCTGGGCTGGCCCCAGTGGCTCGGAGCGAAAATGGCCATGGCTTGCCGCTCCCGGCACCGAGCGCGGCAGGGTGCATTTGTTCCCGCGAGCTTCTAGAAGAAATGGAGGCTGGAAACCCGGTGTTCGGCATCCATTCCTAGGGGTGGCAGTCGATCGACGCTTTTTTGCCTCGTTTGTGGTCCACTCACACAGACGCACGTTTTTGGCGGCTGAATTCATAGGGCCACGGGTTGTCTTGTTGGAGATTGAGAGAATCTGGCTGAGATGAGACTGTGACTGTCCAGGCAGAAAACGTGCTCTCGGCTCTCGTGGTGCCGACTGGTCAGTCGTTGCGAGATGGCCCCTCCAAGATTTAGGTGCTCTGATTCTGATTCGGTGGCCAACGACGTTTTAAGCTTCATTCGTTTTGCTATCACCATGACATCAAAGTCAGCCAATTGCGCCCGCCACAGGTCACGTTGGCTGCAGAGAGCGCTTATCTCCGAGAGTATATCAGACAAGTGATATTGACTCTAGTGATGGTCAGATAATAGCTTTGGTGATGGTGATGATGGTGATGATGATGATGATGATTATGGCTGTGAGAAATGATAATGTGCTTTGTGATGGATCCATTGTCAAGTGTGGATGTGATGTGAATGGATGCATTGCATGGTCAGAAAAACCCACTCACCACATGAACGTGATTCAGATTGATGAGAGACGGGAGTCATGGCAAACTTCAGCCCTGGGAATGACCTTATTCCCGGAAGCTCCCTGCTATTGCCGGCGCAAAAAGAACTAAGACGAGCTAGCGCTGAGTGGGCGATCAGGGTTTTTCGCTTTGGCCATGCTGTCATTGACTTCCCGAGGTGAGGAATCATGCACCAACACGACCCAATCGATGGATGCAACAACGCATCAACACATTGGATGCCAGACGCACACGCCCTGTTCTGTTCTGTTCTGTTCTCGCATCTCGCAGTAAGCATGTTTGGCACCATCACTCAACACGAGAGTTTGAGACAACCAAGGCCTGCAGTGAGAATTAAAAACGTGATGGTAACGCTGCTGATTTGCTCGAGACTGTTCTTGTCTCAGTGACAGATCAAGACGTATGACGTCGGTGGTTGTGGCCTCGGGACGGTGGTGCCGTGGGGATGAGTTTACCAACCAACCAAAGAGACTAGATGCGATTAAGGAACAGCGAGATGAGGCTCAAGGTTTTGCAAGTTCCGCTGTCCTAGTAGAAAGCCAAGTTGACGAGATGTCGCCGAGCCTCGTCCGCCTCTCCAAGTGCCGAATCAGAAACGGCAGCACGTTTTCTCGGGCTCCCGTTTGGGCTTGAGGCGGTGGCTAGAGGAAAGCATCTCTGCGAACAGCTTCAACGGGGGCTCTAAGCGAGGAATGGATGTCTTGTCGGGGGCGTCCTTGATTGCTGGGTGTCAAGGGGAATGGGCCCATCCATCCATTGTGCCCAAAGTCTAGCGGTATCCACGATGCAAAATTGAAAGTGGGATTTTTATTCTCTTGTCTCACACTCAAAAATCGGGGGACCAGCCAGTAGCTGGAGAAAAATAGGGGTGCGAGAATGGGAGCGAGATGAATCTGGGCACGGTACAAACACCATGATGAGATCATTGAGATGGATGGATGGGCCAAGCCGCGGAGGTCATGCCCTTACCGATTACTCGGGATCAGGCACGGGGTCTTGTGCCGGCAAATCATGAACGGCAAAGAGAAGCAAGCGCATGTGAATTCTCGACAACAGAGAGAAAAGAAGCATGATGCGATGCGGCGAATGCGGCCTGGTAATTGCCGCCCGCGGAGTCCGATCGGGGTCGGCCCTTGGAGAAGTCCGGACTTCAGGCCTTTTTCTTTTCTCTCTTGACAAAAACTCGAAACCTGTGACCTCAGACAGACCCAAAACACACGCCCCCTTAGCCCAACGTGCAGAGGACCGTACAGTAGGGGGGGAACTAGTAAGCCATGAGCCATGATGCGTCACTGCGACGGCAAAAGCCCGCCGGGCTGGCACTTATATCCGTGCCGGGGCGGGATTTGGAGAACCACACCTACCTCGCGCCAGGTACCCTCACAGCCATGGGGCGGTGCGGCGGTACCTGGGGCTGCCCCCCTGGGATTCCCAATGCCGTGCCGACCCTCTCAGCTCGCTGCGCTGATCAGCGCAACCTCGCCAGCCCTACATGCGCCCAACCACGCACCTCGCGGCTTCACCCAGAGGCCGGGGAAGCGAGTAGTGAGTAAAAAAGAGTCAGGAGGTACGGCGGGATTAGTTATCTACAGTAGGCTTTGCAGGAGCAGCGCTTTAGCGTAGCTTTCTTTCTAGTGCGGTGGGGACACACGGGCAGCGGAGGCGCTCATGACCACGACAATGGCCGCTTTGTTTTCAGTCTTGGTGTTTTTTGTGATTCCGCATTCCGCTTACTCACTGATGATCGGACTTTACAAGTCTCCATGGTTACTTACTCAGCCATGTCTTGGGAAGAGCTTTGCATAAGCGGTCAAAATGGTGAACCAACTGCAGCATAAACAGAACATGATAATGGACCACCCAGAGGCAGCCCAGATGGACCCATGCCATAAAGCTGAGATACGGCCAGAATGACGATTCGCAAACCTGCAATCTCAGTCCAGTCCACGATATCGCCACGTACCTGGGGGCGGTGTCTGCATCGGCGCCAGGCGTCAACATCGGGGCCATCGGGGCCGGGAACCACCCCCCTACCAACTCTGTTCCCTATTTTTCCCTCTACGAGGATCTTGAATACGCTGCTGGATTGGCCGAGAGCGTACGACAGCCCGCGGCCGACAGCCCGCGCGACCAAAGTTACAGGGCTTTCGTTCACTGTCAAAAACTTAACCTGTTGTTGGTCGAGTAAGGGTGGTTCCTCTTTTTGCAGGGGCCGCAACCGCATGGCAAGATGGCCGCAAGGGGTTTCAGTGTATCCCAACCCATGCCTGTCAGTTGATGGGACAGGCACGACAAGTCCAGAAAACGAGATGGGCATTTTTGAGTTTCCCCTGGAGGGATTCCTGGTCTTTCTCGTTCATGCTCGTAACGAGGAGAACGACAGTGGTGGCCCTGTTTCCCGTTCCATGTCTTGGCGGAGTCTAGCTCCATCCCGTCACGCTGGGAACCATGTGGATTTGTCGAGCAGACGGAGAGAAGCTCCAGAAGACGACACGGAATGGAAATCAGGAAATCTTGCATGGGTCAAGGTTCTGGGTTCTGGGTCACGGAGGTCGGCTTCACGGCATGCCGGGGACAACCCGCAATTCCCTCGTCGTCGTCCGCTGGCTGGCTGCATCTGCAATCACAGTCCATCTCGACCTCGTGCCCCCCTGTGGTGGAGGCGCCGAGATGCGTGTTATGCCATGCCTGCGACTCTGTTTTTTGTGGTGACAGGAGGATTCGGTGAGGTGAGTGGATGCTCGATACTGCGAGAAGCGGACAGAGTCAGAGAGTAGAAGCGAGCCGTGCGGGTAGACGGCAGGCCCGCTTCTTTTTCATGATCCTGATCCTGATGATCCAGCAGCATCCATGATGATGACGAGATCCGTCCGAGAACCATCCAAAGCGAGTCTTTCTCGTTCATCCTCAAAATTGGGGATATATATCAAGACGTGGCCGCCCGGTGTTCTGGCTCTCGCCCCCCTCCCCACATCCCAACGTCTTACACGCATTTGTAGACCAAGACGAACCTGGACATAAGTTGTCAGCCTTTAACGGTAATGATAGCTTTATAAGCCTTGAGACGTCCACGCACACATAGGCTTCGCAGCATATCACCTTGTCCAGCAGCATTCTACTGCACAGCACTGCACAGCACAGCATCAAACTCGCAGCCAACAAAACATATCATCCATCACCAAAGCAGAGTCGTGTGCTCCACCTTACGATTCCAAACAAGCCCTCACATTCAGAAGCACAACCAATTCCAAAAAACCCCCCCTGTCTCGTTCTCGCTCTCGCACTCGATCCTTGTGCCTCAGCCTCGCCCTCATCACTTGTTAGTCTCGATCTGCGCCTTGAGCATAACGCGTCCTCTCATCTGAGCTTGAGCTGTCCTTCTCCAACGGCCGTTGCCAGTACAGCACACTCTCCCTTCCCCTTGTCAGCAACCGGCCCAAAAGCATTACCACCCCATCCCATCCTCTCTCCTCACCACTCATCCATCCATCCTCTTCTCTGCCCCCCCGTAAGTCCGCCCGTCGCGCGCGGACTTTTGGCTTCAGCTAGGGGCATCTTGTCGACGCCGCGGGGCGACCCACCACCACAACCTCAGTCTGCGGGCCCTTGTTCGCTCCCTGGACGATCCCTGTCGCCCTCGCCTTCTCGGACATAAAGACCTCGCCGACTGTTAGGCACACCCCCCCTCACCATCCATCATTGATTCCCGCACCGCAAGCGGCGCCGGACAGTTGATAGAAAACCCTCCGAGGGCCGTGGCCCATTCTCACATAATCCACCTAATTCAAGGCCGTTACGCATATCTCAGACAGTCACCAGTCACACAAGCCTGGGCCTGGTCCTGTCCTAATCCAGCTGCGCGTTATATGCCTCTTGGCTTCGACTGCTATTATTATTAAGCTCGTCGAACCCTTTTTTCTTCTCCCTGTTGCTTCACATTCTTATTATACATACATCCTTCCCCCCCTCCCTTCCCAGCCGTCTGGTTCATCCCTCTCTTCATCCCGCTTACACACATTACATCCATCTCAACACATCTATCTTACCCCTTCACTCTGGATTGGATGACACCTCGACCCATTCGTCCTACAGTCAAGACAAGATCTTCAACAATGGGTTCAAGTAGCTTGCCCTCTCCTCCTGCAGAGGACCACAAGTCGACTCTCTCACGAAAGAGCACATCAAGTGCCAAGTCAGTCAAGCCTGTCCACCGCGCCTCCAAACGAGCGAGCTCCAGTGCCGCCGCCATTCACCACCACGACCATGTCACACATACCGCTGGCATGGACGGTCGACATAAGCGTGTGTGGAAGGCTTGTGAGCGATGCCGAATGAAGAAGACCAAGGTATGTCTGGTAAACTCCGAGCGTGTCCCCCCACTAACACGATCAAGTGCGACGGTGAATTCCCCTGCAAGCGATGCAAGGATGACGGTTTGGTATGCACCGCCGGTGTTAGAAAGAAGATGGAATACAAGCAACTGCCTCGAGGGTATGTGTGGAAGAAGCTTACCTGGATCCACCCGTCACTTACACACGCCACAGATACGCCGAGGTGCTCGAGAACACCCAATTCGCCCTCATCGCCACTGTCCACAAGCTTTACTCCATGGTCCGGAATAACCAGCCCTGGGAGCTGGGTGAGCCCGAGCTCAACGACCGCGGGCAGCCCGTGATCCACAACATCGCGCAGAAGCTTGGCTGCATCCGACCCAATAGCGACATTGACCTTCCCGTGCACTCAGTATTCCCCGAAGACGAGGCCGGCATGGCTGAGCTGGCACGACAACTCGAAGACCAGCAGAAGGAGCAGGAGCCCCAGAAGGAGGTTAAGGACACAGACTCTTCAGTGTGCAACCGAACAGAACGGGCATCGTCATCCGAGCTTGACCACTCCGACTTTGAGCACGACTACCGAAAGGCTGCCTTTGGCAACAGCAACGCCATGACTCTCTCGCCGCAGAGCTTCACTGGCAGCAGCGACTTCGACTTCGCGCCCCCGCCTCCCGAGATCGACGCCTCAGCCATGTTCCCCTCGCAGTCCCCGTCCATGTCGAGCTTCCCTGCTTGGTCAATGGCCAAGCCTCAACCCAGCGACCTGACGATGCAATTCCTCCAACAGCAGCAGAACGGGATGATGGCCAACATGGACCTGCTCAATCAAGGCCTCGTCGAATCCGAATTTGGCACCATCAAGCCCCACGTCCTGTCGTGCCCCAACCCCGAAGTGATGATGGGCATGGGCGATCCCATGATCTATTCAGGCTACGACGGCGAACCGATGCGACTATGACCACCACCACGGTCCTGACTGCGCTTGACTATACAGTATTATAGATTTACTTGTTTACGGCCATTCCCCTCACGTCGAAATTCGTCACGCGGCACGGTGTTTATCGGTATCTTTTTTATTCTTCTATTCTGGGCACATATTTCTAGGGTTCTGGGGTGTTTTTTTTTTTCATCTGTACGAAAAGAGGATGCGAACTCGTAGAATCGAGTGTGTCCTTTTGGCGGCTGGCGTTGGATGATTTCTCTTAAGGCTGGACATGGGAATCTTGTACAAAGCTCCCCCAACTCGAACGCCACGAGACGGACAACGTGGAAGTTGGAAGCGGAGCAGGCAGGCAGGTTGGCAGGCAAGGTGTGTGAAATGCGGAATATTGGGACATGATACAAGACATTGGATGGAAATATGGCACGAAAAGGAACATCTCTCTCCCTCTCTTTCCACCCCGGGCGCCAGGGGGAAAGGGGGCTGGGTCAACAAGTGCACACTCGGGCAAAGTAACCTTGTGAAGGTTTTCTGGGGAAAAGAAGCATATTTTTTTTTTTGATAGACGGCGCATACCATTTAATCCGAGTCCCCGAATTGCCACGAAGTTGCCGTGCTCCAAAACTCTATTGTGACGGCTGTTTTCGTCCATGGCCTTAAATTGAACGACAATTGCCGAGCCCTATGCATGCGTGGCAGTACCGTATGGTGTGAACTCGGGTGTTGTTGGCGTTTGCCGTGTCCATCCATGGATGGATCTGTCATGTCACATTGATGAATTCTCCGTTGAGCCGTCAATGGGATTCTAGACCTGCATCCAACCGCAGCAGAGACGGACAGGGAAGGGATCCCTCCCATCAGATCATGAAAAGGGTGTCACACGTCATTGACTACAGTAGTATCTTTGGTCCTTTCTCGATTTGTGTTTGCTCTGCCGCTGTCCATCGGGGCCCGAGACCGAGATCCACCACGGGCTGCGAAGGTGGCCGAACGGGAGACCCAGCGACCTGAAGTCAAAGAGTGAACGGCGTCCGCGCGCATTCATTCGCACACGCGCACACCTTAAACTCCGTGATTCCGTTGGTACAGTATCTTTGTATGGAGGGTGCGGAAACGGGCGCAAGTCCGCACCTGCACATGGCGTGAGGGGACGGGACAAATAATTGGAGAATTAGTCTTTCTGTCTTTGGTTAATTTGTGATTGCCTGTGAATGTTACAGAGTATGTACGATACGGTACGGTATCGTTGCTGTCTGCCTCTGGCTAGCCTGGCCTGGCCCGATTGTCCATGATTGCAAATCAACCCATCAACCTTGACCATGATTAACGCCGAAAGTATTTGACATGGACGCTAACGACACGCCCTCTACTAATCCAAACAGCTCTCCAACGTAACAGCACCGGCGCTAAGACGACCCCAGAAGCCTCACGAGAAGGGGGAAAAAACCTAAGAGAGCACGTTTTGCTTGAGCCGTAAATCCGGGCGGTGGGCGGGCTGGCGCGCGGAACGGACGAATTGAGGTTTACCAATCCGTCCATGATTATTGAGCAATGGCGGGATGGATGTGAAATACATAACGGGATAAGAGTCATCATTCATCATCCATTATCCATCCCCCTCCAAGAAAGAAAAAAAAAAAAAAAGGACCCAGACCCAGAAACCCTAGCTCACTTGGAAGCTTGTTAGTGCCTGCGGGCGCCCATTCCAAACTGCAAGAGGTTATGTTTCGGCGGGTCTACAGTAAGAGAAAAAAAAAAAAAAAAAAAAGGAGCTGGGGTCATTCTACGGTTTGTTTTTTCTCCCAAGTCTTTTTTTTTTCTTTTTAAGCTTCGGCCTGGGTTTGTCATGGTCCCCGACAAGGGGGAATGGAGATGGGGGTTGGAGATTGCAAACGGCTTACGATAGCAACTCAGAAGACGCGGGCGGGCAGAAGAAGGTTTTGGAGAGGGAGGGGGGCGTTAACTGTAGATGGGACATAACATAACGCCAAACAATAACGGGAGGGGCAGCGACTATGAGATGATACGCGCGCGCGCGCTCGTTAGGTCGGCCGCCGCCCTCGATTACAGAGCAACACGCATTACATACGCAGTCCAATAGGCGAGGGTGGACGACAGGATTGATTCGGGGTAGGGGGCTTCTTTTCCATTGGAGTCAGCCCTAAGCTTTCGACAAGGGGCGTAACGACACCGACGGACGAAGCGACGGACCAAATTGAGATGGAGGCTCACAAACGCTGACTGATGATGCGCTTGGTGTTTTTGGTTGAGAGTTTCGAGTCCAATCCAATCCAATCCAATCCAATGCAGTTGGGGGCTGGGTCTAAGATCCATTGACCGCCTTGGAAGTTGTCTCTTGTTCATGGATCTTTGTCTTGTCTTATCCATGGCCATCCAGGTAAACCAAGGTAAAAAAAGCTTCAACGGCGCCTACGCACGGCATTGGACACTCATGCTACGTCAATGCTAGCCAAGCCTAAGCAGCCTCATGATGCTCTGTGCGTCCTGCCCGACTACAAAGATCCCTAAGGCTACCTTGATTGCCCTTCGGCTCTTTGCTGCACCCAGGAACCTTGCAGAGCTTGTTGATCAGTTGAGTCTCGAGATTTCATGGACAGTCCGCGGACCTCAACGACAATGCCGCTCCCCGCGGAGTGCGGAGTTCAGACGTGGGGTGGGCCGAAAGGGCATCGCATATCTGAGATGTAGCCCGGCTTTCGGGCTCTTGCTACCCTCCGGCGACTGCTAGGGGTGTGTACCGGCGATGGGGAGTGGAGATAGAAGATTTCCTTTTCTGGTAAATGGTTCGAGCAAGCCAATTGCTGCCGTGTCGCTGCATCTCTCCCCCCATCCCTCTCGCCTGCGTGTGCGGCTTTCCATATCGTCCATGGGTGTCAGCAATTGGGGGAAATCCCAACCAGGCGGTTACGATGATGACGGGCGATCCCCATATCTGACTCCGCCTCTAAATCGAGCATCTCAATGGATTGAATTGGATTGCTTCGCTGGCGGCGTATAGGCGTATCACCATGGGATTGCTGTAAGTAAGACGAGTTGAGTGAAGGAGTGAGTGAATGTGTGCCCATGTTTCGACCAAGTGGCTGGTCTCTTGTTCCTCCGTCTATCATGAGAGTCCACCTCCTGCTCGTTCTGCTCGGTTTCGCATTTCGCATTTCCTCGCTCTGTTTTTTTGTAAGAAGCCCACCCACACACCAAGCCATGGATGGATGGACCACCCTTACCCTTGGCTGTCACGGCCACGCGGTGCAGAGTGTGGGGCCGGGACGGGGCAGCCCTCCTCCGGCAGCCAGCGAGCATAACTCGGCCCAGATGAGATCCATATTGGATCTTGGGTCCTCTTGTGCCTGTTTATTTTCTTGTGCCCGGCGTCTTGTAGGGCCCCGGCCGGCCGAGGAGATGATGAAAAGGATCGGGTTTGAAGAAGAAAAATGGAATCTTGCAGAGAACTCTGTGGAGAGGGATCCAGTGGACTAGTCACCACCCCTGGCCTGGGCTTTAGCACAAACAAGCTTGTTGCTGATTCCAAAACGCCTTTTAACTCCGGACTTGATGACTGTTTGAATATTCCGATGACTTAAATCCGTCGGTGCATCTCCAAGGTTGACCGGTCCCCCCAACAATAGGTCTTCTGCAGTCATGTCGCACTCCAATTGTCCCGTCCCCTGTCACGACGGGAGGCAGCCACTTGACATCCAATAATTCCTGACGGTGGCTGGGTCGACGAGACGCGCATTCTCGCTCGATACGGTACACGTTAGGCATCACAGAAGTGAGTGCCAGGTTTTCAAAGGGGAAAAGACCGAGAGCCAAGCTTGCCTAGGGCTGCCCAGTCACCTCGGGCTGCGTCACCTCTCATTTCCCTCCAGAGGCTTAGACGTGCCCCTCCACGTAACAAAACTCCTTTTCAAGAGTCGAAAAAAGGGCAAAAAGGATGGTGGTGCGTAGCATCTCAGACATGACCCCTCGACACGGGACACAGCGTATTGGCGATTGGCTCGCCCGCCTAGAAATGATTCCCTGCAGAGCTGATGCACGTGGGGTGAATGCGAGATACGAATTTCTTGCCCGCCCCTCTTGGCTCTGCTGTCCGTAAATTCAAATCCAGGCATCGTGTTGTGAGGTGCCTCCTGGGCGCTGCAACTGGCACAATGCCATCCATGGACAGTTCCAGTTCCCCCTCCTTCTGGGCGTTTGACCCTTGATGGACAGAATTATCGAGACGCTCTCTAAACCGACGCCTTGAGCCAGGATCTGCGTCAATCATCAATCACGACAGCCCAGACGGTGGGAGCACCATCAAGCCAAGCCAAGCAATGACCATGGCTCCATGAGGTCAAGCATTATCAGCCACTGCTCAGTGTTTTCCATGCCTTGTCTCGCAGCCTGAGGTGCCATTCGCTCTCGCTCCCGTCGGGTCCTGGCATCCCCCCGCGCTCACGCATACCTCCCTCGCTCGCTCATAATTACGCGTATTCCCGTCGACGGGTCCTTCAAGAGTCCGATCATCACGCTCTCATCTTGTTTGCTCAGTATCGAACAATCATGAACAATGCACAAGCATGAACAAAAGAGTCTCCGCATCATATACACGATACGCTACATGCTTGATAACTATGAATAACTCTTCATCAGCATCGCCAGCTCATCCCTTACAGCTTACAATAGCCCTATCCTTGTTTGGGCGAAACGCAGCGCCCCGACCTGACGTCAATTTATCACCGCCAGGAAACGCCATGAAACAACGTGTACATGAGTCGATGGCTTAGAGCTGCTTGAGTGATGCAACTGATGCTAAAAAATCAAGAGAAATTTGATCTTCTCCTGGCTCTCCTGTTTGTCTCGTGAAGTTTGTACGCGTAAAGTCTGCTCCCCGACGGCACTCTATTCCCCGACACCCCGACATAGACGAACTGACCTATCATGGAGCTCCTCATAGGTCGTCGCATCATGTGCCATCTCCCTCGCCCTGTTCGTCTGCCAGGGACTGGCCTTGGCAGCGCGTGCTTCCCCGGCAGACCACCTCCATGGGCGGCTTTCCGAACCCGCGCATAGGTCTACCTGCCGGGTTCGGATGGCCTCCGTGGGGCGACAACGAGGTGGTCGGCAGTGCATACTCGTACCGTCAGGATAGTCGTGGTTTCAGGCGTGGAGGGCGATGTTGGTGAAACGGCGAGTCTTACACACTAATCGATGTTGCTCCAACGTAAGCGCTGTAGTTAATATCTGCCAGTTCCTTTAATTGGTCCTCCTTTCTATCATTGGCGACTATGGGAGATTTCGATGATTAGATACATTTCAATGTTTGGACAAGTCAGTTATACTGCCAACGTCTCCAACACAAATACAGTCAACGTTGGTAGAGGAATATTGAAAGACAGGTGTCGACGCTCCGTAAAATACAAGAAAACACGCAAGCAGCCGTAGTTCAACACCCATTGCACGTTCAATCCTTGATTTAGGAACCAGAAACAGGTTGTGAGTTCCACGGCGCGGCCTAGGGGGTGGCCATGGTCTCCTCTGAGGCCGCCCTGGACTGATATCAGGCCAGTTTGTCTCGACGAACCTCGTCCTAGCCGATGGGAACTAGTGTGATATCGATGTAGACCTGAACTTGTGTTGAGTTATGTAGTCATTCGCAATTTGACCGTCGTCGCCTCTATCACATCCAAGATCTTCGATCTCGAGTACCATACGAGATGTTCACCTATTTAGGTGACCAAACTGAGAGTTTCTATGGAAGAATCAACGAGAATGTGATCGAAAATCATGTGCAACTATTCTTTCGATGTCATTCACCGCCCCATGGTCTTCAACGACTCTAACATTGACCCGAACAATGCAAGTGTCATGCCTCTACCAGCCCCTCTATACTCTGACAACCATCCGATCCAATATCCTCTTCGCAATCCTTTTAGAAAAAGCAACGGCGGTTGATTCTATCTATTCCAAACCATCCTACGAACGGGGCTCGTCCCTCTAGCAGCTTCGGCATGGAGAATATCCCAAACTTGCAACTCAATCAGGCTTCTCCAACAAATCACCGCCATGCACAAAGGCTAGTTTCAGCGTCTTTTTTTTCTTTATGAGCGTCGAGAAGTACAGAATATCCACTTGGCTATAAGTATTTAAACGCTACTGGGCTGACAATGGCGAGACGCTGGGGCTTGATACGTTGACTGCTCTGCTTGGGGATAACTCTATGTACGGCGCCATGGCCGTCCATAGCGAATATATCCCGTATTTCCACTAGAATGGCAGTTCCTTGACTGTCGCAGTGATGATGTATGTACCTCAGGATTATGGCTTGGCTGGAAGGCTGTCGACGTTGGCCAGAGGCTCCCGCATGTCTTCGATGAGGCCAATCGCCAATGTGAGTTGTAGACTTGTGTTGGCTATTCAGTTAGTGAGGTGGTTAAGCAAACTATGTATGGCTATGAGCCGTGGCATCAAGAGTAGTTGATTGTGCTGAAGAATATGTATGATCTGCACTGGAGGTCTGGTTTCTATGCGTCCATTGATGAGACTGCTGCGGTGCCTACCGATCCATGAGTGCCTCATTGAAATGTGATGCCACACGTTACATGTCCAACTATTCAATTAGGTCTCATATCAACAACACATATGAAGACATATTAGTGTATCTAGGGCAATTAAGCGGTGATTGAAGGAGCGAGTGACCTTGGCAATGTCGCCTACCCTATGCAGCTCCTGGAACTCATGGCGATTTAACAATTGGGGCACCGGAGAGTAAATCCTGTGACTATAGATTTACTGTGTAGGAATAAACAGGCTTAGATGATTTCCTGGTAGTGAATTGGTTATGAAATGAAGACGGGATCTGTCAGATATAATTGTATAGGTGGCTAGATTTGGCGTCGGTGAGGCTACGCCTACTGGACTCATTAACATCCATTAAGTTTAACTCATAACGACAGCCGTGAAGCAAGATGAAATATCTAGGGCTTGTTCAAGGTCTCTTTAATAATTATTTTGTATTTACGCATATATACGAGTACGTAACGGACGTACATAAAAGAGTTGAGTTGCTATTGCTTATTCGTCCCGAGATGAAGTAGGCATGACACGACACAGGGCTACACAACTTCAACGCCTCAACATATATGAGAAATGTAGATGAACTGTCCTAATCTCTTTTATGGTTCCCGTTGATGACACTCAACTCATCTCTTCTGCCCCCTCATAAATCCTCAACATTAATGCTCCAACCAATCATCGGGGCCCTTGACTGGTCTCAAGATCCCCCACAAAGTGTTGGTCTCGAGTCGATTCTTGCAGAGTATTGAGAATAAAAGGTAGCTGAGATAACCAGAGCTTCGTCATTGTGAATATGCTCGGCAATTTGAATATCATTACGGAATTGGACACTTCTTCAGAGAGACGGAGTGAGTGTTGCACGGTCGTAAGAAACACACTCCTGGTAGAGCACAGTTAACTTGATAAGTATAAAACAGAGGCGATCATATTCATCGCGCTGCTAACAATGTTCTTGATATCATAAGAATTTGGCTGCCGTGATGCCCAGTTATGCGACAGCCACCCTGAATCCTCATCACAGCATATCCCCAACGCCTTGCTCTCATGTCCATCTCGTATCCGTTCAACGCCGACCGTAATACCTCCGTCCCAGATGTCTTGCAGAAATGCTCTTAATTCTTAACATCCAAAACTTGCTTCAACACACCTTCACTGGCTCTCCACCATCTAGCCCTCTCCTCAAGATCATCTGCCGCGCCACCAAGAGCAGCCTCTTTCCTCCTCCTCGCTTCGCGTGCCGCTGTGGCACTGTTTTGACGCTTGCTTTCAAGAGGCTGAAGCTCAACCTCGAGTCGCTCGGCCTCCTTCCTCTTCCGGGGAAGCTTGGCCTGCAGCGACTCCAGTTCTCGAGCAAGTTCCTGCTGCTCACGCTTTCGCTGGGCGACGAGATCCTGTGTCTTGGCGAGTGGTAGGTTCATGCTTGGGCTTGATCCCTCTGGTGTCTCCTGCGATGCTCGAAGCTGCTCGATCCGTGCCTCCAGCTCCTCAATCTTGGCCGGCATCTCCAGCAACTTTGCTGTCTCAAGCTGCACGGTTTCGTACTTCTTGCTCAGCTCGATACCCCTGCGCTCCAAATCCGTCACCATATCGGCCACCTCAGTCTTGAGCTCTTTGAGCTGCTTCTTGGCGCCGGCGTTCTCCTTTTCGAGCTCCATATTCTCCTCCATAGTGACAATCATGGGCGGGTCGCCGACAATGGCGCGGATGAACTTTTCCTTGGTGACCTGCTGCACATACGAGAAGCGCAGTTTGGCAAACAGTTCCTTGTAGTGTGCAAGATCCGCTGCCAAGCTAGCAGGCGTTGGCGCGTCGAGAGCCGAGTTTGACGCATCTGATGTTCGTTGACGGGAATCCTGGGGAGTTGAGCTTGAGATGGGCTCGCTGAGTTTGATGATGGAGATTTCGCGTGTTGACCGGATTTCATCCAAGGCCTCAAGGACCTCTTGCGTCTTTGCTTGATCCATTGTGGAAGGACGTATATCAAAGGCTTGTGTTTGATCAAGTTTGAATGAAACTCATTCAATGATTGGCGTTTGTAAGGCTTTGTTCTGTTTAACAGCGCGACAGGACTGTTTAAGGTGCGGTAGTGTTTACTTCCGACCTAAAACAGGTTAGTGCGGGTAACCTTGCTTATCTAAGGCGGTGAGTGGGGGCATATGCTTGCTGACATCAAGGGAACGTAGATTCAAGATATTGGAAACGGCATCCTCCAACTTGCATTCTTTTTTTGGCGCAACATCCAATTTGCGATTTTTATCATACGAGTTGTCCATGCTTGGAATTTTTTGAACACGACTAGCCATGTCGAACGACGAGATCCTTACCGACGACTACGTCGCGGACCTGCTTGCCCAGGAGGCAAGCGACTGCTCCCTCAAGTATTCGGCAATGGGCATGGAAGCATATCGCGAGAATAAGAAGTAATGGAGTCCAACAGAGGTCTGGCAAGTCTGTTGCTGACACGGCTTCAGACCCGCGAACATGCTTAAGCCAAACACCCGGTTCCTTCGACATATCATCAAAGACACCGATAATCACAACAAGGCGCTATTGGCAAAGGAAGCTGCCGAATCGAGAGCGCGGTTGAAAGACTTGGAGCGCGCCAAGGAGATTGAGCGGCGAAAAACAAACCCGAGTACACATGACATACGAAGACGACAGATGGGCGACATCCATGCGATTCTCGGTGGAAAGAAGCGCAGGAGAAGTGATGACGACGCGGGGCCATCTTCCAGCAAAGACCCGAAAAAGCGAGAATCCGAGCACAAGTCTAGGCGCGAAAGTGATTCGAAGGATAAGGACCTCCTCAAGGACCGGCGCGACGAACGGAGGCATCATGGACGATTATCTCGAGAAGACCGTCACAGTAAGACTGATGATGGGGAGTCGCGCTCGGAGCGGTCGAGGAGGGAGCACAAGCGGCGCGAAAGATCACGGAGCAGAGGCTCTGAAGACGAGGAACGACATCGCCACTCCCGGAGACGGAAAGATAGGTCTAGGTCACCTACGCGTCGCCGACGGTCTCGGTCCCCAAGAGAGACGAAGAGCAGGCATCGCCATCGGTCGCCCTTGAATACACCGAACGATACACGGAAGCAGAAGGATGAGGAGAAGCAAGATTCAGATGCTGGAGAAGATCTTTTTGGGCCAGCACCGCCTCCGAAATACCGCGGGCGAGGGACTATCGGGGGATCTTCAGGGATCGATCGACGATTCTCGGAAAATTACGATCCTAAGAAGGATATTCAGATGGACGATGATGAGGGAGGTGGTAACTGGGACGACGCGGTGGAGGCGTTTAGAGACCGCCAAAAGCTTCGGCAAAACCAGGAACAGCGCCCGAGCCCAGCTGGATTCACAAATGATAAGGTTCTGCGGGCTGGTAATGCGGACGAGAAGAGTACAGAGAGTGTGCGTTGGTCCAAGGCCGGCGAGAAGAGGGAATGGGACCTCGGTAAGGAGGATGAGGCTGAAGGGGTATCCTCAGGCGGGTTATAGATGCGACGGATCGGTTCAAGTCAAGACAATGGCATCAACAAAGTGGCATGGCGGATTGGATCTGGCGAAGATGGCATTGGCAGCAGGGTCTGTCTCGATTTGATTGGCTTCGGCGTACGAGCATGGTTTTGGAAGATGATGGGTCCTGGGATATACTTGACGCGTCGCGAATACGATAGACGACGGATTGGAAATAGAGAAACGCCCTGGCTTAAAGGGCTGAATCGCTTTTGTTGCTGATCCCCACGAGGTGCCGTTTCCGGCACTTGAATGGATGTTGACAATGAGGCTCTTGAGAAGATCAGCCAACACAATGACACTAGCGCGTTGTTGGCCGGAGCCTCATGAGATTTATGCCTTTTGAGTTGAGACTATTCTTATTAACCCCTGAAAGGATACCTGCTCATGGCTGGCCTGACACATCTGCTCAGCCACGAGCAAGGAGAATCGGCATATCGGAGGGCGCCGCTGGAGTTCTCGACACGAGAACCGGGGCTCCCGATGGAGCTGGACTCTTGGGCCGATCTGGGACCCGCATGGAGGGATCCATCATGATAACTCTGGCCGACCGATTAGTTAATTACGTAGGTGCCTGGATCCGGGCATCTGGTGGCATGGTTCAGTGCCATGTTTGACCATGTTTGACCACAGTGTGGTGCCACTACAACCGCGGAGGGCAGGTTAATTGACAGCGGTTATGCCGAACAAGCGGTACCTGGGCAGAGAAGAAGACGGTAGCTGCAAAGATGGGCATCTGAGATTAAACAGCCGACTCTTGGGAGTTTCGACAAAACATGTCAAAGCTCTACAGAGCAAAGGCCTAGAAGCTAACAAGCTCCATTACAAGGGCTGGGCTATTTTAAGGTGCACACTGACACAGGCCCATTGCCGGAACCGGAGCTAGATCGAATCAGGAACATGCTGGATCAGCTAGAGATCAAGGCGACTGAGAGAGACGCTGAAAACCGAGATTTTCGGATTGTAAGTTATGATGTGCAAAGAGTGCCCCTTTCGGGCGATCGCATAAGCACGAGCACGCAAGTTCTCGGCGCAGAAAAGCTTGGCCCTGCGTCTTGAGCTTGACGGCCGAGTTTGTTGGATCTAATGGAGGCCCAGTTCACCTGACCCCTCTCACGTGCGACGACCTGCCGTGATGGCCCCTGTAAGAACGTGCCGGGGGTACCTAACGAGGAGGAAACAACTGAGCAGGCCCGGCAGGACAGGACCGTTTCACAACACGCGATCTTAGGTGCCCTCCATCGAGTCACCGCGACGTTGCACAGGCGCGCGCTGCTTCAACTTTCTGACTGCTTCGCGCTGAGATGAAAGGAGCCCCCGGGCAGATCGGCGGCTGCTTGCGGTGGACGATCAGGAACCAAAGGGACGCAATGGCTGGCAGGGCGTTTACCCCGAGGGGCGCTAACGCCAACCTGGGCGGCCGGTGGAGCTCCAAGAACGTGCTTGTTTAGGCTTTTGGTTCGTGACGTGACTTGCTGAGGGCTAGACGAGAGGGACAGGACAGTGGGAAGTGGGCTTCCCCCCGGCGCATGGAGTGGGCGCCTGATCAGTGACTGAATGGTGACAGGCCCCACGGGAGTTGTCCAGCAGACGAGAAGAGGCTGCCATGATGAGTTTGAGTCGATGTCTGAGTCGAGTGTCTGAGTCGGGCTTTGAGAAGTCTCACTGAGTCTCACTCATCTTTCAAGGAAGCACAAGACGCCTGCATTAAGAAACTTTGTCCTGGCGTTTATTGCATCTGCAGCAGCAAGGCCGAGGCGGCGTCTAGGTAACTGAGCCTGAGACGTTGGGTGGTATCAATGACCCCAGCCCCCTCCCTCTCTCATGGACGCTCTCCATGCTCGAGTCCAGACCAGAGGGTAAATCAGACCCTTTGACCCAAAGCCCAGAGGGAGGGGGACCGCCGCTCACAGCATGGACAGCGGCGGGAGGGCTCATGGATGGATGGGCCTCCTGTGGGCCTGAACCCCCGCCCTCGCAGCGCCATACCGCGTCCGTCGTCGTCATACCTTCGTCCATCCGCTCCATGACCGGCCATTGGCTTTGTCGTAGTGACTTTGCGACTTTATGAGGTGCCGCGCTCCCGCTGCTCACGAGGCGGCTGCGTTGCGTTGTGCCTCTCATGACTGGCAGCCTTTTCTTGAACGCCTTTTCCTTTGTTTAACCTTGAGAGCTACTCCAACTGCCCTTTTATTTTTTACTTTGACTTTTTTGGGGCAGGTGTAGTCAGCCAAGCCAAAATAACGTCCATCATCTCGACTTCAAGTACCTTCTTACCTCGGGCCTGTATTCCCTCACCTCAGCCTGCTTCCTCTCTTCACTCTTCTAGCCTCGTCCGTCTTCTTTGTTACACTCTACTCCGGGTTGAGCAAATATTGCCAATCCAAGCCTAGAACCTTACTTGCCTCTTCCCCCCCGCGTTGAAACGAATGGTCGGTCTAGGCCCGAGGTGACGTCTTTGTTATCTCTCCGAGGTCACCTCACGCCTCACCTCACCTCATCCATTTCCGTCCCGCCTCCTGCTCCTCCAACCTCCTCTCCTCCTTCTCCTCTTCTTCTGTTATATCCTTCTCCTCCTCGCCCTTTCGGTGAATTCGCCATTCCCACCGCATCCGCTTCAACATGCGTCCCCCACGAGTTTTCGTTCTTATACTATTCATCGCCGTATCTCTCTTACTCTTCTGCCGCGCCATATCCTCGTCGCTGCGATCCGCCTACGCCGATTACCCCGCCGGTGGATTCTCCAGTTCCAAGGCAGCCCAATCCTCCCAATCCCGCCATGAGACGACAAAGTCGACAAAGTCCGTTTGGGGCTCCATGTACTACAACACGCCCTTTTCGTTATTTCCGCCAAATGCTGCCATCAGTTTGACCGACGACAACAGCACGTCCTTTGCCGCTCGCCCAGCCGCCTTTGGCCCCAAGCTCGCCATCCGCGGTCTAAGTGGTCAATTATGGATCGGTAGCGGCTTCGCTGAGGATTCTCTACTCGACGGCACTGGTGAGCTGGGCTGCGGCGACTTGCCTGGGTGGAATAAGGACGCCGAGGCCGTGGGTTTGAACAGGGCACTCCGAGCTGCCGTCCCCTCAGTTGCCGCTCCCAGGTCAGATGCTTCTACGCACTCTAAGCGAGGCGACCAAGTCTTTACTCGAAACGAGCGCAACCGCATCACCAGCCCTAGCGAGTTCACAAACGGCCACCGCGGTCATTCGCGGAACCAAGATGCTTCCGATATCAAGGGCAAGGTTGTGCTTTTGATGCGCGGCGGCTGTGGCTTTCTCGACAAGGTGATGTGGGCACAGCGAAGAGGTGCCATTGCCGTCATTGTAGGCGATAACCAGAAAGGCGGCCCTCTGATCCAGATGTTTGCACACGGCCCCGAGGTCGACAATGTCACTATTCCCTCCGTTTTCACCGCCCGAACCACGGCGCAGCTGCTGTCTGCGCTGACCCAGCCGGGTAGCTTTATCGAAGACACTCTCGACAACCAGGGCAATCCTGTTCTTAGGGTTCAGCAGGGTCCCAGGCCAAGGAAGCACAAGACGCAGAGACCCAGATCGAGTGTTACCGCTTCGACCCGGGAGAGACGGTCTCTGGTCAGCTCACAAGTCAGCAGCCGCTTCAACCGATTTATTACCAGGAGGCAACAGGCTCCCTCCAACTTTGCTAGGGAGTCAGATGATGAAACCACTCAGGCAGTCCGAAATACCCTTCGAAAGAGAGCGGTCAAGGACACCCGAAGCCCTCTTCTATCCGAAGATGATTACGATGGGTGGAAGCCAAAAGACGATCCCGAGACACTGGATCCCGCCTCGGTCAGAAAGACTTCCGTTACCCGCCACAGCTCAGGACCCTCGGATTCCACAGCTGATGCTGAGCTCTTGAAATTTTTCAGTGAGACCGAAGAGGAGGACGAGCCTAATGCACCAATCGACAGACCCGATGATAGACTAGAACGCCCCGACGAGGTACACGAAGGGCTCTGGGTAACCATTACTCCTACGAGCAACGCCAGCCCCTTTTTCGACACCCTCCTTGTGCTTGTCATCAGCCCCTTGGTAACTCTGACGGTTGTCTACGCTCTCCTTATCCTCCGCGCTAGGATCCGCCGAAGGAGATGGAGGGCCCCCAAGTCGGTCGTCGAGCGGCTCCCCGTTCGCACCTATCACACGGTTGCCACATCCCCAAGCCTCTCGCCAAGAGCGCCTTCTCCCTCAAGTGCGTCTCCAACCACTCCTCTGCTTCAGGAGACTCCTACACGCCCCCGCCCCAGGTCGAGAACTACGACTGGTGTTCCTGAGGACGAGTCGCGAGTTGCATCAAGCGAATCTATCCCGACCCCTTCGGCAAGCACGAGGAACAACCGTCGTAATGAGCGTGAAAAGGGCTCCAGCGGATTCTCTGCTGAATGGAAGAAGTATATGGGACGCCAAGTCGAGTGCGTAGTCTGTCTGGAGGAGTATGTCGATGGCGAGAGCCAAGTCATGAGCCTACCATGCGGTCACGAGTTCCACGTCGAGTGCATGCGAGTTTCCCCCTTGTCCTACCTATTATGACAATTTTTGCTAATTAATCTTTAGTACCCCTTGGTTGACTACCCGCCGACGGACATGCCCCATTTGCAAGGGCGACGTTGTTCGATCCCTCGCTCACGGCTCGTCATCGGAACCACATTATGAGCCGTATCGCGATGATGATAGTGATGACGAGGAAACTATTGCTGAGGGCTCTGGATCTCGCTCTGACGACCGAGAATCGGACCTTGAACAAGGCCTGCTTTCGCCAGAACCCCGATCTTCACGATGGAGCCGACACGACGGTTGGCTCAGCCTGTTCTCGAGCGGTGCCGGCAGGGCAAGGTCTCCATCTCCTGAGGATCGCAACCGATAAACTGGTTCACACCCACTGCCCCTTTCCAGGCGGCAAGCCATCATGTGTGGCGTTTGGATTTACACATTTCTGGAGTTTGGTTTTTTGGCGTGACGGGTCATGGCGCACTGGGTCAGCGCGCAGCATCATGGATAGGTAATTGGACTTAGACGACCCCATACGGAAGGACTTTTCTTGGGTTTTATGAATAGCACTGTTTTGTACCGAGTCTGTGGCCGGAGGCAATGAATGGGTTGCGCAGAATCAGTGCCAAGGCACTTGCGCTTGGATAGCATAGATATACCCTCATGGTCGACCGTGGTACGATGTTGCGATCGATCTTGAATAATTGAGCACGTTTGAATCGTATTCGACTTGCATTGAGCCGGGGTGAATAATTATTGCCTTTGTTGAGCCATAAACTCCAAGTTTGATTTTATTTTATCCAAAACTCTAACCTAATCAACTTTTAAACATTTAAGAAGACATCTAGATGTAGCCCTTGAGGATGGCGGCCTCAGCATTCAATATCGACGAACCAGCAGCACCAATGACAGCTATAATAGTTAGCAATTAAGAACCTTAAAACTGGTGGTAGCAGAACTCACTGTTGTGGCTCAGGGCAGTAAACTTAATGTCAAAGATACCGGCCTCATCCTGGCGCACACGGCCAACGCTGACAGTGTAGCCACGGCCGAGGTCACGGTCGAGACGGGGCTGAGGCCGGTCAGGCTGGTCATCGCCAAATACCTTGATGGCGGGCTCGGGGGCCGAGGGACAGCCCAGAGTCTGGGCCTCACAGGTGTAGTTGCGGAGGGCCTCACGGACCTCGTCGGCCGAGGGGGCAGGCTTGCGCTCGAAGCTCAAGCTCACGCAGGCCGTGTGGCCGTCCATGACAGGAACGCGGTTGCAGGTGGCCGAGACACGGAGGCCGTCCTGCTCGACAAAGGCGGTACCGGACTCGTCGAGGCGGCCCAGGATCTTGCGAGCTTCGGTCTCGAGCTTATCCTCCTCGCCCGAGATGAAGGGCACGACGTTGTCAATGATGTCCATGCTAGAGACGCCGGGGTAGCCAGCACCAGAGACGGCCTGCATGGTGACGATGGAGACGGTGGAGATGGGACCGAAGGCGGCCTGGAGGGCAGCAAAGGGGATGACGAGGCCGATGACGGCGCAGTTGGAGTTGCAGACGAGGAAGCCCTTGTTGAGCTTGCGGACGGAACGCTGGTGAGGGATGAGGTCGAGATGAGGGAGGTTGACGGTGGGAACGACGAGAGGGACGAGGGGATCGCGACGGTAGTTTTTGGCGTTGGAGAAGACGGGGATGTCGGTCTGGATGAACTCGAGCTCTGAGGGAGTTACAGTTAGCAATTGCCTCTGGTCTACCGCAGAAGGACATACCAATGTCGCCGGCGACGTCCGAGTCAAGACCACTAAAGACAACGTCGCAGTCCTTGAACTGGTCCGCCTTGCACTCCCTCACCACCATCTCGGCGACGTCGCCCATGGGGGCCGCCTGCTTCCACCGCACGGCATCCTTGTACTTCTTGCCCGCGGAGCGGGACGAGGCGCCGATGGCGTGGAGGGTGAGGTGAGGGTGCTGGGCGAGGAGGAGGATGAAGCGCTGACCGACGGAGCCAGTGGCACCGAGGACACCTGAGGTCGAGTTAGTCTTGGTTGGAGGTTGAGGGTATCATGCGAGATGGATATGGTGATGGAGGGGTAATGTAGAAGAGTAGGAGGACGTACCGCACTTCTTGGTAGGGAATTCAGGAGCCATGATTAAAGAAATGTCTCTAAACGGTCAATTGAAAACGTAGGAAACGCTCAACAAGTGAATCGGGAGATGTTTGAAGATGTAGGCGTTAAATTTTAGCCGTCGAGTCGAGTGAGTCTTGTCTTCGGAGGCCAGACCCCGCCATAGGAAAACCTCCCCCCGCCATCGGAGTCGGGTCGGCGACGGAGGGCCCCACTGTGAGTCTGGAATTTATGGGCCGAGACCCCGTCTAATTATCTCCTCAGTGCCCACAAGACTGCAACGCGTACCTCGCCCCACCTTGACCACGTGATAGCCTTAGTACAAGCGGGGTATAAAAAGTTTGATCAATGAAGCTATCACAGCCAAAGTCACATACAAATTATTTTGAACTGAACAATGGCTACGCTCTCAATTCCACAAGAGGCACAAGCCCTCAATGCCTACGATGACATGAGCTTTATCAAGGAAAATCATAGCCATCAAATGCACCCTAATGACCCGACCCGGGTGGCTGTTTTTCCGGCCGATAAGGCCCGCGGCACCAAATTTGAACCCTTCCCCGTAGAGACACGCAACTTGCACATTAACACACCGCCGCCATCGCCGCTGCAGCTTTTCCAGCTTTTCCTTCCTATCTCCCTCGTTGAGAGATGGGTCCAATACACTCAAAGCTGGCTTCTTTGGCTCAAGGAAAATGAGGTTGTCGATAGCTGGAATACCCCGATGACAAGGAAGGCAAGGCTGCGAGCTTGGCAAGGGACCTCTGTTGCAGAAGTATATGTATGGCTTGGAGTGCTAATTTATATGGGTTTACATAAGGAAAAAGACTATCAAGAGCCATTGGAGTACTCCAAAGCCGGGGGAACAGCGCCCTTTACACTCTATCATCAGGTTCATGCCCTATTGGAAGTTTCAGATCCTTCACCGCCACCTTCGCCCTTTTGACTACACCAAGATCGACGAGACCGGGCCTCTTCCGAAGGTATTCCAAGCCTGTGACGAGTGGTCTAATCATATACAAGCTGCGTCGGCGGAGATCTTCATCCCGGGCTCTCATCTCGCTATAGATGAGTGTATGGTCCGCTTCACAGGCAGGTCCAACGAGACAACAGTCGTCAAAGGCAAGCCTATTCCTCGAGGCTTCAGGATCTGGGTTGTTGCACAGCAAGGGTTTTTTATCCACTGGTTCTGGCACATCACGGGCGCACAATACGGCGCCGTTGGTGTTGAGCTTCCTCCCGCAAAGCGCCGCTGCACCCGCCGCACGCAAGGATCACAAGAGACACAAGAGGGCTCCTCAGACGAGCCTATCGCCTTGAACTCGACTCAAAGCGTCGTCGTGGCCCTAGCAAATACACTGCCAAAAGCGACATATCACGTCTTCGTCGATAACCTCTTCTCGTCGGCAGATCTCTTCCGCAGCCTCCGCATGCATGGCCACGGAGCCACAGGCACGGCTCGAGCTAACAGCGGCATCAACGAGGAGCTTGTTCACGATCTCAGAGGCGATAAAAGGCTAGGTACTAGCTACGACTTTAACCAGGTTAAGGTGATCCCTACGGCTGACAATCAGGTATCACGCTAAGACGCTTTCACATATAAATCTCTTACTAATTTGTCTTCTCTTCATCTCACAAGGTCAACCAAGTCGCTTGGAAGGATAACCGCCTCGTCTTGTTCTTTACGACCGTTTTTTCCGGCGAGGAGCGCGTTGAACGCCGCAGAAAGAAGCCCTCCTCCAAGAAGCCCGAGGCCCGTCAGATCCCCCGCTTCTTTGGCGATGAAGCTATTAAGGATATCTCTATCCCTACTGTTGCCGCCGAGTATAATGATGAGATGAATCACGTTGATCGGGGCGATCAATTGAGGTCATATTATGCGTATGATCATCCCTTGCGCCGCGGCCCTTGGCAGGCTCTTTGCTGGACCTTCTTGCTTGACGTTGCACTCGTCAATAGCTACGTTATTCAGTTACGGGGTCCTGAGCCAAGTTGGAAGCGATTCACAACTCAGAAAGAGTGGCGAGAATGCATTTACAACGAGTTATTTAACACCTACGCCCAGAAAAGCCAGTCGCGGCAACGTTACAGAGCAGGCGACGAGAGTGACCTTCAAAGCCCTAATTTACAGCGTGTTCACATCAATCGAGAGGTCAATCATGTCTATCGCAAGGTAAACTCAGCCTGCCTTGCTTGTAAGGGCTTTCGGCAGGGGCAGATAAGGTCAAAAGGTGAGAAAACAAGTCCCTTCCAGGAGCTCAGCAGTAACTGCCAAAGCCGGAAGCAGACTAGGTACGGCTGCCGCTTGTGCAATGTCGCGATTTGTAACAGCCAATATTGTTGGGACTTCTATCACCATGTAATTTAGGTGTGGCATTAAGTACCTTTCATTTGATGCATTTTAATTGGCCCCAACCCCTCGTCGTGACCTGGTTGCAGTCTTGTGGGCACTGAGGAGATAGGCCTCGAATTTGCAACTGTGGATGAGACTTCAAAGTGGTATGACATCAGATGTTCCCAATGCAATCTTATCGAATATCTCTAACCAAATAAAAAAGGAAAAATTACATGATACCAATGCAGTAGCATGATCTAAGCAAGATGCCATATGCCAGTCTACTTGAGGATGAATCATGAACTGATTATAGTCCAGTCATCCATAAATCCCCTTGTAGGTTGTACCAATAACCAAACGCCAATCCAATGCACATTAGACCATCGGCCCTCTTCGCTATTCACCGCTGTTCGTAGTTTGCCACATTAGGCCGCAATGGCGCTACTTCGGTCGCCGTTGGAGTAGATTCGGAACTGGACAAAGATGATGAGGTCTTCGGCAATTGTGCCCAGGGAGCCGAGCAACCAGGGGAGCGCGTTGAGGAGGTAGCCCTTGTCCTGAGAGTAGGCGACGAGGCTGATGCCGTAGGTGAGGTTTCCGCTCAGGGAGAGCATGAAGAATAGAAGGGCAAGACCTGTGCAGGTTAGTCTCGCCGAGCCCTGTGTTTTGGAATGTGAGAATCTCACCTTCGCACGACTTTTCTCGATAATTCTTGATAATCTGGGGAATTCGAGCACTGGCAATTTGTTAGCAAAAATACCAGATCGCATTGCGAGATAAGCGTACCAGAGATAGAGAGCGGCACTGAAATATCCAAGCGTGAGCCCAGCAATCTCGATACCAGTCTTGGCGTGATCAGGCGAGTCGGGAGTGCCGGGGTCGGCACCGTCCCAAGCACCGACCTTGTACGAGACAAACCAGCCGGCAAATCCAATGACATACACAGCCAGCAGACTCAGAGCATTGTGAATCCAGGGACTGCTGTCGGGAGTCTCATCCTCGCCCGTGACAATCTTCCTCAGGGGCTCCATTGACGACTCGGTGTGCGTCGCATGGCGGCGCTGGGACCCCGGGAGGCCAAAGGAAGAGCTCCGCCGCCGTCGCTGGCTGGCAATGAGGGGCGACTCTTCGGAGGGGTCCTCGTTCTCGGCGCGGCGAGCTCGACGGGCGTTGAGGGCGTTGTAGTAGATCACCTGGCTGATGAGGACGAGGTCGGCAATGCAAAAGTAGCCTGCCAATGCAACGGCCGTGGGAGCTAGGCGGGTGAACAAGGCACCTGTCGAGTCGAAATTAGTGAGTTGACAGCGGTCGTTGGCGCAAGCCACCAAAGTGAATTTTTTTTTTTCAGAGTTTCCAGGGAGCGATAACAAATTCAAGGTGCAAGGAATGGCATTGTTTCGTTGAGTAACAAATTGGCTGAATCGGAAATTTCTGCGCGTGTGCTGGGGGAGTACGAACCGACGAGATTGGTGACATCGCCCAGCAGCCAGACGACGAGAAACGCCATGCTGAGGCCATCAGCGCTCTTGGCCTTGTAGTTGGTGAACAGCTGAGGGAGCTGGAGAGTGTCAGTGTAGCCCAGGCGCATGCGACGGGAACGCGAGAGGAGGGACGTACGAGAAGGCATATCCAAGAGGTCAAGCTGATGCTGCCAAAAATGCCAGACACGGCCTCTGTGATGGGTATCGACCGCGCCGCGGCGGCAAACGTAGTTGTGGCCAGGAGTGGCATATCGCAAAGTCGAGGTAGTCGGGGGGGGGGAGCTCAAAGAAAGAGAGGTGAACGAAAAGAGAGGGAGGAGGGAGAGCAAGTTAGAAGAGGAGAGAGAAGGAAGGGTGTGGTGCGACAAAGGTGGGTATCACGAGGGCAGACAAGAGAGAGATGGATGGAGTTGATCTTCTGCCGTGACCCAACGGACGACGGAGGCCGAGCGACGCGACGATGCGAAGTTGAGGGGTCGAGTCGATACGAGTCGTATTCACAGGTTTGAGATTCTGTCAAGCTTATGAGTTGGTAAAGATTAGATACAAGAGCAGAGAATTGCCCAGTCAGAGTCATGCCCAGAGCTGAAAGCCCGTTGTCGGCTCCTCAGCCCATGGACCTTATCACGCTGCCAATTCCTTGTTGCCAACTGAACCGCCTGCATTGGTCAAGGCTTATCGGCGGAGGCTCCGCTGTGACGCACTTGGGGCAGATCTTGTGAGCTAAAAAATGGGGAACTGTTGGGAGACGAACGAGATGGTCAATCCAATCGAGACAAAAAGAGGGGGAGCATCCTTGATTTGGGGCGCATTCCTCGGAGTTGCCTTGAGGCGCATGTCGCTATTGGAAAGCATGCAGGGTTTCTTCAGTGTCATTCTAAGGGTCTTGAGATGCGGAAGAGATGATGCTGTGTTGCTCTGGTTGGACAACAGCAACAACAAACTCAGCTTTGCAGAGGTACATGCGTACTGTGCATGCACGCTGTATCCGTACAAAGCCTCCATTCTCAATCAAAGCTATTGAACATCCAAAAGCCTCGTGGTCCCTCTCCAGCCAGCCATGGCCTTGTCCCCCGTTTCGCGTGGCACCGCACATGTCCTCATGATTCGCCATGTCTCGTCTGCCCGTCCCGCCTCCAGTTCACGAACCCCTGTTCCTCTAGCAACTGGCCGCAGCTTGTCCGGGCAGCCAGCAGCCTGCCCTCACAGCCAACCGGAAGCTGTCGCCCCGCGGGAAGCTATCGATTCCATGATCCAGCTTAGCCAGTCATCCGTCGCCCAGCTCATAGCTCGCGGTTGCATCGCCATTCAGAGGCGTAGATTGAATCTAGACTTTGCCTGCTCTGCTGCAGGGTTTCAATAGAGCTTGCATCTGCCTTTCTGCCTCGCCTCTGCATCTCAGCGTCATCCTATTCTCATCCGCGCGACCGGCAGCATATATAAGCTGCATTCCCACGTCAGCGCCTCCATTGTTTGAGCCCCATATCTGATCCATATCATCCATCTCGCATTCCACCCATCATGAAGCTTCTCTCTGGCAGCGCGCTGGCCCTCTGCCTCGCCAACCTGCCTGCGACGATCGCATGGGGCAGTGCGTACAGAACGGTTCGAGCTGTGCAACCTGTCGTGCTAACATTGACGCAACAGGTCTTGGTCACATCACCACCGCTTACCTCGCCAGCCACTTCGTCTCCAACGCGACAGAAGCTCATCTCAAGGAGCTCCTCTACAATGAGGGCCCCGACTACATCGCCAAGATAGCCAGCTGGGCCGACTCGATCCGCTACACCGACTGGGGCCGATACACAAAGACGTTCCACTTCATCGACGCCCACGACAGCCCGCCTGAACAGTGCAGCGTCGACTTTGAGCGCGACTGCAAGGACGACGGCTGCGTTATTACTGCCCTCGCCAACTACACCAAGCAGTCGCTCGAGCCCAATCTGCCTTTCTGGCAGCGCAACCAGGCGGCCAAGTTTGTCGTGCACTTTGTCGGCGACCTCCACCAGCCTCTGCATAACGAGAACGTCGAGAAGGGCGGCAATGGCCTCTATGTCAAGTTTGACGGTCGCCACTTTAACCTCCACCACGTCTGGGATAGCTCGATTGCTGAGAAGCTGCTGGGCGGTCTGCACGGCGATCCCTTTGAGCTTGCCGGCAACTGGGCCAGACAGCTTGCCGTTGAGATTACTGATGGACGTTTTGCCGAGGAGAAGGAGACTTGGTTGAAGGACCTCAACTTTGACGACCCCGTCAGCACCGCCCTCGCTTGGTCGCGAGAGGCTAACGCCCTCGTCTGCACTCACGGTAAGTCGGTGCCGGGTGAAACTATTAGATTCAATTATTGACCAGGGATCGCAGTTCTGCCTGAAGGTGCCGCTGCCATCGTCGGCCAGGAGCTCGGAGGCGAGTACTTTGAGAAGGCTGCCCCGGTTATCGAGAGGCAGGTGGCTCTGGCCGGTTACCGGATGGCGGCTTGGTTGGATCGCATCGTTGAAACGTACAATGACGTCGAGGCGGAGCAGGCTGCCGGTGAGCTATAATGCGTTTATGAAGATACGAAGAATCAGTGAAGACCCAACGGGGAATGAACAGAAGGAAGCACGTAGAGGTATTTGAATGGCCACTTAGTCTGGATTATGTCTGAATTCTAGATCATGTCTAAACGCTGGATTGTGTCTTCGTGCTTGGCAATAACAACAAGTGTTCAACACTGATCCCAATATGGATGCCAAGGCCTCAACGTCACAAGGCGATGAACCTTTGGTGTCTTTGCTTGCCGTCTAAATTACGCTTATTGACCGAAAGACACAATCCATGGAATAGTTGAGGGAGCTAAGGACGAAATATTCGTCCACCCCGAGTCAGCGTCGCACCAACTGGGGACTCTGAGACGAGGGGGAACCCGCCACCGCAATGCGAGCACGCAAAGCGAGTTTCATCGATTGAAACCTGAGAAAAAGAAGGCAGGTCTCGGCAAGTCTTGGTAAAAGCCCTCAAGAGAGGCATTGTGCGTCGCAGGTCAACCTCGACGGTTACATCGCCACGGGGGACCCAAGCCGCTTCGTCTATCTGGGGTTTACTCGAGCCGAGCAACTCTGCGACACTTCTGCAACAGGACTTATTGTCAGCAACTATATCGCTCACAGTTTTTGGGCAGGCATATGGGCGATACGAAATTGGTAATCAGGAACTTTCGCATGGCTTTTTTCTTAGGTTGACAGATGGGACATGTTTGACAAAGAGCGGATGAATCCTCCTGTCTTTTGACACATGACAGCTTTGAAAGACTACGGGGCAAGCTAAAGAGATGGATGGCATTTAGGGCCAGGGGCAGACTAATGATAGACTTGTTTTGCTTCATAGATTCGTCTTGTGTGTCTGGAAGCGCAATTGAACCATCTGTGAGTGTCATCCGATCAATTGACAGCTTGGCGGCTATTGAAGATGATGATGCGCATTTACCTGTGTAAATGAGGTCTTGTCAACCACTCAATGGCCCCATGCCAGAAACAAATCGTCGATCAGATGCGGCCGACGGTGACCCAGGTCAACAAAGACAAATTTAGCAACGATAAAAATGTTCTCTCTCTTTTTCTCTCTCTCTCTCAAGTCACAGGGTGGAAACTCTCCGACACTCGCGCCCAGCGTCGCCGTCTCAGAGCTCAGCCCTCGAAACGCCCTGTGCCTGGAGTTCCTGAGCCACCCGCTGTAGCTGCGTCTCGGCAAGGACCCTGATTGGCTGCCCTGAACCCCTCAGCCCCGGGTTGCAGGACGCCCAGAGGGAAAGAGGCACCGGCTGAGACGCCTGCAGCCGCATCAACGACTTCAACGACGCAACGGCTTCTTTTTCCTGACTCTTGCATCCTCACTAACCGTCACCGTCGACTTTTTCGTTCACCAGCACCGTAGCTATAGGATTCTTCTCGGCCAAGCCAAGCGCTAGCTGACACCCTTGATTTCCCTACTGTTCGCTAACACTCTCAACGCTTGCTGTTACATCACCTGAAAGGCTTCATCTTGGCCTCTCTACCCCTGGTCCAACCTCTTAACGGTCTAAGCCGACCCCCTTGGGCGTCCCGTCTTGGCAATCAGTCTTGTCCCCCGTCTCGCATACCGACTCCTTAGACGCAGCTAGTGCCCCACGATGCCAAATCGTGGTGTTTCTCGTCAAGTTTGATCTGCTCCCTCCCCCCAGTCTCCCTCTCCCTCGTGGCCGAACTCCTTAGCAACCAAAGATGCCTGTCCGGCTTTAACCCTCGTCACGGAAATGCGACCCTAGACTCGGCCCCCTCTGCCGCCGAGATGAGATCCGTCTGATGTGCAAGCCCGAGACGCTCGGGTGTCTGTGATTGTTATAAGTCATGGCTCGGCAACTCTCTCTCCGGCTCTTCCTCCACATCCTCTTCATACTTTAAACCCTCTTGTTTTCGTTCCTATCCTTGACCAGATTCTTTCTTTTCTCCTCAACTCTGGTAGTGTCTCCTTTCTTTCATTCGTTCCTTTCTTGAGACCCAAGTTGGCCTTCCTGTGTCTGTGACCATTCCTTTCTTGTCTTTTTCTACTTTCAAACCGGTCTGGAACCACCCCAAAATCTCCTTCAACCTACTCTCTATCTACTTTTGTCTTTGACAATACCACTTCGACAATGCAGGTCAAGGGCGTGATCGTGGCCCTCTTGGGCATGGCTGCTATTTCAGACGCTGCTGCGGTTCAGCGGAGACACCCCTTTGCTCGCGCACTTCAACGACGACAATTCGGCGGCGGTGGCGGCTTCGGTGGTGGTAACGGCAACAACGGCGGTAATAATGGCGGCAACCAAGGCAATAATGGTGGCAACAATAATGGCGGAAACAACAACAACAACAACAACAACAACAACAACAACGGAGGCGGCGGCGGCGGCGGCGGCGGTACAACCTTGAACGCGAACAACGTCCAAACTGGCTCCCAGCAAGATGGTAACAATCCTGGTGCAGACGGCCAAGCAGCCTCCGCGACGTATGTATAACCCCTTCCATGCTCGACAACAGAACTAACTCGAACAAGGGATAATGCCAACTTCATCAACTTCTGCAATGGTCAGACTCTGACCAACGGTGAGCAGAACCGTGATGGATCTTGCAACGGCATTCGTAAGTCTCAACTCACAAGCCTCTACTCCTTGACTAACCCCTTGCAGCTATGGGCAAGATCCCCTCGGCCAACAACATGGTTTCCTCCGTCTTTACGAGCCCCCAGAACGGTGACGATATCCAAGCGAATCAGGACTTTGATATCTCAGTCCAGATGATCAACTTTGCCCCTGGATCCTTCACCAATGCCACTTCTACCTACTATGCGGCTCCTCAAGATCTCGATGGTGGTGGCAACATCATTGGTCACACACATATCACTGTCCAAGACACTGGCAACTCCTTGAACCCTACCACTCCCCTGGACCCCACGCAATTCGCCTTCTTCAAGGGAGTCAACGATGCCGGTAACGGCCAGGGTCTCTTGACAGCCAGCGTTGATGGTGGTCTCCCCGCTGGTAACTACCGTATCTGCACCATGGCCTCCGCATCCAACCATCAGCCCGTTCTCATGCCCGTTGCCCAGCGAGGTGCCCAAGATGATTGCATTCGCATCACTGTGGGAGGTGGCGGCGGCGGCGGTGGTAACAACAATAACAACAACGGCGGCAACAACGGTGGTAACAATGGCGGTCAAGGCCAGAACCAGGGCGGCCAGAACCAGGGCGGCCAGAACCAAGGTGGTCAGAATGGTGGCCAGAACGGAGGTCAAGGTCAAAACCAGGGTGGTCAGAATGGTGACCAGAACCAAGATCAAAACCAGGGCGGTCAAGATCAGAACCAGGGCCAGAACCAGGACCAGAACCAGGGAGACCAGAACCAGGGCGGAGACCAAGCCCAGGGAGATCAAGCTCAGGGAGACCAGGCTCAAGGTGGTGATCAGGCCCAAGGCGGTGATCAGGCCCAAGGAGGCGATCAGGCCCAAGGTGACCAGGCTCAGGGCGGAGACCAAGCTCAGGGCGGCAATCAAGGTGGTAACCAGGGTGGTCAGGGCGGCCAGGGCGGTCAGGGTGGTGGCAGAGGAGGCGGCTTCGGCGGTGGTAGGGGCTTCGGAGGTGGCAGAGGAGGATTCGGCGGCGGTGCTGGTGGATTCCAAGCAGCGTCGGTCGACGGTGAGTCTCGCAACCAGACGGAGGCCGATGACGGCACCAAATAATTGGGGCCAAGGGAAGCAGCAACAAAGCCACTACCTTTGTGTTATGCCCTGGTGGCCTATGGCATGAGTAAGGAGTGGCATGTCAAGAGTCGTAGCCGACGCATTCCGGTAATTGGGTGAAGATGTATCTAGAGGGGTACGAGTTTGCGCATCAGGTCTACGCTCTAACAAATGGGAAAGCGCCTGAATGCGAGTTTCCGCCAAGGACTGGGTATTGGTCGGTCGGTTGGCAGGTTGGTTAGAAGGTAGGTCTAGTCATCATGATACACAATTGTAAGAGATATGTTTATGTTCAGCTGCCTGTCCTTGAAGTTGTGAAAGTGAGTGTGTGACTGTACTTTGTGAATTCCAGGGGTAGGATCTGTTGCTTCTTAGCCAAGTATTGGCTGAGTCTACATGTCACTGGAGTATCATGATGAAGGTCTTGAAACCAGGTGAAACCGGCAACTCATGTCCCGGGTTGCAGGTGCTTGGGTGGGAGACTGGAAGCTAGATACAAAGTTCTCTAATAACCAAGTCTATTCTTGTATCAAGCAAAGTGACGACAGATTTAGTGATTCTAACCAGACTCTATGAACGTTGTCAATAGTATAAAACAGTACCCGAAACTAAATGCAAAGGTCCAAACTCAAATTCAAATGCCCAAAGAAAATGCAGATACGCCAACTACCGCGCACGCAACTCCAAGTAATAGATGCCGCCGTAGACTCTGTCCGCTAGTTATGCGGCCAAGTCCAGTCTCGGAGGCAGGCTCCTCCGGCCTGTGATTCTGTTCAGACGACCCGATCTCCTCAGCTGCGGATAGCCTCCCATATCCAGGAGGTCAGCTTCGCCTACTGAGGCCGGGGCCGACGCGGGCCTGGGAGGGGATGCTGAATGGCTGCTGTTGCTTCTGTTGCTACTTCTGTTTCTACCTTTGTTGCTGCTGCTGCTGCTTCTGTTGCTACTTTTGTTGGTGCTGGCCGTCTCACCCTTTCGTCGGCGCTTGTTCTTGGGGGATTCGCCCACGACAGTATCAGCATCGTCGGGTGTGCGTGTTCGCTTGCCATTTCGGAGGGTGCGTCCCTCGGTGCTGGCTGAAGTTGAGAGGCTGCCTGTGTTCGACCGAGATGCTCCGCGCTTTTGACTCTTCTTAGGCTTGCCGGGTTCCTCGTCTCCGCTAGATTCCGAGTAATCAGACTGCGAGTCCTCATCCGAGCTCAAGTAATCAGGTGGGAGGCCACCAACGTACTCGCTCCTTTCCGGGAGATAGGCCGAGATGTGGGATAGCCACTCAGGGTTAAGCTCCTCCAGCGTGGGTGAATCACTCTCGAAAGCACCCTCGTAGGCAGGAACGCCTGCGAGATCCAACATGGAATCCATGGAAACGAGGCAGGACAGGCCGGGGCAGCGGCCGCCTTTCTTTGCGAGCCTGTCCTGGACATAGGTGACGGCCTCGGCCATGTTTTTCTCCTTGACGTCGGCCATCATCTCGACAAACTCTTCAGGGCCGGAGGCCTCGCTCATGGCGGTTGCGCACTGCCCTCTAAAGATGGCTGGATCTGTGATGTAGATGGGCATGGTGTTGTAGCGTTCCAATAGCTCGAGGTAGAGATCTTTCTTGTTCTGCTTGCGATAGTGGGCATTCTTATTTTCAGTGTAGGCTTTCAGACATTCCATGTAAGCATTCATCTGTTCCATGTACTGTTCTATTGCCAATGTGCTGTTTCCTGCCATGGTGGTGAATAGTGTTTTTGGTGTTGAGATGTAGGGTGGGTGGGTAAATGTTGGTGGATGGATGGAGATATCTGCTGACCCTGGGTCAAGTCAAAACTTATAGATGATAGATTATACAATAAGACACTGGCTTTGTACTCTTGAATAGTCTTTGCTCTGCGGTCAATTAATGGCGATTTTCTTTGTTGCGTGCTTACTTGCAACCTTCAACATCTTGTCCTCTTTGTGTGACAGGGCTCTGATGTGTACGGGATGCAACGATACTACTGACTCAAAGAATGCACACATTCGAAACCCGAATCTTTATTCTCGTCTTGGCCCTTACTAAAGCTAGAAGATCATTATGTTGATGCACCCGCCGTTTTCCTCGGTGAATGGTTGCAAAACAAGGGTATCTTGGCCAACCTTCTTTGTCCTTCCCCTTGGCTCTTTTTCTGTCACGTCGCCTCTAACCGAGCAGCTAATTTACATTGCCTTTTATTCTGGGCCTTTGAGGAAGCTCTCCAAGGACTTGGTAGTGGAAGAGTTAGACTCGGGGCGCTTGGAGGCTGGCTTATCAAGTCTCTCCAGGCTCTTTGAAGATACGACGGCCAGTGATTTGATAGTTTCTGGCATCAATGATTAACCGTAAAGACATGTGTAAAGACGTGTGGTTCAGTCAAAGGTAAAAATGCAGCGTCTATTTGTCTCGAGAACCATTATTTGACCATGCTTGAATGCAAGAGGGCAGCTGCCACAGTTGAAGAATGCTTTGTGCGCCAAACACCAACACCCATTGTCCATTATCAAGTCTCTTTTCTTTCATCCACGCTTGGGTCTGGCCAAAGTTAGCAATTACAGACTTTGAAAGAAGACATGTTGCACGTACCCACAGCCCTGAGGCGTAACCTCACCGAATGGGCAGTCTCCGGAGAGCTTCTCGACAATCTGGTTGGCCCAGACGGGCGTAATGACGATGCCAGCGCTGACCAGAGAGGCAGTGGCCGAGAGGAGAGTGACAAAGAGTGTGGTCTTCATGGTGATTGAGTTGTTGGTGGTTGGTGGCGTGATGGGTGGATTAATAAGTGAAGCCCGCGATGACAGAACCAGCTGAAACGCAAAAAAGCCAAATTGATTGAGCCGACAGGGGCTATAGAAGAGGAAGAATTGATTAATTATGAACAAGAGAGAAAAAGAGAGAAAAAAGAGGAGAAAGGACAGAAAGACGGAGAGAAAAGAAAGAGGCGAAAATGACTCCTTGTTGCAGGGGCGCGACGGTCAAGGTTTCAGGCCGTGAAACATACCCACGGCGTGACTGGTGGAAAGACGGTTTCGCCTACGCGCCTAGAATTCAAGCACCAGCTGTGGCCAGCCCAATTAGGATACAGATCCGACATGATCAATTGAATGATTTTTGAGACGTTGCCATGATATCCTCATCTTTATATTATTTGTAGATTGTTGTCTTCTTCATTGTCGTCGTGAATCTTCTTTAACAACTGTAAACCCCTGAAACTAGTTAGTGCTGGCCAAACTCAAACATTGCATGACTCTCAACTCCAAACTTACCCCTAGTCCAACTAGTCTTGGCATCCTTCTTGGCATCCTCCTGGGTATCATTCGTCTTTGCCTCTTCAACCTTTTCCTCAGCCTCTTGAGCAGCAGCAGCCTCCTTGGGAACCGGTGTCGCATCCATCTCAAATGGTCCCTGCTGTACCTCTGTTCCACCCAACTCTCCAAGCCTCTCTCTCGTCTCCAGCTCAGCAGTCTCTAGGTCTGTCGTTGTCTTGGCTTTAGCCTGTGTCTCTGGTCCGGTTGACAGCTCTGCCTTTTGAATAACCTCGCTATCGGGTCCCTTGTTCTCATCTGGCGGACGTGACCATGTTACGGTTGGTCTCGGTATGCGTCGAAGAACCCCCATGAAGCCCTTCTGTGACTTTTCTGGGTCATCTGGGCTTCTCTTCTTCCTTCGACGGACCAATATGAATACTCCAACTATGATGATGCCTATCCCGACAACCACCCCAACGACAACACCGGCAATAAGACCAGTGTTGGTGTCGCCGCTTTTCAAGTCGCTCCCGTTGTTATCGCCGCCGCCACCGGTCTGCTCTGGATCGGAACCCGTGCTCGAAGGGATCGCCGAGGTTGAAGTTTGCGATACATCGTTGGGGTTTAACGTCTCGGTAACTGGTGGTATCTGGGTCAGTAGACATTGCAACTGCACCCCAACTATCCTTCCAAGTCGAAGGCAGCCGCGTCGGCTCAGTGAGATACATGACGCCGACTGAAGTCTCAATGCCGATAGAGTCCTGGCAGGTGATTAGAGTCCCTGCCGATCCCCTCTCCGACCATGCCTCCAAGATGTAAGCTGTTTCGCAACCCAAGTCGCCAGTGCTATCTCAAGCGATTAGCATCTATCCATCACCGTCGGATACAGTTTAGTTGAGAAACGCACCACTGGCGAGCCCATGTCGATCCCGTTGACTCGCGCCCCGTGAAGCGTTCTACTAGGACCTTGTCGCCAGAGCAAGAACGGCCTATCTCGTAGACACTTCCTCCCTCTACCTCAAACCCATCTTCACAGTAGTAGAAGCCAGAACGCTCGCGAAGTGTACTAGAGCCAGGGCAGTATGCCGTACCAACTTGGCTGGTCAGCAGAGTCGCGAAATCAAGAACGACCACAACGTATCCGACGACGACGATATCGTGTAGTATCCGATGAGATCTCCTTGGCCAGCTGAGCTCAGGACAGTCCCAGGCTCTGAACTCTCGAGAATCGCGACCATGGTGGGTGTCGTGAGGTGTAGAAACTCAACAACGCAAAAGAGAAACAGTCAAATCGAGGGAAGAGTTTGGGAACGCTCGACCCAGCCCCCGAGTAGCATCTTGACTCTCCGCTAATGCATCACGGGTCTTTGCGGCAGCATATTTCTCTCAGCTTGAGCGACTTCAATGGATATAGACCTGGCGATAATACCCACACTATGCATCCTATGCCTGCCCGAAGGATTGGCCATGTCCAAAGAGGAAACCAGGCTGAACTCACTGCAACCCTGAATGGCTACCTGCTAAGAGCTAAGGCGCGGGAGGGCTGCTGGACCGTTTAGCTTGTGTGGCTGGGTGCAGGGGTGCATTAAGGATGCCTCTGCTAGAGTTGGCGATGCTTGTTTGTGCGTTGAGTTTGGAGTTTTAATTCTGAGAGACAAACCGAAGAGTTGCACATTTGAACTCGGTGGAACTACTGCATTCCTCTTTCAGCTCCGATTCTCGATGCTGTGCAACCTTGGTATACGTCTGCCAAGTGCCATCCTCACCTTGTTGTTGTTGGTGGTGGCTATTTGTGGCTGCAGAAATATGCATGCACCGCCGGCCTGCTCCCATGAGTGCTTGCTTACACAGCCCATCAAAGATGATCAACGTCGATCGTTACATCAATTGACGTATTGTATTGTATTGTATTGTATTTGATTCTCTCAAGGTCTACCCCTTTGGACGGGTTCATCGTTGCTTTCCTTCAGACTCACCTCCATTACCGCGTTTGACTGAACACGGTGATATCGAGACACGCTTACATCATACGATGTCAACATCCGACAAGTCTATTCAATACCAAACGCTTCAAGATGTCGTCAAAACAGACATGAACTGTACATGTGAGGAGCCTCCTGGTCGCCAATCTGAGGTCCGCGACCGTCTGATACCATCTGGCTCCTCGTCGTTGGACCCAAAACGCCAGAGCTGGAGGCAACATTGGAAGAGGATTGGACTCGCGAGCATCGCTGCAATAATATTCGGTACCATAGCCATTCTCGCCTCATTGGCGATCCTCGTCTTTCTCTGGCAGGGCGCTCAACTCGCCGAGCGTCGTAAAGAGCCAGTCTTTTGGCAGACCATCGTCTTTCACGGCTGGGCTCCCCAAGTTGTCACCATTTGCTCTGCTGCGATCCGTATCGTCATGACTTTGCAAAACGGATTCGTGGTAGCGGCAGTAGCAGCCATCATGCTGGAAACGTCAGGTGCTTCACTCGTCGACACGGCCATGTTGTCTGTTGAGAGAGCCCTGGGATCAAGTCCTCTCAACCTTCTGCCCCCGGCTCTAAGGCGATGTTCCACCAGAGAGGACCGTATTTCAGCTATACTGCACCTTTTACTGGTAGCGACTGCTCTGGTTATTAGTCTGGCTTCAACCTTTACCTCGACCATTCTCCTCTCTGACTTTAGGTCCAGCTTGATTGCATCGCCTTCTGTCACGGCCAAGGTGGGAATCGACTTTTCCACAGAGGGAGAGTATCGATATTTTGGAACGTCTGTCGTAAAGTCAAGGCCCGTGGCCAACTGGCGATTCGCCGAAACCAGAGACAGCGAGGGTGCCCCCTCTACCAAGGGCGACACAGGCGATACATACCGTTCCATGCTGCCCTTCCAAGACGTAGACTCGAGGAGACTACTCGAGTTCTACTCTGGGTCTGCCGCCGTCACCAACTTCAGGACCATCTGCGTTGCCCCAGAGTTTCGAAACTTGACTCTTGCTCGCATCCAAGACCCGGATAACGGCGGTGAGATGAGCCTCAACGTCCTCGCCGACGTACCTCCCAGCTTGGATTGGAAGTTGAAGTTTGAGCCCCTCGCCGGCGCCTACAAGCCTAGTCCAGTAAAGGCTCGACTGCTCGATACTTGGCATGCCTCTTCGCCGCCTAGCTGGCCGCTGACACTCTACTACTCTATTGACGACACGTTTACGCCCGAGAATCAATCAACTCTTTGGCCCTATTTCTTCCACCGGGCCCTGCTCTTCAACTCAACTATGCTCCTCAACGACACCAATACAGGTAATGACGACCTGCCTGAGGCACTGCGCAATCTCACTACAAAGAAACAAGGCTTGTGGACAAAGGTCATCAATGCCGACGGAGTTGAGGTTTTCAGTGCTACCGAATTCTACTTCAACAATGCTGGACCGCGACTGTACAATGTCACCATGTCTGGCCGCGGTATCAAATCCGAGCCTACTGGAGACTGGCGCCGTGGACCAGGTCATGAGAACCAGATTGATATCCTCCACCAGATGGGCATCGGAGCTGTTTTTGAAGATCGCGGTATCTTGGAGCTCACCGTAGGCTCTCACCTTCCCGAAGGTAACAGACCCTATCATATGCCCCTTGGCCCTACCGCTCTATCGGCCTCGGGTACCTCATCTTACCCCATCTCCCAATTCTCCTGGGCCTTTAGCGACTCCTGGATGACCACCACTGCCATGGGCTCGATGGAGTTCCCGCACCCGACTCACTCATCCGTCTTTCAGAGTATCATCCAGCAGACTGAGGACCCGGCCCGGGCGGTGCAGGCCTTGATGACTCGACTGTACCAGATGCAGTACTATGATTTCCTGCCAGACTTTGATTACAAGCAAACCACCAAGATGATATACTCGACCGAGAGGATCACCCCGTCACGGTGGACAGGGCTTCTCATCGTCTTCTGCCTAGTGGCGGTCCATCTCCTGCTGGTCTGCATCACGATGGTGCTTTTCATTTCTCGGACGAGGGGTTCTGCGCTTGGGAATATCTGGCAGGCTGTTTCCCAAATGGCTTCTCCCGAAACGAGGCAGATTCTCGAGTCGACAGATTTCAAACGAGATGACGAGTTGAAATCCTGTGTAAAGGCGATGGGCAAGGACGCTGGGGTCTATGGCATGTCAAGGTCAGTTGAGACGGGGAGGATGGAGATTCAGCTGAAGGAGAGAAGGAAGGAGATTATGGATTTGCAATTGCTACCATGAAACATAGATTTGAGCAAACTCTTTGCACAGGTCAAATAAACGATGATGGACTTGAATGTTCTTTATTCTTACAAGAACTCATATTACACGTATTCCACCCACAGCCTTATCCGGGCTGTCCAACCCGGCGTGATGCTCAACTCCAATGGACCAGCCCAGCCTCTCGCACTCCTTTCCACATATTAACCTCCTATTGTGTGCAGTCTCCCCAAAATAAATCGTCGTAATTATGCCACAGGAACAGGAGCGGGGGCCTCGGTGCCGGAGGCGGACCTGGCCCCGGGAGGAGGGAGGAACATGGGGAGGTAGGTAACAGCGAGGGACATGACTGCGACCTTGTTAGCGTGAGCTCCTCGTTACGAACAGCGGAACCAATCAACAGTTCTTGCGTGTCGCGCTTAGAGAGTTGGATAAACGTACTCGACATGCCGACGGAAAAGTATCCAGGTGTGGTAGAGTTCTTCTTAGACTCCTCACTCTCACCCAGCCAGCTCTGAATGGAAAAGACAACAGCAGCCCTAATCGATTCCAAACTCATTAGTATCTCGTTCGTGCATCAATCGTCGCATCGCGGGACGACACCATCGCGCCACCTCTCTCCATCCTCAGGGGGAGACTGATCAACCCACGTACCATCCCACAAGCTTGTTTCGCGTAAACATGGCGGCCATAGGCAGAGTCGTGGACATTGTCGAGGAGAAGTCGGTCGAGTCGCCCGTAGCCTTGGGCTCCTGGTAGGGGACGACTGGTGTCCTTGGGTTAGCTCCTGGTCGCATCACGGAATCGCATCGCGCTGGACTCATTCTCCGTCGGGTAGGAGAAGTGAGAAAATCTCGAAAGATACGGGCGGTAACTCACTCAGGTCAGCTCGTCGAGCATCCTTTGTGGGGGCCATGATTGCTGTTGTAAAGGAACACGGTGACGGAGATGGAGATTGGAGGTTGTCGCAGTTTAGCTTGCTTGCGACCTGTCGAGTTGAGTTGAGATGGGGGAGGCTTGACGAACTGTGGCTGTGGCATTTCGTGTGGGGAATGCGCTATACTAAATACAGCTAGGTGTGGCGTCACTTCTTGACACCTACCTAAATAGGAAATGGGTCTGATGCCCCCACAAAACGACATCCACCAAGACTTGCATCATGAACAATACAATAAGGGTGATTGAAGCAATTGACTTATCATTCGAGACACACTTATTTCATCTTTTATAGAGCCCTCGACGGGGCCTGTTCCGAGGGGGGATTGCACCAGGCAGCGTAACACAATGGTCGACACAGACGCCGCTGCATCATGAGCGTGTATATACATGACAACGGGTATCCTCCCAAAACTTGCGTCGACAACATCAACATCAGCAATACATCAGATCATCACAATCCATCCACCCATAACCCATAGCCAGTCCCGTAACATTCGCTCAGTTCCATACAGTCCCGCGCCAAAATTCAAAAAAAGACAATCCCATAGAAAAAACGCCGAAACATGCACTTGCTTGTAGCCAAGTCAGAAGAGGGACTTGACCTACTCCACCCTGATGATGACCTTCCACTGCAACGCCCCGGCCTCGCGAATCGCACAGGCCAGACATCCTCTCTTGCGCCGGCTGATGATGGCATTCCAGCCTTTTTGAGCACAGAGGGCTCGGACCAAGATTTCCATGTCCGAGCCAAACTGTCGCTTTCGTGACTCAAAGTGCATCTGCTCCGCGGCAGGGAAACTGCCTCGTCGCTGAACAATGTTGTACTTTGAGGTGAGTCTCTCGATGGTCGGAGACTGAGGAACTTCGGAAAGGTTGGTGATACAATCGATGACAAGCACACGCTCGCTGCCCATTCGCGAAGGCGAGCGACGGTGAGTCTGAGGAACAGCAAGGAGTTCCGACAGTGGAGCGTGCTGTCTCTTCAGGAGCTCCGAGATGTGCATAACCGTATAGTTGTACCACTTGTGTAAGGGATGGCCTAGGCTTTGGTTAGTTATGGTGATGAGTTGATTAATAATTGATCCATACCTGTCCTGTGTGCCGGGCGAGAGCTCTTGCCCAGCATATCGGAACCAGAGACATCAATCTGCTGAATTGTTGGGCTAGACGGAGACTTTAAGAAGCGAACGCGATGCGATGGTGAGCATGGGTGCGCGGTGACAAAGTTAATATCGTAAGAGAGCGAGAACGAGAAATCCTCAGGCGCAAATCCGTCAATCGAAACACCAAAATTGATGTTGGCGGGGAACGAGAGAAGTTCAGGGTCCTTGATGTTGGAGCCCGCGAGCGAAGCCGACTTGGCGAAAGGCGTAGCCTGGATAGAGTTGGCGGGAGCGAGCAGTTCTAGGGATCGCAGCGTAACGCTCATCAACGGAGGAGGAGTAGAGTAGTTGTTCTCGTGGGGGATGATAAAGTCGGCAGGGAGAACCGAATATTCATCGGCATCTCCAAGGATGGAAGACTCTCGCTCGACTCGCTTCTTTGCCCAGAGCCTCGCCTTTTTTCCAAGGTGGGCATTATCCTCTGATACCATGTTAGCATTCTCGTGACCCAGTATTGATGACTCTGTTGAACTTACCAGCTACCTCCTCAACCTCAATGTTGACCCAACCCTCGTTAAGACCAAGGGGCAGAATGTCGCTAGAGACCCATCCCATGCACTCGGCAGATCCTTTACCAGCTGCAATAACTCGGCCGACAATGCAGGACGTGCTCCAGAAACTCTTGCCAGAGTAAACAAAGCCGCCACACAGATTGGCAAACGGGCCCAACTTTGCCATAGCATTCTTATCATTCTCGAGGAGGGTAGCCATCAAGAAATGATACACGCCCTCACCTGGGAGCATCAATCCAAAAATGTATGATTTGGAAAGCCATCCCGAGGAATGAAGAGCAGCAGCGAGCTTCCGTCGCTGAGGCTGGGGCTTGTTGCCGTTCTTCTCGCCAGCCGGCCGGTCCCATGCCCCGAAGTACGATGCTCGCTTAGAGCCATTTTCCTTGGGAGTCTTGACAGGTGAAGGAGATGGTGCAATGCCCATTGACTGACGGGCACTCTTCGCAATGAGGCCTTCGTAGGTATCAATACCAGGCCAGCGCAGCTTCTTTGCGAAATGGGTGAGACCGTCAACTTGTTGCTGTGAGTGTCGGCCCTTAATGGTATAACTATAGTTCGTGGCGGGCGTGGCCTCCTCCTGACGTTGGCGGAAGGTGAACTTGCTGACCAGTGATCCAAGCCAACCTGACGACGACCCAGGAGGAGTCATGGTTCCCTTTGGAGTAGAGTCCTCGGTCTTTTCAATCTCGACGTTCTCAAGCCAGCTTCGGGCAAGATGCAAGGACCACTTGACCATGGGGGTAGCAGCCCTCTCAAAGTGAACGACGTCAATGGGGCGGAAAGCTTCGACGCCATACTCCTCGCCCTCGGTGATGGCGTCTAACCGGATGAGCAATTCGGTAGCAACGAGAATCTGCATGAGAAGCCAGTATTTCTCCTCAGCACGCTCACTAGCACTAGTAGCATCGTGAATGGAGGAGGCATCCTCGAGGTCGTCGTTGTCGGCACCTCCCCAGAGGATCTGGCCTAACCTGATCCTCCACTCGACATGAGTAAAGTCAAACCAGACATTGGCAGTACCAAGACACTTAAGGAGGGCATTGATCTGGTTGGTCAGACTGTAATGGTCGCGCTTGTCGACGACAGAATTGACAGGACGCATAAAAGTGTGAAAGAGGTCCTGGTAAGTCTGGACAGTCGTCTTCTTGCGGAGATCATTGACGCGATACAACTCGCCATTGCGCTTGATGCGGTCGAGGATCTCTGACTCGGGGAGGCGGCGTAAGTACCCCAGCGGGGAAAGCATACGCTCGCGTGCCTCGACAATGGCCTGAGCCTTTTTGCCGACACTGTCAAACCCCCATTGCTCTTCCTGAAGAGAATCGCCGACAGCGAGCTCAAGGGCGGCCGAGTAACCCATGGTTCCCTTCTCGAGGCCCTGCATGCTTAGCATGTTGGGGCGTTCCCGACAGCGGATGAAGAAGTGGGCCTTGCGGGACTCGACGGCCTTCTTCTGGGCGGCGGCATCATGATTGAGATCGCGGGTGAGATGAGGCCATGCAGTGAGGCCGCTCCAGGCCCTGTCCTCGATCTGGACGTGATCGGTCAAGTCGCGGATCTCCAATGCCTCGTCAAAGGGGAATGCGACGCTGGGATTGGGGGCGCCAGAGCAATGGCCCTCGCTGCGGGCAAAGTACTGGGGGGCGCCCGAGAAGAGCTTCTCAATCTCAGACTCGGAAAGGGTGGCCATGATTCTATCCAGCTTCAGAACGGGCGTGGGCTTTGGCTTTGACGGGGACGAGCTGGCATTGTCTGGCTCAGAGCCCGGGTTCGGCGGCGGAGGAGGAAGGGGCTTGTTCTGGTCCGGTGGTGAACGCGGGGAAGCAAGAGTCCTTGGTGAGTGTGACGGCGATTGTGATGATGAGGGTGTCTTAGTCCCTTGGACTTGGGGGGATCTGCCGTTGGAAGCTGGAACTGGAGGTGGGGCCTGGCGGCGGAAGCCTCGGTCGGGAGGAGCGGAGCGTGGCGGAGGAGAATGCGGGGAGGAAGCGACCTTGCAGGAGGCAAGAGATGTTAGTGGCACGCTCAAGAAGTAAAGAATTGAGGGAGAGAAAAAGACAATTAGGGGACGAGACAATTGAGGGATGAAAAAAATGACAGATTTCTTTTGCTGGATAAACGGGAACATGCACGCTCGGCAGGCTTTAGACCGGCACAAGGCCAATTGGACCTCCGGTATCCATACTCTATGGCATGGTGCTGCGGGATACAGCAAGAGGCGCACCGACCTGAGCCCATAGCCCCCCCATCGAGCGAGGCATGACCTGAGCATCAACAGAAGGTGCAGCGGATCGTCCTGGCACGCGACACCCGGACCTGGGACTGGCCTTGCTCCAGGGCTTGGTTGGCTGGGCTGAGGGTGGCCTGATGGTGCGCCATAGGGGAGGGGAGGGAGACGCCAGGTCCCCTCGAGTCAGGGATCAAATGCCACCAAAAGATGAGATGTCTCAGCGGTTATTAACAGGTAGAGCAAGAAAAACCTCTCTTTCACTTACACGCTCCCCATCACCCTCGGCCACATTTACCCGTCCACCTCTCTCCTTGACGCGCTTCCTCGCCCGCGCAAGGAGACCCTGAAGCAGGTAGTCGGGCCTGGCAAAACGGCCAGTCCCCGCTGCGGATGCACCAATGGCGCCAGACTCTTCGGTGTCGTCCTCGGCGCTGTCCTCGCCGTCGTTGTCGTCGTTCATAGCCGCCGTTATAGTTGTGGTGACGCCCATGGCGCTCTGGGGCTGCAGCGCCCGGGATCGCTGCCGTTCATGATGCGCCGGCGCAATCTTATTCTCAGCCGATCTGTCCTTCTGCTTCTTCTTCCTGTCCCTCCTCAATGACTTGCCAGCGGCGTCACTGAAAGTACTGCTCGCTGCTGGCCGCGGAGACGGCCTAGATTTGGTAAGTGGCATCGCCGTAAAGACGCCGCTTGCGCTCCAGGGACAGCAACAGCAACAGCAATGGAGATCAAACCCCGGCGCAACGCGGGCATCCGCCGCCGAAGGTTCGGATCGGCTTCGGCGATGGTGGCGATGGCAGCCAACCTCCAAAGTGGGACAGCGCCCACAGTTGAGAGCGGGATTTGACACGACCGAGATGAGCTGCTGCTGCTTTGTATCAGTCGGTCAAGCCAAGGTTCCGTGTTTTCCTAATCGCTACCGCCGTCAGTCAGATGTTCTCTGCGTTGGTTCGCCCTGCCGGCTGCGAGCAGGATTGGCTCCGGCGCGCATTCAGGGCTCCGTCGACAATAACTCGACCCGTCTTGTTGGTTCCGGCGCATGTATGGATGTATGTATGTATGGGCAAAAAGTGTATGGATGGGGAATGCAATCTTGCAGTGACAGGAAGGAAAATAACTCGCCGGTGACGGGGGCAAGGCCATAGTTATCATCGACCCCCGTCCTTCTCGTCAAGACATGGAAAAATGCCCTCCACTCGCCTGTCAGTCCACGTACGTACATTCTCAGCATATAATGCTTCCCAGGAGTTCAAGCGGCTGTCTCAGGTCGTCGGCGCACAATCCCGTGCAGCAAATAAATCCGCCCTCTGCCCCTCTCCCCGTTCCTAGGCCTCTTTATCCGCTTCTCTTCTCCCTCTTGTGCAACAGTCCCCACGCGCGCGCGGGTATCTGGGAGGCCAGGACGGTGGGCCGTGGTCCTTGAACCTGGGAGGATCGTGGGCCGTGGCACCTGGCAAAAGAGAGGTGACGGGGGAGGATCTGCGATTCGATTCGCGTCGATGCACGCTCGCATACAACACGTACGTCCAGAGCCAGCTTCTGCACCGGCACATCACCAAGGAACCTGGTTTATATATTGCCCACCCCGGTGATGGACCAGCTATCCATGCGCCCGCCCGTCGGGTCCCATGGATGCCAGAGCAGAGCCCTTTCTCGGGCTGCTAAAACTGAAAACTGGCCATGGCAGATCCTTCTCTAACCGTACCTGTGAGCCTCAGCCTCAACCTGGCACTGGAAGCTGCGGGAGTTTGTGGGCCTGGCCCAAGGAATGCAGCGTAAAGTGGAGGGGCTTTCCGTCTCTCAACCTGGGGCCGACGAGTTTCGAAACCTCCGTCGCGAGAAAGCCGAGCCAGGAATAGGAATATCCACCGCTTCTTCCAAGTTTTCTCTTGTCTATCCCCAGGATCCGAAAGCTTCGTCATCTTCAAACTGCTAGTCGAAATCTTGAGAGTAGTATCCCCGGATGCGAGAATCGGCATTTGACGCTCGGTCGTCCTGTCTTGGATGGCATCGGGCTGCTGAGTTTGTCCAGGCTAGGATGTTCCAGCCCTGCATAAACAGCTTCCTTCTTTCAAAACGTACTACTCCGTATCCTTCTGGACGTGCGTATGTGCGTGCGCGCGCGTGCGTGCCTTCGTCTTACATGCGCTCGCCCGTGCCATGGCGTCTTGTTTGTCCCCAACCAAAAAACCTCAGATTCGCAACATTCAGCGTTGCATGGATGTTTGGACCCGGGATTGCTGCTCAATTGTGTTGGTTGCCGATATCTAGGAAGCTAGGAAGCGTGGTCTTCCCTCGTCATGACCACCATGAGGCCCCTCCGTCCACTTTACGACTCCTTCGCGTTTCCACACTCACCACCAGCATTCTCTTCATCATTGTGCGTCCATGTGAAACAACGGCCGCACCCCGGTTGCAACCGTTCGGCCCCATCAAAAACCCTCGAAACACGCGGCAACTTGCAGCCGCGAACTCTGTCGAGCGGGAGCCTCGCCCGTCCAGGTCCAAGGGGTAGCTGCATTGCACCCGATGGGACCGACCGTATTAATAAAAGGCACCCGATCCGATGGGAGTACCAAGACAAAGGGAAATGGGTATCGAGATAGCCGCGAGGGCGCAAACTCCAGCCAAGCAACCCATGTAGCTTTCTGCTTTCAAACACTTCCTGCACCTCCACACTCCCCAACCTTTCAGCCGTAATTTCGTTTATGGCCTTGTGCACTCTTCGAGGCCGTTCCGGGAATGCGGTGGATACGTGCTCCTTCTCTTTGTCAGATCATTTCACCGCCTCTCTATCCAACATCTCGCAGCCAGCATAGAGCGTGTTCCGGGCATGCGGGAAAACAATACTCCAGCTTGAGCTGACCTGCACGAGGCATTAAGCCTTCAGCGTTGAAGCATTGGTAAGACATGGACTAATACACTTCCAAACTCAAGCTGGGGGGGTATCATGCACGACGATGAGCAGGTACTTGGGATCGGGCACAATCACCAACTCCTGCTTCTTTGTTCGTAACCGTAGCAGCTTCACCTCGTCCTGTCCAGCATCAGCATGAGTCCTTGTTTAAACCTTGGTTGAGGTCCTCACCTCTCCGTCCAGCTCCTGGACCAAGCTCCCAGAGCTATTCACATAGTTCCACACGACCGCCGCAAACTGCTCGACTCCCTGCGTCTCGCTCTCCTCTAGCGCGGGGGCATCGTTTGAGAATGATGTGGCGGTCGAAGTAGTTCGTGTCTTGGAGGTCTGTAGGGCATCGACTTGTCCGCTGGTCTTGAGAATCGCACCCGTAGCTCGGTCAAGGACGATGCTGGCCTTGACGCCAGGCTTCTTGGACAGGCGACCAAGCTTCTCTTCGAGGGCGTCTGGCCCGTTTCCCTATCTCTCGTCAATAAACGAATCAACAATCCCTGTTCGAGGCGACATACCAAAGCCGAATCAGTCATCGTGAAGTCGAAAACAAGCTTAATGTCCGTCGTGATAGTTAACTGTTGCAACGGGATCGGCCCCTGGCGACGTGATTGGATTGACGCCAGCTCGGTCGCGGGGCAGGACCTCACGAGTTCTGCCGCTCAACACCGCCAAAAGTTTAGAGCCCCTCCAAAGAAGGAAAGTAGATCTTATCAGTCTGTCTGGCTGGATCAAACAATCTCAATCACAGCGTACAAAGAACAAGACCATTGCGTAACGTTGCAGGTGCTCACGTCTCTTTCAACCTTGCATTTACAGCCGCTTCACTACTCAAACCGGCATCATGGGTTCCAGCAACAAGAAGAAGAAGGAGAAGAAGAAGGACTTCCAGGTATGACCGAGTCCCTACGCCTCATGATGAACATGAACTGAAAAGTGCCCAGAAACCAAAATTCAAGGTTGGAAAGGATAAGGCAAAGGCCTCCAACTTTACAGACACCAGTTTCAAGTCAAAAGGTGAGAAGGATGCTCGCATCTGTGGTGTGAGGAGTACTAACAGCCACAGCCATTGTGATGGGACAGCAGTCCCTCTCGACAGTCGCACCAGATGTCGTCCAGCAGTTCAAGCACAGTCTATCACTCGCCTCTGGATCTAAATCCGACAAGCAACGACGAGAAGCATTGGCCTACCTCACAAGCCAACTCTCATCAGAACCACCTACCAACCCCGTGGGGACTCACGCTGTTCTCGCCAAGCTACTCCCTCTCATCTCCGACAGCTCGACACCAGTACGAAGCCAACTCCTCAAACTTCTTAGAGTTCTCCCTCCGGCAGAAGTCAGGCACAGCGTGGAAAAGGCCATCATGTTCATTCGAGCAGGCATGACACATCTTTCAGCCGACATTAGCAACGACTCTCTCGGTATGATGGAATGGCTATTGGACGTCACCGAGGGTGACTTAGTCATATGTCCGGGAGGGTGGGTGAAGACGCTCAACAGCTTCTGTGCCATGATGGGATGGGCATTATCATCGTCCAAGGCTGGATGGTCGTCAGGGTCGCGGTCCGGTCTTCGACCCAAGGATGCTTCGACATACGCCCGTCAGATTACTACACTATCACGATTCATCGAGGCTGGCCTTCGACATGAGGAAGAGATACCGGATGACGAATCGGAAATCTGGGACAACTTGTACAGAATCCCCCGAGACTTGAATGCTTTTGAATATCTGAACCTGTACGGTTCCCGACGCGACGAGGAGGGCGAGATGTACCCAAGCCGACAAGCCAGACAACGAGTGTTCCAGCGGAGGTTCTTGGAAGCGATAATAAAAGGTGCCGACCAGGCGAAGAAGGAGGGCGGCGCAACTGGGCGTGCGGCCGCTGGTCTCGACAAAGTGCTGGAAGAAGGGATGGGTGACTATGAGAGCTCGACGGCGATGGATACCCAGGATCTGTTAAGTCTTTGGTGAAAAGTTTCAAGATTTTCAAGGCGTAATCAGCTATATGGATTGTTTTATCTGCATTCAGAGCTGCCAGCATGCTCTTTAGTTGTTTGCCCCTCGTGCCCGATTCACCGTACTTCTACCTCGCCTTCACTAATCTCAGATGCATTTTACAGATACAAGGCGGTCTACACAAGTGCAAGCCTAGAAGGAGGAGTTCGCTCTATGGACGTATAAACAACAGCTATAAATACCTAGATAGGAAGAGGTGCTGCCCTGAAGCCCGAGTTGCAAGCGGGCAATTCACACAAAGGGCTCAACAAGGGACAATGCATGTTTCCAGACAATGCAGCACAAATGCGGCGAGAATAATAAAACAAAGAGATTATTAAAAGAATATTTCAGCTTCTTCTCTAGTAACATTTACTCAATTCTTAAATTATCAATATCTCAAGAAGGGGGGAACATCATAAACAATCCACACAGTTATCCCCCCCCCCCCCCCCTTATATAATCGCTACAATATCTCCTTCTGTAACCACCAAATTCCAAACAGCTTCCCCCTCTGATTCCTCCCGTGCCTGTGCGGGCATCCTCCGTCACCGGCAAACAGATGCATCCCCCTCCCAGCGTTGCCTCCGACTGCGGCCTCCTATCCTAAGTCTTAGGGCCTGGTCAACGCGTTGTGTTTTCCCCTAAGACTTAGGATCATAGAAACCTGAGGAAGCTCCGTGAATCACCGCGTGCAGGAAGGCACGTGCAGGCAGCCACATCAACATCTGCTTCTCCTCTTCTCCTCCTCTCTCTCTTCTTCTCCTCACATCCTTCCCACCTCCGGCCTGACACTTCTCGCGACCTCATCGAGAACGGATCAGAAGCCACTTCTCTTACGCCTCAAAGCAGCACGAGAGGAACAGCGCTGAGTTGTTTCCTCTGTTCTGCGCCGAGAGCCTCGTAAACAGGTTTGTCGCCGCCGCCGCCGCCTCCTCCTCCTCCTCCTCCTCCTCCTCCCGCTCCTCCTTCCTCTACTCTCATCTCCCTCTCCTCCGCATTTCGCATTTCGCATTTCCTTCATCACGACCATTTTCCTCCTTCATCTCCTCCTACGCTTGATGCTCGAGATATTCGCTGACAGCTCCCGCGCAGTAGGCTCGCATCTGCTCTGTCATGTGAACCCGCCGGCCTTCAGCTCACCTTCTGCCAAGCATCGAGATTCGCAAGTAAGTATCATCTCTCTTTTCTGGTCATTTATCCCATCCATTCTCTTCTATCCCCGTCCTACAGCAGTAGCCTCACCTAAGCTTTCGCAAGCGCAAGTGCTCATTGCTAGTTTTGACACACCACGCACCATCCCACACTCATGTGTATCTCCTGCCTAACTTCTTACAACAGAACTTCGACTGCAATGACTGCCGCTTGGGCTACCGGCCCTCCTTCGGGCGAGGCCACGAACAGCAATGGCCAGAATGGACACGCTCAGAACCATGGCGATCAGGGCGATGAGTCTTCCAAGGCCAAGTGGGCTGAGCCCCAGGCAGTTGACTACACTGCCCTCGCATCCCAGAATTACGACCAGGGCTGGGGTTGCAATGCCCGTTCCTATGAGTGGAAGGACGAATACGGTGACGTTGGACCAAAGTTCCCCGAGCTCGAGCTTGAGCTGTTCGGCGACCCCAGCACTCGCCACGAGCGCACTGGTCTGGACTTCTCTCAGTAGGTGGCCGTCCTCAGCTCAGTCGTCTTCAGTATTGCTAACGTTACAGGATCCAGAGCATTGAGGTCCAGCAGGAAGGGCCTCAGAAGATTGGTCCCATCGGTACCTTCAAGGACGCGGGCCTGCACCCCGTTATGCTGGAGAACGTGAACCTTTGCGGTTTTGATAACCCAACTCCGATCCAGAAGTTTACCATCCCCTCAATTCTCCAGGGACACGATGTCATTGGAATTGCTCAAACAGGTAAGCTCTCAGGTTCGTGTCACTGATGACTGTGCTAACGAGACATGTAGGCTCTGGGAAGACAGCCGCTTACTTGATTCCCATCCTGAGCAAGCTCATGGGGAAGGCCAAGAAGCTGGCTGCGCCGCGCCCCAACCCCCTGACCTTCCGTGAGGGTCTTGATGAGGTTACTGCCGAACCTCTGGTTCTCATTGTCGTCCCCACCCGTGAACTTGCCATTCAAATCTTCAACGAGGCGCGCAAGTTCTGCTACCGAACCATGCTGCGACCTGGTGTTGTCTACGGAGGTGTCCCCATCCGTGAGCAGATCGGTCTGCTGGGCAAGGGCTGTGATGTGCTTGTTGGAACCCCAGGACGTCTGGTCGACTTCATCCATCGTCCCAAGTACCTCACCCTTCGACGTCTCCGATACATGGTTATCGATGAGGCTGATGAGTTGCTCGATCTGGACTGGAACGAGGACATTCACAAGATTCTGTCCGGTGGTGGTAAGTTCACATCACAGAGAGCCCAGTATCAGTGACTAACCAATACCTCACAGAACAGGATGAAGGAAACGTCAAGTTCAGCCTTTTCTCGGCCACCTTCCCCAAGTCGGCTCGAGATCTCGCGAAGAACTACCTTGCTGCGTCCCATGTCCGTTTCCGTGTCGGTCGAGCTGGAAGCACCACTGCCAACATCAAGCAGATCGTGCTTCCCGCTGAGCCCCATGAGAAGCGTGAGATACTCTTGGGACTCCTGGAGGAGATGCATGGTGTCCGCACCATCATCTTTGTGAACAGTCGCCAGGCTGCGGACAACCTGGACGATTTCCTTTACAACATGAAACTGCCTGTAACGTCGATTCACAGCGACCGTACTCAGCAGGAACGCGAGGCTGCAATGCGCTCTTTCCGCTCGGGTAACGCACCCATCTTGATCGCGACAGGTGTCAGCGCTCGCGGCATTGACGTCCGCAACGTCGTTCATGTGATCAACTATGATCTTCCTTCCATGGACCATGGCGGCATTGAGGAGTACACTCACCGTATTGGTATGTCCTTCCTTGCCTTGACTTTAACTGATGTTCCAGGCTAACTTCTCAGGTCGTACCGGTCGCATCGGACATCGAGGCATTGCGACATCGTTCTTCACAGAGCGTGACGAAGGGATGGGAAGCGTCCTCACTCGCACTCTTCTCGAAACCAACCAGGAGATTCCGGAGTGTCTCCAGATGTACGTTCCAGAGGGTGAGGCCCGCACCAAGCTCAAGTTTGAGGCAGACTCGGACTTTGACCCCAACGACGTCGCTGGTGCTGGTGACGCTGGCGGTGCTGCTTGGGGAACTGGTGACGGCGATGGCGGAGATGGCGGAGATGGCGGCAACGCTTGGGGAGGAGGAAACGCCGGTGCCGAGGGTGGTGACGCCTGGGGTTCTGGTGGAGGAAACACCGGGGCAGGAAGTGGCGATGCTTGGGGCTCTGGCGGAGGCAACTCGGATGCCAACAACTGGAACAGCGCCCCTGCTGCTCCTGCTGCCTGGTAATCTCTTCAGGATCTGTCACGGGCATCTGTCACCGACATCTGTCACTGACAACCATCAACATTAGGGGTTATAAAATGGTGAGATCTGGGGATCTAGTAATCGAGTAGGGGCTGGGTATACATCAAGTACTGGTTCTATTAGTCAATCCTTTGACAAAGTTCATAGCTGATGAATACGATGCTCTACATGTTCTTGAGAATTTTGGCCAGGCCCTTGATTTTCCGTGTTGGTCCTCCATAGCCCAGTTCAACGACGCCCTGGGTGAACTTCCAACTGTTTGGCTGACTTGCGACGGGATACTGCACAGGAGGGGGGATGCTCGTGCGGACGCCCAGCCAGCCGAAGCGGTCCTCACACACAGCCTTGGTATTGCACAAGCCACGAAGACCCTCTTCGCCAGCGAAGCGGCCGTAACCAGAGCCGCCGACACCACCAAAGGGCAGCTGAACGGCGTAGTAGACGGCAAAATCATTAACGGCGACCATTCCAGCACGCAGACCCTTGACGATGGGTTGCAGATTGGGGTCACGCTCAGAGCCGTGGACAGAGGCTCCGAGGCCAAAGCTGTCGATGTTGGCAATGGAGAGTATGTCCTCGGGAGACGAGGACTTTGCGCGGAGGAGGGTCAGGACAGGGGCGAAGCATTCGTTCTGGGCGATGCGCATATCGGGCGTCACGTCGGCGAGGAATGTTGGCTGGAAGTAGTGACCTTGGGGGTAGTCGGGATGGTTGTAACGCTTGCCGCCAGCAAGAAGACGGGCTCCCTGGGAGACGGCTTCGGCGATGAGTTCCTCGAGGCGATCGAAGGAGGCGTCCGAGATCATAGCACCAACGTCAGCCTCAGGGCCCAAGCGGAGAGCCTTGACACGAGGCGCAAGAAGCTCGACGAGCTTATCGTGGATGGCGCCGGGGGCAATAACACGCTCAATACCGATGCAGTTCTGGCCAGCAGCTTGGAAGGTTCCACGAAGGATGACTTCAGCAATGCGCTTGAGATCACGGGAAGCAGAGTCGAGAATAATAAAGGGGTCCTTGCCTCCAAGCTCAGCAACGACAGGAGTCAAACTCTTGGCAGCACTGGCAGCAACATGGTGGGCGACGCTCTGAGAGCCGATGAAGGTGATGTGGCTCACACCGGGGTGGGAGGTGAGATGGCCGGCCGTTTGAGGCCAGCACACGACAGTCTGGACAAGTTGGGGGTCGAAGCCATGAGCGACGAGGGCGCCGCGGGCGATACCGGCAAAGTAAGAACTCGACCAAGCCGTCTGCTCAGAGACCTTGACGATGATACCATTGCCAGAAAAGAGAGCGCTGATGACGGGACCAATCAGGTTGTGGAAGGGGTAGTTCCAGCTGACAAGAGCAGCGACGACACCCAGAGGCTCATAGTGCACCGTGTTGCGCTTATACATCATAAGAAAGTTGGTCGGACGTCTCGAGGGGCGCAGAGCCTTCTCGCCGTGGGCAAGAGTCCACTGGATCTTCTCAACCGTGACGAGAATCTCACCAAGCTGAGCATCAACCATGGTCTTTCCGCTGTCCAAGCAAGCAATCTTGACGATCTCCTCTGCATTATCGAGAACATGCTGCATCATTGAGCGCAGCACGGCCCGGCGCTGGTCGAACGTGGTCTCGGCCCATTTCTTCTGAGCAGCAGCCGCAGACGCGACGGCGCGGTCGATAGCAGCAGGCGTCGCGGCGTTTACATTGCCGAGGAATTGTCCCGTGGCCGGAGCGTAGCACTGAACAGCGGAGCTGCCCGAGACCTTGACAGAGGGGGCGTCGACATAGGTACGAGGCTCGGGGATCTTGGGCGCGGGGACCGTGTAGCGGCGGGGGCGGCCCGTGGCGGCCGATACGGAAGCCTTTGCTATAGCATTGGTGATGCGGATGAGGAGGAAGGTAAAGACGATGGCAGAGCCAGTTGCGATGGCCGAGAGGGTGTTTTGTCTGAATACAACGTGGTTAGTTTCCTCTGTGCGGGCTCAATGGCTGGGTATAGCTGAAGCCTTACGAGATGTTGTACTCGGCAGCAAGCTCATTGAACCGCCGCCAAGCGGTGAGAATGAACGGTTCCTGATGCTCCATTGCCGATGAGAAAAGGAGCAATTGCAATTCTCTCAACCGCAGTTGTCCGTAGAAGGAGGAGGGGGGGGAGAATTGAGAGTCTCCTTTTTGTGTATCGTTCGACTTGTTGAGCTGCGGCTTCGTTTCTTATGAGTGTGGATGCGACGTGCAATTGAGGTCGGATTAGCGCCGGGGATTGGGTGGGGCTTCCTCCTCCGAACGTGCCTGCCAAGCCTTGACCGCCAAGGGCAGACGCTCCTGCCGTATTCGTACTCGATTTATCTGATCCTCTCTCACGCAACGGCAGGTGCTTCCCGTCGGCACCTACCGGAGGTGGGCAGGGGAAGATATAAGATCCAATGCATTGCAAGACAGTCTCAACACCACGGATGAATTGTAATATCATCTTGATTTCGTGTCTGGTCTCCAAAAATAAGGGACAACCTAATTATATAGCCACTCCTATTTACATCCCCCATTTGATGAGCCCATCTCCTACTCCCCATCTCTCTCTCGGGCCTTACATCCTCCGCCGTCTGCCCAACGCCAGTCCATCTGTTTCAAGCGTCTCTCTCTCTCTCTCTCTCTCCCCCTCTTCACAAAATGAAAAGTCCCTGGTTGGGGAATGAGGTTGCTGCCTTTTCAGCTCTAAAGATGCAAAAATATGGGAAACGACATGAGAGAGGGAAAAAATAATAAAAAGGTGATAGCACCGAAACGACCAAAAAAAAACAATCATACAAGAACCCCTTTTGCATGTCCCCTTTCAAAACGCCCTGCGTGCGTAAAGCAAAGCCTCCCAGGGTGAAGGCTGGGAGGAGTAAACAACCAAATCGACAACCCCCCTTCCTTCCGCTACCTGCTCCAGTGTATGAGATGAGCTCTCTGACTGACAAAAGTTGGAGGGGAGCAACTCGTAGATCGCTCGTGCAGATCATAAGTGCATCAATGGCCCCCTATGTGGCCCGGGATATCAAAAGCGGAAAAGGGTAATGAGAATAGACAACTCGGAGCCCGACAACGGCATCTATGCCGCCATGCCTGAGTTGAGGTAATATACAAGGAGCGTCAGGGTCTCAAAAGTCGCATGGAGCCATTTAGACGTTGGCGCTCTTGGTTAGCGACAGGCCGCGGAGTCGGGGGCGAAACCGGCCGCCTTGTGATTGACTTGACTCAATCCTTGATAATCGTGCGGCTGAGGTGAAGTCGCTGCTGGCCTCGAAGCTGGGCCGTACCCTGTCCATCGATGCTCGGACGCGATCATATGATGGCCGGGCACGGTCAATAGACGGCCGAGCCTGCATGGGAACATCCATCGACATGCGAGGACCCGTGTAATTAGTCGAGTCACTACCATTCTGGCTATGCTGATTATACGTTGTTGTTCGCGTCGCCGTCGAAGGTGGGTAGATTGGTCGCAGGTCCTCGTCGACGCTTCCATACGCCATGTGCTTGGCTGCCTTCCTCGACTTCCTTGAGCTCTTAGACGACTTGGACTTGTCGCTCTTGGTGTCGGCCGTGAGAGGGTCGTTTGACTCCTCCTTCTCTGTCAGATAAGCAAACTTGCCCATCCTCTCTTGCTCACGGATAATGTCGACATCGTAAGGCCAGTACACCTTCTGGAGAGCCTTGATGGCAAATCGAGGGAAGAGGCAGATGACGGGCACCAGGAAGAATACGGCCCAGAACGACGCTTCTTGGTACACCTGGGCGGCGGTTCCGTAGAAGAAGTCGGATGAAGTGAAAGACGTGTACACTCCGGTCCAGAAGAAGATGAACACGTCGCTGATAACGACAATGAGCACCATGAGCCAGTCCCATCGGTACGTGTTGATCAAGATGTACATGTTGATCGTGATGACGGCCGGGTGAGCGATGTAGGCACCGAACCGGAGACGGTCCTCCACGCCGAGTCCGTTGCCGGTCACGACGATACCGGGCTCGAAAAGCAAGTAGGGGATGAAGAAGACCATAACCGACTGGTAGACACCGTCAACCATGTAGAGCCTATCGCAGGTTAGCATTCGTCACGATCTTTGCATGGGATTCTGTACTCACCAGAACTTGAGCTGGGTCCACTCCAGTCGCTCAATACCTCGGCGGTAGAGCTGAGGAACGGCCAACGATACCTTGTCAGACACATCCTGATCCAGCACACCCATAATGGCGACGGGCACCGAGGTGAAGAACAGGTTGAACATGAGAATGTAGGTGTAGTCGAAGAGATAGGTCATGTCGAAGTCGCAGTAGAGACCGTACCAGAAGATGGCGAACGTCCACACCATGTTCTTATAGAAGAAGTTGCTGATACTCTCGGCCAGACGGCGGTAAGACCAACGTCCGTGGACAAGCACAAGTCTCTGAAGAAAACGGAACTGGGCGATGGCATAATCGGAAGACATGGCCGCCTGGCGACCTTCGACACCGGCGATACCGACACCGACATCAGCCTCCTGGATCATGGCGACATCGTTGGCACCATCACCGATTGAGAGCGTCATAACATCCAAACCATTCTTGACCATGGCGACGACAGCAGCTTTCTGAGCGGGACTGACTCGGCAGCAAAGAACCGACTTGCACTGCTTGCACAGCAAGAGGAACTTTTGCTTCAGACGGTCGTTAAGGACCCATCTAAGTGTAAATCCATCAATAACAAGTCCGTGAGTCGGTGCGGGAGGCTCGTGGTTCTTCTTGGCATGGGCGAGGTCCTCGTCGCTGCCTGTGATGTTGAAAGTCTTCAGGTTGTCATCCAGCAACTTCTCTGCCATGTCAAGGAAGGTGTCGTCAGTCACTTCTCCAGCCTCATCCTCCTCCACCTTCAAGTGAATCAGTTCCATGTCGTTGTTGAGCAGGTTGCATGAGAAGCCGATGTTGATGGCAGTCTCGACCTTGTCGCCTGTGAGAACCCAGAGCTTGATACCAGCGTCACCCAGGAGGGCAATAGTGTCGGGCACACCATCCTGCAGACGATCCTCAATAGCAGTACCACCAATCAAGTAAAGATCGTGCTCAATCAGCTCAGCCACAGCCTCGAGCTTCTCCTCTCGGTCCTCCAGTGCAGAAGCAGCAGCGTCGTGCTCCTTCTTCCAGGTTCGATACTCTTGCTCAGAAATTTCCTTGTGGGCAATGCAGAGGGTACGGAGTCCTTCTCGGGCAAACATCTCCAGGTGCTCAGCGGTTTCCTTCCTGAGCTCCTTCTGCTCTCCTCGCTTGAGGCGAGCGTAGATGACACTGTCGGCACCCTTGCAGAACAGAACAATACGGCCATCGGGCATTCGCACAATTGAGCTCATTCGCTTACGGCTCGAGTTGAACTCGATCGTGTTGAGAATCTGGTAATGTCGGTCCTCGCCCAAAACGTTCAGGTTGATACCTTCGCCCGAGTGGCCGAGAACTGTGAACCCCATATCGCGAGCGGTAGAGACAAGAGCTTCCTCATCGGGGGACTGAGCCTTGAAGATCATCTTGGGCGAATCACCATCGATCCTTTCAGCAATAACGGTATGGCAAAGAGCCAGAGCAAGCATGAAGTAGTTGTTGGCCTGCTGCTGTTCGGGGCCGTGCTCGCCAGCCAGGTCGGAAACGAAATCGGGGGCAATGAAGGTGACGTCCTCATCGTGAAGGTACGGGCTGTCATGAATTCTGCGAAGGCCGGCAATTGCGCGAACCTTTGCGTCAGCAATCTCGACTCTGATCCTCTCGGCTTCCTTCTCAACATCGACGCCAAGTCGCTTCTGCATTCCAGCCTGGGCTTCGGTATAAGCCTCTCCGTAGGGTTGTCCATTGATCGTGGCCTTCTTGAACTCCATGACGTTCTGAGTGAGTGTGCCGGTCTTGTCGGAGAAGATGTACTCGATTTGGCCGACATCATCCGAGATGTTCCAGGACTTGGGAATACAAGGTTGGTCAATCTTTTCGTAGTACATGTCCACATCGCTGAAGATGAAGATGGCCTGCAAGGTTCGAACGATTTCCAGGGTGATGTAAAGGGAGATGGGAACCAAGTTCTGGAAGAGAATGATAGCAGCCCAGAAGGTGATGAAACCACTCATAGCGGGATTTCCACCAATAGAGCCGAAATCGAAAAAGTAGAGTGAGGCATCCGTCTTTGCCCATGCGACGCCGTTGACGATAGCGGACAGGAGACACATGACGAGCAGGATACCGAAGTTGCAGACAACGTTGAAGTTCATCTCTCGGGCAATTCGTGCGCGCTTACTAGGGGTAATACCGGCATTCTGCATAATCTTGGTGTCGTGACCAGTGTAGACCACCACACCGAGAACCCATTCGGTGTTACGGAGGTTGCAACCACGGAGAAGAAGATTGTCGATAGTGATGGGCTCCGTCATATCCTCAGGCTCGTCGTCAGCATAGCCAGGCACGGTCTGCTGCCACTTGATGGCACCGTTGTACTTGTACAGGTTGGGTTGGGGAGCCTCGCTCTCGATAACAAATTCGGCGCGTTCGCAGTCGCGGGCGTGCTTGAGGGATCGACCACAGCGCACAGCCTGGCGGACCTTGAGGTTGGTCTCACCATCCAAGTTCTTGGTCTCGACATAGCAGGCTCCATCGGGATCAGAGGTGGAGAGAATAATGATGTCGGCAGGAAGCTCCTCGTCATTGTAAATTCGCACAAAATCGCCCACAACCAGACTTTTCCAGGCATCCTTTTGGAATCGAGCGCCAGCGGCGGGATGAGTGTAGTTGATGAAATCTGACTTCATCTGCGCGAGAGCCGCTGAACGCTTGGCGTCCTGCTGGTCGGGAAGCTGAATCTGAATATGCGGGCCCGTAGCCTGGGGCGACGGGGATGGAACGGGGGTCATCTGAATATCCTCGCGGGCGGACATGAAAGACTCGCGGTTCGTGAAAGGTGAAGCGATAGACCCACGCACGGATCGTCTGGTACGATGCGATTCAACCGAGGGACGAGGAGCATCCTCCTGCGTTGGGCCCATCTTCCGCTTGGCCAGCTCCTCCTTGGCCTTCTTGGACCACAGGCTCTGGGTAGAGCGCCAGATGAGACCGAAAAATCGCGAGTTGGCTTTCTTGAACTGTCGCCAGGCGGAGACGTCTCCCTCGAGGACGTTGACATTTGTCCAGTTTCGCAGTCGATGAACCGGGGCATTGTTAAGCTCGATATCGAGAATGGTTCTTCGGTAATCTTCGATGGCATCCTTGATAGCCGTGACAGTGATGATGAAGATCAGGGGAACAGCATTCAGGCCGGGATTCACGCCGCCGAAGATGGGGAAGATCTGTACGATGGTTAAGGTTTATGTGCAAGGCTGCAAGAGAGTGGAATCGTCAACTTACGACCAGGATAACCAGGAACAAGAAGAAAATGTTGGCGACATTGTGGAACTGGAACCACAGGTTCTTGGGCACGAAGGATATGGGTGTATACTTGGCCGTTCGAATCTTGTTACGCGTGAAGGACTGGATGGGGTGACCATTCTCGTCGACGAGCTCTTCCGGCAGAGGTTGATTGAAAAAGAGTGTTCGGTTCTCGTTATCCTCCTCAACTTCATCATCGTCGTGGTTCTCGGCAGCGTCGTGAGTTGGTTGATCGTCACCGGGCGGATCGGAACCGTCGGAGGGTGGTGAGTTCTTCTCATTCGAGCCCGTCTTCTTGTGTCCGATGCGGTTCATTAGGGAGTTGCGCTTGTTGTTGCTGCTATTGACGCTTTTTCTCTGGGTGGCCCATCGCGCTCGCTGGGTAGCATTAATGGCCTGAGGATCAAGGTGACCGTCAGTGGTTGTTGTGGTGGTCATGTTGTTGAAGTCGCGGGCAAGCGCCCGATCGGCCCCTCGAAGCCAGCCAGATTGGGGACACTTGGGCGGAGCAAAAGTCGAGCGGGCGAGGGAGAGGGCGTAGTAGGTGAAGCGGATAGAGCAGGTGCAATTGAAGCAACACCAGCTGCTCGTAGAATAGACGGCGGGAGGCGGACGGGCGATGTTTTGAGGCGAACAACGGCGTCACCCGGGCCGTTTTCTGATTGTCGTCAAGACGAGGGAAGGGGAGCGTTGCAGGTTGTTTGAAGCAGATGTGAGGGCGAAGTAGACTACAAGCAACAACAGCAGCGGCGCACCCAAGGGGAGTTGTGTAAGCAAGAACGGGGCGGCAAGGAAGGGAAAAAAGCTACGGTGGACTTTGGAGCGACCCTTACCCTCCGCGCCGCCGCGGGCTCCCACTCCCCATCCACACTCCCCGTCATCCCGTCCGCCAGTCAAAACCATGCAGCCCGCTGAAGGGCCTGAGACTCTAGCACTCTGGGATGGCCATTTCTGGACGGTACCCGCTCGGGACATTGAGCCTGGGACTCGCTGGCGAGAGCTGCTCCAAGGGAAATGGCAGTGGAGAGTGGGTGTCTAGGGCGTGGGGCGTCGCCGGTGGTGGGTGGGTGTGCGTGGGGAGCTGGCATCCCGGCCCATCCGACGCACTCAATCGTCTGCCCGGAATGTACACCCCAGGTACCTGTCTCCAAATGCTGGCCTTCCAATGCCTGGTCTTTGATCCTCCTCTGGGAGAGGCGCCTGCAGCCTCTAGTCGAATCCTGGACTCTCTCTGGCCGACGCAGATGCCTCGCTGTCTCGCATTCACTTATGCTTGCTTACGACCCCAGAATCCGGCCAGTACAGCCTCTATTTCAATCTATCCGTCCGCCCATCCATTCCCCCAGAATCACTCTCTCACAAGGCGTCGTCGTCGTCGGCTGGAGCGGGTGCTAAGCTAGATAGCTCGTTCACGATGGCAGCAACGGCGGCATCAATCAGCGGCCACACCCACTAACGCCGCGCCACACAGCCAATTCACCTCCTCTACCGACTGATGGACTTGGAAGGCTGCCTCCAGTAAATAGCCCAGCGACTCTGGTCCTCCGTTACTTCAGCCCCGGAAGCACGGGGCGGGCTGTTCGGGCGTCTCGGGGCGTGTCGGTCGCTCATGGAAGCCGCATAATTCACCAGATCCCGACACTAGAACTGCAACGGAACCTTGCTATTCCATGGATCCTTTCATATCGTATTGTGTCTGGTCTCTCTGCCTCTGCTGAGGCGGCTCAAGGCAACGACCAACGGCGATAACGGACGACATCTACAACCCGGATTGGACGCTCTGCCCGTTGGCTCTTGTTGTCAACTCCGGCGCCCAGAAGTAATCAATATTGGCCATCATCTCCTCTTACTGCATGCGCCTCTGTCTGGCATTTGGGCCCCCTTGAAGCGTCAGACGCGCACCCCTTGCAAAGGGGGAAGACGCCGTGTCTGAAATTCGCCAAGGGCCTATCAATCCGCCCTTTGCACATTGAATTTTTTTTCCACGCCTCTGTCGCCTCTTTGTTTGCCTCTTGTGATATCAATATTTGCTCAGCCTGAGCGCTAAGGGTCAGACCGATGGCTTCCGCTCTGTCATCCAGTCGGTGTCGGGGTTGTTGCGTAGGTTTACAATTATAGCTCCATCTCGCGTCCGCAGCCGGAGCTTTTCTCGCCCGGCCGGCCCGTTGACGTTGCGACTCCAGATTGTCGATAGCGCCATCTCTTAAGGTAACCTTGGGAAGTTTCCATCCGCTGCCATCAGCATGACTAGTCTCATGTCGAGTGATTGTTCATCAACGTTGTCATGGCCGCCTCTGTTTTCTCGTGCTCATGTAAGCCAACCGTTATGGAGCCGTCCTGGCAAGCAGAGCCCGCTCACCGTGTCGACCCAGCGTTAGCTTGACGGTTGGTGGGCAGGCTCCAAGCTGAGACTCTGCCATCAGTCAGGTTTTACTACCGTATCCTCCACCCAGCCGCTGGTCTCTCGAAAATCACCCCTGACGAGGACAGGGGGTAGTAGGCTGCCAACAACCGCCAAGCTTTAGGTGCCTCCCTTGGGGCTCTACGAGGTGCTCATCTTGGCGAAAAGAACGGGGTCCTCCAGCTGTCACTGACGGCAGAGGTTGAAAGAATGCTTGGCTGGTCTCTGCAAGCCGATGTAAACTCCCATCAGCTATGCTGATGACAAAACGAGGAAGCCGTTAAATATCACAAGTCAGGCGGGAGATCTGACTAGATATCCATCTCTACGAACCCTCTTTCAACCACTCAACGGCCTGCAATCTCGAATCCATGAAAGCCCAGGTACCGACCTACGTAACCACAAGCAATGATCCCTCCACCACGGCATCAGAATCCGTCGTCTCCCGGGATTCAGATCTGTGCCTGCTTGGCATCCAACTTGGATAGATTTCGCTCAGTTGTCATTCGAGGACCTGGTTGTAGAGTAACTCTACGGCCTCGGCCCGCTGCCGTCCAGTTCTTACTGTACATATTCCGCTGAAAACGGCAAGGGGATAGGCTTGCCAACATAACTCTACGGGCATGCTTGAACCAAAGATGATCTTCGCCCGCCTCGTCCGGCGAGAGATGGATGCGACGATCCAACCCAGTCAGCCCCACGCCGATATGAACATTACCCCTCGTCTCGTCTGGCGGCCGGCCATCTCCTTTTTTGTTTGTTTTCTGTTTCTTCGCTTCCCCTTCTTTTCACAAGCATCTTCTTGTCCAATTCAGAAAATCTCGTTAAATTGTCCGAGGCGCAGTCAGTCTCGGCGCCCTCGGGCCCGGGGGTCCTGGTGGCCTTCCTATACCGGATAGAAGCAACTGCATCTTCCTCCGTGCATCCCGTAATGGCCGTTATGTCGCGCGGGCACAGCAGCGGCCAGCGAGGCCTTACGTCCGCATCGTCGGACTCTCGGGTCTTAATTACGAGCGAGAGAAGCGCCATGATTTTTTTTCGGACAGCAGCACCAACGTCAATGGCCCGAGGCCTTACCCACTGCTGCGCAGCACACCATTCGGCGGAGTCGCCGTGGCTGGTTGCTCCACTCGACTCTTGCTCACCTATCGACGTTTCATCTCACGGCACACACGAGTTGTTGCTCGGAAAGTCAAAGAGCAAGAAGGTTATGCTAGCAGCCTTGCAGGAATCATGACCACCTCCATAAATGCATGCTATTCCCGTGACAGAGCCTTCTGTGTCGGGTGGCATTGCGCCCACCAGTGCCACGATGCTCACAACCACGGTGCAGTACATACCACGTACAAGGAACAACAGCGACCCAGTTATTCCCCTGTTCTGAAGCTCTAGTTCAGCACCGCTCAGGAGCCAGAGTGCCCTCTGCTCCTGTTTCGTAAACTCACTTGTCGAGTTCCCGTAAGACCCTGGCTAGGGGTCGCCCTCCCCCTTGGCGTCCACTGCAGGTCCAAATTTCCAGCGACATGGCCCGTCAGTGATCGCTTGCGAACCATACCGTCGAAAAAGCAATGAAACGCTACGTAATCTGCGAATTCTAAAATTCGGCCCCGGATTGGGCATCTGCGTCGATGGGTTCGGATATGCCCCATACTCATGCTCGCGGCTTCATGGATGGTTGTCGGTGAGCCTCGTATGGATCGCATCCCATTGGCATATGAGTCCTCCCTCAGCTTACTGTGCAGAATGAGTGAGCATCTGATACACCCATAGCATCTCTCATAGTCACTGCCTCGTCAGATTGAACTCCAGATAAAGTGAGACTCGAACACGTCAAATACGCATCGATCGCGAGACCCTTTCCTCTCGCGGTGGGTTTCGTATAAAGTTGCACCGTCGATAATTACGAAGTGCAGCACCGTCGTCACGAGATGAAGCCAGGGGCCACAGCTGAACCCGCACTGCCGCATGAGCATTTCTGGGGACAAAGACACATGCCAGACACGAGGATCCAAGCCCGATTTCGTCGCGCGAACAATGGTTGCATGCAATATGATTTGTGCAGCAGTACCCAGTAGCACAGGCACGCAATGCGCTGGAATGAGCGACGAGTGACCGACTGCAAGGTTCCATCGACGACGATCATCCCCAGGGCCCTCGGTGCAAGTGCAAGTGCAAGTGCAGGCGCACAGCCCCTTTTCCGGTAGTACACGAAACACGCAGGTGTTGATGATTGATTATGAGGCTTGATCCCATTCATGGATCCATGGGTTACGGAGCGCATCCGGCGCGTCGGTTCGTCACCGAACTCTACCTACGTCAGTCGCCACGTAAATACCACCAACCCTAGAAGCTAGCTGCCTGCTAGAGTTGGTCAGAGCTGAGGGCTAGTTACTGCGTAGTGACCGACAATCCAGGTGGGAGGGGTCCTTCTGGAAGTTCTGGGCTGGTCATGGCTCTATTATGGGAGAGATAGGGGGGAGCATTAACGGGCTCTGTCTCACAGAGCCTTGGCGGCTAATTTGGTCGCGCCACAGCATGATGGGGCTGCGCCTCACTTTGTGCACTTTGTGCTGACAGCAGCCACCCGATGGTCATGGCCATGCCCATATGCGCCCCGCCAAAAACGCGACCCGTTTCCAATTAACGCGGTCCAACTACACCTCTCACCGGCCTATGAACCTGCGATTGCTGTGACAAAGGATCCAAAGGCCTTCAGAGCCTCGTGCCATCAGTTGTTCAGTCATCAATCAGCCTGCATTTCTCTCCCCGCAAGTGGCCCAACATGTCGCAAAAGTCTAAAAATGGGAATATTATGAGTTTCTTCAAGCCTGTGACGAGGTCCCAAACACCCCAGAGACCCCAGGCTCCGAAGCCTCGCTCGCCATCTCCATTGCCGCGCTCATCCCCGCCGAGTCAAGTTGCTGTCACCCCTGTCAAGAAGAAGGAACCGCTGGCACGGGATATCGAGATCCGCGCCTCGGATGATGAGGATGACTTGGGGGCTTCGTCAGACGACTCCCTCGAAGACCTATGCGCCATCATCGGGCGAGCACGCCCCGCCAAGTTGGCTGACTCTCCTACCAAGAACCCATATACTACACCAAAAGCAAAGAGAACTGCCGTTGAGTTTTACTCGTCGCCGCTGGCCATTATACCAAAACACAAATTCGACCTCAAGGCTCTGGCTAAGGATGCGAAGCAGGATGATGCTACACATGCAAGCTCAATAAGAGCCAAGGCTCTGACTGAGCTTGCTGATGCTGAAGATGAGATCATGACAGACGAGGCATCACGGGACGTTTTGGAGGACATCGTCAAGAACAATACCGGACAAAACGCCCAGAAGGTCCTTAGAGCGGTGCAAAGATCAGAGCCTGGTCAGTCACAGCTTCGATACTGCTTCTTCAGCGAAGATTACAGTCCACCCAGTCCGAAGGCAGCACCAAAGAATCTCAGCAAGGGGCCTTGGAAACTATTGACGCAAGGTGATCAGCAAACTCGGGAGCAGCATCTGCTGTCTGGGTTGCCGCTCACCCTCCTTGGCATGCATGGAGGTTTACCAGACGAGCTATTTGAGTGGATTCTCAGTGAATTCTGTCTTCAAAAGTCAAGCCTCGTCCGGAAGGAGTATACCAGCCTGATTAGCGAGTGCTCTGAACAGATTGAGCGGCTGATTACGCCACAGCGGTTGGAGGAGTTGTTCTACCGCTTCGGTGCCTCCCCTGAACTTGAGCGACGAGACTCCGAGCTGAGATTATCGAAACCTGGTGTAGAACCCTATGAGGGACGTGACTGGTCCACCTTGAGTTCTTTCTTATCGCTTATAAGTGCCATGACTCCGTCTATGACTCTGGAATCTGTCGTCTATGCTGCACAGGCTTTGCTGCGGATGTCGATGGACAAGTTCCTCCTCTACAACATTGATATACTGGTCGCATACGAGAACACCATCAAGACTCTTGTCGAGGCAGTTCCTCAGGCGAACTGGGACGTCTTCGTAAGTCGTATCACACGCCACGCTTCGGATTGGTTACTGACGGATGAATTAGTGCTTTCACACATGTTCATTGCTGCACATTCTCATCAAGGCTCAATGTGTGAGAACAAATGTTCTGACATGTCTACCAGTCAGTACACCCAAGGTCCACGATCTGAGACGTCGGCTTGCCGTGGTATTTCTTTACGATGATCCGGACCTGGGTCGCCATCATCCGGATAACACGGTCAGCATCAGAGGCATCATCGACCGCCTTGAAGAAGACGACTTCTCCGTTGGGCCCAAGACGGACTTTGCTGAGCTGCAGGCAAACATCATCCTTCTCAACATTGCAGTTGACGACGGCTCATTTGCCGCAGCCAATGACCCAGACGCTGTGAAGGAGTTCAACAGCGAGATAGATGAACTCACAACCCAACTTAGAGGGATTTGGAGAAAGATCAACGACGCAGGCATGAAGCTCGCCCGAACTGAGGCCAAGAGTGTCATTGAATGGGTTCAGCAGCGACTTGCTCACTCTGTCCGGACGCGCCGAAAGGCCAAGAAGAGCGTGTTTGATCTCCCAGGTCAACGAGAGGACCCTTTCCTCCCACAACAACAGAACTACATGAAGAATTTCCTACGGAAACCAACAGACAAGGCCCCAGCGCCCACCTCCCCCGTGGTTGATCAAGATACCATCGTTGTCAGGGCGAAATAGGGAGGATGAAGCATGGACAACTCTCATCAGGCGCAGGCGCAGGCGCAAAGGATTCAAGGGAAAGGGGGTCAATATCACTTAAGACGAAGGATTCTGAGCGTGTAATGAATTCTACCACGAGCCAAGTCCGGAACCAGACAAACAATAACGAAAAGATGATGCACAGCCTCTAAACTACAAAGCACAGACTGATTAACAAGGCAGGTCGCAGATGATAGAGAGCCTCCCTAATCGTGCACTCATCTCGGCGGGCTTGATGTATAAGCAGGAGTAACCATGAACCAATGGCACCCAAGGGAGTTTAATCAAAGAACTTGCGGTTAGGATTCTTTCCGAACAGGGCCTCTCGCACCGCGGGAGCAGCAGAGTCCTCCAGGAGCCGCAACCGAGCCTCGAAGGTGTTGTCAATGTCGATCTTGCCGTCTCCGCTAATGATAACCACACCGCCGGCACTGTATAATCGTCAGTTCCCATATCGCAGCTCGTGAATCCAGGGGGGGGGGCACGTACATTCCGTCAGCGAGGGGCTGGTCCTCCTGAAGCTTTACCGTGACGTCCTTGCCAAGCTGCTTCTTGAACTCCTTGGAAGCCTCATCGATGGCCTTCTTGACAACGTCATAGTCCTTCTTGCGCGCGCGGACCTGAAGCTCGGGCTCGTTGAGAGCATACAAGCCCTCAAGCACAAGACCCTTGAGGGCCTTCTGGTACTTGCCCTTGTCCTTGGCGCCCTCGGCGAGCTTCTTCTGAGCATCCTCGAATATGCTGTCGAGCAGCTCCTGGCGGGCGCCGAGGACCCTGAGCCGCGTCTTGTTGGAGACGGTAGAGCGCGTGATTTGCTGGGACATGGTGGCCTGCTTGAACTTCTTCTCGTATTGGACGTCGATGGCGTCGGTCTCCTGGCGGACGAGCTTGGACTTTTCGATCTCGAACTCTTCGTTGGCCTTGATCTCGATCTCGCGGGCCTTCTCCATGGCTTCCTGCTTGATGAAGGCTGTCATCTTGCGGAGCTCATTGTCGACCTGGGTGAATCGGGCGCGCGTTAGCAGCCTGGTAAGACGGATGGGAGGATGATGACGATGGCTGCGTCGTTTGGGCAGCGTACCTGCTGGTCGGACAATGCGTGTTGCGACATGATGGCGGTTTAGGGGGGGAACTGGAGGATTTCGATGGAATCGAGGAGTTGGTAAGGCGAGCAAAGCCTCGGCGCGGTCAGAAGAATAGCAATGGGAGGCAGTCGATGGCCTTTTGTTAGGAGCGTCGGCGGGAGATGGAGGTTGAGGCTTGGGAGTGGAGTGCAAGCAAGCAGGTAGCTGTGACGCCAGCCGCCAGGACCAAGCCAAGCTGTTCGCCGCCTATGCCCATCTTACCCAACCTAAAGCTTGGGCAAGCCACACGTCTCCATGTCGCATCGCTCCACTATTTCGTGCATGTGGCCACTCATGGGCTCCGATAACCCTCGTTATCGACTATTATGTAACTGCACCGCCACAGTGGCTGGCCGGTCTCGTGTTGGAGCTGCATGGCCTCACGTCAGGTGTCCCTCGACTTGAGTTCGACTCCGACTTTCTTGTTATTAGGTTTGAAACGGAGACAGATTGCATCGAATTATCGCTCCCTTGCGTTCCACAACATCGCTCTGTTTCCAATCCCTCCGCCTACAACTCCAGGTGTCAGCGCCAACCAGGAGACCAGACCCGGGTCGCGATCCAACCGCCGGTCCGCAAGGCTGCCGCTTCATAATTCCGGCGCTTCAACGAGCCATTCGCGTCTGTATCCGATTGAAACGAACCTACCCTACTCAATACAGGCAGCACAAGACGACCATCGAATCGGGTACGCTTCCTATGCGACGCCTCAACTACCCGCTTCGAGTCTCCGCTGCCAGATGACCTCGGACCTGGCAGAGGCGCAATGGGGTTGCTTGGCGGCATCTCATCTGGAGGGAGCATAGCTGTACGTTTGATCGTAGATGCGCTGGTTGGCCGGATGATTTGCTAATGCTCGCCCTCGCAGCTAGGAATTCTGGTCGGATTGCTATCGACAAGTGTTCAGAGCCTCGGCCTGACCTTGCAGCGCAAGTCGCATATACTCGAAGACGAAAAGGGACCTCTCGATGTCCGGCGACCGCCTTACAGGAGGAGGAGATGGCAGATCGGCATGGGCATGTTCATCGTGGCGAACCTCCTCGGAAGCACCGTTCAGATCTCGACTCTACCACTCCCCGTTCTCTCGACACTTCAGGCCGCGGGCCTCGTCTTCAACTCGATATGTGCGTCATTGATACTCAGCGAGCCCTTTACGCGATGGTCCCTGTCCGGGACAGTCCTCGTCACGACAGGCGCCGTGCTGATTGCCATTTTCGGAGCCATCCCTTCTCCAGCGCATGACCTAAAGGAGCTGTTGGAGCTCATGGCGCGCAAACCTTATGTGGTCTGGATGATTCTTCAGGCCCTGTTTGTCGTTACCCTCGCGTTGGCCATCGACGTGGCCAACAGCGTCTCGAACCTCTCCCACGACGCCCGGTTTCGACTAGCTCGTGGCATCACATACGGCGTCATAAGTGGAGATCTCTCCGCCCATGCTCTGTTATTCGCCAAGTCCTCTGTCGAGCTAGTCATCAAGACGATCGCTGGACGTAACCAGTTTGTCCACTGGCAATCGTGGGCGATTGTTATGGCGCTCGTCACGTTGGCCCTGTGCCAACTTTATTACCTCCACCGAGGCCTTAAGCTGGTCTCAACCTCGGTTCTCTATCCTTTGGTTTTCTGCGTTTACAACATCATTGCCATTCTAGACGGTTTGATATACTTTAACCAGACGAGCTTAATATCACCTCTAAGAGCCTGTCTCATCGCCTTGGGGACGGTCATCCTCCTGTCAGGCGTGCTCGCGTTGTCTTGGCGCCTGAGCGATGAGCAGCATACACCCGGAGTTGGCCAGTCATCTCTTGCGCCTGGCCTGGGACTTGTGGAGGACACCGAAGGAGAGGAAGAGTCTCTCCTTGGCTCGGACAATGCGATTGCCGAAGACGACACAACACCACATACATATCAGACATTTCCGCCTGCGATTTGCGAGACCCCCTTAGTTCCTTCTCGCAAGAGAAGCTCACGGTGGGCTGAGCGCGCTGAGATATGGGATGAGCTGGAAGATCGCGATGAGCCTAGCACTCCTGGGAACAGACGACGGTCCAGCACACTCCCACAACATACCGAGTCCTCGCCGTTGCTGCCGACGAGGAGGTCTATAGGTGGTGAAGAGTCTGGCCCCAGCACCGAGTCAACTCCCCGAAGACTGACTCGACGGCGACGGAAGAGCACAGGTTTCCCTGGCCTCGTCGCCCGGAGACACCAACGAAGTAGAAGCTCCACAGTGTCGGGCCCGCTGGGCAACCTCCTCTCAATGAGTTGGCTCAGGGGTAGAAGCAGGCAGCCATCACAGGCCAGCACCAGTGATGGCTACCCCTGGGGCACATCTCCACGAGAAGGAGGCGGCGGTGGTGAGAACGGTAGAGGCGACTCGGCTGTATGAATAAAATGTGACGCATTTTGGGAGTTGCGAGAAGAAAGAGGCGAGCGAAAGGCGTTTTTTTTTTCTGTAGTTTCATTACATTTTTTTCAACACCGGTGTGATTGGGTTAGTTCTTGTCGAGTGCGGCCGACCTTTTCTTGGGCTGCAAGGTTTCTTCTTGTTCGCCGCGAATAAATATATAGGGTTTTTGGGATCAATCAAGGCCGTTGCCAGAGCGCACGATGGGATTGGTGTTGTTCAGTCAGTTTCTATGCGATGCTGTCGGCGTCTGTATAAGAAGGTCCCGTGTAGTATGAAGCCCTCTAGGACATCGCCATCTATTTAATAGAGCACAAGACAACGTACCCGGTAAGGAGGGTCTTTGTATAACTTACTTCAAGGTACCCTGTATTAAAGCAACTGATATAAACGTAATATCCTGAAGGTTCTCATAAGAGATTATAGTCATAACAGAGCCCTAACATTGTTGCACAATAAGCGGCTATCATTACCCTATTTTGTGCTTTCTATGAGGCTAGTTTTAAGTATTGCGAGCAGTCTACTATGGAACCATGTCCCACAGTTCAGAATCTAGAAGACATCAAAAGACGAAGGCAAACAAACCTGAACTTGGGCAAAGCATATAATCTTCAAGGATCGTCACAAACATCAACTGAACAGACAAAGGCTTGTTAATGTCAATCAATACACAGAAATTTTACATTGACTCTGTACTCTAGCCCATGCGAATCCGGCCCTCAAACACCGGGTGCCGTCTAATGATATTAGGACCTCATGCGCGAAAAAAGAAGAACGAGGAAAACAAATGACAACAAAACTCCCAAATTCCCCCTCCGCGCCCTGTACTCCGTCCGGCATTCCCTCAACTCCGCTGCCCCGGCATCTTTCCGCCGGTGGTGATACCGTACAAGTTGTGTTTCAATTCCGAATGCCCGTCCCTTGGGAGTAGTGATGGTGTGTAGTTTTGTGTGCCAGTCTCGACAAGAAGCGGTCAAGGTGCACAGAGACCGCATCTACTGGGTTATTTCTCCCGCCTCAGCTGACTGAATCCCCCCCGGTAGTAATTCGTGGCGATGTGTGTGGTTTGGTACAATGAATGATTCGACAACTCTACCTCGTCGTGAGAGGTAGAGTATCAGATGCATGGACATGGTCGATAGGCAGGTAATGAATGCCACAGATAGGCAAGGCCGCGGGAAGAGGATCCGAAATGGTATAGACCTTCTAAATGCAAACTTGGTCTATGGAGCTCCTCCGTTCCGGTATACAAATATCAAAACATGGCCGGTGAACCGAATTTCCATTAGTGCGGGTGTAAATCAAGGCCGTAAACGATGCCAATGCTATGCAACGGTACTCTGACAAAACAGACAAAACTGTAGCTGAACTAGTCGTACCCAACAGCGGCGGCTCTTCTCCCTTTTTCGGTTTGTTGAAGAGTTGTTGTTTGGTGCCCCAAGCCTGGAGCTGAGGCGAGGCCGCTGTGGTCCCGATGTAATTATGTTCGCGTCTGGAAAGGGATGTGTATATACTTTGGCCCTGAGGTTTTTCCTTTTTTGTATCAACGGGACTCCTGGTTAGTCCGACTCCTAAACGCGACTTGTGCTGGCCCGGCTACGCTCATCTTCCTCTTCCATGACATCGCTCAGCCTCGTGGGGTGGTGATGTCGAGGAACTGTCTCCCAGCCGGGGGCGCCGTAACCTTGGCCAGAATAGTCCTGAGGATCCGAGTATGTGCCAGTCCATTGACCGCCACCTGCAGAAGTTGAGGGAGACTCTTGTTTACCACTTGGTGGGTTGGTGGTGGCAGGCGTCTCATACTCTTCTGCTTCAGGATCAGAATCCGAATACGTCGAGGGTGGTGCAGCGAAAGGAATCTTGTTGCCTTGGGCATCCAAAATGAAGTTCCCATTGGCATCAATGACGTACTCACCTTCGCTGTAACCACCCTCTGACACTGGCGCCTGATAGCCACCGCTGCTACCTGGCGGGACGGGCTGAAGGTATCCCTCACCGCCGGCAGTCACAGGAGGCTGGCCTTGTGGAGATGCTGTCACTTCAGGCGGGTAGCCCTGTCCATATTCAGTCTGATAGGCGGCTTGACCTCGAGATCGGCTGGGACCTTGAGTCATGGGCACGACCTGGACGCCTCCCACAATGGTAGGCTGTCCTGACTGCAGAGAAAGAGTTCTGTCCCGTTCCTCTTGTTCTCGTCGTCCCAGCTCCTCCCATGCTCGTCGTGCCTCCTCCTTGGATATGGAAAGCTCTTTTCGCATTTCGGTGAGCTGCTTCTGGGCCTTTGAGGTTCCTCGTTCGTTCTCAACAGCCTCTCGGATGGCGTCGGCTCGGCCGCGTCTCTCCTGTTCCAAGGCAGCCTCTAGGAGGGCGTTAACTTCTTGTGCGCGCTCCAAGTCAGCTCGTGTCTCAAAGAACCAGCGCTGGAACTTGCGCTCAGAGCTCGCGCGTAGACGCTGCAGCTCGACGACAGCATGGAAGAGGTTCGCGCCAGCGGCAGATAGATCCGTCACCTGACGAGCGAGCTGCTGGTTAAGAGGGTCGCGGTTCAACTCGTCCTTGTTCTGCTCAAGTTTTCGGATCCAATAACTAGTGAGACCCTCCCAATGAGCAGACAATGTCTCCCAGCGCTCAAAGGCATGAGGGAACGAATTGCGCGGTTTTGAGCCGCTAGCACCGCCGGCAGCTGTCTGGGCTCCGCCGTCGGCACCTGGTGCGGCAAAGACAGGCTGTGCTGTGGTTGCTGGGCCTGTGTAGGTCTGAGGAGGTACCTGGGCGGCGGAAGCTGAGCGCCCATGTCGTGCGGTTGGTACTTGGGAAGTAGTAGATGCCCTTGCTCGGGCTGTGGTGGTTTCGGGGGCGACTTGCGCCTGTCGCTGAGGGTTGACGGGCTCACGCGCTTCGGCGCCACTAACCTGCCCAGCAGCAACGCCAGCAGTTCTACGCTGCTCTTCTGCTCTCCGTGCCTGCTCTAGGATGCGCGCTTCTTGTTCAGCCCTCTCGCGCTGCTGCTGCTCTGCTTCGGCGCGTTGTCGCGCCTCTCTGGCAGCACGCTCCTGCATGATCATCCTCGGGCCTCTGATGCCAGAGGGCGAGCTCGTCTGACCAGGACCGGCAGTGGGACGGAAAGAAGCGGCAGGCTTGCCATTGGAAGTAGGAGGCACACCTCCAGCAACCATGAGGTCGGCCATGCTTGCGGATTCCTCTTCAAGATCTGGAGTGAAGGGGTTGGGGTTGCGCAGCGCCTCCTCGAGGGCAAAGAGGATGGCGCTGTGGGTGTGCTTGGAGATGCGGACCACGGGGTGTGGGTCGGGGCGGTCTGCAGTTACAGAAGGAGTCTTTTGTCTCGGAGGGGATTGAGGATGTTCTGAAGACACCTCGTCGGGATCTTCGGTCAGATCCTGCGAGAGCCGTCGCCGGCGACGGGGAGCTTGTTGGGGCACCGAGTGGAGCGGGATGAGACCCAACACAGTTGGGTGATTCTCAGGCAAGTCGTTGACGGCCGCGAGGGTCGCCTTGGGCGCGAAGCCAATCGAGGCGGCGGCGAGATGGACTTTGCGAGACTCAGGGGCAGGGCTCGGAGGTGCCTCGAATTTGGGAGTTCGGCGAAGGCTTCGTGGTTGCGAGGACGGCGTAGAAAGTCGCTCGACAGGGTCCGGAGTCTGGATTAGCAGCGGTCTGGAGACGGTTGACTGCTGGCGTTGCTGTTGCTGGGTAGGGGTCGTGGGCGCGTTAAGGTCGTGGCGGTCGTTAGTCGCAGACGAGGGGCGTATTCTCGACACGTCTGCGGCGCTGGAAGGACGAGGTTTTGGAGTGTGCGAGGAGAGCGAGTTGTTCGACAAGGCGAAGGTTTCACCAGCGGGCGCTGGTGGTTGCGGTGGAGGATTGGACCAGGCGATTTGTTGCGAGTGGTGAGGTGCGGTGATGGTGGTGTGGGGGAGGCCCTTGATGCGTTGTTACTGCAACTGCAGTTGGGCCTGATTAGAGAAAGACGGACGATGTGAGGCCGACAGGAGAGATTGGTCTCGGGATGACGACCAAAAGTCTCAGGTTAGTTCGGCTCTACTCGAGACAAGCCAAAAGGTTGAATGGCCTGACTGGAATGTGCTTGTTTTTAGAGAGTAGAAAAGGACGGACATCAACCGATGAAAGCTGGGATCGGATGGAGGGTCCCCTGGTGATGTCAAAAAAAGTTGGTGGCCGGGAGCCCAAAAAATTGGGGAGGTTGGTGGTGCTGCCGGTGCTTGCTCGCTGGTCGTGTCGGGTGCCAGTAAAGTGGCCGCCAACGCCAGGCCAGGCCCAGTTGTAGAGGGCCGCGTCCAGTGAGAGACGCCCTCGTAAAGAGCCAGGAGCGGACAGAGGCTAGACAATCTGCAAGCACTCAGACCACGCACACACACGCGCACACGACGCGAGATGCGAAATTCCCAGCCAGCAGGAGAGACAGAGATGGCTGATCAATTGGTCAATTGCTTCATTCGATAGCCCCGTTTCGTTTGTTAAGGCGCAGCGTAGCGTAGCGATACTCTATGCGCGCAATCGCTTCAGCTGAGATCGGGCCTGCCACCAGGCCGCCTGTTCGCAGGCTTTTCCTGCGCGCAAAGACTTGAATCGCAAGTTAGGAGACGACTTGTGGCTGATTCGCTGTAACAAGAGGTCCTTTGCGACGCAACGCTGTGCAAAGTGCCGTCCTCTCGGATAGGCTCCGTCTTCGATCTGGATTGTCACCGGCCAGGGCGCGTCGCGAATCCGTTATGCGCAACTCGTCGAGCTGCAGAGGGAGGTAATCAAGCGGCTGGGAACGATGGGGACGCACAAAGCAAACATGCTCGCAGCCCAATGGCGAAGCTGTGACTCTGAGTATCCACGCCTGCGTCGAGATATCACCATCACAGTCGACGACAGGTCATGGTAAGGTATGAATGCGTTGGGAGAGGGAAGATAGGTTGAGGTGGAGGAGAGAGAAGGGGGCACAGCACAGCACACTTGCGACCTGACGTTGAACTGGAGCGCTCCTCCCTCGGCCGGCCCTACTCTGATGACTTAATTACGCCAGGTTTTCAAGGGAGTCGATCAAGGCACACACAAGGAAGAGTAGCTAAGGTAGCAAAGCAAGCTCTGGCCGCTTTGACCGGGGGGATGATGGAGCCATGGGGCGGGCATTAGCTAGCTGGCTGCCCGGTCCCAAGCTTTCTCTCGCCAGTAGCCCTGCTGATGAATTAGCTCTGGGCCAAGCCTTCGAGTCTCGTCGCCCTGCTGGGTCAGTCAGTCATGACCAAGGTGATGCGATGGCATGAACTAAGGCGATGGATGCGTTGTCCATCTCTTTAAGCGCATGTGCGTGGTCGAGTTGAACCGCCCTCCCCCTCTCCCTTTTCCCGATACAATGCTTCCTTTGTGAGCAGCGTCATTGATGCGATGCGCTGATCCGTCTTGAAACAAGTACAACAAAGACGGCACGGCCAAAAGTCGAAAACTCGGCTTGGATGCTTTTGCCGAAACGCTCTAATTTACCATCGTCGGGTCTTGTCTCGGGACGGACGTCTGGCGTCTGACCCGGCCACCCGTCTCCTCAATGGCACTGGCATTTGCTGCGTGGGCGCCTCGAGTTTGAAGCTGAGAAAGCAAGCTCTGGGAGCTCAGAGCTGAGAGGAGCTGGTGCTGTTGGCAGACAAATTGGACTGCCCTGGGCTGTCCATCTCATCTCATACACAGGCGCAAGGACTGGAGCTCTCTCCTCTCTTCTCAGCTCTGACCTCGGTCCTCAACCTTCATCACACGACTGCGCGCGTGGGCAGATTGCGGACCTAGGTCTCCTTTCATGTCGAGACGCCGCGTCGCAGCATGTTTGGGAGCTTCGACCACATTTCACACGCGCCGAAGCTACGCATAGGCCATCTTTGGCCGGTTTCTTCATCTCAATCGCCCCTGAGGGCAGGGTTGAGGGTGCAAGTTGGCCGTGGTACGTACGACGACCCAGGCGCTGGGGAATCCACGCCTGAAAAGACGAGGCGGCCAGTCCCATTGGCAGAGAAAAGCCAGGACAGGGCGGGTCGAGGGGGAAAAACGAGACATCAGTACAAAGGCATTGGGCTTATCATCGGTTAAAATGGACGTTGATGAGTATACTAGGAATAATCAAATGATAAATAACGGTTATCTAGAGTAGCAGCTTTTATGAGAATATCTCTTTTACTATTTTAGTATATTTTGTCTAAATTTACTGGTGACATTCGAGTGAGTTAGACCTTCTTTGCCGTCCCTGCGCCTCGTTTATTTCTTGACCCCCGTCGCGGGGACGTGATGACCTCCATCCCAGATGAACCATCTTGCTACTAACGGCGCTAGAGCTTGTCTTCGCTCGTCACCACCGCTGTCCCCCCGGTCCCGGATCTGATCCCCAGCCCTGGCCATCGCCCAGCCCCCCCTCGTCTGGTCTTCTTCTTCCCCCTAAAAAGGGCTTCTATGCCCCACAGCACCGAGCAACCGGTTGACTTGAGCGAATTGGGGACTGGGACGGGGCCGAGTACGACGCTGAGTCGTGGCTCTGGCGGGAAGAGGACCCGTCCGGAACCGCGTCGGTTGCGGTTGTCTGACACTTGCTTCTCGTTCAAGGACGGGGTCTTGGACTTGAGCGCCAATGCCACCGGCGAATCTCCATGTTCCGATGGCTTTGCCTTGTCGTTGCTGGATCACCCAGCTCGAGCTTGACGATCTCTCAAAGACGACAAGCAAGCCACACACACCAACTTTAATAGCTTGGAGGGGGCGGGAGCCACGGCACGCCCCGTCGTCGGGTCCCCCAATCAACGGCGCCGTTTCCCATCTCCATCTCGTCCTAGACCAGTAAGCTCGTGGCCCAAGTTTCGGATCGCGCAACCACCAAATGTCAGGTCGCGTCTCTCAAGCATCAACTCTCAGGCGATTTTCTAGACGCCCATTGTCCATACCCTGGTCATGCGTACTCGTTTTTTCTCATGTCCCTGACAGCCGCCCCGCGGGTATCTCGCATAATGCTGGGGGGGACCCTTGATCCTTTGAGCATCGTCGATATTGCACATTTCCGGTCCTGGCAAGACGCGGTTTGAAGACAGGGATCTCGCAGGTCAAATCTTAGCTGCCAGGCGGAAGCTGGAGGGCTTCCCCTGTGGCTGATTTACGGATACTGTGAGGTGTTTCGGACACGCAAAAAGCGAATGAAACACGGGGCCATCCCAACGAGTGGTTTTGTCGCGGGAGCACGTGCCGCTGCTCGCGGAACATCCAATACTTTGGTCAGGCCAACATGGGTAAATGTTGATGTGATTATGCTGAACCCCTATGGTTTACTGAGTTATGCGAATCGCATGTTCACGTTTTAAACATGGCGGTATCAAGTTCGCCTCTTGCACAACCCTTTGTCTTTGCAAACTGTCTGCCTCAATAAAGATGTTACTTGCTTGTGTCCAAGTAAGAAGCCGTGCAATGAATGGATGTCATCTGCTTTGGAGCTATTTCGATATCGATGGGTCGTCGTCTGCTCCTTGACGGTTTGGATACTCTATGGATGGCAGGATTGCATTGAATTTCCAAAGATGAGTGTGTTGTGGCTGAGATTCTATGCCCAAACATCGGAGATCGGTTGAGGCACGATGAGATCGACCAAAAGTTTGTTCTACATATGAACATAAGCTGACGGGCTGAGATCAATGCTAAACGTATGCTAATTCGCCCATCAGAACTTCAAATTTCCACACACAGGTTCAAAATAACATCCTCAAGCATTTCATCGGGTGCGTCATGTCGCGCCGTAGGGTAGCGCGCGCCTTGTGAAGATCGCGAGACACACGCTGAGACTTCGAGCGCTGGTACAATACAAAACTGGGGAGTTGGAATAGTTGAAATAACTGTTTAAAAATCATAGGGAGAGCGCCTTGAGCGGTAGTTTAATGTTCTAGTCACACCACAACCACACTCCCTGGCAAATGCCTCCCAGTAGAGGCCAAGGGCGGACAAGTTACTCCGGCAGAGACGCTGGCCGTAAGCTACTACATTTAGCATATTGGTAGGTACGTCCGAGATGGTCGCCTAATGGAGATCGACGGGAGGGCCATGGCGCAACCCGTTTGTGTGCAACGTGGCAGGGAGACGGTTGAGATCGCCGCACCCTGAAAGTCCCCTGATATTGGCATCTGAGAGGCCTTGTCAGGGCAAGATTTCGATAGGGTCCTGCCCTACACGGCAAATCCGATCAGAGGCACGTACTAGAACACGAGAAAATACCACAAATAGGACTGGACGCTCAAAGGGAAGCCTCAGGGCTAACCCTCAAGATCTCGACCCGGCAACGTGCCCTCTTCCCCGCGATGGATGGATCTGAAGGCTACACACTGCACGATGCCAGCACGCTTCAACCCCAGCCGGGTCGCAGACACGATGCCAACCATGAAACGGCTATGTGCCAGTTACTCGATCCCAACTATGTGATACGCGATACACGATGCGCAACCAGATAGCCACAAACTGCCTCCGTGGAGCGCCATCGTCATTCCGCTCCTCAACCGTCACACAGCGGCTTTGACGTCAGGACTGATACCCCGCCTGTGGTGCAAGGGCAGGACGAGGCTCCCACGATCGTCGATGAAGGATCCACGGGAAGCTTGTGATTGACCTGCCAAGTGCTGCAAGCCCCTGGTCCTGGCATCGAAGTTGAAGACCTGTCACAGATCTTCGAGACATGTGCAGACCAAAACGTTGAGGCGAGGGGCCCGGAACTGCCCAGAACGGTCCAAAGTCTCCAAGCCTGCTTCCGACGGCTGAGCAAGGGACTCGACGCCTCATCGGCAGGCGCACGGAGCTCAGGTTCATGGTGTAAACAGTCGGATGCGGGGAAAGCTATCCATGTCAAGGGAGAAGAGGAAGCTGTTGAGAGATGGATGGTACCCTGCGTCTTGTGTTAGCCTATGTGCTAGCAACATAGATCTGCCAGCTGATGCGTATGTAGTTGACAAGCCCAACTTGAGATCCGATCCAAGCCAGGGATGAATGGTCAGATCCGTCCGGCACTTGTCATATTTTTGCATGTTCGTTGGTCAAACCGACAGGAAAGGCACACGCAGGGCAATGCTACCCTACCTCTTTGAGCCAAGCTTGCAGCTGCCGTCAAGTGCTCGGACCTCTCCTTGCCTATCGTGAGCTGCAAACTCTTCTCCTACAACCACATACCTCGCCAAACACTCACCAAAACATTGCTTCCCTTTTCTGAATACCATGATGCTTACAATCCGAGCCTCTCTTCCGCGTCCAGAGTCGTGCGGAGTCGCCGGCTAATGGGACAGAGAAATTGAACGTTTTCTCCCACCCACCAAGAGCGTTGCCGCGGAAAAAAGTCCACAATATTTACCTGCTCAGCGCCTTGCACATGCAGTCCATGCTATCAAAGACAGTGTCTCACGCCTCCACCCAGAAGCCACGCAGTTCTCCTGTCTCGAGGCTGCGCCAAGCAGGGAGGATGTCTTGACACTCGAGGTAGTCGGCAGCTGCCGTACCAGCGTCGGCGAGCTCTACCCGTGGCCAAGCTGGTTAGGGTTGGCATTGAACCTGGGGCTTAATGCCTCGCTCAGAGTCCGGCCGACCGAGCATCTTCAGCTTTCGAGAGGGACCGACTGTATCCCCGCCCGTGTTCACCACCGGCCGTGACGGCATTGACGACATGGCACGGCGGCAGCCCGTGCGAGCAACTCATCTCGGGGAGACCACGGTCCCTGCCACCAACTCGAGAGTCAACCGCTCGGGGTGTCGCTGATTAGGAGCCTTGTGTGTGCCAGCCTCGCCGCTGATCGCTAGCTAACTCGGCGTCATTCCCCAGAGAATGAGCCCCGTTGGCCTTGGGTGTCTCGACCTGGGGCTATGGATCCGATCACTTGGGAACGAGCTGATTCAATCCGACGAGATGTCGCGACGGCTGGTTGGATGGAGACGCTAGCGAGTCTGGCCGTGACGGAACTGCTGAGCAGGACGGAGCCAGCGCTACTCGAGGCCGTCTGGATGCCAGCGGAGCATACCATTGCCTCCCAGAAGACCCTCAGTGCTAGCACACGCGCGAGTCAAGTGCAGTTGCGTGTGTCCACGAGCCCTTTTGCTTGTTTCTTCGAGTATGGCCATTCCCCCGTCGCGTCTCTCAATATGCTTCCTTTTCGCGGACAGAGCCAATTCACCTATCCGAACCATTATCTCACATTGCTTCTTCCTGCGGGAGCTGCATATCCACAGGACTTGGCGTCACCTGTCAAACAGGCCACAGCAATCGCAGCAAAGCAAAGAGACATGAAGCTGCAGAAGACTCGTCCGACTGTGCTGCAAGATGGGAAAAAATTTGACAGCCGGAAGCAAGACGCAAGGGACGAATCGCGGCTGCATACCAGGGCCTAGAGGCCCAAGCCCTTGGACAAGACGCAAATACCGGAGCTGTCTGACAGCATCTGACGGTGTCTGACGGGAGGGATGGCCGGGCTTAGTCGCCCCCTCCATGCAGGAATGCCCCTCCAGCTCAAGGGGGATGCTTGATCAACACAGACACATGCAACGCCTCGAGTGGGTGTGGTGGCTCCACGGCCATGTCTCAAACGTCTTTTGACAGTCCTGCTCGTCCATTTATTTGTATATCATGCCCGTCCGTATCCCTGGGTTGTTCACTCTGATACCAATATTGTTGCAAGTTAATTTCATGCTGCCAGTCTGACGATCCACCATGGAGCGCTCTAGCAAGCTAGCTGACCTCAGGCTCGTTTCCAAATACTATCCTGTCACCAACTACTCGTATCCTCAGTATCCCGAACGCCTCTCGCAGTATGGACGAGATCGCTTCTCCAACGACCGGGCCTCCCTGGGGTCCGACGCCTCTGCCCCGGGCCTGATCGATGATCCGACCGACTCGGAAGTCTCCCTGGACGACGACTACCAGTACCATGCCCACGGCGCCGAGCTATGGGACAGCTTCTGGCTTCCCAGCAAGACGGACAACCTCGAGCTTCACCCTCGAAAGCAGTATCCTGCATTGATACCCTCCCCCCAGCAGAGACGAAGGCAAGCAGAGGAGCGCCGCGTCCCCGCATGGCCCCTCCCTGACAGCCCTCGGCCCCGAAACCGAAAGCCGGCGGCGACCTACTCGCCCTTCCCGAAGCCGCTTCCACTCCCACCCCGGAGCACATCGCTTGTGCCCTCGTGGCAATGCTCGCGATCAACAAAAGAAAAACCACAGCGACCCCCTCGTCCAGACGACGATGTGTGCCCTTTCCGGTCGCTGCAAAACTCACCGCTTGTTGCCCACTTCTCGACATCTCCAGACCCATGCCACCAGACGAATTTGTCCCGGTCCGCCACACCAAAGGCGCATCGCCCGACGACGTCTCTAGAGATTCGGATTTCAACCCCCGCAGAGACCGAGTCCTTTACTGAAGCACGGGCAAGCCACTCCGCTCCGCATCTCGTCCTGGCAGATGCTCTGCATACAGCTCCCCTCATGCACACAAAGACATCGGTCCCCTGTCTCCGGCCGCTTCCGCCAGAGCCACAGCCGGAGGCCGACGCCGAGCCCCACTCGGTATTCGAGTATGATGATTCAGATTCCGAATCGGAATCTCATGGAGGCCGCTCGTTCTGGTTCCACCGTCGATCCGCGAGTGACCAACGGAAGACTGGTCACCGGACAGCACCATCATCACCGCGTAAACGTCAAGGAGGCGACGTGATTGGGCGGATGCTAGGACGACGCAGCAGAGGATGACATTCCGCCCTTTCTTTTTTTATTGTCATGTTTCTTTGTTTTCTTGATACCAACTACATTGTCTCGACGACCCAACCAACGGCACAACAGCACCATACTCTTTTCTTTTTCCTTTTCTGTCACGAGTTTGAGTGGAATGGAATATTTCCACCATGTTGTAAGACGTTATCAGACGCGACGACCATTTTACTAAATACAATGACCTCTGTATAAGAAGCAACGCCAAAATGGGAAGCTAGCAAGGAGTTCCGGAAACCACCCAAATCGGGTGATGAGAAGCGGCGAGGAAGCCGCCCCTTTGTTTATTTTTCTTTGTTTTTTTCTGGGTTTAGCTCTGAAGAGCTATAACATTTCACATGCCATGAGGAAGGATTGAGACAGTTGGGGGCCATTGGATTGCAAAACAATGGGCGTGGGAGACGCCGTTGTGAAGGGATGAGAAGGCTTTGATGAGAGAGCATTCCTGGCGCGGAGCCCTGTACGATATCACAACCCAGTTTTAGTTGCCGAGATAGTTCCAGGATGACGTCCAACAAATTCAATTTGTTCTTCTGTCAATGTCGTGTGCTCCTCTTTGTTTGTTTATGAATGCCTTCATACGGTTGTCAGTGTCTCACCCAACCACACAGAAGCTTGCAACCATAATAATAACTCAGCTCTTATCACTCACCTCGAAGCAGGATTCGAGTGTCACGCGATACAGAAGCGAACTTGTTACCAACCACGCAGAGGCTTGTATTGGATCAAAACATCCATCATATCTCATTTCTTCTTGCTCGTCTAGCTCTGACCCAGCCATCCCTTTCATAACTTTTTCCTCGAGGACGAAATCTTTTGCTGCCCAACTCGGTAGTAATAACAACATTGACATTCCAGTTCATCATCATCCCTTCCCTTGCAAGCAGAAAAAAACAAACCCGCAAAGTCAGACATACAATCGTCGACATATATAAGGTCAGATAAACCAACGTGTGAGCCATTTGTTTCCCTTCTTTGCCAAACGCCAAAACAATGCAACGTGAGTAAAGCAACGCTCAAAACAAACAACCAAAAGCACACGCAAGGTAAAACTAAAACAACCAAAACAGCAACCATATTACACCTCCCATTTCGTGTCGTCAAATAACTTTCAGTCGCAGCATTACTTCGGTGCAAGACATTACAGCATCATATCATGATCATGCATATATGAGCATCATCGCGTAGATCTCGTGGATCTCGATCTCTTCTCCGTGAATTTTTTCATAGGTCGGACGCTCAGCCGTCGCTCATCGCGGCCTGCGGCGACGCCGAAGAACCAATGTGACTGCTCACGAGAGTCGGCGCGGTCAAGGCCGAGTCGGGCCTCGAGGTCTGCCGTGTCCTGGACGGCCAAGAAGGCTGAGTCATGGACGGTCTCATCGGCGGTGCAAAGGGCGATGAGCTCGGCGAGGCAGTCAACAGGGTGTGGTATGCGGAGGGCCTGGCGGCCCGGCAGCATGAGAGACAGGGTGCCGAGGTAGAGGAATAGGAAGGCGAGTAGAACGCCAAAGACAGGCATGTTGGGGAACATCTTGACCTGTCCGCGGAAATTGGTGAGGGCCATGAAGAGGCCGCCAGCGAGGATGGGAATAAAGATGAAGAGGACGGACATCAGAGAGGTAACGGCGACTCGCCAGTGGCCGTTTCGAAGGGCCTTCAAGGTGCACTGAATAGGGAGGCACACGGGGTAGTCAGCGAGGAGAGACCTCGAGGCGATGGCGCCAGCAGGCTTGGATAGATCCGCCCAGGGCTGGTGGACACGCAGCGCATGGTCCAGGCTCTGGAAGAGCAGAAACATAAACATGCCCAGGAGGGAGGGGATAAATGCGTAGACAAAGTTGGCGGCCGAGAAGGCTCCGCTTCCAGGTCGCGCAGTGAGATGAGGGAAGTATCCCTGGTCCAGTCTGGTCTCGGGCAAAAACGAGACGACGAGAATGGCCACAATGACAAGTGTCATGAAGGCAACCGAGCCCAGAATGACAGGAGTGCGCAGGGCGATAGGCAGGTACCGGTAGTGGGCATAACGGGCCTCGGCCTCCAGGTCATCGCGGGATGATGCAGGTGAAATGTTGTAGCTGGCCTTCTTGGGCAGGACACTATACGATGCCCTTCCAGCCTGCGCATCCTCACCCACGTATCCGATGCCGTACCACATGCCACCGCCCTGGCCATCCATCTGCCAGTATCCAAGTCTGTCGAGATGTCGGTCTCGAAGCTGAGCCTGGAAGAGGGTACTTCGCTGAACGACATCAACACCCTCATAGCTCTGAGTTGTGTTGCTTTGGCTCAGCAGGGGGAGGAGATGGCCCAGCGAGCGGACATCCCACATGAGTCCCGTCCACTTGTTAAGCCAAAACATCATCAAGATGATGGTGGCCACCAATAGCAAGATGTACAGAGTGACAAGGGTCCAGACGACGCCCTGCACTGCAGCCCAGATCCAATCTTGATCCTTGTAGATGCACGTGAAAGCAGTGCTCATGAGAGGAATGGTAAAGTTGGCAAGCCAGGTGCAGACACTGAACAGCTGAAACTGCCAAGGGCCCGTAAATGAGGGCAGTAGGAAGGTCTTGGGGTACAGTCTTCGGAACAGCGCCAGATATCGGACGCTGGGCTCCGCATCGGCCATGGCCGTGAATGGGAGCATGCGCATCGAAGCTGAGACGACGGCTTGTGCGTAAAGGAGGATGATGGCCGAGAAGATCTGAGGCAAGATGCGGAACAAGAAATATTGACCGCTGTAGATGCTTCCGGGGTAGGGTGTGAACCCAGAGTCCTTCGCAGAGTAAACAGCGCAGAAGATGAGGGCGGTGATCATGAGCAGGCATAGAAGCACCAAGATGATCATGGAGATTGGGCGGAGAATGGCAGGCTTGTAGTCGAGAGCAGGATGGGCTCGGTCAATTGGGATAGATCTGGGCCTCTGCTTTTCGCGCTGAACATATTGATCAGGCTCGGAGGGCGGGCTAGAGGGTGTTGTTGGTGTTTCCTCGGGCGTGGACGGCACATCATGGTGGACCACGGTACCGGGGCTCTCCTCCAGCAGAGGCGCCCGTGTCTCAACCGGCTCTGGGAGTCGGTCCTCGACGTAGGCGGGCTGCGGGACCGGCAAGGCGGGATAACCCATATTTTCAGGCATTCTTTCAGGTTGCGGGTAGTCTTCGTCCTCATCGTAAAAGTCGTTTGATGAGCCGGATGGGAAGTGGACGGCCGCGGGGCCGCCTCGTTCGCGAGTGAGGGCATCCAAAGCATATTGAATGTAGGGCGTGTCATCGACACCAGGTGTGACCTTTCCAGCGGCAATGGTGAGCTCGTCCTTAATGCTCTCCATGCGAGGATCGCTCTGGGCGGCGAACATGGTTAATTGCGCCTCGTCGAAGCGAACGGCGCCGGGAGGAACTGTGCGCTGTGTCTGTGTCGGTGGTGTAGGGGCCGCAAACGCTCCAGGCAGGGCTGAGCCAAAGAGTCGCTCGGGACCGTAGATCTCAGCTGTTGATGCCGAAACCTTTGTTCCTAATGAAGGAGGTGAGGGGGCGAAGAAGAGACCAGCGGGCTGTGTCGATATTGATGAACGGTTGGTGTTGGTCGAGGGTTGTCCCGGACGGTGCCTAAGATCATAGTATGGCCGCAGGATCGGCTGAGAGGACTGATCGTCGTCGTCGCCAGGAGTCTGCGCAGGAGACAGCTTCGGCGGGCCTTGACCTATGTGGGCGCACCCGTCAGTGAAACCGACAGACGAGGCCAGTTAAGTGTAGTTGGTGTAGTGCGGGTGATGGTGTAGGCAGTGATGGTGTCTGTGAGGATGCAGGTAAAGGTGGTAAGTGCGGATTGTGCAGGTGATGGTGTGTGAAAGACGGTTACATACGACGAGCTTCAGGAAGGTCGAAGTTGAAGTTTTGCGAATTCATTCTGATCAAGTTGGGAGGGATGTTAGCCAACTGCCACTCCACTCACACACACGCGCTCAAGTCGACCAATTGGTTGCACGGAACAGATGGCGAAGAGAGACAGCATGGTAAGAAACTAGAGAAGAATGGGATATGGTTGGACTATGAGGGATCTTTGGCGCGAGGCTGGGTTGCGAAGAGAGAGGTTGGGAACTTGGGAGGCCATCACCAGCCACCGGCACCCCACCAATGACGGCCTGGGGACGGTTTTAGTTTTGGGTGGGGGGTGGGTGATCCTGGTCAGAGCGAGAAAGCAAGGAACCGATGACTTACGACGAGAGCGCAAAAACCAGCTGCGAAGCACGGATGCTTTTGAGATGAGAGATCTCAGTCTGCTCCTTTCTCTCGGAAACACAAAGAGAGGAGGGAAATTTGAGATGAAGAAGAGAGAATTCTTTTCGTCGGGCTCGGACGATGCTTAGGTTTGTACGGTAGCACCTTACCTTGCACTGCTGAGTTGTCACCTGGTAAGGCGAGCGTTTAAGTGCCGCTAAGCCTGAACGGGACAAGCTCGACCGGGCCGCCGGGAGCTTCAAGACGGTCCCCATCCATTACGCCTGAGCCGTCCCACCATCTTGAGGGACACTGGAGAGAACGGGAGTCACTGCAAATTGTCGTGTGCATTTATTCGCTGGCTATTATTACAGTGTCTGTTAGCTGCTTTAATATCTTTGTTGTTCCTCTGCCATGAAGCTGTTTGCAGCTCAAAGAAGCTGCACAAACGAATTATTTGCTCGCTTAACCACCTCCCGCATGTGATAACCACCTCGCTGCAGATTCCGACCTTTCACAGACGTGACACGTGTGTGACACCGACAACGAGTGCAGGCAACCTTGGCTCCTTTTCGCCCTGTAATTTTTTCCCTGGAGCTTCTAGCCCTGGGCTCCAGCTCAGGTTGCCCCGAAAAGCAAGGGATCCGATTGACGGGCTAACAGACAAGCGCTCCCTCCTTGGTGAAAAGCTTGGGTGTTGGGTTGCAGGGGGTTGAGACATATACCAACCTCCTCTTCGGCAACACCTTCATTTTTAGATATTGGCTTCAGCGCAACCCCCGATCAATAGAGGACAGCATCATCGCCGAGTGTGAGGCGTTTCAAAGTTGCGCTTTTTCAGGGTCTTTTCTCTGTGTTGCTCCGGGCATGCAACGTCAATGGTGATAATTTCGAGTCGGCAATAGCGTCTGGCAATAGAAGGCTGGATGGAACACGATATGGCGCTTACATGTTCATCAAAGCTCAACATCTCGGCCAAGAAAAAAACCGTTCAATCACTAATTGGGCTGAAATTCAGGTTCCTCGTGACAAGGCATCTAGGAGTTCTCCGGGGCTAACACAGCCTGCCCAGCTCCAAGCTCCATGATCGTCAACAAACCCGCTTATATGCAAGGGCGCGAGCCGCAACTCTCTGCACGCCGGCCTCCTCATGCAAGGTACGCGCGACCTTGAGTCCAGGACCAAGGGAAAATACACTGGGATGATGCCGGTCGGGACTCTAATGGCATCGTCTCAGCTCCCAAGAGGCTGGGAACGACAAGGCTCAGGTCTGGGATCTGGCTGCGCAAGGCGGCGGGCTTCTGCGTCATGATGCTCAAACAAGGTCAGGTCGCGTTTCGGGTCACCCAGGTCTTTGGGTCGTGTGCCGATTGGTGACCGTACAAACGGGCCAGATAGTATATGATCCTGACGTTTCTTCCCCCTCGATGACTCCTAGGATGGTGAGACGGAGGTGGTGGCTGGACGAGATGATCAAGGAGTTCCGTTGGTCGCATGGTTGGCTTGGGCCACCGTCGCCTTCAACTTTCGAAGCCAGCCTCTTGGTCTTGGGGTTTAAGAGGGTCGCGTGTCGCGTAGAACCTGCCTCACGTCATGGCTTTATTAAAATATTTCATGATGCTCTGTGCGCCGTGTCAAAGCATTGAATTGACTTTAGCCACCTGATGGCGCTGAGACACGAGCTCTGAGGAGTGCTGGGAGGATCACATGCTCAACCAATCACCAACTCACTTTGGCTTGAGCTACAGATCATAGCTTAGCAGAATAGGGAGGTAGGTAGGTAAAATAGCATATGAAGAATACTTACATAATTTCAATAAGCTCTGTTCAATGCCAAAATCTGGACGTTTGGTTCGCTGTTCATTGAGGACTCTGCATTAGAGTTGACGCTGGCCAACCAAGTCTCCCATCTTTCAGCTGCGCGGGCATCTCAAAGAACTCGGATTCGCTGATCTGCATCACGTGACCGTGCAGATAGCAAATCTTTCGCTTTGTCGTTTTTTGTCAGCTTGAGTAATCACCCAAACTCCTACCCCACACCTTCCCAAGATCTCGAATTGGCCAATCCGAGGCCTGCTTACGCAGGATGAACAATAATGACAAAGTCGATTAAACTGCCGACATGCTTTAGCTGTATCTCGTCAGCGTTGGCAATCATCGTGAATTGAACTCATCCTCCTGCAGGCACGTTCTCGAGAGTTCGTCCAAATCGTCTATATATGTCTCGCTTCAGTCCCTCAGTTGCGGTTTTCGTCGCTACAATTTCCATCCTCATCATCATCTACTCACCAGCAAACTACCTCTCAAACATCAAGCAACTCACAACAAACATTATCTACCCAAACACTTCTACAAACACGACTCTTTCTGAGAATCAAATGATCAACGCAGCCAAGAACATGTCCAAGTCTCTCCGCCAAGCCAAGATCACCCCCCACCGCTCCAGCACCAGGGGTCACTCCGACCATGGCTGGCTCAACACATACCACAGCTTCTCCTTCGCCGACTGGTATGACCCGAGATTCTCTCACTTTGGCTCTCTCCGCGTCCTGAACGAGGACCGGGTCAAGGCCAACTCGGGTTTCCCCACACATCCTCATCGCGACTTTGAGATCTTCAGCTACATCCTCGGTGGAGAGCTTACACACCGAGACTCAATGCTTGCCAAGGGCAAGGAGGGAGGCCAGTCGGACAAGTTTTATCGCATGCACCGCGGCGATGTTCAATTCACCACTGGAGGAACTGGTATTGCCCACTCGGAGATGAACGAGCACAAGTCAGACACCGTTCACTTTCTCCAGATCTGGGCCATCCCCTGGAAGCGTGGCCTGACCCCCAGATACCACACCCGCCACTTTAGCGAGGAGTCCAAGAGACTCGGTTTCGTCAACATCCTGAGCCCTCTCAAGGGAGGCGAAGAAGCAACTGCCCAGCAGGAGAAGGACGCCGAGGCCGTCCTCCCCGACACCATCCCCATCCACGCCGACTTTGTCATGTCTGCCGGCATCATCGAGCCCAGCAAGACCTTTGAGTGGACGGTTGGAGGAGGGGCCACCCAGGAGACAAAGAGAAAGGTCTATGTGCACTTGCCTATGACCAAGGGAGGAAACGCTAAGATCCGACTTGACGGCCGGGAGGATGCTGAGCTTTCGGAGGGCGACGGCGCCTTTATTGAGGGTATCAACGCCGGCGACAAGCTTTCTGTGGAGAGCATTGGAAGCGCCGATGCAGAGGTTATCGTTTTGGATACTGCTTAGAGGCAAGACGTCGGCAACAAGATCCGTCCGAATCGGGCCGTTGCTGCACCTGCAGCATTGGGGAAAGGACTGGCGTTTGATGAGCGCGTCTAAATGTACTTAGCGTAAACGAGTGTAATGAAAATATAGAGTCTTGTAACGAATCTTCTGGTCCATTTTTCTTTCTTGTCCTTTGTGCGCCCTCGTCAAACCGTGCCATTCCATCCTTGCAACACAGATGAGATTGATAACTGTAACCATACCGATGGATTCATCCACAGTAAGCGGCAAGCAGTAAATGGATGTCGAGTAATAAATCTAGAGATATCGATGCAAGCCAAATTGCTCAGCAAAAGTCCACCAGTTGAAGACGAGCATGACTTTGGGGTTGCATGATGTTTGGTTGAAGAGATGTCACCCCAGAGTCAGGGCACATGTAAAGGCCGGTTTACGTCCGGCTTGGCGTGATCGCTTAGATTCCAGCTCGTACCTCAGCCTGTCAGAAGCCAGAGGTGCCTGAGAACTCGTGGGACCCATGGATTACCTACCCTGGAAGGTCCTTAGTGGTGCTGCCATGTGATTGCCCGTGCTGTCGCAGCGTTGGTCGAGTTGAAAACCGAATGTGATAGCGGACGTGAGGTTTGCGAGTCCAGGACAAAGCTATGGTGAGTGAGGTGAAACGGCAGTAAAATTGGCTTGTAGGAGAAGAAATTTCGAGAGGCAGCCACAAGTCTAATAAAAGAAAGGTTACCTGAAAGAAATCATGACAAGAAGAAACAAGATCCGGGTGTAAACCGGAGAGGGCGAAAGCCTGTATCGAAAAAGCACTCAATCTGTCTGGCAACACCGGGCGAGGAGATAAAGGTTCGCCAGGGGTAAAGCTTGGCAGAACGTCGACGCCTAACCGCCAAGGGTAACCCGTCGACTTTGGTCAACTTTGGCGCGAGACGGTGTGATGGGAGAAAACCTCCGCTGTCAATGAGTAGAGATGGTGTTGTGCCAAGGCCCAGATGGCCGGGACAACCATTTCCCAACTATTCGAACTACCGCAAGAGTACAGCGAAAAATGAGAAATGGAAGAGTGCTCATTTCCAGAAGCTAGCCGAAGCCATTCACCAAAGAGTGGATTCACGCCCGACGACGGCGTTGGTTGGTGGTGGAGGCGATTGTCAGACTATAGGTAGAGGCTGGCACCGGAGGCGGGAAAGAAGAAAAGCGACAAAGCCCACGCGTCCCCTTTCCCCTGCTTTACAGAATCCTACGGTTTGGCGGCCCGGGCAAGGGGTTTGCTTGTCAGACCGACCGAGCACTAACCGCGGCGCAGCAAGAGACTCATGATGGTGTCAGGCTTGAGTGACAGTCAGAGTGACAGTGACGGACACAGAGCAGCCCGTGGAGTCGATTGGCGATCCGGAAGAAAGCGAGAAAATGACGATCCAGAGCAGGGAAGGACCCCGGATCGGCAATATCCTAACTGGGACGCGCTCACCACCCAAGGGGGCAGGCTGCCTGGCCGCGCAAATGAGACGTGGTGGGTGGTTCAGTCAGGGGTTGATATTGACGTTGGCAACCAACTTACACAGAACATCAAGCATTAGGGGAGGGGAATGATGCGCTCAAGAACAGTCCCGAACGTTGCAAATCCCGTCTAAATGTCACTCCGTCCTGCACGAGCCATATCATCAAGGATGATACTGAAGAACTCCGTCCAGAAGGGGAAATCAGCCAGCCTGCTCTTCTTCCACCTGGCGATTCTAGCCCACCATCTCCGCTAACAGTTTAGCCCTACGGCGCGTGATAGAGGCCGTTACAACATGGCATTGGGCGGTGGAAGACGTAGGAGCTGCTAGCTCAGGGACTAGCGCACGAGCCGCTGTGGCTTCCTTCATCCCACATCCCGTGGCCCCACGTGCAGTAGGGGTCATGTCCAGCGACTCGGTCTTACCAATCGCTGTTGCAACTGTCTCGACTTTTCATCACAGCTCCAGTTGGGAGAGGAAGACTAGAGGACCCAACGGCGCGAGGCTATTGAGTCCGCCTCGCACTTGGGGGCTCAGCTCAAGAGAACGGAGCCTTGACCGCCGTGTCAGCAACTGGTGTTCACTAAGAGATGAGATGGCCTTCAGCTGTTGAAGCTTGAAGCCACAACCGAGACACCCATTCTCCAGGAGTCGAATTGTCTCATTCTCGGAACATGTTCGAGAAAATACCCGAGCCCTACGGGCTTCGCTTACAGCCTCTGTCACAATGCCCATAACCGACGTCACCTTGTGTCCGAAAAGGCCTCAAGCGTTGTCCCAAGCGTCCAAGGATGGGAATCACCTCCCTCGCCAAGATGGAAATCTCCAGTTTCCTGCCTGTCCCATTTCCCATATCTCTACCCTCCTCACTGGGCATGACACCACTTGCTCGCAAATTGGCGGCCAACTTCACCATCCACCTTGTCGTCGTCCCCCATTCTCACCTTGGCGCCCCGGCTACGCGGCTTATACGCCCCCTGCTCCAATAGTCTCTCGCCACCATCATTCTAACGCTAAGCCTGTTCCTGAACATGGCAGCAGCTGCAGCCTGTGGTTCTATCACTGTGCCTGCAGAAGTCTGCATGAGGCTGTTCGCACCCGCCGCTCCAAGTCGGAGATTGCTTTGGCGGCGGAGGCGGCACTGGTTGCGCCCCATCCAACTCCCTTGGGAGACTCCTCTCTGAATGGAGTCAGCCTGACGGGTAGGGTCCAAGCCATGGCCCAGATAGGAAACCGCCGCTTGCTATGGCTGCGGACTGCAGGTTGGGCTTGGAGAGGAGAGATGCCGTCTGGAGGAAAACCCTCCTAGTCGCCGCCTCCACGGTGAACGACTTTTTCTTTCCTTTTCCTTTTCTCTCCTACCTTTGCGTCGTCTATCAAACCTGTTGACTCTGTCAATCCTAGACACGGCTCGTCTTAGGCCTTGTTGCAAACTTTGGTTTGCGTCCTTTCTTTGATCTCAGTATCACTGCATCACACTCTTTACCGGCTTCGGCCACATTCCAGTCTCTATTACTTAATACTCTAATTCTCCAAGCATAATGGCTCTCTCTCTTACTTCCGGCCTCGTCCAGGCCTATGGTGGACTGAACGGTTACTGGGTATGTATTCAGTCATCACTGAAACATGAAGTTTGTAACTGACATCGATAGGGACAACTCGGAAACGAGGCTCTGAAGAGCTACTGTGACAACGGTCCCGAGTATGTGACACTGTCTTTCGTTAACCAAGCCCCGGAGAACACAGACTCTGGTTACCCCGGTACCAACTTCGCCGGACACTGCTGGGCTGGAACCTACAAGAACAAGGACAACATCGGAGGAGATCTCCTGAGCGAGTGCTACTCTATCAAGGAGGGCATCCCTTACTGCCAGGAGCGTGGTGTCAAGGTTCTCCTTAGCATCGGTGGTGTCTATAACGAGGACGGTGGCGATTATAAGGTGACGACTGACCAGAAGGGCGTCGACTTTGCCGATTTCCTCTGGAGTGCCTTTGGCCCTTATGACAAGAACTGGGATGGCCCCCGTCCCTTTGATGCCGACGATGGAAGCACTCGACCTGCCATTGATGGTTTCGACTTTGACATCGAGCACCCCCTGCGTATGTAGCCTGACTCCCCAAGTACTTGGTTTCGAACACTGGTTACTAACAGATTTTAGCAAACGGTCCTTACATCGCCATGATCAATGAGCTCCGAAGACTCAAGAGCGACATCATCATCACTGCTGCTCCCCAGTGCCCTACTTCCGACGAGTACTTCTACATGAAGCAGATGATCAACGAGGCCCAGTTTGATGCCCTTTTCATCCAATTCTACAACAACGGCGACTGCGATGCTATTGAGGACCCTGACGTGTCTTGGGATCGGATGAACTATGACAAGTGGGTGGACATCGTTGACGATAGCCAAGCCAGCAAGTCGGCCAAGATCTACGTTGGACTGCCCGCCAGCGAGGACGCTGCCGGCAGTGGATACCTTGAGCCTGACGCGCTCAAGGAACTCGTCTGCAAGTTGAAGGACAAGCCTCACTTTGCCGGTCTCTCTCTGTGGGATCTCACCCGTGGTGCTTCCAAATTGGCCGACGGAAAGACCTACAACCAGCATGCCATTGATGCCCTTGAGTATGGATGCGACCCCATCCCTACCACTACCACGAGTGCGATTTCGTCCACCACGGAGACCTCCTCGACCGAGTCCACGACTACTAGCGGTGCCACTACTACCACATCTGATGTCTCCACCACCACTTCGGATGCCTCTACTACTTCTGATGCCTCAACCTCTGAGACCACCACCTCTTCTGATGCCTCGACTACCGCTACTTCCACTGATGCCACCTCCACCGAGGCCTCCACCTCCGATGCTTCCTCGACCACTGAGACCGCCACCGGAACTACCACCGATGCTAGCACTGATGCCTCCAGCTCCGTGACTGAGACCTCCACCGATGCCACGGACTCCTCAACTGCTACCACTGATGCCTCCACCACTGGTACCGAAGTCTCCAGCACTGAGACCTCATCTGCCGCTACTGACTCTGCCACCACTGGCTCTGCCACCACTGACTCTGCTACCGGCACCACCGAGACATCAACTGGCACCGACGCCTCCGTCACTGGAACTTCGTCTGCTGCCACTGAGTCTTCTGCTACTACTGATGCCTCCACTGCTTCCACCGATAGCACCGAGGTCAACACGGCCACTACGACTTCTGCTTCTGAGGCCACTGACTCGACCTCTCTGACTGAGACCGAGACCGAGAGCGTTCCTACCACGCTGCCAAACACCTTGACCACCACAGACGACGCCACGGCTTCTACTACGGATGATACTAGCCTGACCACTGACACTGCCTCTGAGAGCGTCCCTACATCTCTCCCAGTGACTTACAGCACCTTCCATGGCTGGAACACGACTTGGACCACTGGAGCCACGCAGACATACGGAAACCCCACTCGATCCTCGACCCTGATTCCCGGCCAGACCACTACCAAGTGCTCGACCGAAGGCCAGGCCTCTGTCACCCGCCCTGCGACTGTCAGCATGACCACTAGCACTGTCTGCACCACCAAGGTCTACACGGTTACCAAGTGCCCCCCTGAGGTTGTTAACTGCCCTGCCGGTGGCTATGTTACCACTGAGACCATCCCTCTGTACACGACTGTCTGCCCAGTTACCGCCAAGGCCACTCCTACTCAGTACGCTGTGCCCCCTGAGTATGAGACCAAGACTGTCTACACCACGAGCGTCTACACCGTTACCAAGTGCCCTCCTGAGGTTGTTAACTGCCCAGTTGGCTCTGTCACCACCGAGACTATCCCAGTTTACACCACTGTCTGCCCTGTGACCGAGAAGCCCCAGCCTGTCCCGACCAAGGTTCCCGGCCACAGCGAGACCAAGACCCTCTACACGGCCAAGATTTACACTCCTACTGAGTGCCCCGCTGGTGCTAACGACTGCGTTGCTGGAAAGCCCACTACTGAGGTTGCCTCGTGGACCACCGCTATTGTTCCCCCCAAGGAGACCAAGCCCGTCCAGGTCTACCACCCTGAGGTCCCCGAGGAGGAGGAGGAAGTGACAACCGTCAAGGCCTCTTACACAGTCTACACCAACATTGTTGTCCCCCCTGCCACCCTCGAGACTACCATCAAGCCTGTGGTCACCGAGAAGCCCTCGGGCGTCGCTGCTCCTACTGGTGGCTGCAGCGGCCCAGGCTGCCCTCAGCCTACTGCAGTTCACACCCCGACACCTAAGAAGCCCGACTATGCCCCCATCACACCCGCGACGGCCGGAGCCTCTTCCCTCGTCGCCGGCCTCACCGCTGTGATGGGTGCCGTCCTTTTCCAGGTGTTTGTTCTGTAATGTGGAACGGCCATTTTGTTTTCCTATCTATGCACCCTTATGTTTGTTCTCGTATATAGACTTGGCAGAAAAGTCTTGATGGGCTTAATGGCTTCATTGTTTACGCCTTTGTCAAGTTATTGTACACACGCTCTTTTACGTATATCAACCTGCTGAAGGTTACTTACCAATTGCATGTCTTATTAGTTATTTCACAAGATATGTATAAATGTATATGGTTTTATGGACAAAATGCCAATAGCTGTTAATGTGACGAATCGTTTGCTTGCTCTGAATGGTGTATGCTGCAGGCGCCTAGAACAACTGAGATGTATACTTGCAGGGGCCAAATGAATCTCAGCTCAGCAACTGGCATAGCAGAAGGGGTATCATCTGCAATCCAATGGATGGTTGCCTTCCATGGTAACCAGTCGTGCCAGTCAGCCAGTCCATCCGGTATGGAGGTTGTTGAGGTGACCATCGGCGGTTCAATAATCCGAGACGAAACACCTTGTTTGATGAGCGTTTTACTTGAGCGCACATCTCCCAAGGCAGAGAAGATACGTCAGCGGCTCACGCTACAGGGGCTTTAGTGGCGTATTCGGGGTTCGGAGGATGGATGATCTTTGCGTTTAAAAGCGCAGATCATTGAGAAACTGAGCAGGTCAAGAACGGAACACCCGATGATGCCGTTAATTGCGGGCGATGGCGATGGGTGACTAAGCTGAACAAGGTCTTCCGGCCCGTCTCCCCTTGGATTCCGGCGGGGGCCATCCACCTCTAGCCTCCGACCTACCGACCTCCCCCGGTCAGGCATGTTTCTGTGCTGGAGGGTGGGCTGGCTGGCAGGCTGGACTGGACTGATGGCTGGGCTGGTAATTAAATAAATTCCCTGGTTGTCCAGGCAGCTCAGCCAGGATGGTTTGGGAATGGCTGGAAACGTCATTGGGGGAAGACACGATATGGGAGCTGTATACGACAGAGTACCTATGTAGTGAAGTAGGTGCTGTAGTGAGAGTGATGATGCGTACGTAGAATGACACGTACTGCATGAAAAAAAAGAGAGTTACACGAGGCAACGATTTCGGGCAATTCAAGCGTTGTGGTTGGTTCCTGTCGGTTGTCATGATGGATGGATGGTGGCAGGCCGCAGTGGCTGAGTCCAGTTGGTAGTGTACCTGTGGTGGTGTACTAAGGAAGCCAGGCCAGATGAATCCCGCTTTCCCCTCCAACAAGAAGTTCAAGTTGAAACAAGAGACGCCCATCGCTCGTCTTCACCTCCGGCATCTGTCAAGGAGCTCCCAGTCGTTGCATCTTGCATCTTGCATTTTCCTCTCAGCGCAAGCAAAAGCACCGCGTCCGCATTGACATTGACAACACACCACCCAGATCTTGGCCCCCTTTCCCCGCCTCCAACTTCTCTGGCGATTGGTAGTCGGCCCAACATGTCAGAGGCTGGCGACAGGTAAGCTCTCCATCCCATCCCCCATCTCAGCTTGCGATTGCACAGGACAAAGGCTCTGCCATCGCCTGCTTTGTCATTGCCGCTGCCTCTCCTTGGCTCCGTGATGCAGATGCACCGCAGAATGGGCCACATCGCATCTTTAGCCCGCCCCCCAGCATAAAGTCAGTCCACCTACTGACCGCTGTTTATCTCTCCCCCTCCAGCACCCACAAGCGGTCCAAATCCGCCGCTGCGCTCTCCCTCCTGCGGCGCAAAGACACCCGCGAAGAAGAATCCGGTTCCGAAGACGGGAGGGCCCCGAGAACTCCTTCCTCCTCCAACCCTGTCCTCTCCATGGCGCATCAAACCAGCGCCCGCGGCCATGGGCCAAAGCCCTCCATCTCGGGGAGCGGCCTCTCGCCCGTTAACTCGTCTCATCAGTATCAGCAGCAACCCCAGCAGCAGCCGCACAGGTTTGCGCCTACGCCTCCTCAGCCCGACAAGAGCACCGCAAGCCTCGAGCAATCTGTCCGCAAGTTCAGGGTCGTCGAAGCCCTCCGCAGCGGTGACACGGCATCCATCTCTCGCGTCATCAGAGAGACGGCCGAGAATGGACCTCGATCGAGTATCTCATCCGTAGGTACCTCAGGAGGTGCCCTTGACGACACAACCATCCTCCACCTGGCCATCCAGTGTGCCGAATTTCCAGTCATCGAGTATGTCCTGTCCGAAGGGCAGGGCTCCATCGATGTGAACGCCCGCGACAAGGAGGGCAACACCCCGCTCCACTTGGCCGCAGTCCAGGGCCGAACCACCGTGGTCAAGCTCCTCCTGGAGCAAAAGGACATCAACGACGCCATTGCGAACGCGCAGGGCAAGCTGCCACTCGATGTGGCCCGAAACCCCGAGATTTTCCAACTTCTCCAGCTCTCGCGGTCACTTTTCGCCGAAGCAAAGGTCAAGCAGGTCCAGGAGCTGATCGCGCGGGGCAACTATGGCGCGCTCGCTGGAGTCCTCGAGGAGCACCGTGTCAAGACCGTCCTCGACATCAACAGCCCCGAATTCGCCTCGGAGCCCTTCACCGTCCAGACCGGCGGCACTCTGCTCCATGAAGCTGCCAGAAAAAGAAATACCAACCTCATTCAGGTTCTCCTCCTCCACGGTGCCGACCCGTTCCGGCGTGATCGAAAGGGCAAGCTGCCCCAGTCCGTGACCAACGACGATGCTACAAAGGCTATATTGAAACGGTCGCCCGCAGCCGTTGCCGCCCAGCGCGGAATCCAGGAGAAGGCCGTGCTTGGGCAGGCTGCGTCTCAGGGCGTAGCTGGCTCGAGTTCTGGCGACCCCCTGGCCGGCCGAGAAGCTCGTGAGATGAAGGGTTATCTCAAGAAGTGGACCAACTACCGAAAGGGCTACCAGCTTCGATGGTTCGTGCTTGAGGATGGAGTCCTCAGCTACTACAAGCACCAAGATGATGCGGGCTCCGCATGCCGCGGTGCCATCAACATGCGAATTGCCAAGCTTCACATGAGCCCGGATGAGAAGACCAAGTTTGAGATTCATGGCAAATCCTCCGTCAAGTATACCCTCAAGGCGAACCACGAAGTCGAGGCCAAGCGCTGGTTCTGGGCCCTCAACAACTCGATCCAGTGGTCCAAGGATCAGGCCAAGGAGGAGGAGAGGCGAGCCGCCAGAGGTGCTGAGCTGCTCAGGCAAGCCAAGGCCGACCCCAGCACCCTCTCTCTCCAAGAGTCACATAGCGAGAATACCAGCGTGACCGACCTGCGCAGAAATAGCTCTCAAATCGCCAGCCGATCTTTCTCCAAAGTCTCTTCCGTTGACCAGAGACCAAACTACCCCGGCCCCGGCACCGTTGGTAGCCTCGAGGACGACGACTTTGTTGACGTCCAGACCGACGTGGATACGAACCGAGGACCCAGGAACGGAGGTGCCACCACGCATAACGATGTTGATGACGAGGATGATTACGGTGACGATATGAGCATGCACGAGGAGCCTACTGCTACAAAGGACGCTCTTAACATCACGGCGCAGTCGGCCAAGCTTCAGCTCGAGACCATGTCTCAGGTCCACCACGCGCTGCTTTCCGAATTTGAGCAGAACCCCAACACCACTCTTTCGGATCCCAACGTTTCTCAGGCGCTGGGTACATACGATGCGGCAATCAGAAGCTTGTCAACTCTCGTGGCAGATCTGCTACGGATATCCAAGGATCGCGATGCCTACTGGCAGTACCGCTTGGATCGCGAGGCCAACATGCGCCGCATGTGGGAAGAGAGTATGGCTCAAGTAGCGCGTGAGCAGGAGGTCCTCGAGGCCCGTGTTGGTGAGGCAGAGAAGAGACGGAAGGCAACAAAGCGAGCACTGCGCGAGGTCATTGAAAGTGGCATTCCGATTGCTGAGCCTCCCGTCGAGGAGACGCTCGTCGAAGAGCAGCTCGATGACGACAGGGAGAAGGAGGACGAGGAGGGAGAATTCGAGGACGCAGCAACAAAACTGCCACCGGTAGTACCCAAGTCACCTACTCTTAAGACACTCCGAAGGAAACCGACAGTTATTGTCGATTTATCTGAGAGCGAGTCTGAAGAGGAGGACGAATTCTTCGATGCCGTTGATGCCGGCCACGTGGAGGTATCTGAGCTTCCTGTGGAGGAGACCAAGCCAGAGACTCAAGATATTGTTGTATCTGGAGGGTTGGACATCAGTCAGTCCTTCAAGGGCTATGAGAACGGTATCAGAAAGAGACTTAAGATGGATGCTGACGACCGGCCCAAGATTTCTCTCTGGGTAAGTGCTTTGAATGCGGTCAAGTCTACAATGCTAACAACGAGTAGGGTATTCTGAAGTCGATGATTGGAAAGGACATGACCAAGATGACTCTGCCTGTATCGTTCAACGAGCCGACCTCGCTCTTGTACCGTGCCGGCGAGGATATGGAGTACGCCGACTTGCTGGATCTTGCTGCGGACCGAACCGACTCTATTGAACGACTCATCTACGTGGCGGCTTTTGCGGCTAGTGAATACGCTTCGACCATTGGCCGTGTTGCCAAGCCATTCAACCCCCTGCTTGGAGAGACGTTTGAGTATGTGCGACCTGACAAGAACTACCGCTTCTTTATCGAGCAAGTCAGCCACCACCCTCCGATTGGTGCTGCGCATGCCGAGTCTCCCAAGTGGACATACTGGGGTGAGTCGGCAGTCAAGTCCAAGTTCTACGGCAAGTCTTTCGATATCAACCCCCTGGGCACCTGGTTCCTGAAGCTGCGACCTACTGCCGGAGGGAAGGAGGAGCTCTACACGTGGAAGAAGGTTACGTCGTCAGTCATTGGCATCATCACTGGAAACCCCACGGTGGACAACTACGGACCAATGGAAATCAGGAACTGGACCACGGGAGAAGTAGCTCACATCGAGTTCAAGCCACGTGGATGGAAGGCATCCAGCGCATACCAGGTTTCTGGAAAGGTGCTCGACGCCTCTGGCAATGTCCGATTCAGCATGGGCGGTCGCTGGAACTCGAAGCTGTACGCTCGCCTGACGCCTGGCTACGAGGCGGCTGTCGATGAGCCCAAGGAGAGCGGTGAGATGCACCAGGGCGGTCTCACCGATCCCAACTGCGCGTACCTTATCTGGAAGGCCCACGAGCGACCTACTGGTATTCCCTTCAACCTGACGCCATTCGTCTTGACATTCAACCATATCGATGACCAGCTCCGACCATGGCTTCCCCCCACGGACTCGCGTCTCCGACCTGACCAGCGTGCTATGGAAGATGGAGAGTACGACTTTGCCGCTGATGAGAAGAACCGACTTGAGACGGCACAGCGAGGACGACGACGTATCCGTGAGGAGCGAGGAGAGGAATTCGTGCCAGCGTGGTTCTACAAGACGCGCTGTGAGATCACGGGCGAGGAGTACTGGCAGTTCAGCGGCAAGTACTGGGAGCAGCGTGACAAGGCCGGCCCGAACGGCGACCCCCAGGTTGCTTGGGAGGGACTGGAGCCCATCTACGAGGACCACGTTGATGAGGACACTATACGGTAACCTCAGACTGGAGTTGATGTTGGAGGTAAAAGAAATATAGCAAAAAGAAGCGGTTTCGAGAGGTGTTTTTAGTTGGAGTGCGAGGAATGTTGTATAGATAGAGTTTTTAGGATAGTAGCTGCCTGCAATCACACCTTGCCGTTCGTAATACGTATGTTTGGAGATTACAAATGCCGAGATTGTGAGTGATGGCCGGAGTCACGGGCTGCCAAGATTTGGTGCGATATTCGGCCGATTCGGCCCCACCCCCGGCTGATGTTCCGAACCTCGGCAAAAAGTCTTGGCTACCTAGGGGTAAGTTACGTATGAGGCTCGTCGTACAAGGACGACACATGAAAACCGCCATTGTTGTTGTTCTCGTTCCTGAACATATTCGTATCACGTAGCACTCCTTTTCTGCTGAGTATTTGTCTCTGCTTGTGCATCCATTGTGCCGTGAACAGTCACCCCCAATTATCGCAGCAGAGCAGCCAAGATGCCGCCCATGGAAGATAGACCCACGCTCCTTCGGCCGCCGGAGCCGGATGCGAACAAGTCGCTGATTGAGAACGTGCTGGACGTGACAGAGCTCAAGGTCCTGGGCCAAGTAAGTCCATCAACCCGTAGGGCTCGTCAATTCCAACACTGACCGCGCAAGGACGTCTTCACAAACACGCGCCCCCAGTGGCATCCACCGGGCGCCCGCGGCATCTACGGCGGCGCCGTCATCGCGCAGTGCCTCGCCGCGGCGCAAAAGACGGTGCCAGAGACTTTTCTCGTTCACTCGTGCCACTGCTACTTTCTCCTTGCGGGATCGTCCGAGACGCCTATCCTGTACCACGTCGAGCGCGTCCGTGATGGTCGATCGTACGCGACGCGCACAGTCCAGGCTCGGCAGAAGGGAGCTTGCATCTTCACCACCACCATTAGCTTCGTCCGTGAGGCTACCTCTGATAAAAAGAGACGCGAGGTGCGGCATGCGGCGAGTCTTCCGGAAGGTGTGTCTGCGCCGCCGGATGACTGGGATGGTGAGCCGGAGTGGGCTCGTACGGGGCCGTTCCAGAGCCACAGGATCGAGGTTCTCCGGGCCGGTGATCCAAAAGTCGAACCGCAGGACCGCAAGTGCCGACAGTGGATGCGGTCGCGGCAAAAGATCTCTCCGTCAGGTGGACACCAAGCGCATCTAAACGCGCTGGCGTACATGTCGGACAGCTACTTCATCGGCACCGTATCCCGCATCCATGGACTCTGGCGCTTCCCCTTCTCCCCAGACGAGGTGCCCTCCCTGGACGAGGCGACGCAGGAGCAGGTGCGCAGCCTGTGCGAATTTGAGGGCATGGGCAGCAGCGTCGAGGAATGGCGAGGCCGGCCGCATCTGGGCATGCTGGTGAGCCTCGACCACAGCATTTACTTTCACGAGCCGAGGGCGGTCAAGGCCGACGAGTGGATGTTTACCGAGATGGAGAGTCCGTGGGCCGGTGATGGTAGAGGTGTCGTTGCGCAGAGGATATTCAGCAAGGATGGCGAGTTGTTGGCTACATGCTACCAAGAGGTGAGTCTTTGTTGAAGGTACTTAACGTGATCTTTGCTAACGTTGGGCTTAGGGCGTTGTTCGACTCAAGCAAGATGGGGGAGAAAAGAGTGCAAAGCTATAGATGGCTGAGTAACATTCATTATCAAGAGCGTTTGTAATATTGTTAGAGAGCGAGAGAGAAGGTTTTCACGGTTGGCCTGGATACGATTCAAAGTTCACAACTGGTAATTCACACATGTTTTTTTTTTCTGGAGTGAAGCAAACGTCTGTTCAGTTGTTGTCTTTGTGACTCCAAGAACAATGAAGAGTACCTACATGTGGACCAGTAGAACAAGCATCAACTCAAGGATTATGCAGACGATGCATGCCTCCCTTTTATGTTCTAGGAAGATCGAGCTACTCAATTCTTGATCATTGGGAAATAACCTGCATACATAGCATCATGCTTTCTCTGCTCGCAAGGAGATTCACAAGAGAGAGACCTCAAGGTTTTGTATAAATAGCACGGGGTTGTGAAACTCTCAGACGACAACATCTCAACAACCCTCAACGCAAACATCACCATCAGATCAACACCGCCGCTCTTCTTAGCAACACTTGTGAAAGACAATCGCCATGTGTCACAAGACCACCGTATTCTTCACGGTGTGTGCGCACTCCCGGAAGGTCCCCACAGTCAAGTGCGACAAGGCCCTCTGGTGGAAGCCCAAGTTGTCCAAGGATCAATGCATCGTCACGAGAATGGCAGAGCTGGTCCGCGGTTGGTGCGCCGAGTGCGAGGCCGTCTTCAAGGCCAATGGTATCAACAGCTCGGTAGTCAAAGACTTTGACCCCCGATCTGCCGACTTCATCTCGCGGTACTGGGCCTACAAGAGCCAGGCGGGCTGGGTAGGCCCCATGGATGCCACCCTCTTCCCCAAGGATCTAGTTGAGCGCAAAGACGAGATTGTCTGCAACACGCTTAATGACACTCGATATGAGATCTACGCCCTGCGGCGTGAAATTGAGGTATACGGTGCTGACAGGATCTGCATTGAGAAGCTCTTCAATTGCGTAGCCGCCGGCCCAACCGATTTCCCGGCTATCATCGAGAAGGCTCGTCGCCTCACCCTCGAATGGGGTATATTTGGCGGAATGTATGAACCTTCGTTCCCCCGAATCAGCTCGTTTCCCGCCTCCAAGGCGAAGGCTCCGGAGATGGCTAAACAAGATCCGAAAGACGAGGCTCCTGAACGGGTTTCCCAAGGGGAAGTCTACAATTGGGAGTAAGCCTGGGTAGATCCCTGAGAAGCAGCAAGTGAGTTATGACAGAGACTGATATGGAAAAACATGTGACGGAGCGAGTCTACCATAGGCACAGTAGGTGAGGCGGGTATTTCCAGATTGAGACAGAGATGGATATCGGAGTTGCGGATAGGCAGGTCGTTAATTAATTGATACGATTCTAAAATTCCCTTGTCGATATTGACATTGTAAAAGAACTGACGTGACGGTACCTCCTTGGTTGTAATTGTATTGCTGTGGTATCCAATAGTAGGTCGTGTTGATGTGAATAAGGTCTAGTCACGCTTGGCAGGACAAAGAGCCAAGTAGCCGGAACAACTAAGTTCTGGCGCATTCCAACAAGCTTGGCCTTTGAACATGGCATGCTCCTTGGCAATCAGGTCAGACAAGTCTCGGTTCTGAAATCGGGCCATGGCTGTTATTCAAATGGTAAGCCACAGAACTAAGGTGCCCAAAAAGCTGGGTGAGGAGGCAGACAGGATCTTTCCATCGGTTAATAGCGAGATCTGAGGTCAAAGGATAGAACCCATAGACATGACTCAGCTATACTATCGTTCAAGTGTTCGTCATTGTTCAGAGGTGACGGGGGTCTAAGTAGGGTCGCTCATAGAGAATCCATGACGTTGACATCGTGTTTGAGCTACCGTGTGACCGATGCGAGTGAGTACTGCGAGGGAAACGAGGTAAATCCTACAGTAGCTTAAGTACTTGGTGGGCGCGTAGAGTCGTCTGCTAAGCGACTGTCGGTCGTTCGCTTAGGATTACAGCGAAGGCGCTGTCGCTACGATATGTGGAATCCAAGAAAAGTGACAGTTGTTCGTTGACTTAGCGACGCTTTCGTGTGGCGTAAAGACAAAAAGAAGCCCGCGAAACTCATGCAACCTCGATTAGGGCCCTGCCAGGGGGACGCCATGTCCACTGAATAACAACCGAGTTGCGCCAAGGTCTGAGGGCAGAGGCTGAGGTGTAGAGCTAAAAGGCGAGGGTGTCGATACTGAGGCGCAGTAGAAAGGATGGGCAAAGAGGTATATCATGTGAGTCGAGATGAACGCGTCATTATCGTGATTGGCTCAGTTCGATCCATGTCTCGTCCTGTTTCTGCCTCTGTGTTGAAGACTTGTTGGCGGTGACAATGTCTCGGTTCTGCCTTGGTAAGTTGGTGATTGGAGGAAATCCTTATGCAGTTGGAAGGAACGCCATGTTGGGACCGAGGTAGAACAACTCTTGGCAGATCCTTTGAGGCTGCGCATAATGGGAGTTTGGTGTAGCCGGAGAGTGAGTGATTCAAGAGATTCTCTTGTCGAGGGAATCTCCATCAAGAGACGGAGGCTTTACAAGTATCTCAGGTACCTCTACCTCTAGACTGAATCACGTTCAATGGTACCTTACCTCTGTAGAGTGGCGTTGGCGCTACCGTCGGTAAGGGAAGGCGCACCCAGGAACCTGCCTTGGCGGGTGGGCAAGTGGGCCTGGGAAGGTCCGGGGGGCGTCGAGGCGTCGTCAGTGCCTGCAATTTTTAGCTCTACCAGTCTTTGAAACATGGGAAGGTGGTGACTTTGGTGAGTTAGATATGGAAGTCGATCCCGCATAAATCAGCAACCTCCATTCTTTCCTTTCCCCATCTCGTCCCGCTGAGAGCAAGTCTTGTTTGGTGGATTTTCAGGTGTTGCTCTTAATTCTTTTTTCTCAAAGTCCATCCATACTTTTTTAACTCTTCTTTTTTCCTCTTTTCCCTCTTCTCCGCCGTTCCTTTAATCATCAGGAGGTTTGTCGTCAGATAAAGTTCGGGGCAGGCACGGCAGGTATAGACGCTCCGACGACTCCATCGCGAACAACGATCGATCGACACGATGCGCACGCTCCCCCTCCTCTTCTCCCTCGTCGCGGGAGTTTCAGCTGGCACCGTTCTGGCTCCCGTCAACAAGCAGAAGCTGGATATTCCATCATCGCTCCACAAACGCGACGGCACACTGAACCTCGATGGCTTCAACAACATCTCGGGTGGTGGCTATTACGCCAAGTTTGAGGTCGGCACGCCACCTCAAAAACTCAGCTTCCTCCTCGACACGGGCAGCAGCGACACTTGGGTGAATTCGGACGACACCGACTTGTGTAACGACCCTGAGTTGCAGGCCCAGATTGGCTCATGCTATGCCACATGCATGTTCACACGATGCGCATACGACAAGACACCCAGCTGACATCATGACAGTCAACCCCGATGACAGTAGCACATACAAACTTATCGATCGCGATGGCTTCGACATTAAGTATCTGGATAACCGTCGCATCGAGGGCGACTACTTCGAGGACACAGTAACCATCGATGGCAAGAAGATCACGAAGCAGCAGCTTGGTCTTGCCGTCACCTCTGTCCGCCCAACTGGCATTATGGGCCTGGGCTTCTCCGCTAACGTCGCCGCCGAGAAGCCGTATCCAGCCATTGTCGATACTATGGTCTCCCAGGGCCTAATCGAAAGGGCAGCTTTCAGTCTCTGGCTTGTATGCCACCCAGTGTCCTCACCACTCCGACATCATCGAACTAACATGGATTATAGAACGACCTCTCCGCCGATGATGGAAACATCCTCTTTGGCGGTATCGACAAGTCCAAGTTTGTCGGCAAGCTCGCCACCTTGCCTCTCGTGGCCTCAGCCAGTTCCCTAGACGGCAATGTCACCTCGTTCGCCGTCAACATCAGGGGCATGGAGGTCACGATACCGGATGGCCAAACCAAACTCAACCTTCAGGGCTTGGGCTCCGGCGCTGTTGCCATCCTCGATTCTGGCTCCACCATCTCCCTTATTCCTGATAGCCAAGTCAAGGATATCTACGACCGCTTCGACATTCTCTCCCTTGGCTCCAGTGCGGTCCCCTTGGTCGACTGTGCCTACGCCAAGGACAAGGGCGAGGGCATCAGTTTTGAGTTCGAGTTCAAGGACAAGACCATCTCAGTACCCATGGACGAGATGGTGATCAATGCCTTTGCGGACCAGCAGAGCGCATTCGAAGACCCGCGATTAGACCAGTACTTTGGTGACTGGGATGGTGTCTGCATGTTCGGTCTCAGCGCCGCCAGCAACTACGGTGTCAGCCCCAAGGGTTTCTTCCTCCTTGGCGACACGTTCCTGCGCTCTGCCTACGTTGTCTACGACCTTGCCAACGAGCAGCTGGGCATTGCCGAGGCCAACCCCGGCTCCAGCAAGAGCGACATTGTCGAGCTCAATGCCGACGACAAGGATTTCCCTGATGTCCGTGGTGTCGCTAGTAAGTCTACTTTCAGCCCTACTGACGCTTCCTCTTCCACTGGCTCCCGCCCGACTGTCACCGTCACCGCCGGAGCTGACGCGTCCTCAGGCAAATCCGGCGACGATGACAGTGCAGCTGGCCACCTGGTCCCTGCTCTCATGGCTATGTTCATGATGGCTTTGGGTGCCGTGGTGACAGTTCTGTAAAAGGGTTTGGGCGGGAGTTTAGTGTTAGAGGATAAAAAGCCGGCTGGCGTAGGACATGCATGGTTGCATGGACTGATGTATTTCGTTATCACATCTACTTCGGGGGCAGAATCCCCCGTCAAAGCTTACGTCTCACGACATGTATATACGATACCCCCTTGTTGGAAAGAAACATGGTCATATTTGCACACATCAACCATCATTCGTACATGATCCTACCCCTACCTATCCCGACCCTGACTCGCACAACTGGTCACGCCAGGTACTTCATTGTTCGGTTTAACAACAAGGCATACATACACAGCCTGCTGGATTCACTCTACTGTCCACTACTTGGATCAAGGGTCAGGCCAGTACACACATCATATAGATAGATCGCTTTGTTGTTTAACTCCTAATCCATTTTAATTCACAAACCCCGGGGTCTTGTCCCATGTGCACTTGAAAGTGAAAGAACGTGCGCATACCCCCAACGCCCAGTCTATTCTATCATCCCTCTGCTCTGAAGAGACGATTGTCCTATCCCATCTTGTTGTACCGCTCTCTCGCCTTATCCTGCACCGTGTTCACGTAGTCGGCGTAGCTATTCTTGGTCTTGCGCTCAGCCAGCTGGGCTGCATCACCGAGATTACCGCCCTCTGCGCCGAGACCGACACCCTCCTGGTAGGCGTTGGTCACGATCACATCGGTTCGCCCGTCTCCATTCGCGCCCAGGCCTGCACCAGTTGCCCAGCCCATCTTGGCAAGCATGCCAGCGCCCTTGGACTGGGCAGGCTTAGCTGGCGGAGCGGGCTCCTCCGGTTTCGATACTGGCTTCGGCTTGCTATGTGGTGCAGGAGTAGGCTTGGTGGGCTGGTTGTATGCATCTCGTCTCTCCTTGGCGCGGTCGCGGTACTGAGAAGCTGCTGCATCCGTCTTCTCCTTTGCCTCCTTCTGCAGTCGCTTATCTCGAGCGGCCAGCCTGGGGAGGGCAGCTTTGACCTGCTCCTCATTCGCCATGGCGTTTGCGTGGTTACGCGACTTCTCGTGGATGTTGACCTCGTCTACTGATTTGTACTTGCGCATGCAAATCAGGCACATCAGACGATCACGGTCGACGTACGAGATTGGTGTCTTCTCTGCAACATCGGCAGGTGGCTTCGTTGTATTGTCAGACAAAGCCGGTGTCTCGGACACAACTGGGTTGCTAGAAGCTGCAGGCTCAGGGGCGCCAATCTTGGAGGCTCCAGATATTGAGATCTTGATCGCAGATTGAGCTTTCGGTCCATCAGCTCCGCTCCCTGACAGCGATATCCGCAGAGGAGTTCGGTTGACGTCGCTCAGCTCAGGCTTATCGGATCCTTGGTCGTGACCGTCGCGGAGCTCATCTCTCTTTCGCTGCCACATAGCCATCTGTCCGGCCATCGGCACCATCTTCTTGGTGGAAGACGCAGGCAGACTACCATCCGCCTTGCGCTTCTTTGGCTTCTTGTCATTCCCTTCATCGGCGGGTCGTTTCGAGGCGCTCTCCCCCTCCGGAGGTTGTGTGGTGACCACCTGTTGGCTGGGGTAGACGTGAAAGTCTCGGTAGCAGACACGGATGCTTGGGTTGAACAGAGGGTTGAAGGACAAGTGGTCAATCTCAGGTGTCACCTCCCGTTGCTCAGGCACAAAGACGCCCATGTGCGTGCTAGACACAGTGACTGGGCAGGCCGCAACAGTGAACGACCTTGACTTTCGGAATTTGGTCATGGCAGCGGTGGCATCCTCCACTGTCCAAAATTCTGCAAAGCCGTACTTGAACGACTCGTTGGTGTTGACGTCGCGCATAAGGAATACGCGATGCAGGGACCCGGGCCTGGCACCGTAACCTGTCGTGTCACCAGTTGGCGCTGTCGACTTCAGCTTGGGCGCACCGTTTGAGCTGTCTTTGGGGTTCTCTGGTTTCACAAGCTCCAGGCGCTTCATGTCGTCCACCAGCATGTTCTCGTTCACGAATGACGCCAAGGGATAGACAACGAGAATCTGGGACGGCACGTCGGCAGCATCTGCCACGCCGGTAAGGCTCAGTTGCCATGCTGGTGCTGTTGTAGCATATTTAGCACTGATGTAGTGAAGCGAGCAAACCCAACTTACCGGCTTGAGGACCACCGCATATCTTGCACTTGGTCCGAGTAGAGTAGTTGGAAAAGTCACACTACCTTTGATCAGCATAAGAATTGCACATTCATAGCAGGAGACCTACTGTAGGGCAAATCCAATTGTCGCCAGGGACTCCTCGAACATCAGACTCATCGCGAGTGTCTCGGCTCCGAGCGTAGTGAATATACGCATCAAACTTCCCTTCTGGTACGTCATCAGTGGGATGCGACAATTCAACGAGAAGCTTTGGATAATGCTCTCTCATAAAGGTGACTGCATGATCGACTTCCTGGAACTGAACAAACGCCCTGCGATGTCCTATCCGAACTTGTCAGTGACGACAAACTGGAGTCTGGTTGTAGAGATCTCACCCTTTGAGGCTGACACGCGCACGTCGATCGATGGGAACTCGGCGGCAATCGAGTTGCTGAGAATACTTTCTCGCAGCTGCAGGCTCTCCAATTAGTCTTGCGAACTGATACATTGGCCGGTGATCGGATATGGAGCTCGGCGCCGTTGTTCGTGGTCAGGACAAGCAGCACGGAACAGATAACAGATGGGAGCGGTCTCCTGGACAAGCGGTTTTCCAACTCGATGACCAGAAGGTATTTCCAGGGCTTGGATTCACTTGCTCAGATCGGCAGGGTACCAACCTCGTTCGACGATATGCTGAATGGTAGACCTTCGAGGATGACGGTGTCGCTTGGCTTGCCGGCCTCGCGCGTTGGGCTGTGGGAGCGGCTGCGGTTGTCGTAGCTTCCTGACGGGGACCGAGAGTTGGGGTCATCCTTGTCTCGGTACCGGCCTTTTCCACCTCGGTGCCTCTCGTTCTCGTATCGGTCACGGCCATAGTCTTCTTTGCCGGTGTAGCCGCCATCATCATACATGCCACCATAGTCGTGCTCGTCTCGGGCATTGTGCCGGAGGCCTCGTCTCGAGTATCCATCATCGGAGCGTCCTTGTCTGCGATCGTACTCCCTGTCGTAGCGCATGTCGTCGTCCCGGTGCCGAGAGTCTCTCCCCCGTGGTTCGTCGCGGAAAGCTTGCCTGGGCGGAGACCTGGAGTGATCTCGCCGTCCCGTGGGGAAGTCAGCCGAAAAGCTCAAATCATCCATGGAGGTCCTTCTCGTGTATTCCATCACTGCCAGAGGCCCGGGTTGTGTGTTTACCCTGCCGCGATCGGTAGCCGGCGTCTCGGTCGTGGTAGTTGTCGTTTGGATTCATTCTTGGTTGGTCTCCCAGTCGAGCGCTTGCGTCTGGTGATGGTGATGGTGATGAACGCGCATAAAAGCGTAAGCGCGTACGGTGAGTTATTCGTATTCGCGCAAACCAAACGAAAGTGAACGAACAGATAAGAAGGTGAAGAAAAAAGCAAAATGGAAAGTTGTTTGTGCAAGGTCAAGTTGTTGGCAAGGCTTGGACGGGAAGAAGTAGGCTGATGACATATTTCCTAAAATGGTATAGCGCTTGTGACATGCGCTGCACGAGGCCTCACTGATGTGCATTAAACCAACATGGACACTCTCAGCATAAATGTGAATTTAGGCTGCATTTCGATTCTATTATTTTTTCTTGAATTTACGAGAATAGCATGATGTACTAGGCTTTTATTCTTCTTCATGAACCCAGCCCTCCCCAAGGTGCCGTTAATAAGAGCTACGCAAGTGTCACATGGTAAATCAGAAACTCTCACCACTCAAGAACAAGACAATATGAACCCGGGTTTTGGGCTTCGTGTCTCGGCTGTCTCTAGATCTTGCACAGAAGGCTTGTAATCGCTGCATGCGGATCCTTGGAAGGGATGCCTTGTTCCAGATCTTTTCTACAGTTTACGCATGAACCTAAGCATACTCCGTGGAGCTCTCTTCGCCTACCATGTATACTGCATTCTGAATACAATATTGCTACGGAAGTAATTCAGAATGCTATTCAGGACATTTCTTCATTAAAAAAAAAATCTCCTCTAAAACACTGCCATCCAACGTTGATTCTCCTTGGTTCGTTGTCCCCTCTTGGGTACTAGCCGTCAGAAACCCAATCAACCCAATGACATATCCTCCCACTCTTGACAACGACAACTCCGAGGCGAGCCTAACCTCCTCACTATCGCATAGACCGTAGTCAAAATGGCAGCCTCGGAAAATAATACTCAGGATGCCTGGGAACTGTCAGATGAAGGCTGCCATGTCGCCCTGACCCATGACCATCTCAACGCCCAGGCCATCATGGACCGTGTGCGCAGCCCCTCTGCGGGTGCCATTGTGCTCTTTGCAGGTAAGCAGCATCACCTCCTCACCCTTGATCAGTCATTCAACGACCGCAGGCACAACTCGTGACAACTTTGCCGGAAAGGCCGTCAAGGAGCTCCAGTATACGGCCTATCGCCCGCGCGCCCTGCGCTCCATGCTCACCATCGCGAGGGAAGTCCGGGACCGGCACGGCCTCCGCGGGGTCGCCATGATTCACCGGCTCGGGACCGTGCCCATCGGCGAGGAGAGCATCCTGATCGCCGTTTCGGCGCCGCACCGGCAAGCGGCATGGCGGGCGGGCGAAGAAGCGCTAGAGGAGTGCAAGTCCAAGGTCGAGGTGTGGAAGCGTGAGGAATTTGAGGGCGAAGAGGGCGTGTGGAGGGCAAATCGCGATGGAGTCATGGGACAGCGGGAGGAGAAGAAATGACCGTTTTCAAAGAGCGATTGGAAAAGGAAAGACTTTTGAATATAAAATTTCATTCGCTATCATCATATAAACCTTGAACCTAGACGTATCCCCCTATCGTCATGAGGTAGGTATCTCGAACCTCCCAGGCTCCCCACCTACCATGCCTCAATGCTCCGAACATTCATGCCTCCACGGCGAAATCCAACCGCTAAACCCTCATCATTGTATCATGACCGCACCGATACTCCCACCCTTGAAAAATCACACTCCTTTTCCTCACGGCAATATCTATGCCACCTTGGGTGCGTCGAGCTTCGGCGCCTCCACCTTGGGGGTTTCTTTCTGGTAGACTGGAGGTGGCTCGGTGAGGATCTCGAAGGGACAAGGAGGCGGGTTCGTGCTCCCGCAGCAACTACCAAACATCACTAGGTATGTGTAAGCTCCATTACAGATACACATCATTAAAACCTTGCGCAGCTTACCGATGTGGCCATGGTAAGCCTCCGTGAATGTGACGTCCATGCCCAACCCTTGGATCTCGATGTCTTCTGTGAAGGCGGAGGGGTAGACGACGATGCCGTACTCAGAATGGAGGATCCGCCAGAACTCGAGGGGAAGCCTGGATACTCGGTCAATTCGGTCGTAAAGGTGAGCGCATTGCGAGAGTCTTACTTGTACTGTCCACGCTTGACACAGGCGTGCATGAAAACGCAGACTGTTTCGAGGACAACGCGGCCTTGGTTGACGGCATCATCCAGCTGCTGCGTCTCGAGACCGTAAACCCGCTTGAGGCGCTCCTTGGAGCAGCGCATGGCGATGGACCACCCCTTGGCAATCTTGTCGATATCCCGCTCAGGCCACTCCGACATGATGATTAGATTTTGAGACTGATTGGAGGGGAGGGTTGGAATAAGGGCAATGATGCTGGTGTAAGTGAGCCTTGAGGTGGGATGACGATGCTGTGGTGCCAGACACTTAGCAGAGGGGTTGCACGAAAAGAATGCAAGGTGATGAAGGAGAATAAACAGGTGTGAGTTGGAAAAAATAATTGAGCAGTCTCTTTCACTGAGAACCTCTTTGATTCAAGTACCTTCGTCCTGTCCATGCAGGTGCTCACCACCTCAACGCGAGTCGCGTGGGTGGAAGCCATCAAGGTGCCTCATTCGCTCTGCGGTCCATCAGTCTTAGCAGCTTCGACTCCCCACGTCCCTGGCTAAAATCCGTCAAGGTTCGCCAATCACGGTCGTTCGAAGCAGCTCATTGACCCCCGTTTACAATCGATTGCGGCTCTGAGTCGGCGTGGGGTCCGTCATGGCTTCCATCAACCATGCAGGAGGGGGAGGGGGAGGGGCAACTTGAGGAACCCTTCTGGCCTGCCTCCTCGTCATCATGTCATGTCATGACCCATTGAGCCGGCCGATCACGGGATTATACAGAGCAAGAGAACATGGTAAGAAATGATGGAATTAGAGTAATAGTATAGTAGTGTGTGGACATGATATAGTCCGCCCATCCAAGGACATATATGTGTAGTAGTCGTACTAGTAGTTATGTACTAGGTCATCAAAGTCAGATCGCTCATGGTATCTCTTCGCTCCAGATCATTCCAGCCCATAAAAATACAGTCCATCTTGCATTCCATCTCCAGATAACCCGCCTCTTACAGGGCAAAGTTCTCGGTGTGCAAGAAAATCTCCTCCAGTTCGTCGTCGCCCCAGATCTCGGCCTGCAGCCGCGCCACCGTGTTGGCAACGCCGACTCTCATGGACGGCGGCCCGCACACAAACACCGCCGTGCGCCGGCCAAGAATACCCCGTCCATCGGGGCCACCGGTCGCCCACTCCTTGAGCATGTAGCCCAGGTCAGGTCGGCCGTACTCCACACTCCATCCTCCGTCGATCTGGTGGGGCACGGGGAATGCGAACCGCATCAAGCTCTTCTGAAACTCGGTCGGCGTGCTGGCGAAACCAAAGTCGAAGCCCGAAGGGGGTCCGAATGTCGATGTAGGTCGGGGCCGTGCGGGTTCCAGGTTGGTAGTTCGGAGATGCGCGAGCTCCGGAGCCCGGACCGGCAAGTCGTCGTCTTCCGGCCTCGGCTCTTGAGATGGTCTCGGTGGTGCGTAGTTAAAGTGAGGCGGGTTTTCAACGTTCATTGGCCTAAATCGGAATTCTTCCTTTGCAGGCTGATCGTCTTCATCAACTGCCGGTTTCTTGTCCTCGGGATAACCATAATTATCGAGCTTCTTGTACGCCTCCTCTCGATTAGTGGGTGGTGGTCCGGGGGGTGGAGGGGGGAATGAGTGAGGCTGGAGGTACTTCTGCTGGGGAAGAGCAGTAATGCGATCCTCATCCTCGGCACGGAGTTCTCGCTCACGCTCCGGGTCACCCTGAGCCTCGGACTGAATCAAGGCAGAGTTTCGCTTAGAGGCAATACCGGCCACAAACCCATCGAGCTTGTCGTGGAACATGTGGCTCAGAGCCCTGGGGTTGTTGGGTCCGGCATTGGGAGGGCCCTGGTTGAAGGGGCCTGGCGCATCCATACCAGGGCGTGCTCTAACAGCTGAGGTAACAAAGAACTTGCAAGTGACACTCTCAGGGGGAGCAGACTCTCGGCAGATGCGCAGCTCCTCACGGAACCAGTCCATCGCCTCAAGTCGCTTCAAAGCCCAGACGACAACGACCTTTTTGGTAATGGCCTTGCCATCTCGCATTCTCTTGATAAGATTCAGGAGCTGCGATACAAGCGCAGTGATACCGCTGCCTCCCGCAATGAGAATGCAGGTGTCAAAGGCAGCGAGATCACGACGCATGCCACCATAGGGGCCGTCCAGGAAAGCACGGTAAGTATGGAATGGTCCCTTCTCAATGGCCGTCTCCAGGACCCGACGAGTAAATCCTCCATATGGTCGGAAGACGAGAGTACAGTCGCGGTACTCCTCACCATACTCCGAAGGGAAGTCGTCACTGCATAATGAAGCGACGGTAAAGGGGTGGTTCTCAAAGAGAGAGATGCCCGGCATTCGGAGGTAGAAGTATTGTCCGGGCTTCCATCGCTGTTGGGTTGGGATGGTGATCTTGATGGCGTTCTCGGCCATGAGTGTGATGGCAGCCTCATCTCCAACAAGGAAGGACATGCGCCAGGGCTTGGTCCAGTTGAGCTTGAACAGCCTCAGGAAGTAGCAGAAGACCCAAATGCCAATGGTAGTCCAGAGATAGGCCCATGACATGAGGAAGTTCTTTGTGTGCCAGAAAAGGAGACCGACATAGAGGATTCCCACTGGGATGTGAAGAAGGACAAACACCTCATATGCCATTCTCCTGATGAATGGGAGAGACGCCACACAAAGCCAGATAAGGGGCACGAGGCAGGCAATGCCGGTGCCATAGATGATACCACTGCCACCAGGAAACAGGCGTTGGAACACTTCCATGCCGCCATCGTCCCAGACGGGCTGGACATAAAATGGGATGGCGTGGACGAGTGAGAGGAACAGCAGGAGATAGCCCGCCCATCGGTGGAATACGTTGAGTCGCTCAGGGCCGATACCGATAAGAATGGTCAAAAGGTTTGCCTTCATACTTGTCGCGATGATCCAAGGCGTCAAGGCAACACCAATCATACCCGCACGAATCGCCAGTGGTGGTGAGCCATACTGAATGCTCTGCCAGTACAGGGGCTGCTGCAGGAAGCAGTAAAGGACGACAAAGATGAGCGAGATGAAGACGGTGGTGAGAACGGCCAGTGACGAAAAGGTAATTCGACGTCTTCCCCATACAAAGTCCGGGATGGGGCGATAAAAGATCCAACGGAACAGAGCCAGGGTATCGTTGACAATGCTGACAGAGGAGAAGTGCGCCTTTGGTCGGAAGGCCTTCTCACCAGGCGCGTCGCCTTCGTGGAAGAGCCGTGGGCTCTGTGCGCCCGGGATTCCACCAGACATGGCATACTCTTCCTGCATGCTATACAGGTTTCGGTAATGCTCCTCCACCTCTTGCTTGTAGATGGCCTGCCGAATCTTGTCCTGCCAGAGATGCCAGACCCGCATTATGAGAACGGTGCCAATCAAGGCAAGGGCAAAGTATGACCATCCTCGGCCATATTTGCCAGACTTGTCCCAGGGGTCGACAGTTTGCGCTTGGATGAGACCGGGTGGACTTGTGGGCGTGATGGCGATTTCAATGCGCTTGACAAGGTTGGAGAAGGACCTTGAGACCCCATTGAAGGCCTCGCGGATGTGCAGGTTGGGAGCCATTTCGACCAGCGACAGAGCTCAAGGTGAGGGCGGTAAAAAGAGGCGACAAAGCGCGTTGAATGCCTTTCTCTAATTCGACATGAACGGCGAGTTATAGTATATACTTCAAGCTCGTGGGTCGGTATGTAAAGGGCCTTGGTGGTGTGAGACGATGTCGAATCGGCGCCTCCAGTTGTTGCTCTATCAATTGCTGTCCAGGTTGCGAGGGTCTATAAGTGCGCAATAGGGATAACCAGTCTATGCTACACCGAGTCGAAGAATACCAGATCCTTCGGTTGGATGTAGGAGTGACAGAGGCACGGACGATAAACGAGAGTATACAGAAACACCTTGGTGCTTGGGGGGGATTTGGGAGAGCAGAGGATTAAAACAAGAGCTACGGTGGGGGCCGTGAGGGCATGCGGCCGGATATATGGCCTCAGGCGATCGGGTCTTCACCGTTCAGCAGACAAGACTAGACCAGGGAACTTGGACAGGGTCCGATGGGAAACGGCAGATGGTGGGTGCCTCTTGTGATATGGCGGCGGCAAAGCTTGTCACCGCGAGCATGGGGTGGATAGAGGGAGGTGGGATTCGATATTTGCCATGTGGAAAAGAGCTTGACCGGTCAAATCACAGCAGGGAAGAGCTTCGACAAGCACCGTAAAGAGGCGCGCCATACTGCGCAGAATGTGAAAGGTCACCCAGCTTTTCCAGGGCAAGCGGCTGACGGAGCATCGATATTGGCTGGCGCTCGAAATGCAGTCTCCCCGCCTGTGGACCGCTAATCCGTCACACAGCCGCGAGAGCTGGCATGGTTGAGCGAGGAACAGACGCAGCCGGCGTGATGATAGTGGAGGGGAGGGTAGCATGCAGGCAAGCTAGAGTGGGCGAGGAAAGACGATGGCGGGAGGTGGAGGTCCCGGCTTGTCTGCTGGGGCCGTTGGCTGCGTGCGGTCTGCACTTTCGGGCTGGGGATCGCCGCGATGGATGGCTGGGGTCGGATTTTGTTTCCTCTTGTTTCTTCTGTTTCTCTTCATGCTCGGGGCCGTGGTTATGGGCCTCGACACTTGACAACCATCAACAACATCCATCTTGCGAATGTTATCGCAGAATGACTCGGCGCTATACACAATTTCAACAAACAAGGCCCAGACTCGTGAAAGCTGCTGGAGCCTGGGCATTGTGATTGAGTGAATCGAACGAGCAAAGCTCTCAACCGTCGTTGGCTCGTCCCAAAGCCACGGAAGATGAGCGTCTGAGAACATGGCGGGATTGGATGCGCAGGTGCATCCAAGCACAGGGTTCCTGGCACTTGCTGCGGTCCATGCATCCGTCGCCTTTCCATTCAGGACAGGTCGATTGCGGTTGGAAGCTGTTGGGGGCCGGATGGGATGGCGGAGGAAGAGGGTGCAGGATCAGGGTGGAGCTCCGAGATGCAAAGCGGTGATGAGGCTATGGGAGCCTCTGATTGGCCTAGAGACGCCGTGACGACCCTTGCGGATGTGCCATGGCTTCTCGAGCGGGCGGCAACAGGCGACTCGCGATTCGCTGCGGCCCGTGAGGGCTTTGCTGGGGGTTTAATCGCGTGCGTCGTCGATTCGTGCACCCACCGTTCCGCTTGTTTTTTCTTCATCGGCGGGCGGTTGGCCTCATTCGACGGGAGTTCGCCGCTTGTCTCGGGGATTTGATGCTCAAAAGGGGTCAGGAATCATCCGGCCACCCGTTCATCGTTCGATGCACAAAGACTCTCACCATGTCGCACGGCATGTTCCTCAAGTCTGTTGGTGATAACTCGCCTGCCATGCACCTTCGCTGCGGTCCGAAGCGGGACGGCGGCCGATGCACCATAGGACCAACAACAACAAAAGACCCTATGTTCCCTGGTCTTTTCCCCGCCCCCTCTATAGCTCGACGTCTCTTCTCGCAGCTTTGTCATTCCTTCCAGTCGAAGTTTTCTGCTGCTGAGCGCTGAATGTTCCGGTCATTATGCCGGTCACCAACCAACAGACTGGTGCACTAAGGTTGATCGTTGCTTGGATGTGAATCCTATGTGATGACATATCCGGGCTATCCGTCATCTGGTGTGGTATTGACATGCGTATCCGTAGAGTCGTGCGAGTCAAGGGTTTGTTGTCACGCGCTTACAAGTTTGTGGTCAATTATACACCCGATGGCAATATCTGATCGATATGCTCCAAGCTGTCACCAAGCTGCTTGGTGCCACTAGACATCACACTTTAGCACAACCCACCTCACTCCAGATTCGGAATCTGTGTATTATATCGCAGAGAACCCGATTCGCGCTTCTCCAACCGAGCCAATAATACCCAGTGTTATAGTGCCAGGGACGGTGGCAAGCACAATTCGGCGTCAACATGTGAAAATTGGTCTAGTTACCCTACATTGTCGATGTGAATCTGAAATTTGGAGATTCGAGTTCAGCCTCGTACCCCGCTTCGACACAATTGGCCAAAGCTTCTCCCAAATCCACCAATCAACCCCACGAGGCTGTCATTGTTTCCAACTTTTCATCATCCTCAATTGTCAAAGGCACTGAGCCTTCTCCAAAACCATTCCACCGCAACCACACGCAAGTCTTGTCGCCTAAAGGGACAGTTGCTTTCAACATGTCTCTCTCTCGCGCCACCTTTGCGAAGCTCTCCCCCCATCCTTACTTGCTTGCCAACCTTGATCCTTCCAACGATGCAGCCCCAGCTCGAAGCAATCGTCGGGCCCCGACCGACGTCCGCATCCCATCAGTGAACGCATCAAGCTTGTCGCACGCACATGGCAGCTCCCTCGTGCGCATGGGTGACACAACTGTCATCTGCGGCGTTCGAGGCGAGACAATCCTGACCTCCAACATTCCGAGCTATCGTGCCTCCAACACCGAGACCGAGCTGAAGGAGTATGATCTCCTGGTCCCAAATATCGAGCTTGCCACAGGCTGCGCCCCCCAGTTTCTTCCAGGCGGTCCGCCGAGCACACTAGCACAGACTCTCAGCACGCGTGTCTACTCCCTCCTTCACAGCTCCAAAGTCATCAAGCCTGAGGACCTGCGGATATGGCACACCCTGCCAGCCGAAAACCTTGAAGCAGACGACGAGGATCGCATGGAAGAAGACGAAACGGAAACGAAAGACGGAGAGAAGGTTGTTGTGGCATACTGGGTACTCTACATCGATATTTTCTTCATCTCGTTTGACGGGAACCCATTCGATGCTGCCTGGGCGGGTACGCTGGCTGCGCTACAAGACACAAAGCTCCCGAGAGCACGATACGATGCGGACCGAGAAATGATTGTCTGCACTCGAAAAGACCCAATTCCCCTCACCATCACCAGTATCCCAGTTGCTTGTACTGCAGCTGTTTTCACTGGCAAGGAGACAGACCGACCCACTGACGGCAAATTCTGGATGCTTGCCGACCCCGACAGGCTCGAAGAGTCACTCTGCGACGAGAGTGTGACTATTGTGGTGGACTGCAAGGACGGGGATATGAGGATCCTGTCCATCTCGAAGCACGGAGGCACAGCCTTGACTCCCCAGCTTCTCACATCGAAGCAATTCTTGAGTTGGGCAACGAAGCGGTGGGAGGGGGTCAACGCGGCAATCACTCAGTCATAGAAAAATGATACCCCAATACAAAGATGACAATGCAACATGGACTACTAGGAGTAGCCGTTTAGATCTACAGCTTTGGCACTTCATGCTTGGTTCTGGTGAAGAAATGTGTCAAACCATTCGAACCACCCTTTCAGACTTTATTCTAGGGCAGTAGATACTGGCAGACAAATTACTCTACCACTCAGAAAAGTGAGTAGTAATGAAACTACTCACGCCGCAGACAATGTTCCGCCAGGGGAGGTAGACACTGCATAGAGGGCTGAGCGGATGATGAGAAGAAAAAAAGAGAAGAGAAAATCCGACGTCAATTTCAGTTTAATTGAGGTCCCGCGCACGGACCACGGAACCGAACCCAGCCCCACCTCGGCCTTCAAATCTCCGCGTCGCAAGTAAAAGTCAGACTCAACTTCCTTCTTCCTTCATCCTCATTCTCCCTCACCATGGAATCCCTCTCAGACACCCTGTGGGATGTAGTGATCAGCGGCACTGGGCTACAGCAGTCCCTACTCGCCCTGTAAGCTTTGGATTCCATCGTCGAGACTGTCGTGTGCCTTGATCAGACTGACCCAGCCTTCGTTGCTCGAAGAGCTTTGTCGCGTTCAGGCAAAAACATACTCCACGTCGATCCCAACGACTACTACGGGGGCTGCGAGGCGGCTTTCAGTCTCCAAGAGGCGGACGAGTGGGCTGAAAAGCACAGCTCTTCCGACAACGGGAGATTGTTTGCTGTCGCAGAGGTCAAGCGTGATGCCGACAGTCCAGCTTCGGCACGATCTTACAGCTTGGCCCTCGCACCGCAGCTGATACACTCGCGATCGAAGCTGGTAACACAGCTGGTCGACTCGAAAGCGTTTCGTCAGATCGAGTTCCTCGCCGTCGGATCCTTCTACATCTACCAACCACCCTCAGAATCTTCCCCGACCCCTTCGCTCAGCAGGATCCCCTCGACTCGAGAAGATGTTTTCTCAAACACATCTATACCGGCCCGGTCCAAGCGGTCCCTGATGAAGTTCCTCAAGTTTGTGCTTGACTATGAGTCGGAACCTCAGATCGATGTGTGGGGGCCTCGCGCAGACGAGCGCTTGGCAGAGTTTTTGGCGTCCGAGTTCAAACTTGATGCTACACTCCAGTCCTACGTCGTTACCCTGACGTTGAGCCATGACGGGAACATCTCTGTCAAAGACGGTCTTGCGACCATCAGCCGCCATCTAACATCCATGGGTGTCTTTGGACCTGGCTTTGCTGCAGTCTACCCTAAATGGGGTGGCCTTTCAGAGGTGGCTCAAGTGGGCTGCCGGGCTGCTGCTGTCGGCGGCGCAGTCTACATGCTGGGCTCTGGCATTCGGGATTTGCAGAAGCCACAGTCTGATCAGGCGGATGCGCCATTGGCACTCACCTTTACTAACGATATCGAGGTGAAGGCCAAGCTGATGGTCCAAGGCAACGATGAATCGGACCCAGAAAACCGCCGAATCAGCAGGGTCACCGCAGTGACCAAGTCTGACTTGTCGGCTCTCTTTGAGCTGCTGACCGAGGGCGCTCCCACGCCAGCTGTTGCAGTCGTTGCCTTCCCAACTGGTTCAATCTCTGACGAGGATGGAAAACCCTCAGAGTATCCAGTCTATGCAATGGTGCACTCGAGCGACACAGGGGAGTGCCCTACTGGACAATGTGAGTTTCACCTTTCTTCCTGTTCTGTCTTGCGCTTGCTTTGGTGTTATGATGATTCACATACCGAATACTTATCTACATTGTCTGAATTTCATTGACGATCATTATCTCTGACAACCTGATACACACCTTCACCTTCCAATCTTTGTTTGTTGTATATGCTTGCATGACATACCGCTGACAAATGATATTAGATGTCATCTACCTGAGCACCGTTCGTACATCGTCGGCCAAGATCGTCCTCGAAAAGGCCTTGTCGTCGCTTCTCGCTGCTGTGGCAGACGGCCAAGAAGCCCCTCCTTGCATTTACCAGCTGTACTATGAGCAGAGTATTGGCGCTAGCACCCTGAATGTAGACGGCAGTGTTGCTACCTTTTCGTCCTCCTTGTCGAGCCTTGCTTTCGATGATTCCCTACTGGACTCTGTTCAACAAGCCTGGGAGTTGGTCGCAGGTGGTCCCGGCCAGGACGAGGCGGAATACATGAAGTTTGAGGATCGAGAAGGCGGAGATGATGACGATGCTTACGATTAGATAATGTCTTGACGCATAATGAAATATGACTTGAATTCTTCTCTCGATGTGAATGATGAATTGATCATGAAGGCTATCTTGCCTGCCTTCAGCCCACGCACTTGAATGCTGTCCATTTACCCGTTGCCTGGTTGTCCCATGACCCCAAATCGCCCACTTGAGCTGATCCCACTTGGTATCCGTATTCTTTGACCGTTTCCCCAGGCAACTTGTTGATCCCGATATTCCCCATATTGCTGCAACCCGAAGCAGTCTTAAAACCCCAAAACAACATTCCCATTTGTTCCCCGAAAATCAAAGCAGCCCAGCCCATGTCATGATATTCCGCAGAGACATGTCCCATCAACGTCGTGTATTCGCCAGTCCCGGCAATTTGTCGCAGATGAAAACAAAATAGAAAAGAATGAGGTATATCCCGGAGTTCGAAAAGAGATCTAGGCCAGTTCGTCGACCATGTCGTCGTCCTGCTCAGGAAGAGTCAACCCAATGCGAATCGTACCAAAGGGTTGGTTCTCGGCGATGCCATCCTGTTCGACAGCGAGGGCGCTCTTGGTTGCAAGGGTCAGGACATGCATGAAAGCCTCCGAGATGAACTTTCTCGCACTGGCTGGGTCCTCAAGCTCGTCGGTGAGGGTGTCAAAGTTGATCCAGCGGCGGTCGACCCGATCGCGAGAGCGGGTATAGCCCTTGGCCTGGGCTTGAACTGTAGCATAACCGAGGAAATCAAGGGCAGAATTGTCGAGACCCTGTGTAGTGTTCTGTGTGTCGTTACCAGCAGGGAAATCTAGACCATCCAGAAAACCATCGTGCCCGATGGCATCGTTCTGAGAGTGAAGCTGTGAGAAGTCATCAGAACCATAAGGCAGACCTGGAAGATCGCTCCAACGTTCAATAGAGCGAACGGCACTTCCACGACCAAGGAGGGGGCTGGGGGCAGGAATATTCTTCTGCACACTTCCGTGTCCTCGGATGGATGAACCGGGAGCAACAGAGGGAGGGCGACTCCAGGGAGCCATGGAGGAAGAGTGTCGATCCTCGATAGCTTGAACAACCTCCATGCCTATCTCAGGGGCTATGTCGTCGTCGGGAATGATTGCACTCATACCGTCACCCAGACCGCGCCCCATCTCAGCACCACCATCCGTCTTTTGGCGAACACGTCTCTCGTCACCCTGGTCTTCTTCGAATGCTTCGGCAGAAACACGACGTCGTCCACGGGACTTGGGCTCCTCTTCCTGCTCAGGCTCATTTCCCTGAAGACGGGCCAGAAGCGACATGCCAGAAAAGTCCTCTACGAGTGGATGATTGAACCCTGCGAGAGTTCTCCCAACGCCTGCAATGCCGTTGCCGAAGAGGAAGGCCTTGGCATTCTTTCGTGCTTGAGTTACAGTCGTTGTCGGGACTGGCTTTCGGCTTGCCTCCATGTTGGCAAGATACTTGACAGACCAGCTGCGAACCTCTGCCGAGGGGACATAGTCTCTCTGGTCAACCATGCGACACAGCTTGCGACGTCTTCTCCGACGAGCAGGGGCCTGGGCCTGCTCGGTCTCAACTGATTCGGTGGTTGGAATAACTGAGGAGGTGGACTTTTCAGCACGACGACGCTTGGGAAAGGGTTCCGCATCAGGCAGCGCATCTTCTCCCATGATGACCACGTTTTCGCCACCGACCTGCTCCTTCTCAGGACCAGGACCAGCGATGTTGTCCTGAGGTTGAAGGTCGAACTCTCCCAACCCAGGAAGAGGCGGGAGCTCTGGCTCAGGCTCGCCAAGGCCAATGAGGTTGCCGTCGGCGTCGAAGTTGAGGAAGACACCAGAGAGGCCCTCAAGCTCATCTCCACCGAAAGGATTGAAGTCTGTCAAAGGATCCTGCTGGTTGAAAGGCTTCGCAAAAGGAGAGTCTTGGTTGAGGTCAGTTGGAAGACGGTAGCTGCCTCCCGAATGCGAAGACTGCGGGAGGTCGAAGCCCAGCAGTGAATGGTTTCTGCCTGAGGAGCCGGTGACTCGAGTCAAAGGAGTCATCTGGGAGACATTGTGCTGAGAAGAGAACTTGTTCGAAAAAAGGACCAAGTCGTTGGCGCTGGTGAGCAGATCAGGGTTTGGCACGCTGTTGGAAGGGTCGAAGTTCGGATCATCCTGCAGAGTGATATTGTGACGCCTTGGACGGTTAGTGAAGCTTGAGAGATGGGAAGAAATGGCAGCTTACTTGGTCTTGCCTGCACGCGGGTCCGTTTCATTTGTTTGCATGACTCGAAAGAAGGTCATCATGTCGGCCTGGGTCTTCTCGGCGTCTGAAAGAACATAACGACACTGCTGGGCAAACACGCGAGAGACGCCATAGAGGAGATTGCCCTGAAGACGCAGAGCCAGAGGGGCCCCGGGATGGATGATGGTCTCGCATGCCTTGGGGACGTCGACCTCTTGGATGGCCTTTCTGGTCACCTTCTTCTGACTCGTATTGCCGACCGTGGCCACCAGCCTGAGAAAAGATCAGTAAAAATCAAGGAGAGGGGAATAGAGAATGTAGACCAGATGGTAGCGACCCCATACTGGGTGTTGCTGAGAACTAAGAAGGGAGTTAGCAGCAGGCCAAGGGCGAGTGATACTGAGCCGACACACTCTCGTGGCTATAGAACATGGTGCTCTGCCTTGCTCATTCGAATACTTGAGTAGCCGAAGAAAGTCCCAGAGAATAAAGATAAGTAAAGAGAAACCAGAGCCCGTCAGCGTGGTTCTATCGAACCCCTTGGCCGATGCCCCGACGAGATGCTGGTCGTGATGCTGGAGGATGCTGGCGTGAGGTTTTCGGAGAAGCCGATTGAAGAGGAGGAGAGGGGAAAACGCGAAAATTGAACGAGTAAAAAATGTCACGCGTCACGATCAAGTGCGAACGAGGTTCATTGGAGGCGGGTTTTGGCAGCTGGCCGTCAGTGTCAAGCAGCTGGCAGTCGAGGCAGGAGCGACTGGGACCTAAACTCGGCGTGGATAATGCATTTGCCTCACTATTGTCAACTCAATTAACCAAGAGGAAGACATAGTTCCCTTCTTTTGGAAACCCAGTTATTCACGCATTTAAATACTAAACGATTCTATTTCTTAAACCCCTTGGTCCTAGTGGCTATGCCTTTTGAACCCAGGTCTCAGTTCTGCTTGATCTTCGCACCTTCCAGCTGCCAGGAGTTGTCATCCTAAGGTTTAGGATGAGGTTTACCTGAAGCAGGGCTCACCCCACTCATTATTCAGCAGCACTAAACCGAATCTCCCAACTCACTTACATCTGCTGCCGATATCACAACCTCATCTTCCACTCCTCCTCGTCACATCTTGGAATTGTCTTGCTTGATGAGTCCTCAAAACGTCCCGCCTTCCATCAAGCAACCAACTCAGGTTCCGTGGTCTAGTTGGTTATGGCATCTCGTTAACACCGAGAAGGTCCCCGGTTCGATCCCGGGCGGAACCACTCTTTTTGCCCTCCTTACCTTTTGTCCCTCATAGGTTTAAGAATTGCTGATCTTTTTGATTGTCTTGAAGTGGCAGTACCCGAGTTTAGCACATTACTGACATTTCTTGGAAATAGCACGCTTATTGAACAGAGGTGTTGCGAGTCTGTGACATTCAACTACTTCTACGCCGTTTTGTGGCCCTAGTTGATAGAAGCCATAAACCAGAGCATGCACTCGGGCGTTCTATGATGGTGATCCTCGTTAAGAGTTGTCACCACATGAATCGATCTAGTCCTAACAAGAAGTCTCCCGGAGTACCACCTTACTTGTGGGTGGTTCGAAGGCCAGTTCCGCTGGCAATCAAGGCAGCGCAGAATCCAAGCAAAGCCACTGCAGTCGAAGCTCCGAAAGCGTACTTGAGACCATCATAATAGACAAGACGTGCCTTGAGCTGGATATCCGGCGGGAGGTGGCGGATAGAGTCGACCGAGTGTCGGATTTGATCGATGATCTAGGAACACAGTGATCAGCATTTACACACACTACCGGCTTAGCTGACATGAAAAGAAAAAGGGCGTACTCTCCATTTATCTGGTACCTCGCTCAGTGCGTCCGGCAACCGGACGCTGAGCGTAGTTTGCACAATGGCCGAGGTGACTGAAACACCCCAAACGGTTCCTAGGGAGCGGATGAGATACACGGTTGAGGCGGTGACTGCATGGTCTAGGCGTACCCTGTTAGCTCAATGGAGGTTTTGTTGAGAACGGTCTACTTACCGGCATGATCAAACGAGGCAAGAGAGGTAAAGAGAATACCCGGGTAAATGATGCCCTGACCAAGGTTTGCAGGAAAGACAAACACAAAGTACTTCCACGTGGAGTCCTCGAATCCCAACGAAGTCACCAGAGCGTTGCCCACGACCATGAGCAGAGCCCCCGTGCGAACAAGAGCAATCAACTTGCCCCAGCGGGACATGACGATGCCAGCGATAACACCGCCAATCGGTGTGGCAAGCGAAGGGATCGCGAGCCGAGCGCCGGCTGTGGTGGCTGAGTCGAGTAGAACGACTTGGAAGAAGAGCGGGAGCATGAAGAGATACTGAACGACCAGTCAGTGACAAGCAAAGCAGGTGAATACTTTCTACTCACACCGTAAGCGGCCATACCAGCACACACGTTTGCTGCTTGCGTTGCTATAGGCAATCTCCCCTGGAGTAAACGGAGAGGGATCACCGGGATAGCACTCGTTTTCGCTTCAACTAGGAGAAACAAGGCGAAGAGAGCAACACTACCAGCCAATGAGCCAATCACCCAGGGGCTAGTCCAGGGCAATTCATTGCCTCCAAGGCTCAGACCAACAAGCTGGACCGAGACGGCAACTACTAGCAGCAATGAGCCAGAGAAGTCAACCCTCTTCCAGACGGCACCCAGTCCGCTGTCAAGAGAGAAACCTCCGGGTTGGTTGGCGACAACGAGAGCTCCAATAACAAATGCCACAATGGACACTGGAACTTGGAGGAGGAAACACCATCGCCAACCAATGTGGTCTGCGATTGAGCCCCCGAAAGAAGCTCCGGCGATGGCCCCGAAGCCGAAGATGCCATTTTGAAGGGCTTGGTACATTCCACGCTTCCGAAATGGGATCATGTCTGAGTTGACTATGGTAGCTACAGGGTGTTAGTCTCCGTGCTATCAGGCATGTTCAATTCATAGACTCACCCATAGTCATCAATCCTCCACCGCCAAAACCCGTCAGTGCCCGCATGCAGTTGAGAAACACCACATTGTTGGCTACACCGCACCCAAGGCATCCGGCAGCAAAGGTAATGGTTGAGATAAAGAAGCACAGACGACGACCAAAAATATCAGAAACCCTTCCGTATAGAGGTTGGAAGGCAGTGCTGGTGACAAGATACGACGTCGTCAGCCACGATGCCGTGTTGGCGGCGTCAAACTCGGAGCTGATGACGGCGTAGGTTGCGGCGGTGATAGTACTGTCAAGTCCGTAGAGAAACACATTGGACATGATGGCCAGTTGGATCCAGATGAAGCCCCGTGGAGGTTTCCATGAGTCCTCATCCGGGGCGCGGAGGAGGGGCTGATCCTCACGGGCCTCGACGTTGTCTGTAGGGTTCAAGACCCCAGGCGAAGGAGAAGAATTTCTCATGGCGAGATGATGTAATTTTAGAGAAACGAAACTGAACGTTGAGACTGATAGGATATCGTATAGTCGAGTTGAGACGAGATTGTGGGCTTCAACACTCTCACAGCAACTTGTGCGTGCGACTAAAACCTAGACACCCAATGCCGAGAACCGTGGGGCATTTAACGGGTCATCGGTAATGAATTGATAGATCGGTGTGACTCTACTGTTAGCACATGTCGAAATCTCTTGTCCGAATCACGTATTCGAGGTTCCGAGAACCGGTGGACCCTCCGAAACAGGGATGCCAAGACGATACTGTACTACTGCATCAACTCGGATGTCGGTGATGCTACTGTATGGGTGATGACCAATTGATCCAATTGCACTTCTACGGTAGCGATTGGGAAGCAATTCCAGCTTGGTAAATATGGAATTGGTAGTTCCTTAACAATCATTAAACATTGGCTCAACCCAGTAGTTGAGGATGGCTACCTTGGTTGAATCCGAGTCTGAACTGATGCGTCTATCTCACTATTTTGGAAAGCAAGACGATGTAATGGTGACATTACCAAGCTTCTCTTGGACCTCATGCAAGAACTCGCTAGGCCCAACCTCACCTCGACACGTCACAGAGCCTGTGCATCTCAGCGTAGTCTCCTTTGTAGTCATACAGATTGCATGGAATCACGCAATGTACCATCTCAGGCATTGGCACAGAACTCAATATTTATTCCCTCACCAAGAATGGCGATCTTTCCCCGCTTATTGATCTTTCAATTGTCCAATAATCTCTTTGGTTGAGTAATGGCGTGCTACCTCTTCTACAACTGCGACATTGCTCGCTCGCAGACTTATATATCGCCACAATGCCAGCGAGAACAACATCTCACTCACAACTTAATCAAGTTTACAACTCCAACATCTTGCTTACTTTCTTGACTTCAATCTGAAAACTAGTGGTGGACTTCGGGCTCGTAGGCTGCATCAAGGTGAATGTACCTTTTCTTGGACGAGATGGAGATCTGGGCCGCTGACGCTGCTAGCAACGCTGCTTCATCTCCAACATGAAGCGCTCTCTCTGCAACTTGGCTGCTGCTTCTCTGGCCTTGGTCCCTCTCGCCGCGGCCGACTGGCAGTTTCGCTCTCGTCCTGACCTGGCACCCCCTCGTCTCAACATCACCATTCCTGCTACGGACGAGGTCGAACCAGGATATCTCTTCGTGGCCCCCTTTGCTGGCTACCCAGACACGCCTACTGAACAACATGGCCCACGCCAGGCAGGTCCTTACATCTTCAGGGACAACGGCGACCTTGTCTGGTCTGGCTATGGTCTCTACAGTATCTGGGCCACCAACTTCCAAGCCGGGCGCTGGAAGGGAAAGGACATCCTCTTCAGCTTTGAGGGTGACCACAACGCCGGATACGGCCATGGCCATGGGCACATCACCATTGTGGACCAGCATTATGAGACGATCCGTGAGCTGCGTGCTGGGAACCACAAGTTGGTGGACAAGCACGAGTTCCATATCGTCAACGAGGAGACTGGTCTTATCCAGATCTATCAGCCTGTGCCTCGAGATCTTCAGAAATGGGGCGCCAGTCCAGAGCAGCAGTGGATTGTGAATGCCATCATTCAAGGTTTGCACCAACTGCCAAAACCCTGGTCTCTGTTTGTATTAATTCAACTATAGAGCTTGACATTGCCACGGGTAAACTCCTATTTGAGTGGTCCAGTCTCGACCACGTACAGCCAGACGGTACTTCACCATTTAATAAGAAGAAAAAAACCCATTCTTATACTGACCTTTCACAGAAGCAGTCCTCCCCATCAACCCCGGCCAAGCCGGCTCTGGCTACAACAGCTCCGACGCCTGGGACTACTTCCACATCAACAGCGTCGACAAGGACGCCGAGGGCAACTACCTCATCTCAGCCCGCGACGCTTGCGCCGTCCACAAGATCAACGGCACTGATGGCTCCATCATCTGGCGTCTTCATGGAAAGCGCTCCGACTTTTCCGTCCCTGACGACGCCAAGTTCTGCTTCCAGCACCACGCCCGCTGGCTCTCCCAAGAAGGTGACGTCGAGGTCATCAGCCTGTATGATAACAGCGCACATGGTACCGAGCACAGCGGAGGTTCAGAGGTTCATACGGCGCCCACAAGCAGTGGCAAGATTCTCCGGCTCAACACAACCTCGTGGACAGCCGAGCTGGTTGCGGGCTACTTCCCCCCTGACGACCTCCTTTCCAAGTCGCAGGGCAGCACCCAGGTTCTTCCTGGCGGAAACGTCCTCGTCAATTGGGGATCTGAGGGAGCTCTGACTGAGTTTACAGCCGACGGAACGCCCATCTTCCATGCCTACGTGGACTCGGGCTTTCTTGGCGTCGGTGCTGAGAATTACAGAGCTTTCAGGTACAACTGGACCGGCCTTCCCAACGAGACGCCCGCCATTGTGGCACTCCAAGGAAAGGAGGGCACCAAGGTGTATGTTTCTTGGAACGGTGATACCGAGACGGCTTCGTGGAGGTTCTACGCCGTCACTGACGAGTATGGCTCTCGAGACTTCCTTGGCGAGGTGAAGCGGACCAGCTTCGAAACAAGCCTTGTGACATCCAAGAGCTTTGACAGTGTCGCAGCCGAGGCTGTTGATGTACACGGAAGGGTCATTAGCTCCACGGCTTCTGTTCTTGTTGAGGCTGAAGTTCTTCCAGCTCAGCTTGTCAACGCAAAGGGCCAGAAGCCACTGGGCAGATACAACGCCTTGGGAGCAGACCTCTGAAGCCAAACCCTCTAATTGTGCCCAGTAACGGGCCAAAACAACAAAGACATTCATTGCAATATCAGGAAGACGGGAGCTCGCGTCACAAGCCTAAACGCTTGAACCGGGTGGGGGAGATGGCATCGCCTAGTACATGCCACTGGTGATTGTGGAACGCGCGTGTGATTTTGCTTTATTTGTTTTATGTACCCGACAATCCTTTAACTTAGATAGATCATCAAGTCACTCCTTTGCCAAAGATGATTGTGTTTAATGACGTCACCTGCCGAGTTGTGTGGACAAGGCGTACCGGGCCAAGAGCTTAGAAAGAGGGTCAAATTCTACGATATTCCTTTTCTTTCTCCAATACTCGCGAGGGAGAACGACAAGAAACGCTACTCCTTGGAAATATTTACAATTAATCGTTGATATAAAATTTGACGATCATCCACGTGCTGATTCTCGTGAGAGTCTTGGTGGGAGGTTTCACGACTGACTCGTCAAAAGAAGAATGACCAAAAACGGCAGCTGTCGGTCAAACAATGCAGGTCCCGGGTTTTAGTGTCTCTAGAAGGTACCAAATCCCGGAGCTTATGCGCCGTAGAAACTGGGGTAAAAAGCGTGCCTACGATGGATCATGGGCATGACGTTGACGAGATGACGTCGTCGATTCATCACGATGTGGCCAGGTGCCAAACGCTGCACAATGGCAAGAGGGGAACAACTGAGAACCTTGAGTATAAATAATTCGTCTATCCTTTCACTGATTCTCTGATTCTTCACTCTCAATTCATCAACATCAAAGCTTGACAGGCACATCTCTTGCACTTACACAACACACACACACAACCACACAACTTCACATCCAACATGCCTCGCCAAGGAGACGGTTCTTCCGACAACGGCCCCTTTGAGGCCGCCGAGCACAACATTGCCCACGGCGTCGGCAAGCCTGACGTGAGTGCTCCCTCTTCAACACTCAAAAGATGACTGCTAACACACAACTCACAATAGTCCGACCGAGTCGACCGCGCAGACAAGACAGCTCCCCTCCCCGAGGGAAAGGATGAGCACGGCATGGGCCTCAAGGACGCCAACGCCAGCGGCGGACAGAGCCAGGGCATCAAGCAGGGCAAGGATGTCGGGCAGGGCAACTAGATGTGGTGATGGAGAAGAAGATACCTCTAGCGATCTGCACGTGAGTGCGTCATGACGACATGAATTAATTACAAGAAAGAAGTCAAAAGCAAAGAAGCTTGTTTCTCATCTGGTGAAAGGTGATTGACTGCGAGGATGTGATGCCCTAGAGAGGTTACTGTTGTTGCTAACTGGGGCTTTAAGCGGCAAATATCGATAGCGAGAGCCCTCCGGTGTTCAACTAACAAGACAAAGTGAGGTGCACTGTATTCCGGTAAAATCGTCTGGCCATTCTGACTTTCTCCAGGCTTTCTCGAGTGTCAATCGATACCTCTCCTTTGGTTCTGCAGCTGCCAAGGTTAAGAGCCATGAATCGATGTCAAAGAAGCATCGAGATTCAACCAGCCCCACAATACCCACCCAGCCACAAACCCCACAGAGTAGACAGATGAGCACGTGCCCCTGAACCCGCCAAAAAAGAAATGAAATGACTCAAAAACTCCACGCCACCACCGATATAATACGAAATAATCACAAACTCGTCCAGCAAACAACCACACCAAGCGGTTCTTCACCGCTTGCTCGGTCTGGTGGTCTAGTGGTATGATTCTCGCTTAGGGCAAACCCGAAAGCAAGCTTGCGAGAGGTCCCGGGTTCAATCCCCGGCCAGACCCTTCCTTTTGTCATTCGTTACGATGGTTTCCCTTTTCTTTTTGGTTCCAGGACCAATTGGTTGGTTGGCATTGATGGTAGTTACTCAGTGGCTGAATCTCGGCTTGCGACGACGTCCGTGATGCTCCTCCTCCTCTCCCGTAGACCGTCCTCCACTCATCTCGTATCGTCTCGGCTCCCTTCTCTCAACTCTATCATAAGCATACCGACGTCTCTCCCTCTCTCTACCAACAACTCTAGCCCCATCATCTCCTCCTTCCAAGTCCCCCATGACCCGTAACCAGTCCCGAATCCTCCTTTGCTCATCGTTGTGGTGTCGTCGTCGCTTGGCGGGATGATGAATGGCATCCTCTAATGGAGGGACTCCTCGCTCCTCCTGCCAGGTGCCTACTCTCCTGCTGCGTCTCTTGTCCTTCTGTGCGGTGGGTCGAGTGTGGTCCTTGTCAGGGCATTTGCAAGGGGGTTCACGGTCTACCCTACATTCTCGACAAGATTGATGATTGTCGCCGCAAAACTGTCCAAAGTTGTCAGTAACCATGCCAATTGAGATCGAAGCATCATGTCTTGCACTTACAACGTTGACTTGGTTGCCAATGGCGCTGTTATTACCCTCTTGTCGAGTCTTTGTTGGTGCGTAATCTCCATCACAGCAACATGGGACATCTTGACCATAACTCCACTCCGACCATGAACTCTCACTCTCACTCTCCCAGCAGGTGTCGAAAGCCCCAGACACTGAGCAAGGCACCGGACGCGCGCTGCGGCATCGAGGCCGTGCTCTTCTGCCCCCTGGACTAGCCAGTTCGTTCCAGCAGTCGTCAAGTTCAGCGATACCATCAGCCATTGTTGCAAGGTTTAGTCGTGAATAGCGTACTTCGTAAAGAAGACAAGATTACCGAGAGATTACAATGAGACCAAATGCCTCTGATAAAGAAAGAAAGGAGACTGCAATTCCTCTCCCTGGCCATGTTTGTGTCGTACTCGACGCCTGAACGTGCGGCGACGATCAAGGACAGATGCAGAAGATGGGTATGACAGACTCCGACTCTCGTTGAGCGAGTGACCTGATTACTCTAAATCTATTTGCACAGGAAGACGTCGACGTCGACGGGGAGTTTCATCGTTACGTGCTCGCGTGCTGCGGCCGCCCATGTAACCATCTCGGCCTCACTTGCCCAACACAGTGAGCGAGCGACTGGATGTAGATGACTCTCCAATATCCTTGTGTATCCCCCCTTGTGCGGACCATGATGCGCTGTAATCAAGAAAGAATCAAAAGAAAAAAACATGCTCGACTACCCAACCAACCCAACGCCGTCATGATATGCGCCGCCAGATGCTGCCCGCCGGGGTGATGTGATATCCCGGCCATTCGTCCTCCACCTGTATATTTTCGTCGAAATTGGGATTAACCGACGGCGCCTTTTTTTATGCATTTGTCCCTTTCTTTAACTTTGCGTAGCCCTCGGATGTATGCCCCATGCGGCTCAATTCGTACTCGAGTTCGCTTCCTCGCGTAGATTCCTCCGCCATTCAGCAAGATCGTCCATCCCCTCCAAACTTCCTCTGCGACCCCAGTTTCTGGGCTGTCTCTTGAGGAACGCACCAACGGCACCGAGGTAGCCCTCGTGGCGCAAGAAGTAGGCCTGCTTCTCACCCTTACTCCAGAACTTGATGGCATAGCTCAGAGTGTTGATGGTCTGGCGGTGGCCACGAATGAATGACCCGCCAAAGTAGATGTTGGAGAGGTTGTGGATTTGTGACTGCAGGTAGGCGATTTGGCCGATGTTATTGGAGATGGCGTATAGAAGGGACCGCGAGACGTCGGCACCCGAGAAGGATGCATCGCCAGGGTTGGACGAGCCAGAGTCCTCTGCCGCAGACTCGGCCTCGCGCTTCATGCGGAACACCTTGCCAAACGAAGAGGCAATCGTGGTACTCTTGAGCCCGATCTTGGCGTAATCAGTGCCGTAGATGTCGCCCACCAGCATGTCCACCTTGGTGTTGTCTCCGTGCGCCGCCTGCTCCAACATCTCGTCAAACGTGCGAGCACCCGTCAGTAGAGACAGGAGACCCCAGAGAGTACCGCCGCCCAGCGAGGTACCGCCTACTCGCTGGTGTGAACGCGGCCCTGTAACCTTCAAGAAGGAAACGCCCGAGCCAATATTGACGAGAAGATAGGGATAGATGTTGTCCTGGGGTTCGACAAAGTGCATGGGGTCCGTCTCGGAGTAGGTAAAGACCTCGCGGGGAATCTCGGTGATGAAGAAATCGAGGCCTGCAAGTTTCGACAGTTAGCGCAAGTATAGAGGATTAGTTCAATACGACTCACCAATAATGAGGCACTCCATCTCTTCCTCCCTCGACACATCCACACCCAATGCATCTCGAATCTTGTCGTAGAACTTGAATGCGCCACCGCCTGTGGCCATGACACACAGCTCGCCGGGTTGTGATCCATTGACGAGCTGGTTGTCGCGCAGGTGCCGCATAAACTCGACAAAGTCGTCGATGCGATCCGTCTCGAAGCTTTGAAAGTTCAATCGGCCGCCGGGGTCGGTCGAGTCGACCTCGCGCGAGAAGTAGACGAGCTTGGCCAGCGATCCGCCAATCTATGAATACAATGCGCCGTTAGCCCCGCGCTTCTTGTTCTTCTTTAGGAAGGAATACATACGTCGATCGCAATGTGGCTCACCACGGCCGTGTGGTTCGGCAACCGGATGTCGCTCGTCTCTGGATGCGTTGGACTCACGCGGCCATTGACGGAAGTCAGCCCTCCGGCCGCGGCGCTGGTACCCGAGGCCGGGGTGGCCGTGTCCGGGTCGACGATGAATGCGCCCTGGACATTGATCTTGACGCTGCCGGGGCGGTTGATGGTGCTGTCAATCTCCTCGGTCGACGTCATGGTCCTGAGTCGGCGCTTTGGGTGCGAGGGCGGAGCGGGGCCGGACCCGTTCGGAGTGTCGACAATGGCCTCCTCGTGGTCTGAGGCAGGCGTCATGGTGGTTGAGTTCTAGTTGTTGAGGTTCTTTTATTGCGCGCAGAGGTAGGTTCGTTGAATAGAGGGGTGATGGATGGATGGATGGGGTGGTGGAGTCAAAGGGTCTAGGAGGCGCAACGGTCCTCGGTGATGGCACGCGAGAGCGTTGAGCAGCGCAAGTCAATCTAGGTTAATATGATACAGCCGACAGTCGAATATATGACCAGACGGGAGTGAATAAATATGTGAAATTAAGGAGAAGAAAAGAAGCAAGGCCTTGGACGGGCTGTGGAGGGGTTATCAATCGGATGGGGAGATTGAACCATGGGATGGGATGGGGGTCATAAGTCGTTGACTGTGATCTTTATCGATAACGAGGCTACCGTCAGTACCTAGGTCCGTCCCCATGGATGATGGATCCATCCATGTACAGTAATTCATCATTTTCTCCAAAAGCCGGTGGGCCGAGGCTCCGAGATGGGGGGTTCTCTCTTTCAAGGCCGTCCCTACCCTTGGATCCTTGGGGAAAGCTCCATTCCTCTCGGCTTCCCCAGTCTATTAATTCATTTTAATGGCGCGTGCTCTCAACAAACGCCGCCCGAGCACACACACAACGAGGATGCTCCTTTTCTCCGGGCGACGTCCATTGTCATATGATCTTCACTTCTTGCCCCCCTTATCGCCCTGTTTTCACCTTCACTCAACTCACATTTACATTCACACTGTAGCCTCAACATTGCCTCACCACTTACACAGTCCCTCTGCACGTACAGTAATCCCGATGGCCCGGGTTGTGCGGTGCATTGGCAGAGGGGCCAAGGCTGCATGAGGCGGGCGGGCAGCTTATGCCGATGCCGAGCTTGGGCCAAATGCCGGAGTCGGCTCTTGTCACGGAATTAACAGACGGGGCATGGCATCCGTGATATGCTTGGTTTGAGCATCAACAACAAATGAATATCTTTTGCACCTCTTTAGCTGCCTCTAATTATATCCTACAAGGCCTCTAGACCTCGAGACGCAGACAATTACCCGTACCTGACCTGACTCCAGTTGACTGACTGCCAAGCAAACAAAACTACCAGGGTATCCCTCTCCAGCGAATTACCAAGACGACAAAGGAAATCAAAACGATTGTAGACTCCTAAAAGTAACCTCCCCCGGGAATGGCCACAAACACTGCCGTCGCAACCCCTCCGAAGAGGACTGAAGCCAGGATCGCCTGGATGAAGATGGTATCTTGGATCTGTCGCAGTGCCGGCTCCTGGATCCAGACCTCGCGGTCAAACACCTTGCGGACAATGTTGCGCTTCTCATACTTGATGATCCATGGCTCATCCTCGTAGCTGTTGGACGACCCAAACGACTCAAAGCTTCGCTTCTCCATGTTATCCACATTTTCACTGTCCACAAACAGCTCCCACGGCCTCACGTGCCGGTGATGCATTCCGTGGAGGACGACGCACATGCCTTTGTAGGCTGCGACCAGCGTGCTGATGCCCAGTACGAGCGCGATCGCCACCAATGCGCGGTAGCCTCGCCCTGCGCTGCTGAGGGCAAGAACGATGCCCAGCACGATGCCTGCCACGATCAGACCCACACCCAACGATCGTGCAAAGAAGACGCGTGCAGGGTTTCCGTTGCAGATGGACCATCTGACAAAGTTGGGGTGAGCCTGATGCCGAAGACTCGAGTCAACCGTCTTGAAGACATTGCGGAAGGCGCTTGGGTGAGTCGTTTGGGACAGTGCTTGGATAACCGCCCTCTGCTCACAAGACGACAAGTTCAGTTGTCGAGGAGCACCGTCCATCAGATACGTCGCAATGACTCGGTTGATTTCTTCCCGGAACGGTTGGATCGTGACTGTCTAAATGTTAACTTTCTGGACCCATTTCATGTTTGGAAATGTCTTGACTTACAAGGCTGCCGGGCCCCAGCCGCTTGGAATGCCTCTGAGACTTGGGTCTGATAGCTCGCGGCGTTGAGCGAATGGACTGTGTTGGATGCCGTGTAGATTGAACCGTCATCGCCTCTGCTGCTCTGTGGAGGTGTCGCGAACGGGTCAGATCCGCCCGAAACATTTTCCTGGGCGCCTCGCTTCTTTTCAAAGTCTGTGCCTTTGAAAATCTCTGCCGCCTTGGGCTCCTTTCGCATCTTATCGGCTTGGTCCTTTCGGATCTTGAGAACGGCCTCGTCTTGCATAGTCTGTGTCCACTCTGGGGCCAGCTTGATATCAGTCGTCGAGGTAGTATTGAACCGCTTCTCATAATCCTTGAACCAGAGGTAGAACTGAAGATTCTCGGCGGCATGCTCGACATAGATGAGGTAGCTCATGAAGTCGCGGACAGTCATGGGCTGTGGGGAGGAGTTAGTATTCTTCTTAGACTCACAAGACGAGATATACGGGTTCAACTTACCGGACAGGTGCCGCCGCTGATGATCTTGTCAAAGGCGAGTGAATCAGGAATGCCAGCAGAGCAGCCAGAGCGACCAGACTTGACGGATCCATCACTCTTTTCTGTGTCAGAGAGCGAGTCTCCGCTGTTACGGAACAACTCCTGGTCCACATGCTTGGGACGTGTGTAAGTGACAGGGAGAAGACCCATCGTGGGCGAAGAAACGATAGAATAAAAGAATGGATGAAAGTGGCTGTTGAGAAGTGAGGGCAGGAAGCTGAGAGACAGTGAATCAAAGCAACTCTCAAGCAGAACTCTGCAGCCCAGGACACGAGGATAGTGTAGGGATTAAATAACCTGCTGGAGGAGACCAGAGATGCACAAGAAGCCGCCTCCTGGTCATTCAGAGTGGCCCGTGGCTGGCTTGAGGCACACACACCCGCTGGGGAGTGACCAACATGCCGGAACCTTTTGATGCCCACTAAGGCTAGCCTCCCCAGTCTACCGTAGACCTACATGGCAGATTCCACTAGAACAGATGGCTCCGGATGTAAGGGGAATTGGGGCGAGGTGGATCTGGCAGGCTCTTAGCAGTGAACTCTCCGAAAAGTGATGCCGCCTCGCGACAGCCACGGCTCTCGAAACCCAGGGACACGGTCAGAGTGCTTATCCCACAAACCTTCGTCTCTCTTTGACAGAAGAGCGAGGTAGTTGGGAGGGTGAATCGAGCCTTGGACGACGCGTTCTCTGCTTGGCATCGACGCCTGTTGACTTGTCCCAGCATCATCGTGCTTTCAGCGTCGTCGTGATTATCCGCTAGCTCTGCGCCAAAACCTGGACATGGACGCACGGTGACAGGGGCTCAGTGAGAACTGGGCAATCAGAAACGACCCTGAGAGCAAAGTTCTCCTCTCGGAAAGCAGCCTTCCCCTCCATCTTTGCTTTGCTCTGTGCCTCCCAGATGCCTCTGTGGTCAGGGAAGACGGATCGATCGGGCATGGTGGGTCTTGGTTGGGAGCCCACTATCTCTCAAGTTAGGATCAGGGAATGGCACTCTATTTTCGCTTAGATCTTAGTGGCCGTCCCAATCCTTGCTTTGTGAATGGTGACTGGTGGCGGAGAATCGGAACTCGAGGATAGACGGCGCGGAAGTTTGTGTTTCAGTGTGGCTTGTGCTCGAGCTTTGAGGGAAGCGGATTGGTAGCCGCGCCAGGCCAGTCGAGATCTGTGAGGGAAAAAGAAATGATGGCTTTCAGCTCGTGCCCTCTTGGCTGCTCGACTTTGCCATTTTTCCTCCCAGCCAGCCAAGGAAAGGCAGCGGCTACATTTACCCCTGTACGCCCTGCCGCCTCCTCTGCCCTGTGCCGACGGGAATGTGCAGTCGAAGTTTGTTCAAGGCTGGCGTCAATGCCATCGGCCAGTCCGCATCAACGGTCGACGTCACACAAGAGGTGAGTTGGACGTTGAGTGCTGGCTGCAGTAGCCTAGGTCCCAAAGCAGGGTAACTGAGAGCCGGGTCCTGAGCCAACGCTTAGGAGTTGGCGTGAACTTGTCAGTCAGGGCGTGACCAGCTAGCCCTAAGCCAGCGTTCCGGTGAGGTGCTTAACATTGACCTGACTTAACTCCAGTCCACACCCAACAGTGTCTCGACCTCATGTCCCACGGACTGCACAAAGCACGGGCTCTGAGGCTAAGAAGGCTGGCAGGAGGTCGGTCCTGTCGCACACGGGATGGACGCGCACCTTATACGAAGTGCCCTGTTCCCTGTTCCCTGTTGCTGGTGGAGACGACAGCTTGACGCAAGAATCTGTGTCGATCTCGAGTTGTATCCAAGAAGTCGGGACTGGGGGATCGTCACTGACAACCCGTTTAAGACCTGACCGACAGGTCAGCTTCTGCGAGGCCATGTTTGCTGCATCGTGAAACGCATTCAGGTCATGCCGGAGCGACGATCTTGTCCTGAATAGATTGTGGCTGAGGACTGGTTGTCGAAGGGCGACAATGCGTTTCTCGGACTTTCTCCTCGTGCGCCCTAACTATTGAATAGTCCCAGCACCAACATTTGTAATGGTGACGACGGCACAAGGCCTGCAGACGCCCGGACAGCCTGGAAATATCCGTACGGAGCACCGGCTTTGTCAATAGGCAGCTAATCTCGACAACTGCTGCCCATTTAGTACCGTCTCCACGACGGACCAACCAGCTGTGCAAGGGTGGTTCAGCTCTCCTCGATCGATGCCGCCGTCTCTCTCATCTGGACGGCACGCATCTAGATCTTTCTCCCCCATCAATTCCCCCACCTTGGTCCCGATCGCCCTGTGGTGTCGTCGGGTACCTGTCCCCTGATGAGGTCCCCCACACAAGTCGTTGGCCCCAGGTGGGAATAGGGCTGCGCAAATTGTCTCGGAAAGTAATTTGCTTTTCGGTGGCCGCGACGCCCTAGAACCCTGAGTCACGGGCCTGACGTTTGAGGTAACCGTTGGACTAATGTCTCATCCGTTGGTGCGGAAAGGGGTCGAGTTTGAGGATGTAACGACACGACCCTTGGGTTCAGGGCACTTGTCAAATTGAAGTGTAGGGGGGGATGTTGTAATTGTGACGAGAGGATGGAAAACAGGGCGAAATTAGCGGTTGATGGGTTGTTTTGCATCCATCCCGTCCAGGTCAAGTGTGGCTGGCGTAGTTGCCTTGACTCCAGCGGCAGGAGCTGCAGGGAGGCCAGAGCTGCAGCATCTATCCGATTCGGCAGTCGCTCCTGCCCTTTTGGCCAGCATCTTCCCTGTCCTCTCCCTCGACATGAATGTATTGCTTTTTGCCTTTGTTACTATTTCCAAGCACCAGGAATTGAGACTTCTTGGGCACCAGTGACAACCAGCTAATGCATGTCTAGGTATGCAGGTTGTCGGCCTCGAGGTCTTATCACATTCGAAGAGGACTGTGCGTGATAGCGCCTGCCTGTTTTACATTGGTTGGAGGGTTGATCGTCGGTCAAGTCACAGTCACAGACAACCTCCATCACGAGGGAGGATGTTGCTGATATCACAGACCCATTGAGCAGTCATATTCTGATGGCCTCAGATGTTGGAACCATATCATGATTTGGGAGCATCTACTCCGTGCTGCCTCCGCTAGGCATAGTATGCGTCCTGCAGCTTCTGAGCCTCTGTGGACACACCACCCTTCTCTGCATGTTCTCCTCTGATATGCTCACGGCCCTCCCAGAGCTTCTCCCTCTCCAGTAGGATCTCGTCCGCCCATGCCTTGCCAGCCTCGGTACGCAGCTTACGCGCAACTCCCATGAATTCGCCGAGGTCTCGCTGACCTTTACCATCCTTCTCGTACTCGACAGCCTGCAGCAAGAGGTCGATCTTGTCAATATCCTGCGCAAACTGGGCCTCTGGAGTCTCAGCAGCCTCGAACTCGTGCCATAGTTCTCGTAGCTCAGAGGTATGAGGCCCGCCCCATCTAGTAGCAATGTACTCGATGGTGGCCGTTTCCCTTCTGGCTTTCTCGGTTTTGGACACTCCACTGAACGGAGTGATGTCGCCCACGACTGATTCAGCAACGTCGTGAACCATACACATCTTCATACACTTGACCTGGTCGAGACCCTGAGGAGCGAACATGGCTATCATACCCATTCTATATGAATGGTCTGCAACCGACTCGGGGCTGTTGGTGGTTCAGGACTAGTTGCGCATCCCATGCTGAACTGGACTCACTTGATTCCATGTCTCTTCCATCCCTCTCGCTTTGTCGTCTTGAGACCCCCTAGAAGATGAAATAGGGAGATTGGCGAATTGGACCCTTGAACCAAGTCATTGCCAGCCAAGGCCTTTTCAACCGTCCATGGCTCAGCGGCGTCTGGGCTACTTGTTAGCGCTGATATGTCTAGACAGGAACAAAGGTACCTGGACTGGTTGATATATCCGCTGGGGCTGTTTCTGGCATCTTGTCTTGAAAGTTGATGAGGTCTGATGGGTTGGGTGATGTCTGGATAACTCTTCGATTCTCAGCTCATGCATGCAGCAAAACTTCCCCGCTTCGGCTAATCTCGGTCCGTATACATAACGACAATCATGCCCGTCTTGAGGAAATGAACGCTGCTAGCATGGGACCGAGATAATTGGGGGCTGTTGATAGGTATTTAGAGATCCTTCGCGAATGACTGTGCGGTGATGCTCGGGGCGAAAACTATGGCTAGACTGTTATCCTCCTCTTTGACTACGTTTTCGTAGAGAACAGTATAGACTATTACTATTTAATAGACATCAGTAACCATCAAAGGCAATACACGTGGCATCTTAACTTGAAGTAGGGCCTTCCCTGAAGCGTTGAAAGTGCGAGTTATCACTCAGGCTCAGAGGGAGGATTTTCTGCTTTACATATAGGGTAGTCACTAAATAGTTAGGAAGAGTAACTTGGACACTTAAACTAAAATTCTTTGAGTCTATAACTAGGAAGTGAGCGCATTCCTACCGCGTGAGTCCAATGGAGGCCCTGGCAACTATTGCCTCCGAAGAGACAATGCTATGTAACTGTACTCGAGGCTGTATTAAATCGGGTGAAAAGACTAGAGCATGGGACTAAAAATACTCTTGGTATATGCATGCAGAAGGCTAAAGCCCAACCCATTTCTTCCCAGTTTCCCACTCGACAGATCAACCACCAGGTGAGATGTCAAACCAGAGGATCGCCTTTTGTAAGCCGAAGTGAGATTTAAACATTCATGAATGGTACTCAGGGATTATTGAGCTAGAAGAAATTGGGATTTGAGCAAGTAATATATGAATGAAACCTTCTAAATTCTCGGCTCCCCATGGGCTCCTGGCCACCTTGATGTCGCCATTGAATTGTTCGACCAATCCGAACTGCTTACGGCAGAAGATCTGGATAACTAGCCCTAGACGTATATGTAGCAAATGTGGAACTTGACATAGCTTAATTCGACCTCCTGGTCGAGTGTTCTCAGAGCGGCGAGCCAAGTGACGAGGTACATAGCAGGGTCAGTTGGCCGATATCTCAACGAGAGGACCGATTCACAAAAATTCCAAGATTGTGTAGGTATAGAATGACTTTAGACATCTTTAAGTCAGATCGACCAGATCCTGTATCAAGTGCCTCCCTTGTAGGACCGCACTATAATGACCGCCACCTCGTGGATCTAAGCCATGGGCGTCAAATGGGTCCTCGTAGATGGCATGAGCCCTGAATGAGAGGATCTCGAAGAGAATGAACATCGATATTTTATGGATCCAATGTTTAATAACACAAAGTTATGGAGTGTTACTGTTTGCGCAGAGTGATTGATGAGCGTAGACTTCAAGTACACACGCTTGACAAGCCATCTTACCATGCGCCAACACAAATTGCCTGTATTCTACGAAATGATATCAAAGATCATGTACCGAGTTTGCCATGCTTGATGATCGGCAAGGAGAGTAAACTGCAATCTTGAGGTGGATAACGATGTTGACACCGACCCCAGTGATGCAGTCAAGCTCTCTGTGTAGAGTCACGGAGCCCCTCCCTCGATTGAAGCAACAATATGTCTAGATCAGCTGAGATTTCCAAGAATGAACCGCCAGGGTTCAATCATGGCCTGTTCCTGGTCGCCGACTGCCGGCGTCAACAACACCAACTCCCGAGGAGCTCCATCCAGCGGTGAGCCGTGTGTAATTAACCTGCCTTTTCGGGGAATGGTTTCAAACTCACTTATTCAAAGCAGCCTCAACATCGAGATTTGAGCAGGATATCATTCAACCTTTTTATCACGGGCATCCTGGCTCGATAGGTTGGAGGCTATCAATCCCACCGCTCCGGGCCCCAGCACCCCCACTTCATGCTTGCGTGGAGACGTGTCAATTGATTGATTGCTTCTCTGACTTTCCATGACTTCCATGGATGTTGGCCAAGTTTAGCTTGACTCGTGCTTGTCAGGCAAATCCACGTGGCATTTGTTTAAGGTCGGTTCGGGAAAGTCATCAAATTTCAACGAAGCAGGCGTTCCCGAGAGTCATGGGCTCAGCTCGGTTCTCACCGAAACCGCCACTTTGAGAATTCGAATAGTTGCTATTCTCTACTATTGACAAATCAAAGGAGAAATTTGCTCGGCTCGGTCCAGGAACCCGAACGCTATTCTCCGGAAATGCGGTACCTGTTGTACGGAATCGACAAGAGGCGGCGTTCATGCGGCGTAATCCGCCGCAAGTTGCCGTTTCGGTTTCACTCCCACCCGCCATCGACCACGGATCTAGAGCTTCCGGAACCGCCTGATTGTACTCTACCGGCGGGCATATACGGGAGAATGACATCCATTGTCTCTGTGCCTGAGGCCGACTAGCGTTGCCGCTGATAATCTAATCTGATCCTCTCTGCCTGCGTCTGCAGAGGATGACAAATACTTGCCCGATACAGGACCCTCCTTACGTCTCTCGGCGCCGACTTGCAGCCGAGCCTCTCTTCCGCCACCGGCCGACGGCGACGTCAGGTCAGGTCGTGAAGAATTATGGTAGTCTTTCATAGCAGATATCACGCTGGGATAGATGAGGCTCCAAACGGGCAATATTCCAAATACATCATTCCAAATACATCCCTGGAGGACCCCTGCGTCAAGACCGTCTCCAGCAGGGTCGACTATCAAGGTCCCCCCGTCCCTCAACACCAAAGACAGCGCAGCGCAGCGAGCGTGGCCAGCGCCGGTTCCACTTGGGCCGCGTCGCCCGCGCTTCGGTCAAAGGCCCACAAGGCCTCACTGACCTCATCGCCGACCCCTCTTGCGCCAATGCCGTCTATGATTGTGTGGACTTCTCTCCGCCTCTCCGATTGCTCTCCGAAGGGGCAAACAGCGGGGAGGCAACACGGACAATTGGGGAGGGCAGGAGGGGCTGAGGGGCAGGAGCGCCCGGTGGGTGCCCGGCATTAGAAAGATTTCCGTCACGAAAGGAGCGAACCGTCACCGACCATCTATCTATATATCTTGTGCATATTTCTTCAACCTCTCGGCTCTTATCTTTCCTTCCTCTCTCAAACTTGATACCCCTCACAACTCTCACTTCTCTCTAATCACCACCAATCTACCAACCAACACCAACAACACAGCCAAAATGACTGAGCTCAAGGCCGGCGACAACTTCCCCGAGGGTGTCTTCTTCAGCTACATCCCTCCCACCCCTGAGATCTCCAAGTTCTCTACTTGCGGTACTCCCGTTCCCTACAACGCCAGCCAGGGTACGTGACTCTTCTCGAGCTTCTCACCGCATCTTCACATGCTGACTTTTGACTGCAGAGTTCAAGGACAAGAAGGTCGTCCTCGTCTCCATCCCCGGTGCTTTCACCCCCACCTGCTCCGGCTCCCACATTCCTTCCTACACCGAGCACATCGACAAGATCAAGGCCAAGGGTGTTGACCAGGTCATCGTTGTTGCTTTCAACGATGCCTTTGTCATGAACGGCTGGGCCAAGGCCAACGGCGTCACCGACGACAGCATTGTATGTTCCATGCCCCAGAATGACCTCTATCAAGATGCCTGATCCTAACATTCGCCTAGCTCTTCATGTCCGACAAGGATGCCAAGTTCTCCCGCAGCATTGGCTGGAACTTCGATGAGCGAACTGGCCGCTTCGCCATCATCATTGACCACGGCAAGGTCACCTACGCCTCCAAGGACGACCACCCCCAGAGCATTGAGACCTCCGGTGCTCTCGGTGTCCTGGCCCAGCTGTAATTGAGTTGCGGTACAAAAGTCTCCCAAAAATAATAGACTAGATATGAGCATGAGACACGATAGAATCTAAACATCACTCCCACGAAGGAGCATTTGAGCACAATTTTTGCCTCACATATTGCTTGCGTGAAACCATGATCTTGTGTCATAAGCATGTGTGTCGTAGCTCTCTAATGAGCAACATGATGATACCCTCATTTGACGCCGTGAGTTGTTGACCTAGCCACCCCATGACGAGCAAGCACACCTTCTTGGTCACGGCACAAACTGGAGATGCTCTTTTGACCATTTGCACCGATATGGCATTGCTCAACTATCAATGCACCCTATGGCATTCCATGCTCCCGAGATTGTAGAAGAACCGGCCGGACAAAGACACAAGAACCACGGACTCCACTCTCCCATTTTCATTCATCCTCCCTATTTGCCATCTTAACGGGTTCGCGCCTGAACCTTGGGGGCAGCGCCCTTGGCACCCTGCTTGCTGACTTGTCGGCCGGCCTGACCCTTAGAGGCGGCGAGCTTAGCCTTCTCAGCCTTCTTGGCGGCAGCGTCGGCCTGCTTCTTCTCCTTGCTCTCCTTGATGGCCTGGGCGCGGGCAGCGGAGCGGGCCTCGGGTCGGATGTTGCGCTTCTCCTTGATCACATCGAGGGAGGCACCGACAATGCCTCGCTGGGACTTGACGGCACGGCGGGTTCGCTTCTTGGCAACCTCCTGTAGTATGTGTCAGTCCTGTCACTGGATATCGGAAGGGGAGAGGGGACGGGTGAGCGCGCAGCGCTTCGTTCACAGCACTCCCTCTGCTTGGTTGATGCGTACCTCAGAGATACCCTTGCGGTGCTGTCGGCGGTAGAGGACGGTCCAGGCGATACGGCGGGGGTTCTTTCGTTGCAGGAAGAGGGACTCCGACTTGCCGTTCTGGAATCGGAAGATCTTGCTGTCGCCGCGGACGTAGAGCTTACCCTGTGATGCGATGACCCGTTAGCCTCCATGTTCTCATCACAGACGTAACCAAACTGAGCTCCTCCCATCCCCATGATGCGATCCCGTCATGCTCCTTCAGCAGCAACCCAGAACTTCGCATTTCGATAATCGGACCGGGGGACGGGGAGGGCAATGGAATTGGCGTACCTTGCCAGGGTAGATTCTCTCGCCGGAGAAGGTGTCGTCGTAGGTTCGCATCTTGTCGCTGGTGTGCTTCCTAAGGGGGGCGACAAGGTGTTTTGTGTGGTTGGACCGTGGGGGATTGGGCGATGGGCAAAAAGTAAGAGGTTCGTGATCCGGCGCAACCTGGAATTTCTCGAGTTGTGTGCACACTGACTAAGCGACCTAGGGCAGGCGATGCGCTAAATGACGCCGCGCATCACGTGCACCTGCGCGAGGTCACCCTGACCTCAACTCCACCAAGACGGGGGTTAGTTTCGTCCAATCGAGAGACTTGTCGGCCAACGACCATCGAATTACACGGATCACCTTGCTTCAAATTCCTGAAATTATTCTTGTTTCATTTTTGGTTACTTGGATCCTCTCGAGGTATCGTGGGCATGTCTAGATGACCTCTCAGCCAGATCTGATCGCGCAAGCCGTGCTGCAGCAATTTGGCAAGCTCCCTGCGAAAAGGAAACCCACTGTTCGTGACAATGGCCTTCATGAGTGGGTGCCGTTGAGCGGCATCGTTGCCGAACGGGATGGCATCCTGACCTGCCTGGCTCTAGCGTAAGCGAGCCCTATCTGCCACCCGTGATCCAGCACATTCTAAGTAGTCTCGTAGAACAGGCATGAAGTGCCTTCCAGCGTCGAAAGTAGCAGAGTCCAATGGTGTAGGCATTCATGACTGGCATGCCGAAATACTGGCCATAAGGACCTTTAATCGGTTCTTGCTCGATGAGTGTAAGAGCCTCCTCGACAAGGATGACGGCTCTAGTATCCTGCGTAGGACGCAGAGAACCACAACCAAGGAGGGCGACATGTCATTGAAGCCATTCGAGATTAAAGATGACGTAAAGCTTCATATGTATTGTTCAGAAGCACCATGTAAGTCGCTAAAACTACTGGCAGTGTGTATGTGGTTGACGAGTTCAGGTGGTGATGCCAGTATGGAGCTCACGATGGCTGCTCAAGAAGATGCTTCACCATGGCCAACTCCAGTTGCAACAGAACCTAACTCAGCTGACGAGAAATGTCTGCCAGGACGAGCTTACTTTTCTCAACTCGGCGTTGTCCGTCGAAAGCCAGCTCGAGGAGATGCACCTCCCACCCTGTCCAAGTCCTGCTCTGATAAACTCTCCCTCAAGCAGTGTACTTCACTCCTCTCATCTCTGACCTCTCTTTTCATCGACCTGTCAAACGCATACATCCACAGCATCATATTACCGAAATCGCAGTATTCTGCTTCGGGATGCCGGCGTGCCTTCTCAGCAAAAGGTAGAATGAGCCCTCTCGCTGGTAGACAGTGGCAGGGAGAGTATGCATTCAGAGAGTTTGAGGCCATTACAACAGAACTGGAGTTTGAGTTTTCAAAAAGAGAAGTGTCAGCTCGAGCTATGAAGATTTCTGCCAGCAATCTTGCCGCTGCATGGTCAGACTCAGGTGTGGAGGAGACCATCATCGGTGGTGTGATTCAAGGTCGGAAGCCCTTCAACACAAAAGGAGCAAGCCATATGTCTAGACGAAGAATGTGGGAGACAGCAAGAGAGCTTTCAAGGAGTCTCGAGAATGCAGGCTACGCATCCATCCACTTGGGAAACGGTACATATCATGACCTGAAGGAGGGTCCATTGCTTGCCCATAGGAGACAGGCAAAGCAGGAGGCTCGCCAGATAGCCTTGACAGGGTGGACGAGAAACGACGGAGGGTCAGGTTTCCAACTAGAAGAGCGTAGTCATGATTGTCATCATTAGAGATTGGTATTTCTCCCGATGTAAGTCGTATTTTTTTTCTTGTACAGATCAATCAACCTCAGCCAGCCGGGATACAGCCGCTCCACCGCGACATTCTCACAAGCCGTGACCTTTTGTGTACCGACTCCCAGTTTTCCTGACGCAGAAGACGCCTTGGGAGCTCTGTGACGACCCTCCTCCTATGGATTCCCAGGTGCAAAACATAACCCACCTCGCGGGATAACCTAGCCAGCCTCTTGACCGAACATGCCCACGATTTCACCAGCCCGTCGCATTGATGGAATTGAGCAACTTTACTCGACCTTGCTCTCGAAGTTCTCACCCTCGACGAGGTCGGGGATGTCGTCCTCGTCCTCACCCTTCTCCTTCTGCATGTTCTGGTAGCTCTCGGCGAGCTTGCGGAGGGAGGCGAGCGAGTCGGGGCCGAGCTGGTTAAGGATGCCGGGGACGAGCTCGGTCAGCTCCTTGTCCTCACCGTTGCCGTAGATGGCGAAGGTGTTGGAGGTGACGGCGGCGTGGACTGTTGGAGGGGACCCATGTCAGTATTTAAACGAAAACACCAAGACCCCGCGCACACGACATGACCAGAGTGGGATGACTAACCCTTGGGGGCAGCAAAGTGAATGACGTTGCCGTCAGACTTGAACATGTTGACCTCCTCAATGGCCTGGATGGGCTGAGTGTTCAGCTTCTTGAGGGTCTGCTGAAGCTTCCTGTCGTCGGCGCCGGAGCGGGCGGGCGCACGCTTGACCTTTCTTCGGGGAGTGCCCTTTCCACTATATCACCAGGTTAGCTGCGATGGTCGGAGGCGGCGGGGGAAACGTCGAAGTGCGCAAAAACATACCCTGTGTCGCGAGTTAGCATCTGAGTCTCCCCTCGTGCAAGACCAAAAAAAAAATTGGCAGAAATTCACGTACCAGTTCGGGCTCCCAGGCCAAGCTTCTTGAGGCGCTCTTGGACGTCGGACATGATGGGCGAATTTCGATGCGGGGGATCGGGGGAGACTCGATCGAAACTGCAGCAATGCTCGTCAGCTGAGACGGATTCGGACGGGAAAAATCGAGTGTTGTAGGCAAAGATGCCCGGGGAAGCGTGCGGGCGCGGGTTGGGCGGCGTACCGGTGAGATAGGCGTGGGTATTGAGCTGTTTGTCGCCGTCGGCTTCGAACGGTGGTGATGGATCAAAGTAGATTTTGTGCGTGCCAAGAGTTTTCGCCTGTGGAACTACCATTTCGCCGAGGGAAGGAGGGGGCTCTCTCGCTGTGTGTGACCCGCCCTCCACTTTCCACTTGCGCCATTGACTGATGCCCGTGACGTTGTAGGCCTGGCTCGTGGGGTAAAGCCGCACAGCACAGGGCATGCTCCTAGCTCTCCACTCTGTGACCTGGGATGATATATCCATGATTGTTGTCGTGTTGTTTCGCATAATAAAGAACCGTTTGTCGAGGCACAGCAAATATATCGTTTGTTTTACACAAATAACAATGCCTAGATAGGTAGGTACCTAGGTAAGTACCAGTGTTGCGTACTATCTCACCCTGCAAACGACTCTAAGGCCTCAGCATAGCATAGATATCAGTCAGTGCAATAGTTCAACAAACAACTACCAACAGTCAGTCTTATTGATCGAGAGAAGTTGGCTATGTTTTCCAGTCGTCAGAAACTCCAATTGCTTTACATAGGTGTTCATACCGTCCACCATGACCGCCGTTCCCCCAGCTGTTGTACACGAGTAGCCTTCCATCATGCCAATACTCTTACAAGCACTCGATGGGTATCCAAAGTTGCCCTTTCACTCCGACTCATTTTATTTCGAATCCAGACCAGCTTCCCGTCTCATCTCTTCGCGTCGGGCATCAGTTTCTTGCTGTGACGCCTTGGCCGCTGCAGCCGCGGCCTTCTTCTTTCGCTCTTCCTCCTCCTTCACCACTATCCAGACTGATAAGGAGGTCAATATATGTCGTCAATCCTCAAACAAGACACACTCACTGGGCTTGTCCGACTTGGAGTACTCCTTCAATCGTGTCACAAAGTCGTCAAACTCTTGCTGTCGCTCCTCCCGGTTCTCCAAGCTCTTCTTTCGTAGTTCGGGGTTATATCTCGACCGTAGCTCCTCTTCGGTGGGAGTCAACCACATGGTAAAGGCAGGTCCGCCGACAGCGACCACAGCGCCACTTGTCAATCCGTCAGTTCCGGCTCAACCAACCGCTCCATTGCCATCGACTTACCCCAACATGACCTTTGTCCAGAACCACCACCTCGACGACGGCTTTTTCGGTGCCATGGCGATTTCTGCAGAAGCTGCAGTTACTCCAATTCGGTGAAGTTGTCGTAAAAGTGCGCAATGGCGGGCGGGATGAACTCTGCTTCAGTGCCACTTCTTCCAATGATGATTTTCACGATTCTGCATCCGTCATTGATTTGGCAGTATGCTCTTCATTGGTAGAGCATCAGATCGGGCAGGCGGTCAATGTTCGGAGGTGGTCTTGTCCCGACTCCGACATCAACCTCTACGCCACTTAGTCTCAGCCACACCGAGGCTCGCAGTCACTGAAGCAAGCTGTGAGCAACATCAATGAGCAGGCCAGTGACAAATGAAACACTGCAAGCTGACATCGCTGGCTGCCGGAAACAATTGTAGCACCGGATGATATCTGATACAATGGGATTGTTTGTCAATTGGCTCCCTCTGAGCCACAATCTGGCGGCAGGCGGTAAACAAGTTGCACAAGCGCCCAACGGATGGCCACGCGTGTGGCTTGGCCTCTGTTTCAACCGTCCACACAATGGAATTTACCTGTCGTGCAAAACATGCCGTCGTGAGGTGGCAAGACCCATCTTCCCAATCCAGACGCTTCGCAGCCTCTGACTGGTCGAAGCTTGTGGTCAGCTCGGAGGCCTGCCTGACGTATAGCGTCTCGAGAGACCATCGGGCGGATTGAATATCCCGGCAATGTCAGATATACGAGCCAGTCTGTCGATGTCATGGACCCATTCACCTCGACTGCTTTCTCACGTGAAGGCCACAGCCATGGTCATCAAGGCTCGATGAGGCCTCTTCTGACGTCGAAATGGTGGTAAGCCAGATTCGGTTTGACAACCAGACCCGCATGGCCGCGCTCGACAAGTGCCGCAATGTCTCTGATCCCGCGGCGGCTGGGTCAGATATCCTCCGAAGGTGTCCGCAAAGCCTTTCATCGGAGACACCACGGAAAGCGTTCGTCGATGAGGCACGGAGTCTTGGCTGGCTCCACAGATGATGTTATGCGAGGAGCCGCGCCTGGGGCCGCTGGGGTCGATCGACCACGGAGAAGCGGCTTTGAATGATCTGGCTCATCATTTCGTTTCGACCCGGAGAGCCAGCCTCCTCTACTGGAGCTGTTTCGCATGACTTTCTGTCAAGTTCGATGGCTGGATCCCATACGTCAAAGGAGGCAAGCTTAACCAAGATGAAGCTGGGTTCATGGCAATCTGATACACGGCAATGCTTTGCCTGGTGCAGAGGGCTCTGACGCACCCCAGCGCATAATGATCAGGGTAGCAGCAGGAAAAAACAATAGATGAAGTACTACGTATCCATGGGCATCAAAGGGTTTGATGAAATGATCTCCTGTGCAAGAGCCGATCAAAGCTAACATTTGATGGTCAGGGGCTGGATTGAGCCACAGACAGCCATGCACCCGCTGGCGGTTGAGAGCCAAGCCGGCAGCGGCGTAGCGCCCCGTCATTGGAGCCACTGGAATGGGTAGGTCAGTGACGAATCTCGTGATACGGCACCATTGGACCAGTATGGCTTGGGTTAGCCATGAACGGGTTCGCGGTGGTGGTAATGAGAGAGCTGGATGGGCCGATGTGAGTCGGTGAAGAGAGCTCCTTTCGGCCACGACACGTAAGGTCTGGAGGACCTCAATTTTCGTAAATCGCATTCTTATGACCTTCGTAAAGAGCTTCGCTTCGTGAATACGCGAAGAGCTAGCTAGAGATGGATGATGAGGAAGCCCCTCGGTCTCGCTTCTAGGGTGCCCGACCCCTCTAGCCCCTCCAACTGGGCTTCAAGTTAAGGCAAGGTACCGCCCGCCAAGTGCTGCACGGCTTCAGTGGCCACCAGGACATGCAGATGGTACCTGGCCATCCCCACCGAGGTGACCTCGAAAACGGCCCTACACAGCGACAAAGCCACTGGACTCGAGGAGGATTGGCGCCCTGACCCCACAAGCTTCGATGGATGTGAAGAAAGAAGATGGATGGACGGGATGTGTTCTAGAGAGACTAGACCAACCCTGGGGCAGGTCACGTTGGGGGTTGGAGGCAACCTTGGAGAAGGTAGGTACAGTGCCTTCCGTAGTCGTTTCGGACGAGCCAGACATAAAGGGAAATCCCCTTCCGCATCTTAATCTGCGCCATCTTGAAGCTTTCTTTGTCTTACCTAGGTCTCTCTCTTGTCCTCTTTTTTGGGCGCTGCAACTCGGCCAAACAGATTGTCTAGGGCCCTCCCTGTTCTTTGCAGTTTGCGCTGTCATTATTACCTATTATCGCTGTTTGTTACTACCTTGCCAACCTACCCAACCTATTATTATTACAGTACCTAACCTACTCCGTTGGCGGCTGTGCCTGTGCCTCTTCCCCGACTGACCCGGCTCCGTTTCTGCGCGGCCTGCCAGCTGTCTCCCTGTCGCCCATTGCCAGCAAGTCTTTCAGAGAGCGGTCACCTTCTTACCTATTCATTCTCTCCTGTTTCTCGTCCTTGGGATCGACGGTAACCGCCTCGGCTTTCTCTCTCACACACTAGTCCTGCGATCTGGACTGCCGATCACACGCCTTTCCGAAACTTGGTGGCTGTAACTGCGGCAATGCGACTGTAATCCTTTGCGCCTACCAACCTAAACACCTTCTCTCGGCGGGATTTGTGAAATCCTACAGCTCCCCTCGGTCCTGGGTCGCTTGACGTCAACCTCACCAAGGCTCTGGAAGCCAAAACCTCCAACTTTCGTCCATTCTCGAATATTGCCAGCGTATAACCATGGCATACGACGGAGGCTACGGCGGCCAACAACGATCTTACGGGGGTCCAGCGCCACAAAGGCCTGCCCCGCGACAGCAGGGCGGCGCGCCTCCACAACAGTACGGAGCACCACAACAGTATGACGATTACCAAAATGGCTATGGATACGATGGCTACAATGAGGGTTACGGGCAGGAATATGGGGGACAATATCAGGATCAAAACTTTGGACGAGGGCCACCTCCGTCTCAAGATCCGTACGGACCTGGGCCAGGTCGCGGTGGAGGACCAGTTCCTCGCCCACAGACAGCTGATCCCCATCGAGGACGCGGATATCCTCCTCGGGGAGGCATGGGCCCAGCACCAGATCGAGGCATGCCCAATGGGCCGTCTGGAAGAGGCGGTATGCGACCAGGTCCCTATGGCGCGCATTCGGACCCAGCAGGTGAGTTCAGCACGCGCTGTGTAATGCTTCTGTGCTGACAATGACCAAAGCACGCCGTGCGCCAATGACAAACACGCCCCCTATGAGCCCTCGAGACGCGCATTTTGGAAATCAATATCACCCACAAGGTCAAGGACGACGACCAGACATGGGGCATGAGCAGCAGATGGTTGAACAAATGTCCAATATGGATTTGAACCAGAGATCAATGATGCCACCAAACGGTCGCCCCAGTTTCGATAGCCAGCGAGGTCAAGGCGACTATGGACGACAACCCGCGAATGGTGGACGAGGCCCTCCTCCCAGAGGATATCAGCAAGGTTATCAGGACTCCAGAGGTGCCCCCCAAAGGCAGGATGCAGGTTATGGACCTCAAGGGGGCTACGGGGGGTATGACGATGGATATGGTGGCGCGCAAGAGCCCCCAGCTGGTGGCTTTGGTCCGCCAGCTCGAAGCATGACGATGCCTGTGGAGGATACTAGGTCAAGAAACAATCCGCCCCAGCGGATGGACCCGGCGCAATACAGCACTCCTGCTGGTCGAGGCATTCCTCAGCGGCCTTCGACCGCTGGAGGCCACCGGGCACCTCCTCAAAGATCATATACTGCCAATCCGCAAGTAAGCGCAGGTGGGCAGTACGGCGGAGAGTATGGCGATGGACAAGGCTATCGAAAACAGTCAGCAACATCGTATGATGATGTCTATGACTCCTACTTCGATAACCAGCGAGATAGCAACGGATCGCAGCCCCAGCAGAACCGGGGCAGCTACCCCGACTTTGACGCAATGCCATCCCAGGGCAACCGTGGTTCTTTTGAACAGTCGATGCGTCCTGCAGCTGAGCAGCCTCAGCGTGGAGCACACCAGACGGCTGTGCTGAACCATGCCAAGTCGCAGCCTTCGCTTCGCCAACCACAAGCTGCCGTATTCGAGATGGCGGGTGATGTACCAGATGTCCCCCCAGTTCCACAAATGAACGCCCACCGAGGAAGCTATGATCAGGCCTACCACAGCCACGGCCACGGATCTGGAGGATATGACCAGATGCCACCAAGGGGGCCAAGCGCGCCTCCTGCGGCCATGAACGGGGCACGAAACGGAGGACCAATGAACCCAGACGGCCTGCCCTCGCACCCGGCACCTGTACGCCCAGGGCTCATGCAGGACTCGGTGGTCAATATGGGCAACAAACCAGCTCCTGTACGAAACTATGGCGTTTCCACTCCAGCTCCTCCACCTCAGCCCCAACAGCAACGACAGCCTCAGTATCAACAGCCTCCACAGCAGCAACCTCAATATCAGCAACCCCCGCCGCAACAATCACCACCCCGAAGCAATGGTCAACGTCAGCCTGCTCGGGATGAAGGACCCGTTACCACGCAAGAACTGGAGCACCTAAGGATGGTGATCAAATCCAACTCGAGCGATCAAGACTCGGCTCTCAAGTTGGCGAGGAGATTGGTGGAAGCTGCTGACGTGCTGGCGCCTAAGATGCCTGATCCCAAGCAACGTGGCCGAGCCCGCGAACGATACTTGATCGACTGTCACAAGATTCTCAAAAAGCTCTCAAACGCGCAGAACCCCGATGCCATGTTCTTTCTGGCAGACTGTATCGGCAGAGGCCTCTTTGGCGAACCCGACAACAAGGAAGCATTCACCCAATATCAATCTGCGGCAAAGCTTGGACACCCGGGAGCAGCTTATCGAACTGCAGTGTGTTGTGAGATTGGACACGAGGATGGCGGCGGCACGCGGAAGGACCCGATGAAGGCGATCCAGTGGTATAAACGGGCTGCAACACTCGGCGACCCTCCTGCAATGTACAAGGTGGGAATGATCCTTCTCAAGGGTCTTTTGGGCCAACCCAAGAATCCCCGGGAGGCGGTAGGATGGCTGAAGCGGGCGGCCGAGCGGGCAGATGCCGAGAATCCCCATGCGCTTCACGAGCTTGGCCTGTTGTACGAGTCGGCGCAGCCCAACGACGCCATCATCCGAGACGAGGCATACGCGTACAGCCTGTTCCTCCAAGCTGCCGAGCTAGGCTACAAATTCTCTCAGTATCGGCTTGGCTGTGCCTTTGAGTATGGTCTGCTAGGATGTCCAATTGACCCTCGGCAGTCCATCATGTGGTACTCCAAGGCGGCAACACAAGAGGAGCACCAGGCGGAACTTGCCCTGAGCGGATGGTACTTGACGGGCAGCGAGAACGTGCTTGGCCAGAGTGACACAGAAGCATACCTGTGGGCACGCAAGGCGGCCATTGCTGGACTGGCCAAGGCCGAATATGCTATGGGCTACTTTACTGAGGTGGGCATTGGAGTCCCGCCCAACCTAGAAGATGCAAAGAGATGGTACTGGCGAGCAGCTGGTAAGTTGGTGTCCAACTAGACCTTGAGGATGCAGCCAACTAACTCTTTCTCACAGCTCAGGATTTCCCCAAGGCCCGTGAACGATTGGAGGACCTGAAGCGCGCAGGCAAAAACGGTGTGCGCCAGCGAGAGCGCATCTCACGCAGCAAGATGGATAGGCATCAGGAAGGAGATTGCGTTGTGATGTGATCATGACGGTCGTCTCTTGCTGTTCTTGAATGGATGTCTTGATGACTGAGCTGTGAATGACTCGAATGGCGTCTACGACAGTAAAAGATGGCATGAACTGAGATGAGATGAGAGAGGCGGGGGGTGGTATACCCATGATTATTTGGCGCAACGTCTGGATAAGGGGAATCTTGGAATGGATGTGGTGACCAAGAAGGCGTTGAATCTGGCGTAATTGGATGGGCATGTCGCGATTGAAAAGGCGCGGGCTTTTGGTCAACTTCTGTTCAAGGAAGCTTGGTACAAATAAATCAAATACAACATTTCATAACCAAGGGGGATGCTCGTCACGGTGAGGATCACAGTTGAGAATAGGGGCTATGGTTGAAATGGCAATGGACCTAAGCTAGATGTGTGGTTCTCTCTAGTCCACAATTGGGCACATAGATGAACTAGTTGAACACGACCAAACCAACTTAAATCTCATAACTATCAACTACTTGGCAGACGCATACTCATCCTTGAGCTTAAACTCGGCCGGTCCATACTGGCCAATCTGTCTCCCGAGAGGCGTCATGTCAAGCATCATCAGAGTCGTCAGCACCGTCTCCCCACCCCTCGCAAACGTCGAATACGTATGATAGATCTCGCCGTCCTCCTTCAGAAAGACGCTATACCCAGGAACATCGCCGCCCTCCCACCACGTCTGGCCTTTAGCCTCGACCTCGTCCTTTGTGCGAAAGTTTAGCAAATCTTGGCCCCTGGCCTCGTCGATGGTGGCGAAAAAGTCATAGTTGAAGTCGGAGTCGCCGCTCGAGTACCACGGCCAGGTCCATCCGTTGCGCTTCTTGTACTCCTCGAGCTTCTCAGCTGGAGCTCGGGACACGCATGCAAACGCAGTGTTCTTGAAGTTGAGGTGTCGCGGGTCAGGCAACGACTCGCCGACGTGGGAGCAGCCGCGGCAACCCTCGTCGTCGCCGGGCTTGAACATGAAGTGGTAGATGATGAGTTGATCATTGTCCCCAAAGAGGTCTGCAAGGGAGGAGGTGGTGCCGTTAGGACCCTCAAAGGTGTAGATCTTTTCGACCTTTACCATGGGAAGGTTACGGCGTTCGGCGGCGAGGGCGTCACCTGCTCGGGTGTGCTCCTTTTCCTTCTCAAGGAAGGCTTTTCTAGCTGCGAGCCACTCTTGGCGGTTGACGATCTATTGGGAGATGTGAGATAGGGGATATATATGGACACAAAAACTCACTTTGCGTGTCATCTCGACGATACAGAAATGTAGTTGTAATCAGAATTGAAGAATTGTTGTAAAAATATTGAGCAGCATTCAGTCTTCTCCTCGAGACATTCACTCATCTTTATAGCCAGGTCCACTTAACAGTATCACAAACACAAAGCCACGGTCGTATATCTCGTATAAAACCTTCAGCCATGTCGCTCCGTGAATATCAAGGTAGTTCAGAAAACTGCGGGGTTGCTGCCTCGACGGCGCATCCTCTACGCGTCGAGATGGGCGCGCCTTGACTGCAACTCTGCGTCACAGCGACGCCATTTCGTCGCCATGTCACCTGACACTAGGATCTACGGAGTGCCGAGAATTAAGTGAGGGTTCGTTGAGGGCATCACGGGGCATCAGGTCACTCAAGATTATTAATCCAACGCACCTACTATGCCTTGCGAGAATGAAGTCAGGTTGTTTAGCCTAGGCAACCAACGTCGATCATTGCTGAGTGAAAAGTTTGGTCTAGTGTTGGAGAGGACCTTGATCCGTTCTAGGTGAGCTTCGTCGGAGCACTTGAAGTACATAGTGAGTACGCATGTAGACATTCTTGATCAACTCTGACACTATCCTTGTATTCCCATGTAAGCAATCTTGGACCGGAGAAATTCTCTGCGCCATGCCGACCATCCTCATACCACGACCATTCGTAATGTTTCGTAAAGTCTGCCGAATAACCCAGTGCTTCTCCCGAGTGCCTGTGAAGGCCATCGTGTAACAAAGAACCAGTCCAGCTATGCCAATCTACCAAGTTTCATACCATGAAAATGCTATTCAAACCGTTGTCCGAACCCCCATGATCGTAACATAACATGCAGTCTGTCATGATGCCCATGAATGCCCGTCCCATGCCGTAACCAATGATGAACCAAAACGCTGCAAAACATATGCATATGCTATACCATGACGCCAAGCAATGCTGCCCAACTTCTAGAACAACCTCTAGAACATCGTCTAGAACCTCTCCATCAGGTTCGCCCGGACTGTCCACATCCGAGCCCTCTTGCCGTAAATGTACATGGGGATCGTTCCCAGCATCAGAATAAGCTGGATGATGCCGATCCATATGTAAACCATCTTGGGGCCATCTGCGTGCAACCAATGAGTAACAAAGAGACTAAAAACGAGGCCGTGAAGCACATTCTTGGAAAAGTTTAGAGTCACCAATGCCTCTCCGGCATATTGGCGATAGCTGTCAACGCAGAACGTGATAGCCGTGGTCGAGCCAAGGGAGCAGCCGAAAGAAACGATGCCAAAGAAGATAGTTGGAACAATCCAATGGTTCTTCTCTTCGGCTGACCATCCAAATCCCATGAGGCCTATGCATGTGCTGACCAAGATGGGCGCAGCCATAACAAGACGAAACTCGGGCTCGTAGAGTCCACCATTACGGCGAGCCATTGCCTTAACGATGATGTCACTGACCTTGCCTGCCACGCCAGTTCCCAGGATTCCGCCCACGAACGGCGAGACATAAACAAGGCCTGTCTGGAGAGCATCAAAGTCGTACGACTCTCTGTTGCGATAGATCATGGCAATTGACTCGGATATGACGATAAGCCAGCCAACAGAGCAGGAATACACCGCCGATGACCAAAGAACGGCCGGATACGCGTACAGGATAAATGGTCGAACCATGACCTTGAGCCAGCTATCATGGTTAAGGCGCCCATGCCAGGGCCTGAGTTGCTGGGTAAAGGTCTTGGGAGGTTGCTGGCGGAGGTTGTGTGTGTAAGCCTGGACCTTGGGTGGTCCCCTCAGTCTCGAGGCGTCCATCTTCTCGCTTTCAAGATTAGGGCCCGACTTGAATGAGGCCACATTGGATTCGCTCCCAGTTGCACTGCCGAAGTAGGGAGGAGTAGGTTGAGCGGGCTCATTTGAAGGGGAATTCGCAGTCTTGGATGGGGTTGGGTGAATGACAGTGGCCGTCGATTCTTCAGACGCAAAGGCCTCTGGGCTTTCTTCTTCGGCGTTCGCAAAGCCAACATGAAGATTCCTGTGCCGGTGGCTAGGACCAGGAGACGCCGGTTTCTGCCCCTCCGGGCCAGCACCTGTTCCTAGCTTGCCGTCCTCGTGCTGTCCTGCTGCAGCGGCTGGAGATGCAGGGGCCTCTATTTCACCCCCCATCTTAAGAGCTTCTTCCCCTGTTTCCTGCGTTCTATGACGTGACGACAGTCGACGGAGAAAGCTTGGTCGCTTCACCGGCGCATGTGGCTTGGGGTGAGGAGTTCGGTCCCAAAAGGTCTCGGGGACGAACAAAAAGAGAAGCACAGCGCCCAGACCAATAATCATGGCCAAGATCCTAGAAGATTATCAATCAATAGCGTGACTAGGATTGCGGTTATGAATACTCACCAGAAGACCCAACGCCAACTCAGGGCACCAATGATGACCGCACTAACCAGAGGGACCAGGTTCTTGCCGCCAAGAAGCAGCAGTGTGTAGATACCAATACGATAGGCTCGCTCATGCAGGAAGAAGATCTCGGCAATAGTGGCGGACGGGAGACACTCCACCGGGCTTACCGCAACGCCTTGAAAGACTCTGGCAGCCAGGAGAGAGTTGAACGAGGGGGACCAGGCGGCCCAGAGAGATGTGCCAATGAAGAGAATGGCGCTTGCAAGATAGACAGGGCGCTTCCCCCAGAGGATAGCGGTGGGAGAAAATATGACGGAGCCCAGGCCCATGCCCATCATGTAGAGCCCTGTAGTCAAAGATACCCTCTCAACGTCGACATTGTACGTTTGTGCAATGTCCGTGAAGCCGGCCGCCACCAGAGGAGTTGTGCCGCCACCAATCATGCAGTAAAAGCCAAGAGACAAGAGGGCGATGTCCCGTCTCCAGGAAGGCCAATTCAGGGGGTCATTGGCCGAATCCTCGGGTTGGGGTTCCAGAATGATGGCGCCATCGCTCGTCTTCTTCTTTTCCTCTTGCACTTGAGGACGGTTTGTTGCTGAAGATGCTGAATTCCTACGCGAGTTGACTGGGAAGCCTGTGGGGATAGACGAATGCGAGTTCCTTGCTTGCATGTTCCGAAGACCAAGTGGCTCATTGCGGTGAGAAGCAAGAAGCAGTACGGATCCTATCTGGTGTTAGTCTTTTCCCAGATCGAGGTGGTTCTTTGGCACTAACCTGGAACTTCAATGGTGTCCTTGTCGTTCAACACTCCCATACTCCATTTCGATGGCTTCCATCTGCCATCTGAGGGAGTGCTGTCGGCGGCGGCACCAGCACCAGCGCCCAAAAGGCGCCGCCACTTCGGAACATCTGGCTTTTCCGCCATGATGACTTCTTGGCTGGCTTGTCGTAGCTTTCGCGACAGATGCGAAAGTCAATTGCGTCGGGAAAAGTTCAAGGGGAGAGAACCCTGAGAGGTAGGGATAATTGATGTGGATAGTGATGTCTAGACCCCGGTGGGTTTCCTGGAGATAAAGACGAAAGTGGAGATAGCGCCGAAGTGATGATTAGGTATGCCGGGTAGGTGAGATATCCGTAACAATAGTTGAACAGGGGATTAAGGAAAATTACTCCTTGTCTGTAGGGTAGAGGCAGAGACAGAGGGTTTGTTGTCCAAGGGAATCAAGGCAGCAACCCAATGTTTGGAGGAGTAAACACCAATCTCGAGCTGCAATCTCCCTCGCCTGGAGATGTCTTGCCTGGAGCAGGCCGGTGCAGAGCTTGACGTCAGAAAGGAGAGCACCACGGGCACCTGCCGAGATTGACTGTGCTGCTGCTGTTGATGAAAGGGAAAGAAGACAGGACTCGGGACAGAATGGAAGGAGGAGAGTCAAGATAAAGAGTCACCAGACACCGAGAAAAGAAACATGAGTAATGACCAAGAGATAGATCATCTCAACACCCGCACCAAGCGAAGCGAAACAAGCGACGGACGGACCCCGGCGCGGAGGTGGAGGTGGAGACGGAGGCACCCACAGGCGGCGATGGCGGCAGAGCAAAACGGTTGCAGTGAGCACAGCTGACGAAGGGATCTCGAATACGCAGCTCGGCCGGGGCGGCTCCAGGGCAACACATGACCCCCCCCGCGCCGTCGCATGGGGTCTATGGTCCCTGTAACTGGTAGAGGGAAGGGTCCATTGGGGTCCTTTGGCTGTGGTCTGTACAGCCACTAGATCGCATCTGGGGTGCAATGACATCATTTCCAAGCTCTTCTTTCATCCCCTGTCGCAAACTTTTGGGGCGAGCCGCAACGCGGACCCTGCACTGCGGGCGCCTTTACCTTTAACCTTGCATCTCTTTCTCATCTGCTGCAGTGTGACTTAACTCACCTGCCACATGCTATCCTGAGAGTTGTTTGCTACTGTACCTTGCAACTTCAGATAGAATGCGTACTACTCTATCGTCTGGGCTACGGCCCCTCTACGGGATGGCGTCTTTAGCCAAACCGCCGCCTCGTATGATTTCCCGGGCCCTCTCAACCACCACCCCGCGGCAAGCCAAGAACCATATATACGCCCCGTGAGTGCTTCTCTGACCTCCATGCACATCACATGAGCCTGCACATGGCCCTTGTCTTGCACCCCCAACTCCCCCATGTCGATCGTGGAGAAAAAGTCGACTCCCTCCTTGTTTTTCTTACCGCTAGGTGACGTGCCGATCGTCCGGGCTATACTGACCGGTTCATCCTAGCATCCGCAACAACGACTCATTCTCAACCTACCTCTCTCTCTCGACCTCATCCCGCACACCCCTTCTCACCCTCTGGACCGCATCCTGGTGCTCAACCTGCAAAGTCGTCAGCCCCCTCATCCGGGGACTTGTCGAGTCCGGCGTGGGCGAGGATGAGGGCGGCGTTTCCCTTGCTATGGTCGAGTTTGACTCGCCCGATATCATGTCCGGGAGCCCCAATCTTGCCATGACCTACATGATCACCAGCATCCCCACGCTGCTGAGCTTTGACGGCGGAGAGGCCCAGACGGCGACCAAGCTGGCAGATGCGAGGAAGCTTTCCGACAAGGAGTTTCTCAAAGAATGGATTAGGACTGAGGCCAAGAGGCACGGAGGTCGCGGCGGAGGCGGCGGAGGTGCTTCGTCGGCTTTTGGAGGATTATTTGGGAGGTGACGACCCGAAGAGAACCTCACCAACTCCAATGTCCTACTGCCATCCTGTACATCCTGTAAAGTACCTGCCTCTCTATCATGTATAGTATCCTTCTTCAAGAAGAGTCCAACTGTGCCGCTTGCTGAAAGCTGGGTGGCTCTTTACTACCTAGGTTATCTAGGAAAGCAGCGCCTGAAAGAGCAAACCTCGTTCCCAGATCAAAGCGATGCTACTCCTCCCCCAACCACTGCTAGCCATAACACGCTCCATCAACATTGCATCTCCATCCATATCATCATTCTATCGCCCGTGCACGAACCACGTCTCTCTCTAATTACCAGAAATCCATTACCATGGCGGTACCTCCTCCCCATATGCTGATACCCCCCCACCCCATGGAGCTTCCTCCAGGAGTGCCTGAATACCCCTCGGAACACAGCTTTCGCCAATCTGAATGGCATCATTCCCGCTTGTGTGAGTGGCCGGAGCTCTACGTCGAGGACGGGCTTTACCCAATAACCCTCGGCACACTCATCAAAGCGCCCTCCGACCAGCGAGGGTGGTATCGTATCATTCGAAAGCTTGGGTTTGGATGGGACTGGACAAAGTGGCTCGCCCAACAAGAGTGAGTTTATACTACGCATGATCGCCTGCTGTTGCCATTACTAATTTGTGAGCCATAGAGAGGTACAACTTGGGCAGCCACAGTATATAACCCTCCAGATTATGTCGGTATCGAGGGGCGCTATCACCAACATAGGGAGCCTATCAATGGCCCTAAGAGCTTCCCATGGTGATCTGGATACAATGCACGTCAACTGTCCTCGGGCTTACGCCTTGCACGGCCCCAACGGCATTCATGCGTGTCTCGCATACCAACCCCAGTATATACCATTTCGCGGTTCCCTCCAACCTCTAACTTCGTATCCGTCGCCCTCAGGGGGAGTCCCAAGGCTCCCCATTCGCATCATCAAGAGTATTCTCAAACAGACTCTCCTTGGAATCGAATCAATGCACAGGGCGGGGTGGGTTCATGGAGCCATCGGCCTGCATAGCCTCGAGATTAAGACTCGTTCGTATCCCCCAGACCTTGTCCAGGGACCCGAAGACCAAGTTTTCCTTGAAAAGATTCGGCACACGTCTGACAGAGTACATGCGCCGCTGCATTTGACAAAGATCTCCCCTATTCTTCCGACACGCGACGACTACGATGAAAATATTAAGATCAAGCTCGGCAATCTGGGTTTTGGTAAGATGTTGAATAGGGTTGCCATTGGTGATGCTGACCTTGCTCTTGTAGCCTTCCCCGTCGGAGAAAGTGTCAACAGGTGGCATTCGATTACCGGACCTTACCAATTTCGAGCTCCCGAGATGGTCGAGCCCGTCGAAGAAGAAATATCACGGTGGCCTTCCACTGGAGGTGTCGACATCTGGGCCTTTGGGTGTCTTGTGTATAGACTCTATACTGGCTACCACATCCTTCCAGAAATTGTGGTAAACAAGGAAGACCCAGAGGTTCCGATCTTGCAGTATTGGTTTGGCATAGCGCTCATTTTTGGCCGACTCCCAGACCAATTCCTGAGGAGATGGCCGCACATGGGCATCTGGTTGGAACCACCTGTGACCAGGCACTTCCCCTTGATAGGCTTCGAGCACACATTCAGAGCAAACGCGCCGCTTGACCTGAGTGAGGAGGAGGTGGGTTCTATAACTGACGTGATACGATTGGCAATGGAGGTTCCTCCGCGCCCGAGGCCCACGGCCAGCGAGCTTCTTCAGCATCCTTTTTTTCAGTGTTAAGCAATGGGTGTGTCATGGATTGTGTCTAGGTTAACATAGCAATACAACTCCAATTCTAGGGCAACCTGGTATGGATATTGAGGGGCAGAACTGGGCGATCAAGCATTCAAACGACATCCACGGCATTTGAATTGGAAAGGGGCAAGATCTCTGTATCGAGATCAATTCCAATTGATCGATGCACTCGCACTTTCATCACGAAACCATCAAAGCGACGAGCCGAGCCGATCCAGATGACGGCTGCTAGAGGCTCAATGACACCATCAAGACCCCTGTCATGGCCCGCATAGAAAAAAGATATCGTTGACGGCTTGAACCCTTATCCTACAACCAATCAGAGCCTAGCGCGAATTGCCGATCCAGGGACTTTCTGTCGATCGGGTTTTTTTGCCTTGCTTGCTTCGCTCAAGTCGGGACGGATGAGGGTTTCGCGCCTCTTTCTGATTATCAAGCCGTTCCGAACCGTCGACGACTTCTACCCATCCATTTCAATATATGGCTCACCTCCCACAATGTCGCACCCCCTCTTCCCTCCATCATCACCGGATCCGAGTTACACACTCTGCAGAAAAGCTCCTCCTCTAACTCGCATCACCGGCCTCGGAGCCTGTCCTGTTGAACCGAGAGATTTACGATTCCGACGCTGGCCCTGACCCACAAAGACGAGACCAAGACCCAAGACCGAATGCGACTACGCCCACTTTGGCATCGAGCGAATAGATTAGATCCCGCTGGGTCTTTTCTATATCCATTACTCGTCGATTAATCCTGCGAGATTCTTCTTTCCTGCCTCTGTCATCCATCCTCCTCCTGCGCAATGGACCCCCTCGTGGCCGCGGAGCTCGCAAAGCTCCAAGACGACGGCGTCGCATTTCGCGCCCGCCAGCGGCACGTCCACCAGACTTGGGCGCGCACTTTCTCGTCCCTCCCAGAGCTGTATATCCAGCCAGAGTCACTGGCTGAGGTGCAAAAGGTGGTCAATCTTGCGCGGAGGTGTCGTCGGCGCCTGGTGACGGCGGGATGCGGTCATTCGCCGTCAAACATCACATGCACATCGAGCTGGCTCGTCAACCTCGACAACTTTAATAGGATCATCTCTGTGGACAAGGAGACGGGTGTGGTTGTCATGGAAGGCGGGATCAGGCTGTATACGCTGTGCGAGGAGCTTGAGAGGCATGGTCTTGCTATGCCCAACCTTGGGAGCATCAACCAGCAGTCCATCAGCGGCGCCATTTCTACCGGTACTCATGGTAGCAGTTTGCGCCACGGCCTCATGTCAGAGGACATCATCTCTCTCAAGGTCACCCTCGCCGATGGGACTACAGTCCAATGCTCCAAGGACACAAAACCCGACCTCTTCCGAGCCGCCCTCCTCTCGCTGGGCGCACTTGGAATTATTACAGAGGTCACCTTCAAGGCCGTCCCGGCCTTTAGCCTCAAGTGGAGGCAGGTCATTGACACCGACTACAAGATGTTTGAGGCCTGGAACCACGAGCTGTGGACGCAGAGCGAGTTTGTCAGGGTCTGGTGGTTCCCTTACACGAGGCGTGCCGTGGTTTGGCAGGCGGACAAGACGGATGAAGAGCACCGTGATCCGCCCCAGAGCGGTTACGATGGCGCCCTTGGATACTATGTCTACCACAACCTGCTGTACGTCGCCCAGTACGTCCCGAGGATTCTTCCCTGGGTCGAGTGGTTTGTGTTTGGCATGCAGTATGGCTTCCGCAATGGAACAAGCTCGTCGGCCGTTCAGCCGAGCCGCAAGGCCCTCCTCATGAACTGCCTCTACTCGCAATTTGTCAACGAGTGGGCTATTCCTCTCAAGAAGGGTCCTGAAGCTCTTCGACGGCTGAGTTCATGGCTCAATCACTTGGCGCCTGATGACCCCGACTACGTCCCCCACAACATCCCCTTCTCCGCCGAGGGCCTCTATGTCCACTCGCCCGTCGAGGTTCGTGTGAGTGACACTACACTAACCTCCAACGCGCGACCCTACCTCGACATCACTGTAGATGATGGACCAACATTGTATCTCAACGCCACGCTCTACCGACCCTACTGGCTGGACCCTCCCTGCCACGACAGGTACTACGAGGCGTTTGAGTGGTTGATGAAGGACCTCGGCGGCAAGCCTCACTGGGCAAAGAACTTCCAATCCCACCGCCCAGAGATCGAGGCCTTCTACGGCAAGGAGCTCGACTCCTTCCGCGCAGTGCGGGACAGTGTCGACCCCCAGGGCATGTTTGTCGGACCGTGGCATCGTGACCGGATAATGGCGGACGGCGCGGGACTTGAGCTGGAGGAGGTGGAGATGCGGAGGGAGCAGAGCAGAAAACGAGGCGTAACGACGTTTGGAATCATTTGATAGCGTTCAAGATTATGACGTGGCTCTCACGAGGAATACGAAAAGGTTTACGATATGGCTTTGATACGACGTGATGCATGTCCCGATGAGTACAAATAGGAGCCTCACGCCTCAAGACTCCAATGCATACCCCAGTTCCCCCAGAAGTTTAAGAACCTTGTGCATTGACTACATCTCGGACTAAATATAAAAGGCTGGTAAACGCAACAGGTTCTCTAGGAACGGTGGCCGCTATACTACTAGGTACGGGAAAAGGAACGTCAATGTAGCCCACGGCAGCCAGTCAATGGCCGCCTCATTCATGCCCAGAGGTGGTTTTGCTAAATCTGTCGGTAGCCGGACTTCTCGTCAATGTGTCGGTAGCGCTCGCGCTCCTTGCGGTCCTTGAGAAGGCAGGCGATGCAGAGGATAAAGATGGCGTCAACACCTGGGAGTATATAGTTAGTATATTGTGCGGTATATCGAAGGACATGAACTAATACATACCAACAAGTCCAAAGACAACGGTAAAGATGCTGTCGATGTGAAGGTTTGAGAAGCTGGAGATGGCTGTCGCGCAGCCTCGTAGAAGAGCTGCGCTCGCAGGGCTGGTGCACGTAGTGTCCATGACAAAGGCGGGTGTGGTACTGTTGGAGTATCCGCAGCACTCAAACTGTAGCTTTCGTTAGCAGTATTTTCGCCATTATTCAGGTTTGACGTACAGAAATCTGGATCAAGCTCTGGATCTCGGGTTCTTGCGCAATGTAGATGTCAAAGAATTGCTCCCGAATCCTCAATGTCATGACCCAGAGAAAGACGCCCACACACATGGTGAAGATGGCACAGAAAGTCACCATGTATCCGGAAATCTTGAGAATGCTGCGGGCGGGCATGACGAGTCCTGGCAGGGTGACGGCAAACGTGGCGAGGATAAAGGCGGCATTGACAATGCCAGCGGTGAGAGGGAATCGCTGGTGAAGTAGATTCCTTGTGGCCTGTTCGCCATCCTGGGGAGCATCGTTCATTTGGCTTCTGACGACCAGCGAGAAGACCAGCTCGAGGATGCCCGAGGCGAGAAAGAGAACGTCGGCGGCGACAGCCGCAAGAAAGACTTTGTTGGCCATGGTGGCGATGTAGGTATTTGGTGTAGCAACTGAAAGAGCAAAGGAAACCGTCTAAACTGGAAATCGAAACACGCTTGCTGAATGGGATATCTCGTTTTCGTCCTCCTCTTTTCGAATGACTGATTATACTGTAGGAGTTGCTGCTGCTGGACGACCTGCGTCTTGGATATTGAGTCTCGTCAAGAGGTAGAAGTGAAGCGAGTAGACTGTTTTCAAGGGATCGACACTCGAAAAACGGTGACGATCTCGTTTCCGATAATTTAGTATATGAACGAAAGAAAGAAAGACAACGCCCAAGGGAGCTTGTCAAACGTAGGTACTGGAAGCAAAGAGAGAGAGAGTGTATGAACAAAGAGAAACTCCTGGCAGCACCACGCAAGGGAGGAGGACGGAGACAAGCCGGCAAAAGGAAGGACAATGGAGAAACTCGAAAACTCCAAGACCAACCATGAAACAAGACCACGACTGGAGCGTCTCGGCAACATCTGATCATTGTCAAGATCCGCAACCGACACGGTTTCAGGGGATGGATCTTGACGCAGAGCTGCCGACGGCCGACGGGGCGAATGGTTCCACGCCGAGGCGGTGGCCAATCAGAGGCCCAAGAGCCTGGCCGAATACCCTGTTTGGGACAGCGATTGTTGGAGCCAGGGACACTTGCGACTCAGTAGCAGCCCAACTATAGGCCCTGAGCAAGTCGCAGAGCCGCCCGACGGCAACAAGAAGTCTTCAACTGCCAGCAACAGCTGCCCGAGTGGAATTATGGTATGATCTTCTGGCGTGACAGTGTTTCCCTTGATGAGATCCCGATCTTGATAATCGAGTCTCTTTCCTCGGCTATCATCATGTCTTAGTACCACCAGGCGCATTCCCAGGCGTTGCCCAGACTTGGAAGAGTCGACGTCGTGGATTGGAGGATTTTCCCCCCTTGACAGATGCGACGACCTAAGGCTAGACACGATGGGGAATAGGCAGAGTAGGGGACACACTCACGACTGCGACGTCGGTGGAGGTGCTGCATAGCAGACCCTGGTTTGCCGTTGGGGTAGACGAGCTTAATCTTGGTGAAGATGGAGATGAATGCCCTTTGGGGGATGGTGTTGGGTTTGCCCAGCAGCTCGGACCCCAAAGCTACAAGACAATCAAATAAAAGGTGAAGCCATCACCAACATCAATTGCGGATTGTCCCCAGTCTCATGTCTCTGCCCGGACCTATCCACATCGCTACTCGACGAAGGTTGCAACGTGCCGAAGTCTCGGCCAAGAAGACTCGACGGAAGCAGTGGTTCGCGACTCTGACACGTGCGGCCAAGATGCATGCATCCCTAGGCGTTGCAGAGGTTCGATCTTCTGGAGTTCATGGTCGACCAAGCCACACGCCTTGAATGTTTGCTGATGACATCAACATTCATGCAGAGAGAGAATCAGGATGTTGTCATCGAGCCCCACGATGGAAGGAAGGATGCGTCCATCGAGAGATCGAACAATAGCCGAGGCGATTGCGAAAGCGAAAGTAGACGGAAAACACCAATGATTCTTATCCCATATATCTCGTATGGACACCTCGACGACGCCGTCATGCTGCAAGTGAGAATAGCTGCAAGTCAGCAACTTCAAGTTCTTCAGCTCCTGCACTGACAATCATGACAAATCACAAGACATCCACGGGGTCTCCTGCCCAAAGATACCTGGAGGAGACGACACGGGATCGCTTGCCTTGCCTGCCATGTTCCTTCCACAGCAAATAAAATTGACCAGTGAGATGTCCGAGCGCAACCCCCACAAATAACATGTAATTATTCAAAAGTCTCTGTAGCCCCGTTAAACTCATAGCCGTCTCTGGCATGCAGGCTGACCCACCTGCTCGCCAACTGCCACCTCCAGGCCGGCCACGACCCTCCATCTCATTTCTCCAAGGTCCAACAACGAGGAGGCATCCCCTCCCACGCCACCAATGCTACTTTACGCCGTCATCGACCGTTCAACTGTAAATACGAAGATCTCTTGGCCTGCCGCGTGCAAACGCCTGCGTCGCCGTTCGCAACGCGATCATATCACGTTCGGCACTGTGTCTTCTTCGGGGAGCTTCCTATTTCGGTCAAGTCTGGCGAGCAGGGGAGGGCCCCCTTCACAACCTTAGCAAGCTTTGGCCCTGGGGCTAGGCCATCGAGAACTGGCTGCCCTGCCTGTCGCGCCCTCGACAGCCGAGAGGTCGAGCAAGGCCTTCTCCACCCGCTGTCGAACAAACAGACGCTGGAAGTGGAGGCTGGGCCTGGCTGGCACTTCCCCGCTTCGGTGCAGTTGCAGCTCATGTCCGGGCCGTGCGCCAAGTTGCGAACAGAGAGGAGAGCCAGGGCTTGACAGTCCCATCTCGTCCATCTGGTTCATCGTCATTCGCGAGTATTGTGTGACACCATTCCCTCTGCGGAATGAAGCATTTCTGCTTCGGTCTGTGCCTCCAGCCTTAAATGCAGGATGGAACTGGATGATATCTAACCCTTTTCGACCTGCGAATTCTCCAACATCGTTGAATACGGCTTCGAGTTTAAAACTGCTGCTCAAGGACCCGAGTTTTTGTTCTGGGCATTTGCTTATGCCCTTCCCCGCCTCGTGCATTTCGGCCGGCTCCGGAATCGACGCGACTCGACTTACGCCATCCGATCATGTCAAGGTGCACTTATTCCGCCCTAAGGGTCGCCCCTTCATCACGGACAAACAAGCCCTGGAGCCCTTCCCGCCACCCTCCGACGGAGCCGAGGCCCTCGTCCACCAATCCCCCCCATCCACTGTCACGGCGCTTCAGGATCCCCCGCTTCTTGGTCGGCGAGCTATCAGTGCGGCCGACACGACTGCTCCACAGGGTTTGCTCCTCTCCAACAACAGAGGTTGGGACGATGGGATGACATGACGGTGTGCTCCCGGCTCAGACTGTGCTGTATCTCCATTGGAGCCCACCCCACCGACGCTGGCCATGGTTTTGCGCTTGAGCACCTCTGCTCTGGCCGATGCATGGCATGGCATGGCATTGTGCTCGCGGCCTCCGTGTCATTGAAAATCGCCCACTTCACATTGACGGTGTCCTTGGAGGCTTCCGCCAATCACGCCCACGCCACCTTGCGGTATATTTCCAGCATGGCTTTTTGGAGAGGAACCGCCATTTGCCAGGGTCCCGATCAGTGTAACCCCGGTGGTCGGTAGGGTAGAGCCGAGGAAGCTAGGCCCGCCTATCCTCCGACTCTCCTCCGTTTGCTGTGGCTTCTTCATCACGGGCCTTTTGGGTCCCATCCCCTGCAAACTAGGCGAGATGGCCTGGCTATGTTGACAATGGGCCAGCTGGCATCGACATCTCTGTGGCATGTGTGAATCTGAAAAGCTAATGAAGCAAGACGGCACCTCAGCTCACAAAAGGCCATCGCTGAACCTGGCCGGCAACGGGGGCCCTTCTCTGGCAAGTACCCCATCCTGTTGCTGTATGTTGCACAAGCAGGGATAGAGAGGCGCTTGGGGATGGACCTCTCTGTCTTGCGCGCTCAGTCATTCTCGCGCCGAGAAAAGTCCCCCACTTGTCTGAGCAGATGATGCGACACGCGGTCGAGGCCTAGCTACCCAGACGCAGACGCACGCGCAGACAGGGGAGCAACACCATGTGCCATCTCCAAGACCAAAGCTGTTTCCTTTGTGTTTAATTGTCTGTCCTCAACGACGGAACACTTGCAGCAGCTGGCACTGTGCGACAGATCTGCGCTAACTAAGATTTGGTTGATTGCTAACAGGTCAAGCAGGGGAGGTTGGACATTGAGCAAGCAAGCAAGCAAGTACGGCAAACACAAGCACGAGGGACAGGGCATTCAATTTGGTTTGGACTACCGCCCTACGGGCCCGTCGCGGGAGGTGCAGAAATGTCTAAGCAGGTTGAGTTTGGCCAGGCACTTGGCTTCGGGTACTGGTGAAGATCTTGGTGATCCACGAGAGTCTGAGGCCAAGTTGCAAGGCACAGGATGTGAGAGTGTGTGAATGCAACCTCGGGGGAAGTCTTGATGCTGGGAGCTACGTTATGGTTCGTCACGCGGGCGGCATGCATGCGGCACAGAACGGCCCACTGCCTCAACGGCTCACGATAGCCAGGGATAGGACCGAGAGTGATTTGAGGCACTGCACAGTGGTTGACAGGATCTCCCCGCGAGCAGTGGGAGCCGACTCCGCGGACTGTGTCACTCGCTTGAATGGGCGGGGCGGGATCCTGGTGGAGCACCGTGAGTGCTCGATGGCCCGAGTCGTGGGTCTTTGCCTCCACCAGACGAGCCAGCTGGCTGCCTGCCTAGCAAAAGGACTCGGTGCATGGAGAGAATCCGCTTCAGCAGAGTGTCAAATGTCAGCACAGAGCCGACGAGACGACCTTGCACAGCTGTAACGGTGGTCATTCTGGGTGTGGTCCAGGGGAAGAGACACCAGGCAGTGGCTGATGGTGGAAACGGGGCACCAACAGGCGCAGATGCATGTCGTTGACAGGGCCATCCGTCATCACTGACGTCCCACCCTGCCTGTCTGTCTGTGACCACGGACGAAGCTCATCTGCCTGTTGGCAGGTTGGCCGGTGCGAATCTCGGTCCACGAGTTTCTGATGAATGGTTGAAGCTCTCTCATGCACATCAAAGACGGGAGAACCTTGCGAATGGTATGTGATGGGCTCATTTGATAGACGGTGAATGGATGAATTGAACGAGATGGGGTCGGGTCCATCATGGAGAAGCCTTGGACAGGACAGGGCGCGGGTACATTGGAGGGATCATCCTCCGCTGCGTTCATCTTCAAGCCCCTCCTTGCAAACGACTCTGTTGGCTTGCCTTGTCTCTTTATACAGGGCGATCTCTTCATTGTCCACAGGAGCGTCCGTGTGCAGGACGGCTACAACCTCACTATGCCTCCTTTGATCGCGGGACCAAGATGACATTCCCCATTCCCGTCCCTGTCCCCGAGTTTGACGGAGAGCCGTGGGCCAACCATTGAGGCTCGACTCGACTCGAAAGGGCAAACGCACGCAAGCAGCCGTGGAGACGGGGGAGCAGATGGGGGATTTGCCAAGGGCGTGTTTGTCTGGGGCAGAGGGAGCTGGAGCCGTGACAGGAGGACTCGGGAGTTGGGCAGGGCGTGTCATGGCCATGGGGAACCTAGAATGGCGCTGTGTTTGTGTGTCGTGTCTGTGTCAACTGTACTCTGTACTGTACTGCCATCTCTGCATCGTTGATGGGTCTCTCTCCTCTTTTCCGTCTCTGGACACTACTATCCATCAATCAACCACCATGTATCGTGTCAATCCATCTCTTGACATTTATTACGACCCCATCATGCTGCATCACACAGACCAGACCCCATCTTGAGCTTTCATTCCACACGTTTGGGCCCTTTTCTAATCTCCCGACTGGCGACCAGCTCCAAATTCCCTCGCACTTGGATGAACCCATATCCACACAGACCATGCACCTCGATATACGAAGCACCTTGATACAGGGCACTTGCAGATTCTCACACCAGCTCTCACACGAATACCCACAGCCCACTCAGGCGCGGAATCCCGGTCGCACCAGCAATGGCGCGCTGCACGCAGCAACCCACCCGACGCTTGAATCGCTGACTCCCTAACTCAGCAACAGACAGGCCAAATCCGAGTCTGCGATTGGTCGATGCTGGACCTTGCATCGCATCCATCCCTTCCCTCCTCAGGCTCATCTTGCACCCATTCCACTCGTGGAGACTCCGAGCCCGTTCCGCCGCTGCAGCCAAAAGCTTGCTATCTTAGCACCACCGAGCAAGCCCCCCTCTGGCGAACAAGCTCTCTCCCCCTTCCCTCGAGATGAAAGAAGGCTGTTTCTCCTTCTCGCCGTTTTGTTTCCGTGGATGCTACGTATAGAGACATGGTACGAAAAAGCAAAGAAGGAGCAAACGTAGAAGAAAATAATGAAACAGAAGAACAGTGTCGCTTCTGTTTGCATCCATCCACTACTGGCCGCTCACACCCTGGCATTTTGAGTACCTGCCTGAACTTTTGGGCTCCTTGTAAGCTTCGAAATCTGCCCCACAAGCTACCCTCTCCACTCTCAGACAAGTGCCTCGTCAATTGCATCCGGATACCCATCGGCCGCAAGCGTGGGCTGGCAGAAACATCAACACGTGCTAGAAGGATATCTTCTTCCTGCTTTGCAGGCTTTGCAGTACAAGTGCCTCGCCCCGGTTGCATATCAAACCCTGCCACTTCTATTGTCCGTTATTGTCACAATCCCTCGTCGCCGCCGCCGTCGGGACCCCCCTTCCCCTGCTCTCTCACTTGGTTTCGTCGCGCGCGCACTTGCACTTGCCTCGCCTGGCCTCGCTTCTTTCCCGTCCGCGCCACCCACGCCCTCCACAGCCCGCACCCAGAAAAAGGAAAGGGCCCCCCGACCCAAACCCAGACACACCCAGACCAGACTCGAAGCAGCAAACAGCAAGAGCGTGCCCAACCAGGTTTCTGCGACAAGAAACGCAGCGCACCGCAGCTCCCTCCATTTTCTCTCCGCTCCCACTCCAGATCCAGTATAGATCCATCGGCACCACGCTCAAAGCAGTATCTCCACCACCTTTTTTTCTTTGCTGCCGTCGCGGTTCGTTCGTGGTAATACAGACACGAGAGCTTTCTCTTTTGAGATAAAATCGAACCCAAGCCCGTTTGAGACGATCACTCATACAGAAGACGCCATGGCCGACATCACAGACCAGCACGACCAAACCTCGCCCACCGAGCTCGACGAGTCGCAGAACGTTGGCAATGGCAGCGCCGCCACCGAGTCTCGCGGCATCAAGCGCCAGCGCCCTTCAGCAGGCGACGACGACGACGATGATGACGAGAAGGGTGGTCGCGAGCGTCGCAAGATTGAGATCAAGTTCATCAGCGACAAGTCTCGGCGACACATCACCTTTTCCAAGCGCAAGGCCGGAATCATGAAGAAGGTTAGTTTCTCATCATATACACCTATTATCACCATCAGCATCATCATCGCCATCAAAGAGAATGGCTTGGAGCGCATTCAATCAAATGCGCGTGTCAATGCCATCTCTGGACACTCCCCCGCTACCCATTACCAATCCTTCGCTGCCTCTGGGGCCGATCCGACGCCGTGTCGCGTTCAAAAGCCTTTCAAACTGCCCGCTTTCTCTACATGGCGCGCAATCTACTTGACGTGTCAATCGCTAATTCTCAACCTCTTCCATCTAGGCATACGAGCTTTCTGTCCTCACGGGCACTCAAGTCCTTCTTCTCGTCGTCTCTGAGACCGGTCTCGTGTATACATTCACCACACCCAAGCTCCAACCTCTCGTAACCAAGGCTGAGGGCAAGAACTTGATTCAGGTACTACCCCATTTACTCACATGGAGCGCGTCAGCAGCCTCATACTGGCTGCACACGTGTCGCGTATTAAGAAGACCTCTGGCTGATATCATCTAGGCATGCCTGAACGCACCCGAACCCACGCCTGGTAACGAGAACGGCGTGGATGGTGGTGACCAGGTCGAGTCTCCGGAAGAGCCCGCCAACCAACATCTCCCCCCTCAGGGCAGCCGACCCGGCATGCCCCAGAACCCTCACATGCCCGGCAACTATATGCCCGCCAACCTGCCCATGGATCCCCAGCAGGCTTTGGCGTATCAAAGCTACGTGCAACGGAATCAGGGCTACGGTTCAGGCATACCCCCGCAACCGGGCATGCCCTCCAACAACCACCACCAGTCGTAATGACGCACCATCACCAAAGATGAATCTTTGGTCTCTGATACCCGGCGCTCAATGCTTGCTCGAGACGCCGCCTCTCGACCTTGCGCGTCCCTTCTGGACATCAGAGCTAGTCTTGCGAGGTCCTGGTGATATGGCGTTGGTAGGGTGTTGATTTGCCACCTGCATTTTTTTTTCCATTTATTTCTTATCCTCGGTTCGCGTTGTTGGCTTTGAGGCCTACAGCAGGCCTGATGGGCCTCGGTGCTGGTCTTTGTTAATTACGCCCGGCAGGCTCTGTGCCGTTCACCTTTGCTGGCCTATGCTGTCAGCATGGTTCACTGGTGTTGAGTATGTCGGCAGAAAGTCTGCAATCCGAGTAGTGGCGCGAAGGCCACTCCAGAACGTCTCGTCTTTTTGGCGAGGGCTATGCGAACGGAGTAATTTCGTCTCCCGCCTTGGGTGGCCTGCAGAAGGCAGTTGTTAGTGTTCAGGAGGCGAGTCTTCTCTCGTTGGGGAGCCCGAGAAGACTCGCCTGACTTGCGAATTGCTTGAGAGGGAGGGATTAGGGCGGGATAGGACGGGGCTGGAAGGGAAGGGATGGGAATGGACTCGATGAAGGCACGAACGATAACGGACGGGAACTCGATGTGGATTTGACGAATCTATCATGGGCCAAAAGAGACAACGGCTGTTTTTCTTGGCAGGTTCAAAGGGTCTGGTACCTGATCCTTTGCCTCAACTGCTCGTGAGGTTTTGTATGCTGTTGATGAGGGGAGGTTGACTCGTGTGTATGATGAAATCATTTGATAGAATTGATTTGGCAGAACAGACAATATCGATATTGTCCAAACTGGAGTTGTCTTTTGAGTATTGAGAGGTGGTGTTGATGGGATGGGCGCGACTTATATGCCCAGTCTCAAGCGGACTTACCCAAGAGAGGAATTCCACAAGCTACCCCAAAAATGCAGGCATAGAGATGCAGGCATCCGATCTCGACAAAGCCTGGGCTTTCAGTCCAATCCAATCCACGTCTCGAGCGTGGCTTTGCCTTCCTAATGAGGCAAATGTCAATTAAATCTGCAAAGCCCGGCCCGTGTGTACGTACGATTGACGAACGTGCCGTTGCCGCCGTTGGGTTGGGTTTCGTTGTTGCACCCAAGCAAGATCCCTGGTCTCAGACTACAGCAGAAAAAAGGAAAGCCCCGATGAGCTGTCGCGTGCCTCCTGCCGCATTAGGGGGCCTGCCAATACATGATTGGGAGGCGCCCATTTCAAGGTTGAGCTTTACTATTTCTGTAATAATTTTTTTTTTTTACTCGTTCTCACTCCTTTCCCCGTATGGGCTGTGCGCCGTGGGTTGGCATGACGTGGATGGGAAAGGGGCGCCTTTTCCTTGTTGGGAGGTTTAGGTGGGGGGATGAGATTGGGGGCCTTTGGGAGGATGTGGTGAGAGATTCGGATGAGGAAAGGGATTAAAGAAGATCTAGGTGTAAGTTGAAAGAGCTGATGCCCTGATTGTCGTGTTTCTGTGCTGGCTTTGGACATGATCTTTGTTGACCCCTGACTGTTGACGACCTGTCATTCTGCTGACAGTATGGACCTAACAGAAGCTGTGCAAGCCAGAAATGGCTCCTTTTATTTCGGTACAGGTCAGGAATTTCAGAACAAGTCATAATGTATGCATGCGTAAAAGATTAGAAGTCATTCGTCTCTGGTCGGGGAAAGGAAGGACCCGAGGTCGTTCCGATAGTCCCATGACACTTGACAAACATGGACCGAAATCACATAGGATCGAGGATTCTGGTGTCCCCGATCGTAACAGTGAGATTCGTCTGTCAGCTGAGATTTGTAGCTCAGGTCACATGGCTTTGCCCATGCATTCTGTTCCTTCTGTGATGGCCTCGCCGTGACGAACCCGGAAGAGGTAGTGATTGTCAACCCGGTATGACTGGTCAATAGAGAGGCCTTGGACACTCAGCAGTAACGTAGTATCCTATGACTAGCTCAATCATGTCGCAATGCATGTTCCATCCCCAGGTCGCAACCGTTCTTTACCCATGCCTGTACTCCTTTTCCTACCAATGTGCTCCCGGGCTCTCTAGAGTTGTTTCCCCAGTCCTTATATTGTCTCGATCTGGGGAATTCCTACCTTTGCGTGAAAGCTTCTAGCTGATATTGTAAACTACGACTGAAATGCTCGCCCTAGTTACTCGTCTGGTGTTTGCCGTTGGTGTCTCTCGTGCATCTGCTCATCGTAACCATAGCTCAACCAACAAACTCGAGCAAACTTTCCATTGAGAAGTGAAAGAGCAAATCATTCTACCTTTTCATGTGCACACATTGTTGCAGAGTTAGTTAAGAAGGAAAAGAAGGGATAGAGTCACTGCGGGTATTGAGTGTCAACAAGAGGGTGACGGATGGCTGACTCCCGATTCGTGGTCTTGTAGTAACCTCTTCCTCGAGAGCCACAGTGCCATATTCATGCTTCCAGCTCGAGGATGAGTCTACCGGTGGTTAGCAAGAGAACTCAGGGACGTGATGAGCATATAAAGGGTTATATCCCATCTTGTCTTGCTACCTATTGGTGATCCTTTACATCTGGTATTTACTTCTTGTCTAGTAAGTCAAGTGAATGAGTTCCCAATGGATTGTTTTAGATCCTTAGACCAATTGAGAAGAGAGTGATGGCTATCTTCTGACGAGATAGGATACCTAGAAGACTGTCGAGGGGGAATAGTGTTAAGGAGGAGCCTTTTCCCAAAGACCAGTCATGGCTCAAAGGCCAAGTGTTGGCAACTTGTGGAGGCATTGCTACACCCGTCTTCCACTCTGGAATAGGATGATGGCGACATCTAAATAATCGAGGCCATGTTGGCCAACAAGTTGACATGGTGCTGAGTTAGGTGTTAGTGAGAGGAGCTCACGTAGCCCAGGCTATTAATTCCAGCACCAATCATGTCTCTGTTCTCGACTAAACACGCAAAGCCTCGAGGTTACATAGTTGGTTAACAAGGTGGGACAATAGGCGTGTGAGCTAGTGCTAGATGGTGATAGCGCGCGGAGGAGGCTAGTGGAGGTGAGCAAGTTTGAGAGAGTTTCCAACCAGAAGTACCGATACTTGAGATACTTGGTGTGGATCACTGTCAATCGCTGTCAAGAGGTCACCTTGATGGGACAAGCAGCTTGGAAATCAGCAATAATGAATTGATTCTAGACACGAGGTGTACAACAAGAAAGAAATGTCTTTATGCCATGGGCCGTTGCCTGCTTGCTTGCCAAATGTGAAACCAAAACGCCGTCTCGTGGTTGAATGAATCCTGTGCGCCTGTATCGCCTCAACTCTGAAAATGAACAAAGGGCAACTGTTGGAGAGTCATGACCACTGTCTAGTGCTCAACTGATTGTGTATATCGACCGACTGCGAGGCTGCCGACGAAGACGCCAGCCAGGACCGAGAGGAAGTAGCCGACATTCATGGTCATGACGGCCAACATACTGCGCATCTGTTAGCTTCTGGTACCGGTAGAACGAAGAGCAGAAAACGTACAGAAGATATCCAATTCCGACAATGACCGTGTCGAGGCATGCTCGGACAGGGTCAACGCTGAACCGCCACGGCCTCGCAGCGGCTCGCTTCCTCTCCACGACCACCACCGTCTCCTCGACGCCATTCTCAGTCAGTGTCATGCGGCGGGCATCCGGCCCCGAGGCGATCTGCTCTGCCAGCGGGAGCTTTCCGTTTACGGCGACGTATCGACGCGCAGCCTCACGGTCCAGCCAGCGAGCTTCTTGCACGGCCTTGAAGGCGACGAGGCAACGGGCGATGATGGCGAGTATGGCTAGGAAGATGCAGGTGCCGGCGTAGGCTCCGGCGCTTTCGGGCGTCCAAGAGTCCGAGTAGAGAGGGGTTTGTCTCTGGGTTTGGAAGACCATGGCCATGATGGAGCTGGAGCTAGAACCGTGCGACGAGGAGGAGGTGTTGGAGGAGTCGGCGTCCATGCCGGGCATGTCGTGACGGGGAACGAAGGACATGTTGGATATCTTTTTCGTGTTGTTTTGGTCGGATTGATCAAGTGTAGAAGGTCGATAGTGATTGACAGCACTGTCAGTGATTCAGTGATAATAATGGAGTCTGCTGAATGGCAGAATGAGCAATTGGACGTGAGGTTGATGCTGATGCCCGCTGATGCTGTCACGACAAGAGGATGTGGAGGAGTAAAGATGGCGGCCGTTGTGGCATTCTCAATCGAGAAAAGAGCGACACTAAGAGCCTCAAAAATAGACCGAGACAATCGCTATCGTAGCTGACCAAGCAAAAATTGCTCCAATTCCTCACGATTAACTTGTGTTGAATGGATGCCGAGATAGTCATTTCTTGCTCAAACAGACTCGGTCGTCGCAGAGTTGAGCACTTAATCGCTGCTAACAAAGGTACCGGTACCTTGTGAGGTACATTCCCCCCTCCACCACTCACGACTTCAACTAGCGTCTTGGACCGCGATCCATCGACAACTCGAAATTGGCAAGTGATCGTCAAAGATACTACGAGCAATTATCTATGAATTTTTGATAATCACAATTCAACTCTTGACATCTAGCGTATCTCGGCATGCCTATCTCCTGGGTGCTTCGCATCTGCAAGCTCTGGAGGATCTGAACTCATCAACGTCACAATGACAACTCTCTCTCACCATCAATTGGGGATCAGGTCAACCCAACAGAAACATCCATCACAACAATCTCTGCAAGATCTCTACAATGTTTCAATTAGAATAAACAATTTCCCAACCGCATATGCCTCGTCGTACCGTGTCTAAGCTCCCTGATAAACTGACGTCGGGGTGATGGATGCTCTTCAGACCTTTTCCAAAGATCCAAAGCGCATGACATGCAGCATAAACTTGGGTTCTAAAAGCTTTTCCCAAAACAGACTTTCCTAAGTGTATCCAATCTTTTCCTCTCGGTCGACTTGGATCGGTGAGGGGAATGCGTACTTGTGGTGTAATCGATGGGCCGAGTCGGTCCTTTCAACAAGCTTCCATATTTCAAGAAACTCATTGATGACACTCAACCTATATGTACCTACGATCTTGCAATAGTTTCAAGATCTCCAGAGATGAGTGAGTCAATTCAATTATGGTTATCGCGGTCACGCCGGTCGAGTCAACTCACAAGATACGGTCCGAAACCAATATGCAAGGTATATCCTCAACTAGACTAGTTGGAACAAGGGTTCATAACCAATGTGCCGAGAACTTTGAGGACTCTCACGAATGAAAGGTGGCTCTGAATGTGACTACATCGTGAGATCTCAGCTCCGCCAACCAGCGTGTTGCTCCTACTCACCTTTAGCTGCAGCATCATCGCAAGCTGGAGAGGTCATGCACAACTGAGTTTGGCCTTGGTTGCTTTCTGAACCATAGAGATGTGTTGACAGTATTTCTAGCATGGATTGGAGGCCTCCCCGCACCTGGTGCTGCGAAGAACTCGGCTCAATGATGCACTCTCATCGGACCGCCTGACAGTAACTCGTAATCTCGCATAGATTTCCTGGACGCAACCAACAGCAATGCATGTTTGCTAGTCACTAAAGGGCGTTGTTTACAAGATGAGTATTAAATGACCTTGACATTCGCGACTGCATGATAGAATGAAAGGAAGCTATTCCCAAAGCTAGGCATTAACATTATCTGAACCTTAATCCCTTCTATTAGGACTAATTCTAATCAAATCAAATCCTACAACTCAAGCCATATGATGCATAGAAGGCATATAGACTCGTCAAAGTTTAGTTACCTCCTCTTGCTGCAGACTCTAGCCAATAATCTCACATCAACGAAGACCCAAAGGAGAAAGAGAACGAGAAATTCTAAGAAAGTATATCCAGAACTCGCAGCAACAAGAGGTCATGCTTTACATTATGCATCGATGTAGCTTCGAACGGAAGTATCCGCCGTTGCGAAGAGGCGGACTTGACCGACACACGCCCATGCTTTTATACTTTCTACGCACTTGTACCTTGACCGTGAAGGCTTCATATCAGGTACCGGTACTATCAAAGCTTAAGAACCCAGTTTATGCACGTAGTTTCTCCGAGACGGCCATCATGGCTCCTGCGTGAGTGTTGAGTCTTGGTCTTTGTGGGATGAGGGGACTAATTGTTGGTGTTGAGTTGACGAAATGACATTCTGGCCTTTTAGAACTTGCTGTTCGATATGACGAAATGGGTAGGCATGCAAAATGAAAGAGAAGAGCATCTTTGACAAGTTTGACATGCCAGCTCTAACACGTCACTAGCTATCACTGTGTCATTGTTTGTAGGCAATCGTCAAGGGGAAAAGTCCAGTATAACATCATCGCTGACATCAGCATCTGGACAAGAGACGAGGCCAGGCACAACGGCCAATCGAGTTTGGCCAGGTTTACGCTGCTGACTTAGAAGATGTGCCGTCTACCATAGGACGACGGCCACTGCGCTCAAGGCCACAGTGTGCGGTTGCTATCCCCCTGGTGCATCCCATTTAATCACCCTTACTCGTCAACACCAGCTTGTACGTAGCCTTCTGCCCCAGGCCTTGCCCCCTACCCTCGTTCCTGCGACTCCGACAACAGGGCCACGGACAGAGCTGAATAGAGCAGGATCTTCCCTCCTGCAATAGCATCATATGCAGTGCTCAGTCGTCATGTAACCCCCAGCCAAATCCCAGGTCACAAGAGTTGCACAGCCAACACAACAAGGCTTGCACGGGCTCCAAGACAATAATCATCTCGTACAGCACCACCTCTTCGTGGGCATACACCGCAAAGGATCAATATTTTCCGATATATTGCAATATGTTTGCTTTATCCGCACGCCCAACCACCCTCTCTCTTTTTTTTAGAAACAGCTTCGAGGTCGTACAAGACAGGGCTCGGCTCCCGCGCTGACAAAGGGTTCTCTCTTTGCCGCCCGACGACAACGGGAGGTTGCAGGAGATCGGTTCCGGGGGTAGAATGAATTCGTGACGACGTCGGAGGTTATCGAGTTCGAGGAGAAGTCTTTCCTGCGATGAAGAAAGGGGGAAACTGCCTTGGTTGCTCAACAGCTCGGCTCGAGTTGCCTGCTTGCCTCCCCCCTGAATGTCAGTCAGCCTTCGCGATAATCACCTAGGTCCGGCTCTCGGAGCTGAACTACGGGGTCCAGTTCTGACCAGTCACGCCTCAGCTAGATCAGCTCCTCCTCCTTCCCCAGGCAAGCAGGCGACCGTGGCTCGTCACATACAAGAGACACACGCACGCACGCACACGGTCACATCCCGCAAGGGAGAGAAGAAGCAGCAGACAAGGCGCGTGATCCAATCGGAATGGGATACGGTGAGAGTCTTGTTGCACGCCGGGGAAGAGAAAAGGGGGGGTGATATGGATCGGCGTGGTTAACAAAGTACTAGAGATGAAGGCAAGGTATTCTGTCTGAGGTGATAGGATAAGCGTGTGATTGAGCATGATCGACGGCAGACGAGGCGAGCATAATGGTGATTGATGCAGACGGACATGTCTCCTATGCAACCACCCACAGTCTGATGCCATGTCGACGAGTCCTGGCCTGGCACTCTGAGGCTGGGCACGAGATTCCAGGCACAAAGTATCCATACGCATAACGCATGCAGTCAGCATACAGGAGCTGAAAGCCGTCAAGTCAAGACACACAACGGTGAACAAGTTTGCCCAGGCCCATGCGGTGAATAGGGGGGAGAGGTCAAAAGGCTCTGGCCATCAGATCCAATGCCAACACCATAGCCAAGGCTTGTGATGGAAGATGCCCGACTTGTGTCCGCTCTCAGACACATGAGACGAGCACATACACACAGACGTGCACTTCACGTCACCACCGGCTTCATCCGAGGTCGTTCGTCGGCACTTGGATGGATGGCTCTCGTCTAGCGACTCCCAGATCCAGACCCAAGTTGCCGGTGAAGAAACATGGACAAGAAGCCATGCCAGATGCGTGTGGCCTCTGTCCATCTAGATCTGCCTTGTAGACTCCCACGCCCCCCTCCTCTAGCCTAGCAACGAACAATGTCTCTCTCTCTCTCTCTCTCTCTCTCTCAGTGATCCAGCCTCCTACGGAACGCCCTCCCCGGAAGGGCTGGCCTGATTTTTCCTACCCGTTCCAGACCCTAGCCCCAACGCACCCCTCCCCGCCCGTTCTAGTCCCTTCGCACTCGCCTAGGCTTCCCCGTGCGGTCAAACGCCTCCGCCCGCAGCCTGGGCTTAAAAGCCCGCAGGTCAAAGAGACAACAGTTGATTGAGAGGGCGGGGGGGGCGAATTCGCCACACGCCCCTCCGCCGGCAACGTCGTCGTCGTCGTTTGGATTGCGGCGGTCCCGGCTAGCAGGTTTGACGTTTCGGCCTCGCCTGTCAGAGCGTTTGGCTTGCTAAAAAAAATGAAGTGTGAGGGTATTCCCAGTCGATGCTGACCCGCATTGTTGAGGCAGTGAGGAAGTAGTTGAATGTGGCTCATACACTAGCCGGGAGAATTAAGTGAAAGTCCAGACCCTGGGAAGGAGACTGTTCTGGGCCCTTGCCGCTGGTCAGCATCCTAATCTTGATCTTAGTGATAGCTAATGCTAAGGATATCGAAATGGATATCAAAACCTCTTCAACACCATGGACTTGTATACAAATGCCATATCAGACTAACCGCTCTTGGTTACCAATTCATTCACGCGTGTATCTGTCTTGTTTGCGTTAGATCCTTGGCCCTTGTTTTTTGTCAAGCTTTTCCCTTCAAGACAATCAATGTATGCAACCCCGTTTCGCGCCCCCTTGCAGCCACCCACCCACTACCATTACCACCACCACCATCTCAGAGCCTGATTTCAGATGAATAGAACCTTGTCGCAAAAGAAAGGCGAAAACCAGATGATATGTGAACAAAAAATCTCTTGCATTCAGCCTCCAAGGCCCTAGTCTCAATAGAATGTCACAGATACATACCCATACCCCCTAACGTCAATAACCCTCTCTCTTGTCTCTCATCCCCATGGTCAACCAGGATTGCTTCTGCAAGCCCAACTGCCGCACATGGCCCCAAAGGGAATAACCCCGACCGCCTCCCTGCTGCTAGCTGGATAGATAATTAGGAGTAAAAAAGAAAAAACATGCGCAATAAAATCAAACAACGGCAATGGCAAGAGCCAATATTGAGGCCTGCGTTCGTGTTGCAGTATTGGATAGTAATCTCTACATCTGGTTGCGGCTGACGCGCCAGATAAAGATTCAGATGATAATTGATACAAACAGACAGCAAACATCTTTTCCATCGAGAATTAATCTATTTCCATCGTCTCACCCCCTTCTATTCTTGACTCTTGTCAGCGACATCTAACCCATCACAACTATTCATCACGACTATCAACATCATCTCCTACCCATATTTGACTCAACCTCGATCCATACGAGCAAAAACAACAAGGCTGTGCTGCAATAGGACAAAATCTGAGCCTTCAACTCCAATCAATCAATAAACCTGCTCTGCATCTGGGTCCATCTGCCAGCCTTCCAATCACCTCATCAAGAGACTTCAGCCAAAGTTGACGCTCCGCCCTGGGATTGGATTGGACCCTGGAGCCGTCCTTCCCGCACAGGTCCGTCTTCAATAGGCATAACGGTAGTCTACTGTGGCTGGCTGACGCCCATTCTCCGTGCCAGACAGCCAGCCCGCCTCCAGCTTAAGCTCCCCCCAACACTAACCAGCGTTGGAAAGTCCGCCATTCCCTCTCCGGAACCTGTCTCTCCCTCTGTTCTCTCACTCTTCTCTCCAATGGCTTCAGAAGAGAAACAGTCTCTCTCACGCCTTGTCTCACTCTCTAATACCCGTTGTCGCCCGTTGCTTGGCCTGTCCTGCCCTGCCCTGCGCCTCCGGGACAGCACTCCTGTTTCCTTCCGCCGGCATAAGGAGCACAGCGTCGTCGAATAAAAATGTGAATCAGTGCATGAAGCACCAGTGAATCTGACTTTCTTTGTTATGGACCCGTTTAGGCCTTCCAGAATTTTCCCAGCCCTGTCCTTAGTACACCATGTCCCACCCATCCATCCGTCCCATCCCGCCATGAGTGAATGTTTCAAGCAAACAAAATATATCAAGACTCCCCGTCAAAAAGACCATGTAAGAGAAACCAAAGAATCCCAGTTTGAGGTTCCCAATTCCCCGTCTAGACCATGCCGTGTAGAATCCATATACAATTAGGCCCACTGTCCAGTAACCATGCCCGTCCTGTCACCCTCCCATGCCGTCCGTCCATGGCCGTGACCCTTCCGTGACACCCTTCGCCCATGTTTGTTTGCTCTCTTGCATGATGCCGAAACTTGGTTTCGTTCTGTGTTGGTTCCCTCTCATCTCAATCTTCTCATCTTCGTCCATGATCCTTCCTTTGAACCCAAAAACCCAAACTCAAACTTAATTCCAAACCCAAAACCGTGGTGGCCTTGTCAGACCCGACTGACACTTTTCCAGAATAGAACACAAAAGTGACGCAAATTCGTCCATAACCAATTGTCCTTGCTATTGTTGACCCGAGGTCCATATCCATCGCCCTTGACGCCGATAACTCATTCTCCCGTCCTTCGTTGCGCCCATCCGTCCGCGGCAAAGCCTATTCCATGCCGTTTGACAATGCATTGAGTCGTATAAGGGTTGAATCTGTCGTGTCTCGAGCCAGGAACCGCCTTCTAGGCCTGTGGGGGGTCGGGGTCGCTGTTTGCTTCCCATCCTCCACCTGCATCTGCCGCCTCCCGGCTCAAGTCCATAGTTGTGCGATTGTCCTCCACATTAGCACCATCCCGTTCGCTCGCCCCTTGAAACCAAATGTCTAAACGTCGTCTCGAAACACGGGTATCCCAGCCGCAGAAAATCAATCACTCGCTCTCATCGGCCTTTCAAGGTTCTCTTTTCGTTTCGGGGCTCTCGTTGTCCTCGCCACTCCGTTCCGCTCCGTTGCCGTCACCATTGTTGGTAGCCTCGTTGGCCTTGTTCTCGCAGCCCTTGACCAGTCTATGCCTCTGTTGATATTGTTAGCAAGCCACCCTTCATATCAATGCTGCTAAATTACAAGTATGGACAATATTCATACCTTTAGTGCATCCTTTCGCGAAAAGCTCTTGCTGCAGAAGGTACAGGGGAAAGGCTTCACTGCAAGGTGAATCCTCTTATGCCGCTTCAAGTCGTGATTACGGCTAAAAGACTGCACACACTGGTCGCACTTGAAAGGGCGCTCCGACTGAGGAGCAGGTTGAGCATGTCCGTACATCATATGATGAGGATATTGCGGCACGCCCATCCCGGGAATCATCGACATCTGACCACCAGGCTGGTGAATGTTGGACATGACGGATCCGCCCATGGTGGGCAGAGACTGGTACGGGTAAGGTCGATATGGCGCAGGAGGCGCCATTCCAGGTCCTTGTGGCTGACCTGAGAGTGAGCCCAAGCCCCTGGACACTGGGCCGGTGCTAGGAGGCGAATGCTGCGTCGGAGAAGGCTGAGGCGGGTAGGAGGGAAAGTTTGGCTGTTGTGGCGTAGACGATGCAGTATAATAGCTCGGCGTGCTAGGCGGCCTCGTATGCGTATACGAGTCAACGTGGGCGGGTGCACTCGAGGGGGTAGGAGGCTGGGTAGAAACGGGGTTCTGCGAAGTCAGAATTGCGCTCTGAGGCGGTTGGGATGCCGAAGACAAGCCTGAGGGAGAGGTCTGGCCGCCTCCGCCAGAGAGGGAAGTCTGAAAGGGGTGATGAACCTGGTCATATGGCGGCGGGGGGAGTCCTTCTCCTCCAGTCGCCGGAGACTGGGAGCTTCGCGGGTGGTTGAATTGCTGAATCGACGGGCTTTGGCTGTAGATGGAGGAGCTGCGGCCAGCAAAGTGCTGTTGTCCGAGGGTAGGCTGAGCCTGAGTCGCGGAGCTGACGGTATATGACGAGCTGTTTCCCGGGGTAGGCCATGCGCCGTGGACGTGGCCTCCGTACGAGTACTGGATTCCGCCGGGAGCTTGGGATCCTTGGGAGCTGCCGGTGTGGACGCTGGAGAGACTGGGGCTCAGGCCGTCACTAGCTCCTGGCGAAGGGGTCAGAACACTGGGCGAAGACGAGAGGCGGCGATCGGGAAAGGGGCCGGGGAGGGGAGGATACGACGACGGATATGGGTACCCAGCCGAGTCGATACCGCGCGGGTTGTGGTAGTTCTCAAAAGAGTCTCCAGGGATATGAGGATAGAGGGGATCTTTGGCCATACTTGGTACATCTGCATTGGGTGGAGGCAGAGAAAAGGCTGGAAGTGTGCCAGCAGCCGGGCGGCGTGCAGAGAAGCTCTCCATTGCCATGTCGGGAGGTGGAGGTGCTTGTGGTGGTGGGTAGTTGTGGTTATGGCTTCCGCCGCTGCCTTGTTGGTCACCTATCGCGAGTGCTGCAGCTGGATGCCTTTTTGGTCTGGATGAGGATGCTGCTGGTGGGCGAGATGCTGCCCTAGTGAGTAAAGGGCCTTGTCGCCGGGTTTTTCGTCTTCAAGCGGGCAGGAATGAAGCTCTAGATGGCACGTTGTCGCGATCCTACGCCGTGGTGTTTGGGGGCTGCTGTCGAGACGTTGACGGGTCGTCAGCGTCAAAGGCTGGCTGTAAAGGACAGGTGCGCGCTCCCGTGTCGGCAAAGGCAATAGGTAGAGTTTGGTCTGACGGCAGAAGATGGCTGATGAATGGCTTTGAAGTCCGGGAAAGGCGTTTGCTTTGTATCGCCGAGGGGCTGGGACAGACCACACCAAAGGAGGGGAAGGAGCTCTGAGCTTCTTGTATACACGTCGACAAGACCACTTGCACCTAAAGCTCGCTCGCGGATGACGGTACAGTACAAGTACAAACAGCGGGATCTCCCAGGCGATGGATGGGTTTGGTTTGCTTGGAGGTCCGAGGCCAAACTCTAAGCATAAGCAGCACAGTGAGTGACAGGGGATGGCGGTGGTGATGCAGTCAGTGCCAGGCACGGGTCAGCACTGGCAGAGAGAAGTTGGGATGAAAGAGATTGGATGAGACGGAGGAGGGGGGGAGAAGAAGAAGAAAAAGCTGAAGAGGATGATCAATGTAGATGAATGAATGCCCTTGCAAGGTCTGGTTAGCAGAGCAGTCAAATAGTCACGATGCTGCCAGGTTGGAGACTTGAATCGGGGATGAATGGGGTGGGATTTGCTTGGGGTGTCGTCAATGGGAGTCCAAAGACTTTCAATAAGGTTTGCCCTCTCAGTGGCGTCCTTTGGCGCAATATGTATATGTATATCTTGTCGGGGGGCTCCTGCCTCGACAGCGCGAGGCGCTCTTGCCATGACACGCCTCCCGTGGTGATAGCATCTACGAGTAACACCCACACAGCGCGCAGACATGGAGAGAGAGAGAAAAGAACAGGATGGACCCGTATGGGGATGGATGGAAAAAAGAGTTGAGAAGAGTGAACGAGCGCAGAGGCCAACAAACAACGAGACCAACCAAAAACAACCAAAAGAGAGTGTGAGACTGGACCACCCCCCCTCTCCAGCTCCCACAATCACCTCGAGGGGGGGTGGTAGTCAGAGCAGGGGCCCTCAACTGCTCAGGCCGTAGCTTGTCGCCTTGGCATTCTTCTGGGCTTAGCGTCTTGCTAGGGCCTCGCTGAGACGGGATCTCTAGGGCACGACGCCAGACACCAAAATCGACTAGCTCGGGAGGGCTGAATGGATCATAGACCCAGCTGTTGGGCCGGGGCCTCGAAGCTGGACTTTGACTGGATCCAATTGGATTGGACTGGACTCCAGTTCAAGGACATCCCAGGTCCTGACCAGCTGCGGTGCCGTAGTGTATTGTCCTTACCTAGCAGGCGAGCAGGCAAGAATGAGGTCCCCGAGCCAGCAGCCATCACCACCTAGTGGAGCGACCTAGCAGCCCAGCTAGAAGACTAGGAGACACCTAGAGAAGGATGAGGGTCGAGTAGTAGACTATCTGTACAAAACAAAAAATGAGAGACAGGATACTAAACCAGAGTGTCATGTACGTGCAGTAGAGATGCGCGCAAAAGGAGAACAAGAGCAGAAAAACATCTATCGCGACCAGGCCAGCCAGTCCACTCCCAGCACCACCACCACTCCCACCTTCACCACCACCACCCACTACCACTAGCGGAGGGCACACCCAAACGCACTGGCACTGGCACTGGCCTGGCCCATCCCATACTGGAGGCACTGACAGAGCTGGCTGCAAGCACCGCAGGGCAATGGGCACCTCCAACCAACCACCTACAGAGTACCACCACCAGCAACAGGCCCGGAGCTGGAGCCGGAGACATGAAGCCAAGGGAAGGGGTGGCGCCAGAGCGAGCAGGGGGCACACACTCCCCCTGTTCTGCTTCTGTCTCTCTGGGTGTGGACGCAGTGGGGTACGAGACATGAAAGTCAAGTCGATGAATGAATGAATGAATGAATGAATGAGAATGCCTGACAGCACAACAAGGCACAGACCAGATTGAGGTGCAATTGTGCTATTCAATCAATGAATGCTGTTGCTGGGAGTGTGCCATGTTGAGCTGAAGATGACAACACGAGGCTCGGCGAATGACTGCACGAATGAATGAATGAATGAATGGTTGGATTAATGAGTGGTTGATGCCATGCACAACGAGAACACCACCGCGCAATGAAATGTATGTACGGAGTATGTACAGTACTGTATGCATATGGACCCAAGTACTGTACCTCGTGGTGGTTCAGCTGCCGTACCGACACCGACCGACACAGCAAGAATGAGTGCAAATTGCCTTCTTGCTTGCATGTGAGATGAGGAGTTGCGCCGTGAGTCGAACAAGTCTAACAGCAGACATGATGCGTCTGTGTGTTCTTTTCTCTGCCTGTGTCTCGATCGGGGAGAGGCTTCTCGCCCCCGTGATATCTCGTCGCTGTCTGTCGCTCCGCTCACATGTTTTGTTTCCCTTCCCCTCCCCCAGTTCAAGCAGGTCCCTTCGTCTGGCCTTTCCACTTGATGTTGATCTCCCTCTCCTCTGGCACACGGGATCGCCAGTCCCCGTCCCTACTCTTTGCTGCGTGGCTGGCCCAGATCGGGAACCAGGGGGGTGGGATACCCGATGCCCACATTGAACGGCACGCAAATCCCTCCCGTAAAACGCACACGCCTTCTCATTGTGGTTTTTTACTTCTTCCTCATCTTCTCTTTGCCTTGGTGGAAGGGGGAAAAAAGAGTCTGGCCTGGGGCTGGGGGGAGGCTAGGTAGGTCCTGGTCCTAGTCCTGGCCCTGGCCCGGGTCCCTCCGTCATTGCATGTCTTCCACTCTCCCTATGCGTCGCTCGTCTGCTCTACGACGTCTGTGCCTCCCATGTAGTGTAGTCGCTGTTGTACTGTATTCTGCCCATCCATCATGTCTCGTGGGGCTTCCCAAGTCCGGGGAGGGCTAGACTGCCAAACCGCTGGGCTCTTCCTCTCGAACCTGAGCGCCCCCCAGCCATCAAGCCCAGTTTCCCCAATGCAATGAGTCCTGGCCTTCCGGCTGCGGGCTGATGGCCGCTTTTGGCTGCCCTGGCTGCTTTGGCGAGGCTGCTTTTGGCCCTTGGCCCCCCGGCTGTGGCAGTGGCGGGAACCGACCGGCTGGACTCTGTTTCTCCCACGACCCCTGGAGGCGTAGAGCGCACAACGGGGACGGCGTCCGGAAGGCGTCCCCTGGTTGCCCCCCCAGATGAGAGGCAGATCATGCTTGTCATGATGATGGTGGTGATGATGGTGGTGGTGTTGAGCCCTGGTAGTGAAGAATGTGCTTGACATGAGTAAATTGCCAACTCATAACCATAACCGCTTGTGTCTCCCTATCTGTGTGAGTGGGTGTATACAACGTGGCAAGTGAACACCTTCTATCATGAGCAGTCACTTTCTGGCAGGGCTGCTACCAGGTACACACGGGCCTTATTCACCTCTGCGCTAGGCGGCGTGCCAAGAGGGGAATTCAATCGAGAGCCTTGCCCACCCAGAGCTGGACCCTGATTCTGGTCTGGTTCTGGTCCTTCGGCAACAGCGAAGCCGTGAGTGAAAGAAGGACCCATCAGTCGCCGACCTCAACGACACTATCACGGATGGATCTTGGAGATGGACCCCCGTATCAGTCACACGGATCAATAAGCTCACGGAGACGGCACCGACAGGACCGTGACTGGGTCCAAGCCCCGAGCCTAGAACCTCTTGCTCCCTATTAGGGCTCGACGGCTGCAACACCAAGGCCTCAGAGCGACGGGGGCGCAGTTGTCTAGTCCATCTGGACCATGTACCTGACGCTTCTTTCATCATTGGACCGCCATGTCTGGGAAATCGAGAGAGAGAGGCACTTGGAGCCAAGCCGGGTGGTCGACGCTTGGGCAGCAGCCTCCAATACCGACCTTGGCGGCATCAGAGACAGCAGGGGTTGTGACTTTCCAGTATCATCATCCTGCTGGCGACATCCTTCCAAGAAGACCCAGGCAAGACAGCTGCTTGTGAGAAGACGCTGGCCCAGTCTTGCGGCGCTGGAACCAGGTGGTGGGAGCCTCAAGAAAGACAGCCACAGATTCATCAATCTCCTCCCCTGCCCAAGTCCGTGGATAGTATAGTATCTATCCGACTAGCCCAGCATCAGAGCTGTTCAGTAGGGTCAATGAGACGTAAATCATCGCAAGACAGCCTGGATACCTCGCAAGAGAGACATGGACTCCCACCAGCAATGCCCCCGGAACACGGGCTCGATGGCGGATTCATTGCCTACCGTAGTTTGTTGCTGCGCGAGAACTGGACACTTCGGCCCTCATGAGCCGTCTTGCTTTTCCCATCATGCTCACATCCATAAGCATGTCGTACAGTATCCTATAACTCGCCCATATGTCTGTCTCAAATTCTTTTTTCGGGACTGGCGCCAATATCGCTCACTTTGTTGCTTTGGCTGCCCACGCCGCTCCAGGGTACACCCTTGCTTCACTCCCGCTTTCGCGGTACTGGCTGCAGAACAGGCTGGGTCAAGAGTTTTGTTGTGGATCGTCTTTTCCACCTCTGCCGCCTAGTCCGATGGGATGGGGAGCTGGGTGAGATGAGATACGAGAATCAGACCTCCAACCTTGCTTGTGTCCGGCGACTCAAGGCAGAGCAAGCAGGCAAGGAGAATAAAATTCTCAAGATTGCGGCAAAGAGCACAATGCTCGTATGTGAGACGGGTCCGAAATATCCCATACCATCCAATGCCATGCAGTGCGATGCCAGGCCCTTGCCGCTATCCATGCCCCATGTGTATTGCCCCGATACCCATGTCGATTATTTTCTGCACTGTAACTCATTATTAACGCCCTACCTGCCCGTGCTTTGCTTCAGTCGCAAGGGCTGCCATGCATTTGGGGCTTTGATGGGCCCCTTGAGCATTCCCCAGATTTGGGTGATCTCTCAGAAATGTGAAGAGAGCCTTCCTTCGTCAGGTCCCGTCTGACTGGCAGTAAGCGGCAAATACGTACTGCAGTAAGCGGCGTGCGCAGTGAAACCATACACCGTTCCTGTCCATGACAATCGCCCCGAGTGAGATGAGATGAGGAATACGGCCTCACCTTACAGTACGGTTCGTGTCGCTCCTCACGGCTGTATCCGTCCTGTCCTTTGAGGAAATCATCCTTCCTCATCAGTCAATGACATCCAAAGTTGCTTCTCGCAACTCTCACTCAGCCCCTGTCCACCCACCGGATCGCTGGCCCACACCCCTGTCCCGAGTCTCCCTCGACCCCTGTCCTCATCACTTGATCCCGAGCTTGGGTGCTGCACGCCCCTTCCCCTGGCTCCCAACAAGGGGCTTGGTAGGACGACCGGGGGAGGATCCCTAGTCTTTGGAGTCCATCGTGGATCCCGGCGCGACACCTTGTCCCTCACTCTGCGAGCCTTTCCGCCGCCATCGACGGATAGACTCAGCCATGCTAACCAAGCTCTTGGGAACGCATCAAGGACGAGGCGCTCGACTCCCGCCCAGCAACGACGCAGGTCACAAGTCATAAACTTTGGCGACAGCAGCCCTCCCCAGTCCTCTGTCTCCTTTTGGCCTTTGGTCCTGCGGGCGTAGCCACCCTGACCTCTGATCCGTCCGCACGATCAAGCCCATCGGGTAAGGCGGCCAAGCCAATCGACGTCTGATCAATGGGTGAACCAACTGGCTGGAATGGAGGTGGGCTGGAATGAAGGTCCGTGACCGACCTCTGATCTGCTTCGAGTTTTGGTCCCAGTGATAAGGTCTTCTCCGTAGGATACCTTAATCCACAGAGACTGGCACCCAGCACATGTTCATCATCCTCTGTGAATGATGTACAGTGCGTGCACATCGTCAAGACCTCTCTCTCCATGATTTCCCTCTTTCAGCCCACACAGGCCATAAATGACCAAGCGCAGGAAATCGCAAGATGGGGTGACCTCGGTACCCTTGTCGCAGTCAAGTCTCTGGCCCAGTCAGCTTTCATGTCACTCGTCCAAGCAAACTTGGCTCTTTGAACCCTGGTGCCTGGTTGCAACGCAGCGCAGCAATCCCTCACTCATTACAGACAGAGCCTGATTTTTTATGAACTGTGTGGTTGCTTTTTCCTGAGCGTCAACTCCCAGACCGGCGTGTTTTGCATTTTCGTCGACCGATCCTCAGTCCGCATGGCAAAGTGGCGATCATGCCCTGATGTGAGCGAGGGCTTGTGTAACATCACCGATCACCATCTCATCACATCTTCCTGTCCACACGAGAGAAACAGTCCTCAGACTCGGGACTCTTGACCTCCGCTGCATGTCTTTCATCGTCCTGCATCTTCCATCGTGCGAGACTTTGTATCAGATTTGTTTGCCACGGATACAATCCCCGTGCTTTGTCTTGACACTTCGTTCAACTCGGAAGCTTGGCCACCGTCAGGAAGTGTTGCAAGGAATCGACCATCTGCAATGCATCAAGCTAGGATGGAACAAGGTTAGTCGACCATTCCCTCACATCTGCCCGTGGATGGAGGTGACCAACCATGTACTGTACGTACTTGCTTTTTGGGTCCATGAATACTGAAGAGATACATCTGTGCCCTGATTATTGAATCCACAAGAATCGAATGCAGTCATCTCATAAACCACTGCCGTCGCATACTGTACTGTGTAGGACCATGCAGTCCTGGAGGAAATCACCACAGAATTGGCTTGGAGCAAGGCATACCTTGACCAATATCTCAACACAAGCACACAGTCGCCGTGTACTGCGAAGGATGAGTTGAGAGGGGTGGGCACTAGCAATGCGGAGGTTGAAGAAGCACGCACCAACAGCCCAGCGTAAGGACAAGACGGGACAAAGCCCCATCAGCAAGCCGGCAAGCCAGCAAGCAAGCCAATCTGCCAGCCATTCAGCCTTTCACAACGGTCTCCCAGAGAATGGGAACAAACTGATCCAGACAAGCATTCGAAGACATTGGCGGTTCCTTGTCATGAACAGCTCACTCATCATGAGCCCTAATATCGTGAAATGTCAGACCATGACAGGACAGCGACCAGGCGGGCAAGCAAGCAAACAACCCCCCAACAAAGTGTTCACGTCCCTCTCTCCTGAGCCGGTCAGAGAAATACGTACCTACACTCACCTGAAAGCTTGCATGGGACAATCCGCGAGAGTGACCTCCCAAATCCCGGTCCGTGCAAACCAAATTGGTTCCATTCACCCAACAGTAAAGCTGGTCCATTCAGAGAGGCGGCTATGCGAATATAGTTCAGTCCTTTCGCACCGAATACATCACGGCTCCTCTAGTCGCCGTCGGGTGCGTGACAGCTCGGTTCCCCGCCGAGCTCAGTTGACGCCAAACTTTGCGCTGTCTCCTTGTGATCTCCCGAGTCGCCGCTCTTCTTAGGGTTTGCATCCGACTAGTGCCAAGTCGTTGACGCCGAACTACGTCGCGCGTAGAACCTGGTCCAGACTCAGCTGAGGTGCATGGACCAGGAAGCGACAGAGGTGAAATGGCTCAGGATGCCTGTCTCGCCCTGGTAGGTACAGTATCTGCAGGCAGGGCTTTGCCGTCATGGGCGCTGGGGCCAACAGCCTGCATGACCAATATCGGAGCCAGTCGCTTGGGGGTGCATCTGGCCCCAGCATGTGCCATGAGTGGCCCGTATGCCCATTCTCTTCCCGGTCGTGTTCCACAGATCACATCGCGTCCGCTGCATTCATCCCGTTCCATCATGGGGGTGAGATCATGATGCAGGATTCAGGCCAAACACCTGGCCGGTTGACGAATGGTCAAGGGAGGTTGATTCTTAGTGATTCTTGCGCTTTGGTGCGAGTTACTGTGATACCGTTACACGGTGCGGTAGCATCTCCCGAGAAAACGCAGCACGACCCAGAGATAATTTTCAGGTGGGTGCAGCTGTCAATCACCGAGGCCTAAATTTGGATCTCGCAATTTCTCAACAGATGCTGATTACGTACTCGACGCAACGGTATCAATCGACTCCGGATTATACCAGTAGTTGACATGATCAAGTCGGGAGTTCCGCCGTAGATGTTCTTGCTCAACATCGCAAGCCATCTTTGTCCGAGGTGAAACTTCGTCACATGGCTAAACTCGTCTAACATTCCCCAATACAGGCAAGGCGGGGAGTCTTGTCTCGACATTAATCTGCTTCCTGATTAGCCAGCGCGGGAGATGAGGCTCTGGACCTTGGTTCCTCGGTTTTTCTGCGAATCAAATAGCAGATACTGCGCTAGTTGGCCCCATCGCGGAACGTAGACGCTGGTAACCTTCCAGGCTGATTCCAGCCGTGGAGGAATGTATAGACGATGATATTCTTTGTTCGCTTCAGTTGCGACCATGATGATATGGCCATCTATCGGTTTCGCCTTTGGTCCCTTGTTGAGCGTCCGATAAGCCTAAGCATGTTATTGAGTCTCAATACCGCGTGTTGGATCGCCAGGGGAGGGCTCTTCGGGTTGTTAGCCATGTAGCGTCGTCAGCCCAGCGCCCGATGATGCACATCTTCCATTGATAGACAATTCCGAGTGCTCCAGATACACTGACTCCAGGTGTATTTCGATTTTGGCTTTGGGAAGGACGGATCGCAATCGAGTCCTTTCATTCCTGCCTCTTGGTTGCCTTATCAGCAGCCAACCTTGTTCGACGCAGTGGATTGAGATTGACTGCCCGGATCCAGTGTTGTCACGTTCTCTCCCATGAGGCTCCAGACGTCGTTCTGGGCAGGAGATGGTGTGTTGCTGCACAGACAAGTCGGCAACAGCCTCTGGGCTTGTCGTCCCTGTTTGTCCAGTTCGAGTGTTGAAGTCGATGGGGGCTGTTTGATGGTCAACTGAGCTCCGCTAAGAGAAAGCTTCTTTCCCAAGGCGAGACAGCGACTCCGCCACCATTCAACTTTTGGCATTGCGCAACCCCGTTGGGATCATCTGCCAGATGGCTGATGCCACCTTGGGTTTTGGTATACCCAAATTGACGAGCGACTGCAGGGTAGTGCGGGGTATGGGGAGGCATTGGTTGGCGAGGATGATGGATCTTGAGATGGATGATGCTGTTCGAGGTTGGAGAACTGGGTCAGCAAGCAACATGTGAACCCTTGATCCTTGGGCCAGCGCCCCCAAGTCATGCGCTCTCAGGAATCTCAGAGGGATCTGCTGGGCACCTGCAGCATGGGGAAACAGACGCCGTTGGCTGAAGCATTTATGGGTTTAATCGCTAGGAATTGTCTGGTTGTGTAAGATGGAGGGATAATCCCCCTCGTTGTAGGAGACGAGGACTCGGCTGGTGCCCGAGCGAGGCGGTTGCAGTCGCAGTCGCAGTTAAAGTCGCAGTTACGGTCGCACCTACCTGTCTTCTCCTTGATGTCATGGCATTGGATCAGGCTCAGGTTCCTTCCGGTTTGATCTAGCATAAATGCCTGTCCAAGGGAAATACCTAACTATGCCTGGTATCTAGGTTCCTGCCTGCTGCGCAACATCACCAACACTTCCAAGAAGTTGCTCTGCAAAAATTCCAACCGGCAACTCATATCATTAGCTGACTAAGACAGACACGCTGCCACGACTGCATCCCCATCCCATTCTCCAAGTTGCATCTCCATCTCCACACAGCACACCCAGATGGGCGCATGGATCTCGGCCAGCCCCTGTCAAGAGGCTGCGGAATGCTGCCGCCACCATCAAAGCCAAGAAGACTTGGAGAGCCCCCCTTTCTGGAGTCAAGGCGCCATGACACACCCGGCTAGCCGGACTTCAGATGACACAGCAGTGACAATGATAGCCGAAAAAGAATCGATAGCTTCGGTTCCAAACTTTGGCTCGAGCACAGTTAATCAAGCGTCAGTTTCAAGGATAGCCTGTCTGCTCACCGACGATTTTGAACGAGAACGCCCCACGCCAGGCGCCCGAACTTCTAATTGCTCGACATCGAGAACGTGCAACGGACCAGCGGTTCACGACCCAATATCGTCCAAGACAAGTTTCAACCGTCCGCCGGAAGATGCCATTCACCCCGGCCCAACTGAACTTGCAACCTCCGAGCGCTCTGCGTGGTGGGACAGCTAATGACTCCGCTGACTGGCTATGTAACTCTACCCAGCCAATAACCCCAAGGTCGACCAGACCGGTTGCCCAACCCAACGACAATGAAAGCATTCATGACTGGCAACCTTGGCAGGTTGGCACGTCCTCCAGCTCCCGAATCCGCAGGACTAAACACCAAACTGAGCGGTTTGGCCGAGATTTTCCAAGCTGGGTGGTCCTCGCTTACACACCTCCAAGCATGGTGCATCCACAGCACCCTCTTCTCCGGACGGCACCACACTCACACCTGTCAATCCATTGTGGCGATCCTGACCCGTCGATGCGAAACGCGCTGCCATGTGCCAGAACCAGATCCTCAAGAGCCAGGGGCACCAGAGCAAAGCTAACCGCAAGCCATCCGTGTGCCAAATTAGCCCGGTGGGCCGCCAGCCCGATGGCGTCTGCCGCTGGTGGAGGCGTGCTTTCACGATAAGGCTCTCAGCACAAACGTCACGCCAATGCAAGCTCCATTCGTTAGCAGCTTGGCCTGAGCATCAACAAAGCGGGGATCATGCCATAAGGCGGAGAAAGATGAAGATCGAGACCATTCGACCAAGGTCGTCCCAGCTGGCCGTCCACGGCGGATTCCTTGCCCATCCCGGTAGTACGGGACATACTAGATCCCATTGCCCCATGTCGCACGGATGCAGAATCCTCCATTTGTACTATATCCGAGGTTATCGTGGGTTTGACGACAAAGGACTCGAAATCGCCGACTCCCCTTGGTGCCACACGGATTTCGCGCACGACTGAGAGAATGGGCTTCCTGGAACAATCCTCCATCTAAGCGACCCACCGTGTGTCTGGGGGGACACGCGAAAACTGGTTACCGCGCCGAGACAAACGAGTTGGTGGGGGATGCCAGCTGGGTTTTGATGACGGTACCGAGCATGAGTGACGCTTCCGTCGGCTCAGCTGAGTTCGCGCAGCGGGTGCTGTTCGTACAGGTCGGCTTCCAGGAGAAATGCGCCCTGTCGACAGCTTAATCAAAGAGCTGCTGTGCGAGTGTCACACGACCAGGGGCGATGGAACGTACCGCACAAGGTGGAAGGCAGTCTGTCGAGACATTTGTGCAGCCCATGTCCTCGGATCCTTAAACGACTGCATGCGTTGTCATTTTTCCCTCCCAGACGCAAATTCGACAATATCAAATTGAGAATGGACAACCATGGGCAGTCGCACGTCACTGCTGAGAGCAGCATATCCTCTGTTCAAAGCCGATAGCCACACTGGCTGCGTGATACCTCGCTAAGCCATGGATGGAGTGGATGTGGAAAAAGCCGTTCGGCACGTGGATCTGCGTCTTGGCTTCTCAGCCCTCAGAGGAGCGCTAGGCACGGTTTCTGCTTTCTTCTTGTCAGCCCCCAAAGGGACAACCTCCGTCAAGGGACGGGGAGACCTCTGAGGCAGAAGGGGGATTGCCAGGCCCAAACGATCGTACATATGTATCTGCCAGGGTCAGAGACTGTGTGGGATGGGGGTCGGCCGCCCTGCGGCCCAGGAAGCTGGCTCTCAGGACTGGCACAATTGGGCATCCCTGACCAGCATGAGGCTGGTTGCTACGGTGGAGAAGGCCTTCTTCAACACCAAGCGGCCGCCAAATGGCGGACGATCTGCACTGAGCATCCCTGCGCCGATCGTTCCTGGTGGCGTCTTCAGTCCAAGCCTTCTCACTAGGTTAGTCCCTAGGGCGTTATGTCAGGACGTTTGTGTGCGCCAACCGCTCTCAATATCAAACTACGTGTATCCTGCCTTTGTGCACGAACTTCGCAGCCAGAAAGGGCGACATCGACGGTATTGAAAGCGGGTGCCAGGAGTGTCACACTGTCCACCAGATGCGCACGATGCACACTCCTTGCCAGGGAGACGCCAAGGGCGTCCGCTCATGATTGGCCCCCCAAGTTCTACTTCCCTGCCTATAGGACAGTTGCGGAATTGCTTTTTCTGGCACCGTGTCTATCGCCGATAGCGTCGCCATGCTGCTGTTGTCGTCCCCGGCGCGGCCGTCAAGATATCCGCGCGGGAGCCGCGCCTTGCCTTGCCTTGCGGCTCTCCCTACGTTACGGTTACGTCAAGCGTGAGTCGTCGTCGAGTTCTCTCGCCTCCACAGGCACAGGGCGGGCATCCTCAGACTGTGCGTGCGTGAACGCAAAGATCCATTAACCGAACCCATGGAGGATGCCCCAAACGCCAACGACACAAAGCTCATGCTGCGAGACTAGCAGTGGGCGCGCCACTCACGCCCACAGCACAACAGGAATCCCCAAGTTCAGGGCGTCCGCATCTCAAATGCCGAGGGCCACTTCACCTAAGCCCTAGGGGCGTTGCGCCAACAAGCATATCCCGGGTGCGTCGTGTACCTACTGGATGGAGGCGAGCGCATGCTTGTGCGGACCCCCAACATGCAGCTGCGCTACGGTGGAGTAGCTGAGGTGGTTGCTTTTGCGACGGGGAGCATCCATCGATGGCATGGCGATGGGAAATTGAACAAGCAGGGCTGGTTTGTGCGTTTGAAGAGATTGACTTGGGCTGACTGCTTCTGCGGGTAGATGCAAGCCACTCCATGGCGAGGGCCCAGGGCTCGGGGCCCAAAGCAAGAGAGTGAGTGATTGATGGGTGGATGGTCTCATCTGTTGCGTTGCTTGACGAGGCTCCAGGATAGTGTGATGGTTGACAAGGTACGTGCATATGGATGGTCCGTGGTCTCCCAGACAAGCATCAAGACTCGCATCGCAGTACGGAGTACACTCCCCAGGCGCCCAATTGAGCTCTTGGAGGGGACTGCGGACCTTGCTCGTCCCTCCCGGTCACTGTTTGTTCAGCAGGAATGCCCACCGGACCGGTCAGGTAAGATCACGGGTTTGTCTACGGTGGCATCATGCCTGCTAGCTTCTGCTGGAACACGACCAGGCTGAAGGGCCCAGACAAGCCGCATCGTGACGATGGGAACTGCCGCTTCCTGGATCATCGGTGCGCGGCTATTGACCAAGCTGCGGCTGTTGCTGCGTCTAGCGAGTGCTCTGAAGGGTGAATGGCTTGGCGGCTGGTGGTGAGCTGACAGCGCGAGATGCGATTAGAATGGCTCTAAAGAAATGACATTCTGCCGATCGGTGCATCCTAAGCTTATGTCAATCGGCACCAAGAGCGGTTCGGTGGTGGGCACACGACTCCCTCCCCTGGCTTGAATCGCTTGCCCCGGTCAAGTCAAGAGCAGATCTCGACGTCGTTTGCCGGTTCGGACTTTGATCAACGATCAAGAATGAGAAATATGCCGCGCCTAGATGGATGATTACCACCCTCCATGATTGAATCCTTGCCCCAATTCCCGCCGATTCAGTTCAATTGATGCGTCACACTTGATGAATTGCCGCTGACGGTTTTGTAGATTCTGACTTGATATCAGCATAACATGCCTTTTTTCGTGCAACACTGCTGCTCAGTCTCCAATCCACAGTACACTCTATCGTTCCTGCTCAGTACCTGGGAGGCCTGGCTCTTCGCAGACCAGCTACAACCCAGGAGATGTGGTGATGCTATTCCCAGCCTTGGCCAGGATGCTGCCAACATTCTGCTACACCAAAGCTGCAGCCATCACGGCCGCCCGGCCTATGTATGCTTGATGTGCTCCAAACAGCTCCATCTAGCCGCCTTGCCCATGACCTCGCCACTCCTCCTGCATGCAACATACAGGGAGACAGGATGATGCTCTTGAAAACACCGTCACGTGTCGCTTCCCCGCGAGACCGACACTTCATCTCCAGAGAGAAGCTCAAATATCATCCGATGTGTCGCAGACATTACTTGGTCCTTTACACACTAGATCCGTCACTACAACACCTGGAATACGTCGTCGAAATATGGATCATCTTCCTCAAGAGATTCACAACGAGATTGGAGCTTTGTTCGCTGATTTATCTGAGAGTTGGAGATCCGTGCCCCGGTCCGGTCCGGCCGCGAGACGACATACCCTGGCAACTATCTCCCGTCCATGGCAGGAGGCTATCGAGAGACAGACATTTCGTCAGCTTCGTCTGAGAAGCACCGATCTTGACGGCTTCGAGAAGATTGTCAGGGGCAGCCGCCGCCGTTACCTCGGCACCATCTTCTATACTATCGTCCTCCCAAAGTACGACACGGACGCTCGGGGCCGGTTCGAGCGTGAGCCGGACCGGCGAGCCAACGATGAGGCCTTTACCAATGCATTGAGCGATCTCTTCGGTATTCTGAAGACATGGGACGATGAGATAGCTGGAAAAGAACACCCATACTGCATTCGGCTCGAGATTGAGGCCATCTACTCGCCCTCTGATGACCAGAACCTCAATGCCGGACTTCGAGTTCCGGGTCGTGTCACCAGCCTGGAGCCAGTCGAACCTGGCAACGAGGATGACGTTGCTCATCGTGACCTCCAAGACCGCCGATTCCAGTACTCTTATCTTGCCCTCCTTCGACCTGCAGAGCTTCCTATCGTTACATCCCTTGTTGCTTTCACCACTCGTGCAACCAAGAGGCTACTTGCTCCGAAGACGGCCATCGACATTGCAGCAAAGTTGCCAAACCTGCGGAAGGGCAGCTGGTTCATGAGTGATACGGAACGACGTTATCCAGTTTTGCGTCGGTCTCAACGGCATGAACTAGCCAATTCTATCCAGGGTGCACTGCCCGGTGCTGCCGGGCTGAGGACACTCGAAGTCTGCATGCGCCAAGAGCTCCTCTGGAACCATGCGTGGCATCCGGCAGACTTGACATCAGCAGATACGGCCTCTGACCCTCTGTGCGGCGCCATTCGTGAGGCCACGGGTGGTCTCAAGGCCTTGACGAACCTCACCATCACGGGTTGCCTTGACCAGTCTCTCTTCTGGCCGAGCCCTACTGCTCCTCTTCCGGAGCCTTTCTGGCAGAACCTGGAGTGCCTCGAACTTCAGTTTGACATGACTACTCCTTCTGGGGGTTGGTACTTTAAGGCACGTACCCCTGCCGAGCACATCGATGCCCCAGCTACGTTGGGTTCGGATGCTCTGCTACCTCCTGGATACGGCCAGAGTGAAGAAGAAGATATGGTAGCAGCACTTCAGTATTCAGACTCAGAGAACCAGCGACGGTCGGGTGACTCGATGTGTCTGTTCCGCTGGGTGCCGGATGAAACGACCATCGTGCCCCTGATTGAGGCCTTTGGACGAGCGTGCGCTCAGATGCCCGCGCTGAGGATTGCCTCCCTCACGACGACAATCCAAGTGCCACTTCAAGTCCATCAATGGCGCAATGTGCCTGTGCGGTCTCCATGGGGCGTGTCGTACGCTGCTCCCAGAGCCGAGTTCTCACGGCAGTGGCAGCTTGACCCTGCATTCCGTGAGAATATCCACCAGCGGAGGATCTTTTGGGATGTCAAGGACTGGCTACCGGGTGGCCGTCTCCGAAGGGTAATGAGCGAGATCGGGCGAGACCGGTACGGTGATGAGTTGGTCGAGAAGCACGTCGACTTCTGGGCAGCCGTTATGAAGCAGCGAGAATTGGCGCGGTTCAGATGCTCTTATTGGTGAGGGTTCAGTAATTGAAGGTAAAGTAATGGATGGCTTTGCAGTACTATGTTATGGTGGTGCAGCTGTGTGCTGGCATTGGCTGTTGCTGCGCCGTGGAGTCTATTGGTAAGGACGTTATGCTTGATGTTGGAATGACACTCACCTCTCTTTTGTTGCTCGCGCCGATCACTACTCCCCTATGTTGCTTTTCTTTTTATGTCTTCGGGGTTAGGTTCAGGCTTTCTATCTTTTGTTGCTCGGACTATCTGTACCTCGTTCGTTCGTCGTTCAATATGGGCCTCTTGTGGATGGTTCAGAGTGATTCCTTGAAAGGAGTCAATCAATGGGAACCAGACAGATCAATGCATATTCTTAGACGAACTAGGAACCATCGTGCAGAACAGTATTATTCCTCCAACCTGACATGTAAAAGTTGTATTCGTGACTGGGCTTGATCAGATGAAGCATGAGTTGTGAGTTGGGATCTAGGGTAGGAGGACGCCGTTCTGAAGTTCTGGAGCTCTGTGCTTTTCGGTGATATTAAGAGTTCCCTTTCGAATTCAATGGGTTATTTATACTTGATAGATGATTGGTGCTGCCTACCTATGTGCTATTGTTACATAATGGCTGGAGGTTGCCGATGAAACCTGGGTATTACCCAACATCACCAACTACGCAACTTCGCCCTCAGCTAGAACCTCCCACCTAGATAGCAACAAGACCCGAATTCCTACGCTTTATACCAAAGACCTAACAGATCGCTGGTAGGCGAGATAATGGAAAATCACCAGGGACCTATGTGTGAGAGATCTTATATGTCACTAGCTGCATTCCATGGCAGGGGAATGATGTCAAGTAGATGGAGTGTTCACACAATTCCTTGATCCACATATTGACTTGATAAAGCATAAACTCCATTTTGTTGCAGCTCGACTGCCCAACTATGGTGATATAATAACAAATGATATCATTACCCAGGACCGTGACGCATCAAAGGCCGCCATTATCCAAACATACAATCATGAAACGCTCCCAATTTCAGTTCAGACATACTTTTCCCACATGTTCCGATCCATTTACAGTTTGGAAGCAGGGCTGGGGGGACCAGCCTGGGTGATCTCGTTGTACAGGAGACTGGATCATGGTTAGCAATCTGATCTGTGTGGCATTCTGTTGGGTGGGATAAACTTACGTAGTGAGGAAGTCGGCGTAGTCCTCGCCAGTGACCTGGCTAGAGAAGTACTGAGCAGCGAGGTGGTACTTGTTGCCCTTGGGGCCGGCGGCAGCGAGCTGGTCGGCAGACTCCTTGAGCAGCTTCAGGGCGTAAGCCTTGTCGACACGCTTGCCCTCGGCGGTGGTGACGCCGTGCTTGACCCATTGCCAAAGCTGGCTTCGGGAGACCTCGGCGGTAGCGGCGTCCTCCATGAGGAAGTTGATGGGGACACAGCCGACACCTCGGATCCAGGCCTCCATGTAGCCAAGACCGATGTGGAGGTTCTTCTTGATACCCTCCTCGGTGATGGTGCCGGGAACGTTCATGTTGAGCAGATCGTTCTGGCCAATGGTAACATCCTCACGTCGCACAAAGTGCTGGTTGGGAGTAGGCATGTGCTTGTTGAAGATCTCGGTGGCGATGCTGGCGAGGGCAGGGTGGGCAACCCAGGTACCGTCGTGGCCAGCGCGAACCTCGCGGAGCTTGTCAGCGCGGACGCCCTCCATGGCCTTGTCGTTGGCGGCAGGGTCGTTCTTGATGGGGATCTGAGCAGCCATGCCACCCATGGCGTGGACACCACGCTTGTGGCAGGTCTGGATGAGGAGCTTGACGTAGGCATCCATGAAGGGGACAGTCATGGTGACGGCGGATCGGTCAGGGAGGACAAAGTTGGCGTTGTTGCGGAACTTCTTGATGACGCTGAAGATGTAGTCCCATCGACCACAGTTGAGACCAGAGCTGTGGTCGCGGAGCTCGTAGATGATCTCGTCCATCTCAAAGGCAGCAAGGATGGTCTCGATCAGGACAGTACCACGGATGATGCCGCGGGGGATGCCAATGTAGTCCTGGGCAAGGTTGAAGGCGTCGTTCCAGAGACGGGCCTCGAGGTGGCTCTCCATCTTGGGGAGGTAGAAGTAAGGACCGAAGCCCTGGCGCTGGGTCTCGATAGCATTGTGGAAGAAGTAGAGACCAAAGTCGAAGAGGGAACCAGAGATGGGCTCGCCATCAACGGTGAGATGCTTCTCCTCGAGATGCCAGCCACGGGGACGGACAATGAGGGTAGGGAGTTTGCGGTCGGTGCGGAGCTTGTACTCCTTGGGGCCCTGCTTGAAGTCGACCTGACGACGGTTGGCATCGTAGAGGTTGACCTGGCCGTTGATCATGTTGTCCCATGTGGGGGCGCTGGAATCTGGAGACGGGGCCCATGTTAGCGGATCCGATGCATTTGCTTGCATGTGATGTCATTTTCCCCAAGTCATGATGGTTCGCTATGGCGGAGATGAATCCCCGAGAGATTGCAACCTCGGCATAAGCAGAGACATCGCAACGAAGCCAAAGGCACCCAATTGAATGCAGAGGATGAAAAGACAGCTAAAACTTACCCTCGAAATCGGCCATGTAAGTGTAGACGTCGGCGTTCAGGGCGTTGACGACCATCTTGCGGTCGGTGGGGCCGGTGATCTCGACGCGGCGGTCGACCAGACCCGGGGCCGGGGGAGCTCCCTTCCATGTGGGGTTCTCACGGATGTGCTTGGTCTCGGGGAGGAAGTCGGGCAGAACACCCCGGTCAAGCTCGGCCTGGCGGACCTTGCGGCGCTCGAGGAGGGCCTTGCGTCGGTCGTTGAAGGAGCGGTGCAAGAGGGCGAGGAAGGCGAGGGCCTCGGGGGTGAGGATCTTACGGTGGACATCGTCGACCTTGCCGAGGACGGAGACGCCCTGGAGGATGGAGTCGGTAGAAGCCATTGTGATTGCTGAGATTGGTATTGGATGAGAGGATGAGGTGGTACGAGGAGGGGTGGAAGTCTCTTGTATATATAGACTTTCACGTGTCGGCGATCAGGATATGACGCGGGCTCCGGCTATGAAATGCCAATGGGAGGAGGAATTCTCTGTCGGTAACCGGGCAAACTCTGTCAAGACGAGACGAGACGAGATGCAGTAGTTGTTGTGTTAAGGGGGTATAATGCAAGCTTTGGCTGAAGGTGATGGGCAGCCAGAGGTGATGGAGTCAAAGAGGTCTGAAGTAAGAGAAGGAGGAATTGCGACGACAGGCTCCTCGGGACCAGGCTATTATATAGAAAGTCTGAACTGAAGCGAAGCGTAGCAGTAGCAGTTGGCTCTGCCGCACATCAAATTCCTAAAGGCGTAAATGGGCCTCGGACTACGACCGAGAAGGCAGGCCGCCCCCGAGTCACGGGCGCTCGTCGGGCCTGGGGAAGGGAAACCAAGAAGGGATCCGGAATCCAACCCCAAAACGTTTCCCCACGAGCGAGCGGCGACAGGCCAAGCCAAGCACGGCCCCAGGACCCAGGAGGGTGTGCGCGGGAATCAGCCGCCCATGCAAGGCCGAGACTGACTATGGCCGGTCTTGGATGTCAAGGTGAAGGTTCTTGTAGATAGGATCGAGACGTCGGTTTATCAATTGCACAGATTTGCTGGTCCATGACCGTCCATGCCAGCTGTCTCGTCATTCTCAACTGTCAGAGCATTGCAATACAGAGCCTCTAGTTCACCTGGAACCGCTTCGTCCATGGTAGAGGCGTAGCCAATTCCTCACGGCCATCGTCCGTGCCTTTGCTCGGTAGCCATCGGCCTGGCTCGGGTGGATGGAGCAAAGCTCTCAGCATCGAGGTAAGGAAAAAGAGAGGGCCTGACGCTAAAACGGTTCAAGGTGAACAGAAGCTGCGGAGAACGAATGACGGAGGTTGAGCGAGAGGGAGAAGCATGTGCGCTGCGGGCAGTTCCCATGTGGGTTTTTAGTGGACACACAGGGGGGAAGCCGCAGCTGGGGGCGTCGAGTGCCGCAGTTGCAGGTGCCACACAGAGCAAACCTCACAGAGGGAAGGTGTCATGGTACCCGATGTGGCGGATGGGTACATTGCCCCCGGCACACCATTCCCTGCATAACCATGTATCCTTTCCCAAGATCTTGTACACTTGGGGTAATTACCCGCCTCTCCAACACCAAAACCCGTTCCCCAGGCAGCTTGGGAGAACCCTGGGAAAGAAGTTGGCTGGTTTCAACTGGCCCAAGCTCGGACGAAGGCCGAGAAGGTCTGCGCTGCGCTGCATCATGGTTGATTCTTTCGACACTCCATCTCAGATGCCCCAGACCCAGACCTCGGCTCCGGTTACGTACTTTGCCTGTTCCTGACAATGTGGCATCTGCTTCCGTCTAGGGGAGTATTGGTGGCTCTCTCTTGCATGCTTATCGATAGCTTCGGCTGAGCCGCGCTGGGGTTCGGCCTTTTCCTCCGAACCTCTTTGATGGATTTGATATTTGTCTCTGCTGCTTCTTCTCTGGGCGACGCAACACATTTCAAACTTCCAACTGTTTTCCACATGTACAATCGAAAGAATTTTACACATACTGCAAGAACACTGCCTTTAAACGGAATGTAGACAGTTGATCAAGCGGGCCTTGAAGTACCAAGTTTGACATTTCGGCAGCCAAGGTCAGATCTCGGTGAGGGTACGTACCTCCGGACCCAAGCGCCGGCAGAGCATCCGATCTGCCGAACCAAGAAGCCGAGGCAGCTTCAATTGCCGCCACCTTCGGGGGATTCCTCCGAAGACAGACCCCGGAGTATCGCCGTCTCGGATCCGACCTTTGCATCGACATCGCCGTAGACTTTGACCAGCTGCAATTCTTTACTAAGGGTTGCCTGGCCTTTACTATCCGCCCATGTCCATCCGTTCAAGACCGTCCGGCCGTCTGTATCCGAACGGAACTTGGGCAAGTCTCGGAACTAGTTAATTGAACAAGGAATCTGATCTCGCTCACCTTTATCCGTCTGTTTGCCATCTCAAAACCAAGCGTGGTGTCTAAGAGGCTCAGCATGGCGCTCATGTTGTAGTTGCAGTATTTATTGACTCAAAATACTGTAGAATAGAGGCCAAGGAAGACCAAACAAGAAAGCAAGAAAAAAGCAAGGCTGCCTTGCGATTTACTTGTAATGGAATCATGATGTTGAATGCAAGATCGGATACGTGAATTTGTTCATGAGTTTGACAAACTCTTGATTGCACAAGCGACGCTTGGCATGTGACACTTGCTTGCTGATGCTTTCGCATACTTCCTGTGACATTCAATGTTACGCATGGCGTTGCATCCCCGACGCAGCCATGCAAATTGGCTCCCCTGCTACCATCCTTTTGACAAAAACATCGTCTTTGTCGAGACAGGATTCGAACCTTCAACCTGGAAAGTTTCAGACAGAAACGGCAGGAGCTTTCGGCCAATGAAAACATAGAATGGCACCCCACAGACGGATCCTTCTCAAGCTCACAGCTTGCCTGGAGCTCTTGTTGAAGGCACGTGTGAGCACGAGCTGAAGCAAGCTACAAGCCAATATGACTGACTCCAATTGAGATAGCCAATACTTTCAACCGTGATTTCTGCCAATTCTTTACATATCTGAACCCCTTCAAGAGCAACACTGAGTCGAAAAAACACAGCTCCGAAGATCGGCTCTGTGCAACGCTGTAAGCGCTGAGACGCTGACAATGACGCAATTCATTTGTCAGCACCTAAGAATGACGATGGGTGACGAAGGCGGGGCTGCCTCTGCTGTCTACCCCACCTCGGCATCGAGCTCCCAGAGATGCCCAAACAGCTTGCGAGGAGCTCTGTCATGTCGTAGGGGGATTGGCTGGCATTGGAGGGGCCAGAGTCCATTGAGGGACGGTCATTGGAACATTGGAACCCTCCCTGAGCGAGAAGTAGCGAAGGCCGAGTCGAGGAGGGAGCAGAGTTCGCCCTCGGACTTTTGTGCAATTCCATTCCGAGGTCCCCTCTTCAAGACTTGCTCCTGCCCCTCTCGAACCCTCTCTGCTTCATTCCTGGACAGCTTCATCCAAACAAACAACAAACCAGATACCCAATCCCCATCAAAAACCAAAAAAATCAGTCAAAATGGTCAAGGCTGGTAAGTGAAGTGTGCATCAAGAAGACATGGTCCCCTTTTTATAGACGCGAGATCGATCGCTGCGGGCTGCGAGCAAAGGAGGGGGTTCGAGCTGGTTTGAGCGGGTTTTCTCGTCGAGTCAAGTCGTCCAACGGGATGACGAATGTCACCCCGAAACGGCACTTCTACCCTGATGGCTCGGCTCAGCCCTATCTATGGATGCTGGAAGGCTTCCAGAAGGGATGATTGACGACTCGGCGAGTCCCTTGATGGGCTCTCTCTGGACCTTGATGGCTTGCCGCATGGTCAGGGAGGGCACCTGTCTGGCCTATCCATCTCGCGCCTTGCATCACATTGCATCAAATCAGCAACTCGCTAACATTGGCACTTCACAGTCAGCGTTATCCGTGGTGACTCCAAGGTCTCGGGCACCGTCGTCTTCGAGCAGGAGTCCGAGTCTGCCCCTACCACCATCACCTGGGACATCACCGGCAACGACCCCAACGCCAAGCGGGGCTTCCACATCCACACCTTTGGTGACAACACCAACGGCTGCACCTCTGCCGGCCCTCACTTCAACCCTCACCAGAAGACCCACGGTGCTCCCACCGACGAGGCCCGCCACGTTGGCGATCTCGGCAACATCGAGACCGATGCCCAGGGCAACGCCAAGGGCTCTACCACCGACTCCCTGGTCAAGCTGATCGGCCCCCACAGCATCATCGGCGTAAGACATATATATACCCCTGTTTTCCCTTTCCTCGAGCACGACTGACAGGCTGTTAGCGAACCGTCGTTGTCCACGCCGGCACCGACGATCTCGGCAAGGGTGGTAACGAGGAGTCCCTCAAGACTGGCAACGCTGGTCCCCGACCTGCTTGCGGTGTCATTGGTATCTCCAACTAAGGATAGAAGTAATGACCGGGTTAGTTGAATCAAGGGCGGCAATCGATACACGGCGAAAAAGCACACCGATGAGAGGATGAAGGTGGAATATGCCCTTCCATAGCTGCAATGAAATCGAGCCAGAATCAACAACCATTCAAAAAGCATCTTATGGAGCCTCCTGGTCTACGTGAAGAACCTGCCTGTCCTAGTCTAGGGTCTTATGATTCCCCACGGGGTACGCCCGGCCCCAAGATAGTGCTGGAGTCGAACGATTTCTTTGTGGGGTTGCTTGCTGAGATGCACCATTAATCAACGACCTTATGACTCGTAAACTGACCTTGATAAAGTGCCATTTATAGCTATCAAACTAACCCAAGCCAACCAGTTGGCCGTCCCCCTGGAACCGACCTGGCCACCACCACACACATTGTCTTGTCACGGGCCACCGGGGCATGTGTTCTCTCCAACCCTTGTCTTTCAACCGGCTTTGGTGTTGTGGAATGGGCAGTGAAGGAGTATTCCACTCGGCCTTCCGCAGATTCAGACAGCTGCTTGATGGATATGTCCTTGGGAGACACCGAGACAGAGTCAACAGTGATCTCTAGCTGAGGATCGGCTGCTGTTGCGCCCTCAATAACCACAAGGCCTGAGACCTTGACTTGTAGCGTCTCGCCGTCGGATTTGGGAATGGCCTCAAAAGTTTCGATTCTCAACTCCGGACGTGCGGTTGTAGACAACCCTCCCTGAACAGATAGCAAGATGGTATCAGAATCGAGAGCAGGTGTGTGTCGAGGAGCGACACGATGCCTCGTCTTAGCCTCGAAGGCATTGGCCCACTTGAGCAGCTTAACATCGTCATAGGCTCGACCAGCAAAGGTGAGGTTCATGGGCATGTTCTTTTCCGACATGACACCCATGGGCACCGAGACCGAGGGTATCCCGAGGTGCCGCATCGCCCGGTTGCCATTGCTATAGTAGACCCCGTTCCGCCACGCCAGCTTCGCGCCCTCAAAGCTGGAGTCTGCGTTTGCGGGGCCTACGTCGCCGGCTGCTGGGAAGACGACACAGTCGCAGCCGAGCTCTGTCAGCCAGTCTTCCAGGAGGCGTTTGCGCATTCCTTCTAGAGCTGTAACGGCTTCCGTTAGACCTGGGATCTCCCAGAAGGTGGTGCTCTTGGCGTATTCGACTAGTTTGTGATACTGGATTGCGTTGGCGTGCTCAAAGTACTTCATCTCTGGCGCTGTCCGTAGATAATCTGGGTAGATAGTCAAGGGATCAATAGAGGAGAGGTCAGAAATCTTGTCGTTTTTGAACCCCTTTAAAAAGTCGGTCCACGCGTGAGAAATCATGGCGCTCCTCTCCATCGCGTTCCACCCCTCAGGGCGTCTAGGGCAGCCCTCAGGAAGTAGATGATCGTTTTCGTACGCCGTCATGGCTGGAAAGTCTGCAACGGAAACTATCTCGGCCCCTAGGCTTTCGAGCTCTTTTCTAGCTTGTTCCCAGAGTTTGATGGTTTCCGGGCTCACGTCTACCGGTCGTGCCCCTTTTGGCGGAGGACCTCCTAGAAAGATCTCAGGGACTGCAATTCGAAGACCGGCTAGAGACTTGGATGCTGAGACCTCCTTGAAGCTGCTCGGTCTGTCCAGCCAGGGCTTCTGAACTTCGACCATGGTCTGCTCGCGCCAAAAGTCACCTTCAGCCACGGGATCAACAGCCGCAATGACATCAAGCAAGCAGAGGAGATCCCTCATGGTCCTCGTGTGAGGCACAGGAACATCGCAAGTCGGATATAGAGGCCATGTACCCCGGATAGACAAGAACCCCCTCGACGGCGTATAAGCGACGAGGGCGTTATTAGACGCGGGGGATCTACCCGACGAGACAGTCTCGCCGCCCATGCCAAATGCCGCAAAGGAAGCAGCCACAGAGACGGCTGAACCGTTGGATGATCCCGAGGCAAAAGCTGCGGCTAGATATTTCGGGTTATAAGGGTTCTCAGCCCGGCCGTAGATGCCTCTCTGCATGCCGCCGCATGCTACAGCCGGCATGTTAGTACGGCCGACCAGAACACCGCCCGCCTTCCGGATGACCTGAACAAGAAAAGCATCCTCGTTGGCGACGAGGTCTTTGAAAGCTGGAGACCCTGCGGCAGCTGTCATGCCTTTGACCTTGTAGCTGTCCTTGACTGTATAGGGGATGCCCTCAAGGGCGCCAATGGGGATGCCCGAAGCACGCCTGTCATCAGACCGGGCAGCCTCCTCAAAGATGTCGTTGTTAAGTATGGGGATAGAATTCAAGGCAAGACCGCAGTCATAAGTGCTAATTCGTGCGAGGTACCGCGCGACTAGGTCGACGCTCGTCAAGGAGCCGGACTGGAGGGCATCTTGCAATTCTTCAATTGAGGCCCCGACGAGGTTGAGCTTGGCCATGGCTGATGGAGGGTTCAAGTTTAATAAAAAGCTGCTTGGACTCAATATTTGTACCTGGGCATTTAGTGATGTCCTGAGAATGGTATTTGAGATGCAATGTCAAGGAGGACGAGTCTGCCCCTTTGCAGTTATATAGATATTAAACACCAGCCCAGATGGTGTAAGTGGTTGAGATAACTAACACAGAGTATCCACAAATGCCACGCCCTTGCTCGTGTCGTGAGCATCATGAGCGCCTCTTGCATGCAGCTAAAGGCCAATCAGAAGTTACATGTCATGGCATGAGCCTAGTGTCGCTTCAACATTCCTCATACAGAACCTCCGACAGCATCATGTCAACCACACCGGCCGCATCAGCCAACTAGACTGCAAATGCTCAATTAAATGCTTCCCTCCCTATCAAATAGAACCTCGTGCTCCCTAAAGCCGTGGCAGAATTAACTAACTATCAACCGTTGAGAAATAAACCAGTCCAGACCATGAACCCGAGGTAGGCCAACGAGCCAAGTAATAAGACATGCTGCTCTCTATCCCCAAGCTGTCTCTGTTGCATCTGCTTTTGACTCTTCCGACTCCCTCTGCCCCTTCAAGCACTATTCGCCTCCTCAGAACCGACCGTGTAAGACATGCCTTTGCACTCCAGACCCCAAACCAGAACCCAAACCGAAAAAAGAGCAATTGTCTCATACATCCAACTCCTACAGCACCCCTGTACATGATTCCTTAGTGAATACAATTCTCTGACAGACTGATGATACTGACAAGGCATGTCGGTCAGAATCTTGACACACCTCATCTCTCTCACTTCGCCTCTTGTTCTCGACTGAACACGGCGGGCTTGGCCGACCACAGCTCTAACTTCCCGAGTTGAGCGTCTTGATCATCATCTTTTGCTTGTTCCTGTCCGCAACAAGCAGGCCCCGAGTCTCAAAGATCAGTCCCATAGTGTCCACCACCCTGTGGAAGCTGCTGGCCGCTCCTCGCTCTTGGGTAAATCGGATAATGCTGAGCGGTTGCTTCTTACCGTGCTCAATCACCATCATCACCTCGGCAGCGAATGACACTTCCTTGAGGTTGAGATCTGCGTCCATCACGTTAGCTTCTGCGTCCGTCACCGTCTTGCCCTCCGCCACACTTACAGTTCTTAGCCGCAACCCGTGCAAAGACAATGTTTCGTTGCTTGTCCACCTGGATGCCTCGAATACCATACTTGCGCCACTCCCGCAGGAGGATAGTAACCTCTTGTCGTGCTCGCTTTCTCGAGATGGCCATGCAAAGATGGCTCGTGGCTGGCTTGACTCTGAAGAGTCGTGCCAGCCAATTCTGCTTAACCTCGATATTACGCACCGGTCCAGAGCCGGATTCGTGCCATTTGGGCTGCGGTGCCTTGAACTGGTTGGTTTCATTGGTCACGGCAAGTACATCCGTAGTTGAAGGTTCTCTGTCATCAGGTCCTTTTACCAAGGTTAGATCATCAATCCGCTGTTGTTCTGTCAACTCGAGGCATGACTCACCACCAATGGACATGATCGAGTCTCTCTGTTTATTGCTCTTCCAAAATGTGAAGCTGAATGTCTTCTTCTTGGCAGGAGCTTCAGTCGAGGTTGAATCGCTTCGTTTGCCGTCGCTAGTGGTCATGTACGAGTTGCAATCCTGCCATTCCGCCGACTCCCGGCTATGTTCTGACCCGACTTTGGAAGACCTCTTGAACCAAGACGACTTCTTCTTCTTCATCACCACTTGGACATCGTATGACGAGGGCTCTAGAAGAGTTGTCGTTGTTGGGCCATCGCTCCCAGAGCTGTGCGGTGCATTAAGTTCTCCCCCGTGGTTCTGGTTGAGGGCTTGATGTTGTCCTTGTCCTTCCTCAGGCATCTTCTTTTTCCGCACGTTGAGTGGCTCGGGAATCTTGACGGGGCTCTGGTCGCTTGGTGAGTGCACGACACGGATGCTGTTTTCGACTCTGCTCAGGTATTCCATGCCGCGATCCTTATGGCCCCCGTTCCTGGTTGGAGTGTGTGGAGGCGCTGACACGATACGAGCTTTGTCGTTGGAAGCCCCAGTCTCGTTGATCGATGGCAGACCAGCCGACTTCTTGTGTCTCTGAGAGTAAGTCGGTGCTGAGACAACCCGTCGCTCGGCATGTCTGGTAAGCACGACTGGTTGTGCCACCTTGACTTGGTCTGCTCGCAGCTCCTCAAGGTGCGAGTCCCCTGTAGTCGGGCGAGATCCCATGGGTGTTGGTGCTAGCGAACTGCCATCGTATTCGTCCATCGGCGAGGGCAGAGGGGGTAGCGGGCGAGTACTGTAAGATTTGTTCACATCGTCCAGCTCCGTGATTGAGTCAGCTGGAGTCTCGATCGTCAATGAGAACGGTGTCGACTCGTAGTGAGTCCGGTCTGGCTCAGTGAGAGAACCGGCGATGGAGTCCTCTTCGATGAGTGAGCTCTTGAAAGCCTCATCACAATCTTTGGCAATGTTGCTACTGAAATGCCGCAGCTCTTCCTTGAAGATCTCTGACGCATATCTCGATCCAATTGCGGCCTCAATACTAGCCCGAGGGGTGGCTTCAGGATCTGGCTGGCGTGTCGGCTTGGGTAACATGCCACTGGGCAGGCTTGGAACTTCTGGCGTCTGTGATCGAACCATCTCTAGTTGGTAGGTCGATCCTTGCTCAGTCACGTATGGCGGCGTGGCGACGTTACGGTTCCTGGTGGTCGAGGTCGACCGCTTCCTCACATGGGTAAAGTCGACACCTCGTTTGTGTCGTAGGCTGCGTGAGATGGGAGTTCCCTGTCGGCTGCTATGGAGAGACGACACTGAGCCTCGAGAAGACTGAAGACGACCTGTAGTGGAGTTCCGGGCCGAAGCCATCCGCCCACGACGTGCACTTGAACCACTTCGAAGCCTCGAGGCCTGGCTGGCGTAGGAACCTGTCTGGGAATGACGGTGGATGCTGGTCCTTGACTGACTGGAGTGTAGCACTGCACCCTCTTGAGGTGGCCCATAACCGGCTCCAGACTCTGGTTCGGTGGCATTCGAGATGACGGTGAACCGCGATATGGAACGCCCGTGACCATTGCTGCGCGGCTGAGAAAATTGGCGCGTGGACACACGCTTCTTCCATACGCTGGGCTTCATGTGGTGGTAGTCGCTCATTGAATGAGCCAACTCGGGCTTGAAGTCTTCCAGCTGCTTCTCTCGGTAGTTGTGCAGCAACCAGTAGAAGGCTTTCTGATCATTAGGTCTGGGAACGTTAGGCAACGACACTCTGACCCAGCGGATGACGGCAAAGACTTACTCGTCGCATGTCAATTTCAGCTTGAGATCGCTCTCACTGAACATGTGCCACATGGATCGCAGCTGGCGGAGAAGCTGAGAATCCACATCCTTGGCTGGTACCGGGTTGTACTGGAACCCTTTACGTGTGTCGGGCAACTGTTCGTTGAGGTCTCCGAATTTATCGAGATATGCATACTTCTGAACCAAAGGGTGACGCCAAATCTCCTTGAGGGTGATGCGTCGGTCAGGGTTGACCTGTAGCATACACCGGATGAGGTCCTCTGCCTCGGGACTCAAGAAACTCGGCATCTCGTATTGTCCCTTTTTCGTCCTGCTCATCATGACGCGAAGGTCAGGATCGTCAAAGGGGAGGGTGGCAGAGAGCATGGCGTAGAGAATGACGCCCATGCTCCAAATGTCTGCCCTATCTCCACGGTACTGTCTGTTCTTGAGAAGTTCGGGTGCGGCATAGTGAGGACTACCGCAAGCTGTAGCGAGTTGGTGGGTGTCGGTTTGGTGGAGGGCAGCCATGCCGAAATCTGCAATCTTGATCTGGAGGTCGGCGCTGATCAAAATGTTCTCGGGCTTAAGGTCTCGATGGCAGATGTTGAACGAGTGACAGTACGAGATGGCGCTGATCATCTGGCGAAAGAAGTAGACCGAGACCTCTTCACTCAATCTTCCCTTCAGGTTGATAAAGGTGAATAAGTCTCCTTGGTCGATGTACTCTAGGATGAGATACCTGAGAATGTTAGTATCAGGAGATGCTAGCACCTTGTGGAGAGCACCTACACTTCTGAACGGTTTTCCCAGATGTCATAGAGCTTCATGATGTTGGGGTGTTCGATGAGCTTGAGGATGGCCACCTCGCGCTCAATAGCCATGGGAACACGCATCTCGCCATCGATCTGATCGGGAAGGCTGCTGTCCCACTTGCTTAGGGCTGCTAGACTGCTGTCTTGGACGAGGTAGGCCATGCGACGGTTGACAATCTTGACGGCAGCTAGCTGGTTGGTGACAGTATGACGGCAGAGTCGTACACGTGCAGATGACCCCTTTCCCAGCGTCTTGCCCAATTGCCATGGGCCGATATGTGTCTTGTAGTTCTTTTTGCTACGGCCGCTGCCTGAAGAGTCGTAGGACGCTGCCGAGTGTCGTCGCTGATCGTCCATGTCCTGGGGAGGCTTGAGGGTATCTGGAGCCTGTGTGGTTGGGCCGTTACGCTGAGTCTGAGTCTGAGCCTGAGCCTGAGCCTGAGCCTGTGGTGGAGGTGGACGACCAGAAAAGTAGGCGGCGGGATGACTGTAGCCTGAGCGAGGAGCATTGTTTGCCTCGGATTGATCGTAACGAGGCTTGTACCGGTGGGAGTCTTGGGCGTGATAGGAGGAGTTGATGCGGTTCGAAGCCTCAGAGAGAGGCGAGCGAACGGTAGAAACCATCGTCTCGGCCATGATGATCGCCGTGGCTGCTGAGTGTAGATCAGAACATAATATTGCCAAAGCCCAGAGAAGATCAAGGCTTGTTCAAGTGCGTGAAGAGAAACAGAGAGGAAGCGTGAGTTTGTCTAGGGAACTAGGAACGAGGCCGAGGTTGGAGCAGGCCGAATATCAGTCGGTGCAGAAAAGACAAACAACAAACAACAGATGTGACGAGGAGGAGGATTAGGTAGGAGAGGGGCGATTAAGAGAGGGAGACAGAAGAGAAGACGAGAAACGAAACGAATGTATTGGGCGGGTGAGAACGAGTGGCTGAAGAACCGAGAGCCCACGCGGCCACGGGAGAAACGAGCGTGAGTGAGTTGGTGAGCGAATGAGCGTGTGAAACGAACGGGGCGAAAGACTGAGTGAGGGCCGGCCGATGGGATCGAGCTTGTCGGACAAGGAATGCAATGGATGCAATGTTTACAGTGTTTGGTGAGGCTGGGTACAAGGTGCAGATTGAAGGGAGGCGACGTTGCTGGCATTTGACTTGCATATGCCACTGGCGTGCAGCTGCACCTGCCAGTTTGACAGTGCTCGACCCGAGCTGCCGGTGGAGAAAGGTTGGATGACGATACCTGGCGAGAACCGACAAGGAGGGGTCCTTGTTGCATCGAGGCATCGTGATGCATTCCAGTGTCGAGGGTCATGGCCAATGGAGAGATTCATTGAATGCCGCTGTAGGCCTCCGGTAGGCAGGGAGACGGTGCATCGTCGAGGACTCAATAGATGCGCCATGTCTGCCAGAGCCTCGACTCGATATCCGCATCCGAATCATCACTGTGAGTGACCGGCCTGGGCTTGAAGTTGAAGATGACTGCACAAGAACTGACGAGATGCAACGGTCCAGATTCATCATGATCACCACTGGGTCTTGACAAGGGAAGACAAACAAGGATCTGGCCATCAAACGAACAAGAACATTCTTACTGGACCCACTAGGTAGATGAAAGAAAATGCCATTCTCTCTGCTCAAGACTTCTATGAGCATCCGTGAATATGGAGCGCAAGTGAGCTGACAAGTAACCAGATGGTGGAGGGAGATACTGTGCGAAACTCTTCGTGCAGTCTTTCTCAAACATCCATTCGGAAACAAAGAGAGTCTTCCGTGTCAAGGGTTGCCACCCAGGAAAATGTTTTCTCGGAAGTACTAAGCATTCGGACAATGAAGTCATCCGACAGGAACTGGAATCTTAAGGGATGAAGTTGTCTGACCCCTTTTGAAGGGGTTCAACTTGGCGGAGCTGGCAAATGACTAAGCTGAGAGAAAGTCACTACAGGAGGTGATCCAGCAAATGCCGATCAAACATTGTCTCGAAGTGTCTTGAAGCCCAAAATACACTTATGTGCCTCGTTTCATCCTGCCACAGCTGAGATTTCGCATAAAGTTTGCGATGGTGGGCCTGTGTTTGTGGTTAGATGAAGAGCTTTGAGGGATGGACTGTGGATGTATTGTTTGACCAAGTTGAACCGAAGAGCCTGGTGTGGTGAAGAAGGCATCTGATTGTGGCTGAAGGGGACATCATCCAGGTCACAAATTCACGTTCCTGAGGTTATGGGCTGCTGTGGCTCTTCTAACACGGCTGAAGCTCATGACAGCCATTCACACTCGCAACTGTAGATATGTGCGGATAGCAGGATACTCGATAATGTACCCGGATGACTGCACTTGGCAAGTACCTACTCATCTACTACCTCTGTACTTTTCTTGCAACCCCCAGCTTGCCTCACACAGCTTACACAGACCTCTACGGCACTTACAGGGACTGCCCGCCTTCCATCCCCCAAACCCCACCACTTTAACTCCTGTCAACGCCACATTTGCAAGGCGCGCACTGACGCGATTGGACGCGTTCCACCAACGGAACCTATCCAATTCCATCCACCTCTTCCCTTTGTCTCTGCAACATCTTGCACCTCCAAGACAGAGCCCCTCATTCTCGAGAACACTCACCGCCTTTTATTCTTGCGCGCATTGCAAGGCGACTCCCTTCCTTCTCTAGGGCGACATGGCCCCCGCTTCACGCCGTCGCAGGCGCTCTGATACCGACGATGGCGACGACGATGAAGACCGTTACCCAAACCGATCGCAAGCGACCGCTATCGATTCCCCCAAGCGACAACGACTTGACCCCGATTCAACTGACGGTGCGATCGATGATGAGCCTCATGCGCGAGGAGTAAACGGTACTTCAGGCAGCGCCGATGCCGACAACGGTTTCCAACCCGGCGCCATCGTGAGGGTCAACGTCGAAAACTTTGTCACCTACGAAAAGGCCGAATTCTTGCCAGGACCGCGTCTGAACATGGTGGTCGGCCCCAATGGTACCGGAAAGAGTTCTCTGGTTTGCGCCATCTGCCTCGGCTTAGGCTACAGTCCAAAACACCTTGGACGGGCCGGCTCAGTCAAGGAGTTTGTCAAGCATGGAAAGGACACTGCGACTATCGAGATTGAACTTCAGAAGCGACCAAAGGATCGAAGGAACTATGTCGTCAAGGTCCAGATCCGACGAGAACAAAATACGCAAAAATGGTGGATGAACGGGAAGGAAACCAACCACAAGACTGTCCAGACATTGATGCGGAAGCTCAAGATCCAGGTCGACAACCTGTGCCAATTTCTACCACAGGACAGGGTTGTAGAGTTTGCTGCCTGCACCCCTGTGGACCTCCTGCACGAGACCCTCCGCGCAGCTGCGCCTGAAGAGATGCTTGACTGGCAGAAACAGCTGCAAGACCTCCACAAGGACAAGAAGGAACTGGCCGAAGCTGTTAGCACTGACACGGAAACACTGAAGAATCTCGAGAGCCGACAACAGGGTCTCCAGGCGGATGTGGACAGGGTCCGAGAGCGCGAGGAGATTCAAGAGCAGATCAAAAACCTCCAGTCGGCTTTGGTCCTCTCCAAGTACAACGAGGCCCGGGCAAAGTATCAAGATGCCAGGGAACGAAAAAAGAGCGCCGAGAACTCGTTAAGGCGACTTGAGCGGGAGAGCGGCCCATCCCTTGAGGCAGTCAACGAAAAACAGGTCTACGCACAACGGATCGACGCCGCGATTTCTGGAAGAAAGGCTGCCATGAAGAATGCTGAGGACGCTGCAAAGAAGCTGGCGCGCGATGTTAGTTCTGCTACCGAGAACCTCAAGTTGTTTGAGAGCAGACTCGAGTCTGAGCACAAGGCTTTCGATGGCAAGAAGAGAGAACTCGCTCAGTCCAAGTCCAAGATCACGTCCCTGCAGGCTGATTTGAGGAACCGACCGGAAGAGTTCAACCCATCAGAATTCAACCAAAAGATTGTAAGTGCCATCTGGCCATCAACTATACAGACCCACTAACTGGCTGGCTATTTAGCGTGGAGAAGAACATACGCTCCGAGAGCTAGACGGCGAGAGGCGCGAGTTATCTACTCAACATGCAGAGGTTAAAGCGAGAGGACGCGCCCTGAACGTACAGATCAAAGAGGTCGAGCAAAATGTCGAGTCGTTCGAAACCCAGCAGGGCCAACAACTCAACTTCATGAAGAGGCACTTCCCTGAGCTTGCAACTGGCTGGGATTGGATTCAGCAGCATAAGGACGAGTTTGAAAAGGAAGTGTTTGGGCCTCCTATGATTAGCTGCTCCATTAAGGATGAGCGATACTCTGACCAAGTCCAGTCGCTTCTCCAGGGCGATGACTTTACGTGCTTCACAGCCCAGACAAAGAACGACTACAGAAAGCTGACCGACCAGCTTTACCGCGTCCAAAGTTTGTCTGTCGTCATCCGAACATGCGCCCAGCCGTTCAGTGCGTTTCAACGACCTGTCAGTGCAGACGAGGCAGCAGATATGGGGCTCGATGGATTTGCCATCGACTTCTTGGAGGGTCCCGAGCCCGTACTGGCCATGCTATGCGCCGAGAAGAGGCTCCACCAGTCTGGCGTGTCTCTAAAAGACCACAGCGATGCCCAGTACGATCGTCTAGTCAAGAGTGGCAAAGTTAATTCCTGGGCCGCGGGAAGCCAGTCGTTTACGGTACGACGACGCAGGGAGTACGGCCCTCAGGCAATGACAGCCATCACCAGACCCATTCAGCCAGGCAAGTTCTGGACCTCTCAACCTGTCGACTCGCAGGAGAAGCAGGAGTTGAACAAGCGACTTGTGGAGCTCAATGGTGAGCGAGACGTTCTGAAAGCCGAGTTCCGAGACCAGCAAGGCAAGCTCCAGGCCATTGATGACCAAAAAGCCACCATTGAGGACACTATTGTGAGTGAAAACATGTATGGCGATTCTGTTGGGCTACTCTAACCAGAACCAGGCTCGCCTAAAGGCCGAGAAGAATACCTTGCAAAAAGAGTATCAAAAGTGGCAGTCTCTGCCAGAGAAGATTGGTCAGTATGCCCACGTCCATGAACTGGCCCTCGTTTCTTTCTAACACGCCGCTAGAATCCGAGGAACGCTCCAAGGCGGCTCATGAACAGGCTCTGCGCGAAATCCGTAAGAGGATGATCGAAATTCGCTACGAGTGGGATGAGGCTGTTGTAAACCGAGCAGAGCTTGTCCTCCGCCACAAGGAGGCAATCGAGAAGATTCGCAAGGCTCATCATGGTGTTCTGGAAGCACAAATCCGGCGGATCGAGGCCTACTCCGATATTGTCGGGTTGAAGGCACGGAACGCTGACATTATGGAGAAACTCGAGACCGAGCGGCAAGCTCTGCAAGTGGCCGCTGAGGAGGCTGACCGAGCCCGGCAAGAAGGCAGGCAGCTCTCTGAAGCTGTTGAGCAGATCATTGCCGCTGAGCCCGACAAGCACGAGCTCTTCGGGCAGCTCTGCGAAAATAAGAGCCCTGAAGACGTGGCAAATGAGATCTCAGCTGAGGAAGCCAAGCTGGAATGCATCCACGCCGCCAACCCCAACGTCGTCCGCGAGTTTGAGAAGCGTGCGCAGGAGATTGCTCGGCTGACTCGCAAGATGGCCAACTCGAGCGAAAAGCTTCAGAGCTTGACTGAGAGCGTTGAAGAGCTCATGGCCAAGTGGGAGCCAAGGCTCGACCAGCTGGTGTCGAGGATTAACGATGCCTTTGCCTACAACTTTGAGCAGATCAGCTGCGCTGGTGAGGTCCGCGTCCACAAGGCCGAGGACTTTGACGCCTGGGCCCTAGATATCATGGTCCGCTTCCGGTATGTACCAATTATGCCTCTTAACTGACCCCTGACTAACATCCCCTTTAGTGAGAACGAAACTCTTCAGCAGTTAACTGCCCATCGTCAGTCGGGTGGTGAACGCGCCGTCTCGACAATCTTCTTCCTCATGGCTCTCCAGTCCATGGCCCAGTCTCCCTTCCGCGTCGTCGACGAGATCAACCAGGGCATGGACCCCCGCAACGAGCGCATGGTTCACGAGCGCATGGTCGAGATTGCCTGCCGCGAGCACTCGAGCCAGTACTTCCTCATCACCCCCAAGCTTCTAACGGGCCTACGCTACGATCCCAAGATGCGCGTCCTCTGTATCGCCAGCGGTGAGCATATGCCCCGCGAGGGCCGCAAGCTCGACTTTAAGCGTTGCTTGAAGATTCAGAAAAACTTGATGGCTGCTGCTGCTTGAGGGGATGGGCTTTGGCTGTCCTTGTTTTGTAAATCTAGTTGTATCTATCGACGGATGGGAAGGATTATGGGATTGGGATGCGTCTGGCGAAAAGGGGATACCACCAAAGGGATTAGATCAAGATGATACCAGATAATGTCTTAGCATCAAGTTACTTGCTGCATTGTTTCGTTCCGCGAGGTCTCATGATAGCATTATACATACACAACCTCGTCAACAGACAGACATAAACCAATGGGAACAGTACAACTCGAGTATCAAGCCAATCACAACTTCATTTATTCATTTAGTTCCTGCTCCTGGCCGTACAGTCTCCCTAGTTTGAAATGATTTTTGCTCTCTTTGAAAACACCATCTCCCAGCCCAGCTCCTCCCCCCCTGGGAAAATCAAGAAACCTGGCCCATCGTCGCAGACTGACTCTGACTATTCCCGTCCTCCTTTAGTTTTTTTCCCGTTAAGCCGAGGAACAGACAGAAAGTGCCCCATATTGTACACGTATTTCTCGAAAGACAAGGGCGAAGAAGATGAGAAAAAACAACAAGTATATGAACCCCCTGGTTGCTTGTGCCGAGCAAGCTACCAAGGGAGCAAGGCATGGTCGACGCATTCGACGTGAACTGAAACAAACAAAGAGCGGGTAAAATCAGAAAGGTATAAAGAATGCTGGCTGCAATAACGAAAAAGGACGACAACAATGGCGTCCGCCACTGGACGACCAAAACTCCATTCGCCTCTACCAAGCTCAGCGGCAGCAACAGCAACAGCATGTACAGACGTTGAACCATTGCCCATCAGGTAGGTAAATCAGCAACGAAGACGGCGGGTATAAGTGCGTCGTGAATGCGTATCGGAATCCAGAATCGCTTCGGATTAAGGGTGACGGGACTTTTCTCCGTCACTGTGGTGTTCTTCCGTGTCGAGCCTCTTTCGCCAGTCGGCCAGGCTCTCGCTGAGGCCAATGCCTGTCGTGCCGTCGTCATCCTTCTTGGCACTCGTCGCCGACTCGAAATCAAAGTTGGTGCTTAGCCGATAGTTCTTGTTGGTCGCCTCCCACTGGCTTCGGAGCGTCTCGAGCTCGTTGGCGAGGCTGTCCAGGGCTGCACTGTTTCTAGCTTCCAGGCCGTTCCCGCTAGTGCCCCCGTAGATGCTTTCGCCCTCTGAACTCTCCTGTCTGGAGTGGCCCATACCAATGCCGTTGGGGCTGGCTGCCATCTCCGAGTTCATGCTGGGTACTTGTCGGCTACGTCGGCGGTAGTTGTCGACCGAGTGTTCAACCTGGTCGAGGAGGAGGGCCACCTTCTGCTCGGCATCGTTTGCGCGCTGCTCAAGGAGAGAGTTTTCCGACTGCAGCTGCTCCAAATCCTTGCGATGGCTGTTGAGCTTCTGAGTGGCCTCTGCGTTGCTCTTCACCGCTGCATCTCGCTGTTGGTTGCTATCCTGAAGCTCTCCTTGGAGGCTGGCGAGGCGCTTCTCTATTTCAGCTCCCGCCTCTTGTAGTTCAGCCTCCAGATGGCGGATCTTGTTCTCTAGTGCTGCCTTCTCGTTCTCCCACTCGGGGGAAGAACCGGAGCCTCCAGCCTGAAGACGATCCTCCAGCTCCTCAATCTCCGTCTTGAGACGTCCATTCTCGGTCTTGTAGCGAGACAGTGAGTCCTTGAGCTGCTTGAGCATCTTCTCTGTGCCCTTAACATAGTGTACAGCTGACTGGTAATCGCTCTCGAGCTGTGAGAGCTTCTCGCGCCAGGCTGCTTCAGACTCCTGGACTTGAATTGCAAAGGTTTGCTTCGTCTCCTCATGGGCGGCAGCGGTGCTCGCCAGTTGAGCCTCGAGATCTCGCACACGGGTCAAATCAGGAGAGTTGGTTCGTGGGCTAGCAAGACCGCGGGCACGGATAGAGGCAGTAGGGCTGATGCCTCGCTCGCTAAGGATGTCTTTGAGAGCATTGTGCTGGACTGTCATGGCGTTCGTCTCGAGCTGCTGGGCAGCCAGTTGATTTTTTAGATCCGAGTTCGCTGCCTGGAGGCTTTGCGTCTCTCTCAAAGCAGACTGTAGCTGCCTCCTGATACCGACTCCTTCCCGGCTTGACTGCTCCTGGTATTGCTCAAGGCCGGCAATGCGTTCCTCGGCGCCACGCAGTCTATCAGCTGCAGCATCAGCCTCCTGCTGGTACTTCTTGACCAACTCGTTGGAAGCAGTAACCTGTGCCTGAAGCGCCGCAATGCGTTCAGTATCAGCGTTGCTGGCCGCGGGAGCGTCACGTGCTGAGATCTTATCCAGTCCTGCCAGAACAGCTTGGCGATGGGTTCGAGCCTCAGCAGCATGCTTCTCAGAAAGCTCCTCGGCATCGCGCAGCCGCTGCGTCGTAGCCACGAGCTCAGCTGTTCGAGCTTCGTGCTCAAACTTGAGCTTGTTGAGCTGTGCCTCCAGTTTCTCTCGCTGGCTGCGCTCCTCAGTGAGTTGTGACTCTATGAGAGCCTTTGAATCTTCCGAAGCTGCGATGGCGGCTCGCAGAGAATCAAAAGCATCGTTTTGATCCTTGGAGCTGCCAACAGCCTCCTCATACTTGCTTTCTAGGTCGTTCTTCTCGATTCGAAGGAGCTCCGCAACAGCAACAGCCTCGGCGCATGTAACGGATTGTTCACGCGCCTCGTGCTGAGCGAGATGCAGCTCAGCCTTCAGCCGTTCGACCTCAGTGGAGGTCTGCTGCTTGTAGCTTTCGAGCTCTGCCATACGCTTCTGTGCAGCGTTCGTGGTGTCATCTGCCAGCTGACGAGCTCTCTTCTCCGAATCAAGGTCGCTCTTGGTTGACTCGAGTCTAGACTGAAGTTCCTTGTGAAGATAGAGAGCAGAGGCAAGCTTTCTGCTCAGCTCGCTCGACCTAGCCTCAGAATCATCTCTCGGTCCGTCAAGTTGAGGTGTACTGGCGTTGCTTCCACCCAGGTGTGCTGCAAGCTTGGCCTTGGAATAAACAGCCTCCTGAATAGCTGCATCACGCTGCTTCTCTGCTTCAGCAATCTGCTTTGCAGCAATGACCGCTTGCTTGTCCACTGCGCTTTGCACGTTTGCGAGCTCTGATTTCATGGCCAGCAGAGCCTCTATCAAGGGTCGATCCTCGTCGTCAAAGGTCTCGGTCGCCTTGTTCTCGAGTAGAGGACTGTAAGATGTGTTGGGAGCATAGCCAGCCTTACGAGCGAGTTCCAGTTCTGAAGCATACCAAGCGTTGCGGTTTCGCGCCGAGTCCAATTCCTTTAGGAGGACAACAGTCTGAGAGTTCCTCCCAGAAGATCGCCTGGATAGCGGGTTGCTTGGTTGTCGAGTAGGAACTGGTGGCGAAGCTGGACGGGGCGTTACTGTTGGCTTGGCCGATGGCTCTGATGAACCATCTCCTGAGCCCGCAAATCGGCTTGGCTGAGAAGGCGGTTTGGCCCTGGGCACATCTCCGTTCACATGATCCTGCCTTGAGCCAGCACGGGCGGCCTGTTGCGTGGGTGTCCGTCGACCGTTGGAGGCAGGGCTATCGGTCTCGTTGATGACCTCACGTGTAATCGGCGATCCGGTGTGGCCCATTCGAGGAGAGCCGGACATGCCACCTCGTTCAGCAGACTGTCCCCGAACCCGGGCAACGGCAGATGTGTCTACCGTGGGTCGAGCGGGCATAGGACCCTGAGGAGGAGGTCCTGATGGAGGGACAGCTGAAGCTCTGGGCAGTTTGGAGTTCACAGGACCCCCTGGAGGTCCCTGGCCGTCGGCGGCATTAGGGGGCGATCGATGACCGTTGGGGGGAGCAGATGGCCCTCCCACAATCATCTTTCTCGAATCCGGTCCATTTGACCCGTCTCGTGAACCATGCGGGCGGTTTCCCTCGCCAGCACTTGGTCGTCGCGCTCCGTGAACTCGCTGCTGCGCGCCCTGTTGCGCAGCCTGCTGTGCATCGTTTGGATACCTAATCTTCGATGTGTCGAGGACGTATAGCAGACCCAAGTCGCTCACGGATGTAGTTGTTGAGCTTGGCTCTCCGCCGAGAACCACTATCGACTTGCCCACAGTCGTCATGCTATGTCCTGAGCGAGGTGAAGGGGATGGACCCATGTTTTGGAACGTGTACCACCGTCTTGACGAGATCCTGAAGGCCGCGAGATCGCCGAGGTCTGTTCCTTCCTCCGTTCGTCCACCGAAAACATACATAACATCGTCCACGAGAGCAGCAGCATGGCCTTCGCGAGGTGCTGGGATATAACCGATGCAGTCGAGTTGAGACCATTTGTTCACGGCTGGGTCGTAACACCAAACGTCGTTGAACCACTGGAAACCATTGGTGCCGCCAAATCTACCAACGTGTCAGCCAGAGCTATGATCAAAGGGCACCGAATAAGGAATGCTTACAGGTACATCTTGTCGTTAAACGTAATCATGGTGTGGTTAGTTCGCGCGGCAGGCATTTTGGGGCTTGTCTCTCCCTTGACCAAAATCTCCCATCGGTTATTTGACATCTGGAGCTGGTTAAGATCGAATGCAGAAAGGTCATTCATGAAGAAGCCCTCGACTTGGCCACCAAAGATGAAAATCTTGGAGCCTAGTATATTAAGTGAGTGTCCATATCGACCGGATGGTCGTTGCCCAGCCGGCAGAGCGCGGGACCATTGTCTCGTTGCTGAACATCCGTTAGCTGAGAGAACGCACTGGATGGGGGATTAGAGCGTACAGGTATTGAGAAGGTAGAGAGTTTCGTCAAGAACATCAGACTCGTCGATCTTGGTGTCACCGCCATAGACAATGAAAGCATTGCCAACAAGCAGACTCGAATGGCCGACTCTAGGCCCGGGTCCCTCTGCCGTCGTTGGCAGGGGGTAACAGGCCATGTTGCCTCCGGCCTCAATCATCCAGAGGTCTCCCTTAACAGTTGATCCGTTAATCAAACCGCCCATCATATAGACGTCGCCTTCCTTGGAAGATACTGAGTTCACGGCAGCGCCATATCGAGGGAATGGGGGAGGATGTGTTGAGGTGTAGGTCAATCGCCGTTGCGACCAGGGATACAGGGACGCGTTAGGACCGTTTGCTGGAGGGCCGTTGCGCTGTTGCAGATCAGATTAGCAGCTGTTGATACGCCCAAGTGATTGAATGGGCGGGCAACTATGCGCGGGCAACTTACTGGCACTTCTCCGGTTTGTACGGGCTGATCAGCGCTTCCGCCACGGCGTCCATGTCCATGCCCAGGGCCATGATCTGGGCTTCCATTGCTGCCTTCGTTTTCGAGTGAGTGTAAGCTCCCGGTGGGAGTTGCGCGGTGCTGGACGGCATTCTTTTCGGCGACGCGGGCGCTGGCGCTTTGGATCGATCCTTGTGAGCCAGAGCCGGCCTCGCGACTAGCAGGCGCCTTCTCCGGGTGCTTCTTGGATTTGAAGAGAAAAGCCATGGTTGATCAGGAAGCAGCCGCTAAGCGGCGAAAGATTGATTCGGGAACAGCACTTGGTGGCTTTCGTAGTGATGATGCGATGGGTAGGCAACGATGATGGATAGTATCTCAGGGTAGCCGTCGCGTGTAAGAGGATCACGGGGAGACGAAGCGGATGGCCCGACAGGAGGGACAGACCTAGCCGCAGATGCAGGAACGAGAGGAGTCGGAATTCGAGATTCGGGATGGCTGGGCCAGCATCGGCGACGGCGTCGACAGGATTGCGGATCGTCACTGGAAATTTTCAGTGGTGGTCAACCTCCCGAATTTTGGGGGTGAGAGTCGACGAGAGGGGGTTGGTTTCGAGGCGGATGGATTGCGCTGGGTTGCCGCACACCTTCGAGGAGCGCGGGACCTTTTTTGCCTTCTAAAATCGACCTGCGTCCAGGCAGTGAGAGTGTCGTTTGAGCAAAAAGCCGATGTCCAGACGCTCGAGGGGAGGGTGAATGAGCGACGATGCGGCGAATGGAGAAGCCCCCGTTGGGTTGGCGTGGGAGAAGGTGAAAGATGGGAGGTGGTGATGGTCAAGTACGGAGGAGTTGGAAATGAGCAGCCAGCCTGGAGCCAAAGGCGGCGACAGCTGCAACGGGAGCGAGCAGCACCAGCCAGCAGCAGCGACACGATGGATGGTTGGATGGGACTTGGTGCATCCTTGCCTTGAGGTCGCCTGGGCTGGGTGGGTGTGCGTGTGGTGCACTACACGCACTGGGTCCTGCCTTTAGGGGGTGCTCTCCATGTGCCGGGTCCTCACAGCGACCTCAGGGCTCTGGCACCTCCTGTTGCCCGCTGTCCTTTGTTCAAAAGCCAGCGCCTTTCACCTGTAAACCCTGGAGCTCCTGACCAATCGCGGGTCTTGCACCGCCCCGGCCATAGCCCGGCTCCAGCTTAGACGACATATTAGGGGTTGCAAGGCGACTTGTACAGTGCCGCACTGCAGCGGATGGTGGGCTTTTGTGGGGGTGAGCACGATGAGACTGATACAAGAGAGGTACTTAGTTACAGTTCGGGATAGCGCCTGATAAAAGGTACCTCTTAGTACCCTGCAGGGGTTCAACGCCATCCCATATCCCTCGATGGGTCTTGGATCCAGGGGCTGGGAGTAACCCAACGTTGTCACATTTCTCAACGACCTCAGTTTTACGTCGGTAAGGCACAAAAAGAAAAGATGGCCGGCCTGCCACTCTCGATACCATCTCGTTGACCCTTGAACCCTTTTAATTAATCTTGAGAATTACGCAGGTGTGCCGCTTGGCTAGGGTTCCTCCCGTTCTTCCATTCTCTCCAGATCTTCCTTGCATCCCAAATGTGGATTCTCCTGGCGGCTGGGGACCCGACACCAAATGGCCTGGCCCCTAATGGATGTCACCCCTTTCACATTTAGAAACCCTCGTTGTTGATGGTGGCTGCCGATTTAGTCCTAGATCTTCTGCAAACACTTGCTCTCTTGAGAAAAGCGGCCAGCCATATTGGATATTCTTAGAGCTCCATCGACATGAAGCACAGACTACCAGTAGCCAAGGGATAGGCGAGCCCAACGGTCAAACATGTGCGTAGCTCTGGTGTCGTTAGAGAACCTGGATGTTTCGTGTGCACCCAGGACGAGTCTCGGTCTGTCATCTCACCGTCGGGTCGCACCCGGCTCTTGTAAGAGGGTAATAAGGCAAACGCGACTGCAAGTCCTGCCCCGGTAAAGCTCCGGGCTAGTTGCTTTAACTCTACATTTCCGATAGGCGTCGGCGTAAAGAGGACGTGTTTCTTCGACGTCTGCACTCAAGTGAGCATTCCATTGAATGGGACCTCTTGGCGACTGGGGATGCACGTCATTGGCTTCGATATTATGGATCCCGCAACCCAGCCGAGATGTGTTGCTGACAGCACACCCAAAGGACTCCGTTTCAGTCGGCAGAAGGATTCAACGGTGATCATCATAATCAGATGCTCGTGACCGGTTCTCGGCCTCGAAAATTCATCCTGCGCAGCTACTCAGCATTCCCCAAAGCACGTTGCAGGCAGGGTTGTTGTTGAGCGAGGCCCTCCGCCCGGACATTAAAACGTCGTCTTCCAACTTACCAACGTCAACGCCCCATGTCAAGGCTCGTTTCATGTTTCCCGCTAATGACGCCGGACGGAGCGGGCTAGAGCACAGGCCAAGCTTCCATTCTTTTTTTCGCCCCACCCTTCAACCTTCCACCGTTCTGGTCGTGCTTGTTGGAAAAAGGGGAAACCTGGTCTTTGGATAAGCCTCAACCATCAGCCCGAGATTCCTTAAACAGAAAGGCCTCCTTCTCGATTTGTGGAAGCCCGTACAGTGTTTTCGTACTGTGATTCATGCTGAGAAGAGGGTATTGGATGGCGAGCTCGGCCGAGCAAGCAGTCATTCCCGCTCGCAACTTTAGAACTCTTCGCGCTCAAGCAAGATCTCCTTTCGCAAGTGGCACCGGCCCGCGGGTGTGGCCGTCCGTCTTACGGAGATAAGCCGCCACTAAGGCGTCAATTCAACCTCGCAAGATCAGATATTGTCCATATGTACAATTAAGAAGTTGTCGGTCTACGCGTTTGTCGACTCGGCTGTCAAATGTATTTCCGCCAGGATCCGCTTTCGAGGTGCCAGCATTAGCCTGGACTCTCCCCGTTTTCGAGAAGCTGAACAACACGATGATCCTTGCTGCCGGTTACCAGATAGGGACAGTGATCGTAGGCGCCCAGACCCCAGCATCGGGGCTTTGGATAAGCTGTTATCGATTGGGCGGCAACAAGACAACCAGCAGACAACAGCGGCTACGACTTGAAAGCTGACGAGTCCCAGGCATGAAGTGCCTGAACGACGGAAATGGCTGAGCAAATGAGATACGGCATGCCGCAGCCCGCCGATCTGCCAAGCTTGCTCCCGCGCCGAGTCTTGTGAAAGGGGATGCATGAAAGCGCATAATTCGTGGAAGCTGGAGCTAGGTTTGCGCATGTCAGTCTTGCTGGTGGGCTTCAAATCTATCCGTCGTGTAACCACAGGTCGTGCATCCTTTCACAGCCATGCTGTGTACTGACAACTATAGATTTGGAGCTGCCTGTCGGGCTATTCGGTCGCTTCATCCAGAGAAGAGACGAAAGCCACGTGCAAGGTCACGCGCAGGTCCCCTCTTAACCATGCCAGGGTTAGCGCTTGTGGCTCGACTGATGCCAAGGCATGTGGCAGTGCGACTACTGGTCGACTGGGGGTTGGGGTAGTGTAGCGCAGAGAGCGCATCAACGTGACATCCATGGAGACCATAATGGGCCGGTCAGTGGTCAGTGGGAGACTTGAGCTGAATTGCCGGAGACTCGATCATAGAATGCCGACGATCAGTCATAGGCGGAACCAGGAAAGCATCAATTGTCAACGTTGAGAAGGTGCATGCCAAAATAGTTAGGAACATTCCAAAATACACACATGACCCAAGGCCTCAGGCACTAGCTCCTAACAAATCATGCCCGCGTTAGAGGGCGCTTGAGTTAGTGGCCCATCCGGTGTTAGGGATTCCTAATTTCTGTCGTGGACCTGGTCAGCCGCCGCACGCCGACACCACAACTCTTGACCTCACCTTCTACACTGCAGAAACCTCGGTCGCGGGCTCAACTATATTTTATGCCCTCCACCGCCAAGCAATTCGGGCACTCCGAGCGCCTATTCATCATGCCAGCTTGAGCTTTACTACTGTAGAGTCCGAAAGCCATGACCGCTGTGTCGCTCCAACAGACGTCACCCGCTCCGCATCTGCTCCCCAGCCATACCTGCACCCGCTTCGCCGCCGCGAGCTCCTCCGCCAACGCCAGGCCATCGCCGACCCACGTCCACCACGACAACCACGCGCTTTCCCGCCACGATAATCTACCTGCGCCGGCAGCGACAGCGACAGCAACGCTCCGTGACCCTCCGCCCGCGATGGCGCTGAGATCCGAATTTAACGGCACCTCTGCACCCACCGCCGACTCCAATGGAGTCGCCTCTAGAGCGCAACTGGTGCTGAATGGTCGCCCAGCTCCCAACCAACTTCCAAGATCTGATGACGATGATGATGACCAACGACCCTCAAGCGCGCCCGGCCGACGCAACGGAAACGCGGTTCTCGAAACACGAGATGACATTGAGCATCACCAGCAGAAGCGGCCTGTGAAGCCATTGCTGCTCCGGTCAAAGAGCGACTACGCGCGGCCCATTGACGAGCCAGAGATCGTGAAGGACGATATACCCGAATGGGGAGCTAGGCACGGCTTCGAGGATCACTACCAGTCCGAGGACATAATATCAGACCTGGCTAATGTAAGTTGTGCCTCCCATTCAGTCCTCATCTGCTGGTCGGCCTGCGTGGATCCACCTGAGGTTGGATATTCTTGATATCGACGACTGGGGTGCATGAACCCTCCAAGATGGAGAGATATCCACCACGGAGCCTTCTCTACGCGAGGACCTCGCACCTTCTGTTCAGCTGTCGTCGTTCTGTCGCTGTCATTGGGCGATCAAAGCTCCTGGTCTGGTTCACAAGCTCTTAAGCTTAAAAACCGGCACATGCATCTGCGGGATTTGGAGCCTGGATGAACCCACGAAGCTAACCATGACGTATAGAATTGGTACATGTACTTCACCGATAAACGACACGAGACGACAGGCAAACCCAAGCCGCTTCAGTATGAACTTCAAGACTGGCGACAGAGAGACAGACTAAAGACAGTCTCTGCGGCCCTCGCAGTGTGTTTGAACATCGGAGTCGAACCACCCGACCAGCTCAAGACGAATCCAGGCGCGAAGCTCGAAGCCTGGACGGACCCGACGATCCCGCCCATCCAGAAAGCTCTCGAGAACATCGGCAAAGCACTACAGGCGCAGTATGAGACCTTGGCGATCAGAGCCCGCTACAAGCAGTATCTGGATCCTTCAGTTGAAGAAACGAAAAAGTTCTGCATCTCCTTGCGTAGAAACGCCAAGGATGAACGTGTTTTGCTTCACTACAACGGCCACGGCGTGCCCAAGCCGACCGCATCAGGCGAAATATGGGTGTTCAACAAGAACTACACCCAGTACATCCCCGTCTCGTTGTACGATTTGCAACACTGGCTGCAGGCCCCCACCATCTTCGTCTGGGACTGCTCCGAGGCCGGCAACATCCTCAACAACTATCATAGATTCGTCGAAAAGCACGAGGAGGAGGAGGAGGAAGCTGCCGAGCGTGACCCTAACTACACAAAGACGAACTTCCGACCATACATCCATCTGGCCGCATGTGCCGTCAAGGAAAACCTTCCGACGAATCCTCTCTTGCCGGCTGACCTCTTCACGGCTTGCCTCACCACACCCATTGAGATGGCACTCTGGTTCTTTGTCCTTCAGAACCCACTCAAGACCAACCTCAGCCCAGACCGAGCCAAGAAGCTCCCTGGCCGCTTGCAGGAACGACGTACACCATTGGGCGAGCTTAACTGGATCTTCACGGCCATTACTGACAGCATCGCGTGGACAACCCTTCCTCGCGACCTCTTCCGCAAGTTCTTCCGCCAGGATCTGATGGTGGCAGCTCTATTCCGCAACTTCTTGCTCGCTCAGCGCGTTATGACTGTGTACGGTTGTCACCCGCAGTCGTACCCTCAGCTTCCAGACACTCACCAGCACCCGCTCTGGGAGACCTGGGATCTGGCTGTCGACATGGCTCTGGCTCAGCTCCCCATGCTGGAGAAGAAGGAGAGCGAGGGTCTCGATTACGAGTACCAGAATTCGACATTTTTCACAGAGCAGCTCACTGCTTTTGATGTCTACCTGACGAGAGGCGATGCTATGGCCCAGAAATCGCCTGACCAGCTACCCGTCGTTCTCCAAGTACTGCTTAGCCAGCAGCATCGAGTTCGCGCACTCATTCTACTTGGCCGGTTCCTTGATCTGGGCCCCTGGTCGGTACAGCTCGCTCTGAGTATCGGCATCTTCCCCTATGTCCTGAAGCTTTTGCAGTCTGCGGCTGCCGAGCTCAAGCCAGTGATGGTCTTCATCTGGGCGCGACTCATCGCAGTAGATATATCATGCCAGCAAGACCTGATTAAGGATAGCGGCTACAGCTACTTTGCCCAGATTCTCAAGCCCTCTGAGGGCCTGCCAGTTGTCGATAGCGACGAGCACAAGGCCATGTGCGCCTTCATCCTGGCCATGCTCTGCAAGGACTACAAGAACGGCCAGATGGTTTGCAACCAGACAGACATCATGACTTACTGTTTGACACATCTGCAAAACGAGGAGAACCCACTTCTAAGACAATGGGCATGCCTGTGCATAAGCCAGCTGTGGCAGGATCTCCCCGAGGCCAAATGGCGTGGAATCAGGGAGAACGCCTACGTCAAGTTGGCCTATCTCACAAAGGACCCCTGCTGTGAGGTTCGAGCTGCTATGGTTCACGCCATGACTACTTTCCTGGGTATCCCTGACCTCACGGACGAGGTGGCTCGCATCGAGGAGTCTATTGCGTGGACGATCCTCGACATGGGCAACGACGGAAGCCCGATGGTCCGGAAGGAGTTCGTCGTCTTCCTCTCGCATTTCGCTGTCCGATTTGAGAGCAAGTTCCTGGTTGCAGCCTATGAGCAACTGGTGGAGGAGAAGGAGTATCTCATGTTCCCTCCTCGGGATGATGGCCAGGAACACAAGATGGGCCTCCATTACGCCAGGCCAGACCACCGTAACCAGGATGGAACGATAAAGTCGACATCGCAGGGCTTGTCTCACAACACTGTCTACATGGCGCTATGGAAACTGGCGCTGGTCCTCAGCGTGGATCCTCACCCGGAAGTGCAACGAGAGGCGACCATCGTGGTCGACTTCATCCACCACGCCCTCCTCAACTCGAGCGTTGGCGCACCAGCACAACTAGTCATGGCTGAGATCCAGAAGCGTGCTTCGAGGTTGGCACACCGTCACACGCCCAGCGCCAGTCAACGGACCAGTGCCGCGGGCCCTCAAGTTACGCAACCACTGCCTTCCCCTGGACTGCTCCGTAGGACTGCCAGTCTCCTATTCCCTTCGTTGATGAACACCGAGGACAGGTCAAGACCATCGACACCGACAACACCAACTCCACCACTTCCTCGATCACCCTCGCTGAAGCTCTCGCATAACCCCATGCCACCTGAGCAGAATGATCAATCATCGTCATTTGCACAATATCATCTCGCTCCTGAGCCCTACTCCGGTGCTTACCAGAGCCGAAACTTGGCAAAGCCCCCAACCCTTCCGCTCAAGAGCAGGTTCTTGGAATGGTCGATCGAGTACTTCCGTGAGCCACAAATGAAGCCAAGTGAGGCGGACGAGCCCGGAAGCACCGAGTACAACGAGCGTCTCTGGCGAAGAGCTCGCAACGAGGCAATCTTCCGAGAAACTCAGCCATTGAAACAACAAGCCGGAAGTCACAAGTGGAACAACCAGCTCGGGATCGTCAACAACGGTGCTCAGCCCGCCAAGATGACCTTCCACCAGTTTGAGGACCACCTTGCTGTAGCCGACGAAGGCAATACTGTCTATGTGTGGGACTGGAAGAAACAGGGCCGCTTGAGTCGATTCAGTAACGGAAACCCGGAAGGGTCCAGGATAAGCGACATGAAGTTCATCAACGAAGACGACCAGGCGATGCTTCTGACCGGCTCATCGGACGGTGTGATCCGGGTATACCGCAACTACGAGTCCGACAGAGAGATTGAGCTTGCGTCGTCGTGGCGCGCCCTGACACACATGGTTCCCAGCAACGTCAATTCGGGCATGGTGTTTGATTGGCAGCAGGTGACGGGCCGAGTCCTTGTCGCTGGTGATGTCCGAGTGATTCGAGTCTGGTATGCGGCGTACGAGACCTGTATCATGGACATCCCAGCGCGGTCCGGATCGTGCGTAACATCATTGACTTCGGATCAGATGACGGGACACATGTTTGTTGCCGGCTTCGGAGACGGAGCTGTACGAGTGTTTGATACCAGAAATCGACCTCAAGAATCTATGGTGCGCAAGTGGAAGGATGAGTCAGATCGGCAATGGATTAAGAGCGTCCATATGCAGCGCGGAGGGCAGCGGGAGCTCCTGAGCGCGAGCCGAAACGGCAAGGTCAAGGTGTGGGATATCCGCATGGACAAGCCTCTGCACTCCTTCCAGACAACACGAGATACTCTTCGGACCGCGACCACGCATGAACACCTGCCGGTCTTTGCTGTGTAAGTACCTACCCAGATGGAATCAGGTGCCGGGAGGTTGGGTTTACAGGGATCATCGCTAACCAGTCTCGGCAGGGGAACGTCAGCCCACGCGGTCAAGGTCTTCAACCTCGACGGCCATGAGCTCTCCAACGTTGAGCCATACTCAAGCTTCCTGCAGCAGAGCCGAAGCTCGCCCATCTCGGCGACGGCATTCCACCCCCACCGGCCCATCCTGGGGTGCGCCGCTAAGGGCGACCACCATATCAACCTGTTCACCTGCGAGAAGTCTGAGCCGCTGTCCCTGGGCTAGCGACCTTGGGCCCGCCGGTTAGGCCTCTCTTAATGCGCTGAGAGGAAGAGGACATGGTGAACGCAGTTTGATACCCAGATGGAGGAGGAGGCTGGAGAGACGGCTACGCAAAGGGCGTGGCGAGGGTCCAGACGGACGGTAATTCGTGCTCTGCATAGGCTGCATATCATATCATATCATCCGGGGTTTCGTTTCTAATACGGGCGTTCAGGGGCAAGGTAAGCGAGGCGAGGGGAGGCTGCGCGTTGACAGCGGTTCTACTAATTGACGGACATGTTTGTCCGGAGCGGTGGCCTCGCAACGGAGTGATGAGTTAGACGGGGGAGGCGATTCAGGAGAGGTGTACGATATTCTTAATGCGCATTGCCGAGTTGATTGATGGCGTTAGAAGCTTAATGATTAGGCAATAGCCAAATTCAAGCTCAGGTTGAAGATGTCGAAGGTACGGATAGCCCAAGTCCAATTCACCGTGATGGCAGACAAGAAGATATCCATGTCTTCATTCGAGCTTCATTCTCATGACGGAGATGAAGGGCATCTCCGGAAGGGAAGGCGCATTGCCATCGGGCGCCAGCGCCTTCCAAACCGATGGGTAACCCCACCATGACGCCGTGGTCGAGGGCGAATCGTCTGGTTTGGCGGGGCAGGTGCGGCCACAACCCAGGGACCCCGCCATTCCGTTGCCTGGATCTTATTTGGGCAACCACCATTCCACCACCATTTCACACTTTTTTATGCGTCACCTCACTTTCTCCGACATCGACACCGACACAGTCATTGTCGCTTTCATCACCTGATTTTCGCTCCGGTGTCGTCTCCTGCGTCCCCAAGCCTTGGTCAATTCGACTCATCTTGACTCGTTACCGACCCTATTTCTTCCTCGACCTCCCCCCCACCAGCGATCGTTCCGCGCCTCGAGCAGAGATACCCCGCCAAAAAATCTACTCTCTTTCGAAGCAACAACTTCATCATGGCTGACGCCCCTACCGAGCAGCCTACCGCTCCTCCTCCCGCTGAGGAGAAGGCCCCCGCCGCCGAGGGTGGTGAGGGTGGTGAGGCCGGTCCCTCCAAGAAGGCGCTGAAGAAGGCTGAGGCCAAGGCCAAGAAGGAGGCCGAGAAGGCCCGCCGAGCTGCTGAGCACGAGGCCAGACAGGCCGCCGCGAAGGCCGCCGCTGGTAACACTGAGGATCTCGCCAAGGACAACTATGGCGATTCCACCCACCTCACCAAGATCGACGCCGAGCGAATCAAGCTGCGAAACCTTGGTGATGAGCACCTGGGCAAGACCATCAAGCTCCGTGCCTGGATCCAAAATGCCCGTATGCAGGGCGCAAAGATGGCCTTTGTCGAACTCCGTGAGGAGCGTGACTGGGCCATTCAGGGTGTTGTCGCCGCCAGCCCCGAGGGCACACCTGTCTCTAAGCAGATGGTCAAGTGGATTGGTAGTCTGAACCTTGAGGGTTATGTTCTTGTCGAGGCCAAGGTGGAGAAGCCCCTTGAGCCAGTCAAGAGTGTCAAGGTTTCCAACTACGAGCTGCACCTCACCAAGTGCTATGTCATCAGCCCCGGTCCCCAGGTCCTGGGTATGGGTCTTGCCGTTGCCAACAGGCCCGTCACCAACTTCGACGATGAGGATGCCGGCGGTCCTGTCGAGGAAGTCAAGGAGGGCGTCGACAACCTGAGCCTCGAGAACGTCCCTGGTGCTAGCATGGCTACTCATCTTAACAACCCCGTCATGCACAAGCGAGCTCCCGTCCAGCAGGCCATTGCCGATGTGCGTATGACTGTGCGCAAGCTGTTTTCCGAGTACCTCGAGGCGAGAGACTTTGTTCAGTTCGAGCCCCCTTGCCTGATCGGAGCCGCTTCTGAGGGAGGATCCAACGTATTTGGCATGCCCTACTTTGATAAGCAGGCTTTCCTGGCCCAATCGCCCCAGTTCTACAAGCAATATGAGATTGCTGGTGGTCGAAAGCGGGTCTTTTGCATTGGCCCCGTGTTCCGAGCTGAGAATTCCAACACTCCTAGACACATGACCGAGGTAAGTTGATACCGAGATCCGAGCTTGAGATTGAATGCAGATGCTGATCGACTGCTCTAGTTCACCGGTCTCGATCTGGAGATGGAGATTGAGGATCACTACCACGAGGTCCGCGAGATGCTGGAGGGCGTCCTTCTATACATTTTCCGAGGTCTCAAGGAGCGATGCGCCGAGCAGATCGCCCTCGTCCGAACCGTGTATCCCTCAGAGGACTTCCTTCTTCCTGAGCCCGGCAAGGAGGTTCGTCTTACTTTTGCTGAGGGTCAGGCCCTCCTTCGTGCAGAGGGCCCTGAGGAGTACCGCAACGTGTCGGATGATGAGGATATGTCGACTCCTCAGGAGAAGGCGCTTGGCGCGCTGATCAAGGAGAAGTACAACACCGACTTTTACGTGCTTGACAAGTTCCCCGAGGGTGCGCGACCCTTCTATGCGCTGGAGGACCCTGAAAACCCCAAGGTGACCAACGCTTACGACTTTTTCATGCGAGGCCAGGAGATCCTCTCTGGCGGACAGCGTGTCCACGTGCCCGAGACGCTGGAGACGCGGATCCGCAAGAAGGGTATTGACCCAACCAGCCAGGGCATCAAGGAGTATGTCGACATCTTCCGCAGCGCTGGAGTGCCCCCGCATGGCGGTGGTGGTATCGGCTTGGATCGGGTGGTGGCATGGTATCTCAACCTGCCAAGTGTGCACCTGGCGAGCTACTACCCTCGCACACCCAAGAGACTGCTGCCGTAAGAAGAGAATTGCAGGAGCGAGGCTGGTAAAGGTCGGCTTCAGAAGCCGAATGGAGCTGCAGGGACTGGGGCTACAGACTACAGTAGACAGAGACAGAAGAGAGACGGCCAGACGGGTGCTTGTAAAAAGAAAGATTAGCTGAGATCCAATGAGAGATGGATATGTAGGTAGCAAGCTGAGATGGAAGGGATCAAGCCAATTGGAGTACGGAGGCAGCTTTCAAAAGTTCTCGGCCGCCAAGGCGCTAGCAGCAGCCACAAAAAAGCAAGGAAAGCAGGTTTGAAACCCCGCACATACAAATTACCTAGAGAGGGGTTTCTTGAGCTTCTTTTCAATTTCTGACCTTCCTATCAATGGCCCCGAATACAGATATCGCGACCCGGGCCTTGGTGGTTTCCCTCAAGTCCCCCTGCGGGGGGGAAGACTACTGCCGAAGTGATCGAGATCACAGGGCTCTCAAAGAGCACAATCAACGATATCTACGCCCGAGCGATTGCCCGAGGGTTTGACCCAAATCATCGACCTCTTATTATTCGGAATTCCTTCCTTGAAGATGCCCCCCGGCCCGGCCGCCCGACGAAGCAGACAGAAGAAGCAAAGAAAGCAGTTATCGCGAAGGTACGCCGCGATCGATACGGCTGGGAAAAAACCTGCGCTGATATTGCTGGGGACCTTAGCTTAGAAGGCCACAACCTCTCAGCTATTACAGTCTGGAGGATCCTCAAGGCTGCCGGCTTCCAGAAGACCAAGCCGACGAGGAAGCCTGGGTTGACGAAGAAGATGAGGCAAGAACGTTATAAATGGTGTATTGCCCATCAAGATTGGACCCTTGAAGATTGGAAGAATGTCATCTGGTCAGATGAAACCTCTATTATCTTGCTCCATCGCCGAGGAGGCTATCGTGTGTGGAGACGGGCTGATGAACGCTTCCTTCGTAGCTGTATTCGAGAGAGATGGAAGGGGGCCAGCGAGTTTATGTTCTGGGCCGCCTTTTCCTATGATAAGAAGGGTCCTTGTCATTGCTGGGGCCCAGAGACTGCAAAAGAGAGGAAGGAGTCAGACCTACGGCTTAAGGAGATCAATCAGGAGCTCGAGCCGATTATGAAGGAAGAGTGGGAGCTCACAACGGGTGTGCGAAGGCTAGGGCTACGAGCCCTGCCGGGCAAGAAGCCTCAGTGGAAGTGGAAGAAGGCAAATGGCAAGCTGACGAGGGGATCAGGGAAAGGTATTGACTGGTGGCGCTATCAACAGACGATTCTTCTTCCAAAGATGCTTCCTTTGCAAAGGAATGTCAGAAAGAGAGGCCCGGCACGATCGTTCAAGAAGATAAGGCGCCGGCACATAACCACCACGCTCAACAACGCGTTTATGACCTTCATAACATACGGCGGCTTCTTTGGTGTGGAAATTCGCCTGATTTGAACGCGATTGAGCCAGCCTGGCCTTATTTAAAGAGAATAACTACGAAGAAAGGCGCCCCTAAGAGCCGGCGGGAAGCTATTCGGGCTTGGCAGGCAGCTTGGAAGGAACTTCCGCAAGAGAAGATCCAAGCCTGGATAGAGAGAATCCCTACGCATGTGAAGAAAATCATTGAGCTTGAAGGAGGGAATGAATATAAGGAAGGCCGGGAATAGTCTCATAGTAATTTGTATGTATGTGTACTTCTCCTTGCTTTTTTTCCTTTTTTGGGATAGTGGCGTATTTAGCGCGGCCGAGAACTTTTGAAAGCTTCCTCCGTAGGTTAGACAGACATATGACATGAATCATGACCCATCTCACCTTGCTAGCAGCAGCTGTATCCCCATGGCACCGTGGGCCCTCTACGTAAGTGGTGCATTTTGGGCGTACATGAAGAGATGACGACTACTGTAGTGTGCTGCGCCGCGGCATTAGAGAGGGAGTGCGATGCGAGGATTAGATGGAGGGATGGATGCAGCTGAAGCGATGGCGTTGAGCCTCAAGTGCTTTTTCAGGGACTCGGTCCATGGATGACGGCGTTGACAGTGGAGGGTTACAGGGGAGGGGAGGTGGGACACAGGGCGGGCTGTGAAGCGAGTGTGGGGCAGCCGTTACACTGTTACAGTGATGTACCTGCCCTGCCCTGGGCACCTTCCTAGGTATGTAGGCTACTTACCACGTACCGACGGTAGTTGGGGGTGGTACGTATCTTTGCATCCATCCCGTACTCGGCAAGACGGGTGCCACCTTTTCCGAGTGGCAGGTGCGGACGTTGAATTGGAGAGCGAAGAGTGGGGTTACCAGTTGCTTAATCGAGCCGGAGGGCGGGTGGGATGTCGATTTGGGGTGGGGCCGGGGTGGGATGCCGATATTTGGAATGGATGGCAGAATGGATATCCGTACCTAGCGTCAAGGAAAAACTACTGCCTGCCTACCTTTTACCTACCTACCTTGGTAACTTAACCACCACATACATACAGCAGAGATGCAGCTCTAAGAGACCCTGGACTATCATATCAGATCAGCCGCAGAGGGCGTGCGTGTCTCGGAGGAGAAATGCCGCCTCCCCGGTCCACGGGGTTGGTTAGGTTGGGCATCCAGACGTTCTCTCTCTCTCTCTTTCTACCAATCTCCTCGGCTGCATACGCACACGCATGTGCATAGGGTTCTGAGTTCACAGCGACTTGTCCAAAGGTCGGGGAGGGGTCTCAGGCTGGGACAGACGCCAAAGACAAGGCCGTTTCAGCGGGGACGCACAAGGATGAGTTTAGGTCTTGGGCTACAGATGGACTGACACATGCTAAGTCGGTAGTAGACGTTACTGCGCAGATAGTCAGGGAATTACGGGAAGCCTACCGGTGACACTGCAGAACTGAACTCAATGATAGACACAGACTTACATGGAATGGGGTAGGAGGGCCACTTAGCTCCCTCACCTTGGGGTCTCAGCTCCAGGATCTACATCTACAGTAGTTTAGTCTCCGATCAGTCATCCGAGACGGCATCTCCAACATCACCTCATGGCAATCTCAGCGGTTCCCAGGCTATGGTTTTACAATGGGTTTTCGGGTCACGTCGTTCTTGCAGAGCGAAAAGCAAGGCGCAGAGCAGATGGGGGGAGAAAGGAAAAAGGAACACGAGCACGGCTAAGGCACCAAGGAAGGCTCAGCCAAGCCGAGAGCGGCCTAGCCCATGCTGCTGGCTGTTTCGAAGTCGTCGTACGCAACGCACCTCAACTGGGGGGGTCCCTTTGCATTACAGCACAGTACATTACAGGGCCCTCTGGTTTGTGCGGGCGCCTAGGCGGGCGGGCGGCCGACTGAGAAGAGAGCGCGATTGGAGCTGTGCTCTGAGGGGGTTGAGGCGCCCATCGGGTTTGTTTTTTTCCTGCCTGTATTTGATGAGCTGGCTGAACAAACTAGGACCTTGGGCGGGGTTGACGATGGGGAATAGGGCCGAACAAGCATGCAGGGTTCCTGTAGGGCTGCTGGGGGGAGTAGGAGTATGACGAGAACGGGAGGAAGAGGAGGATGCTGGTGAAATACGAGGAAAGTGACGATAGTGTTCAAGTTGAGGTTGAATTTGGAATAGATTCATCGAGTGTCGATCCCGTAACAGGGAATAGAGCACAAGGTAGCAGATAGATGATGACATGAAGGACAGTCTATAATGGCAATGGGCATGTACACAGTCAATGTCATACAATAAGAATGCCAAGTGCGGCAGAGCCAAAAGGGTAATGTTGGAGAATCGTCTCGGAAGAGATTGACAGGTAAAAGCAAATAACAAAAATAAAGAAGAAGAAAAATCCCATGTCATACAAACAAATTTCCCTTAAAGCCGCAGAAACCCATGCGAAGCGAAGATCCCGCATCGACAACCCCATGTGATGGATCACAGCCCGCCTAGCCTAACGCAACGTACTGAAGGCCAGGATCAAGCGGCCCACTCACAGCCAGTCCCAGCGCCAAAAGGCGGGCAGCAACAAACAGACAGGCAGAGACAAGGGAGGATCTAGGCCAGATTGTCGAATGGCGCATGATGAAAGAGGGAGGGACCGTTGAAAGTCTGATTGTCTGTTCCCCATCCTGGGGGAGATTGACGCGCAACCGAGTCAGTCTTTGAAGCTCGAGGGGAATGACGCCCACATTGTGGTGTCTTGGCATTACCTATCCGAGACCGGTGAAGAGGAGCTCCCTGTACTGTAGCTACCCAATTCTGTCCATGTCACCTTGACCTTGCGCTTCCAGTTTCCTCTGGGGCTCTATACGAACGTTGGAGTTCAGGGGGGGTTATGGTTATCGAGATGTACGATATAGAGGTGGCATACAGAGAGTGAGCGTCTGTATATCTGCTCCTTTCGGTACGGACCGGTGCAGCGGTACATGGAGTGCAGCTCTTGGCCAACTGGAAATCAACATGAGCGCCTGATAACGCCACCTATGGCTTTCCTTCTGAGAGAGGCAGCTGCAATGACATCAAAACAAAGAGACACTGGACCCAATGGCGGATGGGATGTGCCGCCGTTCAACGGCCGTGCCGCCATCTCACATTGGATCGCGACTGGAACTCCCGGGATAGCGGGTAAAACGGGGTGAGTCGAACCTAAGAAAAGGTGGGCAGATATCCTGGTGAAATCAAGCGACGACGAATAAGCTATCCAGTAACGTCGGCCGCCTTGCTGCAGCTCCCATCTCGTTAGCTTCAGCCTCGCTCTTGGGCGTGGTGGGCGTGGGCGTGGGTGGAACCTTTGTCATCCAGCAATTCGGTAAACTTCTTGGTGCATTGCATCCATCTCCGGGGCCTTTCTCCCGTCCGACGGCGAACTAAGGCGGAATCTCCTCTCGTCGACCTTTTGTCATCGACATTGGCCGAGCCCTTGTTTTCCCGCTGGCTGGGGCAAAGAAGAAAAGGCGAGCATGGGATAGGGATAGGGATGCAAGCAGCATTCCCTAGGTATGCAAGTTGAAGGAAGATACCGTCGACCCAAGAAAACACCAGGCCTTTACTGTATATCGCCTAGCTCGCAGATACATCACCACCCACGGCACCTTCAAGGCCTTTCCTTTAAAGGGCCCCTCCTTTCCCGTCCTCCCGTGGCTGGCCAAGTTCGTGCGTGACGAGGTCCACGTTGTTGTCGCTGCTGCCGTCGATGTACCTTTTACACTGCACAGCACCCACCGAGTACCTACATCTCCTCTACTAACCTTACCTGACACCCACCTCCTGGTACCTGCCTTCCCTGCCCGCTGCAGTGATCAAGCATCATCTTTGCTCCATCGCTCCTGCTCCTACCTTTCATTCCTCCTCCTGTCTCTCTTTCCTCTCTCGCTCGCTCATCAACCACCTCGTATTAATCCAATCCCCGTCCAACCTAGCCTGAACAACTTCATTTGACCACTTCTTCTCCCCCTTTTCATCCATCCTGACGGCTTCGAGCTTTGACTCTTCTATACGGGCTGTTTAGTCATCTCAAAACAGAGCCCATCTTCTTTCGCAATTGCGCGGCCACTCTTCTCCTTCTCCACTTCCCTACCTACAGTATCGCCAAAACCAACCTCCGCCGCCTCCGATCGCTTCACCATGGACTTCACCGGGCAATACAACTTCCCCGGCACTCAGCCCTACCACCAGTTTATGCCGATTCCTCCTCTGACACCATCGCACTCGCATTCTGCCGGCTCCGACGACTTTAATGCATCCCCGCCTGTCAGTTGCTCCCCTTCTCCGCGATTTCCCCCACTCCCCCAGGTGCAGCCCTGCCTTAGCGCTCCTTACCTGAGCATTACTCTATCAATCTTTGAGCCTCAAGCCCAACGTTTTGCCCGCCGTTTTCACCAACGGCATGCCTGCATCGAGTCCCTATAAACCCGACGTCCCCTGTGTTCCTCTGCTGACGCTCCTCCTTCCCCTCGTCTAGGAAAACTACGACAACTTGCCCACAAACCACAACGATCAGTTCCAGGCTTTCGACTACGCCTCCCAGGGCTTCAACAGCAACCCTCACCAGCCGCCTACTGCTTTTCCAGGGCCGCCTACTCCTCCTGGCCAGAACGTCTTTGCCGCCCAAGTCCAGTCTGTTCATCACCAGCAGCAACACGGTCCCGCCAAGATCGACTCCCCCGAGGACCAGAATGCCGTTCGTGGTGGTAGCGAGGAGGATGATAACCTGACACCAGCCCAGTCCCGCAGGAAGGCCCAGAACCGTGCTGCGTACGTTCCGTCCCTCTTGCTCTCCTTCTCAGATCGTGACGCAGGAGTCCGCATCTGCAGTGGTACATCAGGCACTGTGGAGTGGCCTGACCGTATCCTTGGCACGAGACAAATAATCCCCTGAGCTAACACTTCTTTCTCCCAGACAACGTGCTTTCCGTGAGCGAAAGGAGAAGCATGTCAAGGACCTTGAGGCTAAACTCGCGGGTCTTGAGGCGGCACAGCAACAAGCGTCTCTCGAGAACGAACGTCTGAAGCGAGACCTCCAGAAGATGTCGACTGAGAACGAGATTCTGCGTGCCACCTCGCACGTCGGCCATGGCTCCATCTCTCCGGAGCCTGCCACTGGCCCAATGCGCTTTAACCCTACCGAGTTTTACTCCAACGTCCTCCAGAACCACACCAACAAATCCCCCTCGCACCGCATCGTCACCGCAGATGATGGCGAACGGCTTCTTGCCGCTGGTGCGGCATGGGACTTTATCATCTCTCACGAACTCTTCAAGAAGGGTCTTGTCGATATTGGTGATGTGAGCGAGCGCCTCAAGCACTGCGCACGATGCGACGGTCAGGGGCCTGTCTTTTCGGAGCGTGCCATCAAGAGCGCCATTGAGCAGAGTGTCGCCAGTGGCACGGATGACCTCCTATAAATGGTGATGAAAGAGGAGGAGTGAGCAAAAGGAGGATACGCGGCGTATACGGACCTTGGATGATTGATGTGTATCACGGCGAAGGAGGCTGGTCTAGTGGATTGGATACCCCGCCCGCCGGGGCTTTATGGCGTGGCGTTTTATGCTTGTGATTCTCGTTTGGTCCAGGAAGTCGACTGTTGAAACTCCTTTGGGGGTGATCAAGGACCCCGGCTGAGGACGTGCATAGCCTGATGATATACGACGAGCACAGCGGGTACAAGGAGTTACTAGGGGGGATAGACGTGGATCGTACGGACGACCAGGCCGAGGGGGTTTTGTCTTTTGATTTTTTTATGCTTGGGTTTATATCTAGTGATACTTGAGTGAACATAGGAAAAAAAGTGGTTCAACAGTCATGATAGTAACGAGTCTCGAGCATAAACACATGATGCATAGACCAATTATCTCCTAAAAGTTCTAGTGAGATCGACCAGCAAATCAATGATTCTGGTGCCCAAGAAGCAATACCTTGGGCGCATTTTAATCGTACACAGGGTTGTACATGTATCATCCATCTCCAACAAGGAACGACAAGACAGACGACGCTGCGCCAAAAACTCCAACCAAAACAAGATGAGAATCATATCCATATCCTCCTCGTGATGCAGTACCGTCCGTCATATGACAAGCAACAAAGAAAGTCCCTTTTTTCTTCTTCTCCTCGTCCACCTCTTTGAATTAACGTCTTCTCACGTCTTGAATCTATACGAGAAGCGAGTAGCAAGCAGGAACCCTCTAGATATCCGTATCCCTTTCTGTTTCCACCCGACCGTCTGCCAAACCGCCTCATTTTATAATAACCCTCGCCCACTCTCATCAATATACCATGCCCGAGGACATGCCAGTATATCTCTTTTGGCACGTCTTATCCGTCGACTTTGATCAATCGGTGATTTGACATGATCACAGCTCGGAAGTGATATGCCAGCAACTCATAGTCCGCGACAGTCGTCGACAAATGTCCAATCTAGACATTTAATCCTTCTTCATGCCGTTGGTCTGGACCTCGTTCTCGACGTAAGGGTGCTTGATAGTCAAGCACCAGATGTCGAGGTAATCGCAGATGGTGACGATGACGTCAACGACAAAGCTGCCGTAAACGCCGACAGCGGTACCAAGCATCATGAACATGAAGGCCACCTGGTAGACGTTATCACCGAGGGCGCTGGGCCAGCCATATCCGAGGTAGCGCTGGAAGATGGGGCCCATGGAGTCGATGACGCCAAAGGCAATGGGCAGACCGAGGACGTTCCAGTAAGGGAAGCGCAGGTGGACGAGGTGGGCGGTAATCATCTGGCCGACGCTGTAGGCGTTGACGAGACCAGCGAAGAGCGCAAAGGGGATAAGGTGACACTCGCGGATCTTGGGCTGAAGGTAGAGGTAGGCGACAATCAGGGACCAGATGCTGAAGAAGGGGACGAGGCCAAGGAGAGCACCGCGGGAACGGTCGCCACGGGAGCGGCGGGCACGGATGACGTTGAGGGAGGACTCGACCGTGTTGAAGACGAGCACAATCCCGCCCTGAACGAGGTACCACTCAGTGAAGGTCAAGTTGTAGACGAAGGACGGAATGCCAAGGGTCGAGGGCACGCCGACGGTCTGGAGCATGCTCTGCTGCCAGAAGTGGGCACCGCCGACGAGGCCAGTGAAGATGAAGACACAGACGATAGCTAGGACGCCTTCAACGGGTCCATTGACAATGCCGAGGGTGAGGGTCTTGGTATGGTAGGTCTCCCAGGTCTGGACGTAGAAGGTGAGAAGGGCTAAGGAGAGTTAGCATGTTGAAAAGCAGTTGCTGATCACATCGTCTTACATGCAAACAGAGTGGCTACGGTCTGCCAGCTCTGGCCCATATTCTGAGAGGCGGCGAAGATGAGGACCTCGAGGGAAGTGTTGCAAGCATCGACTCCATGATCGAAAAGTTCGCCGAGGGGTCCGGACTGTCGGGTTCGTCGTCTATTGCCAGAGTTAGTAGCTGTCGCAACCCATCTATTCTTAAATCCTCGTCTCGGTAGCAACTTACGCCTGAGTTCCGTCCACAGCGTCAAACGTCTGGTACAGGAACAAGCCCAGGGCCCACGAGTAGTACACCCAGGAGGGGCAGTCCTGGTCGAGTGTGGGATTGTACCAGAGCAGGGTAAGGAAGTTTGCGACGACGAAGGAGAAACCAGTGAGCGTGATGAGGTTCGGGGCCATGCTCATGGGGAAGCACTTGATGACGAAGTTTGTGTAGAAGGGCTTCAAGACATATTTGGAGAGCAGCGACCGATCAACACCCGAGTACTTGTACTCGCGGAGCGCGGGGAGCTCGCGTTGCCGTACGTAGACCATGGTTGGCGATAGCTTCACACACAGGTCAAGTTCAAATAATGATTGCTTGTTCGAGTGTGCTTGTGCTTGCGCTTGCTTGTCGGATGCGAGGTTTCGGGTCGATCGGAGGAGCGGTCGGTCGGTCTGTCGGTAGGTCGGTCGTTATCGTGTCCTCTTTTTTTTCTCTCCCTCGAGCAAGTGGGTAAAGGCGGTTTCTCGTCCGATCCCGCTCTGCAGCTCTTATATGCGTTGGCTTGCTCGCTTGATCCAGATCCACGTGCGTCGACCGAGACTGTAGCAAACGATTTTCTGTTGAATCCGTGTCGCTGGAAGGTACCACCCGCGCTCGGTTTCAGCTTGCGACAAGTGTTTGAGCAAGAGTCTGCTTATTAAAAGAATACGAGAGGGTCGGAGAGGACCTGGTTGCCGTGAGAAAGAGAGCAAAGAATGGATGGCTCACAGAAAAAAAAGATGCCAGCACGAGCAAAAGTGGATCGGCACAAACTAATAAATGAATGCCCTCCGCAATCATGCGCTCCTTCCTTCCCTTTCACACGACACCACTACAATACTGTACTTGTACTGTACCTGCCATGTCTAGAAAGGGCTCGAAAACGGGAAATTTGGCAACAGCAGCCACAACCCACACACGAGCTCACTCACTCACACCATCCTTCCCTCCCCTCCTTCTCTAACGCATTTCAATGCGAAATTAACGGACAATCGATAAGGTCCCGGCTTTTGATGGCGGGCTCTAGGTAGGGGGGCCCCTGACAAAACGTCATGGGAGGATCCACTCACACCTCGAGTCAACTTCGCTCAACCTTGATCGTTGGACTTCAGCGTCAACTCTGTACCTCTCGTCCATGTGCCATCATACATCACACATCCATGTCTGCAGCCCAGTTACACCTGGCCATGTGCTCCCCCTGCCATCCATCTCATGACCCCAACTTGAATCTACTGTACAGTATCTCTTGATCTCTTCTTGTTGCATTATCCAATCATCCTCTCCTCTACAAACTCTATCCCCAATTTTCCCACCAGAGGCACGCCGTGACATCAAGACAGTCCAGCTTTGTCACGTCCAACATGCTGCTCACGCTGGCCGGTCCATCCCGCCCATCATCGTCTGTACACTGTGATGTCAATGTTTTGCTTCATTCAGTCATGTCGGCTAATGTCTACCGTAAACTATCAGTAAACGAATCAGCCGAGTTGCATTCCCTTGACCCTCGTATCCATCCTTCAAGGCCGACATCTGGACCCAGACTTCCACGTCCATGTCCACCTTCATGTCGATAGCACCAATCCCTTCATACTCCATTTTCGTTTTTGGCAGAAGCCATCCATCCAACCTTCCTTTTCGTACTTATTCCCAGAAACTATTCCTTGATACCATCATCGACATGTGGAATAGTTCATACTCGTCCGAGCACATCCCCCTTTCCAATCATCCATCACCTTATCCCTCATCAGCCTAAACTGCCGAAAACTCCTGAGCGTACTTCTTCTGCGACTCATCCTCCTGGAACTGCTGAACCTTGACAAAGGCCATGTTGAGCAGAGGCCCAGCAAGCTCCGCCACTGAGAGGTGCTCGATCTTCTCGGTTTCCATCGATCGTTGCTCACCACCCTTCTTGATTGGGCGACCGTCTCCCACCGCTCCAAACTTGCACTTGGGCTTAGGGAACTGAACATCCCATGCGAGTTCCTCGGTTGTGGCCCCCATGAAGTTGGCGCCGGCGTACCAGGCGCGGTCCACCATCTCGCGTCGCTTCTGGAGCTTGTTGGCCGCCCAGACATCGTCGTTAGGTGCATATCGACCGGTCGAGGTGACTGGAGTCGGGTTCCAGCAAGTAGGATAGGGTGGCTGTTGGACAAGAAGGGTTTCAAACGGACAGGCCGGCTTGTCGTTGGCCAAACCACATGGGTTCGCATCTCGTTCCTCGTTGAGCTTCGCAAGGAAAGCCTTGGTAGATGACATGGTCTTCTGAGGAGTGACTGAGATGGGAGCGGTGCTCAGAGAAGCTGTCTGCTTGAACAGAGGAGACTTGGGCTCATGTCTCTTCTCATCGATGCCCGCCTGCTGAAGGGTCTGTCGTGTAATCATGAGAACATCATCGTCATCCTCCTGGTCGAGATCCTGGCCAGAAGTTTGGGGCTTGAGGGCCTTGAAGGTGGACTTGAATGTCGAAGGTCGATACTGGCGCTGGCCAGGAGGGCCTGCGCTCAAAGGTCGAGGAGCTCCGGGGCCGGAGGCGAGGGTTGCAGAACCGAACTTGTCAGAAATGCGGCCGCCGGCTGCGGCATCGAAAGGCTTGACAGTGTCGGGCTGAATGGCACACGACTTGTCGGGGGGGTTCCAGAACCCATCGTCTTGAGGTCGGCCGTAGCCAATGGTCTCTGCCTGGGCATGTCGCAGCATGCTGGGAGAATCGAGATGGATTTGAAGCGGCTCTTGGGGACCGGTTCGTCGGTTGAGGGGGGTAGAGGGTTCCTCGCTGCGCGTAACCGCCTTGTAGCCTTCCAGGGCCGCCTTGGTTCCGCGAGAAAGCGCCTTCTGAGCCCTCTTCTGGTTCGGGTTGGGGTAGGAGGCCAGGTTCTGAAGAGACTTGACTGTCATGTTCAGCAGCGGGTCCATGCCCAGCTCGTACTCATTCTCGTCATCGTCACTGGCCTCGGCGTCGCTGAAAGCGTCGTGCACGACCTCGGAGAAGAGTGATGTGAGAGGCGAAGGGGTGGCCGAGGCCACAAGGCGTGGGACCTGAGCGGACATGTTGGCGCAAGTGTGCTCGGTGTCGTGGATGGGGCTGATGGCCCGGTCGAGGGTAGTCTGCATAGGGCTGTGCTCCTGGCTCGACGACGAGTGGTTGACAAACTTGACAGGCAGAGATGCCAGGGCGGACTTGGGGAACAAGGAAAGGCCGGCAGTGTGAAGGCCAGCCGACCACTTCAGCGAGCGGCCTCGACGAGCAGGCGGCTGGAGCGGCTGGGCGGTGCTAGGGTTGTATGGGGTACCAGCAGTGGTGTAGGTGACCTTGGAAGCCGAAGTGGGCGCGGTCGAGGTAGAGTCGATGCTACCGGGAGAAGATGCGCTATCCATGATGGACTGGGTTGCAGTACAGCTTTCCGGAGACGGGAAGGGCAGCTGGTGTGCAGTGCGAACTAAGGAAGGTTCTTGTTAGATGGATACTGGCACACACAAGGAGAGCCGGATGCCTTGAACGAGAGAAAAAATGATAGGAAGATGACACTGCGTTTCCAAGCCAAGGAAGGAGTGGAGGGGTAGAATGGATGGTAGCATACAATGCTCCGAAAGAGAATGCAAGGAGGGAGGGGGCTATCAAGCCTTCGTCATTGCTGGGCAAAGAGGTTTCGACCGGCGACGAGAGATTGATGTTGGGGAGAAGAGAAAGAGAGGAGAGGAATTTTGTGTCTGAGGAAGAAGAAAGAGGAGATGTGCGGTGCAAGGCGGGGAGAAGGTGGTGTGAAGGTGAATTCGGGAGAAGTAGCGATTGGGTTCTCACAGGCAGTTGCACCTTCCTTGGCACCTGCCAGAGGCTCGTATCTCGGTGTTTCTCTGTCGAGAAACCAAGAAGATGGAGCAACTGATGCTTTCGGAAGGTGCATCCCTGAAGAGAGTGTAAGGAAGGAAGAAGGGATATCGACTTACAAGAGGCAGAAGAACGATTCGTTTCAACTTGAGAGGATTCGAAATGCTGAAGTTGAAGATTGTCGTGCTTCTGTGAATGTGCAAAGATGTTGAGAGGAAGGGGGAGAGAAGGTTCGGTTGAGGAAGGGGAAGTTATACACCCCGAGGGTCAGAGAGCAGGCGGACCGGGGCCTCGAGGTGCAGAACCAGATCTGAGGTGGAATCTGAGGAGCAAGTGAGAGGAAAGTGAGGAACTGTCCAAAAAGGGAAATATTCCAAACCAGACCAGCCTCTACCTCTGTCGTTTCTGTTCCCCTCACCTCGAGTGTCCTCTTACCCGCGAGTTGGGGCTCTGGCACCAACCTGCAGCGGACTCGCCCCTGGACAAGATTATATCGAGAAGAATCGCCGAAGCAAGGCCAACAAGTGTAACCTTGACCTGAGTCAAAAACGGCGAAGCCAAATGGAGGTCTGCGATGGCATCCTTATAACTTGGCCATGTTGGCCGCCGTGAAAAAAAACTTAGAGGTGTATCGACGGTGAATCACATCCACACGTGTGTGGTGGTGATGCCATCGGCTGGCCGACAGTTATGAAGCACGGACAGAGGCAGTAATTGGCCAGACTCGGGACACAAGTGCGGCAAACACATGAGTGATGATCCAACAGTAATGTCAAGAAAAGAAAGCACCTTGATGCAATGATTCTTTGTTGATTTTCTCCATCAAACACTCTTACATAGAAAGGCACCCTGGCCATTTGGAACCTATTCACATACATCCATGGCAACCATACACCAACACATGTTACCCGTGTCTTCCCTGCCCCTCATCATTCCCCCAACAAGCGTCTTGTTTCTGCGATAGTCCATGCATGCAGAGACGCTCGTGCTCGTGACCACATTTCCATTAACGGCATTTCCACCAGGGCCAGCCTTGTCATCCATGAAGTGAATTTCCCCGGCACCGAAGATAGCCCGAGACTCCCCGTCGGTATGAGTCGAATTCAACCAAGAAAGAAAAGTTTTGTGTATACTTGAAATCCCCATATCTGTTCGAAGGATGTAAGGTTGGGGGACCGAGGTGCTTAGCTTAGCCACATATATGGTGCAAATCGATGCATCCCACAAGATTGACCAGCTGGTCAAACCCCCTCATTAGTCTAAATGTTGATGAAAGGATCGTGCGAAAAGAAGGCGAGTAGGTATCCAAGAAAATGTGCCCCGGAAAGAAAAAGGGGTCTTTAAAGCTATCAAACCCAAAAACGCCTGAACGACCAAGCTGAAACAGAGGCGCAGATATAGGCAGTCAACGCGATGACCTGAAAGTAAATGCTAAGCAAGGAGGTTCACGCTCAGCGGATTTACTAGAAGCCGCCTGGCGGATATGCACTTCCTGGCACCATTCCAGGACCTCGCCCACTTCGTGCGTTGGGCAGCTGAAAGTCCGGGTTGTCCAGGATCATGTCTTGGCGTTGCTGCTGCTGGTTTACTGGTCGTCTCTGTGGTACCTGTTGGTATGGCATCGGGGGTGGTGGGTTCGGGTTCCAGCGAGGGTTGATGCCGCGTTGAGAAATAGAGGTGAAGTTGGACCGTTCAGACTCGGCAGGACTTCGTGCGCCTGGGTTGTTGGCATGAATATCTTCGTAAATGGGCTCGATGGGAGGGGGTTGAAGGTTGTTGGAGGATGTGCCAGGAGGCGTGTTGGACGCAAAGCGAGGATCGACGTCTTCATAATAGTTACTGTTTCCACCCGTCATGGCCTGCTGCGTAACTGGAGGTGTGTTTCTGCCAGGAAGCTCAGCCGCTGAAGGGCCTGTCACCAGAGGGGATGGGGCGCGTGGCGAACTGCGGCCGTCGCCTTGGTTCCATGCCGCTCGGGGAGGAGCATATTGCCTATGTCTGAAGTTAGTATCTCCAAGCGGACCAGGGAAACATGTAGCCTACTCATCGGTGCTGTACTTGCTTCCGTCGCTCATGTAGGTATCATGTCGCTGCGGGATTCGCCCCTGTTGGAGACCAACCATTCCAGCCACATCCGCATCACTATCTCTCAACTGTCCGTTTTCTCCTTCGCGTTGAGCCGTCGGAGCCGCATCCATCTCAATTGCTTGGCCGCCTATCGTGGCAGGCTGAGTTCCCGGCAAAGGAGGGGGAGATTCGGCACGCGGCAAAGCTGAGTCAGGGGTGTATGCCGTGTATGAGACCGTGTTGACGCTGGGCATCGAAGGGTTCGTTGAGTTGTATCCATTGGAAAGATCCGATGGCTGGTTGTCATAAACACCATAGGCTTGGGCAGGAGATGGTCCCCGCTCGTACTGCCCGTTGTATCCAGGAGGTGGCGTGCGACCTCCCCTCATGCTGCCATAGGCCCCCCTGGGCGGTGGTCCATATCCTCCTCGGCCTCCCCTAGGACCATATCCACCCCGTCCAACAGATCCATAGCCTCCACGGCCACGCATTGGGGCCCCGTAGTTGTCGTATCCACCACGTCCATAACCTCCTCGTCCACCACGATAGCTTCCGCCACCTCCTCTTCCACGGGTACTCATGCTGGGCGACGGTCCTCTCCGACTCGCGTACGGGTCGGGAACATCGTTAATGGGGTTTCCAAACTGATCACGCGAGGGTTGCCTCTGTGGGCTTCTGTTGAAGGCGGCAACCTCTCCCACGCTCGCGGCCTCATGGATTGGCACTGGAGATCGATTCGATGTGGTTCGGCGAGTGAGTGGGATGTTTTCTTCGCTGGTCTGGTCGTTCTTCGCCTGCTGCTCAAAGCTCGCGAAAGCGGGGAGATTGTCGTGAACACCATTGCCACCACTCACCGTTGGCAAAGTCGGCTGTCTAGTAACGCCTACCTCCTCGGCCGGTTTGTTCTGAGCAGCCCTGTTGTAGTAATTTTCGCCGCTCATCTCGGCATTCTCTGCGATGCGCCTCTGCCGGTCTTTCCTGCTGATCAGAGTGCGGCGCATCGCGCAGGTTACCAGGCCGCTCATGGCCACCAAGATGGTGGCAGCGAGAACCAGATATGAGCCCCATGCCAGGTGCGGAACAAATAGGAGTACATCAATCAAGAACGCCAAAAGGCAGACCAAGAAGTCAAGGAATAGAAAGATGAACAGTATAAGTAGGAATCTCGTGGAATGAGATGGAGAATGAAGGTGAGACACAGCTGCCATAATAAACAAGATAAGTGTGATGAGTGCAGCAACTGGGTGAACGACGAGGATAGCTGAGAGCGTGTTACGAACGCCAGAAGGCAAGTCAAAGGCTTGCGTATTGTCCCCAACTAGTTTTTCTATACCAATGTTAGCTTTTCCAGCAATGACTGTCTTTCAGTTTGGTTGGAAACTCACCAGTGTCATATCCAATTCCAATGTTGCTGCATCCCTTGCCACTCTCGCAGTAGCCAAATACACCGTATTTGATGCCATCGAAGTCGCTCAGCGGGATGACCTCAATTACAGGAGTAGAAAGAACGGCGAGCAGAAGCAGCGCAAAGGCCGCAAACAGCAGGATCGACAGCGGAGTGGCTGGCCGCAACATGATGGCGATGCGCTAGGCGCTTGGTTGAAGCAAGGGAAACAACAAGGAAGCGAGCGGCCGACGTCGTCAAGACGCGGGGACAGGGCAAACGCGATGATTCAGTGCTGCACTATTTCGATGGTGTTGTCGGTGGCAGCTTCGGTGGACGTCATGGGTCAATAATAATGGTCGTTGGAGAAACGGGCGTGATGGTAGCGAAAAAGAGCTTCGCGTAGCTGGTGGGTTGTCGATTTGAAGATGAATCGTCCTCTTTTCCTGCAATCGAGTCTGCTTTCCCAATATCCTTCCTTCTTGGTCTATTGTCGTCTTCCAAGGTTGGGCTCAACGATAAGGCTCGGCTAGGGTTGCAGGATGGGGCGCAGTCGCAATAACTGAGGTGAATGGAGCTTCAAAATGTTATTGAACGGCCAGTCGTGAGTTCAGCGGCGCGTAAACAATGCGCACGCGTTCTTTCAGACGTGATGGCCTCGGTGGCCGTTAAAGATCGTCGTCGACGTCAACGACGTTGCTCCAGAGAATGGAACGACGTTTAGGATCAAGAATGGGTTGGTAGGTACCAATGTCTGGCGAGCAGCGAGGAGGGGATATGGCCTGGTTACCTGGGATCCTGAGGTGTAATCGAGTGCTCCTTCCAACTTGGCTCTGTGTGGCTTAGCTTGGCGCCGGGGGTGATTGTGGGCGCTAGTCCAGGGATGGATGGTGGAACTTGGGAGAGTGGGTGCGTTGGCCCAGGTCCCAGGGGCACCATTTGTGCTATGTAGAGTGGCCTTGTCCGCTATCGGGACCTAGACCGTTGACGAACGCCTCTAGCTGCGAGCTGCCTATCTTTTGCGATTCATCGAGGGACAGCTTCAGTAGTAGATTGCAATACCTAACTAATGCTTGAATACAACAAGATGCTTACTGTTGTTCTGTTTTCCCTGTGCAAAAAATCTCCAAGGTTCTGCACATGCATAAGCGAGACAAGCTACGAGTCTAATTTGGCTCAAGTCAATGCCCTTCCTCACTCGTCCCCATCCATCCATCCTACTATCCTGCGTACCATCCATCGAAAAAGGCCATCCATTCCCCGCTCAGGCACGTTATCACTCCATCCAACTTCGCAGGGCTAGTCCCTGTCCAACCGGGTCCGCCGCCCGTGGAGCTTCCCCGTTCATAGAAGCCCACCAATCGCCCGCGCCGCAACCGTCATTTCTGGGTGCTGTCGTACGAACTGCCTCTCACGCGCCTTTGTTCGTCTTTGATCTAATTTCCTCGTCTTCAGCCAGTCCGACCTGGCTCGATCGATGCCGCTATCGAGCTATCGTGCTGGGACAATTTCAAGCCTCCCACAGCTCAAGGCTTGGTGGCATCTGGCCGGATCGTTTCCTCCTCCCTCTAGCATGCCTCTGCGAATGCAGATGACAGCATCCCCTCACGGCCTTGACCTTGTCTGAGACGTCGATGGGACCAACAAGCCAGCCAATTATGGATAATCTGCGATGCTATGTGGTCCAGGTATGGATGGACTTGATTCAGAACCCTACCCACGATGTCAGGCTACCTAACGTCCAGAGTCCCATCTGGGAAATTGAGCTGTTACCTTTATCGACCTCGCTTTCGCAATGACCTACGCGTCCAGGCTCGTCTCTTCCCAGGCGTGATAGAGCTTCATTCTGGCGTCACCCCGGGGTTTGGTCTCCCCATCCGACACACGGCCGAGAAGCCATCAAAGTCAATTGTGCGCTCCACCGACGAATCAATGTGCAACTCTCAAAGTCCCAGGCACGCGGCTCCAATCTCCGGGAGTGACAAGTCGCGCCAAACATTCATGCTCTCTCAGCCTCAGACTCTCCCACAGACGCTCTACTGTACCAGCTACGTAGTGCGAATCAGCCTGTGACGGCCCGATGTTCCTATGTGGGCCTCGTCCATCCGCCAGGATCCTCCACGTACGCATCGCACATACGCGCATACGCGCATCCGCCGCGCGCACAGAATCTAACAGTGAACCCATCTTTAGTATCTCGATGTGCTCCGTCCCACCCGCTGAGACGAGACAAGCTGCATAAGGCTCCACGTTTCGGTACCTGTTGGCGGGCTGTAACAGATTTTTTTCGAGTTTCAGATCAACCCAATACGAGCACCGCAGCGTCATCATGCTGCTTGACTGGTCCGCAGATCTCGAAATAGATGGCAGGGCGTTTATTTGGTGTCCGGTCCTTGCTGTGTGGTTCTCCTTCGTCGTGAGGCTCTACAGAGGTGGCCACCAAATATAGCCATTGTTCGAGAACATTGCTATCCTGGAGCTTGCCCTACCCGATATGATAACTCTTCCAGCCCTTCGCTATCTTTTTGTGATGGCAACCTTCACTCTCTTAACATGGTTCAATTGCATGTTCTTCATTCAGCAGTGTTGCCATGCACGGCATCCGTGCCACCCAGTTGAGACGTGACACGGAAGTAGCATGGAAAGGTCCCGGAAAACTACAAGACAACTCAGCCAGCACCAAGACGGCACTGCCGCAAGACTCCCGTAAACAGGAAGCATTTCCACATGGTCATCTCTTTGATTGCCCATCCACACCATCCGTGGTCCGTAGTGCAGACTGGACTGTAGGGTAGGTAGCTAACGTACAGCTACTAGTACCTACCTATGGGTGACATAACGTTGATAACGCTTCCCAGCGATTGCTATGCCGTGGGAGAAGATCACCCGGGAAATAGGCTTAAATAATCGAATGAGAGAAGTTGTCCTTGTTCGGTGACTTCGTATATTGCGGTAGAAACACGCCGGCGGTCGGTTTGACCGGTATGGAGGCTCACGATAGAGTATCATCACATACTGAGTTACAGGCATTCAGGTAGACAACCTCCACCCATACCTTGGTACAGCAGTCGAGGGTCCAGACTGGCGTCTTTCGGTGCTGACAGGTTCGGTGATGCACTGGGAAGAACCTATGGCAGGTGATTACATCTTGGCGACAGTTGAGAGACACGGGGACCGTGGCTTGGAGTGCAGATCGATCACTACCTACCGGGCTACCTATGTGTTTCTCTTCCTTGACGAGAAACGGAACAGGCCGAACCCTCTTTCAAACGGGTTACAGCTGTTGCAAAACTACCTCGTCTACATCCATATGTAACCAGGATAACAAAGACATTTTACACAAAGACGCGGGCTGAAGTTGTTCCGTGCAGCTCACGACAACCTCCGAGACAAGCAAGCTTGATCGGTATCTCCGGCCCCCGCGCGGACAACAGGTCGCGTGCCCCAGCCAATTCTCCGAAGCTCGCCGGCGATAAGCTTCCTGCCCCGGTCTTTTTTTTTTCTATCACGGACGTCATTCCTCCGGACATTGCGCAAAGTCCATCATCCCGCTTCTTCCTCTCTTTGTTTGTCTCTCTACACTCTACACCACACAATTGCCTCTGCGATTGATTGTCTCTTCCCGTTCCCAGTACGACTGCTCGTTACACCCCATGCTGCGTCGCCTTTAGCCAGATACAACCCCTCAATCGCCAGCATGTTGCGCTCCAGCATGCTTGGCTCCTCGGCGCGAGCCGCCCTGCGTCCCCGGCCCACCGTCACCGGTCCGTACCGAAGATTACAATCCGGAGGCCCGTTCCAGGCTATGCGACCACCGTCACCGGCCGAGCTCGGTGCCCCAAAGAAGGCAAAAGAATACCGAAGGGGACGGCGGTGGGCTCGGCGACTCTTGATCATATCCGCCGTTGGAGGCGTCATATACATTGGGGACAGCCAGATCTACGCATCCGGGTTCGGACGATCAATGCGCACCTTTGGGACAGGACTCCTTGTCGCCCTCGACTACAAGGTCAACTTTCGCCCTCAGCCGCTCACCGGGGGCACGGTGCAGGACCTACACAACCGCAATGCGGAGCGGTTGTTCAACTTGCTTCGCGCCAATGGAGGTCTATACCTCAAGATTGGGCAGGCTATTGCCATGCAGAGCGCCGTTCTACCCCCGGAGTTTCAAAAGATGTTTGGCCGCATGTTTGACGATGCGCCGCAGGACGACTGGAAGGACATCGAGAAGGTGATACGCGAGGACTTTGGCAAGAGCGTCGAGGAGGTCTTTGGTGTTAGCTTCACGGGTAAGGAGGGTATGGGTTTAATGGAGCGCAAGGCCCGGGCGAGTGCGAGTGTTGCTCAGGTCCATTGGGCAAAGCTCGCCGACGGACGAGAGGTGGCTGTCAAGATCCAGAAGCGAGAGATTGCCAAGCAGATCTCCTGGGATCTGTGGGCATTCAAGTAAGTTACCGCCCTACACTGAAGCCTCGTATGCTTTCTGACACAGACAGGACCGTGACCTGGATCTACTCCAAGTGGTTCGACCTGCCACTGTACACGCTGGTGCCTTTCATCACCGAACGACTCGAGCTGGAGACCGATTTCGTCAACGAGGCCAAGAACTCTGCGAAGATGCGCGAACTGGTGAATGCAGAAAGCCGCCTCAAGGGGCGAGTCTACATCCCGACAGTGTATCCTGAGTTCACGACAAAGCGAGTTCTCGTAACAGAATGGATCGAGGGTGTGAGGCTCTGGGATAAGAAGTCTATGACGTCGAGGTGGCTCGGAGGGTACGGCAGGGGTTCGCCGGGCGCCGGAAGCCCCTTGCCCGAGGTCGACATGGCCGCCGCCCGCCGGGAGCTCCGGACACGACCGTACAGGGAGAATCTCAAGCCGGAGCGCCAGGAGTGGCGGGGCCGCCGCGGCCGAGGCGGACTGGGTCTCTCCACGCGAGAAGTCATGACGACCATGGTAGATCTCTTCTCCGCGCAGATCTTTAAGTGGGGAGTCGTCCACTGTGACCCGCATCCGGGAAACATCTTTATCAGACGGCTCCCCAACGGCCGGGCTGAGCTGGTTCTCATCGACCACGGCCTGTATGTGTACATGTCTCAAAAGTTCCGACACGAGTATGGCACCTTCTGGAAGGCGCTCATGACGTTCGACAACAAGACGATTGGACAAGTGACGGAGGAATGGGGTATCAAGGCGGCAGATTTGTTTGCAAGTGCGACTCTGATGCGGCCGTACGAGGGTGGTGACATGCGAACGCACAAGGGGATCATGAAGGAACTGGAGGGCAAGACGCCGGGTGAGCGACACTATGCGATGCAGCAGCGGATGAAGCAGGGCATCCGTGAGATCTTGACAGACGAGGAGAAGTGGCCAAAGGAGCTCATCTTCATCGGCCGCAACATGCGTATCGTCCAGGGCAACAACCAGTACCTGGGCTCGCCTGTCAACCGCATCAAGATGATGGGTGAGTGGGCGAGCCGCAGTCTCTTTGAGGATCCTCGACTGCCACTGGGTCAGCGCCTCCAAAACCGCTGGCGGCACGTCATCTTCAAGGTGGTCATGACCGCGTCGGATGTAGCCTTTTATATTTTCAAGGTGCGGCAGTGGCTGGGTCTCGGAGGCGGCATGGAGGACGAGATGGAGAAGCGCATGAAGGATGTTGCTCAGGACTTTGGCATCGAGCTCCAGCATGAAGTGTTCGAGGGCTGATTGCCTTGTTGATCATTGCCCCGGCGGAGGGAAGGATTTCCCGCTGTATGATTATGATAGATACTCCCTGTCATCTGTATGAAAAGTCTTGGTGTATGTTAGATAGATGGCGAGTTTGGGGGCATTATTCCGCTTTGGCGGAGGCGTCAGGAGAATCGGGATAGAGAGCGTACCCGCAGGTGTTTGCTACAGGCGCCCTGGCATCCATCTCATGTCACTTACAAGGAAACGAAAATAGAAACCACTCTTCAGTTCAAACCCGAGGGCATGGCTGGCTCCCGTGCTGAGCGCTCAACTTTGAAGCGGGGTTTTAGGAAAGCAGATTTATGCTGTGTCACGGTGAAACCCGCACAGAGTTTTTAACCACTTGGCCTTTGGATATGAAGGAGGATGAACTAGAATCTGTGATGCGTAACACGGGTGTTGCGCGGAGGCATGTCCTGGTGGGCTGGCGCTTACACAATGTCTTGCAATGAACGACTTGAGGCGAGACCTATAGATTCTGTCGTGTGGTTAACCGACCACATTTAGTCTGTCCAGGGCAATCTCGTTTCGTTTCATGAGTCAAGAGCGTCTGGCTCAAAGGGATCTCACTTGAAGTACCGACAAGGAACCAGCTTGTCGTCGACGTTGGGCTGCACGATGGGTGGAGCAGCCTGGTGATCTGCGACGATCAGCCCTGATCAAGTCAGCATCGGGCATGGCAGCTAGCTCACTCGACCAGTTGACGAACCCATATCTGATGGACACTCTAAAAAGACACGACTCAAAAGAGTTGAAACGAAGGGTCAAGAGATGGATCCCCCGGGCTAGGGTTCGGAAAGCCGGGACAAGGTAGGATTTATCCCCGGTGGTTGCAGGGGACCTGCAATTTCAGCAGGGCAGGTCACATCGTCGTGTTCTCGGGGTAGGGGACGGAGGCTCGTCGGGCTGGTCGAAGAGGTTAGCTGCGTCTCTGGTGTTGCGACTCTGACTCTGACTCTGACTTGGCTGGTGCTTGGTGTTGAATGTTCAACACGTGGCGTTTTGAACAATGTCTCGAGACGGGACTCGCAGACAATAGGTATCTATCGGGGAGGTGGAAGAGGTTCAAACCAACCCATGCACCGTTTCTAGAAAAGCGGCCCGCAGGAGTTGAAACCGGACCACTCTTGGAAGAGCGTGTTTTGTTTCTTCTATCAGATGCAGCATGTGCCCTGCAATGAAAGCCGTTGCGGCTTGGTTTGCAGCAGGCTCCATCCATCCATTCCAACGCGTGTTCCGTGGCTGGCGTCTTTTGCGCAGATAGGTAGGTAGCCGTCTAAGCAGGAGAATGGCACTTTGCAGTTGAGGCGACGGATACTGTCCTGGTGCTATAGGGGTCCATGTTAGCGCAAGTGGAAGCTGAAGCCTTTAGCGGCCCAGACCTTTGTGGGCGGACTGTTGGACGGATGCAGTTGGCGGGGTGGAGCAATGGAGGTGTCCATGTCTTTAGCGGACACTTTATCGACTACCGCGGTACCTGCATCAGTGGGCCGTTGAAGCTTGACTGGGTACCTCAGCTGAGCCAAGACGGGCATATTGGAGCATGACAAAGCTGGAGCGGTACAAGATGAGGATATGTGTATCCCTCTGCGATATGAGCGTCGCATGTAACCGGTTTTAATTAATTAATTGGCATTGGATCCGTGTCTTGCACAACTCCAACTGAACACTTCCATCCATTGGAACCCAAAGGCATGGGCCCGTGGCGTTAAATTGGCGGGGCCTCGCGTCCCCGCTTAGCGCGTTTTGTGCCTTTGAAGCACCATCTCGGGGTACGTACTAAACTCGTCCACCAAGTGCACGAACAGGAGAGACGACGCTTCTTGATGCATGGCTGAGCTGAGGGAAGCACACGATCTTGCTTCTGACGACACTGAATGCCGCCCCTTTATGCCCTCTTTACTGGATAGCTGCCGTGGAGCCAGTCGGTTCCCTATTAAGGATTCTGGCCCCCCCTAACTAATCCGCCATCCCACCCCCTGGGCAAGCTTGGGTTTGGTGTCTTGGACCCTGCGCCGGCGCTAGCGCTGCAGAAGAAGCTGGCGAATCGCATCGCGTCTGGGCCTTTCCCGAGTCTTGTTGTAGAGGGAAATGCGCCGAGAGCTGGCGACGATCAACGTCTGTCATGGCGATGGCCATGCATGGATATTAGCCACGGAGACGAGATGAGGTGGAGGGCTGCGAGTCTGGAAATATGGCCCTGTATCTATCGAAACCTAAACAGCCCCGGAGGCACCTTGGTTCTTGGGCTGTGTACCGTATGTACTGTCCCTGTACTAATCGATGGTTGGTGTGTGTGACCATTGTAAATTGTTTCGTGCCATCATCACCCATCCCATCCGCCCCTGTTCTGCATCTTCCAGGCCCCTTTCCGCTTTCCAGCCTTTCTTCTGTTTCTCCCCTGTTGCCGTTCTCATATCTAGCGCAGTACACAGCGGACAGCAGGCAACTCACTTACCGAGTGCCAATCTTGGCCCCCCGTTCATGGCGGGCTGTTTTCGAACAAGACTGGTGACAGCCAATCAACCCCCCCAGCACACTCGAAACCATTCGAGCTTGGATTCCCCTTGCAAAACGGGGTCTCGCTGCTCTTGGGGCCCCCTGGGCGTTGTCCATTCGTTGCCAACGTCCTCTGACACGCATCTCGTCGTGTTTCCCATCCGTCTCGAGCAAATAAGGGCTCTACACAACTTGCGCGCTCCCGTCGCTCGCACACACTGCCAGACCTCCACTGCAGGGAAAGCCCAGGCCAGCTTGCACGTCCAACTCATCTCCCGCTCTGCTCTGGCAGTAATTACACCTTGACCCAAGACTTCTCAACTCCAATCGAATCCAACGCTTCGGCCTTGTTTCTAACTCCTTCTCCACCCATCTCTAACGCTCACTATCGGTACTTGCACCCCCCCACAACCACAACTTCGCTCGACTGGCACGCGCTCTCGCGGTCTGGGCATCCATCTCATCCCCCATCCCATCCCATCCCATCATCATCGCCAACCGTCGCGCGCGGTCTCCTCTTCCCTCCTGAAATCGCCCATCTACTTGTCCCTGTGTGTATCTGTGGCTGACTGAGGCTCGAGACCAAATACAGCCCAGACGACCTGGCTGATATCCCCCTTGGCTGTCGACCGCCGCCTCGTCTCTCCATCGCCCGTCACTTGTCCGTCACCATCGCCTGTCGATAATCAAGCCCGTCGCCTGTCAACCCGCTTTTTACGCCGCTGGGTCCCTTCAACCCGTCGACTATCGTGCGCCCACCATCCGTTCACCCTCCGTCTCGCTCGCTCCCGCCCCCGATCTTTGGCCACTTCCACTTTACTCTCGACTCGACTCACACGCTCGGTCGTCGCTGCCCCATCCAACCCTCCCTCCATCTCCATCTCCGACCAGTAGTTGGTTCCTCCCCGCCGCTTTCCACGCGCTCCGCACCCTCCCATCCTTCGCGCGCCGCCAGCTTATGCCCTCCCTAGGCCGTCGTCCCTCCCGTCCGTCGCGACTCTTTTCTTTTCATGATCCATCCCCCAGAGGATGAGCAACGACCAGACTCGTCGTACCAGCTTCGGGATGTTGCTTCGACGCAGTAAGAGCGGTGATCTGGGCAAGGGCGGCCGTAAGGCGCAGGCCCTTAGAGAGGCCGAGCTCGAACGCCAGCGCCAGGCCGCTTCTCGTGTTGCTCCCAAGCTGCCCGAGTTCGCCAACCATACCGAACAGCTCTCGAAGTCTTTTGGCCCCGAATTGCGACCCGAGTCGCCAGCCAGCGCCCCCCGTTCCGACTACTCTGCCATTCGACCCTCCGCGGAGTACTCGCGCGGCTATGGTGCTGCCATTACCTCTCCTGTCGCCGTGCCTGTTCCTCCGCTGCCGAATGGCGGCTACGATCCCTATGCTAGAACCGAGAGCATGACCAACCGTGGTCGGTACAGCTATGCTAGTAGTGCTATAAGCACCGTCAATAGCCCTCGTCGCGTTCGCAGAAGAAAGGATCCTACTCCATTGAAGTGAGTGTCCAATGCCCTCTTACATCTGCATTCCCTTGGCGTCGAGCTACCTTTCGTCGCGTCTTGATCTTAATTTCGTGTAAACTAACTTGAGCCTTTAGCATTCTCATCATTGGCACACGCAACTCTGGCAAGACTTCCTTTCTCGAGTTTCTCAAAACCGCACTCGCTCTCCCACCCAAAAAGCGAGCCAAGAAGGGTGATGATGAGGTCCCTGAAAATCGCAACACTCCCTCTGGAAACTTCATTCCTCACTACCTCGAGACCGAGATCGATGGCGAGCGTGTTGGCCTGACCCTGTGGGATTCGGAGGGCCTGGAGAAGAATGTGGTTGACCTTCAACTTAGGGAGATGTCAGCCTTCCTTGAGAGCAAGTTCGAAGAGACCTTTGCCGAGGAGATGAAGGTTGTGCGCTCCCCAGGTGTACAAGATACCCACATCCACGCGACCTTCCTCGTCCTCGATCCCTCTCGTCTTGACCGTAACATTGCGTCTGCGAGAAACCCAGCCATCAACGGCCAGCAAAATGGCCACGCCTCGAGCATTCGCGTTCTTGGCAGTCTTGACGAGGACCTTGACCTTCAGGTCCTTCGCACCCTCCAGGGCAAGACAACTGTCATCCCCGTCATTGCCAAGGCAGATACCATAACTACGAAGCACATGAATGTGCTCAAGAGGAGTGTGTGGGATAGCATCAAGAAGTCTGGCCTGGATCCTATGGAGGCTCTTGGCATTGACGATGAAGACGACGGCAGCATCTCGTCTGACCGGATTGCCGAAGAAGAGGATGAAGACGACGAGGACGAGATTGCTGGGCGCCGAGAAGGTGCTCAAACACCCGAGGGCGATGATCTGCCGATCCAAGGCTCGCGAGATAGCCCGGCCGCCTCCCCTAGCTCCAAACGGCTGTCAACGAGCTCTATCCGACGACACCGAGCACAGGAGGAGGCGAAAGAGAAGGATGATGAAATTCCCTTCTTGCCGCTTTCCATCATCAGCCCTGACCTGTATGAACCAGGTGTTGTTGGCCGACAGTTCCCCTGGGGATTCGCTGACCCCTACAACGAGGAACACTGTGACTTCCAGCGTCTCAAGGAAGCTGTCTTCAGTGAATGGCGCTCTGAGTTGCGTGAGGCCAGCCGAGAACAGTGGTATGAAGGATGGAGGACGAACCGACTCAAGCAGAGGGAAATTCCCTACCGCCACCGATAGGTGGCTTCAACAGAGAGCGAACCAATGGTTGACTCAAGGGAGGACATACACATACCTCGTTGATTGACCATGCTTGCTTTTCAAGCCAGCCCGCTCTCATCTCGAATGGATAAAAATCCACACGATACCAAAACCGCGACATTACGGACCTTTTTCCTTAACGCCCAAGCTACCACTTTCACGTCATAACATTTTCGGAAACTCTGCAGCATACCCCTTTGTCATTTTGTTACATCGATTGCTTTCTGAACTCACGCACGAGAGGAGGCATCCATCGATGGATGTTCACGGAGAGACATTGTCTCCACTCGTTCTCACGGCTGATACCCCCTTTGTGAGACATTTGCTCTTCACTCGACCGCGCAGCTCTAGCCTGCTGGACCAATGATTGCAACCAAGTTGTCGACGTCCAACGGTCTCACCACCGGCTCATGACATTTTTCTTTGACTCTGTTTCTTTTCAAAAGATTTCTATCTCGAACGGCGGCGGCGTTTGTGTTAGCGGCCTCGACAAAAGAAGAAAGCCTCATTCAAATCACAACGATACAGTTATTGCTCAACTCAGCTCACCTCTGCCTTACTGCCTTTCTTTTCCGCGTGTCGATATTTGTGTGCGTCCTGCACTGCAAGGCGCTGGTGCCTGGCCTCACAGGCTGAGGAGCTAAAAAGGATGAGGACCGCGCCCTCCCTCTGTCTTTTACGACTTGATGGTTGCACGTTGGGAAGACGCGAAGCAGCCGTGGGGAGGAGGAAGGGCAAGGAATGCAGAGGATGTATAAGGATATGTGTTGGTGCAACTCTGTAGATTTACTACTGTCCGGGAGACGTCTCTTTTTCTTAGTTTCTTTTTTTCTCCTTTACTACAAATCAAATTTTCAACGTCTTCTTTCCAACAGGGTTCGTTACTGTGGTTAACAACACGGCTGACATGATTCAAGCCTTATTCTCTCTGACCTTGACAGAGCATTTGAAGTGGTAACGGTTGTGGCAAAACTCAGTTGTAAAAGTCATACTACATACAGCAGCTATCATATCGATCCATAAACGCCCGCCTTTCCGATTGATGTTATCACGGCCGGCCACCCATTTCATAAGGTTCATAGCAAGATACCAACGCTCCAACGATAGCGATACACTCAGCAACAACTTCGACCACTAGGCGCAACGGCGTCTAAAAGGTCTCCATGGACGCTGTCCTGAATTCAGTGCCGATCGGGCGGCCGTCTCCATCGACATCGGCTACCCTGCGGAAGGGGTTCTTCCCATGACTCTGTACTTTCATAACCTCCTTTGGCCCCAGCGCAACCTCATCGAAGAGCGGGGGCAGATTTCGATCCGTCAGGAGGAATTGGACCTTGAGGTTGCGCGCCTTGTCGCGGCACGCCTGCTGATTCCGGGGTATTTCGAAGCGTTCCTTGCCTCGTCTTTCTATGACAGACCACCCACAATGACACTCGGCGATGAGCTCGATGAGCATATTGGAATCTGACTCAGTCCAGGGGATGCGCTTCTGTGGGCCTTGGCTTGAGTTGAGGCGGTTCTGGAGGGCCATCTCTGCGTATCTCTCATCGACGGCCCTGAGGTTGGCTGCTGAGGACTGAGGTGGCGCGGTAGGCGATGGCTCCGGAGCCTGGCTTGGAGAGGGCTGAGAGTCAGGTACTGATTGTTGAACTCGAGACTTCTTGGGCGGCGGGGGGCCCATTAATCCTCGGGGCTCCTCGCGTCTGATCGACTTGACACTACGGGTATCAGTCTCAAAGCACTCTCCCCCGGAGTCTTCATCATCATCATCATCATCCGAGTTCTCCACGAATGGACCAGGCCGCTTCTTCTTGGGTCGAGGCGGAGGAAGTGAATCCCTGAGCAAAAGATCTGTATTTTGGTGATCGGGGTAATCGAGAGGAGCATTCCGTCCAGGGACTACGAGCTGTTGATTCGATGGTGGTACCGTGCTCTCTCTCTGATTCCCTTCTTGCAAAGCCCGGATGGACTCTTGTCCAACAAACAGACTTGGCCTGATGGATGTATTAGCGCTCGTCCTCTTGGGCGGTGGCATGGTGCGGTTACTTACTCGGCCTCGCCAGTCCCAGCGCGGATAATCGACTGCGATTCGGATGCGAGATCGTCAGCTTGGCTTCCCATCATACCCTCTTGTTGGTGTTCGTAGGGAGTGAAAGCTCGAGTGTCAAGTTGTACCGAAACTTGTTTCTCGGCAGGTTTTAGAATTTTGTAAAGGGCCTTGAAAGTACTCTGAAGCTCTGGGATCAGTTGATCCAGACCAAACTTCTCCCTCAGTAGGCTGATGGCTTCTCCAGCCTTCTTCTTATGAACAATATTGACAATTTCGGAGACGCGTGCTGAGCAGAGCTCATCGTGATCCTCCCCTTCTCCCCCAAGTTCCAGGAAATGGCCACCGGCGAACAGCTGGGCGTAATTTATTTTCCCCTTGCCCTCATCTTTGCAGAATATGGAGGCTATGAGTCTCTTGTAGTCGGTCTCGCCGGTTTGACGGGAAAAAGATTCGATGAAAAGCCATGTGCGAAGGTCCAGCATGGTTTCGGGTTCCTGGAACATGGATTGTTCTAGGACAAACCACGCAGGAAACAAAGGCCAAAGGGTTGTCAAGAAGGATGCCATCTCCCTTTCGTTGTCGGGGTTAAAGTCGCAAAGCTTGTCAAACGCTGTCACCACATTGACACGCGCGAGTGCGGCAGACTCGCTGAGAAAGGGCGCCCAGTCGATAAAGGGTGCCGTGTCTTCTTCCTCGTACTCTGCTCGGACGCTCTGAAAGGCGCGTCTCTTGATTGCAAGACGGCCATGGAAGACATCTGGATCCGTGTCTCGTTTTCCGATATACTCCATCAAGTCGTCAGCTGCCCTGCACAAGTCGGGGATGCTAAGCTCCAGGATTTTTCGTCTGGCGTCATTGGCCTCTAAACCGACCCGAATCTCCTCGCTGTGATCTTCAAACGATGCGCCCTCCTCATCGCTATAAATGCTGGATTCGACATACTCGCGACCCTTGGCAGGCTTGACATCCTCAACAAACTTTTCATCCTCGCCAAACTCGGTCTCATCGTCAACCCGACTGGGCTCCGTTGCGATGCTCGCAATACTAGCGGTATCGACTGGAGCGTTGCGCCGAGCGACCGGGTCCCTCAGAAGCTTCCCCTTGGATTCTTGCGTGCTTTGACTCTTGCGCGGCGAAGAGCTGAGGGGGTTAATCCCTCTATGTCGCGTCGCCATCGGCGGCAGCGAGGGAGCAGGCGCAGGCGCATAGCGTCCTGCGCGCTTCGCATAACTCCTGGTCTCCATCAAAGCGATGAGCTGCAGGAAACGAAGAGACACTGTCAGATGCTGCAACTGTAAGTCTTTTGAGAGTAGGCAGAGACGCGCTGATGATGGTTGCTGAATGTTTGTTTTGCGATCGTCTTGCGACGCTGACCCTAACCCTAGAATTTGGCTGTGGCGCAATGCTGTGATTGGCTAGAGCGGTGAAGAGCGCGGAGTGGGGCAGAAGTGAAGCATGGACCATCCGTCCGGGCTGGGAGCCAATCATCTGCTCAAGTGCTCCATCACAGGTTGGACTGAGTTTCGCTGTCTTGTTAGGCACGCGGGTATAGAAATAAATGAGATGCCAGAGGACCAAGAGGATTACCTAACTCCTCATAAGTATAATAAATTAATTCATAAAAATATCATAAAATAGTATAGAATCTAGAAGATTTTTTATCTATCTTTATTATATTTTAATAACTATATTTAGAGGAGAATAAGCTAATTTGTTTATCCTCGTGTCTGTTAGGGCATGTTGTGAATTGATGCGCGGTAAATGCACCCACCCGCAGAGGATCATGTATGAGGCCGAAGAGGGAGGCTCTTGTTCGGAGCTTTATATACATGTGGCTCAGATCGCCTGTACTCTCCAGCTCAGGTTAAGCAAGACTTCTTTGAATATGCCTGTCCATATGCATTATGCTCTCTTCTTCGTCTTGGATGCAGCAATGCGATCCGGACCAAAAAGTCCCGCAAAATAGGCTGTTCGTGTCAGCAGGAGAAAAAGCTGTTTACAAATATCAGCTGATGGTCCAAGGCGATCGAGAAACCCATCACTCACCGTCATGGCAATGTTCCCCCAAGCCATAGCGTTCCACTCAACAGGCCTTACGAGCTTTCCCCACCCAAGCCCGTAGCAACTGAACCCGATGTGACCGACATCACCGAGCCAGAGAGCGACGAGGTAAGCCCGGACGACCTTGTTTTCAGATGTCGTCGATAGGACTGCTATGCCAAGGAAGGCCAGCAGCAGATACAGATTCCCCAGCTGCCAAGCCACTACAATACTTCCCTCAGAGGTAGCAATGCCATCCTTCTGAAGGACTTGTTCGCCAATGAACCAAGCTGGATCAATGACCGCTCCGAGGAAGCCGGCAACCCTATGCGAAACGTGAGCGGCTGTACAAAGAATGACCGTGTTTATATCCGTACAGGGAGATTGGTTCAATAATGGTGAATACCACACGTGGAAAGGTTGGGAGAGAAGATGCCATGGTCACAGGTCAACCAATGTCTGGCAGATGGTCACACTGAAGTCGCAAGGTGTGTGTGGCTGGCTCTCTCAGTGGACCAGTTGGAGCTGGAGGCACCATCTGATAACCCGCTTCCGTTCCCCAGAGGCCAAACCCGAAGCCGGCTTCCGAGGCCGGTCCCCAACAGAGCAGAACCGGCTCATCACAAGCGAGACTCGTACAGAGAGACTTGCCGATGGAAGGGCATTGGCCAATCCAAACAGCCCGTGATCCACTGCAAGGGGGTTCAAGTTGAGCCGAGGCGCTACCCCGGGATAGGAAGTGGTGCCCCACTCTTTCCCTCATATCGGCCAAGCTCCGGACAAGAAATCAAGGTGATAACTCACGATAAGACCAGCCTTCCCCACTCCTGGAGAGCAAGTCTCGCCATAACAGCATTTTCAAATTCAACACCAAGAAAGCGCTCAAGATGATTTGTTGATTGAGTTCCTATCTTGAATTAAAGCCAAAGGTTGAATTTCCGTTATCGTAGAATTAGATCTGGTTCCGGGGCACGGTGGAAGGTGTCAAGGCCCCGGAGAGCTACGGGCTCCTGTTAGTCGAAAGAGGGTTTGTCCCTTGGCCAGCTACGGAAACCCGCCCTTCTCCACTAACGAACCAAGGCCCAAGGTCCAAGGTCCAAAGCTTCACTATGTGGCGATTTCACGTGCTGCTCCAACAGAGAGACAAGCAGGTGAGACCTCAGGCGTTAACGACCCCGACTCTGTGTGAATCTGTTTCCCATTCCCATGGCCGAAATGGCGCTTTGAGCTCCTGTCCCTCCTTCTCAACGGCTGCTTCTTTTCCCCTCCCCCTCTCCTCTCCCTCGCCTGAACCTGTGTGTGCCTGTGCCTGCTTCTTGGTGGCCCTCGACTTATACCCAATGTGCCATCCCAATCCCGCGAGCCCACGATGGCCACGATCGAGCCACGCTTGATTCATCTGCTCAACGAGCCGACGACGCCCCAGATTCCGCATACCGACCTTCCCCCGCTGCAGTCTCTTCCGCTCCCCAAGGCTGCCGACCGAGCCCTGCCCCCGCTTGAACTCGACACGAACCCGCGAGGCGAGAGACCAGCCGCCGATACCCAACCCATCGCCAACGGTGTTGGCCCGATATATCTTGGGGCTGATGATGGTACCCTCGATCCTTGGAGGGAAGGAAGTCGTCAAGATGGGAAGTCAGCGGTGACCTCGGGACCCTTTCCGCTGCGTCTAGCGCTGGGTGATTCCGACGCCCCGGAATCATCCCACTCGATAAGCCGGATGCTGGATGACAGTCCCGATCTCCCGGATGATGCCTCCAACAAGAAGCGGCATCGTGGGCTTCATGTCAAGGATGACTTTGTGCAACTGCCACAACCTCTCAAGAAGCAAAAGGCCGCCCAGCAGGCGCCTGTCATGCCACCTATCATCAACGGACTCCACGAGCCCCCGCCACACGCTGCCCTGTTTCCGCCAATATCGTCCGATTCATTTGACGGAAAGGATGGCGCACAGATGAAGATGCTGCACGAGTTCAACCAACCTACACAGGAGACTGACAAGAATTCCAATTCCAACAAAGGACGGAAACGGGCTACCAAGCCCAGAAGAAAGTGGTCCGAGGAAGAGACAAACCATCTCTTGCTCGGCGTCGACCGGCATGGCGTAGGAAAGTGGACCAGTATTCTTGAGGATCCCGACTTCAAGTTCAATGGCCGAACAGCCGGAGACCTCAAAGACAGGTTCAGGACTTGCTGCCCCGATGAGCTTCGCAAGTCTAGCAAGTCATCTGAGCTTGGCTCGCCGTCACACTCCGGAAAAGGGACGAAACAGAAGGGTAAGACTGATACTCATTTGGAAAAGATTTTGATAGATGGGGATACTTCTTCAACAATGAACAAGACCTCGGTTCCACAGAACGACACAGACGGAACCCCGAAGCAGAAGAAGAGTCGTGCACACCGCAAGAAGATGGAAGATCTTGTCGAACTGGGGATTCTCGGGCCCTTCAAGAAATCCCATCGTCGTGAACGTCGGCCTTTCACCGAACAGGATGACCGAGAAATCCTCGAGGGTCTCGACACTCATGGCCCTGCATGGACCAAGATACAACGGGATCCTCGCTTCCATCTCTCGAGTCGACAACCCACCGACCTGAGAGATCGTGTACGCAACAAATATTCCAATATCTACCATCGCATAGAGAAGGGCACGTTCCAGACCAAAGAGGCCAGCCGCGGGAGCGATGTTATGGAACCGTCGGTGAGCATCTCAATCGAGAACTCACTTAAGCTGTCAAAGAGTACTGCACTTGAGCCCCAGACGAACCGCTCAACATCACGAGAGGATCTTCCCAGGTGGCCACTACAGAGGATGGACACCGGGGACAGTCTACACGCAGTCCAAGGATTCGAGTTTGGAGAAGCTCCGGCCCCCCAGTTCATGGGCGGCGAAATGGACATTTCACGCCTACTTCTCGATGATGCAAAGCTAGCACAGGGGAACCAACGCTTTGGACTCGAGGGAGTTCCTGGTCTGACACCACCGTCTGGTGCTCCACAGGAAGCTCGCAGTAAGGAGGGGATGCAACACCTGGGGAGGTAGTACAAGGTGCTGCTATAACGTCATGAGCAGGATGATCTGCACTAATGTTTACGAAGGTTCCGATGCTGGAACAGGAGTTGGGAAATATTGAATTGAACAAGGGGTCTGGGCGTACGTAGATTGGAGGACATCCATGGGACAACAAAAATGGCAGCACGCGCTGGTCAACGGCCATTTATTACGGGCTGACATTATACACTGGCGCTCATGGGAGGGAAAATATGGGTTGCCTCGCAGGCAAAGATGGATTGTTTGAGAAAAGTTTTAAAAGGAGCATTGTTAGATATCCTCGAATATTACTGACGAGACATGGCACTGGCCATCCATCAGACCTTGGTTGGTCTGGAAAGTAATACGACTTTCGGTTGTGAAGGGTCTTAAGTTCCAATGAATCCGTAATGACTCGTGATGAACAATGTCGTCAGGAAATATCTCTAATGTAGATAGGGGCAGAGAATCCTCTTGTCCAAGTTGAACCACTACAAGCGTTCATTCAACCCATTCCACTCCCCCACTGGTCTCCTTGGATGGTTGCTGAGGTGGATCCATGATGTTCAGATTCATCAGCTGACCCTGCACGTGACCCACAAATTCCCCTACAATCGTAGGGCACGAAACCCCCCCGCCGGCTAGCGCTCGCGAAAAAAAGTGTGGTCTATCAATTCGCACTTTTGCTCCTCGTCCATTAGGCCCTTCGTCCATCTTCCTCAACACCGTCGACTAACCAGCCAACCGACACCATGGCCCGCGGAATGTGAGTACGACCACGAGAGAAGCCATCACGGTCTTTGCAGACAAATCCCCCCGTCGATGCGCGACTCTCCACCGCCGTCCCTGGCCTGGAGGACGAGATTCTGACCGTCTCAATAGCAAGAAGCACCAGAAGCGCCTCAGCGCCCCCTCGCACTGGCTGCTTGACAAGCTGTCCGGCACCTACGCTCCCAAGCCCTCTGCCGGTCCTCACAAGCTCCGCGACTGCATGCCTCTGATCGTCTTCATCCGAAACCGCCTCAAGTATGCTCTCAACTACCGTGAGACCAAGTCCATCCTGATGCAGCGACTGGTCAAGGTCGACGGCAAGGTCCGCACCGACTCCACCTACCCCTCGGGCTTCATGGACGTCATCACCATCGAGAAGACCGGCGAGAACTTCCGTCTCGTCTACGACACCAAGGGCCGATTCACCGTCCACCGAATTCAGGCCGAGGAGGCCGAGTACAAGCTGGGCAAGGTCAAGCGTGTTCAGCTTGGTCGTGGTGGAATCCCATTCTTGGTCACGCACGATGCGAGAACGTGAGTTCTGTCAGACATCATTCAGCCGTTGGATCAAGCTTTGGTCGATTCGATTCACCTGACGCGACAGGAGCTTTATTTGACGGTTGTATGTTCCTCCCCGTAACCCCAATGCTAACGAGCGTCTGCAGCATCCGCTACCCTGACCCCCTGATCAAGGTCAACGACACCGTCAAGATTGACCTCGCCACTGGCAAGATCACCGACTTCATCAAGTTCGACACTGGTGCCGTCGTCATGGTTACCGGTGGACGTAACATGGGTCGTGTTGGTGTCATCACTCACCGTGAGCGCCACGACGGTGGTTTCAACATCGTCCACGTCAAGGACGCCATTGACAACACCTTTGCTACCCGTGAGAGCAACGTTTTCGTCATTGGCCAGGACAAGCCCTGGATCTCTCTGCCCAAGGGCAAGGGTGTCAAGCTCACCATCGCTGAGGAGCGTGACCGCCGACGCGCCTACGCCATCGCTCACTAAAGTGTGGATGGTTCTGCGTAAGGAATGGGAAAAATGGCATGTGGTCTGGAGTCTCGGATTTGACGTTTGCTTTGCGGCTTTAACTACCCTGGAGATAGCCAGCCCCATGAGGCTACGATAAAAGATGAATTTGAGCCAAACACGCAGTGTCGTCGATTCCGAAGAGTTGTTCTTGCGTTATGTGACTTGTCCATATTTGATTGTCTCTGCCTTGAAGCCTCAGCTGGGGTATGAATGTAGCGACTTCGGGCTCTGATTTGGAGTGTGATGTTGGACCAAGGTTAGCTCTCAATTTTGAGTGAAACACGCAACAAGTGACAGGAATATTTGTCTCCAGGGCCGTGGCATAGCTCTTTGAGATGTGTGATTTGGCCAAGGTTCGAGGCCAACCAGCAGCAACTGGAGCCGTGACTGCACCTCGGAACCGCAACTATCAGGACGTGCAGCAACTGCTCCCACGTATGTAGGCGGTTTTGCTTATGGGTCGTGGGAGGAGGCTACACACAGAGTGGAGATGTATGGAGACAGAGTGGGAGCTACCTAGACAAAATACTCTATAGCCTCGAAAGACATCAACTGGTGGATGAATTGCAACATGGTGGGGAAGAGCGAGAGCAGTGTAGTATGGAGATGAGTAGAGGTTTTCCGAGACATCGGAATTGACTTTCTGAAGTGATATTTTGTGTTCGTTATTAGACGGTTGAGGTTGTGAAAGGGGACACAAGGATTGCTTGAGCATGTTTGCTTCGCCTATACACCACCGTCTGCAATGCTGAATTGGCCAGTAGGCATGATTGGCTTAGTGGTAGAACGCATTTAACAGATACACAGCGCATTTCTCTTTGATGACATGTCACCTTTTGCTCTCCATATGTTGTTGTGGCCCCTGTTGCTGGGGTTGCTGAATAGGCCACGGAATTGAATCGAGAAGGTTCCGAAGCCAATTGACGTCCCGAAGGAACGAGCATGGTGACGTAGGAAATGGTAGATAATCCAGGCACTGTGAGATGTCGATACTCAGTTGGGCTGCCGAGACGGGACGGAACAAGCATCCATAGAAGCATGCCCAATGAAGTTGAACACGATTGCTTTACCAAGCATGAGTCTGCAGGGGCTGTCATTTGACCTGGATGCGCGTGAGGTTGTGCATATCCCGTTGTAAGCCATGATGCCTCTTCCTGGATACACCCCACGTCGGTCGAGATTGCTGATTACGACGTCGGCAATCAGCCAAGACCAGATTCGTCTCCCTCGGCAGAAACCCCCAAGCTCTCCATCGAAACTAGCTACTTATCCCTCTCGACCCCCAAACTCGCAAACTGGACCAAGTGGGCTTTCGTCTCTGTTGCTCTCCACACCCTCCCACGCTTGCAAGATGCAAGAAACCTGGGCCGGTACGCAGGGGCTGACGGCCTCCCTGGCCTGTATGTAATCCCTAATCCCGTCCCGTGCGAGGTGGGAGGGGAGAGGAGGGGGGCGGGGGAGGCCGACGCAGCCAGGACAGGCAGCCCGGACAGGCTCACCGAGGTATCAGTTACGCACGAGGGCGAGAATGCTTGACTAACGGGAACTGGAAGCAGACTCGGCGACGGACCGTCCTTTTCGAAAGCGACTCGACCATGCAGGTCTCATGCGCCATGCTCCTCTGCTGTGCATGAGTGCGTTGCCTGCTGCGTGGGGAGCCAGCGAGGCGGCGGACGATCAACAGCCTAACCAGCTGCCATCTACAGCAAGCTACATACACAAGCCAGACAACACGCACGACACCCACGCGCTGCCATTCGACGGCCGGGCCCTGGGCCAGAGATCGTGTGCCCACTGGCCGTTTCTAGCGCCGGGGGGCTAATAAAGAAACGAAGAGAGAGAGAGGGAGCCATTTCCTTCTGTATTGCATCAGTCAGTGGAGGCTAAGACCGCCGTCCATCGCTCGGCGCCGCTCTCCACTGGCGCCGCCCCACGACATGTCGGCGATGGTTCCTCCTGCCGACCCGACTCGCGACTGACTCCCCGGGTACTTATACATCGTGACGTTTCCGGTCCCGACCCGACTCGCGACTGACTCCCCGGGTACTTATACATCGTGACGTTTCCGGTCCCGACCCGATCAAATCAATGCCCCGTTTAGGCTTTGCCGGCTTGGCTTGAAGGTTCTGATCTGTCTCTCGTCTCGGTCTGAGTTGTCTTGTTTTGATTTGTTTCGTTTGTCCATTCTGGGCTTTTTGCTTTTGGGCACATTTCGAGGCCAGACTCGCTTAGAGGCGGCAGCATTCTTCAAAACCCATCCCAGAGGCAAAAACGACTTTCTCGTGTTGGAAAACCAGAAAATCACGGTTCGTGAGAAAAAGGGTCAAGGGCTCGGTTATCTGATCAAAAAGAGATCTGATCTTGGTTCCACTTCACGAACACAATTGCGGGTCCCTAAGGCGTTCCTTTCTTTCGGACGAAGAAACCGCAAACCGCTATCGGCCTCGGGCCTATTCTCACCAAACTCCCAAATGCTCACCAGCAGAAGTACGGCCCGAGCCCTCCTGGGCCGCAGTGCTCTGAGGTGCAGTGTCCGCCGCGGCTTCACCACATCGTCAAGGCGTGTTAGCCCCGAGGCTTCGGCGTCTAGTCATGGCAGCTCCGACAAGGCTTCAGGCTGGTCTGGATCAAGGGTCTTGGCTGTTGCTGTTGGAGCCGGAGCTCTTGGTTGGGGAGTCGCCAGTTTGAGCAGACAAGGTGATGCCAGTCGGTCTTTGGAACCGGTTGCCCACCAGTCAACCGAGTCTCGTTACGCTACACTGTCCGAGATGGAAAAGGTAGAGACATTTTAAGAATTCTCATTGTTCAAAGACTGACTTGCAAAGGCCATCCAGAAAATCGAGAAGGAAGTTGGGGTCGAAGGCTTCATCTCGACAGACCCCGAGGATCTTCATGCCCATGGCTATTCAGAGTGGTCGACCGTCAACCCTGACACTCTGCCCGTGGCAGTGGCATATCCCCGCACAACAGAGCAGGTATCAGTCATAGCTCGCATCTGTCACGAGCACCGCGTGCCCATCATCCCTTACTCTGGCGGCTCGAGTCTCGAGGGCAACTTCTCAGCCCCCTACGGAGGAGTCAGCGTCGACTTTGCTTACATGGACAAGATCATTCAATTTAACAAGGATGATATGGATATTGTGGTGCAGCCTAGCATCGGGTGGCAGGACCTTAATGCGCAATTGTCGAAGATGGGTAGTGGGCTCTTTTTCCCTGTTGATCCTGGTATGCTAAGTATGTGGTCTCGGGGAAGCTCAGATGCTGACTAGAAACGACAGGCCCGAGTGCCAAGATTGGCGGTATGATTGGGACAAACTGCTCTGGTACTAATGCTGTAAGGTATGGTACCATGAAGGACTGGGTCATCAACTTGACTGTTGTCCTGTCTGATGGACGCATCATCAAGACAAGGAGAAGACCGCGCAAGTCATCGGCCGGGTACAACTTGAACGGACTCTTTGTTGGCTCCGAGGGAACCCTGGGTCTCGTGACAGAAGGTATAAACTCCATAACCCCATTTGAGTATTTCTAAGCTGACGCTTGCAGCCACCCTCAAGTTGGCTGTCATCCCTGAGGAGTATTCGGTTGCCGTCGTCACATTCCCCAGCATCCGCGATGCCGCTGCAGCAGCAGCTGGCGTCATGCAGACAGGCATCCCAGTTGCCGCGATGGAGATCATGGACGACGTCCAGATGAGGGTGATCAACCTGGGCGGCGCTACCAAGCCGCGAATCTGGAAGGAGACGCCAACGCTGTTCTTCAAGTTCTCGGGCACCAAGGAGGGTGTCAGGGATAACATCACGCGGGTTCAAAAGATCACGGCGGCCAACAAGGGAGGCGACTTTGAGTTTGCGCGAGACGAGCGCGAGCAGAAGCTACTGTGGTCTGCGAGAAAGGAGTCGCTCTGGTCAATGCTGTCCTTGAGAAAGAGCGGTCAAGATGTTTGTAAGTGCTATACCTCTTGTAGGGTGTTATAAGTTGACTAACATTTCATGATAGGGAGCACCGATGTGGCAGTCCCCTTTAGCCGTTTGGCTGACATTATTGAGGTGAGCAAGAAGGAGATGGACGAGCTCGGTCTTTTCGCTGGGATCCTGGGCCACGTTGGCGACGGAAACTTCCATGAAGGCATCATGTATAACAAAGATGTGCCCGGAGAGCGTGCCAAGGTAGAAAAGTGCGTCAAGAACATGGTGAGACGGGCGCTCGACATGGAGGGCACGTGCACAGGGGAGCACTCGATCGGATGGGGCAAAAAGGAGAGTTTGCTGTGGGAGGTTGGGCCTGAGACGCTGGCAATCATGGCGACGCTAAAGAGGGCGTTGGATCCTCGATGGGTTATGAACCCAGGCAAGATCATGGACGTGCCGTGGGAGAGGTCTGAATACCCAGGGGCTGAGACAGCAGTGACGCCCAACAGGGTTGTGAGGAGCGAGTGAGGGAGGTGTTGGTGTATTGCATGGTATAAGGGGAGACTAGAGAATGTTTATTAAAAATGGATGCCAGTAGAGTCTAGAATCTGTACCTACCTACCTACCTACCTATCCATTTGTGTTGATGCGGTGATCACAGTTCTCTCTGGGATATTGTAGGGTAACCGACCCCCTGAGCTCAAATTGAGTAGATGCAACAAGTCTTTCCTCACGAGATCAATAGAGCATGACATGATGGCTTGAGTTGTTGCCCAGTGGCACATTGCATATACCAGTGATTGGCCTGGTGGTGCAACTGAGGAGTAAAGGGGCATATTTGTCATTCTTGTTTGCTCATGCGTGACGGACGCGGTTATCCGTGTCGCGGGCATAACTGACAAATGACACTCCATCGTGACAGCACTCTGACGGGAGTAAACAGGCGTGAGTGAATTTGTTGTCCTTTCATCTTAATATTGCTAGAGATTCTTGGTACGGAATTTACTATGGCTATTGCTGGCAGTGCCCATAAAGCTGGCAACAGCTGCGATTAGGTCCTGCCTTTGTTGTTTCCTCATATTTTTTCATCCCATATCCGAGCGACGTGAAATTTCTTCCTTATCATCCAGAGTGCTGCAAATAAGGCATCTCTTCTCGTTGAGAGCTCTATAGTATGCTGCTGCTGCTCCACTGAATCACTGTCGCAGCGCATCCGCCTCTCTCTATTCAGCACCCTTGAGGCCTCTTGCCTTCTTCACTCCTTCTTCATTCACTTCTCTCTCACCACACATTTATCTCTTCCATTACGCACATATGCAATTTTATTTCGACACATACTTGGCGCACATCTCACGGATTAGATCTCCTTATCTACCTTCTTGGTATACCATCGTCCAGAAACGTCACTTTCAAGCCATCGCGACAAGTTGAACCATGAGTTCACAGAGATCCCCTCCCCGCAGTCCATCCAAAGGCCATAAGCGGCCGATGAAACCAGGAAAGCCAGGGAGACCTGCGAAAGGAACCCGAAGCCCGACTAACGACGCGCTCGCCTTCCAACCCCCGGCCGAGTGGCAGACATGGCCCGAGATGACCATCCAGCTCGACAAGTTGCCCAGGTCCGTTACTACCTCCGATATCTGGGACTGGTTCTCGCATGAGGGCGAGATTGCCTTCATAGACATCAACGAAAGCGCCAGAGACCCTGCGCTGTCACGGGCCAAGATCAGGTTCGAGCCGCCGCCCAAGAGGCCCTTTTGGTCCACCGGCACCTACTGGGTCCCTCACCCAGACGTGAGTCGATACCCAAATGGCCTCAACGTCTTTGTGAACCAGTTCAGGGCGACCCCCAGGTGTTGGGTTCGAAGCCCCGTCAGTCCAGATCGTTACCACCCCGTCAAGATCACGCTGCACCCTCTCGCCATCCAGTTCGGTAGCATGCTGGGACCTCGAAGCATTAAGGTTATGAAGTCTTTCTATAATACCGTCGACGAGCACACCCTCAAGCTTGAGGTCAGCCTCAGGGCCATGCGCTTGACTGCCTTCTTCCCCATGGAGGTTGAGACCCGAGGTGGAAAACATGTTCGGCAGCATAAGGTCACCACCGACTTTTCGAAGATGAAGCACCTCCACCAGAGCCCGGCCGATGAAAATGGATGCGCCCTGGCGGTGCCCGTTAACGTCCCGCCTCAGTACTACTGGAAGCAGCCCAACATTCGCTCGTCCTTCTCTGACGATGCCAACAACTGGAATGCTACGGAGACGTGGAATCGTGCCACGGACCTTGTTGAACAGGCAGGAATCCCAATGAAGCACCCCGTTGCTCTACACAACGACTACCAGGACCCAGGGTTCATCGATATTGGCCGCTGGACTACTATTCGTTTTGTCCTAGATGCCAGCACCCAAGCGGCCAAGCTTGCGAACCAGCAGCTCGTCAGCGCCCTTGATGACTTCAACATCACCACGCAGGTCCACGAGGAAGGCGACTTTCGTGTCACACATGGCGCACATGCAGATATGTGGAAGCACCTGGAACAACCGACTTTGGTTGAAAATGGCAACGCCCTGGAGATGCTTCAGCAGACCTCGGACGCCATCATACAGCTGCCCTTTGAGACTCGCTACCAGCTTGAGGTTTGCATCTCTCGGAATATCCTCAACGAACACACCATCACTCTCGAGTTCCTCAAGAAGCTAGCCTCGATGAACCCCAGAAAGGCCAGACTCTATCTCGAATACCTCGCAGATCAGGGAGAGCCTGTCCAGAATCCCATGTCCGTCTTTCAGAACCCTGAAGCCGAGGCCTTTTCACCCATCGCTAGAATCCCCCAGTACTGTGCGCTTGTTCGCAAGGTTGTCATCACTCCAACGACGATCCGCTTCAATTCACCAGCCGTGGAAATGTCCAACCGTGTTATGCGACAGTACAAACACATTCAAGATCGCTTTTTGAGAATCCAGTTTGTTGAGGAGCTGGAGAATAACAAAATCACCATCAGCAAGGACCAAAACGACGAGATCTACAAGAGAGTCCTGCGGACAATGTACCAAGGCATCCGCATTGGCGACCGCACCTACGAGTTCCTGGCCTTTGGTAGCTCTCAGCTCAGGGCGAACGGGGCATACTTCTTCTGCCCTACAGAGCATACTTCTTGTGATGATATCCGCAAGTGGATGGGGCAGTTCAGCCATATCAAAATCGTGGCCAAGTATGCGGCTCGCCTCGGTCAGTGTTTCTCAACCACACGAGAGGTCCGCGGCATTTCTTCTCCTGCAATCCGCGAGATTCCTGATATCGAGCGAAACGGGCACTGCTTCACAGATGGCGTGGGCAAGATATCCCCCTTCGTGGCACAACTTGTCAACGAAGACATGGCCCTCGACATCTTTGATAAGCCGTCAGCTTTCCAATTCCGTATGGGAGGCTGCAAGGGCGTTCTTACTCTCTGGCCGGACGCCAAGGGAATGGAGGTACACATTCGCGATTCTCAGAAGAAGTTTGAGGCCGACTCCAAAGGCCTCGAAATCATTCGTTGCGCTAGCTTCGCAACGGCTACTCTCAACCGGCAGACCATCATCATCCTCGAGAGCCTGGGAGTTCCTATTAAAGCCTTTATGGATCTTCTGGATCAACAACTTGGGTCGTACGAACAAGCGATGCAGGACAATGGTGTTGCTATTGAGATGCTGACTAAATTCGTCGACGAGCATCAGACAAACCTCGTCATTGCCGAGCTTCTCAAGGCCGAGTTTAAGACAGATGAGCTGCGCGAGCCTTTTGTTATCAATGTCCTCAGTCTTTGGAGGTCATGGTCCCTGAAAATCCTCAAGGAAAAGGCGCGAATCCAAATCGAGAAGAGCGCTTTCGTCCTCGGCTGCGTCGATGAGACGGAGACGCTCAGAGGCCACTCGAAAGACTCAGAGGGGTCCAAGCCCAAAGATGTCAACATGTTGCCCCAGATCTTCCTCCAGATCACAGACTCCAGGAACTACAACAAGACACACATCATACGCGGCGTGTGTATCGTAGGGCGCAATCCATCCTTGCATCCGGGAGACATCCGTGTCGTCGAGGCGGTTGACTGCCCAAAGCTGCATCACATCAAGGACGTCGTAGTGTTTCCCGCAACAGGCGACAGGCCCGTTCCCAACATGTTGTCTGGCGGTGACCTCGACGGCGACGACTTCTTTGTTATGTGGGAACCGAGTCTGATACCCAAGACATGGAACTATTCACCCATGGATTACGCAGCTCCCAAGCTTCAGGAGTTGGATCGCGACGTCAACGTCGATGACCTCAGGAACTTTTTCGTCAAGTACCTGAAGAACGACAAACTCCCGCTTATTGCAACCTCGCATCTGGGCTTTGCCGATCAACTTGGGCCCATGTCCCCAAAATGTGAGTACTGCTGGCTATTATGCCCTGCTTGCTCCTTGTTAACCTGTCTGATGGCACATAGGTCTTGAACTCGCAGAGCTACACTCCAAAGCCGTGGACTACCCCAAGACTGGGGAGCCGGCAACACTAAGACGTGACCAGCAGCCTCGAAAGTGGCCGCACTTTATGGAAAAGAAAAACACTTACCACTCAAACAAGGCCCTCGGTGTCATCTACGACAAGGTTGTCAACAAGGCCATCCAGTTCAATCCCATCTGGGACAGCCCATTCGACGACCGAATCACAAGAAAGTACAAACTAGACAATGAACTACTCAAAGCAGCAAGAAGGATCAAGTCTCAGTACGATACCGCAGTCCGACGGCTGCTCAGCCAGCATGACCTGAAGACCGAGTTTGAGCTCTGGACGGGCTTCGCCATGTCAAAGCCTGCTGTGGGCACGGATTACAAGCTGCAGGAGAGCCTCGGCCACGAATATGATGCACTGAAGTACCGATTCCGTGACATCTGCTACGAGGCTGCAGGTGGCAAGCTTACGGACCAGGTTGATCGCTTTGTGGCAGCCATGTACACCGTTACCGAGGAAGAGACAAAGATTGCACTTTTCGAACACCACCGGGGTCCCATCAACGATGCTGGACACATCCTGCAGCCCCGAAAACTGGAGCCAAAGTCAATGCCGCTCATCAGCTTTCCATGGATCTTTCACTGGGTCATGTGTCGTCTGGCCCTGGGGGCCAAGTATGACCCCAAGGTATCTGTTTTGGCAGCAGCCCATCGGAGAGCGACCCAACACCACAAGTCGTCCCCCGACCCCGACCCCAGATCCAGCCAAGTTTCTGCATGCAGCGAGCAGGAGACCATGCCGGAGCCTGATCTTGGGCCAGAGGTCCATACCCGTCTGCCAGATGGAACAGCTGTCCATCGTGGACAGCCACTAGCCTTGTTTGAACCCGATGATGAGAGCTGTCATGACGACGATGATGCGCCTTCTGAGACGTTGCTTTCCATGGCGGACGAAGGGAAGGCATCGACAGGCCGAGACAAGTCGGAGCTCACTGACAGCAGCAGCAACAACAATAGGGGCGAGGCCCGTCAAGAGGCATCGGATGAGGCCCCCGAAGAGGGCGACGTATGCGGCGGACAAGGACAGGCGACGGAGCAGGATGTGGAGGAGGAGAGCGCCATGGATCGTCTGGGACGTCTCACTGGAGAGTAGGCAACTGATGGATGGAGCTCTAGAGGGGGTGTTGCAAAGGCTGGGTTACACAGCAGACGCGGACGAGCCTTGGGAGTCATGGCGTTGCATGCCATGCCGAGGAGCAGAGCAGGCAGGCACCCTACCTATCCTATAGAATGTCCATACAGTACGCAGCATTCGAACCAAAGGATGCCTATGTATCCATCCATCCGCATGTGTCATCCGTAATCTCAAGTCAGCCCGTGACAAGACTTGGCGATCGCCAAATCACCGCTTGATGCACAGGTCAGTGCGGAGGACCCATTTTTCGCCTGCGGTCACCTCCCGCCCTTCGTGCTAGATTAGCGTCAAGTAGTCAGCCTTCAGAGTCGCTTCTTGCATGGTATTGGCCGGGGGGGGGTTCTGTTGGAGGGGAAAGAGAAAACGTGGAAAGGGGAAGCCTTACGAGGAGACAATCATCTCCGTGCTTATGCAAGAGGAGCATACCCGTCTCGAGTGGGACAGCTATCTCCTCACGCGCCAGCTTGCGGTCGTTGGTGTAAAACACCGTCTCTCCACCAACGCAGCCCTCCGAGGCAGAAGTCAGGTATAAGAGCAGTGTCCAGGTGGTCCGGACTGGAAGGGGAGGATCCGCGTCCAGAATCAGGTTGTTGGAATCATCATCTAGGGGGAATTGGGCACAGCGGTTAGCCAAGATTCCTTGCGTTGCCCGCAGACAGAGAGCGTGTGTGTCCGGGAAGTGTGTCCCATGTGTCCAGCATGGCCGTGGCAGGGGGACGGATATAAGCCAGAGACTTGGCATTGCAATGAGGCCGATCTAAATCGGGCCGCAGACACCATCACCGCCGCGGCGAGTGGGAGAAGAAGCCGGAGACAGCCCGACCGACGGTAGCGCGTCCGTGTGAGACATCAGGGACTGGCTGGTGCAAGAGCCGACGGGGCTGACGTCGGAAGTGAGGGTGGTGTTGAAGATGGGGACGGAGGAGTTGAGTGCGCGGAACAAAATGCATGTTGAGGGACATGACGATGCACCTACAATGGCAGTCGAAGAACTGTCCCTTCGAGTAGCGATACACCCGTATATTGGGAGACAAGCCGACAGGCTCACCGCCCCTGTAAACAAAGGTCATCAACAGTTCGCAATCTCGGCTAGCAGACACCATCCATCGTAAACAGCCAAGTTGCTTTTTCTCTGTCGGCACTCGTAGCGTAGGACGCACGCAGGTTTCCCGACGACCAGGAGAGAGCCCTGTGTTTCAATGCGAGTGACTGTGAAACGGATCAAACTGAGACTCACCATCGTTCCTCGACATCACCGTCTAATAACACATCCTTAAGCCCTGTCTCCTCCCATAGACGACTAGCAAAGTCTGGGCTGTCAACTTGAAAACGGTCATTGACCCGGACCGCCTCGCCCCGCTTTGGACGACCCGGTGTGGTCTGAAGGGGGAGAGTCTTGAGAAAGGCCACATAGTCGCGACAGAGGGAACGCGGGAAGAAGGAGGGAATGAGGACAACCTTGGATGTCAGCGGATGTGGTTCAGGAGACAGGTCAACGATTGGCAGCGGAGGCTTGAACACCGGCCAAAGAGGAATGGCGGGAGGAGGTGGTAGAGGAGCCGTGGCCCCAGGCTTGGTTGGCCTCGATGCTTTGCTCTTTGGCTTCGGCATGGCTGTGAAGAAGCTCAAAAGTAGTGTGTTGTTGGCGATGGTGGCCCTAGTCTATCTGGGTGGCGAGTCTCGAAACAACCATTTGAAATAGAGATGGGAATCTGGGAAAGGGTTGATTAGTTACTCATGTGCATATGCACCATGTACCACTTTCCCATCCAGGAGTTGATGCAGAAGAAGACTGGGGAAACCAGGACAAGAGGCCTGAGCAGGAGCTTGGCGTAATGTGCCAAGTTGGTTGGCGGTCGAGGAACTCCATGCCCGTACGTACAAGGAAGAGGTTCGGAGCCGACACCGCACCCGAGACTGAGACGAGGCCTTTGCAGGAGACTTAGGCGCGATATCCGTACGGGTCTGTACTCCGTACGCAAGATGCAATGGATAATTGATACCCGGAGCTAATGAACGATGGGCAGCTAGCCACTAGTATCCCTCGTCTCTCACTATCCCAAGCACGAGAACGCCAGGGCTGAGAGCTGCGAAGAAGAATGGACAAACGCTGAGGCGCGAGCTGCACGCAGTAGAGGATTGGGTATGGTGAGAGCTGTGGATGAGATGGTGAGGTTCAGCTTGCTTTTTGCGCATATGCGTACCAAGTTAGGTAGGTCGGTACCAGCGCACACTAGGGACTGTGTTGGTACCTGGTAGATACCAAGAGTGGGCCGAATGACTCGCTGCAAGAGAAGGCGGCAAAGAAGTCTGTCCGCCGTCCAGGTGCTTGGATATGCAGGCCTGGTTAGGCTAGGCTAGGTAGGGCAACCTAGCCTGGTCGACGAGGGTCGTCCCGCCCTGTTGAGCCAGCGCCAGGGACTTGGGATGAGTGAGGCGGATGATGCCCCAATACAGCTGAAATCACCAGCGGAAATGGATGCGATCGTCGTTGGAGCCGGCAGTAGAAACACAGAGACGCGTGTGATGGTCTGATTCTGACGATGGGATCGGCACTCCCACTCAGTTGGCGCTGGCTGTCTTGGTAACAAGAATGGTTGGTTGATGGAAGAGGCTCAGATCAGAGACTCGCAGAGGCTCAAAGCCCCGGCCTAGGCTGCTGAGGTCGAAATAAGGCAGGCGGCATTTGCAGGCACATCCTTGTAGCGGGACCATCACCCCGCAACATGCATGCCTCCCATGATCTACTGCACCGCCCGACAACGAACCACAACCAGCATAGTCAACTCTTCTTCCACATCATGACGCAAAGGTTGACCTGTGTATGAGACCGGTGAGGCGCTTGAAATCCCTGGGTGGGAACTGCCAAAGCCATGAATGACACAGCAACCAAGTGGTTACGAGCCGGGTATCGTCTTGTTGTCTCGTTTTCCAAGGCTATTGGACCGGGGCGGATGGGCGGCACACCTGTCTGATACGGTGGCTCGCTTTGCAAGTCGGCTGTTCCCTGCTAGTCATCGATCCGTGGCCTTTAGCCCGCGGTCCAGGTTTGTGCCTGCATCGACCACGAATCCATGTCATGTCCAACCTCGATCCGACGCTAGGTGTGTGCCTAATGTCGCCTCCCCGATAATTATCGAACTCATTCTTTGTCCTAGACGTGTCAACAAAATCCCCGACTGGAGGATAATCCCCCGGAGAGCCAGGGCCGCTGCCGTCTCGTCTTGATACCCACTTGCGCGCCTGGTTCTATCGTCACGTTAGTCTCAACGATCGCGACCAGAGAGGCAGCATTAGTCATGTGTGCCTGTAAGGAGAGAGCACCGAGATGGCTTAAACCTGGCTCCTGGACCAATGGTTCAAGAATTGCTTCTTCGCGGATCGCGATAGTCGAAACAGATGCACCTAGAGATGCGGCGTCTTTGGCTGAACCAACTGAACCAACCATGGCTGTAACCAGGGGATCATCGCTCGCTCTTAAGTCGAGCAGCTCTGTGAGAATAAAGTCAAACCTCTTCTTCCCGTGGGACTCTGTCCATCACCCAACTAACTAGTCAGCTCCGTGGAAACATGCTTGCCAGCTTCGCCCTTCTCACCATCGCCCGTGCCCTCGGCGAAACATCCGAGCAGGGAAAGCCTCGAGCCGTGGTGTGCATACGGTCATCGCAGCGACTGAGCTGCACGATACAGCGGTTCGAGACCCTTTGGAGAGATTGGGTCGTATGCGCAAGGGTTCAGTATCGCAATCGTCAACACCCCGAGCTCGATCAACTCTTCTCCCGGACGTCCAGGGTCATGGCCTACTCTGCCATGCTCATCTGCGACATCAAGATGGTGATTCGAAGAGAGGCCAAGGTGAAAGTCTCGAGCGCGCGCGTCATAAGGATACTGAAGGCGGCACGCAAAGCCATCATCTCCGGCCAAAGAATCACACATCTCGAGCAGATGCAGTCGTGGGTCCTCCCAGAGAAGCCGCCCCCGGGAACGCCGGCATCGGATGCGTCAGTGCTCGAGTACGAGCGCAGAAGGAGGCTCAACGAAAAGGCGGACACGCTAGTGCAGCGGAGGAAGAAGCCTGTCCAGTGCTGCATGTTTGTCGCCCTGGCCCTGTACCAGTTCCTGTATGGAGACGGGCTCCATGAGTTCGTCGCCGAGTACGAAGACGAGGTAGTACGAGACACCTTTAGCCGCGCCATCTCGATAGACGATGCCAAAACCTACGAGAGCCTGCAACTGACGGACCATTGCCGAGCGAGGTTGACGCCGCCTCAAGATAAAATACCCAAGAGCGGCATCCCGTTTGGAGAACTCACATGCATCCCTCGATTTGTGCGAAACCCCATGGCGTGCGGGACACCCGTTGTGACGAATCAGTTCCGTCTAGAGAGTGAGTCCCCAAGCCGAATCTTGGTCTCGGCTTCTGACTGATGGTGGCATAGAGGACGAAAGAGAGTTTATCAACCTCAACCGAAACAACAAACCACAGAATATCGGGTTAGCGGCGTCTAGCGATGGCTCAAGTGTTGAATCACCAGACAGCTTCGAATCATGAACATTGACAAGTCGGGTAGTGTAGAGAAGCAGATAGTGTATTGGTGACTGGGATGCCTGGACAGTGCTTGATGGCAATTAATATGTATATAGCGAGCAATGGATAGAGGGAAGGAACAATGCAACTAAACCATATATGGATTGATGCACTTGCCGGGTTGCCGTTTTTCCGGTGGGGAAGGCAAACCTGCTGTTGCATTTTCAGCATTTGACATTGGAAGGAAAGAGAATACAAAGACAAACAACTCCATCAAGCGCGCTGCAGCATCATCTGAATACAGGCTGGACCAATCAACGAGGTGTCGCTTCTCTAAAATCTGCGTATCTAGCATTCAATGGCCAGCACATACGCCGCTATGCCGGGCACAGCCAGTACCCCTGCGGCTCAAGTTGATCGAGCTACCGCGGCTCCGACTGAAGTCCCATCAACATCCCCGCCATGGACCCGTCAACTCAAGCAATTTGGCCTATTTTTCGCTGGTGCAGGATTTATGGCTGCATCTGTAGCTATCTCACGACGCTCAGTGTTGAGAAGGCGGCTGGATTCCCTCCCCAAGTTCTACTCATCCAATCGGCAGCCGGTAAAGTTCGACTCGGCGGATAGGTCTTTACTTGCAGTGCAGGCTCTTGGACTTGCCACACTCAATGTCATGAGCTTCGCTGTCCTGTTGGTTGGAGGAATATCATGGGGCTTTGATCTCTCCTCGATTCAAGAGCTGCGGGAGAGAAGTCAAGCGGCAATTCGTCGGCCGGGGTTGGTAAATCCCGAGGACGAGAAGGAAATGGAGAAGATGATGGAGGACCTGATGGCTCGACTTGGCATGGACAAGCCAACAGCATCTGAGAAGCCATCAAGCGACTCCAACAAGGACTGAAGTCGACAGTTCTATCAAGACTAGTCGACCAGCGTGTCCTGATGGCCCGGCCCCCCTCGATTCGATATTCGAAGCGGGCCGGATGACCGTTATGTACGATAAGCTATCCAGCGCCGAGGAGCACACACTCCCCAATCTCACCACATGCAACACTTGGCCACCCGTCTTCAAGGATTTTTGGCCGGGACGGAATTGAGACATTCAAAAGCACGGCACATTACGCCAAAACTCCTGTCTTGTCTTGCTCGGTCACTCGGAGATTTCCCTCACAGGTGTATGGAGGACATACCGAACTGTGCGGAAGTGGGCCGCTTCTGAACGGTCTAGAATACCAAATAGAAGACATTCAACCAGTAAAGGTTGAGGCATGTGAAACCCAGAGGCGCACAGGCACACGGCGAAGCAAAGCAGCTGCAACCACACCACACCAACTTGTCCATCTGCCGCTTGAGCGGAGCGTTCACAAGAGTCAACCACACGGACGCCTCATCGGAGCGGCCGATCAGATGCACCCGGAGCAGAGGTGACAGACAGTGCGTGCAGACAGGATGGAGTCCGGCTTGCGACTGGCTAACTGGGTGTCTGTCAACCCTGGGCTCCGTCTGGGCCTGGATCACATCACATGGGCCATGTTTGTGACACCTCGAGTAGACGCCATCGACGCTATCGGCTCGCTCCGCCATCGGCACCGTTGGCGAGTCTTATCAACGGCTGCTAGACACGTACTATGATGTTGAGGCTAAGACCTTAACCGCCTCTGCACTAACTATTTCGTGTTGAATCCTGGATCTTGGATCTCGATCTCTGGAGTCCTTCTGACCGAAATCAAGGAACCGAATCAGTGCTGTTGGTAGCTAACACGAACCCCTGGCACGAACTACCCAAACGAAAGAGACGTCGACAGAAAAAAAAGCAATATGATCCACCCAGGCGCCTCTTGTGTCTCAAAGGGGCAACACTTTGCCGGCACTTGACCTTGATTCCGGCAAAGGCTTCAAGTTTGCAGCATTGTTACAGCCTCGTCTCACCGTCTTCTCAGATGCTCGCCCAGACCTATCGGCCTACCCACCTTTTTACCTTGCCTTGACACAGTGACTTTCGAGACTGTGGTGGTCCGTCCGTTTCTGCGGGAAGGGAGAAGGCTGGGGTAGCGATACCAAGACCAATCAATCAACAGAGCTGGGGTTGATGATTGAGTGTCACCCCTGCTGGCAACTCCACTCAGCAAGCGCCATCAAGAGTTCCTGGCCAAAGCGTGCGTGCCTTAGGGGCTGCGGAGACGGTTGACACATCAGATCCGGCTGTGGACACAAGGCGATGGATGTGACAATGATTGTTGGTCTCGCTGACAACACTCGCCATGCCATGCCCGCCATACCCGGGGCTGAGGCCGCGGGACATTGGGTAGTATCCATGGAACTCCACAGAGAAAAGACTTGTCAGTTCATGTCGATTATCGGCTGCCTTTCCATCCCTAGATCTCCTTGCATCTTTAGCGTGCGTCGAGTCGTGGCGTCTGTATAATGTGGATGACGCCCGCGATTCAGGGTCTGAATTCACCCTGTCGGATTTTGATTTTACCTTTCGAATTTCTCCAGGAAAAGGCATGATATCTGGACCCATTTGACCCTGGGCTACACCATGGATGATTTGGAGCCCGACTTCCGTGTCCGTGTCTGGAGATACACGTACAAAGTCGAGGGCCATGGTGGTGATTCCATCCTTCTGAACTCACCACAAGAGTCCCCGGATGAACGCCACGACACGCTTGTGCTTCGTCAGATCAACTCGGACGCCGAAAACAAGGTGTGGGTTCAGGAACAGGCCAGCCAGCACTTCAAGAGGCATAGCGATGCCCCCGAGGGCCCATTGATGGACGATGCGCACGGCGTCATTGTTCGAGATGGGCAGGCTAAGATGATTCCAAGACAAGGGGAAAGGGCAGCAACCCACGATTATAAGCGAGGAGACCGGGTCTGGGTCGAACGAAGCCTCGTGCCGACACATAACATCGATAATGATGAGAACCGAGTCCCCGTTATTGACCTCGAGTCCCTTCGACTGTTCGAGCTGCCCTTTGACTACATTTGCTTCGTCCCTCAACTCAGCAAGAGAAACGAATCAGGCGAACACCATGCGGCAGCTGTTGGTTCTGTGCTTAACACCTTTCAGGGAAAGAAGAAAACCAAAGCTCGCATCTACTTCCGCTGGATGGCTGAGACACCAGACAAGGTCTCATATGTGTGGTTGAATAAGAAGGACAAGCATGATCTCGAGGAGATGAGTTCTTACGCCAAGATACAAAACTTGGAACGGAAACGGCGCATCTTTCGAAACCAGTGGCAGGCTTTGACCAAGAAGCTTGCTTTGTTGGGGCTGTTGATGGGGGACGAGGTGGTCCCTGGAGCGGTTGACAGGCTCGAATCCTCGAGCGACAGCGATGCCGGGGATCTCGACCTCCACTGGAGAACCGGCCCGACGGCGGTATGCTTGTTTGTTACTTGAGACTGACTTGGAGCACGAGTTGACTGATGTGCAGAGTAGTTGCTGCAACCTTGATCCTTGCCCAGCTTTCAACGACCCAGACCTCGACCTCGTGGCGTCCTACATTGGGGGCTACCAGTGGATGGAACACTACCACGTGCAAGACGATGATCTGGATGAGTGCCCTCGTGGTCCTGAGCACAAAGGCCACTGCGTCCTCCGCGATAACCGGATGAGATGTGCATACGCGACTGATCGAGTGCCACACACGTGCTGCAAGCTTCGCTTGAATCCCATGCTCCCTGGACCGGACGGCGACCCAGACGACGTAACCTTGCCCCTGTGGGAGACAACGGCTGGGGATGACTACTTTGTTGATGCGACGAAGAACGTCCGGACAAGAAAAGAGCTTGAGGACCGCGACGAAATCCCCCCACAGTTGTTGCAGGTGGAAAAGGAAGCGACGCGGCAGGATTCGATGGAATCGGGAGATGAGGCCGAGGACACCGACGAAGACGAAGCTGACGAGTTGGCGGACGACAACGCGATGGACGAGGGCTCTATAGAAGATGACCCTATGACTGATAACTCTATAGATGGCGACTCTATTGAGGACGATTCCCTCGAGGGCAGCTCTATAGAGGAGAATTCTACTTTTATCGACGACGCGAGAAACGAACCGACACGACCACGAAACTCACCTCCTGGCTCCCAAGACGACTATGGAGATACCGTGATGACGATGGCAACGACGAACCCGCTTGAAGAAATACAGCTGCCTCTGGGATATCCTCTCGTCCAGGCCCATACTCAACAGTATGCTGAGCCTTTCTACCAACCGACATACAATATGTTTCCTTACGAATTCCCGCAAAACGACCCTTTCGGCCTCGCCCCTCCGTTTGATCCAACAAATATGTTTGATCCGCTATATCCATATGCGCCCCAGGATCCTCCTGCCTGAGCGCACCACGCCAGTGAGGTTCGGTGGATGAGGGTGTTGACTCTGAGAGTTGACTTGGTTCTGCTCTCTAGCAAAAGAGAGCACCTACAACATGAGGCAGACGTATATGCTATCATTGTTGTTGTGTTATAGGTGTATTAGTACCTTGTGTGTTTAATACTTAACAAGATGGATGGCAACATGGCGCTATGAGGCAGTCTGCTACAAAGTTGATGGACGTGCGTATGTATGCATTAACAATGAGCCATCAAGTTCTTCGTTATCACTACGTAAAGTCGATATCTTGCGCAGGACGCTGACACAAAAATATATGCTACAATCCACCATTCAGTCATACGATACGATACCATGCCATACCATCCCATGCCAACCCATTATACCATGCCTGTCCTTCCATGATGGATCCCCTGACATTACCAATTGCCCAGAACAATGCTTTCAACGCCCTTCACCGTTCGCGCCATTCATGTATCCTATATGATCGCTCTCCCTCCCCCCCTTGCACCTCTTACAAGAAGCCCTTAGTGAGGCTGGGCACCCGGCTAAGGCTGCTCTTCCTCTTGGGAATGTCAACGACGGACACATCGTCGCCTTCGCTGACCCTCCAGGGGCCCATGCGACTCCGGACGCTGCCGATAACACTTCCTGATCCCTTTTCGTTCCGTAGGTTCTTCCAGCCCTCAAGCTCCCGCTCTAGGCGGAGCGACTTCTCCTTCTCCTCGCGCAGTTCGCGCTCAGCTCGTCGAGCAGACAGCTGGTTGTTCGACTCGGAGGATTGTAGCTCCTCGATCGTCGTCAGAAGCTTCTCGACCTTGTCGCGCATCCTCGAGACGTCCTCTGAGAGCTGCGCGTTCTGCTTATCCTTGCGGTCAATCCGCCCCTGCAGATCCTTCACGATACGGTCCACGTTGCGGACAGATCGCTGGGACTTGCTGCGTTCAGTCTCCTGATCCTCAAGCTGAGACTCAAGCTGTCGACAGTTAGCATCGGTACTGGTAAATCTAAAGGACAGCATTACTCACCTCCTGGATGCGCTTGTGGAGGAACTTGACATCTTGGCTCGCGCTGGAGTAGCCCTTGGTCTCAAGGTCAATCAGCTTGAGTTGCGCCTCATTCAGGCTCTTCTCCAGCGACGCCTTCTGCTGCTGCAGTTGGGCGCTGGTCTCACGCTCGACCGTGACATCCTTCTGGACTTCGGCCACCAGAGCTTCCGCTCGCCTCATCTTCTCAACAGCAGCAGCGGCAATGTCCTCCTGCTGGGCAAGGTTCGACTTGAGATCCAGGATCTCCTTGTCCATGTTGGCCGCGTTGCGAAGAGATGGGCTCTCTCCCTTGACAAGATCCTCCAGACCAGCCTTGGCCTCTTCGAGACGTGCCTCGACGTTGCGCTTCTCCCGCAGGAGGAGGTCTCGCTCTGCGGCGATCTCGTCCACTGAAGAGCGGAGAGTTCGGACTTGAGACAAGAGTGAGACGACCTTGCCTTGGGCCTCATTGTGCGCATTCACCGCCTCGTCGCGGGAGGATGCAACATCAGCCAGGGTCGACTCCAGGCGTGACTTTTCCTTGGACCAAGTGGAACTGTTGAGGACCTCATCATCCCACTTGGATCGCAGCTCGTCGAGCTCTTCTCGAAGTCGGGTGATTTCAGCTTGCTTGAAAAGCTTCTCCTCGCGAGCAAGGTCAAGTTCGTTGGTGAGAGTAGCAAACTCAGCTTGGTACTTCTTCCGAGTCTGCTCCATGCTCGACTCCTTGTCCTCAATCTCCATGGCGCGTTGGTTGCGGTAATCCTCAAGCTCATGCTGGAGACGCTTCTTGGCCTGGATAGCTGCCTCCAGATCGGTCGAGATATCTTCCACCTTCTCCTCGAGACGCTGGTTCTGGTGTTGGAGGTCTTCGATGGTGGCATCCATCTTCTCACGCTCAGACATGACCACAGCATACGTATCCTCAGCCTCCTTGGCCTGCGACTTGGCAAACTGCTCAGCACGGCTGGCTTTAAGGACAGCGATCTCAGCCTGCTCAAGCTTACCGAAGTACTCGTCGGCACGGCTCTTGTACAGGTCCAGGCTGGAAGTGACGTCGATGAGCTTTGAGGTCTCGGCGTCGAGGCGAATCTGCAGGTCGGCAAACTCCTGAAGAAGTTGGTTCCGGCTCTGAGCCTCTTGCTCCCTAGCCATCGTCATCTCGTCAAGGTCAGACCTAACGTCACGAAGCTCAACCTCGGCCTTGGCTCGATCATGTCGCAATCGCTCAAAGTGAACCTTGATGTCGGTCAACTCGGCCACAGCGTCCTTGTGGCTGTGAACCAAGGCCCTGCGCGAATCCTCTTGACTGTTGAGCACTTCCAGGATCTCTTCGTGTGTTCGGGTCTGAATGTCTCGCAATGACAGCTCGCCTGATCGAATAGTCCTTTCCAAGGCAGAAACCTTCTTGTTTGAGTCATCAAGCATATCGTGGAGACGGTTGTTGACTATCTCGAGCTTCTGAATCCGACGCAGAGAGGGGCTCTGGTCGTCGTAGTTCTCTGGAACGGGTGTGCTTCGGTCAATCTGGCTTTGGAGATGACGGTTCTGCATCTCCTTGAGTTGAAGCTGATTCTGGAGCTCCTCAACCTCAGCCTTGAGATCCATGCGGTTGTTGAAGCTCAAGGTATCGACTGTACGGTCAGATCGGGTGGAGTCTTGAAGAGGATCAAAGTCCTGGAAGCGGCGCGTGGGAGTCGAAGTGTTGGAGTAGTTTCGCGCATGAAGCTTGGCTGCTCTCCTCTGGGTCGGTGACCCTTGGAATGGCGCCTCGTTGAGATGGATCTCTTCAAGCCTGGGTCGAGTGGGAGAGGTGTCGTTGCGAGATGCCCTTAGCTCAGCCAGCTGATTCTCCGCGTTTGTTCTCGCTGCTGTTTGCACACGGAGGTTCTGCTGGAGCTCCTCGACCTTCCTCACCAAGTCGAAGTTTTGGATGAGAACCTTCTCGTCGGTGCCGTCTGATTGAGGAGGAATAGGGGCTTCCGGATCAACCGTCCTCAAGACATCGAGCATCTGGGCCCTGAGATCTTCGAGTTCCTTGTCTCTTGAGTCGAGAGAAGCTTGAAGTGTACGGACGGTAGTTTGTGCCTGAGTTCGAAGTTGCCGTTCCGACTCAATGGTTCGGTTGGCTTCAGCCAGCTGAGCTGTGAAGGTCGAAGTGGCCTTTTCGGCATTTCTGCTTGACTTGACCTCGCGAGCAACCTCGTGGCTGAGGTCCTCAAGGTTCAGTTGCAGCTTCTCAGCCCTCTTCTCGAGGGATGCAATGGCGATCTGAGATTCACCCAATTGCTTGTTGAGCTTGGCGTTCTGCTCCTCGAGCCTGGCCTTTTCACGTTGAAGAGTCAGGATCTGACTACGAGAAGCCTCACTGGCGCGAGAGCTTGAGCGTGCAATCTCCAACCCCTTTTGCTGAAGCTTGTTCAGCAAAGCTCGGTTGTCGTTTTCCGACGCCATCAAGCGGCTCTTGACAGTGCCCAGTTCCCGTTCGAGTCTCTCTTTGGCCTGGTCGTTCTTCAGGCCAAATTCGCCCGACTCTAGGATGAGCTTGTTGAGGTCTTCGATCTGGTGGTTGAGCTTGGCACACTCGCCTTCAAACCATTGAAGCCGTTCTTGTGCCGCGTCCAGATCCTTTCGAAGGCTGTTTTCACGTTCCCGTGCTGCTTTGGATGCTTGTCGCTCACCGGCAACTTCGGCTTGCACTCGCGCCTCCTCTGCTTGCGTCTTTGCTGCCCGGAGTCGTCGGATTTCTTGTCTGGCCTCCTCACGCTCCTGCTCAGCCGTTGCTCGAGCCTCCATGGTCCGCCGTAGGGTATCTTGCTGAGCATAGAGTTCCTTCTCGATGATGATCTTTGACTCGTTGAGACGGTCGAACTCGTCCTTGAGCTCCTGATATTTGTGCTCGCCGAGCAGCTGCACGTCATCGCGAGACTGCCGTTCTCTGCTCAGTTCCATCTGTGTCTGGTACAATTCATCCTTGAGATCCTTGATTTGAGACTCGACCAGTTGGCGATTTTGATCAGCCTGTGCGTCCTCTGACAAGCGTCTCTCAAGAAGGTTCTTGGCGTCCTCAGCTTCTCGCTCCAACTGGGATTGCTGAGACTTCATTGCGACCAGCTCAGCTTGAGCGTCACGGAACTTGGCGGCAGTCTTTTCCATTTCAGAAGTCAAAGACCTCTTTTGGTCCTCGAGAGACTGCCGCTCGCTCTCAAAGTTCTTCTTGTCGGTTCGCAGAAGGGCTAGTTCGCTCTCCTTCTTGCGCACAAGGTCCTCGTAATCGGTTGACGTCTTCGACAGCTCCTTAAGCTGCGCTTGGATGTCACGGTTCTCACGGGATAGCGTCGACTCGCGGATCTTACTGGTTTGAAGCTCTTTTTGGGCCGTGTGAAGCTTCACTTCCAAATCTTGGTCGATCCTGAGCAGCTTTGTTTCCAGATCTTGAACCTTTCTCTCCTTCAGGGTCAGCTGACTTTGCGCCACCTTGATTTCGTCTTGGAGTGCAATCTCCTTCTCGGCCTGCTCCGCTTGCTTCTGAGTGACCTCGGCGAGTGAGTCTTCAAGCTCGGCAATCTTTGCATTCAGACGGCCCTTCTCTTCCTCCAGCTTAGCGATGAGGGTGGCGGCTTGCTCAAGTTGTGAGCGATAAGTCTCGACCTCTCGCTCGGCACGGTTCTTGGCCTCCAACAAGTCGTCCAGCTCGTCCTCTAGTCTTTCTTGGTCTTCGATGGCACCTGCAAGCTTCTCCTCAAGCTCAGCTTCTCGGAGCTGGAGGCGCTTGAAGATCTCTTCCTTGTCCAAAGCAAGTGCTCGTTCGCTCTCAAGCGTCTGCTGAATACGCATCATTTCAGCATGGCAGTTGCGACGTTCCTCCTCGAGCTTCTGGCGGTTCTCCGATTCGAGCTGCATCTTCTCATTGAGCTCTTTGATCATGGCATCTCGCTTCTTGACCTCGGTTGCTGTGCGAGTGGAACCGAGCAGAGGCTTCATCTTCACAATCAGCTGCCACCAGGGGTTGTCTGCCAGATCCAGGTACACATGGAAGTTTCTCTGAATAATCCTGGTGGCCTCGGTCCGGAAGAGTCGCTTGTAGGCTGCGCGTCGCTTGATGAATCCTCTCGCAACGGACTGAAATCTGGCCATGATCTCGGTAATGAGAGCGTCTCTTTGTTCTTCGAGTTCAGCGAGCACGCCCGCTCTGAAGAAGACCTTGGTAAGACCAACCCGGTACAGGGCCCGGTCGAGCCCAAGCTTTTCAAGCATATGGGCAGCGACCGCTTGTCCCTCAAGGTATCCCCTGGGAAGATCTTGGCAGAGCACCTCGTATCGTTGTCTGAACTCTGCAAAAGGAAGTCGGTTGGGGAAGCCTGTCCGAGCAATTCTGATTCCTTCCAGGACACCATTGCAGCGCAGCTGGTCGAGAACAAGCAGGTTGTTGAACTGTTTCGGTTTCTTTTTGTGGTTGGGAAGAATGCAACGGACGAAATGGGGATGCGTCGAGTTGAGCTCTGACATCAGACTGTGAAGATGCTCTTTGTGCTTCTGGGCGACTGTTCGGAAAAGCCCCTTTTTGACGCGACTTCTCCCAGTACCATGGTCATCCTCTGACTCAGCACAGTCGGCAAAGAGGGCCGCGATGTGCTTGTTTGTCGAGGCGGCGAGAAGGCGTGTGACATTATCATTCAAGGGGTCCTTGTTCTTCTCCAGCCACCCCTCGGTGGAATACTCGACCTCGGCGGCGTAGTGCGTAAGAATGAAGCCTTGTCCAAGACGGGACGGCCGGTATTTGGCAGACTTCTTGTCCCATAACGAGTTGAGTTTCTCGGTGAAGGACTTGTCTGTGGCCTTGGGCATAACACAGTCTTCGTCCAGGCAAGAGAAGACACCGATAGGGTTTGAGAGTTCAATCAAGTCGATGGTGGGTTGGAGATCGCGCCCAAAGTCAATGAACTTCCACTCGATCTGCTCTCGGGCATATTCCTCCTGCTCCAGGACAAACATGTGGTGGTTGAAGAACTGCTGAAGCCTCTCGTTGGTGTAGTTGATGCACAACTGTTCGAAGCTGTTCTGTTCGAAAATCTCAAATCCAGCGATATCAAGAACTCCGATAAAGTGCGAATCATCGAGACCCATACCATTCCGGTCAAGTTGACGGTTGATTCGGGTGACAAGGTCGCCAAATCCTCGTTCGTATATGCCCTTTGACAAGGCATCTAGACCTAGCCGAACCTGCTCAGGAGTCTGGACCTTTTCAACCCATTCACGACCAGCCTTGACCTTGGGATGGAGCAGGCCCTGAAGGAATGGTTCTAAGGGTACACCGAGCAGCTTGCAAACCTTGGCAGCCTGGACCTTTGCGTCTGGAGCGAGGCGGGCCTGATCTGCAGCTCGACTCTCCTTGACGACGTTGATGTTGCCCAGATGCAGGACAGCTGCCACAGTCCTCAAGATTGATGCCTGATCCTCATTGGTGAATCCCATGACGTCAAAGGCCTCCATGAGTGACTCCCACTCCTCGCGATCTGACACTCCCACAATGGTGTCATGCCCGTCTCGCGTGTAGTTGAAATCCTCAACGCCAAGCCCGTCAAGCATGAACTCTCGCTTGGTGCTGTGAGTGGCGCCTTTCAGAAGCTGGTAGAAAACATGATAGTTTCGCTCGTGAGGGTTGATGTGGACGACTCTGGACTTCTCCAGAAGATACCAGTTGATGAAGGCTCCGCAAATGGCGCCATTCCGGGTGAATTCAATGCGAATAAACTTGCCGAAACGTGAAGAGTTGTTGTTGCGCACAGTTTGGGCATTGCCGAAGGCCTCAAGAATTGGGTTGGCTCGCAGGATTTGCTGAGAAAGGTTCGAGTGCTGCCCCTTATTCTTCAGGGCCGAGTCTGACTGAGCAACGGCGGCGAGGTACTGGATGACCTTTTTTGTATTTTCGGTCTTGCCAGCACCAGACTCTCCCGTCACCAAGATGCTCTGGTTCTTGCCCTCCTCAACGAGGTTCCGGAAGGCCTCATCAGCCATGGCGAAGATGTGAGGCTTGGTATCCTCCCGGCTTCGTCCCCGGTACATGTTGATGTAGTCGTTGTTGTAAATAGGTAGCGGCGCATACGGATTGACCGTGACAAGGAAAAGTCCCGAATATGTATATATCAGATCGGCCTGATATCTCATGTGTAGGTTGTGGACAACGGATGCCTCGTTCAGGTGTGTCAATTCGGCCATATCGTTTGCTTTATCGAACTTGGCGGGGTTCACTTTGTCGACGCTCTCGGCATCGACCTCTCGTTGCTGAACACCAGTTAGCAGATGCGGCTGGCTGCCAGCTAGGATGTGCTTACAGTTCCATCGTCGCATTGTACAAGCAGCTGGTTTCCCTCCAGTTCCTCCACAATCCACCCGCGGACGAAAGCCGCCTGTGGATCCTTAACCCATACATAGCGTTTTCCAGAGAAGTCGTTTTCACCTTCAATACCTTTGACTGTATCCGAACTCCGCCTCATCTCTTCTGTCTTGATGAACGACGGCGCGAATGTTGTCGACGTCGGTGTTCCGCTCTTGGAGTCACTGCGATGCTGCCGTGATACGGCCCCAGGCAGGCCCTGGGATGCTGATACCGACCCATTCGAGTATGTTCTGTTGTGCGGAGGTGGTGTCGAAAGTCCGGGGATTTGTGAGGGGGAGGAGAAGATGGCAGATTTAGGTCGGATAGCTTGGCTCGCAGCGGGCGAACTGGAAGGAGCTCTCGCAAAGGGATTACTGCGCCGATGCGTAGATCCAGCGCCGTTGAAGGCCATGGTAAAGCGACCGCATCAACAGCACCTGGCGTTGTGGGATCGTAGAATGGTGTGTCGGACTCGACGTGGGTGGTGGATGTACTTGCGCAAGTAAACAAACTTGGCAGGACGGGGAATAAGGGGAGCAAGAAGCTCAATATCTTCGTGTAGAAAGTAAAACAATAAAGGACACTTGCGCTCCGAGTGAATTTACCCCTTCATGAGGAATGTCATCAAGCAATGCAATGCAAGTCTGGGGTTAAAATGCACCTTGGGCTGCGAAGGAACGGGCCAGTCGCACTGATACATGTGGTCGCGTTGCCGGGGCCATTGGAGGTCAAAGTAAACAAAGCTAAATCACGTGAACGACGCAATGCGGAACCGCCGCGCTAACCCTAGCCGGACTAGTCGAGCCGCAGCTCTGAAGAAGCGACTGAATTTCGATCTTGTCGCTTCACCTCTCACAAGATCCCTGTGTCGCGCGTCTCGTGGCGATCAATAATTCTTGTGCTTTTCATCCTCAGCGATGCCAGGCACCCCGAGCCTTACTAACCGCATTAACTGCTTCTCCCTTTAGATTCGACCTTGATAAGTCTAGAGCATTGTCTGGAAGGACGACACCCATTCTCCTGATCCGCCAGGCTCGACACCATCGCAAGCGACTCGCGCACAAGATTAAGTAGCTGTCCTACCAAGGCTCAGTTCTCGCCGCTCCTCTTTTACAAGACGAATTCGTCGGCCCCTTGACTGCGTGGCAACCTAGATGTGCTTGGCTATCAAACCAATACTGGAATCACCAAGAGCTAAAAGCTCTTCCCATCGTAGCCAAGATGAGCTTCTACGGTTCCGGCTATGGGCCTCCCCATGGCTACCAAACATCACAACCCTATGAATACCCTCCAGGTCAAGCGTATGCTGCGCCGCCGTTCCTCACGAGTGCAACCTTGGAAGACCAGCATGCAGCTTATAGCCATGGCACTGTGGAAGCCTACAAGTACAATCACACCGCCATACCTGGATTAGGTATGGGCTTCTCTCACGACACCGCGCCATGGCAATCTGCCTGGCCTCACGGCCCCGTCGAAGCGCAAACCGGACCGAACGACCCATCCCCGATGAAACAGACTACCGCACCTGTTGGACTCGCGACAAAAGACCTTCACGTGGCGCACAATAAGCAACACGGCTCGGGCACCGACGATGATGCGATGGAAGAGGGAGAGGTCAGTGAAGGAGAGTTGGAGGATATCTATGAGCCTGGCGAGGTTGACGTTACCAAAAATGGTGCGCGCGATCCGCAAAGCCTAGGACACAAAGCCCAGGTTGGCTACCACGATACCAGGTCCCAGGTTCCTGCAACTGCGGCCTTGCCAACCAACGCATCCTTCAAGGAAAACGCCTGGAACGGAGACCAGCCCGCTCGAGACCGCTCTGGCTCGTACTCGCCCTATCTCTCACCGCGCGAGATACAGTCGAACGGCCTCGAAAACGGCGCGTCATGCGCTCGTGCGTACCCCCCTGCTGATATTTATTAAACGACGTTCTTTACTGACTTTGCATAGAAACACCACATAGTGATGGGCCCCCTCAAGTTATCGAACTTACGAGCCCAAACCGCCCCCAACATGTCCATGTTCGTGACAGCGAAATGGGGCAGACGCAAACAAGCCAGTCGGACAAAGTGCTGTTCGAGTTCAAGAAGCGGGCCCAAGACGCAATCGTCCGCCTCTGGCCGCTCAATGTGCGATATCAGAACTATGTTGAGGAGGGGGTGGACAAAACAGTTCTCGATCAACTGTTCATGGAACTGGGCCTCGACATCACTACCCATGCCCCAGTTTTGGAAGAAACAAGGGTGCTTGCAGCACCCGAAGCTACGGACACATCGAGCAATGCGCATAATGGAAGCAGCCACTTGATGACAACAAGCAACACCGATGAGAAGTCGGAAAGCACAGATCGAGCCAAGGACAAGTCGGAAGAGCGAAAAGACCGAATAGCACGGCTGCTGGCCGCGAAGGGTTCCAAGTCAACTGCAACAACTGTGGACGACAACAAAACTTCAAAGACTTCTGCGGACGCCTCTGCCACAACTACTATCAGCAAGCCCGAGAAGACTAAATCTCAATCGGAAAAGTCCAAGCTGATACAGCAAAAAATGGAAGCACTCATGAAAGCGCGGGAGGCGAATGCAAAAGCAACGCAGGCCCCCGCCCCTTCTATCCCTGTTCCATCATCCGCTGTGACGCCTGAATTGAGCGAGACACCAAGGGCTGTATCCCCTGATGCAATGAACCTCGACGATCAGCCAGTGGCCGTACCGGACAGGACTGATACAGCCTCGGCGCCCTCAATTCCAGGGCTGTTCTTGTCGTCCAGCGCGCCATCACCTGCCCCTAATCAACGCAAGCGGCCTGTCGCAGCGGACCTCAATGAGCAATCTACAGCTGCCGCGCAGAAACGCCCCTTTGGCCAAGCGCGTGACTCGCAGCCGTTCCTGATTGATGTCAGCGATGACGAAGACGATGCTGAGATGGAGATCGATTCTCCTGAGCTTCGACCCTCCTCGATCCAACGGCCCACGACGCCTGGCTCAAGAACTATTTCCTTCCGTGACCATCCAGCATTGCCCGACAGCGCATCTCACCGCGCGGTTTCTAGCCCCAAGGCAGTGGGAACTCCAACATCCAATGTTAATAGCAAGGTCAATTTGGAGAACATGAACAAAAAGATCGAGGATATGAGACGGAAAATCGCTGAAGCGGAAGCTCGTAAGAAGGCAAAGCAGTCCAACAACGGTTCACCTTCTCTTCCTCAATCCCAAGCTCAATCGAAGGAGGGCAGTGTCGATGCCGCCTCTGAGCCAACCCCTGCTGTGTCGACGCCCGCAGTGTCGACTGAGCTGGGATCGGGTACTGCTATTGGTGAGGGCCGTTCATCCACACCACTTCGTCGCCGCCCGTCTTTGAATGCGCTCGAAACCCTACCCAAAAACAGGGCCCGAGATCAACAAGCGAGACCTGCACTTCGCGCTCGAGTTGCCAGTGAACGCCTGCCCATCTTGGAAGCCCGTAGGAGGGAACAGACTGTTCGGCTGGAGCACTTGCAATCTGAAGTCGTTAGGATCACAAAGGAGATTCAAGATAGCTTGGCTGAAGAGGAGCGGCTGAAACAAGATGCACTGCAGTCTGAATCTGAACCAGCTTCGCGGCCAAGCGAGCCCGAACCAGACGCCATCCAAGGTGAGCCCCCGGATTCGGAACACCAAACGAGAAGACGAAGCGGACTAGAACTTGCGCCTGAACTCGCTTCATCCCGGAGACTAATCTCTCGCTCAGCTGAACTAGTGCCGGACCTGCCTGCTGCGGATGATGCTGTTGTGGAATCTCCGGGACAGAACGACGCGATCCATTCAAGTGACGAGGCCGATCAAGATGCATCAATGGATGAATCCTCAAGCAGTGATATGGCCGAGGCTGCAGAGGCACCTGAAGCAATCCAAGTCGAGTCCGCGACAAAGGAACAGGCTGCCGTCGAGAGCATTGCTGATGAAAATCACCATCCATCTACACCTAACACTCCAAGCTCCGCAAATCACGCACAAGCTCCTCTTGAGGGCACACCCCTTGGAGATGCCCATGGCGATGATGCAAAGCTGGAAGAAGATGTTGCTATGGAAGAGGTGGCGGGTGACAGCAACGATGAGAACGAAGTTGATGAGTCCTCGGATGAGTATGAACCAACAGAGGCAGGCATCGAACTGCCATCTCAGCAGGCCCCTAGCCATCCACAGTCCCCGGCCAGCCAAAGCAATGTGGCCGATGACACGCTCCTAGAAACGACTGATGCTGACATGCAGGGCGCTTCGGTCACATCGCCCATTCCTCACACAATTTCAACAGGCAATGGAGAGTTGGGATCTGATGACATTGGAGAAGTAGACCACTTGATCTCTACCATTCACCACAGAGCTAACGCCAAAGCAGGTCAACGAAACCATGACGACGCAGGGAGTGCCGGAAACTAATGGCCCTCGGTCATCATTCATCCCGTACGAGACACCTCTTCATTACTTCAGGGCGTATCGCTTTCACCCCCAGTTCGAAGAGTCAGTGTCTGGGGGCCTGCGATCCTTGACATACAGCAACAAAATCGACGTGAAAAAGGAAGTATGCCCTGATCAACTCACCGAAGGGAGCTGCCCAAGAGGCAACGAGTGTCCATTCCAGCACTTTGAAGAGATGCAAGCCCCGGGTACGTGTCACTTTGGCTTACCATGGGAGAAACCACAAGCCGAGGCGAATGCCAGCGGAGGGAACGCTAACGTGCCAAACGGCAACAGATGACCAGATCCTCCTTCAGCTCGGTGCCTATGGTAACTACGAGGGGGAGCAGAAGCAGGATTACGTTGCAGGACTTCGCGAACTGCTCACGGACTTCCGCAACCGAAAGGTGAAGGACTTCCAAACAATCAGTCAAGGCATCATCGAATACCGCGCCAAATTCCATGGCGACAAGTCGAAGGTCCTTCCTCTAGGTGGTGTCACCTTATAAGGGCGTTCGTGAGAGTATCCATTCCCATGCAGACAACCCCTTTCCAACTCGTAATCCCGCCTCTGGCCTTGATGATGCCATTCCGCCAGCCACCATTGCACTCTTGGTGACCTAGCGGTGATGGGCCATCCCTCAATTGCCACGCTTCTATGGTTGCGCCAACTTTCGCCTCTCGTTTTCTTCTTTACCGCTGCCGGCCTTGGCGCGTACACGATACCCTCTTGTCTTGTTCCTTTCTCGGCGATATCTATTTTTATCTATTGCAGTAGACTGGCGGCGTTGAGAAGTGGTGACGAACTGGAAGAGCATGAGGAACAAGGTGGCAAAAATGAGCTCGAGCGTCTCGAGATAGATTGAGGGGACACACTGGAGAACCTTAAAGTTCTCGTGTCATCTGGCTGTAGGAGGTGCTAGGTAGTGATATTCATGAGTAAAAGCCATCTATTTCATGTTGAATATGTGTCCAGGCCATACCCTTGTGCATGCAACTTGTGATCAACAACAGATGAGGTCGATTGAGTGGATGTTGAGATCATGTCCAATGTGACGTTAGGGGAGAGCAATGCGCCGCACAATTGAGCAGCATCATCGGTAATGCTTCAAGGTCCCATAACTTATGTCTTTCCTCTTAATTGGGTTGGCTACCTATCTGCTCTCCCTTTCATTTGAGATGAATCATACACTAATCCACTGCCAATGCAGGAGTTCATTTATGACATGGAGTAGGTACTTGACATTTAATGATCGACGTTGGTTGTTGAAGGGAGTAGATATTTGGCATGATCACAATGACAACCTATAGGTACTTTTCTAATTTTTATGATACGGCAATGTTTGTAAACAAAATAAAAAAAAAAAACCTTTAATTAATACGGACTCTACGGAGTCCTATCATAAAGGTCAATTAAGTCCAGAAGGAGGTCCATCAGAGCTCTCCTCTACCCCAGATAATTGCATCATAAGAGGAGCAATTGCCTTATGTTGACGGGAGGCTCATCAGCAATCGGCTTGCCGTTAGCAACTTGGCCAATAGGTTTCATGCCCTAAGTCTAACGCTGGTTGGCAATTAGCCACGCCACCTCGAGACCTCGAGCTGAAGATCAGCTCATCCGGGTTGGTTGTCTCTTCCTCTGAATGAGGCTCAAGGTGCTCCAGGCGCATCGAGGGGAGCTCAGGGAGCTGCTCAGGCGATTTGTGCCCCACACTCGAATTCGCCCCAGGGCATCCACCCGCCACAAACCCCCTGAACTTTGACCCCACACTTCCATGCCAAGGTGGCCTTTTAGCGGCCAACTCGGCCTTGGGGCCACCTTTCCACAAGGCACACGACCCATTCATGGGTAGTTAACTTCAACTCCACACGGGATGCTTGAATGAAGCTCCTCCTTGCTCCTTCTTATCCTCGAATCGTCCTTGTTTGAGCAGCTCTCAAGTTTCTCAGCAAGGCTTCATCCTTTGAAAGTCATCCCCCTTCTACTCTAGGTAAGTAGAATCATGTTGATTTCTAATTGACACTCTTCACGTGCCCCTCTTTCCCCTCCAATGTGTCCGCCCAATGTGGCGGTGTCAAGTGGCAGCTCTGGTGGAAGATCAGGAGCTTGGAGCTCAACTGGCGGCGAGTTTATTGTTCCATCAACGAGTGCGTCCAAGCATTGCGCCCAATTCGCAGCTAATAGGCACTTTCTTGGTGGCACGATAAGCCCTTGGTGCTGCGCTTGTTGCCCTCAAGCTCCCGTTTCCCGTCTCCTTCTGCGCCTGGCCGCAGCTATTAGCCGATGGTTCGCATGATTCGACTAACACAAGCCTTTTGTTATTAGGTCTTCCCGCTCTGTCTCGTGTTACACCCATCATGTCCAAATCGTTTGTTGGCAACGTCAAGAGCGTTCTCAGTGGCGACACTTTGATCCTGACTAGCCCCAACAATCCCAATGCTGAGCGAACCTTCTCCCTCGCCTACGTTACCGCTCCCCATCTGAGGCGTGAAGGCGATGAGCCTTTCGCCTTCCAGTCTCGAGAGTACCTCCGCAACCTCGTCGTCGGCAAGCCTGTCAAGTGTTCCGTCCTCTACACCATTCCTACCTCGGGCCGCGACTTTGGTACTGCTGAGCTCCAGGATGGCACCCAGCTCCCCGATGAGCTGGTCAAGGCTGGTTGGCTGAAGGTTCGCGAGGATGCTGGCCGGAAGGAAGAGTCGGACGACGTTCTCGACCGACTCGAAACCCTACGCCAGCTCGAGAACAAGGCCAAGGCTGAGGACAAGGGTCTCCACGTGGGTGTGGGCGGCATCATCGAGGTGCAAAACGACCTGGGCGGCCCCGATTTCATGAAGGAATGGAAGGGCAAGACTGTGGACGGTATCGTCGAGCGAGTTCTCAGCGGTGACCGACTTCTGGTACGACTCCTTCTCTCAGAGAAGAAGCATGTTCAGCCCATGACTCTGCTTGCTGGTGTCCGAACCCCCTCGACTGAGCGAACACTGCCCTCGACTGGCACCACCCAGCCTGCCGAGGAATACGGAAATGAGGCCAGGGCTTTCGTCGAAACAAGACTCCTCCAACGTAAGGTCAAGGTTGAGATTGTCGGCGCTAGCCCTCAAGGCCAGCTTGTAGCCACCGTCCTCCACCCCCGAGGCAACATTGCCGAGTTCCTGCTCCAGGAGGGCCTCGCTCGTTGCAATGATTTCCACTCCACAATGCTCGGTGAGAAGATGGCTGCTCTCCGCGCCGCAGAGAAGCAGGCCCAATCCAAGAAGATCCGACTCCACAAGCACCACGTTGCCAAGGCTGAGGGTGGCAACCAGGACATGATTGTGTCCAAGATTATCGGCGCAGACACCATTATTGTCAGAAACAAGGCTGGCACCACAGAGAAGAGAATCAACATCAGCAGCGTCCGAGGACCTCGAACTACAGAACCCTCCGAAAGCCCCTTCCGAGAAGAGGCCAAGGAGTTCCTTCGCCAGAAGCTTATAGGAAAGCACGTGCGAATTAGCATCGATGGTACCAAGCCTGCGTCTGAGGGCTTCGATGCTCGAGAGGTCGCCACTGTTACTGAGAAGAACACAAACATCAACCTCCTCTTGGTCGAGAACGGATGGGCATCCGTCATCCGACACCGAAAGGATGATACCGACCGAGCCCCCAACTATGACGAGCTGCTTGCTGCTCAGGAGAAGGCCAAGGAGGAGAAGAAGGGCATGTGGTCTGGCAAGCCCCAGAAGGCTAAGCAGTACTTTGATCTCTCTGAAAACGCACAGAAGGCCAAGATTATGCTGGCAACTCTGCAGCGACAGAAGAAGGTCCCCGCCATTGTCGATTTCTGCAAGGCAGGCTCCCGATTCACCATCCTGATCCCTCGCGAGAACGTCAAGCTCACCATGGTCCTGGGCGGCATCCGCGCCCCTCGAGCTCCCCGAGCCGACGGTGAGGGTGGCGAGCCCTTCGGAAAGGAATCACTTGAGCTTGCCAACCGCCGCTGCAACCAGCGCGACTGCGAGGTTGACATTCACGACATGGACAAGGTCGGTGGTTTCATCGGTGAATTGTACATCAACCGAGAGAACTTTGCCAAGGTGTTGGTGGAAGAAGGTCTGGCCTCTGTCCATGCCTACTCTGCTGAAAAGTCAGGCAACGCTGCTGAGTTGTTTACTGCCGAGAAGAAGGCGAAGGAGGCCCGACTTGGTCTGTGGCACGACTGGGACCCTTCCCAAGACGAGGAGTATGAAGAGGAAGAGGCTGTCGATGCTGCCCCCGAGGCTGAAGTGTCGATTGACAAGAAGCCTACCGATTACCGCGATGTTGTTATTACCAACATTGACGCTAATGGTAAGATCAAGATCCAGGAGATTGGCAAGGGTACGGCCGCCCTGGAGAGTCTCACGAGTGAATTCCGAAAGTTCCACCTCGACTCCAAGAACAACAACCCTCTCAAGGACGCACCCAAGACTGGCGAGTATGTGTCTGCCAAGTTCTCCGCCGACGGTCAGTGGTACCGAGCTCGTGTGAGGGCAAACGACCGCACCGCCAAGAAGTCTGAGGTCGTCTACATCGACTACGGCAACAGCGAGAAGATCCCCTGGAACAACCTGCGCACCCTGGATCAGTCCAAGTTCGGCCCGCAGAAGCTCAAGGCTCAGGCCGTTGATGCTTCCCTGTCATTTGTGCAGCTCCCCACCGGCGCCGACTACTTTGAGGATGCTATCGGCTTCATCTATGAGCTGACTGAGAACAAGCGCCTGGTTGCCAGCTTCGATTTCGTGGACAACAAGGAGAACGTGAGCTACGTGACGCTCTACGATACCGGCTCCTCGGGCGAGCTTCCTGGTCCCAACGACTCGATCAACAAGGAGGTTGTTGCCGGCGGTTACGGCATGGTTCCCAAGAAGCTCAAGGCCTGGGAGCGCAGCAAGGCATTTGAGCCTACTCTGAAGCACCTTAAGGAGGTTGAGAGCCAGGCCAAGCAGGAGCGACAGGGCATGTGGGAGTATGGTGATATCACTGAGGATTAAGGCGAGCGCGGACTGGTTGAGATTGACGCGTCAACGAACTTGGTTATGAAGGGCGAGCTTTTGAAAATAGGCGAAACAAAAATGCATGTAATGGTGTCTCGGCGTGGCCTTGGAATTACGGGTGCGGTTTAGATGAGGCATACTGTAAAAACAAAGAAAAAAGTCGCACCAAAACACATCGGATGACTGATGTATCATTTTCCTTAAAGATGACTGGCACAGATAGTTCTCATCCAGAGGCGGTTGCGCGCCAAGCAGAGGATGGCTTGGATAATGGCTGACCAAACATGTTGAGTGTGTCAGTCAACATTAATCATCAACACTCGCAATTGATTCCCTGCCAAACAAAAGCTAGGTTAGCTATTCGCACAGACGTGGAAAAGCATGCGGTCGGAAATATGGACCCGGAGACACAGGTCCAGGCGGCCGACGACGATGATGGGAGGCATCCATGATTATGATTCCCGCGAGCTAGGTGGTCAGAACTCCGAGATGGATGGCGACGATGGCGGCCCGTTTGGTGGCATGTCTCTGGTGACGGTGGTGTTCTTCCTAGGTACGCGTGGTCCGGTTTTTGGACCTCCGGGGGCATCTATGCGGCAGCTCCGGAAACGTCGGAGTTCTCCCCGCCGAGCAGACGCCGGCCATATCGGCCACCAAGTGTCGGGATTCGGTGCCACGTGCCGTGGGGAGAGATTTCATGGGTGTCTCTGGAATCAGGAATGATGCTGATCGGAGCTGCCGTATGGGTGGCCAGACTGCCAGAATGGACGGATGCGGCCCTCTGAAATATCTACCATGTTGGACCAGTCTTCTCGCCGGGGGTTAATCAAATGCGCCGCGCCGCGCCGCGCCGAAACCCCCAGGAAGCCCAGGCAAGATCTCAGGAATGGGGGAGCGGCTAAATGTGGCAGCCTGACGCTCAAGGTGAGCACCTCCACAGGCTAATATCACACATTTGCTCTCTCAGTATCCACGGATTTCCAAGTCCACGAGCTAACGGCATGATGGAGGGGCTCCGAGGGGCTCCGCGGGGCATCATGTTGAGGTGTGCAAGTGGGGTCCGTTGTCGGGGGCTCTCTCGGTGGACATGGCGACGTGAGGAATGACGGGCCTATCGAAGCGACTGGACTCGGCCCAACGCAGAAGCTGGCAGCGGGGTGGGGGTTTCTTGTCGAGTGGCCTCGCATCGAGGCTCGAGGGTCTGTCTGCTTGGCTTGGACCTCTGGTGGGTTGTTTTTCTGATTCTGGCGGTGGGGGTGAGCGGCGGTAGCAGTTACCAAGACCAGCCAGCGTGTCATTTCTCTCTCTTCGTCCAAAGCTGCGACACATCGTGAGAAGGTGAATGGCCTATGAGAGAATTAGTTTAGCGGGCGGGCAGAGAAAGAATCCAATTGCTGCGGCAGGCTGAAAAGATTGCAGAATCGTCGGTCAATGCACTCGCTGGTCAGCGTCTCTACACCAGCTCTGCTTGCTTGCTGCTGGTGCGGCTGTAGCATTGACGTCCAGGGTGGAAAAAATAACACGGGAACAGCCCGCTAACATCGGAAGCATCACCGTACTTGAAACCAGCTCCTAGCAGGCCAAAATGGGGGCAAAGAGGGCTTTAAAGTATACCAAAGAAAACCTCAGAGTCTGCTTTACGACCCTGCACATTTATATCAAAGAATTGGCCTACAAGTATTGCTTCAGAAGCGTTTCAAGAGCTCCCTCGCTGTTTCGGCCTTTTCTTTCCACGACCAGCCATGAGGGCGGCCGCGGCGGATGCGGGTACGGGATGAGGTGAGGTGAAGGTATGACTTAATCGGGAGCCCCGCTCCGACCGGGATGCCGTACCTTCCATGGGCCATGGGCGCATGGTGCAGCGCAGCGAACGAGGGGGAGGGGCGACGGAGGCGAGGGAGAGACAGCAAAGAAGGCGCGAGTCGTCGCATGTACGTCAGGTACCTTCCCAACTTTTGGTGGGAATCCCCAATCTTTTTCTTCCCCTTGACTCCCTCTTCTTCCCTCTTCTTCCTTCTTTCTCGTCTTCATCCTCTTCTCGTCCTTTGTGTGATCAATCTTGAATCAATCACAAAACAACAACAGCAATCATGTCTACCGCTCTCGATCAGCTCAAGGCCACCGGCACTGTACGTCACCCCACCACTGCCCCTCCAGGTCGTCTAGTATCGCGACGAGAAATGTGTCGAGATCCGGATAGCTCGAGTTTTGAAGCAGCTTGAGAAAGATGATGGAAGCTATCGTTATTCTGAAGCTCCAGCTATTGGATCTCATACTGCTACCTCGTTACTCACACAATCACCTTGTTGGACTCTCTGCTGACCGCTTGCTTGTTTTCCACCTCAACAGACCGTTGTGTCCGACTCTGGTAATTACCGCATCTCCCCAGCTAGTTATGTCTCAATGCTAACTCATTTTCCATAGGTGACTTTGCCTGTTAGTGTGCCCCTCCTAGAAACCTCGTTTTCGCGAGCTCCCAATTCCCACCATCACGCCGAGTCGCCATCTTCTCACCTCCTCAACAACCCCCACCATAGTCATGATATGATATGATAGATCGAACAAGAAACTAACCGTTCTCGATAGCCATTGGCAAGTACAAGCCTCAGGATGCTACCACCAACCCCTCCCTCATCCTCGCTGCCTCCAAGAAGGCCGAGTACGCCAAGCTGATCGATGTCGCCATCGACTACGCTAAGCAGAAGGGTGGCTCTGTCGACCAGCAGGTTGACGATGCCCTCGACCGCCTCCTCGTTGAGTTCGGCAAGGAGATTCTCAAGATCATTCCCGGCAAGGTCTCCACTGAGGTCGATGCCCGTTACTCTTTCGATACCCAGGCCTCCGTCAACAAGGCCCTTCACCTTATTGAGGTAAGCTCTGCCTGGTCTTGAAGTAAATTCGGTCTTATGATCGTGCTCACACTTTTCCATAGCTCTACGGTGAGCAGGGCATCTCCAAGGACCGTGTCCTGATCAAGATTGCCGCTACCTGGGAGGGTATCAAGGCCGCTGAGATTCTTCAGCGCGACCACGGCATCAACTGCAACCTTACCCTCATGTTCTCGCTCGTCCAGGCCATTGGTGCTGCCGAGGCCAACGCCTACCTCATCTCTCCCTTCGTCGGTCGCATCCTTGACTGGTTCAAGGCTCACACCAAGAAGGATTACGCTAAGGAGGAGGACCCCGGTGTCGCCTCTGTCAAGGCCATCTTCAACTACTACAAGAAGTTCGGCTACAACACCATTGTCATGGGTGCCTCTTTCCGAAACACTGGCGAGATCACCGAGCTTGCTGGCTGTGACTACCTGACCATCTCCGTAAGTATCACATTTAGCGCACAGATCCAAACCTTGAGTATGAAATGTATGTGTTACTAACTTGCTGATTTACAGCCCAACCTGCTCGAAGAGCTCCTCAACTCCGAGGAGGCCGTCCCCAAGAAGCTCAACGCTGAGGAGGCCGCTGCTCTGGACCTCGAGAAGAAGACCTACATCAACGATGAGGCCCTCTTCCGCTTCGACTTTAACGAGGACCAGATGGCCGTCGAGAAGCTCCGTGAGGGTATCAGCAAGTTCGCTGCTGACGCCGTTACCCTCAAGGGTATCCTCAAGGAGAAGCTCGCCTAAGCTAGCTACCACGCATAATGAGTACAAAGAAATTGAAGGAAGAAAAAAGTTAATAGGGCAAGGTTGCTTTGGGAGGTATCGTGGAATTGAGGCTGGCTGCGCGCAATTGGCTTGAATTGGTTCGCGATATTCACCTGTAAGCTATCGTTGATGATACCACGAACATATCACACTCTACCCATCCATTCAGGTGGTTTTGGAGACAGGCCGCGGCTTGGGAGGATCATTAAGAGAAGGTCGGCAGGCACAGATAGGATTTGCATAGGAAATCAAGACGACATGTCAGGCCCATGAGCAATGAACCCCTCGGTGAGATAATTAGGACCCAAGCTGGGATTTAACTACAGTACAACAAACTCCATGTTTAGATGCTTTGGTATAAACACCGCCGTTCTTAATCCGACCGACAAGACCTGTGAACGCCACCCACCCATCGAAAGACACGCTTGGCCTGCCAAACCCAACACCTGTTCCATCTTGATGCTGCCCAGAGAGTGGTCATGATGACATCGATAAATAGCGTGAAAGCACAGGTGCCCGACTAGAACCAGCCCTTCTTGCACTCGACTTGGAAGGTCAGAGGCTTCCAGCCGCCATCCTCGGTGCCTTGGATAACGAGGGCAGTAAGAGCATTGCCCTTGACGCAGCCCGAGTCGAGGCCAAAGGTGTATGTGTCTTCTTTATAACCCATCTTGGCGTCATGGCCGTATATGATAGTACGACGCTCGATGGCAGGGAGCTTCTTCTGCTCGCTGTTCCACAGGTTGGACCATTGCTCGCCCCCACGGTCATTGACGGGGATCCATACATCGCGGTCGGTGCTAAGAAGCTCGAGTGCGGGATCGCCGGCCGATGCTGCGGCGGCGGCGGCGGCGGGATCGGGCTGCGCACGGGGAACGAGGACGGAAGCCTCTTGGCCCTCTTCGTCAGAGGAGGATTCGTCCCGCTTGGGCAATTTTTCTGCAAGCTTCTTCAGATCCTCTTCCTTCTGCTTCTCCAACTCCTGCTGCTTCTCGAGCTCCTGCTTTTTCTTCTTCTCTTCCTGCTTGCGCTTCTTTTCAATCTCTTTAATGCGGAACTCGGCGCGGGGGAAGCGCAGAGTGCGCATGTTCATGACGGCCCAGGGATCCTGCTGATGGACGGGGACACCGGGGACCAGGCCGGCGTGAACGATGAAGAGGGACATGGGCTCGGCGGATAGTATGACGGGAAGGTTCCTTAGCCAATTCATTTGCGCTTCGTTCAGGCTTCGTGCCGTCTTGAGATCTTCCTCCTCGCCGCGTCTCTTTGTTTCTGCTTCCGAGTCAAGATATGCCTGGACACCCTGCTGAGCGTTGAGGGCCGACCAGGCAAGGATCACACGATCTTCGTGGTTTCCGCGGACGGCGCTGGCCTTGAGCTCCATGAGTCGGTTGATCAGCTCGGGGGTCTTGGGGCCCTTGTTGACCATGTCGCCCACAGCGACGATGTGATCGCGCTTGGGATCAAAGGTGATCTTCTTGAGCAGCTTCTCGAAGGGGTCGAGCATGCCATGTATATCACCGATAACAACCAATCGGCGGCCGTTGGCCGTTGTTGGAATGTATTCGCTCGGGAGGTTCCTAACAAGGTCGATGCCGTCGTAGGCGGGTCGGTTGTACGTGCCGTAAGACATGGGGTTATCGGCTCTCGATATCTCAACCTTGGGCTGGTCATAGTCGGCCGAGTCGTCGTGGGGCATGGTGAGTGCAACGAGGCGCGAGCAGCAGTAAAAGACACTGAAGACGAAGAATGCGGTGGAGAGTAGGACGAGCAACCTCCGCTGCCGTGCCGTGATCATTATGGCCATGGCTGCAGGGGGAGGGGCGAATGACGGCGGGAGGGTTGGTCACAAGGGAGGGCGGCGAGCTTAGGGGGGCGATTCGCGGTTGATGAAGCTATGACGACAACGACGACGACGAGGATGATGGTGACGCGAACTGCGGAGGACGCATTACCGGATCTGGCGGATGGACGAGGGATTCATGGATCAGACAATGAATCAAGGGGAAAGATGAGCAAGAGGAATGGAAGTGAAGGAAGAATAGGAGGCCGGAATAGGAGGATAGGAGAGTTTACACCCACCGATCGATCCAAGTCTCAGGCCGGGCGGGAGTGGTGAGACGGGAAGAGACGATGGATGCAATGGTAGGATGATAAGAGCAACGGCAGCGGCAAGACAAGAGACAAGATAGGGAAGCAAGCAGGCGACAAGACAAGGGAAAACGGCCACTAAGATAAACCCGACATCCATCCCCAACCACCACCACCAACTCCTCACTAAACACCGGGATATGGGCGAAGCCAAGCCTCTTGGGACCGCAAGATGAGGTTTTTCACAGGTCGTCACTGGGCCTCGCCAAGGAAGGAACAAGCACAGGGGCTTACGCACTTGGACTCGGGGGGTGTGTAGGACAAAGGGCACAAGGGCAATTTCCAAAGTCGGGCGCGCGCGTGGGGTTTGGTCGGCTTTGATTAGCTCTCTTCAATCTCATGGATTTGCGGGTTGTGGGGGACGGCTCGGGAGCATAATTAAGTTACAGTGTCGGGCGAGGCGTTTTGAGGATCGACCTTGTTTAGACCGGATATGAAAAGCCCTATGAGAGACAGACTCGTCATGGCGGCATCCGTAAGCTTTGGAGGAAGGGATTTGTCTTACAATTGTGCTGTGTTGCCAGATCCAACCTCCTTAATTGGGCCATGTGTGATAATGACTACATAATAATGAACAATCCCAGAGATTCGAGATGCAAGATACAAATATTGTACAACATGTGAGGAGGAGGGGAGTAGGTAGGGACGGTTTGTGTCCGTCCATCCGTGACGGTGAGCCGCAGATTAATATGTGCCTGCGTGCGGATGCTCCGGAGACGCCGGGTCGGGTCTTGTGTGAGGAGGCTGTTTCCAAGCCCCAATTCTCAATGCACCGCTCTCCAGGTCAACAGTAGAGGGTCGTCCATCTCCGGAAGTCCCTTTGTGATCATCATCACTATCGAAATCCTCACTCAATTGCCCCCGCCGGCTCAGTATCAGGGTCAAGGTATCTCTCCGCCTCTCTTACTTCTTCTGCTGCTGTTGTTGCCGCTGCTGCTCCTGCTCAGCCTTGTACTTTTCGTTCTCAATCTCCCGCCAATCCTTGGGGATAGGCTCGTTGCCATCCGTCTCCTTGACGCCGCCCGCAAAGGCGGGACGTCCGGCGTACAACTGATATCCCTTGCCCTCCTCAGCCTGCTCCATGGTGCGATAGGCGACGGGCATGTTACCACGAAACCGTTTGCGCATGTCGACCATGCCACGTTTGCACTCGCCAAAGCCCTTCTTGAGCTGGCGGCACTTGAGGGGGAGGGTGTCGACGAGGGGCTCGCGGAGGCAGTCGGCGGCGCTGTTGCGTTGGACCATGACGCAGTCTGATTCCTGGAGGCACTGCGCGAGGGCCTCGCCTGACATTGACTGTTAGATCGAGCGGCTGGGAGGTCGAGGTGACGGCTTACGCAGTTCTTTGCACGAGCTGGGCATCTTGGGCTGGTAGTTTTTCGGTCAATGGCAGCTCAGGTGATGGACGAGACTGGATCAAAACGGCTTCGAGACTTGCACCAAAAGGGTTCGTTTTGCGGTCGGCCTGTGATTGGTTGGCTCATCGAGACGAATTGAGGCTCCCATTGTGGCGTTGCGGGCATGAGCCACACTTGCTTTGCATCTTACCGCTGTTTAAGCTTAACAGCACGACAAGACTAAGACATGATGGGCTTCAATATTCATGGTCAAGGTAAGTGAAGCTCTACTATTATCATCATGTGTTTCTCTGTTCTCTTGCCCTTGATTGTTCCACGTTTTTGTTGTTCTCTCCTCTCAAACCCAATCGTTATCGGGGTTGTCCACGTTCCACGCAAGGGGCGGGTACTTTAGCGCTGCATCCACTGAAAGTTAGCACCCAATCCACTGTACTCGACCCTGACATTTGCATGTGCTAGACACCCATGTTCAAGGTTCTCAACGCGATAGGAGCCATGAATGAATGTCTCACTGATGATGAAAGATGAAGGCATGAATGGAATGGTCAAGGACAGCAGACACTCCTACCTATATGGCCCCTTTTAAAGGCCTCATCTCAACTCTTTTCCATGGATCTCGTCTTCGCTCTTCGGTGCTGCAAAGGGAATGGCCCGTCCTGTCCACTTGGTCCCAATCTCGCCTAAAGTCGCTGAGGTCATGATTCGTTGTCATCCTCTCGCAGCACCAGCGCCAGCACCAGCGCCAGCGCAGAACGTCAGTGCTCAACGTCAACGTCGGGCTCCCCAATTGCATGTGACATCACCTCCAACTGCTGCCAAAGCCAAACGGCGTCCTTCTCATTCTCATCCTGGTCCCTCTCGCAACACAGAATCGAGGGTTGAGATCCTATCGCGGCGGCTCTGGTCTCATCTGAGAGATCTTGTCGCCATGGCTATTCCGTTCATCGGGAGGCTGCGTCCGTGAGTCGCCCCCTGTCCTGTCCAGTCCAATCTGCTTCCTCTGTCGCTGAGGCGGTCTGCCGCCTCTTCATCTGTGCGCCGGCCTCATTATCATTAACCTTGGGATCCTGTAGGCACGAGTATGTCGCGCTCGTTGGGTCGTTTATCCTCGTCGGTCTCGAGGCTTTCATTCGAGTCTTGACCCTGGCTTTGCGTAAGTCGCGATGCGCGCCTCCTGAGCGGTGTGTGGGCTTTGTTGACACTGATATTCCCAGCTCCTTTCCTCGTTTCATTCTTCTATCGAGCTTCAAGGCGGTTATTTAACAAATTTTCTCCCCCTGCCAAGAAGAGGGCGGAGAACAGGCGAAAATGTTGGTCGACACTATAAATTGCTATCGTGCTCAGGCTGACCCTCAGTAGCCATTTCAACAGCTGTGCGGGACGCAGCTGATTTTGTCGAGTTGTGTCGGATCTGGGGCTACGAAGCTGAAGAGCACATTGCCCAAACCAAAGATGGCTACCTCCTCGGACTTCATCGCCTGGCGTGGAGAAAGGGCGAGGAGGGGCAAAAGGTCAACTCTGGACCGACCAGCCTGCGCAAGAAGGTCATTTACATGCACCATGGTCTTCTCATGAACTCTGAGGTTTGGGTTGCTCTTACGGATGGGCATAGATGCTTGCCTTTTGAACTGGTTGAGAGGGGCTATGATGTCTGGGTAGGTCTCATTTCTTTCATCGTAACTTTCATCTTGACTAACCCTCGTAGCTTGGCAACAATCGAGGAAACAAGTACTCCAAGAAGTCGATTCACCACTCGCCAACATCGCTCAGCTTCTGGGACTTTTCCATCGATGAGTTTGCTTTCCATGACATCCCTGACAGCATTGCATACATCCTCGACACAACGCAGCAGGAGAGTCTGTCTTACATTGGCTTCTCTCAAGGCACGGCACAAGCCTTTGCCACCCTGGCCATCCACCCCAAGCTCAACCAGCAGGTCAACGTCTTTATTGCTCTTGCGCCGGCCATGGCTCCCGCTGGCTTGTCGAATGGAATCGTTGATGCTCTCGTCACAGCTTCTCCCTCAGTTCTCTACCTGCTGTTCGGTCGTAGGTCCATCCTCAGCTCGGCAACCATGTGGGAGACGCTTCTGTACCCACCCATCTTCAGCAAGCTCATCGATATGGGACTTTCCTTCTTGTTCAACTGGCAGACCAAGAATATCTCGGCGAGCCAGAAGTTGGCAGCTTACCCACATCTCTACTCGTTCACGAGCACCAAGAGTGTGGTCCATTGGTTTCAAATCATTCGGAACAAGTGTTTCCAGATGTATGACGACGATGTTCACCAGCCGATGAGTGTCATCACAACCAGCAAGTACTCCAAGGTTGCCAAATACCCGACACGAAACATCAAGACGCCAATTGTTCTGGTGTACGGGGGGAGCGACTCCCTGGTTGACATCAAGGTGATGCTCAAGGAACTACCGCCGCAGACGGTAGCGACCGAGATCCCTCACTACGAGCATCTCGACTTCTTATGGGCCCGGGACGTTGACATTCAAGTCTTTCAACATGTGTTTGATGCCCTCGACAGCTTCACGGATGCCGAGCATTCTAAAGAAGAGTACGACAAATACTACATCAGCAGGCAAGAGAGCCTCCTTGGCTCAGGATACGCGTTTGGATACTCATACCGAGGAAGCGAGAGCGAATCATCAACACTGACGCCTAGCGTTGAAAGCCAGAGCAACGGTGTTCCCCTGGCTCCGCACCGTGCACGAGAGCATTCGACTGGGATTCCATCACCGGTGAACACGACACGTGCAAGGGTCAGTCTCGCTGCGGGCACCATCGTGGACGGTCGGCCAGTGACCCCAGACGCACCTGCTGGAGGTCGGCTCTCAAGAGGAGACTCGCCCGACGAAGGTCATGAATCGCCAACGACAGCGAGGATCAAGGCCAGTGCCAAACGCAGAGGGAGCAATGGAAGCAACATTAGCCTCGACAGCATGCGTTCCGGCCGAGGAATCAGCGTGGGGGCGAGCAAAGCGGCTGGAGGTGTCGTGACCAAGAGCGGCGTCAGCGGAACGCCAGCAGACGATAGTAGAAGCGGAACCCCGGACAAGAAGAAGAAGAGTAAGTAAACTATGAACGGGGTGTGACTGGAAAAGGGCGTTGGGTCGAGTGGAGTTTGAACTGCTGGCAGGTTACATTTATATCAGATGGTTAATTCGTGGGACTAGATCTAACGTCGAACATTTTCTATGTAATGCAGCAACAAAGATATCGTTCAAAAGGGTCGAGCAGAGTGTTTGATAAGAAGTGCGAGTGATGGAGTGGTTGATGTCAGCCTGGCGTTCTTGGCACATTTGACCCTGGCATCCATCTAAACTCGTACGATGGCGATTGAATAAAGTGGGTCTGTGATGACGCGGCAGATGGCTTGAAAGCCGAAGAATATCTAAATGAGATTGTTTATTTTGTATCTTCTTGTCATGCTCAATTTCAGCCTTGGACGTCCTCGTTTGGGGCTGAGAGTTCAGATGAGGCTCCCGTGTTAGACAGCGTTGCAATGGAAATGGCGATCTTGGCAACGGGATAGTCCCGGACAGGGTTCATTGAGGCGGGTTCGCTTATCAATCCAGATTGAGTTTTTTTACGAGCCTCCCTCGATGTTACTATACGCCCAGGTGAATACACGTTCTTTTCATGTGGAGGCTATGTTGGGTTGAAAGTGATGATATCAGAATCTTGAAATCCGCCCAGGCTGATTCTCTTCATATTAAACCTGCACAGCCCCAGAGTCTAGACGCCCTTACTACACGGCAAGGACATGAAACTACAACGTAGTATACGAAAATCACACGAAGCCGCGCACGCTGTTTCGCATTCTTCGGCGAGACGTCCAATCCCATCCCTCGCATCGACCACCCTCTCATGTATAAGGCTGCCCTACTAGCGCCAACAGATGCTGTAAAAGAGGGCGGGTCAATTCCGAGCTGAAAGATGCCCCGGCGGGCCACGGGGACGTGCCGGAGGCTCCAATCCGGCGGTATCTTTATGCCCGAATTCCGGGGCTGAGATGAAGGGAATCCTTTTGAAGTAAGGATCCATTTCCTGAGCTGAGCGAGGGGTTTTTCTTTCTTTTCTGTTATATCCGTGCTGTATTGTAATCGTGTTTCATTCTCTTCTTCTTCTTCTCTTGCCTTTTCAATAACCTTCTTTTCTCTTGGAGTGTTGTTGACTTTGTGTCGTGAGTCAGCCCGATACCACACCCATTAAATGCAGTAAGACGGAGGAACTATTCATCAACTCCGGTTCTACAAGACGAAGCGATACATACATAACTCGACGATAACTCTATCAACCTTGTCCCTTACTTGGCAGACTCACCCAAGGTCTTGGCCTCAACTCTCGGCAAACCGCCCATCATGTCCAACAACGACGTTCCAGACTTGAACAACCAAACATTTGTTGACGATGGTGGTCTCTTTACGTGGTGCTTTGAACATCCCAAGTCGGACATCTGCGATAATGTCTCCAGCTTCTACCAGTATCGTCTCGACCTGGCCCCCAATGCAGCCTTCCTCGCCATCTTTTCCGCCTCCCTGATCGGCTTCATCGTCACTTGGATCGTCACACGCAAGGGAACTGCCTTCAATGTTGCTCTTATCCTTGGTCTCATCTGTGAGATTCTCGGATACATTGGTCGTATCATGAGCTGGCAGAATCCCTGGAGTGAGAATGGTTTCCTCGTTCAGATCTGCTGCTTGACCATTGGTCCAGCTTTTATGGCTGCTGGAGTTTATCTCTGCCTGCGAAGGATTGTCTCAGCGTTTGGACCTGAGAACTCGAGGCTCCCTCCAGAATATTACACTCGAATTGTAAGTTCATGGTCAAACAGTCACCAGCCTCGAATAACTAACTCCCCCCCAAGTTCATCCCCTGTGACGTCATCTCCCTCGTCCTCCAGGCCCTCGGCGGCGGCATGGCCTCAGTCTCGTCTCACAACCACGAAGACCCCAAGGTGGGCTCCAACATCATGATCGCCGGCCTCGCCTTCCAGGTCATCACCATCTTCGGCTTCATCCTCTGCTCCCTCGACTTTGCCCTCCGCACCATCCGCCGCCAGCGCGCCCTCGGCGAAGCAGCCCTCGACCAGCGCCCAGAGGTCCGCAAGGTACGCAACTCGCGCCGCTTCAAGGCCTTCCTCGGCGCTCTCTCTGTCGCTGCCCTGTGCATCCTATGGAGAAGTGCCTTTCGAGTTGCCGAGTTGTCTGAGGGGTGGGAAGGCCCCGTCATGGGAGATCAGTACATGTTTGTCGGCTTCGAGGGTGTCTTGATCGTTGTTGCCGTGGTTGTTCTCAACGTGTTCCACCCGGCGTTCTGCATGAAGGAGCTTCTGGAGCTGGATGATGGTGGTCTCAAGGGTCTATGGTGTCTACGCAGCCGGAAGAGTAAGACATCCAAGATCGACAGCGTGAGTGACAGTGAGAGTAAGGCTCCCACAGCAGAGGGTGTTGCTGTATAGAAGCTCCTTTCTTTCCTTTATTATGTACATGGGTAAAGTCGCTGGATTGGGTAAAAGAAACATCTAATAGAGGTTAGATATATAGGATGGGGCCTGGAAAATTGAGTCTCAAAGAACAAATCAAGAGATATTAGTCTAGCGCAATGCAATATCACGTCAGTTCTTGGCCAACATTTAACTTTCAAGTTCCAAAGACCCCCTGAAGATGCTTGACTGCACTCCCAATCATCTCACGACCTCTATCTATTATGCCATGAAGCGACAAGATAGAATGTGTTGCCCCCTCCACAACTAGGGTATCAACTTCAACCCCCAGGCCCTTCAGTTGTTCCCCAAAAGCTAGTGCCTCAGGGGCAAGGATGTCCATCTCGGCCACAGCAATCCATGTCTTTGGAAGATTCTTCAGCAGAGACTCAGGAGCAAAGTTTGGGCTGGAATCCCAGCTCTTGCAATCTTCATCCCTGGGCAAGTAGAGCTTGCGGTACCATGACAGCCGCTCAGGGGTCAGCCAAGGGGCAGTCTCAGCGTTGGGTTTCCAGACATCCTCAGCAGTAGCAGTGTTGTCTACCACGGGGATAAAAAGCAACAGTGACGCCGGAGAGTGTGATGCTGTGTTTGGGAGTGAGGGTCTGGCAGTTGGAAGGGGAGCTTCGGGGTTTGAGGCTGCAATTCCTGCGGCGAGGGCTATGTTTCCCCCTGACGATGTTCCGCCGATGGAGATGCGCGAAGTGTCAATCTTTCCAAGCTCAGCTGGCTCTGAGGCAACCCATCTGAAAGAATCAATCGCATCCTCGACTGCGATTGGAAAGGGGTTCTCTGGGGCGAGGCCGTAGTCGACGGTCACGACCTTGCAGCGCGCGCCTAGCATCGAGTCAGAAACACATCTCGACACAACACAAAGAGATATCAATAGTCATGCCTTGACAAACCCACGAGCAAAGATCAGTCCCATTATTCAAACCACCAAGAACCCAGCCACCGCCGTGGAACCAGACAAGAACAGGCCAACCCCTCTCATCACACTCCCCTGTTGGCGTGTAAACCCTCACCCGGAATCTGCCGACATCAAAATCATCGATGCCCCCGACAGGAACCGGCTTCGTGCCTCCAGGCGGCAGAGACACCTTCTTGGTCCTCGCAGATCCATCCCAGACGCCCAGCTTCTCCGGCTCTATGTACTGGAGATGAGCCTCATGGTAGGCGACGTACTGGGGGTCCAGACGATCCCTGATGGCGGGGTGGAGGGGTTGCCAGATCTTGCGATCAGCGTTATCAGTCATTGAGGATTTCTTCAGGCGAGGTGTAGATTAAGTATCAACTTGTAAACAGGTGAGCTGCTCTATAACACAGCACATGTAGTTGAAGAGGCTGAAGTGGATGGCAACTACAACCCCACCGGCCTATCTCCGACCACCCCGCCGAGTATTCCCGCCGATCGCCGGACCCGCAACCGGTGATTTCGGCATAAACTCACACGAGAGGGTACGGAATCTCTTGTTCGATCAAGGATGCCCAAACTCGGTCAATATTGATCAATGTTTTTCTTCCACCTCGGAAATAATCCCTTAGGAGCAAGCATCTAAACCCGCTACAAATGCTCATCAAACTGAGTTAACTAGTTATTCATCGTCATAGGTACTCTATCAAGGCTCTTTAGGTTTTAATGATACAAGACAACTCGGCCACTGCCCAAAACCGAAAGTCCTCGTCTATAGCCACCATGTTTTTTGCATTTCATTGGATATTTCTTGATTGGCTTAACCCTTGTAGGGGCTGGGGCCAACCATCAGCTCGGGCTTGACAAGAGTGTCAAACTCCTCCTCGGTCAGAGCCTGGAGCTCCAGGGCACTCTCCTTGAGGGTGAGGCCCTTCTTGTGGGCGTTCTTGGCCACCTTGCTGGCCATGTCGTAGCCGATCTTGGGGTTAAGGCAGGTGACAAGCATAAGACTGCAAGACATAATTAGCGTTTCGTACGTGAGAGTTTTAGCCTAGGGGCACTTACGACTCCTTCATGATGCTGGCAATCTTCTCCTCGTTGGCGGTGAGGCCGGCAATCAGGTTCTTCTCGAATGATCGCATACCGTCAGCCAGCAGGCGGGAGCTGTGGAGGAGGTTGCGGATGACCAGGGGCTTGTAGACGTTGAGCTCGAACTGGCCGTTCATGCCACCGATGGTGGTAGCGACGTTGTTACCCATGACCTGAGCGCAGACCATGGTCAAGGCCTCGCACTGGGTGGGGTTGACCTTGCCGGGCATGATGCTGCTGCCGGGCTCGTTCTCAGGCAGGTTCAGCTCACCAAGACCGCAACGGGGACCGCTGCCAAGGTATCGGATGTCCTGGGCGATCTTGGTAAGGGAGCCGGCGAGGGTGTTGAGGGATCCGTGGGCCTGAACAATGGCGTCGTGGGCGGCCAGAGACTCGAACTTGTTGGGGGCAGTCTTGAACTCGGTGCCAGTCATCTTGGTGACCTCCTCAGCAATAGCCTCGGCAAAGCCCTCGAAGGTGTTGATACCGGTACCAACGGCAGTACCACCCTGAGCGAGAAGTCGCAGGTCGGGGAGAGAGCTCTCAACGCGCTTGATGCTGAAGTCGAGCTGAGCAACGTAGCCGGAGAACTCCTGAGCCAGGGTGAGGGGAGTGGCGTCCTGAAGGTGAGTGCGGCCGATCTTGATGATCTTCTTGGCCTCGAACTCGTCGACCTTCTTCTGGATGGCCTCGCGGAGGCTTCGAAGGGCGGGGAGGAGCTCACCCTCGAGGTCGAGGACGGCGGCAATGTGCATGACGGTGGGGAAGGTGTCGTTGGACGAGGCGCTGCGGTTGACGTGGTCGTTGGGGTGGACGGGCTTCTTGCTGCCCTTGGTGCCGCCGAGGATCTCAATGGCACGGTTGGAGATGACCTCGTTGGCGTTCATGTTGGACTGGGTGCCGGAGCCGGTCTGCCAGACGACGAGGGGGAAGTGGTCGATGAGCTTGCCGTCGGCCACCTCCTTGGCGGCCTGCTGGATAGCGGCACCGATCTTGGGGTCTGTAAAAGTCGCTCGTCAGCGCATTGGTCTTGTAGGATGCGTGAGTTATGAGTTTGGCAGCAGCTTCACGGAACTCATCGACTTGCACCCACAGCGAGGGCACAAGCTGAGCTGTCCAAGCTGAATTCTCTCATACCCCGCCAACCTCCACTAACACTCTCTACTCACCGAGGCCATATCGCATGTTGACAGTGGCAGCAGCGCCCTTGAGGATACCGAAAGCCTTCACAATGGGAGGGGGCATGCGGTCCTGGGGCTGGTTGATACGGAAGTTCTCGAGAGAACGCTCCGTCTGGGCGCCCCAGTAGCGGTCGGCGGGGACCTGGATCTCGCCAAAGGCGTCGCTCTCAGTTCGTGTCTCGGACATTCTGACGGAGGTGCTGTGGATGGCTCTGGAGAGTCGAAGGCCGGCCGAAGCAGTCTGATTCTGAAGTCGCAGCTGCGGGGCAAGCGAGCATGTGGGCGTAGCTCGGGACACCCGAGGCAGCACCGACTTCACAAGCCCCGAGGTGGCAGCAGCACGTCCCGTGACGGTTCGAAGCATGATGGGCTGAGCTGGGTTGGCTGGCGGCAGTCTGGCGAAACGCTATTCCGGGAGGTGGAGGGAGGGCCAATTGGGCTTGGCCTGGACTCAGAAGGGGAAAGAGATGGGCTTCGAGAGCAAGGATTCGAACGACGCTGGCCAGAGAACTCGGGGAGGAAGCTGGTGAACAATCGGAGAGAAGGCCAAACCCGGATTCTGTTGTCCTCGGCTGGCGATTTAGTAGATTTTATCGGCTCTTATCGGATCTGATACCGGAACTACAAGCTGGGGACCCGTCAATCCGGCGGGCTCGATCGGAGCTGGGTCACGTGGGTGCAGATTCGTTTACCCGGGGTAAAGTTTACACGCCGGTGTCGGCGGTTTTGAATGTGGTACATGGAAGTGTAGATACCTAGGTCTACCAAGTTCCAGCTATTACATCTTGGTTGCTGTTGAAAGGCTGGATGTTGCCATCGTTGAGCAGGGCACCTCTCATTGTGTGGTAGGTGGTTATAAATAGAGAGTCCTGCAAATACGACAATGCTGTTGAACACGACTAAGTAGGTTTCAATCTTATGCGAGCTTTCCTATAAAGGTAACTACTAGTATACTCCTTAGAAAGCTAGAAAGCACAAGTTGATGCCGACTTAGAGTGCATTAACCTTTCTTCTCCCAAGGGAATCTACCTAGACTTGACACAGTGATGCGATGTTACCATGTTTCACCGATGGGATGCCTATGAAGACATATTTTAATATCACCATCCTAACCATTCGCCCAACCCCCCCTGATGGTGTTTGGAGGCTTTTGGTATCTTTTCGTCTGTGTGAATGCCAAAAATCCATAACCTTAGGCACTTTGTCCCTCCCCGTTCATTTGGGTTTCAGTCACCCTACGGTTGTCACTGTGGCAGCAGAAAATAGCACACTTACTGACCATGGTGAGGAGCATGTTTTAGCTTTGCGCATGATTTCACGTGAAGACGAGCGCATTCTACAATTATAACATTACGGTCTTCCTTGGTAATACAGTGTTGACAACGTGACAAAGGGTGAACCAGGGCTTGGCCACTATTGAAGTCTTGCTAAACTGCGTCCACATTCTTGATCAGTCTCTGGACCCTCAGCAACACCAAGGAAGTAGAATATTGAACGAACATCTACAATGAGCCAGGCGAGAAGTTCCCAAGGTGCGATTAAATTTAGGTCTATTCTCGAGAGCAGCATGTTGACTGGATGAGCACGATACAACCCATGCATACCCTACACCTTGACGGATTTGTACTATTTATGGGGTATCACAACAACTTTCCGGAGACAAGTCATGTTTTCGATGTGGAGAATACGGATGTCATGTTCAGGGTCGTCCATGGCCTGCTCCGGGCCGGCTGCCCAGGTCCGGGGCTGGTCAAGGGCAGAGTGAAGCCTGATCAATACCCGGACGAGGATCACTTTTTACAAAGGTACTGAAGCGGAAATATAAGCAACAATACAGATGGAAATAAGTAGTTGAACTTTTGAGTTGACAGACTTGGAGATGCTGAATTGTGTGTGGCACGTTACATGATGCGGTGAGGATGAGGATGCAGTTGATTTATCGAGCCGTACTGTACGTAGTAAGACTGCCCTCGGCGCTATTTAAACATGCCATGTGTGATTATTACTTTCCTGCTTTTGGTTAAAAACCCTCTGTCAGACGTGTCGATGGTAATGTTTTCAGCGGAGCAATGCCCAGCAAAATCTCCATCATCATGGATCCATCTCCGTGAGCGAGTGGAGCGTGCGGATGCCAAGGCAACGCAGCATTGCATTGGCATTGGCAGGCGAGATGAAGTCGATATTCGAGATACGGAGCCGAAAGGGCACAGCAAACGGTGCCAGGGCAATCCATGGATGGGCAACTCGAATAGCCATGACCGCAGAAGAAGTAGTGTTGTCGTCGGAGATTTGACTTGACTGGTGACTGCGGTAACGGTCGCGGTTGGTAGGGCTGGCTGTGGCTGATGGCGGCTGACATGCCTCGGTCTCTCCGCGGGATGGATGGATAGTTTGGGTGACAGCGTTTGAATGCAGTCAGATGAGTTATCCACAGGGTGCAGCGTCAGAGGATTCACACGCAGGCAGCTGATGCAGTAACAGTAAACCATACCGAACAGCTGGGCCAGTGAATCAACTGTGAAGCCCTCGGAGGGTAGCGAGACTGGGTTGTTGTGATTGGATCGGTAGCAAGGCAGGTGTGAAAACACCACTGAAACCGTTGACACATGTTGCCATGGATAGAAACTCAGAGTCAATAGCTAGACATTAAAATGAACTGCCGTTGAAGGCCCAAACTTAATAGCTGATTGACACTCGTCGGCTGGCTGCATCTGGATCCTCAGGTATGGAAGTTTGGAACAACGGCCAGCGGACCAAACAGTGCAGAAACCTGCCCACCTGCCTGCAGGTTTCGATGCCGTCTGCGGGTGAAACTCGACTCGAGAGAAAGGCCTGGCAAAGCCCGCTTGCTGGCATTGAAACATGGGATAGTTCAGATCCAGCTCCGCATTTGACAAGGGCACTCAAAGGGCAAAGAACCTACGTAATCGGCTCCTACAAGGCATTCTTCTCTAAGGACTCGTATGTAATAGTCTGACAGCGAGGCCGCCAACCTTGCTAGCTGTGCTGTAGGCGCTGTCGTAGATGGCTCTGTTCTGCGAGCATCACCGCCCCCAAAAAGGTGTCGTGTTTCCCCTTTGCACCGCCGCAAAACCCGTCCCCGGGGCGTCATCGGCCAGCCGCTAACTTAGGTATGCGGAGATGGACCCTTGTGCCTTGGGTTTGGGCGGGCGTCCCCCCCCCAACAGAGAGAGCAGCCCACCTCCAAGTTGTCGCATCGTAGAGCCTTGATAGTCCTTGTGAGTAACTTCGAGGCACAGGACTTTGGTGACTGCAACTAGATGCCAAGTCCTTCAAGGAAAAAAGACCGTGGCGGGAGAGACGAGAAAGGAAAAAGCCACGCCTCGTTGTCGTGTCATGGGCCTCTAGTCATCATCTCAAGTGTGGCTTGGTCATTCAATAAGAGCCGCCCCCGTCGTCTCCGTTGTCCATACTGTACATTCACTACGACGTAGCACGCAACAGTCGTAAAAAGGGCACACACAAGCCGGGGACTCCCAGAAAGGCACGGTACGGTACTGTGGCCCATCCCATCCCATTCTATGGGGGGAGCTTCCAGCCATCGGAGCCTGATTGATCTTCAGTGACGTCTCAATCTTACCTTTTTCTTATTACTTGCCGTACCTGCCTACCTGACCTTACCTTACCTTGCCAACTCTACCGCGCCGCTCGCTGGACCCTGCTCTCTCCACCACCAACCAAAAGTTTACGGCTCTTTTCTGTCGTTGTCCTTCTTCTTCTCGTCCACCACATCGACTCGTCCTGTCGCAGAGCTAGCTAGCTACCCAGCTCTCTAGTATATACCCGAGCCTCACCGCAGCACGCGAGGCCCCAAGCTCTGACCTCAGGTGCCAGCTCAGCAGCGTGAGACTGAGACTGAGAGGGGCTGCCCTGCCCACCTGAACAATCAATCAATCCGCACCCGCGCCCGCCGCCGCTCGCTCGACTTCTATCCTCGAGTCCACCCACCACCACCAACGTCGGTGCCCCAAGATCCATTTTCTCGGCTGAACCCCGACCGCCTCAACACTGCGCGCGCCAACTCACCTCGTCGCTCTTTTTCGTCGCTTTTTCACCACCTCATCCCCCATCGTCGACGACGGCCTGTTTGCTCCTCGTCCTCGTCCTCGTCCTCCGCCCTGCCCGATACCCTCAATGCGACCCGCCCGCGCTCACCAGCCCTCGCCGTCCTATACGAGGTAGACACCCGACCCGCCAGGCCTAAGCGGCTCTGACATTTGCTCTCGCGCACCATTTCTGCAACCACCGCCTTCCTCCATCGTCTTGTTTCGAGGACCCTTCAGCTATGTCGTTTCGCGGTGACGATCAGCGGAGATACGGCCATGTGCCGCCCGTCCAGTACCCAGTCGCCGGCCGCGGCCAGGACTACCAGCAACAGCAGCAACAACAACAGCAGCAGTCATCCTACGACGTCGATGTAGCCCGCCGAGCCAGCTTCAATGGTGGAGACGACGCCGCCTATCTCCAGCAACCTTCCACTCGCTCATCCGCCTTCCCTGGTAGCGGTTCTGCCACCGGCGAGGATGAGCTCTTCCTGGGCGGTGCCCCGGCCGGCCGCTCTAGTTATGGTTCCACCAACAACAGCGCGCTGGCGGGCTACCAGCATCAGTATCAAGATGCTGGTCCTCCCACCCCAACCTACTCGTACAACCCCCAGAGCTTTGCGCAAACTTCGGGCTTCCCGCGATCGCAGTCGACCAACACCCTCCCCTACCGCAACAGCCAGCAGCCTCCCACCCGCTTCGCCTCGACTGCCGGCTCCTACACGCCCCATACCACCTATGACCCCTCAGCTTATGCGAACACAAACAGCAGCCTCCAGCGCCAGTCGTCGTATCAGGGCTTCAATAACACGTATGCCCAGGGCTACGCTCCTCAGACCTCGCCTGGCTACGGCCAGTCGCCCAACTCGACATACGGGAATGCTTACGCGCAGTCTGCTACATCTCCGGGCTTGTCACCTGGCTATGAGCAGCCGCTGCGTAGCCCATCTCTTAATTCGTCGACTTCTGGAGCCCAGGCCTCAGGCTATGACCAGTCATACAACCAATATCCGGGCAGCTTGGCCAACGGAGCCGCGTCTACTCCTTCATATTCGGGCTCTTCGCAACCGCCCTATCCCACCACCACTCAGATCCCGGTCGGGCCTTATTATTCTCCCATTGAGCACAACTCGCACTACAACCGGCCATCTCGCTCGAACTCGCAGGCCTCCCCCGTAGGTTCACCTTCGAATCTCCCGCAGTCCTCGTCCCCAGGCGTACAACGGCATCCGACGAATGCGCCTCTGCCGAGCCGGCCTTCAGAGGGCTCGTCTGGACGATGGGGTGGTGGCCAGCAGCAATATCAAGACGAGCATGTCAATGACAATCTGATGCAGGAGTTGGAGATGGAATTGGGCGGCTCTGGCCAGACCTATCGCCCACTACCTGAGCCCACCAATGGCCAGTACAACGACGAAGACTTGTCCGGCCAGCACCTTTCTCGCTACGACTCGAATGCCACGACGATCCCTAATATGGCTAGCCGAACCACCTCGACTCGAACAGGGACCACCGCTTACGAGCCCGAGGAAGACGACGATGATGATGATGCGTACGGAGAAGCCGGCCTGATGGCCATGCGGCAAGCCGAACTCGACGAGCAGCGCTTCAGCTCTGCTTTTGGCTACACTGATATGCCAGCCATGGCGAATCCAGAACCACCCGTGTCAAGACCCTTGCCCACTCATCCAGAAGAGCAGACACAGAGCAGCGACAGCGACTATGCCGGCATGGATCTGGGCGCGATGGCCGGCGGATTCGTCGGCGGCATGGCCTACGGCAACGTTGGATCGCCGCCCGCCTCCTCGGGCCAGGACGTTGCTGCTCGGCCGCTTCCCACGCCAAACACTGCCAACCGGAATTTTGAGGCAGAGATGAACTATGGTGATACAGGAGGACTGAAGCCCCCAACTGAGAAGCGAATGAGCTTTGACGATGATGACGAGCGGGTCTCGCTACGTTCTCGCCAGAGCGGAACAGAATCTCCCAACAGAGACCAATTGCAAGACCTCTTTTACCACCCAGGACTGTCAAGCCGACCACTACCAGCGATCCCTGGTCCCGGATCTGACAGCAGTTCGCTGCTCTCGGTTCAGACTAACAACCGTCAGCCCTACCAGCACGGGTACTCGCGCAGCGTGGGCTCGCAGCTTGGTCAGGTTGACAACCCCGAAGCATACTACACTTCTGGCGGCGCATACAACCCCCAGCCCGAGCGATCCATTTCACTGTCCGGACACAGCCACACTCCTCAAGTTCAGCCTCCAGCGCGCTCCAGGACCGATGCGGCTGCTGATGAACGGAGGAGACTAGCCCGACAAAGTCACATGCCACAGAGCCAAGTATTCCCGGAGTACGAGACAGCAGACTTTGGTGGTATCACCCTGCCCAGCGGTCGCAAGAAGAAGTTTGTCCCCTCGAAGCTCAATGCCGCCGACTTCCGAAGGTGCCCCGAGCCGTGGGCGCTCACCTGTCTCGAGGCCTGGATTCGCGAGATGGCTGAGGGTGAAGCCGACCTGAGGAGCAAGACGGTTGAGGAAGCCTTGATCAACCTTTTCACGGGCAAGATTCCGACCATGAACGTGGCAGATGCCGAGGTCCTCAGTAACCACGTAATAACGCTGATGCTGGAGCGGGCAGTTCTTGTGCCAGAGGAGGAATGGGTCAAGTTTGGAAACGGCCACATTTCGGGAGTCCTGTGGCAGCTGACAGGCTCTGGATGCTATGCGCCCAAATTGCACGACGAAGAGATCAGTGGACGCTGTTACTCGTACCACTGCACCCGTTCCTTGAAGAAGGTGGATCTAGAGGAGCTGCCCGACACCAAGCCGGCCGACGAGTGGCATATATTCTATGGCCTCAAGAAGGAAGATTGGGAGTCCAAGCCCAAGAAGGAGGTTGAACGGCAGAACATCCTCCACGAGATCGTGACTGGTGAGGAGAACTACATCAAGCAGCTCGACATCTTCCGCAGATACTACCGAGATCGCCTCCGCGCTATGCAACCCCCGATCCTGAAGCCCGAAACGAGAGACAGATTCTTGTATGACGTGTTTGGGAAGCTGGATACCGTCCAAGACATCAACAAGGACCATCTGTTGGCGCAGCTCAAGTACCGACAACAGGAGCAGGGACCCTGGATCACAGGCTTTAGTGATCTGTTCCGAGAATGGATCCGCAAGGCTAAGGCCATCTACGTCGAGTACGCATCGGCATATCCCAATGCTGTCTACACGGTCCGCAGAGAGGCGGATCGCAACCTCTACTTTAAGCGATTCCTGGATGAGATGCAAAGACACAAGATTGCGTCCAAGCAGGACTGGACGCACTACCTGATCGCCCCCATTCAGCGTCTTCAGCGTTATATTCTGCTCCTTGAGAGTGTTGAGCACAAGATGAAGACAGACAGCGAGGAGAAGACAAACCTTATCAAGGCCATCCAGGAAATCAAGGTTGTTGCTCACGAGTGTGATGGCAGGGTTGCCGAGATGAACAAGAAGGTTCAGATGACAGATCTCAACAGGATGATTGTCTTCCGACCAGGTTACCACCATGCCTTGAACCTTGAGGCGCATAACCACGAGCTGCTGTTCGAGGGTGACCTGCAGAGGATGGGATCTAAGGGAGTCAGATGGGTCGACACCCATGCGCTGCTGTTTGACCACTACCTGATCCTGGCTAAGACTGTGACGCCTAAGGATGGCAAGGGGGAGAAGAAGTATGATGTGAACAAGGAGGTGTGTATTATCCTGGCTTATCTGACGAGCATTGTGACTAACCGATGGCAGCCAATCTCAATGGCCTTCCTCTTCCTCGAGAGCAGAAACGACGAGCCCGTCCAGAAGCAGAAGGGTATCACTGCTCCTCTGGGCAGAACCACGGCTGCCACTGCTTCCGGCACCCAGCTGAACAAGGTGGCAACTAATTCAGGCAGACCTGGCCTGGAGCACGCGGCCACCAGCTCTTCGATAGGCTCTGGGCTTACACCAACTGGGTCCAACGACATGGAGGGTAAGATCCTGTATCCCTTCAGGATCAAGCATCTGGGCCACGAAGTGTACACTCTCTACGCGACCTCAGCCAAGGATCGAAGCGACTGGTGTGACAAGATCATCGAGGCCAAGACAACGTACGCCAAGGGTCAATTTTCTCAGAACGCCGAACCCTTCCGACTTCGCGTTCTCGCCGATGCCGCTTTCCACTACGACAACACCTCGATGTGGGCCAAGACCCCGGTGGTCCCCCAGATCAAGGGTACACCCCTTGACCGGTCCATCCAGGAGCTGGAGAGTGTGCTGGGACCGGCTCAAGGTGTTGCCCCTGTCTGCCGTGCTCAGGTCAACTGTGCCACTGGCTTCACTGCCTTTGGCAAGTCTGTGATTGCCATTGGAACCGACTATGGTATCTTCATCTCGGAGCCGTCGAATCCTCGCGGATGGTTGAGGGTGAGTTCCTTTTTTTCCTTGTTTACGGTTCATGACTCACAAGATACTGTAGACTGTCCAAGCAACCCGTGTCACGCAAATTGCGGTTCTCGAAGAGTTCTCAGTCTGCGTACTCATCGCTGATAAGAACCTCATTTCTTATCCCTTGGACGCAGTAGCTCCTGTCAACGAGTTCTCGGCACCTGTTATCTCCGACAACCCCAGAAGAGCACCACAGAGACTGGCTAAGGATGTGACATATTTTGCCACAGCCAAGATGAAGGACCGAATGCTTCTCTTCTACAAGCGCAAGGAGGGCTTGCACACTTCGTTCAAGGTGTTGGAGCCCATCTTCCAGAAGTCGACCGAGAAGAAGTCCCGACTATTTGGCGGACGCAGAACTGGCGGAGGAACCACCGAGACCTTCCGCGAGTTTGACGAATTCTTCTTCCCTACCGAGTGCTATTCCCTCAGCTTGTTCCAGACATATATCGCCGTAGCGACTGCCAAGGGAGTTGAGATGCTCACGCTGGATAAGAAGCAGCCCATGTCGATCCCTGATCTCAAGGAACCGGCCATCGCCAACATTGCTGCCCGAATTCGAGACCAGCGACCTCTGGGAATGTTCAGACTCAACGAGAACGAGTTCATCCTGACGTACGAGGACTGTGCCGTGTATGTGGACAAGCACGGAGAGGTGAGCCGGACACTCATCATGGAGTACTCAGGCAAGCGAGGCAAGGCTCGAGGAGCGACAATGTACGGCTCGTACCTGATTATCTTCAACGACGACTACGTCGAGGTGCGAAACGCGGAGAACGGACGAGTACGACAGATCATTGCCGGCCGCGGGGTCCGAGTCCTGGACCTCGGAGTTCGTGGGCCCACAGGCCAAAGCACGCTTAACCCGCAGAGCAACGGCTACATGCAGTCCTCCAGCGGCAGCGAAGGATCCAAGGGCACTGTCAAGATCTCCATGTGCCATCCGGAGCTTCCGGGCCGACAGATCATCCTGGAGATGCTCCTTAATGACGGACACACGGAGAAGTAGGGTGTGAGGTGACGATGACTATTATGACGATGAGACGAGACGAACATGATGGGACTTGGAATGCCACCAAGTTGATATGGTGTTTATTTATAACACATTTTTGGAGGAAGATGGTACTTCTTTATTCATGTACATATTATTCATGATATTTCGCTTCTCTTTTTCACGGACCACCAGGCTTTGACAAGCCAGGGGCCCTTGGGGTTGGATGTTATGACGGGGGCCAAGTTTTGTATGCATGGCGTTTATGGATGGTATGAGTGTCGGTGTCGTATGAATGCTATCTATCATGAATGATACCTGCAGAGGAAGATTAGAGAGAAGATTTTGTGTTGGACGATGATGAGAAGATGATATATATCATGGATGTTGATGCATCTCGAGCTCTCTTCATGATGAGCATTGCATTGCATTGCAGGTGCATGTGGGTATATCTTGCATTGGTTTCTTTATTTGCTGGAGCCCCGAATCCAACATGTAATAGCTATCCTCTAATCTTGCAACAAGGGAAAAACAGACAATTCATCTCATCCCTAGGGTTTCCCCTGTAGAGGACAAACCCAAAAACCCTCCTTTTGCAGCAACGACATGGTGATTAAACGCATGCCTCGGCCCAGGTCTTGTCCAAACGCATTGAAGCGACTCGTCCCGTTCCCGATTCCAGGCGAGGGGTTGTGTGTTGTGTGTGTGGCGGATGTGGTTTCTATCAAGTATAAGGGTGTGATTTAACCCTTGATCTCCTTGACGGTCTCCTTGGCATCGGCCTTGATGTCCTCAATGGCGCCCTTAAGGCCAGCCTTCTTGTCGGACTCGTACTTTGCGATTCGGGTGATCTGGACGAGGCCGACCATTCCGAGGAAGAAGTTGACGGCGGCGAGGCTGGGTGTGTGTTAGTTGTGGGGGAGTGTGACAGAGGAGCAGGGGCGTCATACAGGTAGTTCTTGGGCTTGATGATGAGGCACCAGCGGGTCCAGATGATGCCGGTGCAGGTCAGGGCGAGGTTCTGGGTGAAGGAGAGCTTCTCGGCAGGACGAGCAAAGTCGGAGATGCCGGCGAGGACGAGAGCCCACTGCAACGGATCGAGTCAGTAATCGTGTGTATATAGTCGAGTAGATGGTCAACGAACCTTCATGACGGGAGCCCTAGACAACACGTTAGTATACAACGGTCACACAGACGTATGGTCACTCACCAAAAGTGCACAGTCTTGAAGCCGACCTCGCTCTCCCACATGCGATTGAACCACGACTGCTGCTGCTGCTGGGCGCCATCGGTGCTCTGCCACCGACGACCGCTGCCCTGGTTAAAGTTCTGGCGGAAGTTCTGGCGAAAGGCCTGTCGAGCGGGCGCACCGCCAAAGGTGGTGGTGGCCTGTCGGAAGAGGGGGCGCGAGGCGCGGAAGACGGTGGTTGAGGACATGGTCTTTGTAGGGATGCTGCGGTTGAGGGTTTGCGATATCAGCTATCTATCGGAACGAGAAAAAAAGGAACAATAAAAGAGTCAGTAGCTGTTGGCGCGGAGAGAGAAAGAGCCAATCAACTATGACGCAATTGAAGATGGATAGAGTAAAAGGGGATAGGAACTGGGTGACTCACAGCTGCTGCGTCTGCTTCTTCTTGATGAGGGAGAGAAAGTCGCGGGTCTTCGGGCGAGAAGCTTGACGAGAAGAGAGACGTTGGGGCCAAAGGGTCGGTCGCTGTCGTCCCGAGACACTTTGGGGCGCACCTTCCTCTCTCACTAGCTGCCCTGCGCAAACCGGCGGTTGAGAGCCCCAGAAAACGGAAGGCGGAACCCGGAGTTACGGTGTCCCCGGTGAAAAAAAAAACGGTACGTAACTCATTCACCGCGGGGAAGGTCACAGCGGCACCGGAGCTCAGGTTGTGCATAATTCCATTTATGCACACAGTCCATTTTATGCAACCATTCCCGCCCGTCACTTTATTCCGCCCGAAGAGCCTCATCCGCCATCCTTGCCAACCACAAGCCCGCAATTACCTAGCAGCCGAGCTCGTCCGTTCCTCCGCAGCTTCACTCAACAACCCCACGAAGACGACACCGACGACGACGCCCGCCATGACCGCCGCAAAGTACGCCTTCACAAAGTCCCTCCGCGAGGTGCGCTTCCTCTTCTGCCAGACCTCGGAGCAGAGCGCGGCTGTTCGGTACGTTGGAATCAACTCTCTCGAATCGACCGGATGAACGACAATCCACGCGACAATGGGGTCAATTGGATCGATACGACTGTGGCTAGTGCCGGAAAACATACAGACACACACAATGGACGAGAATCAATGGGGCTGACCTCACACGCGCAGGTCATTCATCACCCGGGCCTACCCTACCATGAAGCGAAGCAACCCCAACATCCCCATCCTCATCCGCGAGGCCGCCGGCACCCAGCCCAAGGTCTACGCCCGATACGGTGCGTATGGGACAACCGCCAGACCAAAAACTCTTGCTGACTTTTGCAGAGCGAGGCACCGAAAAGTCCAAGGTCCTCGAGGGCCTGTCGGACAAGGAGATCGAGGACGCCGTCTCGGGACTGGTTCAGCCTACGCAATAAGAGATGGGCAGAGGGCAAGACATGCGAGAACAACGAAGCGCGCTTTACGACGGTTAAATGTACATATGGGTGAAAATAAACATGCAACAAGAGCATTGTACCACTACCAACACACACACCTTACTGTTCCAGCGACATACCCGTCAACTGATGTCAACATTCATTTCATCATGACACCGAATCTCAGTCAATGGCATGGTCAGGTGTCTTCTTAACTGTAGCACACGTCACGCCATCATTCACCAGTCAAACTGAACTGTGCCAAAATGTTCCAATTAACAGTAATGTAAATATCCCCATTACCAGTAAAGTAATGCAAATATCGCAGATAACCTCCCTCCGTGGACAATCCAAAGTTGCCCACATCCAATACAAGTCCAGTTCGTCCATCATCAAAAGTATCCGTATCCCTCCCCTGCTTCTCTCAACATCAACAATCCCTCGACCACCACCCCTAGCTCCGTCACGAGGAGGAACACCAAGAACCAATTCATCTGCCAGGCCAGGTCCTCACATCCTCCTGTCCGTGCCCTTCTCTCTCTGTCCATTATCTCACCAGTTCGTCTTTTTTTTGAGGTGACCCATGTCCAGAGCCGCACTCCTCCCCCGTCGACGTCGCCTTCTTCTTTGCACTCCACACTGATGGCGTCTGCGGCTTTGAAGGAGCCCGGTCGCGAGGTCCCGGCAAGGATGGCCAGTCGTCGTTGACCACTAGCTCCCGCTTCTTGTCTTTGGCCCTTTTTCCATCTGGGGTCTGAGGCGCTGGCTGCTTCTTCTCCTGTTTGGTTCCGGCCTTGTCGTCCACCTTTGCCCCTGGAGTGACAGCCCTGTCTTTTCCCTTTCCCGCCTTCTTGCCCTTGGCTGCCGCCTTCTTGCCCTCTCCGTGTGTTCCAGTCTCGTTGCTACGGTTCTCCTTCTTAGTGCCCTCAGAGAGCGCTCGGTGGTGCTGGAGAGCAAGGTCGCTCGCTCCACGTGGGAATGCCTCGTGTTTGTCGGCACCTATCTCTGAAGACTTCTCACCTTCACCCCGAGGTCCAGATGAGTTTTCCTGAGACTTGATGCTCAAATCCTTGAGAGGACTCGACTTGTTAGAACCCGCTTTTCCGTCACCCGTCAGCCTCGATGGTGAGACAAACTCCTGCGCCTTGGGGTTGAGTCGGCTTTTTGCGCCAGTCTTGGCTCCGTTCATCAATGGCGAGGTGCCGTTTGGAGCCGCGAACTGGGGACTTTCAAAGACGAAGTCAGATGATGGTGGAGAAGCCTGGTTGTCAATGTGTTGCTCGGTGAGTGTAGGTTGAGGCATGATAGCACGCGGTCGGCGTTGTTTCCCAATTCGAAGAGATCCTCCTCTGCCCTCTCTGAATCCTTTGCGGCCACGCACAGCTTCCTCCGGAGAGTCAGACTCATCAAATGCCCAAGGTGATGGCGCTTGGTTATCGCGTGCGGAGCCCATGTTGGAATCGTACTTCTTAGTTCGCTTCGTCGAGCCAGGGCTGAACGACTGGTTTCTATCATCATGATGCCTCTTGCCTGAGGAGGGTGGGCCGCACGCTTGACCCGCAAAGTGTGTGGATGACTCTGGCATAGTCATGGGCTGCGTTAGTTCGGCTGTGACATATGGATCTTGGAAACCAGTCCATGTTTGAGGAAGAGGTGGTCTTGACGTGTTGATCTGGGAATCACCATTTTGCTTTCCCTTCTTCTTCCTCTTTGACTTCTTCGACTTTCCCTTGCTCTGGGTTTCTGTCGATGGATATGGTCTGTTGTCCGATTCGAAGGTCCCCATAGATGCCTCCTGTCCAGGCTCCTGAATTTCGGCAACTCGGTTAGACTTGAGCTGCTTTCCCCTGGCGATGGTGGCTTCCTCAGCACTGAATACTTCTGCTTGAGGTTGCGGCTGGATGACGGGTTCGCTAAGTCGGCCATTAAGGACTGCTTCACTTCCTACTGCTTGGTTCGAAGGGGTTGTAGGACGGTCTGCTTTCTCGGCGCACTGGGTGATTTCGTCAGGGAGCTTCTCAGGGGATGGCTCGTATTCACTGCCAGTCTCGGGAGTGTACGTCTGTGGCTGAGTCGGCGAAGACATCTCGGATCCATTTGGCATGTTAGCCTCAAGTCTGTCGCACTGCGGGACACGCAAAGCACCATCCTTGGGGACAGGGCTGTGGTTCTTGGTTGGCGAGGTGGGCTTGGATTTGCGTGGGTTAAGGGGCATCGAGATTTTGGCCCATGCTTGTCGTCTTTCCTTGATCTGGTCTTCCGTAAAGATGCTTGGCACGCGAGCATGGTTGGTTTGGCCGGTCTCTTCTGGTTCCAGAGGAGATTTGGGTTGGGTTGTAGTCTCCGCTCCTGCTTGAGTTTCGCTCTCAGTTTCAACCTTTGTGTCATCACAAAGCTGTTTCTCAATGCCTCCGGCCATGACTTCAGCGGGCGCCTGAGGAGGTGTGTGAACGGTCAGTCGAGCTTGGGGGCTCTGGGCAGACTTTGGGGGAGTGTTGGGCAAAGAAACCCTAGCCTTTACCCCAGTGATCTTGCTTCTGTTGCTCTGCGGACTAGTGAACCCATCTTGCTCAATGTCTTGAGTCTCATCCAGCGCTTCCTCAGATGGTGGCTTCGACTGCAGAGTCTCTGCAGGGGATCCAGTGTCCTTCTCAAGGCCAGCGGTAGGGGAGCCAGCGAGGGGAGCAGTCTCGAAAGGTGCCGAGATTGGAATCTGCTCTTGATGATGGAATCTCTGTGGCTGAGTTGCCGGCTGTGTGCCAGTGTGTGGTTGTTCGAGGAAAGGGGGCCTAATAAAACCTGATGGGCCTCGGGCAAACTGCGTGTCATGGGGAAAGAAGGGTGGAGGCACAAACTCCTGGCCCATCATCTGCATATTGCCAGCAACAGAATAGATCGGTCCAGACATCGCATGAGAAGCAGGAAGGGCTCCGGGATGGCTCATGACCATCGGGGTGTGTACCGGATGGGATGGGAAGCCCATAGCCATTGGGGCTTGAACGGTTGGCGGAATGGCAGCCTCCGGGTTGTTGCTCGGGAGAAGGGACATCCATTTTGATCGCACCGACGGCGAGACTCTGATTGTGATTCCCTTCTCAACTATGTAACCTCCACCAACCGTAAGAGCCTGTCTGGCAGAATGTTCGTCGCGGAATCTAAATAATGTCAGTCAGTGATTAATACAGTCATGCTGCCCTCCAGGTACTTACCGAGCGAGGAAATGGCCCGGATCTTTCGAGGGTATGGCAAAGACCTCCTCAACTATTCCGTATCGAGCCCCAAGACCGAGTTTGATCCGCATCACTAGATCGAGTCCGACACGGTCTTGACCAACGTCGACTTTGACGTGCACGCTGCGGTTCCGAGCGTTGCACAGCTCGCAGGAGCAGGGGACATACTCGGCGCCAAGAGGGCTATCGACGTTGCGACAGAATGACTGTGTCATGTTCGAGCCTTGTCGACGCCATTGGGGATTGTTCCAGGGTGCCCCGTCACGTCTCTTGTGGTTGAATCCGTGGTCAACGTGATGCTGAACAGCCGGTGCTGTCACATTCCGCTGGTTATTAGATCCGCGACGGCTTCCTCCTCTACGAGGCCCCCCACGGTAATAACCTCCACGATTAGGTGTGAGTGGAACGTTGTTGAAATTCTCGGGGCGATGTTGGTGAGACCACTGGTTCTCGTTCTGCTCGAAACGAGAAGAAATACTGTTACTTCGACCTCCATGCGCCATGAAACCCTTGGGCGGGACTGGCTGGTGTTGCGGGATCTGATGCCGATAGTCCACGCCAGTTGAGACATCTGGGTGTTGCTGAAGACCAGAATAGCTGCGTTGGTGATCATGAGCGGTGGGAGCTCCGACTTGGTGAAATGTGAAGCTCGAAGAAGCTTGTGGGTGAATCATACGGGACGAGGCTTGGTATCCCTGTTTACCATTTGCTCCAGCGACTGCATGAGGTCCTGAGCCAGATCTCTGTTGGCCATTGACCAATGTCCGTGTCCCAGTTGAGTCATGATTGACCGGACGAGTACCAGATTTGTTGAATCGTTGGCCTTTCTTCTGCTCCTTTCCGTGACTCGTCGGCAGTTCTGGCTTCTTGTCCTTGTTGCGTCGAGGAGTCTGGTTCTCCTTGACGGGCGCTGAAGTAGCCTGAGCTGTGTCCTAAGCAACTCCAGGACTACCAGACGGGCGCCTGGTTTCATGGTCGATTGACCTGAAGCCACCATCGGGAGGCACCGAAGGTCCAGCAAGCTCCGAGAAGTTCATGACAGCCGATGCGGGCAGTGATGCGGTCACAGTAGTCTTAGGAGCTCCTTGTGCAGATCGCGGGTTGTCACGTCCTCGCCGCCTGATCTTGGTTGGGGTAAGCGCAGCAAACTCCGAGTACTCGTCATCTTCATTCTCGCCGAGATGAGAGCCGTCGTCCCGCACGTTTGAGGGAGCACCTTCAGCGCCAACATCCGACTCCCTAACCGGTTTGGCGACGGGGAGGGATTTGTAGGAAGGCATGGGCTCGGTCGATTTGCTCCTCGTTTCGGGCGAAACTTGCAGAGTATGCGAACTTCCATCACTGCTAGCCGCTCTCGCAGGTTCTGGCGTAATGGCCTTGTTGCTGCCATGGGCAATGACGGGTCCAGCCGCAGCGGCGGACTGCTGGAGTTTTTCAACGGCACTAGAGGATCGACTCATACCCGGTGGGAGATAGTAGTGATTGCCCTCGTACACAGTAACCGGTGCGGGAGCCTCCTTCGAAGCAGGTGAACAATGGTGAGACCTAACTTCCGGAGGTGAAGGAAGGCCAGCAGGTGTGAAGACCCTTTGTCCAGCTAAGAAGGTATTAGCAGGGGATCACGAGCCCGGGCAACTAAACAAACCTAGCCAGTTTTCAAGGCTGTTGCGGAGGCAAGCCGAAGACAAGTGGTTGGGCTTTACGTCTTTAGCCAAGCTCCCAGGCGAGAGCATCAACCTCCGTCGGTGCTTCAGGGCATTGGCGAGCATTGGCACTGCATCGTCTGGGACGTCACCAATGTCGGTCCAGTCTTCAGGGCTGAGGATGCGCAGGAGGGGTCCCTGGATCTCGTTCCATGACAGGAGCTTTGTCTTGTTGTGCTTGTTGCGAAGCCAGTCGTCAGCCCAGAGACCGATGTGGACGGCAAACTCTTTGATGACATCAGCGTAGATGGTCTTGTTCTCGTCGAAAAGCTGGTTGACCACGTTCCAAAGGTTGAGGGCGCCGTAGTGATACAGGTCAAATGCATCAAAATACTCCCACAGGTTGTCCCAGCAAAAAGGCTGTTGCATACCTTTCATGCGGTCCCAGTACAGCTTTCGCAGAGAGTTGCACACGGATTGTATCTCGTCCCTAGACCAGAGATGAATTCGGCGCTGAGGAAGCAGATGTTGCATCTTCCGAAATGGGCGCTGGCCATTTTGGGTAGAGAAAATGGCACTTGCGTGAGGTCGCGGCTGGGTATAGAAACCCACGGGAAGGTAGTCCTCAACATAGGTCTGGGGAACACCCTCCGCTCCAGGTGTTTGGAGCATCTTGTAGACGTTTGGCAAGCCATTAGGGTAGAACTCGGTGAATGCGGTCTGCAGGCTGGGAGGCTGGTCCTTGGCGTAAACCCGCTCGCAGACGATCGCGTTGGGATGCGGCGGCGGCCCCGGAGGCGGTGATTCCTCCATGTTGGGGAGGTGAGGGTGAGCCATGGTGCTCCCTATCGACAAGAATGGTCAGCGCTTGTCTGAAAAGAAAAGAAGCAGAAGCGATGTGCCCTTCTTGGCCGCGGGGGAGTTTCATGTCAGTTCTAGCCAAAGGGTCGTCTGCTCCGAGCGGAAGGCGGCGAACACCATGGCAAAGCGACGGGTGAGGCGAGGCTGGGTGCTTTGAGATATGCTTACCTTCTGAAAACGAAAGGGCACAGCACCGGGCTGAGATGATGAAGACGATGCGATCGCTTGGGCTCCGTAGCCGAAAGATGTGAGCGCAAGGTAAGAGTTGCTCCTTCCTTTACAGAGTCGAAGACGTCGGATGAAAGCGACGCCAAAAATGAAGGTTGAGCACAACGGCGAAAACTCTTCACTTTTGTGCGAAAATGAGGGTGAAGAAGAGGAGAAGAAGATCACAGGAAAACAAAAACAGAGAGAGTAAAAACGAGCGTCAGAAGCAGGCGGTCACTGGCACTGGCACGGCACTGACAGCTGACACTGGCAACCGGCAAAAGGTGAATGATAGTTGGCACTGGCGAACAATGGCCGACTAACCAAACACGCGTGCACCTTGATAATGACCCCCAGGAGAACAGAAACAACCAAGGGAAAACAGACAAGTAAAAGGCGGGAGAAGAGCCTCGGGTCAAGGGTAATAGGCAAGGCAGTTGGGGGGTCGGGAGTTGATATTGGATCGCAGACAAGGACTGCAACCATTGAAGAGAAAGACCGACAAGGGTGCTTGCTGCTGTTTCCCGCCGCACACGAACATCACTTCCCGCCACTTCCGCCTAGATGAAATATGTTTGCACAGTTCTTTTGCATCGGAGTCGAGTTCGTCTTGTCTCGTGAAGACGTTTTTCGTCGCGTGGCTCTGCTGAGTCAATAGTCAAGTCATCGTGGTGTATCCAGGGGTGCACATGGATTTCTTTATAGAATGGCAGTGCGTTTAGGAGCTTCTCGTCTTTTCAGCGACTGTGCTCCAACCGGATACCTGCTTGCAGCTCAGACAGCCTATCACGCACGAATAAAAGGGGGCTGACTCACTGCTTCAATCATTTCTAGTGTAGCATCCTTATTGTCATCTATTCACGGCCACAAGGTGATCAAGTTTTCATCGTCAAATATTGCTATCTGGATTACCAGATATGCACTTGGTATTTACAAATGGGGGGATGAGGCGATGTTTTGTACATGGATACAAAGAAAAGTCATTACTTCTTAGCGTTCAGCAGCTTGAGGATCTCGGACTCATTGTCACCAGCAATGGCCTTGCCATTGTTCCAGTCCACGACCTGCGAAAAGAATTAGCTGGGGACTGTCAGAAATGCAGACTCAACATACCACTGGCCGGATAAAGTTCTCCTTGCTCTCCTTAAACTTCTTCAGGGCATCCTTCTCGTTGTTTGCACCCTTGATGATGTTGGAGATGCCGCTGGTTCCGACATACTCCAGGATCGTCTTGACCTGGTCGTCGGTGGGGGGATCCTCAGTGACATTGAGCTCAAACTGCTCGCGTGCGGGCTTTGTCTCGCTCGCCTGGTCAAGGGTGGCTCCAGCAGTAGCATTGGCAGAGACCTGCTTGAGAAGGTTGGCGACTCTCACGGAGGCGGGAGAGCTGGCCTTGTGAAAGACCGTGACGATGTCGAGTGTCTTGTGCTGCGAGAATGATGAGCAATTGCAAGTGCTGGTGACTTTGGGTGAGTGACTTACAAAACGGAACATTTTGAATGATTTTGTAGGGCGATATGAGTGACTGTCAGGAGGAATTGATTCTCAAGGAAAGATGCGAAGATGTGCTTTTAACTGAGAGAGGTTGATGTCGGAGCTCCGATTTGGTATAGCTTCGTGAAGCTGTCTGTCACGCCGGATGATGACTTAATGGCTCGGCTTTCCGGGTGGCCCGTGCGCCGGGACCGTCCACCAACACCCGCCATCTTCCGCTCGATGACGGAAGTGATTGGTCCTGGATCCGTTGGAAGCCAACCTGGAACACAATCCAAGCCCGACAACCAAACATCGGTTACTCATGAGATAAACACTGACAGAATTTATACCTAAGTTTCGGGGATTTGATGGCCCAATAGTGGTGTTTCTGGTTTCGGGCATCTGAGATTGCCGTACTGGGGCGGCTGTTGACAATGGCTTTCATGAATATCTCTTGTGATCTTGGAGCCAACATCCCCTGAGGCAACGAGCAGACGAGAACGATCCCTGGGTGCCCCCCTCGTACTGTTGTCGAGTTATTCTAGCACGCATATCTCTCTTTTCAGCCCTTGGGGAGCCATCAAAACAACAACAGCTTTGCTATCAGGCAGCTGTCGAAGCGTCGACGGATCGTTGATCTACCGTGCATGGCAAATTGATGAAAGCGCAACCCAGAACAATAGAGGCCAAACCCTGAGATTTTAAGGCCAAACCGTTCGTATTGGCTATCACAGGTCTCCATTCAGAAGTGTCTAGATCTTGCTTGGGTTTGCTTCACTTCACGTGGCATCCTGCCTAGTCCAGGACATAGTTTGCTATGCCGCGACTACAAACCAACCTGCAATCTTGCCAGAGCGCGCTGGGGGATCGCCAACAACACAATGTCATCAAAGTCAAACAAACTCACTAAATCATTCCCTTTCATTCCATGACGTATGTGTGTCGATGGGCGCGATGTTTTCACCAAGCGCCATACAATGACGTCTTCTATGAAGTCAGGCTGTGGAGACAACGACCATGGCAGCTTCCATCCATATCTTCTAAGTGACTACAAAAGGCCGTCGACTCGAAGAGCAATTCCTTTCATACAGCATCACTCTTCACTCTTCAATTATACATTCTACACCCAATAGCAATCACAATCACTTCCATCATGTCTGGATACTCGAACGTTGGTAACCGTGGCGTCTACGAGGCTGGCGACCAGAGGAACGCCCCCGAATCTGAGAGAGACACCCACGAGCGATTCAACGAAGGAGTTGAGAACTCCCATCTCAACCTGGATTCCAGTAAGAGAAATCACACAAGGAGATTCCATGTCAAACACTAACAATATTGCAGAGGATGAGCGATCAATTGCCAACCGATTGGCGGCCGAGGAGGTTTGTTGACGCCATCAATCACCATCAGAGCAACAACTAAGCAGCAACAGAAAAGGGAGGAGGCCGATGATGACATCGAGACACAACGGTTGAAGAAGGACCCTACTCTGCCTGTACGTAACCCCTATGCATCATGAATCGCCAATTCCGGATACTAATCTTATTCAAGGCTCGCGCGCACGGCAACGAGCCCTCCAGGGGTGCCAAGATTGACGCTCAGCTCCAAGCAGAGGAAGAGGAGGAACTGAAGAGAAAGGGTAAGGCTTAAAGGATATCACTGTGTTGGCAAACAAGGTTCATGGGATAAATTAATGATCAATTCTGGCATGAAAACTATTTCTATCTCTTGGTGACATGCATCCCATCGCAACATCAGATTGCGCGTGACCAAAACCAATGTTCAAGACCTCCAGGATAGAGGAAATACGAGAACGCGAATTGAGTAAAGCTAGCTAATCGGGGAGCTTGGTGCATCACTATTGATCATTGTTAGCCATCCTGTGCATGAACAGAAGCGCAAGAACAATTGGTAGAAAAGTGTTGCTCAGAATATGTAAGAAATTGAATATCAGCTTGCCACCCGATATAGCGACTCCGGCGAGAGTGCCATCGGACAGAATCAATCGCAAATTACCTCATCCTAGTACAAGGAAAGAAGTCAAAGAAAAGTCTGTCGGCTTACCTTGATGCGCGCAAGATCGTGTGACTTCGTTAACCAAAGAAGTGTACTGCAGGAGAGAAGCTGAGGTTGTCTGAAATTTTCTTTTGAAGCTTTCAGCCGAGGCTGGTCCGTGCATACCCCTGGAGTCGCGTCGGGGGTCGGATCCCGGTGGAAAGTAAACCCGGAAATTTTGGTTAGGGCACAGGATGATTTTCTGCCCGCACATGTGTGATAGCCGAGTCAACCCTCAAAAAGTCCTTAGCGATTTCAAGGTCCGCGAGGCTCCAGAAAACAACCAACTAACGGGACAGCATAATCGACAACTGGTATGAACACCGACTCCTACGATCGCAGTTACATTCGAGCAATCACTGCGCGCGACTTTTGAATCTTGCGACTAATCGACCGCTGCACAGATCACCGTCACAATGGGCGACGCAGTCATTGAGGGTTCGAACTGGCGCCTCGTCGAGGTCGGCCGTGTCGTTGTTATCAACGGCGACCACCCCTTCGCGGGCCGCCTGGCCACGATCGTCGAGATCATCGACCACAAGCGAGTAGGTTCTGCCTGCACCGGTTTCCTCAGCACACGGTATTGACCCGCACAACAGGTTCTCGTCGACGGTCCTTCCGCCAAGCCCGAGCTCGCCGTTCCCCGACAAGCCGTTCCCCTCAGCAAGGTCCTCCTCTCTTCCCTTATCATCGAGGGCCTCAACCGCGGCTCCCGAACCGGCACCGTCAAGAAGGCCTGGGAGAAGGCCGAGATCGACTCCAAGTGGGAGCAGACCAACTGGGCCAAGAAGCGGGATCAGATTGAGCGGAGGAAGGGTCTCACCGACTTCGACCGCTTCAAGGTTCTCCGACTCAAGAAGCAGCGACGATTCGAGGAGCGCAAGGCTCTGGCCAAGGTCAAGGCCTCCGCATAAATGGGTCATTAAAGCTGGAGTCACGGAGGTGCTAGGTCGGGTTTAGATCGAGAGGCACGGAACTGGGCAGGAAACACATCACGGCAGCGTAGAGGCTGCTGGATTCTCTTTTGCTCCGTTCTGGAAGGCTGTATGTCACATTTCATCGTCATGATGAACGGCGTCAATACGGAAATTCTGAGATCAAATGAATTCACAGCATGAGGAGCATTCAAAAAAGATTATGGATCATTGTGAAGTGTAGCCAAAAAATAAAAAGCTTATGAATACCCCAGAATCATCCCTCTCTGTGCAACGAATTGCCCGCAGTCTCCCAGTGTTGATATCCATCCCCCCCCCAAACTCGTCGTCATGCCTAACGAGCGAGTGCTGCGAAAAACCTGATTACCTAATGCAGTTTAGTTCCCACCTGCCCACCAAGCCCTAGAATTATCACTGTGCGATATTCTCATCACAAACGACGACGAGAGAGATCCGGCCAGCCAACAGACGTAACTGGGACCAGCAAACAAGTAAGTTCACAGCTGCGATTTTGTTCTTTGTGCCACAATTTCGTCAATTTCGTCGGTGGCGACAAATTTCTGCTCACAAAATCCCCTCTGAGGAATTGACGAGGACGAGTCACTAACATCTACGCCCGCACCAGCCGCCAAAATGTCGAACCCCCGCGTTGAAGAGCTTCCCGATGAGGAGCCCAAGAAGACCGTTGTCGAGGAGCACGATGACAGCAGCGACGAGTCCGAGGCTGAGGAGGTCGGCGAGGGCCAGCTGCCCGCCGGCTCTACTGTGATCCACAACCGCAACGAGAAGAAGGCTCGCAAGGCCCTCGAGAAGCTGCACCTTACCCGCATCCCTGGCATCACCCGTGTCACTCTCCGCCGCCCCAAGAACGTGAGTAGAGAGGCGTCTTTTCCGGCCGAGCGAGGGCCATGGAGGGGTAAATGAGGCATCATGCTAAACCACGTGCTCCAGATCCTCTTCGTTATCAACAGCCCCGAGGTCTACAAGTCTCCTAACAGCAACACCTACATGTGAGTAGCAGTGGTTCTTGCGCACAGCGCTTGTGTCTGATTTTTGCCATAGTGTCTTCGGTGAGGCCAAGATCGAGGATGTCAACGCCGCCGCCCAACAAGCCGCTGCCCAGCAGCTCGCCAGCGCCAACGCCGAGCATGACCACGCCGGCCACAACCACGGCGAGTCCAGCAAGGCTGCCGAGTCCGCCGAGGCCAAGAAGGAGGACAACGATGAGGATTCCGATGAGGAGGAGGACGACGATGAGGAGGTCGATGCCACAGGCCTGGAGGATAAGGACATTGAGCTTGTCATGACCCAAGCCAGTGTCAGCCGCAACAAGGCAATCAAGGCATTGAAGGAAAACGACAATGATATCGTCAACTCCATCATGGCTCTAAGTATCTAGGGCTGACTGGCTGGCTGAACTGGATCTTCCACAAAAGCTTGAGCACGGGACACACACTGGGCTCTGTATTAGTTCTGGGTGAATTGTACCCCGCGAAAAGGATTTGATGCCAAACAAAGGAATCAATTGAAGAGGAATCACTGCCTCAATCCATCAAGAACTGTTTATGAGTTGTGACTTGGTGATTTTTATGTAACTCCTTGCATAATTCGTCCTTGTAAGCTGTTGCTCTATATCGAAAGCTCCAACATGTGGTTTCTGGTCGATTCTTTTAATAACTTGTAGAGTTACACTGCGTCTCAATGTTTCCTCTCCATTCACAATTTAGCCAAGCATTTCCCCAGTTCCAGGGATCCCAACCCTTCTGCTGGTCGTCATTGAGGGGTTCCGAAGCCGCCGCTCACCGGATTGAAGAGGGACATCACGTGATGTGTTAGCACCCGGTAGTTCCCTGGCGAAGTTCGGCAAAGTCAATCAACATCTATCAAGATCATCCTCTCCGTCCCTCGACATCGCAACCCTCGTTCAAAATGGCGACTGTAAGTTCAATTCATCAATTGGCGCGTGCGACTGATGGTAGATGCCGTCAATTCTTGCCCCGGCCCCCCGGCACGCGTCCGCTCGCCCTCGGAAGCCGTGAGCTAATTTTCTCCCTCTCCGACAGCGAAGCGCAGCTCTCAAGCTTGACTGGACCAAGGTCACCAGCTCCCTCGGTCTCCGTGGCCAGACCGTCGCCTCCCTCCAGGCCTTCAAGAAGCGCAACGAGGACGTCCGCCGCAAGGTCCAGCAGCTCAACGAGCAGCCCACCACCGTCGACTTCGCCCAGTACCGATCCGTCCTTAAGAACCAGGCCATCGTCGATGAGATCGAGAAGCGATTCAAGGCCTTCACCCCCGTCACCTACGATGTCAGCCGACAGCTGAAGGCCATTGACGCCTTCGAGGCCGAGGCCGTCAAGAACGCCGAGGCCACCAAGCAGGCCGTCGATCTCGAGCTCAAGGACCTCGCCGCCACCCTCAAGAACATCGAGGAGGCCCGACCATTCGAGGACCTCACTGTCGTACGTATCACGGATTCGGGGGTAATTGATTGGATTTTCACACTTTGCAGGACGAGGTTGCCGCCGCCGAGAAGTCGATCGACGAGAAGACCGCTCAGCTCGTTTCCAAGGGCCGATGGATGGTGCCGGGTTACAAGGTGCGTACTCCGGAATCTGAAGCTCGTGACAGTTCTGACCCCCGCTACAGGAGAAGTTCGGCGACCTGGCTATGGTTTAATCGAATTACGCATTCCGGATCCCGGCTTCGCGTTGTGTACTCTAGCATTGTAGATACGAGAACCCGAGGCAGAACCCAGGTTTTCCTCATACCCAACCACCTACAACATTTCCTGTGTGCTTCATTCAACTTGCTTCACTATTGGGCCCGTTCCAGTTATGTGGTTATGGGAGCCCAAGGCAACGAGGGCGGACAATGCTATAACATGATTCCCGTTACAAGCTTAAGATCTCAGGTTAAGCCTGGCCATCATATGCGTCAACTCGTGCCCATGTTCATTCATTGCCCTCTTAGTAACCCATGATCTTATTTGGCGGGCTAAAAGTAATCATCCACCTCATCTGCTGTGTTGATAGGAGGGATCTCTCAAGATGCGAGTTTTCTCATGAGTATCAACATCGTTCGCCGTTCGGAAACCCGAGTATCAGCCTCCGCTCGGCCGAGTGTGGATCTGATGAACAATACTCAGGTTCCACCGATTCTCAACTTTGATGTCAAACTTTTGCTCCTAGAGCCTGGCGTCAATAAAAGAAGATATGATCTTATGAGATACTATCCGCTCTCTATGAAACGTATGCCAAATCCCTCTTGACAGTCCCGAGGTCTGATATAATATACTTATTGACATACCCTATATCTCATGATGGACCATGGCAAGAAGCTATTACGTTGGTGATTGGATGGTATGTAATAGCCATGAGGCTCTTTGTGACACATATTGCTATCTTTGTCAAGGTTAATAAACTGTGGTTGTGTTGCAGTTGGTCCAAAGTTTTAATACATCCGGCGTAAGGCATTTACTGGCGTCACAACACCAAGGACATCACATGCCAAGACTGGTGATAGTTTTCGATGTAATGTATTACCCAATAGGGGGCTAATAAAATAGCAATTTGACGACCCTAAATAGAGCCGTCACCTTAAGTATATATATGACCCCCATGAAGCTATTGATATAGCCTGTTGTCACGTGTGGCCACTCTTGTCTTTATCCGGCACTTTAACCTCCCAACATACATTTACACAGCCTCTTACATACGACACTTCTTAAACTTAAACTGCAAAACTATACCCTCCAAACACGAATACTAACGCGAACCTTATCATGTCGTTTTCCATACCTGAGCTCGAAAAGTATGTCTTTACCACGGCACCTCCACTCGACCCCGCCTGGCTGGAGTATGAAGAGGAGGTGAGGCAAAAAGGGCCTCCCCGAGTGTTCAACTCCGTTTTAGAGAGGCAGCCCGTTTATGCTCAGGAATGCCGCGAATTAAACGCACGAATGATGGCCCCTGGAGCCAGAGATTATGAACTTTCCCAAGGGATCATTAAGAAGGAGTTTACTATCTTCTCGTCTCTGGATGAGTTTCCTATTCCTATTCTTCAACTGGAACTGGAAAACGGCCAGCCCTCTGATCCTGATGTTGCCATCATATATTACCACGGAGGAGGCTTGAAGGTTGGCGAAGCTGATAGCGAGGAGCTTTCCTGTCGCCGCCTGATTAAGAGTGGCATGGGAAGAGTGCGCCTGTACTCTGTTGGCTATCGTCTTCTACCCTCTTTTCCTGCCAGCACTTGTTTATCAGACTGTATGGATGGTTTCAAAGCTTTTGTAAACCAAGCAACAAAGACGATTGTGGTGGGAAGTTCGAGTGGCGGACAGATGGCAACTGCAGTAACTCAGGCAGCGCCAAAGGGGTCCATACATGGGCTGCTATTGAGATGTCCCGTCACGGCAGATGGACCCAGCGGTTCTGAGTTTATCCCAGAGTCGTTACGGCAATATCATACCAGCGTCTCTCCGACATTCATCACATCTCTGAACGGATACCTACAGCGAGATACTCCAAGGGATGGCCTCGACAAGCTTCCCCTGGAAGTCACGAAAGCCGAACTGGAGGGCCACCCTCGGACTTGGATTCAGCTCGTCTCAAACGATACAATCTATTCAGATGGACTCTGTTATGCTATCCTTCTGAGGCAGACGGGTATTGAAGCCCAAGTGCAGGTGGAGATGGGCTGGCCTCATACGTTTTGGTTGAAAGCTCCTCATCTGGCTTATGCTTTGGCAGCTGAGAAGAGGATGGTGGAAGGGCTGAGGTGGCTTCTTGAATGAACGGGGACCTTGGGCTACGGCATCACAGAGTGGGTGCTGCTGCTGTTCTGTAGCCATCTTAGGCGTGATAGAGTCACGTTGAGAAATAGGAGCGTATTGAAACTACCGATATCGAGTCTCAACAATCAGAGTGGTATTAAGTTCTTTGCATCTAGTAAAAGTGAAGTGCGATCCATCAAAGGCTGGCTAATAATGAAATAGATGACTGACCTTCTGTAAGCAACCTGCTCATACAAAGTCAACATCGTTTCTCATTGCTGCACGGCCTCCAAAGATGCCCTCAAGCTCGCGGGCCTTCGCCTGTTAATTGAGGCTCTATCCTTCCGTTGGGATGGGGGTTCCTCACACAGGGTGCCCTAAGCCGTCTCATCCATCAGCCACTCTGTCCACCTCGCTGGGAAGCTCGTATCCATCCATCGGGAGGACCTCTACGCCTTGACCTGTTCCTGGGAGCTGCTTTGGCAGAGAGAGTCAAAGCGCCCGGCCCGTCTAGTCCAACTTCGTCGACAAGAGATTGTGGTATGGCCAAGAGGATCATCCGGTGCCGGTCAACATCGCTGAGGTTTTGCCAAAGATTCGGGTTGATGAACGACATCAGATCGGTTAGATCAGCGACTATGTTGGCGACTTGGTGATGTGTGATGACATCAGAGATGGTGTCCGAGAAATGCAGGCTGAGATACTCCTGTATGTCATGTCATTAGTTAAGGAGCTCAACTACATAGGTAGGGGGATATCCATGGGAAGTAGGAACATACTTGACCACCAGGGGCAGGAAACTCGATGTCAAGCGAGCGATCGGTCCAAGGCTGTGCCGTCACCCTTCCCTTGCGGCGAGAGACAACATCAACGTTGGAGATCATGTGCGGAGTGGAGTTGTCCATGATACGCCCGAGGACATAGACCAGCCGACTCATGAGGTTGAAGGTATGCAAGATCCTCTCGTAGACGCTTGGGTTAACTGACCGAAGGGCTACCTCGTGTTCAAGGAAGGCAGGGTTCGACATCGTGGTAGCTCTTTTCGGTATCAGATTGCTGAGATGGATGGTTGCTTGAAGAGTGTATTAGAGGAAGCGCCGAAGGGGAGAAAGGAGGAGAAAGGAGGAGAAAGGGGAAAAGAGGCAAGAGGAAGAAGACGGTGTATTTATATTCACTTGAATCTCAACAATTAAACGGCTTTTTAGGCAACCCCTCAACAACAACCTTGATAGTTTGGTGTCATCGCGAGCTTCAAGTCGTTAAGCGAATTCCGTTGCATCTACGGTGAGCAAAGTTTTGACGGAGGATTTCGAAGAGCTTCCAGTCAGCTCACGGCCCGATATGAATCATCACCCGACATAACAACGTGGCCAAAGGTCGGCGACTGTTCCTCCGTTAGATTGAAGAATGGTGTCGGATTAAACAAGTCTCTTGGGTCTATAAGACAACACCAAGCGCAAACCTGCAAGTGCCCATTGTTCCTCGCTCCAAGATCAAGAATGCTCTCTACAACGAGATACACCAGCCGGCCCCGAAACTCCCAACACTTGTGCTCCGAAATACCTCTTTCCCAATGGCGGCTTCGAGTCTGGTTCTTTTGCAATTGTATTTCTTTGGTTTCTTTATCTTCAGGGTTGCGCGTACTTTGCGGTCCACTCCTTGGCCGTTGCGATGGCCGCCTGCTCGTCCTCCTTCCAGCTCTTGGCAACGTCGGCGGCGAGGGGGTCGTCGGGGTTCGGGGCACCCAGGAGAGCTTGGATCGAGAGCAGGATCGTTCGGATCTGGAGGGCGGGAGACCAGTTGTCTATGGCATTTGTCAGCTTGACTGCTTTGAGAGAGTGTGGGACTCGGTTATTCCACGCACTCTTCAAGACATCGAGGCAGATGCGGCCGAGCTTGTCAACGTTGGGGTGGAAGATCTTTGTGAGGAAGCGAATCTTGGGAGGAGTCATGGGGTAGTCGTCGGGTAGGAAGAGCTCGAGCTTGAAGACGCCGCCTTGGCATGGTTAGTTGGAGACTTTGTGAGGCGGCAAGGGAGCGCACCTTCGTATGGCGACTGGGCAGGACCGTGGATCTCGACGTCAAAGTATCGCAGGTTGTCCTCATGGGGAACGGCGCTGATTCCAGGAACACTACATCGCGGTTGGTGTTAAAATGACATGCATGTCGCAGCGCAAGATCCTTGGGGGATGACCTACGGCTCGGCCATGAGCCGTTCCGTCTCTTTGACAATGCGCTTGGGGAGAGCCATCTGGATGTCTGGAGGTTGAGTGTCGAGGTATAAGTTGGTAGAGAGAGAACGGTGACTTGGAGTCGGAATATACGCAGGTCTGGCGTCGGTGTGTCGGTGGACCAAGAAGGACGTGTTTTGACGGTGAAGGGTTGAAGATCAAGTCTTGACTCTGAACCCTTGGAACGAGGCGGGGCAGACAGAGGCACGAGGGGGGCGGATAAGTATCGTCGAGGGGCAAGTTAAGGAGGCAAACGGAAGAGAAGATCCTCGGCAATATGCTCCAAAGGCTATAGAATAAATACTCTAGAGAGGGCCCGAAAACAAGGCCCAACGTCTATTTACTGCAAGAGTCGGGTGACGAGATGGATGTTAAGCAAGAAATGCCATCCATGTACGGACACTGACTGACTGTATCACTCACACAGCACAGCGACAAACACCATCCACGGCATGCGCCCGATAAGGCACCCGACCTGCGCCTGGTGGCGGAAGGTTCCGTCAGGTGCCATGATGGCGGGGAGGTACATGCAATGACCAGCCCGGGCCAGTCGCGCTTAATAAGGTTGCAGGGGTCTGTTAGTACCTGGGGGTTTGGAGACGCGAGCTTCACTCACCAACCATCGTGACCTATTCATCAATACTCGCCAGACAATCGCCATTACGGCTCAGAAGCTGCTACAGGGGGGTCTCTGCCAGACAATGAGATGATCTGCAGCCGTTTGATGGCGCTGCGCCTTTGATCAGAGCACCGCCCCTTCTTTTGAGCTCCGGCATGAGGAATGTCGTGATAGCTTCTTCATCTGGCCACCCACCACCATGCCCTCGTTCGACCAGCTCACCGATCCCCCCAAGAAGGGCAAAATCATCAAGTCGGCTTACGATAGTGAAAGCTTTGAAGCCGATGGCACCATCCATGTCGACGGCCTGGTTGGCTCAGCCACCATCTCCCCAGCTGGCCGCGATGTCGCCCTAGCCTCGTAGGTTGCATGACAGATCTGTACCGGATGCACCTTGACTGACATGCATAGACCCGATGGACTGGCCATCATAGACTTGGATTCGCCATATAGCCCCCCGCGTCGTCTACGGACTCATGGCCTCCCCTGGCTGGTGGTTGACGTTCAATGGTCCCCCTTTGCAGCCCGAGACTACTGGATCGTCTCAGCCGCCAACCATCGCGCTCTCGTGTGGAATCTCAACCGCAGAGAAGATTCAAGTTCTGGGGCCATTGAACACTCACTTCAAGGCCACAGCCGTGCTATCACCGATGTCAACTGGTCTGCTCATCATCCCGATCTCCTTTCAACCTGTTCAGTAGATGGATACATCCACGCGTGGGATCTTCGACGACCCCGTCAGCCGGTTCTCACCTTTTGCGACTGGACGGCTGGCGCATCCCAGGTCAAATACTGTCGCCAAGCTTCTCATATTCTTGCCTCAGCCCATGATCGATGGCTTCACATTTGGGATGAGCGCCGCTCATCCGAACCTCTCAAATCTATCAAAGCTCACAAGTCAAAGATTTACGGTATAGACTGGAACCGAAATCGGCCAAGTGCAATTGTGTCATGCTCCATTGACAAGAGTATCAAGTTCTGGGACTACAGCGCTGATGATCCTCTCGAGCACACCATTGAAACTGGTTTCCCAGTATGGAGAGCTCGGCACACGCCCTTTGGACAAGGCGTTGTTGCTATACCCCAAAACGAGCCTGGCGACCTGTACCTCTATAGCACCCGGTTCGAAGAAGGATCCAATGTGACGTCCAGTCCGGTGGAAGTCTGGCCTGGTCACGGAGACCACAAGGCAAAGGAGTTTCTTTGGCGCTGCCGCGGCGGTGTCACCGAAGACGGGATGGATGATCGCGAATTCCAGCTCGTCACTTGGGGCACTGACAATGAGCTCAAACTTCAATGTATTGATCCTCAAACCCTGGCCACCATTGGTCACACTCGAGGAATGCCTGCGGCACCGGGCATCAGTCTCACTCGCAAAGGCGCCACCTACAAGACCTTCCGCACTGTCGATGATAGCACGGATCGCGATCGCAAGACTGCCACCATGAGTGATCATCGACCTGGCGGCGGCAGCAACTACAGACAAAGCGCCCTGACACTTGGCATGCGATCAGGCGCGAGCCAGAACCATCGTGTCGGCGTGGCATGGCGAGGCCCTTCGATGAAGGCCAAGGTCACTTCAGGGAGGGCCATCGATCGTAGCCAGTCACAGATCGGCTGGATGAAAGGTATTGCCATGACCAAGAGGAAAATCTCGGCGGGCGCAAAACGGCACATGTCGAAGGACTCGGGCATCTTTAGTCATGGGTATCCTGATGATGAATGGGCTGAGCCGGATACTATTCAGGAAGAGCTCTTGCGAGTCAGCACGCAACTTCCCAAAGTGAGATGGGAGAACATCGATATGGACAATCTATCCCTTAACGCCTCGTTGAACGGTCCGTGGGGCGTAGACGGGGAGACCATCTTCATCAAGGTCAGAATCGACATCCCGGCTGGCTATCCCAAGGCCAGAGCGCCCAAGTTCTACGTCGAGAGGTCATCCTTTATGCCAGCAGCAACTCACAAGAAGATCGATCGTGAGATTCACCAGCTGGCGGATCGGTTCCTGCAGAGAAAGCAAAACTGTCTTGAAGTGGCCTTTACATATCTCCTTGGAGAAGTCGACCTCGAAAGCAGCACCACCTTTTTCAAGAATGTTCGAGATCTTGATGACGACCTCGACGGACTGGCCGACGAGAGCTCGAGCGAATCCGACGAGGACATACCAGCTGGGGGTTCGGCCTCTATGTCACAAGAGCTTCCACCGCATGCAGAGATAGACACTGCACTTGCGCCTCCCAACAGGACTATTGTTCCACCGACCCCTAGAACGTGCGGTGCTAGGTTCTCGCACAACGGGCGGTTGGTCTGCTTCTTCCCCTCGAAGGAGGAAAAGGCGAGGGCACTGTTTACCACTACCATGGATGCATACAGGGAACGCCCCAAAGGGGAACCCTTCTTCGCGGGCTTTGGTAAGATCGCCCACGATCTAGGGCCCCGACAGAGATTCATGGCAGAGGACGCATCCATATCCAGCGGTGACTCTGATTCGTCTGCTTCCGGTTCTTCCTCGTCGTCGTCATCTTCGAGCGATTCGGAATCGACATCGATGCACAAGATCAACCTCTGGTATCACCCCAGTCGCCAGTTTAGAAAGACGTGGAGTGAGGACCGGTCAATACGCTCCAGCGGCGGAGGCACTGGTGTTGGTACCGGCACGGGCACGGGCACTAGTCGTCGACGACCTGGTCGGCCAAAGAATCTGATATCGATACATGATCTCCGATCGGCGCTGCCGTCCAAGGAAGAGTTTGCTCGCGAGTATGCCATATTTGGCGACGGAGCCGACGTCTGCGAGCACAATGCCCAGGTAGCTGAAAAGTACGGGGCCAGGGATCTGGTTGATGTGTGGCGATATCTGGCACTGCTACTGAAGAAGGGTGTCCCGCTTGAAGTGCTTTCCCACAACCAGAGGCGTGACTCTATCCTGGTGATCGCTCACGACGTGGTATCGAGATGTCACGAAGATGCTCTTCCTCTAGAGTCGGTTGTGGATAAAGGCAACGGGACTCTGACGGGTAGGGTGAAATGGGGCCAACACCCTCTGGCCAGAGACTTCATCATGGATCTGTTTTTCTACTTTGAGAGAATTGCCGATGTTCAGATGCTGGCCATGCTTTCTTGCATATTCAGCGAATCTTCAGCCCGGGACAGCGTGGCCTACTTTGAATCGCATCTTGCTCAGCCGGAAACTCCTCTTCCTCTCAAGGCGCCGGCGTTTTCTCTCGACTATTTCCCGACGGATGCTTCACTCTGGAACATCAACAGTCGCAGCTATACCAACTCTGCCATCACGACTCCCATGACTATCCATACTCCGGTCCATTACGCGGGATCACAAGCATCTGACGATGGTCTCTGGAACGGAGATCCGGCGTCAAACTCGTACTCTTGCGGAGAAACGCCGCCCAACAAGTTCAAGGACTATCTTGGGGATCTTGAGCCACCACCAAGTGTATCAACATCTCCAAACACGCGCTTCCTGAATCGGGCAAACTCTGGGCTGGCATCAGCCTTTGCAGCCAACCTGCCTCGTTCATTTGCCGGCGTGAGCTCATCATCCCCGCCAAGTCATGGGAAGAAGAAGCCAAGCCCGGCAGAGACGATCCTCAGCAGTCTAGCTCCTGGAAATGTGACATGGAGTGCATCAACGGCGATGGATTCGAGCGGGGGCAGAACGTCTCTGGATGACGACGAGTACCGCAAGGACGACATGCTGCCGCTGGTTCCTACAAAGATCTCAGTGTCGATGGAGGATCAAACAATATTCGACGATGACGGCTGGCTTAGCACGCCACTCCTTGAATCCAACCGGGGTGACGTATACGCCCATTACCGATACGCATACGCCGAGATGCTGCAAATGTGGAACCAGCCCCTTGCTAGACTCGAGATTATGAAGTTCAACGCTCTCAAGGAGGACGTGGCTGGTGGTCACATGGATGGTAGCTATCCTGATTCTGCTCATGATGGGGCGAGCGGGAACGGACCTATCAACCATGCCAGCTCGCCCCCTATTGCGATGGGTAAGAAGGACCAGCTTCAGGCCCTGCTCGCATCCGGCCGTGGGCTTGATGTGACGGGAGTATGCCGCATTCACGAGATCCAGCTCGAACCCATTCGTTACACGTCGACCGACTCCAAGGTTGGCGGTGCGGTAGGCACATGCGAGCGCTGCCATCGGTCTCAGAGCCAGCTTGTATGCGTTTACTGTCTCGAGCCCGTGGATGCCCTCTTCCCACCGTGCTTGGCCTGTGGATGTGCGAGCCACGAGGCATGTCTGGCGGAATGGCATGCTGCTGGCGAGACGCAGTGTCCGGCAGGCGACGAGTGCAACTGTGTCGAGGAGGCAGACGATGGTCAGGTTGAATCCTGGGCGGCTCTTCGTGGAGCCGTCTTTAAGGGGCCGAGGCATCTTCCCATGCTGCCAGGCCCAGCACTAGGCGATAGTGACGATGAAGAGAAGGTGGTTCGTGAGTGGGAGAGAGTCGAGCCAACTATACCCACACGGATGCAGGGGCTCTCGGCTGCCAGTATTAGCCTGGGCAACAGACTAAGGAAGTCAGCGGGCGAATGGTCAAGGGCTTCAAGCTTGAGGAGGAATGACCGGGGGAATCTAATGTAACATGACTGACTGACACATCACAAGAGTTGGAGTAATGGTCGTTGGATATCGGAGACTCAAGTTGTTAATCGTACTGAGGCATGGCGGGATTTGGATACTCGTCCCAGCTCACTGTTTTGCATTTATTCTGAACTACAAAGCGTTTCAACTGCCATGTACATCTATGTAGAGTACCATGAAGTATATAATGCATCCCTACTGCCTACCCCCTAATTCGGCCTCCTTTTCTCCACATTCAGCAGCGGCCGTCCAGTTGCTAGACGGTCCAGATTCTCTAGGAGGAGGCCAGAGAGGTTATCCCAGTACTGGGACGACTGCCACGAGACGTGAGGCGTGAGGAAGAAGTTGGGCGCTTTCCAGAGGGGATGTCCCTCGGGTAACGGCTCCGGGTCGGTAACATCCACGGCGGCGCCCTGGATGAGGCCGTTCTCGAGAGCGTTGATCAGGGCGTCGGTGTCGATGATGGGGCCTCGGGCGATATTGCATACAAACGTCTTACCGCGGTTTTTGCCGAGGACCTTGAACTGCTCTGCGCCGAGGAGACCTCTCGTGGCGTCAACAAGTGGCAGAGACACTACCAAGAGATCGAGATCCTGCTCCAGGAAGTGGTCAACGTCTTGGCTGGAACCGCCCGAGAACCACTTGGACGGGATGATGCCTTCAGGATCTCCGGTACCAGGGACACAATACGTCTCGTCGCGCCGGGACTCGGCCGTCGGACGCTCGCGAAGCGTGTAAGCGTACACCTCCATCCCCAACGCCTGTCCGAGCCGGGCGCACTGCCTCCCGATACCTCCGTAGCCAAGAATACCCCTGAGTTGCTGTGAGCTGGAGGTTCACGAGTTGGAAACGGGTACAGGCTTACATGCGACGGCCTGTAGACGCTTGCATGCCGAGCTCGAGTCTGGGTCGCCAGAGCTGCTGCTTCTGCTGCTCAGCATAGACGTGGAAGTGATGCTGGTGAGACAGGTACGCTCCTATAACCCACTCGGCGATCTGAGGTCTACACAAAGAGTCAATACAGCTTCAACAATGAGAATAGCAGCATCCAACATACGGCTGACACCCACTAGCATTAGCAAACTGAACCTCGGGGTCCCGAAACTTGGGATACCCCGCCCACATATCGAGCCCGGCCGAGGCGGCCTGAAAGAAGCGCGCCCGCGGCACCTTGGCCGGGTCGGGCTGGTGGTAGATGCACAACATGGTGACGCCCTCCCAGGCCTCGTCGGGGAGGTGGTCGGGCGGGAGGAACACAGAGTCGACGATGGGGGCGTCGAACCAGCGGACCTCGAGCTCGGGGAAGCGCTCGCGGACCTGGGCGAGGAAGGGCTCGGGAGCCGGGCCGGGGAGGTAGACAAGGAGGACGTCGCCCTTGAGAGTCATGTTGACGGTGAGGAGGTGAGTTGTATGCAAGTGCGGTGTAGTAAGTAGTCAGTATATAACCAGTTCTATCTCATCTCTACCCGACAGCTCCGAGTTATACAACGCCTCCTCTTGCTAATTCAGTCTCTCACGTCAGAGCAAGATGAGATGAGAGCTAAGAAATGGTAAAGCAAGTTTGACGCTACTCCCGCAAACTCCGAGAGGATGATATTTCGACTCCGATTGCGGGAGGGGAGAGAGAGATTAATAAGCGCTCGCTCGTCAAGAACGCATCTCAACCCATCCATAGTGGTGGTTCCCACAATGGTTGCGCCCCAGAATGGAATAGCCATTGCCCCGAGGTTGGGTTGTCGTTGATAACGAAAAAAAGGTGGAGATGACATACTTGAAGCGGGCATGAATGACGAGACTGCTTTTGACAAAGGGCGTATCCACTCTCTGACAAAGTCTGGGTCCCTCGCCTTACTCGCATTATCTTGCTCTTGGTGAATAGGATATATATTGGTTAAGTAGGCATATGTAAATAAGTAGCCAATGAACCTTCGGGTACCTTGATCCTCTCTCTCAGACAGGCACAATATGCAGATTCATTCACACGTCCATCAAGTTCAATTCAATTCACGTGGTTATCGCATAGAACGCTTCCGCCAGACTTTCATGTTGTCATCTAAACACTAGCAAAGGGCGCCCTTACCAAGTTGGAGAAAACAGCATGACAGGCTTAGCGCGTACCGGATTCTCAAATCTAGCTCTCGTCAGCTGCCAAACCTGCCACGCCTTTCTCATCTCCGAGTCGTCGAGTCTTGTTTCCAGACACAGTTCATTCCACTCGTGGCGTCCCTTCTTCTCCGAGTTGTCCTCTTCCCCCTCCCTCACGATCCAGAGGCGAACCACCGTGCCTAATAAGCCTGTCAGCGGATCCTTACCAGCGAGTCCCGTCTCCAGGGTTTCCTGTCTAGATAAGTGAGTGTACTCGACTCTGTGTGTGCTTACATGATATCGGAAACCATACCAGTCTCCAGTGGCTGCTGGGTCGCCCTTGTCGCTCGAGGGCATGGCATCGCCACATTGTTTGGGACATGCCATGGTAAACTCGCGCAGATCCGGCAACCATCGCAGTTCCAGAGGTGCTAGGCTCATTGTCCTATCTGGCCGGATAATGTCGTAGAAACTCGACGCCAGATTCCGGATAGGAAGGCTAAGGAGAGAGGTCTCCTGAATCCCTGTCCCCATTCCTGGAATCTTTGGCGTTGGCAGAGTCATGTTGGTCGTCAAGAAAGTGTCCTTGAACACATTCATCCGCCTCCATTGGAAGTTGGAGTCCTGGAATAATGTTCGGTGTGTGCGCTGAAAATACCTGAGCCCTTCATCGCTGCCTCGCATCATATCGATCATGGAGCGTACCTGCTGGTCCTTCTGGGACTGTCCTGGATAAAATTCAACGACAGTCGGTTCAAGGAGTGTTTGCCACAGAATTTCCATGCTTTTTGAAGATAGTCCTCCAGCGGCGGGTTCAACCTGGCCCTCCTTAGGGGCGATCTGACGATATGGGGGGGTGAAGGACGGGATGCCGTCATCCATAACGGCACAGTTCTCTTATTCTTCAAGAGAAATAGAGCTCTGGTTTGCCGATGCTACTAATCGGAATTCCTCGGGTCCAAAGGAGCACAACTTGAACATATATCTTCCCAAGCTTGCTGAACTTTCTGTTCCGAGTGGCATGCTTAACTCACCTTTGCCCTGAACAGTCCCAAGAACACACCATGTCGCTGCTTTGTTAGGCCTCCAGCTCTTAATATCATAGAATATAATGTGTACAAAGACAGCCACTCAACTTGTCGTTCAAGTGACAATAGGAGGAGTATACATTTGGGTCGGGTCAGAACAACCCTTTGTCGCGAACTAGTCCCTGTTCATGCATTAGTACAGTACCACGCCACTTTCATGCTGCTTGTAATACCGTTCCCGGAGTTCTCTTTTGCGTGCCGTTGTTAGTCCCAGACCCGCGTTTCTTACATTTTGTCAAAATTAGAAATCTGCTAGAGTCGCAGCTGCATACCTCTCTATGTCTTCGTGATTGTGCATATAACATCCGATTTACTAAGTCTTGCTCTCCTCCGTTTGTTGTGTAACTGCTGTGTACATTGTGGTGTTCTGTATCTGGCTTTATCGACTCATGTGTCGATAAGCAGGCGCTTTCCGTCGGATGTCTCGACAAAGGCCATCTCTGCGGTTTCATGTTCGTCTTGGTGCCATAATAATCGGCTCTCGAGTCTGGCGCGGACTCTCCGAACTCAACTTCAGCTCCCATCCAATGCCAGGAGCCTGTAGGAGCCATGATCAAGCCAGCGTGGCCTGGCCTCTGGTTCTCCTTCACTGCTCAGCAAGCAGGAGCCGGGCTCTGTCATCTTGTCAGCACAGCGGCTGAAGCATGGTTGACGAGCCTGCCCTCAGTCAAGTCGGTCCTTGCGAGATCCCATCACCTCGAATCATAAAAGACTCGTCCTCAGCGCTTCCCTTCATTTGCCTCTTCTGTGCCTCCTGACTTCCCATCCTGATTCGCTCCATCCCTCCCATTGCAGGTCAAATGTCAAGATCCTCTCCACCAGGACCCATCTCATCCTGTTCTCGCAGGTCCGGTTCTCCTTGACCTTGTCCTCATCCACGTGCCATGGCAGGATTCGTACCCATTTCAAGCCGTCGTCGGGCGCCTTGTATTTTCCATCCAGAAAGACAACTTTGGACACCATTTTGCTGCGTCCTTTGTTGAGTTCGTGGCAATCCTCTTTGCCGCATCTGCCCTCGTTCAGGACTGCTTGAGACTCGGGGTCATCCAGATCCAGGGGCGCCATCTCAATGATGTTCTCGTCCACCCAATATCGGAACTGTTTAGCCAGCTCTCTAAGACGAACTTCATATGGAGCATTTGTGTCCATGTGGATCATCCATGCCGGGTCAATCTCTCCCACTTTGACGATCCAAAGGTCATCCAGGTTGGGAAACCAGAATCGGTCGAACTCGATCTTGCCGAAATCTCGCTGACGATAGCAGGCTGACAAGTAGACAGAGTAATGGTATGGCCCATCCACCCGGCCATCGTCGGGGAAGCAATCCCAGAAGGCAAGTCGTCTTATCCGCGGTGCCAGATCTTCCAGGTAAGGGTCGGGTGCTTGGTCTGAAATCTTGTGGTCGCAAACGAGAATATCTCTGGAAAAGTCAAAGTATGATCCGTGGCCAATAGGCTCATACCCTAGCCTGGTTTCCTCTCGCGCCTCGGCGTTGAGCTGTGTAACAGTCGGCAACGGGTAAGAACCGTCTTTCTGGACCAAGTCGCCGTATAGGACAATCCGAGGCTCATTGGCTCGTGACCATATCTTGAGGCGAAGTTCGGTGGGAAGAGAACCAAAGCTCGCCACTGACGATGTTGACGACGTGGAGGATGACATGGCCTCGTACTTTCATGAGAGCAACGGTGTTGGGAGGGTGAGTTTCTAGTGCGAGAAGTACAACACGGCTTCAACAGGTGGCATAACGGGAGATGATTGGAGGTCTAGGATCGAGAAGAGAGGTATGGGCAGCGTTATTAATCTCACGTCGGTCTACATACTGTCGAGTCCAGAACAGGGGTCTCACGAGGACAGGACGGAAACGGTGTCATACCTACATGCTGGGGGTGGATGGCTGTTTGCGGCATGTCCGGGGCGGGGAAAATCAATGATCCCCCTTGAAGCCATCGTGGACGTGATGCTATACTGTGCCACAGCCTGCCAAAACCGGGATGGTTCACCGACACCGCTTCTAGCGGTTCGATAGCGGCATGCTGCATGGTCCATCCTGTTCCCTCGGTCAGCCAACCAATGAGACCGCTCTCCAAGGAAGAGAGTGGTGATAGGACCGGGGTGAGGCGCAGATGGTGCAAGAGGTCCAGTCGGCGATCACACATATCGGGTATTTCGCGCCTCTTAGCTCTGTATTAAAAAGCAAGCTCGAGAGCGCCACCCTAGTGTCTCTCCGGCTGAGCTTTTCAGCCCCGAGCCAGACATGTTAGCCTCGCGCCTGTCTCTTAGGCTGCGTCATGTTCCTCGTGTCTTGTCACGTGTCGTCATGATCAGGCAGCCGATGAGCCTGCAGAGGGCGGCCCGGAACCCTCATGCTCACAGAATTCGAAGCTTCTCGCCAATCTAGAACCCCGGCGCAGCTCGTCCTGGGTGATGGTCTGATGTGAGAAGACTGTTGGCAGACTATCCTGGGCGTGGCTGCATAATACGCGCCTCCCGAGAGCGCAGCCGGCGGACGCAGCCGACGTGATGCCAGGGCGGACGAAGTCCAGTCAGTATCAACCCGGAGCTTGTTGGCACGGAGTACAACCAACTATCACCTTCACTGCGGCCTCTGGTGGTGATGGGGATGCCGGGGTCGGGGTCAGCATGGGACGGGAACGGGCTCCAGGATGATGGGTCTGCAACACTTCGAGCCCAGGTTCGCATGTCGTCGTTTCCGGCATGCATACCGAACCCCTTCTCGGCCAATTCCAAGCCTCCCATTCTCAGGCCGGGGCGGGCGATGCACCCAATGCTCGAAGGGTAACTTGTCAAGGCGATTGCCAATCATCCAGAGCTGACAAGACGGTCCCAGCGGTTTGGGTTGGCTTGACATGCGCTCGAAGTGAGGCGGGAGGGCTTGGAGCTTGCAAGGGATGTCGGGTAACCCCGTGTGGAGCTCGCGAAGCTGAGGCGGGATGGTACGCGATTGGTGCCGCCTGACTGGTTCCGGGACAACCCAAGCACCAAGGACGAACACCTTGGCCAGGCTGCGGCTTGATTGGCGGGCAGATCTAGACTCGACGCTCGAGATCGGTCCAGGCTGAGCAGGACGCAAGAGCATCAGGCGTGCCTCTGCTTGGGCTTGCCTCGGTCGCCAATCTCGACGATAAAGACGCATCAGCAGGTACGGGCCGCGTGGGCATTAACTCTGGTCCCAAGACCACGTTTTCAAAAATCTGATCTGTCGGGATCGGTGGGTAGTGGTCACTGGTGAGGAGCCAGTGGGGGGATGTGGTAGTATCAGTGTGACAGAACGACAAGCCTGCATCCTGAGTGTCCACGAACGACATCAAGCCGGGATCTCGGTTGGGAGGAAGTACATGCTCTGGAGTCAGTGGTGTGGGCTGCCTCTCGCCGCCAAGACGAACTGATGAAGCGGAAGAGTGGACCAAGGGAAGAGCGGTGATGAGGGTGAGTCTTGAGAAAGCCCATGGTGGCCATGATGCGGGTGCGTATGAAACATCGGTGTGCGTATCTGCGCTGTGACGGAAGCAAGCCATTCACATCGGACGTCGGGATGAGCACGGTGGTTTGGCCGATACTAACGTTAGTACGGATATCGAGTCAGCCATTGCCGCTCGGATGACTTTCCTTGGTCACTCGAACGCGCGCATGGCGCCTTTTGCCTCGTTGAGCTGACGGGCGTGGTCATGAAGCGCTGTCTTGAGTCGACACTGTAGGGTAGAGTAGGCGCGAGACGCACGCTTCAGCCTTTGAGGTGCAGCTGCCATGAGTGATGTTGGTGATGTATGGTTTTTCCTTGATTGTCAGTTGGGAGCGGGTTATTACCGCGACGTTGGTAGCAGTTTGATTGCAGTTGACGTTGGACGAGGCTGTTGGGTGAGATGGGAAGTTGTGGTATGGGTTGCTCACCAACACTCATGCCGTCGTGGTTGCAGGAGATGTATGTGCCTGGTAAGCAGGCCCCACAACTAAACTGCTCCTTCCATCTCCTTTCCTTTGAGCCCTTTGGCAGAGTGTACTGCAGTAGGTAGGTGCTGTAAGTTAGGTAGGTATTGAAATGCCTAGGTATTCATGCAGCTTAAGCTCTCGGCCAAACTTGACTTGCTTACCTGACTATCTAGATATTCTGAGCAGACGGTGCACAATGTTAACAGATCATCACCACCGCCAAACGGCCTCATGCTGTGCAACAGATCTTACCTAGTAGGGTAATGCTAGAGCAGACATCCATCGATCCATCGCAGAAAGAGGCAGGCAGGCGGATTCGGATTCAGCTCCCGTCCTAGCGGGACGCGCCTAACTCGATGTCGACGGCGCGCTTGCCCCGATCCCCGAGCCCGCTAAGCCTGGGCGACCCACTCATTGCACATCCTCATCCTCCTGATTGGCATCATCACCGCCATTGTCATTATTCACACGGTCGCCAGAGAAGGCATACGCGAACAAGAGATCTGCTCCCAACGACTGAGCGCGACCTCCACCGCCTCCAATGCCCTCCCGAGAGCATGCCATCCCCTACCGATGACGAGACGCCCTTCCCCTCGTTAGACCGTTCGACGCTTCATGGGTTTGGCCGCTCCCATCTCTCCCCTGACGATGCCTTCGTGTCGCCGCCTCGCCGCCTTGGCGAGCGTAGTAGAAGTCGCAGGCGCAAGCGGCCGTGGAAGAAGTTGATGTGGGTGAAGCAATCATGTAAGAGTCCACTGATCCACTGCTTTCCACGACGAGAGGGACAAGAGCTAACCAAGTTTTCAACAGATCCCGACAACTATACCGACCAAGCGACTTTTCTCGAGAACCTACAGCGGAATCCCCGTCTTAAGCCGTATGACTTCTGGCCCCTCGTCGCCGACTCAACAGTTATACTGCAGCATGTTTGCTCCGTTATTATCTTCATCGTTTGCTTTGTTGGTATTTTTCAGGAGCGTGTATCTCCCGTGTCTGTCACAAGCTGGAGTAGCTTCCTTACCTTTGTCGGATGGATCCTCTGGGAGCGCTGGTTGTCTGAGATCGAGGACCCTGGTGACACGAGTCACGGAGTGGCAGCAGCAACAGTGACGGGGAGAGCTGGCCGGACCGGAAGCATGAGGCGACCCGGCCGCGCCGGTAGTATTAGGCGCCCGCCTCCGCTCCGGATCGATTCAGTCCCGTCGACCGCCGGGCCATCGGCCTCGAGCTCGGCTACGAACCTACACGCGCACCACGCGATGAAACGGGCGCAGTCCACTTCAACCAGCTCGCTGACCAGCGGTGCTGTGCATACACCTCGAGCCAGCCAGGAGCACCTCCCCGAGCTGCCACCACCCCTTCTTGCTGAAGAGAGCCGGTCCCGGCAGAGGGCTGAGACGATCAAGTCGGCAATTCTCATCTACTGCACACTCCTTGGACTTAGCCCCATTCTCAAATCCCTTACCCGGTCCACATCGAGCGACAGCATCTGGGCCATGTCCTTCTGGCTCCTCGCCATAAACATCTTCTTCTTTGACTACTCGGGCGGCGTGGGAGCCAAGTTTCCTGCATCACTCTCCACCAATGCTGCCCTCATGGCATCAACGGTATTGGCAAGCCGGCTACCATCCACGAAGCAGGTCTTTAGCTTGACGCTGTTCAGCATCGAAGTTTTTGGCCTGTTTCCCGTCTTCCGACGGTATGCAAGGCACCGCAGCTGGCGATTCCATGTGGTATCGGCCATCTTGCTGGTACTGGGGGCAGGACTTGGAGTAGGCCTCATCCTGGGTGACACTAAGGGCACTGGTGGATGGCCATGGAAGAGCGGACTCGTGGGAATGATTGTAGGAGTACTCATCGCGGTACTGGCAACAGGAGGATGCAGCTGGTGGCTGATTGGGTTGCAAAAGTACAAGAATGAGATACGAGGACCTTGGGACCCAGCGAGACCCATCATTATGAACCGGCCTCGGTGGGATGACGATTCATGATGGTCACGTAGGTAGTTGATACGCTTTAACCAATACCTTTTCAACTGTTCAAAGGCGGCCCTTGGTGAGGTGTTAGCGTTTGGACCGGGTGCCAAGCTTTCTGTCAAGCAGCATTGCATAACGCTAAATGCGGATCTGAATCTGAGGGAGAGGCAGAGACCCGTCCAAGACAGAATGAGGCAGAGGCTGACTTGTATCCGTACAATTCGGTACATGTTACGTTGCCATGCATCGATTTTAGGCAGGCCAGTGGAAAGTCTGTTCGTATTTGCCAACACCTACCTACGTACCTACTGATCCTGGACCCCATCTACATGCGTGTGCATGGCGACGCGAGTGTCATGTACTGTCGTGGCTGGCCAGGCACCATAGGTAGGTTGAATCTCGAGTAAAATAGAATCAAGCATGCTTCTCTGAAAAATCACAACCATCGTGGCCTGACCTGACCTGAAGCCGTCATGTGAGGGTCAGCAGTTGCCGAGATCCATCCATGTATGGATAAAAGAAGGACCCTGCAGTGTTGACGGTAGGTAGGTTGTCTCTCACAGCCATGCCCCCCTCACCAGAATTAGAAGCACCCGTCAACAAAAAGCCCCCGAGGTATCCACCAATGATCCCTGAGAGGATGGCAGTGAGTCTGCACTCTCAAACGGGATTGACAGGGAAGCCACTGCATTCACTGCTGTGGTCCTCAGAAAGAGAGAGACGATGCGCCGGCCCAATGGCCTTGAGACGTTGGCATGGCAATGCCTCACAAGAGGATTGATCCTTTCCCAGAGCGGCATGTACCATGCGAGAAGATGGAGGGGATATATGGTAATAAGCTGACAACTGAGTAAGCCCTCTCCATCTTGGCCCTTCCATCCTCCCCAGCCTCACCAAGAGTTTTCATCTCGGTGGTTCTGGTGGCTATGGCGTGGTTTCTCGGCTGTTGAACCCCCCAGCAGCTTCTAATGACCTCTTCGCTATTCGTAGGGACTCAGTTGATGACTTTACAGGGTCAAAAACGGATGATTCTGGCAAGACGAGGGGGAGGGGGGAGAGAGAGGAATTGAAGGAAAACTGGGGCTTCTCGATGCAAATGGGGGCCATGGAGTTTGGCCGTACGTATCCGTATTTAATTGTCTGGGGCGAACGGGAAAACGGCACCAAGGATTCATTCCTTCCTAATGGATTTGTTGGGCAGGTTTCAGCCAAAGTTTAAAAAAAGCGAAAAAGAAGTTCTGGGTAACACGTTCAAGCTTTGGCTGGGCGGGAATGGCTCCAGGCTCGTCTAGATTGGGGAACACAAGTACCAGTACGGGGGATTTACGCGCTACTTTCCACTCAGGCACGTAACCCCCGGCCGCATAGCGCAGGGTCTAGTGGGCTCTAGCTCATAAGCTTCCAGGGGTCCAGGGGCAGGACAGGAGGAGAGAGGCAGCTGGAGCAGAGACAAGCCCATTAGAGGCCCGTCCGACCAGCCGATGAATGGATAATTTGATGGAGCCCGTTTCCCTCAGTCAATTCTGGACCGGGACCCTTGTCCGCCCGACAAGGCTTGTTCTTATGGGGTAAGTTAATTAACCAGCAGCGCCCCGGGAGTTGGAAGCAGCTATAAAAGGGCCTGGACCGACCTACCGAGGAACGCCTCTTACCTCTACCCACCAGCATCATCATCTCGAGCTTGCTTACGAATTCAACGAACAAGACAAATTTCTCGTCAATTGTGCTTCAAATACATAATTCAAAATGAAGGCTACTCTCTTCCTCGCTGCTGCCGGCCTCGTTGCCGCTCAGGACTTCACTGGCCAGCCCAAGTGCGCTGTAAGTCAACATCAACATGGACACCTGTATCACAACAACATCGTCTAACACACGCCCAACAGCTCAAGTGTCTTGAGGAGTACGTCCCCAAGGCCGGCTGCGACCTCGAGGATACCGCCTGCCAGTGCGAACCCTCCTTCCAGGAGAAGCTCACCCCCCAGATCTCGCCCTGCCTGATTAAGGAGTGCGAGGCTGCCGACCTCCCCAAGGCCCTCGCCGCCGCCCAGGCTGCCTGCGCGGCTTATTCCTCGGCCGCTGGCAAGTCTGGCTCTGTGACCGGTACCGTCACTGCTACCGCCCCCGAGACCGAGTCTGAGACCGAGACTGCCTCCGATGAGGAGAACACTGAATCCGTCACTGTCAGCGTCGACACCTCCATCACAGGCTCCGTCACCCTCCCTGCCATCTTCTCCTCCGCTACCGACGTCCCCGTCACCCCTGGCCCCAACAACAAGACCACCACCAAGCCCACCAAGACTGGTGCTAGTGGAAGTGACGATGAGGAGACCGGCACTGGTTCCGGCTCTGGCTCCGAGACTAGCGAGACCGGCGCCGCTGCCAGCGAGACTGGCAACGCCGCTGCCATGACCGGCCCTGCCTTTGGTGGCTTCCTCGCCATCCTGGCTGCCTTTTTCGCTCTGTAAGGTGTGAAATTTTACACAGGTTTAATCCGGTGATAGAGCGCCTGGGGAGTAATCTTAATGGGGCTTCATTGCGAGGCCTGGGGCGTTGTTTAATGTTCTGAACGAGAGTATGCTTCGAGATATGACATTTGGATGTTTTGGTCACTTTTTGGATATTGGGGTATAGCATCTTGTGATGAAAGGCTATATCTATTTGCAATAGCGGACAAAAAAAGTAATGATGGAAATGGATTTGCTTGCAATTGTCAAGCACATAACCCCTGACTCCTTTATCCTGCTCTCCCTCCGTGTTATCTTCCATCTTAATCTTGAGGTTCCTGATTCTCATTGGCTTTGGCCAAGTCGACGTCGATGAGCCACGGCAGCTGTATGGCTCGATATTGAAGACTCATGATGGCAGCATTCACAAACAGCGTCTTCTCTCCCTGCACGAGATGGTAGTCACCCTCGGTGAGATCCAGATGCGCACCCCTCTGCCGGCTCATCTTGATGAGCTTCGCCTTCGTCGCTTTGTACGTCTGCTCATCCTGCGTCACGCGGTTCGGCCGCAGGCCCTTAAGTCCAACGGCTTTGGACCGCTCCTGGTCGATCTTGTCGTCGTCCCACGTGGCGAGGAGTGAGCCCCATGCCTCGTGGATGTGTCCGAAGCAGTGGATCTTTGGCTTCGCGCGGGTGACGGCGCGCAGGAGGTCGGGGCATCCGGCCCGGGTCTCCGTCATGCCGGCAAAGTCGAGGATGCCGTTCGGAGGGCCGTGGGTCATGGCCACGTCGATGCCCTCGGGGATCTTGAAGTCATGGCCGTCGTCGTATTGGAATGCCCAGCCGCCGAATGCAGGCGTCCACTGGCTTGCGAACACCTTGAGTCGAGCCCCGTTGTCCAAGGTGAACTCGTGAACACCTTCGGTCAGATATCGGACCCCGTCTGCTTTGGCAGCTTCGATGATGTCCTTGACTTGGTTCATGGTCCTTTTAGTACCTCGGGCTCCATGAATCCAGAAGTGCTCATCAAGAGAAGTATCGTGGTTCCCTGCAATGACCAACTTGAGAGGAGCCCGGATGGAGCGTAGCACATCAAAGGTTGCTTCGTATTCCGGGACGGTTGAACGCAGGGTCAGGTCCCCGCAATGGAGGACAACATCCGCCTCTGGAAGAGGCACTCTCCAACCGGTGTGAGCCCACTTCAAGTCATCCTGATCGAGCTCATCCTCAGTGGTTGGCCAGCCGTCGTCGGGTTTGGCTTTTGGTTCTGAGCCGTGGGTGTCGGATATGATGAGGATGCGCGTCTTGACTGTACTTGAAGCACGGGAATCTGACATTTTCGAGTCGAGATGAGTGACAGTTCGATAAAGAAGAGATCGATGAAGGGATCAAGTTTCGAGGGCTCAGAGCACAAAGAAAAGATGCATATGTAGGGACGTAGGCAGAAAGGTTTGCTGGTCTACCTAGTAGGCATCACAGGAGGCAGCCGTTTCGAGAGGGTCATTGAATGATATACTACAAGCACCTCTGAAGAAGAAGAGAATAGGTAGTGATTCAATGTTTGAGATGAGTAAAATAAAGCAAAACACATCAACCAAAACAATGATAGGTTAACATCATGACCCAGCCAAAGCCATCATGGATGCTTGATGAAGCAAGCTTCAGCTGACGTCGATAGAGTGCAAAGTGGGTCAGGCAGCTCCCATGGAAGTTCCCTTGTGCAGCCTCCACTTCCCTGCGCCAACGCAAAGGAGAGAGACCATCAACACGCATCATCACCAACAAACACGGCGCCTTTTGCTTGATAACTCGTACTATCATACGAAATGGCTGCTGAGACCTCTCAAGATGTACCAATGGGTTCACCTCCACCCGTGCCCGCGCAGACGGACACGGAGCCCAAGTATGGCGGCTACTCGCGTTTCGAGATTGAGCTCGAGGTTCGTTCTGCACTCTTCTCTCCCTCTCTCCCCAGCTGACCTTTATTGTTTTAGTTTGTACAATCTTTGGCCAACCCTTACTACCTCAACCATCTCGCCTCTCAAAAGCTCCTCAACCAACCCGCCTTTGTCGCATACCTCGCCTACCTCCAGTACTGGAGCAAGCCGCCCTACCTCAAGTACCTGACCTACCCGGGTCCGACCCTGCGACACCTCGAGCTCCTCCAGCAGGATATGTTCCGACAGCAGATCATGAGCCCGGACGTGGTTCAGAGACTGGTCGAGGAGGGCATGAAGGCCTCGATCGATTGGCACCGCGAAAGCTAGAAGACTTGCGACCAAGGCGACGACGCGCCTTGTGTAGGACGCGATCAGTCACACGAGCCACGACAAGAAGGCCAGAGAAGCCCCCAAGAACAAGATGACATCAAGACTCCTACGCGGAAGAAGAAGACGATCAAGATCAAGATCAAGACGAAGCAGAAGCCTTCTCATACGTAACTGCTCAGCCCAGTCCAGCAAACGCCTCGCAACATGACAAGGCTAAAGGATTTTTGATTCTCTAAACTCGAAAACACGAGCTACAGTCTATGACAAACTCCGATTCTCCTCGCAACCAAGAACAAATAGCAAGACCCTCCTCCGACACCGACTCATAACAAGCCTAGTTCTCTCTCCACCGGTGTCCGCAAGTCATGCACTTGTAGAAGCTCGTCATGGGCTCGTCGGCGCTACGGATCTGGACCTGGAAGAAGGCGGCCTCGTCGCCGTTGCAGCCCTCGTTGGGGCACTGGACGCGGCCCTTTTGCGCATTGTCCCAGGCTCCCGGCCCGCCGAACACGTCCTCCTTCTCGACGCGCTCGTACATGCGGCGCGAGAAGACGGGCTCGGTGATGTGGTGCTCGAAGGGGCAGGTGCGGCACTCGAGGCGGTTGGTGCGCGTGTTTGTGAAGGAGACGGTGAGGATGTTGGCGCAATGGGGGCAGACTTGATGGTGGTTAATGAGGTTGGGGAAGAGGTGAGGGTTAGTCTTACAGAGCAACATGATGGCGGTTTGCTAGGGACAAGAGTTGATAGCAAGAAACTGTCTGCAATAGAGCCTTGTTTGAAAGCGAATGAGTGTCTTGTTGTGGCGTGGTTGATGCGTCTGTTGAATAGAAACGAATATGACTTCTTTTTTTTCTCCAACAAAGTCCCAAGGCCGCCAAGGCCTCCACCTCGTGCGTTTCCATGCCCAGGCGGCGGCGTCTCTAGTGGGGTCCAGCCTCTGCCATGACGGACCATGTCTTAGCGCCATCTCCCCCGCCATTTCCTGCTCTTTGCTGCCCTGGGCGCTTCAGCCTCAGCCCCTCCAAAACACCAACGACAAACGCTACATCATCACTGCCACCTCCTTTCATATCCCCTGGTGACGACGACGCCGCGAACACGTACTCTATTGTTGACTTTGCATACCTCGACTTGTACCGAGCATTCCGGAATCTCGCACCGAAAACCCTCAATCTTTTCCCCATTGTCAACAGATAATACCCCGCTTCCCTTTGCAAATCAGCTTGATATACACATCTCGGTCAACCAGCAAAGATGGGCGCCGACGAGGAGCACGATGTAAGACAGGCCTCAACACCCTATACAACCGTGCACTCTAACCAACACGCCCAGGGCGCCTCCGTCAAGGAACTCCTGATCGAGGCATGCCGCCGCAACAACACCGACCTCCTCACCGAGTGCCTCGAGGACAAATCCGACCCCGAGATCACAAAGCTCCTCAACGAGACCACCACCGTCATGGGCAACCACCTCTACCACGAGGCCGCTTCCCGGGGCAACTGTGCGTCTCTACATCATCCGCGACCGAAACATACAACGAGCTAACACCTCCTCCAACTTAGACGAAATCATCGACCTCCTCCTCGACCAGCCCGACTTTGAATGCGACCCCCTAACCCGCCTCGAGGGCGACACCCCCCTCCACACCGCCATCCGCTGGATCAACTCGGAGCCACCCGCCCAGAGACCCTTTGGCAACGCCCTCGTCGAGATGATGCTCGAGGCCGGCTCGAACCCGCGCGTCAAGAACAAGGCCCGCCTGACGCCATACCAGCTCGTCGACCCCACCAACAAGGAGCTGCGCGAGCTCATCCAGAAGCATGAGTACGCCAACCAGAACGCCGGCGACTTTATTACCGTCGACAATTCGGCTGCTAGTGCCAAGCATGGCGGTCACAAGCATGCCATCGCACAAGGCGTGGACGATGAGAGTGATGACGACGCCGAGTTTAGCGGTAGTGATGAGGAAGAGCGCGCCGAGTGGGAGAGGAGACGAAGGGAGAGGCGGAGATAGTCATCAACGCGCTGCTGCGCTTAGAAACACTTGATATCTAGAGGTCACTTCACCGCAGAGGGAAGTGGACTAATACGAGGGTGGACATACAGCATGATAGTTATCTCAAAGCGATAGAAGCCTGTACAAAGGTAGAGAGAATAACAACTTCTCATCTAGGGCATCAAAGAAAGAAGGGTATAAGCATTCTGGCCCAGGGATTTGAAGTCAACTCCCTGCTCATCGTCTATCATCTAATCGTGTGCTCATTCTCAATCCAAGCCGACGTCAGGAAAGGAACAGTCAAAAGGACGTACAAGATCAGGAACCAGCCTGTCTTCTATAAACAAAGGAAAGAAAGTATGTTCCCAGCTCTTGTCAAGTTGTCTCGATCAGACCCCCAAATGCTCATAATAGTAGCCATAGTCCAGTTGCCAACGCCGCAGAGCCCATCGTAATAATCGCTGGGAACACATTATTCGCGATACTCTTGTCGGATATGATATATGTGACATTCTTGAGCCGCTTCTGAGCAACCTGCGATAGTCCCCCTGAATCGGCCAGCTCATTCATTTCATCGCCCAACTGACGCAGAATGTTAGTCGAGCGACCCTTGGGGCACATGACGATCTCCCAACCGCCACCCTTAGGAATGATAAACGTCGAACTCTGATCGTCGAAAGCAAAGCTGTAGGCATCGGGACACATTGCTTTGGCGGCCTTGCTGTATTCGGATGGCTTGCAGATATCCGGATCGTGGTATTTGCCTACACAGCACTCTTTGTCAGTGCCGTATGCGGCGCACGCGCTGTTGCAAGGGGAAAACTCGGGCCGCTGGATCTGATCGTCCGGGTAGGGGTAGATGCCGTCACCAGGCTTAGTGGGCGGAAAGGCAAGATATTTCCATGGACACCAGCGGCGTGCGTCGTCGTTGTCGATTCTGTTTTCCAGAGGTACTGGATATGTCGAGTTGGTGTAGTAGGTCCCAGTATCAGCATGTGCATAGATCCAACTAGGAGATGCAATGCACGCGCAGTTGGTGAGATTTGGCGGGATGAAGGTTGTGTTCTTGGCAGGGATGTACACAATACCCATCGGGAGATTGTAGCCGTCAACTAGGGAGATATCGTAGAAAGTTTGCTCCTTGTGTAAGCCGCCAGCTAAAGTGAACTCGGCGAGTGTTGCTGGCGTTGACCCCTGGCTATGAGTTAACACATGCGAAAACACTGCGGGTAAAGCACTTACACTGAACTCGCAGTCCAATTTGCCAAAACAGTCACCCGTTTTGCAGGAACATGAATCGCCCTTGACAGTACAATTCGTCCTCCCCCAGACGCGACCTTGCCATTCTGATCCCACCCAAAGTTCCTTGCTTTTCCCTTGGGCAAGCTCGAAGCCCCCGACGCCCGGGCCTTTACCAGACTGAGTTGCGATGCCAGGCCAGATGGTTGAATCGCATTTGTTGGTAATGACCAAGGGAACCGGCCTCCCAGGGTCTTCAGGCTCTTTTCGACGTAGATTTCTCATGGTGTATTGTCCCCATTTTTGTAAAAGGTCATCTTCTGAGATCCTTGGAGGGACTTCTAAACTGACAGCCCTGGCTTCCTGTATGCACAGCCCAATGACGAGGACAGGCACCAGCAATCGGCGCAATGAAGAGGCGCTTCTGGCGTCTCCACATTTCGACGAAGATACCATTTCCTGGCTCAAAGGGTGTAAGTGGAACGCAAATAACAACGAGTTGTTGACTTGCGTTGTGATCCGATCGAGGTCGCCCCAGGGAATTGTTTTGAGTCTAGAAGAACAAAGTGATAGAAAGTTTTAGTTGGTCGTGACCATGGCCTTCAAAGATAATTGTCCACTGAAGCAAGTATAGTCGGCGAGCAGTATATGTAAGATACGACGGCGTTGGGGTGCTTTCCAGGATCGAGGGACTTAAGTGACGTATAGGCGATGACGCTGCTGCGAACCAAGCCTGCCTTCCTGGATAGCTGGGAACCGTTTCTTGATGACCCTTGTCGGATTGATCTGCACTGGAGGCGTGGCAGCGGAGAGTGGCTGGACAGATGATAGAGTCTAGGGCAATGAGCAGGGGTGGACCGGCTGAGAGCGACGAGATCGGCTAGGTTATCGTAGAGGAGCGGGTAAGGAGGGGAGGTGGCCAGAATCTGAAACGGCCGAGGAGGAGAGACGATACTATTAATATTTTTGGTGCTTGCTGATCAACAGATAAACAAAAAGAGGGTAATAAATCCAGAGGGTTGAAGAGGGATAGAAGCCCAAGAGTCGGCCTCGAGTAAAGGAGAGAATGGAGCTGAAGATGAGAGGAAGAGAAAGAAAGGCCGAAAATAACGAAACAACCAATTTGAGACTTTGAAACAATGCAAAGGAAGGAGTAGACAGGGAAAGGCCTCACCGAGGGAAGGCGCTTCACAGCGAGAACTTGCCATGTTTGTCTGGGCTACCATGACTTACACGAGTTTGAGTGGCCATGGTTGAAAGCTATGACGTCAGGGGACCACGGGCCAGGGATATCGACAAGAACCAGACCCCTGGCTGAACATGCATGCCAGCAGAAGATTAGACGACGAATGGTTGTGTGAGTAACGATGAATGCAAATATGCGGTATAGGGTTAGATTGTACACAGATCCCGTGTTGGTAGCTGTGAACATTGATGCTGTGATATAACCTTCCCTTTTTGGCTGTTGCCGCCAAAAGTGAGGCCATCATGAGAAACCTCCCGAATGTTGGATCTATATTGCAAGTTGGACAAAAATCCCACCATACTTCCCACAAGTCGACGAAAGCAGTTGATCTTACTCTACATGGACCGGGTGCTTGCGTTAGAAGCACGATGGGCAATTATATTTGAGGTTTTAACTCAACGTTGGGCTGTAGCTGTCAAGCAGGTAGTCCCCACGTGAGCGGCACCTTGCATGACCTCACCATCCAATCCCCAATAACGCCCAGTTCCAACCGTAATTGAACCTCCTTTGTTCTGTTTTCCTTGTCACTTAGAGAGCGGGACAGAGGGTCCAGGAACAGCGATTGCCATGTGCCGGGAATTTGAGTTTAGAAGGGCTTCCTTGTGGCTGACACTGGCTGATCAATGGCATATATGCCACTATGTCCTGGATATTCACTGCTAAACATTGTCGTGAGAGGAAAATAGTATCACTGGGTTGGAGAGTTCGGGTCCAGCTTTCGCCTGGGATTGGCCGTGTAACTTGGATCATGACTTAAATCTGGCTGTACAAGTCAGCTGGTACCCCTTGCCATTTGACTGATTGAGTTGCTCTAGTTCAACAACTTGGGCACCAAGACAGAAGTCTCAGCTGAGTTCATATACAGGATCAGATTCGATGTAGATCAAGATTGGACATTCTCATACCCGATATCTTTGCGTCATTAGTCACCAAACACACAAGTCTTGTCGAGAAGCTATGCACATTCAATGATGTCTCCATTGTCTATATACGAGTGATCATCATGTCGTTCATGCAGGTAACTCTCCCCCCTCCATCAATTCAGAACCTAACACCAGGCTTGGACACACCTGGTGTCTACCACGCTCAAGTTATTTAATCTCCTAGTACTAAATCCAACATCTTTCGTCGCTCGACATGTCTCTTTGGTCTCGTCGGATGATCCCAAGACGGTCCCAGATATTTCCCTTGCTCTGTCTGCCATATTTCGGGGGGTGCTCCGAGCGGGTCTCACCCGCCTCTGCATCTTGCCAGGTATCATGCGGTTCCAAAGTGAAACTCCAAGTTTATCGCTTTCTCTTTCCATTATACTGCATGTTTATCGGAAGCGGGCGCGGCAGCGGCCCATGACTTCGCCCTGGCAGACAAGCTCGGCGCTGAATTCGGAGCCATCCAGGGTCAGGTAGATATCAAAGTAGACGCGGTAGAAGGTGCCTTGAGGGGTATCCATTCGTTCAAAGTCCTTCTCCAGGTTCTTGCGGGAGAGATCCGAGGTAAGCGTGACAACTTCCTTGATGCCTGCGGATTGTTAGTCTTTGAATCACTTGTAGGCAAGAATAGACTTACGGGGATCCTTGGTGTATTCGGGGCAGACATCGTCGTCACAGGCGTATAGGACATCCTCGTACATGAGGGTAGCGCCAGGAGCGACTTGTCGGAAGAACGAGACCTTGACAGGCTCGCCGTTCTTGACCTTTTGACCCTTCTGGACAAAGATCTGTCGGGTGAACTTGCAACGGTCCTTGCCGTCCAGAGAGGGCACACGGTAGGCCTCAGGGTGGTAGCCTTCCTTAAAGGGCTGGAGGGTGGCCATGAGGTAGTGTCGACGGGCGACACGGTGGGTGATGATTCGCTCCGTGATACCGGCGGTGACGGCACCCTTGACGATGGCGGCGACTGAGTCCATGGGGCGGACGACCTTGGACTGGAACTGGGGAGGGACGTGGAGCTTGATCTGCTGGAAGAGGTACTCGGAAGCACCGAAACCACCAACCACCAGGATGTTCTGGAGGGTACGGTTCTGGGCCTGAATGGCAATGATCTGGTTTCTCACGAGCTCCAGAATGCGGTTAACAACGGGCTCGAAGCACTGGAGAATCTCCTCGTTGGAGAAGGTCATGTAACCTTCCTCGATGCCGGCCTCGGGGAACTCAGCCTCGATACCAACGTCGACAGCCCACTTCTGGCCGTTATTCCGGAAATCGGCCTTGATTCGGTTCTCAAAGTCCATGATACACTTGGCATAGACACGACCGGCCGTCTTGGAACCATCGGGAAGCTTCATCTTGCGGATCTTGGTCCGGAGAATGTTGCTGAAGTTTCGGTTCAGGGCGGTGGAACCACACGAGTCACCGGAACCAGCTGTGCACTCGGCGACGGTGAAGGGGTTCTCCTCCTCGACTTCGTAGGCGATCAAATCGACAGTACCACCACCACAATCCACAATCAGGACAGCATCGTGGACCTTGAGGTTCAGGAGACCAGTCTTGGAGCAGAAGAGGGCGGCGGCCTCGGGCTCAGAGACCAGGGTAAGACGGTTGTCGTTCTCGTCTCGGAGGAAACCAGCCTGGATGGCGGCAGCTCTGGTGGCGGCCTTGCCGGCATCGTTCCAGATAGCAGGCACGGTCAGATAGTATCGGATGTTGCGCTCTTCTCGGTTAAAGACTTCACCCAGCGTCTTTTGTAGAGCTGACCGCATGGCCTGTCGGAGCTTGAAGAGGTAATCGGCGGCGACGTCGATTTCGGACTTTCCTGGGGGCAGAGGAGGGAGGTTGATGGGATCGATGTAGGTGTTTCCGCTGAGCATCAGCTGAAGCTTGAACCACTCAACCTTTTGCACACCGGGCTTGGGGTATCCGGTGGGAGCGAGGGCGTCAGCAATATCGGGACCCCATCCTACCACCTTTTGGTATTGATCGTAGTAAAGCACTGTGGGAATCTAGAGAATAATGGTTTTAGTTTCTGCGGCCCTCGATATCTGCTGCTTGCCTCGATTTCACGTACCTTTTGCTTGGTGTAGGAACCAGCACCTGGCCACTCAGTAATGATGTCTTCCTTGGCCTCGTTGTTGGTCGCAAACGCAAAGGCAACGCCAGAGAAAGTGGTACCCTGGTTTCTCGATTAGCCACTGCGCTTCTGAACTGGCAACCCTTCAAATGCGTACAAAATCAATGCCCACGATCAGCTGGGCCTTGCTCCGGCTGGCTCCCTCAACCTCAGCAGCGGGGCCCGGGCGCTGGAACTGCTGACCGATGGGGCCGCCTTGAGGAGGAGGGGGACCGGCGGGAGGGTAGCCCTGAGGCGGAGGAGGCTGTCCAAAGCCGGGAGGACCTCCCATCGGAGGAGGACCTTGGCCCATGGGAGCCATTCCGGGAGGGTAGCCCACGGGGGCACCGGTGTTGATCGGGGGCGGACCGCCAACCATTTGGCTGGGAGGAGTGCGGTTGGGCTGCTGGGTGAGAGGACTGGTGCGGCCGAGGGGAGCTTGGCCGGGAGGAAAGTTGGCTGTATAGCTGGGCGGGCGATTTCCAGGGCCCGGGTGATTCATTGGGAGGCTTGTCGTGGACGACGAGGCGGCGATTGAGGGAGCGTTGAGCTGGTGTTGGTGTTGGTGAGGAGGCTGCGGTATTTGGCCCGGAGGAGGGGTTGGGCTTGGGGTCAGACCCTCGACGTTCTGGATGCTTGCAGCGGACTTGCGTTTTCCGAAGCCAAAGCTCTTGAAGCGGGAGTTCATAGAACTCATATGGAAGAGAGGAAGAGGAGCAAAGGGGGGGAGGTTTGAGGAGTAGGACCAAAGGTCAGAAGAGGCACAGAGGCACAGGCACAGACGCAGAGGGCGGCGAGGCGAGGCGCCGCAGCAGCAGGACGGGGCAGGACGGAGCGGACAGAACAGGACAGGATAGGACGACGACGAGGGGGGTGGGTTGGATTAGGATTGGGCGCAGGAGGGGGAGGGGGGAATGAGAGAGGGTCAGGCTCGGGCTCGGGTCAGAAATTAGCACGGGGGGTGGAGGAGGAGAGAAGCGGTTTCTGGAGAGCAGCAGTGTAGCGCAGTGCAGAGCAGAGCAGAGGCGTTGTGAGGGAGCAAAAGTCGAGAGAGAGAAGAGACGGTCTGGCCTGGCCTGGCTACAGTCCAGCACCAGGTTGTCTAGCTCCCAGGTTGATGCGATGGGCGGGCGGGAGTGGGAGCAGGAGGGGGGGCGTGCGAAGTGGGATGTACGAGTCTGAAGTGGTCGCCGGCTGGTTGGCTGACAAGCTTGGGCTGAGCTTGGGCTGAGCTGGTTGCAGCAGAGCTGAGGTCTACTTGGGTAGGACTGGACGCCGCTGGCGGCTCTCTTCTGGGTTGGCTTGATGCTGGCTTGGAATATGGTCGCCGATATTCAGTTTGGCTTGCTTCTAGACCTTAGATCCGTTGCCGTCTCTAGGTGCGCTCCGTGGCTGTAGCTTGGGAGCAAGTAAGTTGCCGGGTCGCTCTTCTGACAGCTGGAGCCAGGCATGTAGAAAAAGTTGCGAGGTAGCGGGAGAGCCTGTCGACAAAAGGTGGGCTCTCTGTCTGGCTGTGTTGCGTTGGCGTATGTATGGATGGGTAGGTAGGCTGGCCGTCAAGTCTGGCGCTGGCGCTGGCGTGGGCACGGACGAGCCGAACTTGATGATGTCGATGAGACCGTCACAGAGAGAAAATTCGATGGACAAAGAGGCGCAAGCTTTAGCAGGTGGATAGGCGAGGGGCTCTGATCGTGGGAATCACTTCCTTCGCTTCTCTCGCAATAAAAAGGAACAATGAGATCCGAGCAGGTCTCTTGGGCTCTTGGGCTGAGGTGGCTGACGAGGCGCTGCAGGCTGGGCACTTGTGGGCAGAGAATCAAGGACGGGGATTGGAGCACCTCGCAGGACCAGAAAGAGAGACCGCCCAGGACCCCCCCTCCAGGTGGAGAAGTCTAGAGCTGACGGCGCTAGGGCGTTTCCAGCAGTGTAAGGCTGAGGACAGGGGATGCAGCAGGACATTCCATCAACTGGCCGACGGATTTTCCTCTCACCGGCTTCAATGACGAGAACAAGAATTGGTAGGCGGGCGGGAATCGAGACGAACTGACGGACAGCTACATTGCATTACGGCAGCGGGTAGAGACCCGTCGACACTGTACAAGCGGCCGACCTGATACTCAACCTGGGCCTATTTGCCAATCAGGCTGGGCATGTAAGCTCAAGAGTAAACATTTGACCAACAGGACAAGGGCCCAATGCCACGGACAGCGGCCTCAAAGTCCGCCTTGTCCATATCCGTTGCCCGTTGCAAAAAAAAAAAAAAAGAAACTGCCCGGGGGGTCCCTCTCGCTGACGGCACGGCTTGTCGCTGATTGATGACTGTGGCTGTGGCCGACGTTGGCGGGTTCCATGGTGGGGTTCTCTCCAGCTCCCCCTCCCATGGACCAATTGACCGTTTTTCGGTTAGGGATGAACGAGATGGAAGAGAATTGGAAAAGTAGAGGGATGCGGAATCCTGATATAGAAGCTGACTGCAATTCATCAGATTTCTGTGTTACTATCCGCGTCCCTCGTCCAGAGCCTGATCGCTCATGTCAACTGGAAAAGGTGGGATGGATGGCGGGGAACCTTTGAGCCACGGCGGGAGCATGCGCATGACGAACGACAAGCAGCGAAAGACGAAGCCGTTGACCCCTCAAACCCCTCGATTGGCCATTTTGCGAGCTTTTGACGGCCTCAAGATGATCGCAATGGCTGTAACTTTTATCGGAAACTGATTCATGAATACGTCAATCCTCATTTGACAACCTTCAACCCTCTCCCCTCTGCGCATCACCCTCTGGCTGCTTCCCCTCCAGTTGACCTAGAGCGTGGGAGGCTCGTACCGCCATGTACCAATTACCCTCAGCCGCCCTCGCCCCGGGCGGGGACTAGGACCTGTCGGGTTTGGGTGACAAATACGATCATGGATGGCAAGCGTCCAATGCAAGGCCCTCAAGTTCAGGACTTCTAGGACTTTTTATGGGGACCTGGACCCCTGATTCTGTACCTGGTTGGGTGCCGTAACCTGGGCCTGGCTGCAACCTTGTCATCATCATCATCTTCTTGTCCTTGGCGGGCCTGGATGAAACGTCCAAGAAAAGCTTCATGTCCTCAAGAGCTTAGTACAAGCTACCTATCGTATCGTACTTACAGGCCACTCACCGCATCGCGAATCCCCCGGCTTGATTCTCACCCAACTGCGACGTGCATGCTGCCGCACATGGCCTCGTAAACAGTGTGCACAGGTGGAAAAGCCGCTGTTGGGCTTTGGCCTTGGCGCTGTTGACGTGGAGGAGATAGGTAGTTATCTGCCGCAGTACTAGCAACTTCTCTTTCAGGTGGCGGTTGACAAAGAGACCACATTGTGGAGGTGTCCTCAATAGGTATGTACGCAGCTAGATGCTGCTCCAGAGCCAGAACATCAGGATGGCCATCACCTCAAGTTATCTCAAACATTAAATGGGACAACTCCAAGCCCTATCTGTTGTACTCGGGGACCACATGGTCGGCGCTTATCCAAACGAACCTTTGCATGTACATCGAAGGAGCGCATCTGCACCACACGGACCGTTTTGGCTTCAGACAAACGGCGTCCTGTCAGCTTCCGGGTCGCCCTAGAGAGGCAGACAATATGAACCAAATGAACCGCTGTACATTTTCATTCATATCAACAATTTGGACCTTCCAGGAGATCAGGGGGCTTACTCGTTCACAGTCTAATATCACCAGGAGCCGTCAAGGATCCAGCTCCCATCACGTCTTACCAACTGATCCATATTTAGGTTGCAACCACACGGGAACTAAATTCTTTTTCTCACGGCGCGTAAGCCTGAGTTGCCGTTTATGACTCGGAATAGGCGCACTCTTTTTTTCAAGTTTCGGCATCTGCATCTACCGGCTCATCTGAGCGATTATCAACTCTTGTTTGAGACCTGGACCACCATCGAATGCTCTCGGCCTCATTCAGCAGCGATGATCAATGCCTAAAATAGGACGGTCCAGAGTAGAGACTATTCAGCGGGACCTCCAGTAGACGGGCCAGACTGCCATGGGCCATCGCCTCAAAAGCCCAATACATGTACTTGATCAGCTTCACACTTGTGCACCATTCTGCGGACTTACACGCCCAGAAGCAGCCGACGTGGACCCAATCGGATGCCCGGTAATCAGTCCCTTCAACTCTCACAAGATTCTTTCTGTATCACACATTCAGAGCTGCACGCAGCCGACTGCTTAAAGAAGATTTATTATTCAATAGACCAAGCCCTCGGCTAATTCCCAGGGATCCTTACCCAACACCTAGCTCCGTTGCTGAGGCTCGCTATGCCAAGTTCACACCTTTTAACACCGTTATGATACACATATCTCCCCGCCAATGACTTTTCTTCATCCTCTCGTTATTCATCATCGATATCCTTGAGCCATCCTCTGCTCATGTCGACAGCCCGCTCCCACCGCTTCCGCATCCGACTTCGGTCCTTGATATCGAGCTGAGGCTTGAAGACTTTGCGGCCCTTCCTGTTCACTTCGTGCAGTTCCTCAAGCTCGTTCCAGACTCCAGTGGCGAGTCCGGCGGCAATTGCGGCCCCCAGTGCGGTAGTTTCGCGCATGGCTGGGCGATCAACAGGGACGCCGCTCAGGTCAGCCTGAGTTTGCATACAGAGGTCCGAATTGGAGAGACCTCCATCGACTGCAAGGATGTCCAAGGCATGGCCAGAATCCGAGGCCATGGCGTCAAGAATCGCCGCCGTTTGGTGGCAGGTAGCCTCGAGTGTGGCTCGCACAATGTGGCCCTTCTTTGTATGTTGGGTGACACCAACTAGAAACATGTTAGCCCTGATTCAGAAGCGAGAGGTTTGCGAGAAGACTTACAGAGCGTGCCCTTGGCATCGTCAATCCAGTACGGGGCAAAGAGACCACTGAACGCCGTCACAAAGACGACACCACCGTTGTCGGGGACGGACTGAGCGACACTGTCCACCTCTGAAGCCGCCTTGATAATGCCAAGGTTGTTTTGTAGAAACTTGACACCGGAACCAGCAACAGCGATACTGCCCTCAAGGGCGTAGACTGGTTTACGACCCCGACCAAAGTCATACGCGACGGTTGCGAGCAGGCCCGTCTTGGAGATGACAGGTTCGTGTCCAACATTGTAGAGGAGGAAGCAGCCCGTGCCATATGTGTTCTTGGCTTGGCCTGGGCTGAAACCGCATTGGCCGACCAGAGCAGATGATTGATCACCCAGGCAGCCAGCAATGGGTGTGCCCTTCAGGGGCCCGCGGGCGAGGGTACCAAAGGCAGTGGGATGGGAGGATGGCACGATCTTAGGAAGGCCAAGCTTGTTACGGTCGATGTCGAAAAACTTGAGCAGATCATCGTCGTAATCAAGTGTCTTGAGGTTCATGAACATGGTACGGCTGGCGTTGGTCGAGTCTGTGACGTAGACAGGCCCACCCTCCTTGTTTGCACCTCCGTTGAGCTGGTAGATCAACCATGAGTCAACAGTGCCGAATGCGAGGCGGCCTTCGTCATAGGCCTTTCGTACGGAGTCTACGTTTTGGAGAACCCAAAGCAACTTGACGCTTGAGGGGTATGTGGACAATGGGAGTCCGCACTTCTCCTGGAGTTTGTCGGCACCAGGTCGGGCCTTTAGATCGCGCACAAGCGCGGCAGTACGAGTGTCAGGCCAGACGACGGCATTGTAGAGGGGTTCGCCGGTGGTCTTGTCCCAGAGGACCGTCGTCTCGCGCTGGTTGGTGATGCCAATGGAGCGGATCTCAGAAACAGTGTGGCCATCTGCGCAAAACTTCTCGGTCGCCTTTGCAATGCATGTTTCGACAGACTCGAGGAGTTCCATTGGCTTATGCTCGTGCCATCTGCCGTCTTGTTAGTGATAGTCTTGACAAGGAAAGGGGCTCAACTTACCCGGAGTGCGGGTAATGGTTCTCAAATTCGATCTGGTGGCTAGCAACAGGCTCGCCATGGCCATTGAAGATGAGGAACCGAGTTGAAGTCGTTCCCTGGTCGATACTACCGACGAACCAATGCTTCTGCTTCTCCTCCTCCGTCTCGGTGATTCCTTGAGGAAGCTGTTCTTCCTCTTCTGCCTTGATAGTCTCTTTGGTAAGTTCAACCGCGTCGATGAGCGATTGAGGAAGTTGTTCTTCAAGCAAGACCTCGGCAGTTCGTGGACGCTTAGCCTCACGCTCCTCAACCTTGTGTGAGTGGACAGGTACCAAGGGGTCCCGTTTGCTGGGCACCAGTTGGGGCGACGCGTCGACGGTTGTGAATTGCATCCTTGCACACGATGCAGTCAGATGGGATTGTCTGTGTCTTTTGATATCGTGGCAAGGGAGCCGTCCCTAGCAGGAGGGTGGAGGACGATGTAATAGAGAGTAGAGGCGTCTTATGGATGTGGGCGATGCTAGAGATATTCGCCTACGGAGAAAGCGGTTGAGTTTAGGTACGGAGAGAGGAGAAGCAGGAGGAGAAGTAGTTGATAGAGATCGAGAATGTGGAATAAAGATGGAAGAAACAAAGAGAGGAGAGAAGAGAGGGAGTTGAGATGAGGAAGGAGCACGAGATAAATGTACCAGGAGTCGGCGGAGAGAGTGGGGGAGGAGAACGGGAAGGGGGAGGGTGACCCCTCGGAATGCCATAGTGAGTTAGCAACACCTGGACGGCAGGTCGGAGCCGGCGAGACAACGGCCAAAGTGGCAGAGTGTAATGGGATGGCAATCTCAACCGCCCTGACATGTGCTTGCTTGCGAAGTCGGGGTCCGGAAAGGGAAGGAGGGCGGGGGTTTCTCTGGCTCTGCCACTGCCTCGTCGTCTGTGCCACTGCCGTGGGAGATCGATCGCCGGAGAAGCGCAAAAGCAGGTTTGATTTTCGGCCGGCTTTTGCCATCATGAGTGGATCCCCACCTTCGCCTGTCGAACCCCAACTCCACCAAGACAGAGGTCACACGGACGGCACATGCGGAGCCCCGGCCTCGGCCCCATCGACTGGTCTCTTCTCCGCTGTCTATCAGCGGGCCATTCAGGGGTCCCGGGAACCTATTTCAGGGGGGCACGCTGCGGTCCAGGCCTCTCGGTGCTTTCGCTCCAGCTGACGTGCATGGGGGGGAGCGCAGGTGGTTGAAAGAAATATTGCTTCGGTCAAGGCTACTCCGGCCCTAGATGTTTAGCAAATTGCATGCTGGACATGCCCACGGGATGCTCGGCAAATATTTACGAGTGGGATCCGCTTGACAAATTGCATGTTGATGCCCATCATCTCAACCAATGGCTCCTTCTTTCGTGCTCAGCTCACGAGGACGGAAAAGTAGTCCTTCAACCGTTGGGAGAGGCTCTGTGAGAGTGACGCTACCTGACGTGTCCAGTGGTTGGTGGACAATCTGCGGGGCTGACGACTCGTGTACCCGCCCCCAATCACTCCCCCAATGCTTCACTTTCCCTTCGCGATCCATTTTCTTCAATATTGGGGGAATCTCTGTCTGTCATCTATAGCCGAAGCCAATTCCATGGGTTCGGCCCTGGCCGCATCGGCAAAAATGCCTGGCTGCATGGGTTGTGATAGATCTAGTCCTTAAAATAAGGCTTGGGGTGGAGTTCTGCTGGGAACAGGAGGCGAGAATTGCCGGTGAGCGGCGCGCTTCAGTCCTTCTGGTCGAGATGCAGGCAAAAAGCATCCATCTCAATCTCAAAGACCCTGCGCGCAGCCGTGACTGGTCCAATGCAATCATTTTTTTTTTTTTTTCTTTCTTCTTCCTGTCGCCCCTTCCGTGTCTGCACCTTCCGGACATCAGCGACCGTCCCGGCAAAACCGGTTTTGGAATTTGGTGGAGTTGAGGTACACGTCACGAAGAGAGGAAGGAGGGAAGGAGCAACAGGGGAGGTGCCTGATCACCCGGGTCACGATGTCCAGGTCAAAGATCTCGGCGCATCGAGATTTTCAACTTCTGGGCCCTTTCTTCTTACATGTTTTAAACGTCACTTCGACTCTGGAGCCTCGAAGATCTTCTGCTCCCCAGTGTCCACATTTCAGTTACCCACATGAACGACATGCTTATGACACAATCCCTCTCGCTGTGACGTTGAAGGAAACTATTGTACCTACTGACGGTTGAGGTGGATTCATCATGGAGCCGCACGTCGATCCTCGAGCAATGTGAGTTGTAATAAACCAAACAAATCCATGATTTCATATCTTCCCTGTCTGACACATGTCCTATCAATTAGTCTCGAGTTGACTGGGCGCCCACCTAAGCGCCAGCGCTCAGATAGTAGCGAAAGCTACAACAAAGTCAAACGCCAAAATGTCCAAGTCGACGAACCGCTTCACGCACTTGCTATTCTTGGCCAATGCGAAGCTTCGCAAGTGACAACTTGTACCTTCGAAACTCATGCAATTTTGCAGTCTAGCAACGCTAGGCCGGTCGAGTCTCCAGGAAGCTCGTGGGACCCCTCTCAACGAGCATCGCAAGTGAACAAGTCCGACTGTTTTGATGATTCCGACTTGGACCAGTACTTGGACGAACTTGACGAATCTGCAAACAAGATGCTTTCTCGGTTTCAAGCATGTCAGAAAGGTGACACAGACATTGTCGAACTGGAAGAATCAGACGAGGACGCCTTCACGGAGCTTTTGGATGAGGCGTCATAGGAAGAGCTTCAACAGCCACCGTCAAGCGTTGTTCGAGCATGGGATCGAGACTCGCGATCTGCGGATGAATATGACCCTCAGTTGCAACACTCGCCTCCCCATACAAACGCAAATGCAGCCGGACTCAACACCGATGATCCCCTGCTCCCTGAGGACATGGACTGGAGTCAAGTCCAGGAGCATTCCCGCCATGCTCCGAAGCAAGAATCTGTACTTCACTCGCCCGGCGCTTACAACTCAAAATCATCCGTCGCTGGCGCGCCGTCAACTAAGAAGGAAACCTCGGTGTATTCTAGAACGGAATCATCAGCGACTATCAAAACTGGGAGCTCTGACCCTGATATCAGCCAAGTGTTGATGAGACCCTATAGAACGTTTGTTAATGTCCAGGAGATGCTGGATGCGAAAGAGCAGATGTTCAAGAATCAAGACAAAGCTGTCTTTGAATTGTTCGGCCGAGTCGTCTACTCTAGTCGCGAGAACTTCCAGAAGAAACAATATTTTCAGTTTCGAAGCCTTCTCAAGGAAAAACCACCATACATCAACGGAACTCTGATCCATTGGGAGGTAGGGAGTCCCCGGGATATTGCCGCCCAGGGCTTCTTGAAGAAGCGACCTTCACACGCCAAATGCTTTTGTCGATGCAAGCTGAAGCAAGACCCCCGTGCCAAGACTGGCTGGGTTGTCATCGTGCTTGAGATTCGACAGTCCGGCTGGAAGGAGATCCAAAAGGTGATGGATACACTCGGAAGAAAGGATCTGGACGAGCCAAGCTCGCCTGGCAACTAGGGGTGAATGTTTTGGAGGCGATCTGAAGTGGTTTTCACAGTCTGCAAGATGTAGAAGCACATCTCTAATTAGGTTCCTGCTAGTTCCATCAAATTCTAGCTATTAATGCAGATTTGTCTGACCTTGAGCCCATTCTATTCCGCGTCTCTCTATCAGTTTAGTTAATATTTCCAAATGCACGATCCCTCATCCTTGAACCGCCTAGAGCTTCCCGTTGGGCATGGAAAGGTTCAGGTGAGGAGCAATCTTTTCCAGCACAATCGGTCTCAGCTCACGCTGCTCCGTCTGTGTGGGAGGGATGGTGTTGCCCTCTCGTCGCTGCCAGCTCTCCTCGGTCTCGCGAAGGGCGGCATCCTCATCCTCGCCAGTAGGATCGACGAACTGGTACGAACGGAACTCGCAGTTTGACCAGCCAGTAGCTGTCATCTTGGTCAGCACCCGTTCAAAAAGGGGGAGTGTCTCCTTCATACCTCGTCCGTCAGGGACACCGTGCCAGTCATCTGTCAGGAAGTGGAGGAATCCTCCGTGGGAAACGACTACAATGTGCTCATCTCCGCTGCCAGCAATCTCTCTCAAGGTTCTCCTGGCCTCCCTGCCTCGAACCGTGAGCTTCTCTAGCGTGGGCTCATACTTGCTGCTGGGGCCCTTTTCACACCACGTCTCCTCCACACCGGCGTAGTCAGCCTTGCCCTCGAACTCAGCTCGCACCTTGGCCACAGGTGAGCCAATATCACAGGGCTGAGCAGAGACCTCCTGGAAGACGGGCAGAGCGGTGATGGGAAGCAGGGCATCGGTGCCAAAGGCGTGGAGACAGGTGTAGACGGTGCGACGCATGGGCGAGGCCAGCAGCTTGGTGAGCTTATCGTGGTGGGGGAACGCGGCGCGGAGGGCGGCGCACTGCTCCTCGCCCAGAGGCGTCAAGTCCGGATCGGGAAGCTGCTCGTTCTCGATGGACAGGTTGTGGAAACCCTGAGCGTGGCGGACGAGATGAATTGTCGGGGCCATGTTGTGTGAAGTGAGGTTAAACTGGGTGAGCGATATATGATGCAACTTTTGAGTAGATGAAAGATGGATGTCAAGTTGACGAGATGAGAATGGAATAAGAGGATCAGGTCTCTATTTAAATGGTCAATTGACAAGTTACATTTACTGTAATAGGAAAAAAATCCATCACACAGCTTATGACTCAAGCTCCGTGGCCGCCCCGCCGAACCCGGGCCAGGAATAGGTTTGCGTCTCCGGGCCCGGCGCCGCGTCCTGCGGAGCTACCCTCCTAGGTGGGCGGCGTGGGCGGCCGCGGCTCGCCGATTGGCCCTTGTGGGTTTTCCGAGCTGCATTAGCCCGCCGGTGGGGAAGTGCCGGCGGCTCGGAAGCCTAGTGACGGACGTTTATTGCTTGGATTACCAAGCTGCTGGATCCTCTTCTGCCGCTTCGAATTACTTGATTCGTACGTCAAGCTCGGCTTGATAACTGCAACGGTCAGCAAGTAATCAGTCACGTCACATCTGACCGACAACGCATAAGACGGGTTTCACAAATCATGGAATTGTAGGTAGTCAGCTATGCCTGATCAAGTTGACATGACTTAGAATACATTCATTCTCTTCTGTAACAAGCAACAAATCCGTTCAACGCCGCAGTCCAAGTCATCTAGGAGGGTCTGCACCGCACAAGTAACCTAACCTCTTGGTTCACCATAGCCTCACCGTAAAATCTTACAACTCAATCAATGCCTCCTCCTTAACAGGCTGCTGTGGCACAGGGTCGTGCTGCGGCACAGAAGGGAACGACTCTTGGCTGTAGCCACCGTATGCCCAGTTTTGCTGCTGAGGCTGCTGGGGTTGTTGCTGCTGAGGCTGGTGATGGTGATGCTGCTGGGGCATAGAAGGTTGCCAGTAAGGCTGCTGTTGCAAAGGCGGTGCTTGCTGGGCTGGCTGCGAGGGTTGCGGCTGGGACGGCTGGGGTGCTTGGGTTTGCTGCGGCTGTGGAGGAGACTGGAGAGGTTGCTGGGGTTGCTGAGAAGCTTGGGGGGGCTGTTGAGTTTGAACGGGCTGGGCTGGCTGAGCAATCTGAGCCGGCGTCTGAACCGGAGTAGGTTGCGATGGAGCCGAAACTGATCCCCTGGGGTATTGCATCGATGGCTGCAAGCTGGGATACGGGGATGGAGCAGCATCAGGAGCAGGTCCAGGTGCTGATGGTCCCACAGGTGCCGGGGTCGGTTGCTGGGGAGTGAAATAATAAGAGGCATTAGGGTCATTGGCAGGTGTCGCCTGGGCCTGTTGTGGGGTCTGCGTTGGCTGGTTAGGATCCTGAGGCTGTTGCTGATAGGGATCTTGAGGAGCCGAGGGTGCTCTGTTCTGCCAGCTACCAGTCCGCTGGGGCTGCTGGGGCTGCGGGTATTGCCCTGGCTGGGGCTCTGGCGCGGATCCGTAAGGAGGATACTGTTGCTGGGGAATTGCTTGGGGGGGTTGCTGATAGTGTTGGTGTTGAGGAGGCGCCTGGTAGCTGGCTCTTTGCTGGCCAGTATAAAAGCTTTCCGCGCCGGCAGGGTTGCTAGGAACGTGGGATGGGATGGAGGGGTATGGGCCAGCCGCCTGGCGAGGAGGTGGCAGGTTATAACCACCAAGGCTTTGCTGGCTGTAAGCCTTGGACAATCTCTCCTCGAGCATGCGATCGTAATACCGGACTACTGTTGACAACTTGGCATGGAGATCCAACAAGGTATCTGGAGTGGGGTTAGTAGCAGCTCTTCCCAGGCTGGATATATTCACATACCGTGCTTGCTCATGGTCTCGCCATAAGTTCGTGCCAGCTTTGGTCGTAATGTGCCGATGCTGTCGTACAGTTCTTGAATTTGCGGTTCGCGAAGGATAGTGCCCGGGGGCTGAGTCTGAAGCCGATCGACAAGGGTTGAAAACAGGTTGATGTTCTCCGCCTCCACAGGTGTCAACTCGTAGTCGTTCTTGGGGAGCACAAAGTTGGTCGTTGTCGAGGGGTTCGATGAGGCTGATGTTTGTTCCTTGAGCGCCGCAGCATGTCTCTTCTTCTGCTCCTCCATATCCGCCAGAGACGCTGCGATCGCAGCCTTCAAATCCTCGTCCTCCTCCTCTGCTTGCTTGGCTGCCGAGGCGTCACCGTTGGCCGTGTAGCTAGTTTGGGCAGGCTCAGCATAGCCTCGAGAATGGGTCTTGACTTCTTCCAAGCTCATCGCCAATGCCTTCTTAAGATCCTCATCAAAGCCATCGTCGACACGGGCGTTACGGGGTTGCATGGCCGAGGTACTGCGAGTCTTGTGGGGATAGGTGGGCGATCGGTCGAGGGATGGGTTGGGGATCTTGTAGCCCTTGTTGGTGAGCTTAGCGTAACAGCCATCATCGACTCGGACTGGAGTAAGGATGCCCAGGTGCGGAAGGGCGACGGTCTTGCTCGAGCACTGCTGGTCAAAGCAGTTTCCGCAGTTTCGACAGTGGTGCTTTCGGTTGGTAAAGGTAAAGGCAGTCCGGCATCGCATACAGACTTCCGAGTCAGTCCACTCTGGAGGCTGGAATCCATCATTAGTAGAATTCTAGGCACGAGTGGTGAGTATGCCTTACCGCACTGCTGTCAATCATGCTGCTAGCCACAGTGGTCTTTGGGGGGAACTGGTAACCATCACGCTGCAGGGTTCGATAGACTTCGCCGATGTAAGAAAGCTCGTATCGGCCTTCAGTAGCCCCAGCCCATGATTGCACAAGCTCGAGGATCTTGGATTTGACATCGGCGTTGACGGCAGCACCTCCGACTGCTTGAAGAAGCGACACTAGATTATCCATAAACTCGCGAGACGCAATCTCGGCCAAGAAGTGCGACCCGCCATTCTTGACACAGGTATCGGTAAGCTGATGCAGGTCAGCTTCATTGTTCGCGGAATGGCCACGGGTCATCATACATTCAGCGCGCTGAGCTGGGTATTGGGGTTCTTGTTGCCGATGCGCCTCTTGAGGGAGCGCATGGCCTCTTTGGGCGCGACCGTCTTGGATCTGATAACATCGGAGATTTCGAGGTTCAGAGCAATATCCTCACTGTCGGAACCGGGTCAGCCATGCATGATACTGGGACGAAAGGTTCCTGTCGGCCTACAGGCTGCTGCTCGTGGCTTTCTCGATCTGCTCGTCCAGGGCCGTGTTGGCCGAGGACGACCACCAGCTCATCATCTTGAGGGCGGCGGAGATGATGCGATGAAGGGGTTCGCGCTCGATCGACGGAAAGTGACAGTATACTTGAAGAAGACGCGATATGGGGGATCTGCAGTGCCGACGCAGAATGCCGCAGAATGGATGGAGTAGATGCAGATGTTGGTGTCTGGTCTGGGTTTCTAGCTGGAGCTCACTCTCGTCAACCTTACCTAGCCTCAGTCACAAGGCGGCGATGGAGGAACTACGTAGTCGGCACCTCCATCAGGTTAGCTTGCGTTGGCCTGGATTGGGCGAGAGCATGCCCGAGCGCTGATTCCACAGCAGCCAGGCGCCTAAAGTTGCAGGGGCACGCAAGCACTTCAAGGCAACCAGCAAATGCCTACTCCACTGTACGTAGGTCTCCCCAGGGCATCCGACGCGGCCTCAGCACTGAGCTCCACTGCAGCCAGCACCTCCAACCGCCTGGCCTCCACTCTATTTATTTGTCTGCCTTGCGTCAGCGCGGGCAACAGGCCGCTCAACCACCGAGGAAGCTCTCTTTCTCTGGGGAGAATGACGCCTGTTGATGTGGCGTACGTGGCTCATGGTACCCCATGAACAGGGGAGGGGATGTGATACCGGCATTGGGAGAGATGGTACCTAAACTCTCCGCCAAAATGTACTACCAAGCACGTACCTTACCTCTACGCCGCAGGTACCTCGTCATGCGTCCCCGCGACCACATGGCACCCTCCAACCTACCTCGCCCAACTCGCCGATGCGGTTCCTTTGTTGCCGGCGTGATGCCAACTTGAACATCCCAACCTGCAACTCCTCGTCTCCTTAGCGCCTGGGTCATGTCTTTCTGCCAAGGAGTTCCTTTGTCCTGTTTCTTTGAGCGGCTTCTTTAAGACGATGATACTCGTTCTGGCTATATCTATTTACGTTGCGGAAGCGTTGATTTAGTAGCTAGCCACCCTCCCCCGACTCCGCCACCCATGCTCCTCGCTCACAAGATATCCCGTCCACCTCAACCGAAGATCCCCGTTTCTCACGACCAGAGTCGCCATTTCTGTTTTCGATATTCGAGTACCGAGTTCCTCCGCCGAGAAATGACAAGCCGATAACATTTGCGCCCCCGATAGACGTTCATCATGGCTTCGCTAGGCCATTCGCGCGCGAGCAGCGTAGCCACCGCCGGCACACACTCCATGGCCAACGGAGGCGCATTTGGCCACCCCTCTGGCCCAGGAGGCCGTCGTGGAGGGGATACACCCGCTGCTTCATCAATTCCGCATATCGACGACATCCTCGCGAACCCGCGAAACATTGATGAGAATCAGTCCATCCGGAAGCTGCTCGAGGCGGCTCAGGCGTCGTTGCGCCAGGCTGAGATGGCCCGCGACTTTCGGAGACCGGCCATCGCCCTCCAGGAGTACCTCCGAGCGTCCATCATTGCTATTCAGATCATTGGAAACCATCGAGATTATTCTTCAATGCAGAGCGACCACAAGGATCTCGCACGTGCTCATACCGCCTTCCTCAACCAGCTTCGCCAACAAGATCCCTTCTACGCCAAGCTCAAGCAGGATATCATTGCGGACAACAAGAGGACCGGTGTGCAGCCCAAGATTGGCCGACCTGGCTCGTCTCAAGGGGGCAGCCGGCCCCAATCCCCCTCCAAACCAGCGGTCGATAGATCAATACCTCCGCTGAATCAACAAGTCAATGGGTCTCCCCGGTCCAGCATCAGTGGTCCTATAGCTCGGTCGAAGCCAGTTATTCAACCAAAACCCCAGGCCCTTCATGGGAACGCAATCAAGCCACCTCAAAGGACCAATACAGCACAAGATCTTGCCGCCCGGTTTGCCAACCTGAGGGGACCGCAGTCTTCGCCAGGACAGGATCCTCGCATAAAGACACATCAGATAACCCTTCCTAAGCCCATGGGACCCCGAGAAATGCCCCCGCCTAGGCCACCAAAGGTCGAACTGGACACCAATGTCCCAACTCTGCCTAAGATGCCTGATGCGATCTACAGCCCTGCTCGTGGGAGCATATCGGGTGAAGTGTCCAGGCCACCTATGAGTACGCCACGGGGCGTATACAACCGAACCTCATCCTCAGCTTCCATTCCTGGCACTCCCACGGCTTCATCACAGTCCCAGTCAGATTACTTTACCGCTCCTACACAGAGCTACTCAAACAACACAATCCCCCCTGTTCCTCCTGGGAACGCGATCAAAATCCCAGAAGGAGAGTCTATTACACCAGAGGAATTATATCAGGCCATGAAGGCCAAAGGTACCATTCTCATAATCGACGTTCGAGTTCGACAGGAGTTCAATGAAGGTCACATCATGTCCTCGTCGACGATTTGCGTTGAACCAAGTATACTTCTTAGGGAGAGTCTTTCAGCAGATCAGATTTCAGAGAGTCTTATAATATCGCCGAATCAGGAACAGTCGCTTTTCGAGCAACGCGACAAGTACGATCTAGTTGTCTTCTATGACCAAGACTCTGAGGAGATTCCCAAGCATCCTCGAAACTCGGACGATTTGGTCATTGTTTCGCTTCATCGAGCCTTGGTACACTTCAACTACCCGAAAGATCTCAGGAATCCTCCCAAGATACTCAAAGGAGGCCTGGATGCATGGGTGGATCTTATGGGTGCGGCATCTCTGCAGTCAAACGAGCCAGGACCCTCAAAGCCGGTGCAACTGCAACGGAGCCGAAACCGTGCAACGGCAATTGAACGAAGGAGGTCGAAGTATATTGTCAAGCCTCTCAGACCAGACGAGGTCAAGGCATGGCAAGAAACACTCAAGAATGACGATATGCAAACGGCATCCTCCCCAAGCTTCACACGCACAACGGAAGAGTTTCTTAGGAGGTTTCCTCCTGTTACTTTAGAACAAGAGTCCATGACTGTTCCAGAAAAGCCGCAACACCGACCGGGCTATGGGTTATCTCACAAGGTCGACTTGTATACAGACCTTCCTTCGCCGCCCACTCGACCAGCCCCTGCCCTCCCGCGGCCAAGCTACAGTGGTCTGTCTGAGGGAGGGGATGAGAGTGAGCTTTATGGCAACAATAACACGCCTCCCCCAACTCGCCTTGTGAGGGTGCCCTCGGCGAAGCCCATGGAGCAACAGTCGACAGGTGATACCGCCAAGTTCTACACAGGTCTCAACAACCCCCACAACTGGTGCTATGCCAACAGCACACTGCAGAGTCTTCTTGCCTCGCCCGAGTTTGGCCGGGAGTTGGCAAACTCGGGATGGGTGGACAGATATCATGCGCCGAGGAAGGATGATGAGAAGATTGATCATCCTCAGTTGATGATACGTATCATCTCCAACCTGTTCCATTGGATGAGCTCGGGCAAGTTCCAGGTTATGAAGGCCCAAACACTTATGGTGAGTACAATGCGCAGCGCAACGCAACGCAACGGTCCGATAGACAAGGAAGCTAACACGATGCCAGGATTATTCACGTCACATTTGCGATCAGGGCCGGAGCATCGAGCAGTTTGGTGGCAAACAGCAGCAAGACGCCCAGGAGTTCATGTCCTTCTTGCTCACTCACCTTCACGACGAGACAAATACTCGGCGAGACCGCAAGGGCCAGGCTGCGCAGCCCGACACAACGAAGCAGAGCCTCCTCCAGGCGGCGGCTGATTACTGGCATAACCATCTCGAGTACAACCGGTCTATAGTCGATCGTTACTGGCGCGGACTCGAGCTGTCGACGGTCGAATGCTTCGAGTGTCACACGCGTACTTATCAGTTCACTCCCTTCGACTGGATCCCCGTCACTGTCGGCATGGGCCGCGGCATGACGCTTGAGCAGGTTCTCGACCAGCACACGGCGGGCAACACCCTCGACGACTTTTCATGCGATCGCTGCCGACGTCCCACCCGCGCTCTGCAGTCCCTCTCGCTCGCCCGCCTCCCCTCCCTGCTCTGTGTCGTCTTCCGGCGCTTCCACTACCAGCAGGCAACCTCCGATCTGCGCAAATCCACGGCCCCCATCACATGGGATTTCAACGATACCGACTTTACGCGCTACTTTCTTCCTCCTGCGGATCGCGCGGCATGTTCTGGTGTCGAACCCACTGATCCGGCCTTCACGGGTCCGTTCAGGTATGAAGCGTATGCTGTCATTGTTCACACAGGCAGTCGCATCGATAATGGCCATTACCTGGCCTACGTCCGCGACTCGTCCTCTCACGACCCGTACGCTTGGTACTGCTGCAACGACTCGCGCGTAACAAAGGTCCGCATAGGCCATGGCGGCAGCGACGACGCTCAGGAAGAAGTCTTCAAGTCCGGCCGAGACCGTGTACCTTACCTCGTCTTCTTCCGCCGAAAGGGGATGCGATAAAAAGCGGGACGCAGTTCTGCCGAGGTTCATGACGACGACCCAATCTCTAGCTCCCTGCTACTCACCGTTGCCCGTCCGTCACCTACCACAACTCGTCTACAATCCATCCCATGGACTCGGTAGCGAGACAAGCTCTTATCATCCCACGCAGACACCTCGTATAACCTCGGAATTCCCGGCAGTGTCAAAAAGAAGAAGCAAGACCAAACTTTTCAAAGTCCAAGGACCCTCTTCTCATCTCGTTCCAGCGCCTCCATTGGGATACGTCGTGTGTGTGTGTGCTTTTGCACCTCCTAAGCCACCCCCTGTCATGTCCCCCCACCCCGTCCCTGACGTCTCGGCACTTCATGACATGTGGCAGCCCTCTTGACGGCTTTCCTCCGTCATTGGAACGCCATGCCACATGCCAAAGTGGTCCCGTCGTCACCCTATCCATTCGAATTCGTGCTCGCACTCTTTGGTCTGATTTGGCGCTCCTTTTGTTTTTTCCCCCTTTGATATGTATCTAGCCCAGCAAGCAAAGCTGGCACAGCATCGCATGGCATCGCACGGAGCAGGCAGGGTATATCTTTCTATAGCGTCTGATTTCCTCTCCTCGACTTGGGAGATGGCGGTGAAGCGACATCTCGTCTGTTTTGTCTAGAGTGCCTATACCGATACCTATACCTATATACTTATTATGCTACTTGCTGATTACCCTTGACCTACTACTCTGCTTCTTTTCGTCTCACAAGCTTCCATGATGGTACCTGATCATACCACGCTCGACAGACTCTCCGGAGTGACATGTCCACCGCCCGTCCTGACACCCCGGCGACCACAAGATTAGGTAGACGTCAAAAGATTCGAGCGGGGGGTGAAAACTCTTGGTTCCTTGCTTCACCGTCGATTCAAGCATTGATACTTAGCTCCCGCCCCACCAGGTACCGGCTTCATGCACACGTGGTCGACGGCTTTCACATGTCAGACTCTTTTTTCGACTTGATATGGATGGGTCTCAAGGGTTGCCTGTTGGGCGCAGTCACGTCAGCTCATGGAACAGAGCGGGCCTCGACGGGTACATAACTAGAGCAGGGTCGTTAAAATAACCATAAGACGATCGAGGGCCTAGATCCCCTGTCTCTGCAAATTTCCCTTCAAGATATCATCAAGCCAACGCCGCCAAACTACAGTACACATACATACACTTAAAACAGAACCGTACCAAAAGCTCGTCAACCCACCCACACACATCAACCCTCGTCATTCCTCCTTGGTATACATCCTTCCGTTGTCTGTTACCCGGCATCTCCCTTCGGTCAACCGTCTCATCTCGTTCATCCAGTGGCCTTGAGCGTGGCCTGGATATCCTTCTTGAAGTGTTCCGTAATCTTCCTTCGGTTCAGCTTCTGGGTAGCAGTAAGAAGACCCTACAATACGAGTTAGCAAATCATCACAGACACAAAAACATAACAGCAGAGGGGTCCTTACGTTGTCGGATGTCCACTCCTCATCGGTGATGAGAACAGCAGAAACGACTTCCATGCTGGACAGACCGGCGCGCTTAGCAGCACCCTGGAGGTCCTTGAGCACATAGCTCACCAACTTCTTGTTGGTGTGGAGGGTGTGCAAGTTTCCTTCGTCAACACCCAACTCCTTAGCCTTCTCATGCACCACTTTCTCGTTGGGCATGATGACAGCAATAGGACGAGAGTATTCGGGATCGGCGTGCACCATAACGTTACCCACAGTCTGGACGCCTCGGTAAACGGCCTCGAGCTTTTCCAGGGCAATGTACTCGCCGCCCTGCATCTTGACGAGATTCTTGACACGGTCAAAGACTCGCAGATGCCCATTAGCATCGAACTCTCCGATATCACCGGTCTTGAACCACCCATCGGGGGTAATGGCCTTTTCCGTCTCTTCGGGGTTATCCCAGTACTTGGTCATGACAGGATAGCCCTTGATCCAGATCTCGCCCTGGGGTGTAGCAGACTCGGTCGAGTAACCCAGCTCAGGGAGCGCGACAAGCTTGATCTCGCAAGATGCAGGAACAGGGCCAATGGCGCCAGGCGAAAACTCGAGCGGGCAGCCCAGAGAACCGTTGGCGCAGGTCTCGGTCAGACCATAACCAGCAAGCATGGGAGCAACGACAAGCGAAATGAAGTTCTTGGTACCGTCCGAGATGCCACTAGCGCCATTCATAGTGAATCGCATGCGACCACCCGTCAGTTCACGGACCTTGCCAAAGACGACACTGTCAAAGAGGCTGGCCAGCGGAAGCTTGTTCTTGGTCATGAACGCCTTCCAGCTGTATGCACCCCAGAACAGGTTTCGGAGAAGAGGACTGGCCGACTCGAGCTTGGCTGTGATGCCCTTTCGCACAGTCTCCCAAACCTGGGGAACACCGACCATGACCGTGGGCTTGAATTCACGCATGTCGCCATAGCAGTTCTTCATTGAGATGTCCGACAGGGTTCGAGGGTTACCGTATCCGAGCGTTCCTCCGATAAAGAAGACGATATTCTCGAGCGCCATTTCGAAGATATGCGCCAGGGGCAGGTAGGCCAGAATGCATTCCCTGTCACTCACGCACTCCTTGACGCACAGGTAAAGACCAGTCACTGTTGAAAATCAAAGGTTAGCGAGAGTGAGTAGAGGGGGTTGTAGAGCTTAGGACGTACCTCCAGCGACGAGAGCCTGATGGGTGATGCAAGCGCCCTTGGGCAGACCTGTCGAACCCGATGTGTACATGACGCAATAGAGGTCCTCTGGCTTGGCCGGGTTTGGTTCCACAGGATTCTCTTCTCCAAGCTGGCGAAGCTCCTCGTAGGTGATGATCTGCAGGTCTGGGTGCTCCTTCTTGAACGCCTCGACCTCGCCGCCCTTGGCAAAGATGGTCTTGTCGTTGACAATGACGACCCTGACGTTGGATTTCTTGATGGGCTCCGAGGCGGTCTTGAGCAGGTGAGAGTCGACATACATGGCAGCACAGTTAGTCTGCACGAGAGAGTGCTCGACACCGCTGGGGCCCAGAGTGTCGTAGGCGGTCACAATGGAAATAGACTGCGAGGCGGCTGCATGAGATGTGGAAATCCAGCCGACACTAGACGCTGCGTTAGACACTGGAACGGGAAGCGCAAGCATGACACTGGGGCGCGCAAGCGCTGGTGAGTACATACCTGGTGCTGCCAAAAATGTGAAGTTTGTCCTCGCTAGTCAGACCCAGCTTGCGCAGGCCAGAGCCGAGCTGCAAGACACGCTCGAGGTACTGTTGGTAGGTCAAATACTCGAAGCCGGTAAGTTCGAAAAAGGACCACTCCTTCTCGACCTCTTGGACCTGGCCGTCGACGTTCTTCTTGACCTTCTTCTTCTCGGTATGCATGTTAATCAGCTTGCGGGAGCCGACAGCATGGTGATTGGGGTAGAGGCGGGCACTGCGCTGGATGATCTCGAAGACAGTTCTGGCGTCGGGGGCGGGGGTGCTGATGAGACCGTCCTTTGCCAGAGGATGACGTCGGGGGATGGTCTCGCCGGGAACCTTTTCGTAGCCAGGAGCCTCGATGGTGAACGGAGGCTTGTGCACATGGTGCAGCGGCATGATGCCCGTTGTCCAGTCAGTCATCTTGATTGCGGGTGGCTACAGAGCAGCCGAAGGAGACGGAGGTAGAGAGCTAAGGATGGCGAGACTTGACTGCAAAGAGGAGCGCGCACAGGCGATCCGCGATGACTATGGCGACGGACGGGAGAGGATGAGGGTATCACGAGTGTGCGAGGAAGAAGGAAAGAGAAGGAGGAGGATGGAGAAAGGCAAAATAGGTGGAGGCGTGTATTAATGGATGTGATGGATGCCGGGAAGAAAGAGGAGGAAGCGAAGCCAGGCGACGGAAGGCAGACAAAGTGGAAGCCAAGCGCGGAGAAGCGCAGTGCAGCTGTTGCAGTAAAGCAAGAACATGGATGGACTGCGCCTGCAGCACCAAAGTAAAGCACCTCCACTAGGTAGGCAGGTACCTAAAGATACTTTTAGGACTCCACTTTTCCCTACAAAGGTACTTCAACCTGGCCAGGACGGGACCCGGGCACGCTCCCTTGGCTTTCTCCCGTCTAGCAACGGAAAGCTGTGATGCGACGAGACCTGTAACAGCGGCGGCCGACACCCTTGGAGAGAGGTCTCTCGTTGACAAGGTCCGGGAGCATCTCTGCGGCGCCGAAGAAGGACCATTTTTTTTTCTTTCTACCAACAGCAAACAAGACGAGAACAAAAGGGCCACTACAGCAAAAAGAACCCGAGGCTCAGAGTCACTCACAAGCTCGAGCGGCGCATTGCCCTAGGAACCGAGCCCAGTTGCGGTGCGGAGAGGACAACCTGGAGAGCTCTCTAGCGGGGCTGCACTCAGGCGGCGACGCCACAACGACCCGGCTTGACGCTTGTTTTGCCATGACAGGTGTGTGCAAGGCAAGTTGAGGGCACGGTACCTGGGTCCGGTACGGGGGGGATCAAAATCAAACTTGAATGCCAAGAAGCCGAGTAGAGGCCAAGACGAGGTCTGTTGGTGAGTACAAGCCTCGTACAAGGTCCCGTCTGTTCTGTCCTTTCCATAACCAACCTGTCCGTTGGACCATTGCAAGAAAAGGCTTCTGATCTTTCGGTCTTCGGTTTTAATACAGGGTCCCAATCCCTTCCCTTCGGCCATTTTCTCTCGAGGTGGAGTAGGTAAGGCACCTGGCTACTCCAAAAGACAGCGAGTACCGTCATGTACCCTGCGGCAGAGCCAAGCGGGCTCGCCCAGATCAGGACTCCCGTTCAGGCTTAGCTAGGATGTGAGCTACAGGGAAGCTCTGAAGGGAAGCTGGTGACGCTAGGTCCGCTGGGGAAGCAGCAGAAAGAGCCCAGAGGCTGCAGAGCTCGACACGGACGGATTGCGTCACAGATGGAGCCTGCAAAATTATGGCCTGCAAATTATGAGCCTGAGACAACGACATTCGATGGGCTTTGCAGGCTTTGCGCTGAGGTCGTCATCGGGGCGACAAGTGTACAGCAAGGTACAGACAGCACAGCGTGTCCGGCCCGTCCGAAGGCAAGATTGGTCGAGCGATCAATAAGATGCGACCAATATACGGGCGGGATTGGACGTCCGGGTGCCGAGAGATCTTTGTTGAATCACCGGCCGTTGGGATGAGGCTGGTGCTGGTGCTGGTGCTGGTGCTGGTGCTGAGCGCGTGCCACGACAAGCGGGAGGCAATGCTCTGAAGCATTGACGCAGAACCCTCCGTCCGCTACATCCGAATCCCCATCAGAATCAGCCGTCAGCACCTTATGCTACCAATACCGAAGTGCAATGGATTGTGTGGTCTGCGCCCGCCTGCAGGGCTTTTTCATGGGTGGGCGCACACGAGCCAGCAAACCTGAAGCCGACGGAGGTTGTGCCAGGAAGATCAGACCCCCTGAAGGGTAGAGGCCAAGACTGGGTTGATGAAAAAACAAACAGCCTCCATCCAACAGAGGCCGAGAATTGGCATATGATAATTGACCACCGGCACGTTACAGTAGCACCAAACGAAACGCCACACTTACTTTTGGCCTGCTGTACCTTTACAGAACTGTCCTTGGTTGATCAGTCAGGGGGCGCCTCATTCATCCCATCCCCTGCAACCCCCTCCCCAAGTCTCCCCAAGCTCAAAGGATTTTGATGACTGGCAAACCGTCCTATTCTTGATCACCTTTCCCCAACAGGTTTGCGGCAGTCGTCCCATCGGCATGCACGGAGGTGAGCTTGTTGAGCTACCGTCATACGCGTCATGACACTCTGACCTCGCTCGCTCGACTTGCAAAAGTAAGCGGGCTTGCACCAGCACTCCGACCGGACTCATAATCCGCCATGTCATTCTACTACGTCGCAGTGGCGCTCGACCTCTTTTGAGGATCCTCTTTTTGGAGAGCCATCCCGCTCCAAATGCAACGAGCCGCAGGTCAGACCCTCGTCGCCGTCGCTCCTAGACCCCCCAGCAGGAAAGCCGCCCGGAACCCCCGCCGCCTGTTCCCCCGGACTCTGGGCAGAGAATGGAAACAGGTCCTGAGGCTCGCTCGACATTGGCCTGTTGTCGTCCTCTTTCACACTACATTACATTGGTCAATCAGCAGCCCTCCTCCGAGTTCCGCGGCGTTTGATGCATCGCAGCCGAGGTGACGCATGCTCGCCGCTGGGTTCAAGTCAAACCTGCGGCATGTGTTTTGCCTTCGTATCTGTTCACATTCTTGGCATCCATATTCATCACTGGTTGTTTCTCTCCCTCCTTGCACTGCCACTTCTTGAGCGCGCATCCAAGACGCCACGCCCTGAAGCCAAGGTTTCGCTACCCCATATTGAGCTTCTAATTCGCGGCCAAGACCTGGGGTCACCCTCTGGAGATGGTCAGGTGCAGCTCGGAACTGAGGGGGAAATATTGCAGGTTCGCCTTGAGCAAACCTCAGGTCCAATATTGTAACTGCATCAAGCATAGCTCCTGGGTATGGTGAGTGAACCACCACCCCTACAGTCGAGTATCCCAAGTATCACCAGGTACTCACTCGCCAAGGGCCGGTCAATGATCCCTGGCAAGCCCTCCAAATCGGTCGTTGATGATGCAAGTGACCACAGTCGCTGCGACCTGCGATTGCCCTGCAGGGCCCTGTGCATGCCTCGACAGCCCATTTCAGTCGATGCCATCCATGACCCGTCCGGTCCAGCCAAGATAGCTTCAAAGCTGGCCCACTGGACTCCCGTCTACGGCACCCGCCAAGATGCACGTGCCCCTCAGCTATCAAGTCCTCGACTCGGATTCACCAATCTCCCCTGTCACTGGTGTTGCGCCTCCAAGACGCCAAACTTTAAGTCAACATCCTGTCGAGAGCCGGCGCCAAGCCATACATGTGCTGAGGAGTACTCGATGAGCGATTATTGCTTCCTACTTAGCCGCTGGCGTGGCATGTCAGAGGTAGGTCTCCTTTGGCTTCGTCTCACTCTGCCGTGTTTCATGCTTGCCAAGTGGCATCGTCTATCATGCCGAGTGCGCCGAAGGATGCCTTTCACGGACTACGGCTAGAAGCCCATCAGCATGGATACACAACTTGATTCGATCTATCTGTTTGCCTGCTCCGCAAGGTGCAACAGCATCCAATCCAGAAAAGGGAGAGATTCATAGGGCTGGAGCTAGGTTCCAGGGGCCCATTCCTGACCTTGAGGCCTAGACCATTCCATATCGACTGTAGGTAATCAAGCTCCAAACGTCTGGAGTCTCTGAAGGCGGCAAATGCCGCCAGTTCAGGGCAGGTTGTGAGGCCACAGACGAAATGCGTCTCAGCGGTGGTAATTAAAACATGATCCCAGTCAGCCACCAACTCATTTCCCACTATGGCCGATATGCGCATACGGCGTTCGGATAGTCGCAACGAGACGGAACATCACAATTGACAACTGTTTATTAACCTGATGACAGAGCGCAAAGATGTTATAGGCCTCCTATCCCTAGGCTCCCCCTGGACCCTGGATTTAGTGCTGTCGATCTACGATTTGGGTGCGGGCTGCGAATGGCTCTCAGGGGTTCGACGTGGAAGTTTTCGGGGCAATCAGTAGCCGCCAAGCCTCCATGCTCTGCAGCGCAATGCAACACGGCTCCAGGTGTGAACCTTGGGAGGGCATTCGGTGCCATTGTTAACTTTCTACACTCAGATTACGCATCGTGAAGCATCTGGATGACTTCTCCTTTTTATCGTATCCACGATAGGCGATCCACGACGGGATCCAATAGTTGGCCAAAAAAGGGACCAAGGACGCGAATCCCAGGGCGGGTCTCTCGGGGTCTTGAGCGCGCCGATTGGCCGCTACCGACCCCGAATCTCAGGGGTACTTGCCTAATTACACTGCCAATGCCAATGCCTCCCATCGTGAACCTCGCCCATTAAAGCATTTTCCCCCTCACATCTTCAACGTCTTGGAGCAGTTTCAGATCTGGCGCCCACGAGAGAGGGAAAGAGAGAGCGCAAGATAGGACCTCTTCAATTTGTTCAGATCGGGAGTTATAGATCGATCTGGCCACCCTCCCATCATGATTCGGCAAAGTACCGAGCGCTCCAATGACTGGCTGAGGCCAGTTGCTGACGACGACGAGGATGACGGCTTCCTCGCTGCATCTGACGATGCTGAGGCCAAGGGATGTCTTGACGAGGGCAATCGATCGACCCTGGATTTGGTCACGGCCACGCTCCCCGTGTACATGACAATTCATCGGTGAATCCGCCCAATTTCGCGCCGTGGTGAAGGCTTCTCTGGTGAAGGAATCAGCGTGCTAACTCTCCTTGAGTGTAGAGTCCGTCGGCTAGTGCTTGCGAGTATCGGTAAGTTTTCGTTGTTTAACAATTAAGAGTTAATGGCTAATTCCTCGTCAAGATGACCCTTACACTATGGAGCACTTTAGAGATCCCAAGATGAACGCCCTCGTTGTGAGGCCCTTGGTTGAGCGGCTCTACAACCCAGACGACATCTCAGTCGGTAAGTCCTGACGTGAGATCCTTCGTCTGCAAGATCTTTTCCTGACATGGAGCCACGTAGTTTATTGCCTACTGGCCAACCGTGTCTCATTTCTGCGAGACCAGTCCAACACGGTTCATCAGAGCGTCAACCAGGCTCGGGCCATCTTATGTGAGCTGCTCGCTAGTCGAGTCCTCCGACGCTTTCACGAAGACAACCCAGGGCCCCAGGGCCTTCTGCTACTTGCCCACATCCTCGTGGAGGGATTTGACCCCTTTCAGGGTGCTCCGGAGCACATGGAGCGTCGTGGACGTCGCCCGCAGTGGCCTGGGGCTTCCCAAGATGGCTCCGGCTCAGAGAGGAAGGTGACTGCTCTGGAGCTTGCTATTGTTTCCGAAAGCAAATTCTTCATCAGCTCTTCAGCCTGCCAGCGAGCCGTTGACGCTGTCCACAACGGCCAAATTATCTATACACCTCTGTCCTTTATGGATATTCTTCCGGATCACTACAAACGCCGCCCCATCTCTCTTTACGACCCCCGAACGGCGCCTCTCCTTAACCACCACCGCCTCATTGTCCCCTCCAACAGGAATCTCATCGAACTCGTTCATTTCGTCATTCTTCTAGCACTCTACGTCATGACTATGGTCTCGCGGCACTCAGAAGTCAACATGTGGGAATTTGCCTTTTGCGTCTACACAGCCGGCTGGCTTCTCGAAAAGATGGCGGCTATCGTTGAGCATGGTTGGGAGGTTCACGCACAAAATTTATGGGCTTTTCTCGACATCACCTTCGCTTGCGTCTTCGGCGTCTACCTCCTCGCTCGCTTATACGACTTCCTGGCTGATCAGCTTCACTCGGGCTACGGTCTACCGATTCTTTGCGTCGCTGCGCCAGTCATGTTGACGCGAGTTGCCTTCAATCTGCTACCTAACAATCTCGTCTTCATCTCCGTCCACGCCATGATGAAGGACTTTACTGTGCTTACCTTCTTGGCGACCTGGTGCTTCACCGGCTTTCTTCTCGCTCTGCAGTGGCTTGTTAGTGCCAGCAACGATGGCAACAAGGAGTTCAGTTGGTATGTTGTGGGCAAGTGGATGCTCTGGATCTGGTTCGGTCTCGACGGCGAGGGCATTGAGGAGTCGGTGCGGTTCCATATCGTGCTTGGTCCAGCGCTCATGATTGCCTTTGCATTCCTTGGCAACACGCTCTTTTTGACAATTCTCATCGCCATGCTCACCAACACCTTCTCCAAGATCGTGGCGGATGAGACGGCCGAGATTCAGTTCCGACGGGCCGTCTTGACGTTTGAGGGCGTCAAGAGCGATTCCATCTTTTCCTATCCTCCCCCATTCAACATCCTTGCGCTAGCCACGCTGCTCCCTCTGAAGCTCGTCACGACAGCTCGAGTGTTCCACATCATCAACGTGGCGCTCATCCGAACGCTCAACTTCCCGACGCTACTCCTGATCAGCTTTGCCGAGCGACGACGGTTGTGGGTGCAATCCAGACGTGCCTCTGGGAAACGCTCCAAGTGGCAGTTTACAGCTCTGTCGCCACACAGCGACATTCAGGCTGTCTTCAAGTCGGTACCGCCTATGGAGATTTCGGACATAATCGACCAACTGGACCCGTTGGGAGAGGTGCCGATCCTGGAAGATGATCTGATGCCGACAATGACGGGCGACAACCCTCGATCCAACCTGCGAAGATGGCGGATGGTACAACGAGAGGGACAGAGGCCCACAGACGACAATGTGATCTGGAGCGAGAGCAGTAGCAGTGGCCCCAGTAGCAGTGGCCCGAAGGAAGACTGAGATGGAGATGGAGAGAGGTGATTTACTAGACTAGACTGTCCAGCATTGCAATGGCGAACTGGTGTTGGGCTGGGTTTGCATTTGGGTTGCAGCATAACTATAACTGTACATAATAAACCGGATAGAGTTACTTTGGCAAGACTGAAAGGAGTCTTATCGTTGGATCTATAAACTCAATCACAATGGAGATATATATTCCTTACACATTTGTTAACAAGGTTCGACTCAATGTATATTGCGAGATCTGGGGAGTATATACTTGAACAGAGTCCTGATTGGACAGCAATACGTTGAGTAAAAGTTGGGTTCTCCTTATTGCCTTTTGTTTGCCCAGCTCTCTGCTCTAGGTGAAGCTCTGTATGTATATGTAATATGTACCTATATCATTAGATGATGGAGCTACTGAGAGCTTTGCACTGCCAACCCTAAGTGCTAGGCAAGAGACTTTATCAACTATTCACACTATTCTACATGTCTTTGGCAAGTATATCATGCTTCTTAGCCTCAAAGGTACGTATATCTTGTCGGGGTGGGTGGCATCCACCGCATGGATGAGTGTGCCTGAGGCGGGCCCACCCCAGCAACAATCAATGGATGGAGCCCCGCCGTCATCCACATGCCGCTTGATCGCTTTGAGAGCAGAGCTCCAAGCACAAGCACAAGCAAGCATTAAGGCTGGGCTAACCTCGAATGGTCATGAATTAAACAACTTCAACAACCACATTCGCGCCCATGATCAGTGATACTCGAATACTCACCGCGTACGAATACGAATAGACCATCGACAAGAGGAGTTCATCCCCCCGCCATGGCTCCAGGTCACGACGACCAGCCGCTCTCGCTGCGACCGAACCCCGTCGCCGACCGCAGGCCCAAGAACATCGCAGACTTCATCGCCCGCGTCAATGCCCAGCCCGGCGGCTTCAGAGCTCTGTCCGAGGATAAGCTGCGCGAGGAGATTGCCGCGCGCGACGCCGTCAATGGGGATGCCGCCGAGGACAAGGACGTGGACATGGCCGAGACAGGTCAGGATGAGGACGACGAAGACGAGGATCAAGAGGCAGAGAGGGATCCTCAGGAGGTGCGCATGGAGGTGTTGAGGAACATTGAGCAAGTCAACCTTGGCCTGGACATGTGTGGCACGCGCTAATCTTTCTCACAGCATCGCCGGAAACACAGCCTTCCTCACCCTCGACTTCCTCTCCCTCCTCCTCTCCAAGCAGAACCCCACGCAGGCCGGCGTGACCCTGTCGCAGGGCCTGCGCGACATCGCGGGCATCGGCACCATGGGCTTCGACAAGCTCGACGACCCGACCGTCTCGCCGGCAAAGGCCAAGGATCACGAGGACGTGGCCGTGGGCTGGACCATCATGAAGGTCAACAAGACGCGCGACGCCGCCGAGGAGGCCTGCAAGTTCCTGCAGAAGGAGATTGCCGCCGAGGGGAGGTACTGGGATGAGATTGTGGCGGTTCAGAAGAATGGATGGTCTATATCAAGGGTCCCCAAGGAGAGGCACACGCTTGGTGTTCGATTTGGCTTTTCAGAAGGTTGGTCCCGTACACTTTTGCTACTGGTCTCTTGCTCACACGAGAAACAGCTGCATCCGATTTCAGAAACAACGGTCTAGCTCCTATGCGGAGAGGAGATGACGGCGCAGTCCAGCTCGACTGTGGCCGACTAGGCGGCGTGTCAGAACGACTCGTCGTGACCCTCGAGAAGGACGGCAAAGTCACAGGCCGCTCTGCCCTCCCCGCTCAAACGACAGACGACGCCCCCCTGGAGGCGCGAGTCCTCGAGGCCCGCAACACCATCTTCTCGCAGGAGCTCTGGTACGAGATCAGGCGCGAGGCTCGCAATCTGGCCGCATACGATGTCAAGCCCGACGGCTCCCGCCTGACGTGCGACTTGGATCCCGCGTCCAAGTCCAAGCTGACCATCGAGCTCGTGCCTCTGGGCTCACAGCCGCTGTTGGATGAGTCTCTACCCGACAATCACCTCGCCGAGATGGCGGCCATCTCACTTCACATCCTCCTCACCTCGGCTCATCGCCATGCCGAGCTCATCAGGACACGCCCTATACCGCCTCATGTCACCCGCACGCGAGGCCAGAATATACACACCCTCGTCCGGCCCGTCATCGCCTACTTCATGCACTACCGCCACCTGATCAATGCCACCACCTACGTCGGCCGCATCGTACAGTCTCTTCGGCACGCCGGCCTCCCCGCCAACTTCATCCTGCTGACGCCCCGGGTCTCGGATCCGGACCCGGCGGACTTAAGGGCGCCCCCGAGTTCGGTTCCGGGGGCCATGGTCCGCAATATCATCCCTCCCATCGACTTCAACCTCAGGCTCACCCTCGTCCCCGGTGCCGTCATGGACGTCCGCGGCCGCACGTTTCTCTTCCCCGTCACCGCCACCTACTACCAAGTCACCACCCCTCCGAACTCGCTCATCGCCCGCATCTGCGCCCCCTTCCGAGAGGGATACCCGACCCCGGACGCCCTACACGACTACCTCAGCACCGCCACCGCCCGCGTCCTGGCCGAGCACTTCCGCTCCCTGCTCGCCTCATCTCCCTCGGGCACCCGGTGGGTCAAGAGCATTAAGGGCGACTCCATCCGCGACGCCGATAAGGAGGAGTTCGAGATGCGCTTCGCCCTCACCCGCGAACCCAAGCTGCTCGTCACGGGCACCTCCCAGGTCGAGAGTAAGACTCTACGACAGGAGTGGGAGTGGAACCCTGACACCACCTCCGAGCCGGCGAGTCTGCAGGACATTGTCCAGCGCGAAGCCAAGAGGGCGTTTCCTGAGTGAGGAGCAGCCTGTAGGCATCAGGGGTTGGCTACTGGCTACTCCAGACTCGCTCAATACTTGAGAGGCCTTGCCTATCATGGGACATGAAAAGTAGTGGTTCAAGCGATTTCAATGGCGTTTGGCAAGATTAAATCCGGGGCATAGTTACTTTTAGCATATCAGTTGGGGATATACCCATTTTCCGCATCTATTCCAAGAGAATACACCTGTTCCAGGCATGTCTACTGTAGACTTCACTATTCTCATTCATATGATGCTTCAATTATCAAAAATATGCCCGCTTGCTCTAATTCGTCGGTGTCTCATCTGCTCTAGACCATCTTTGCAGGATGCTTCCATCTGCATTGACTGTCCGGCCATGCCATCCATCTTCAAAAAGCAATATCCCCAAATACCATTCCAGCCCATCCCTGAAGATGCCTTTGTCGTGAATCATAAGTTCCCATGGTGTTTCCCTATGTGCTCCCCGTGCTGAATAATACCCAGCCCAGTCAACCCAAAAACTGCCTCTGTATTGCGGCTCCCTCACAAGGCCGAGGTCAGAACCACAACTCCGTTGCCGTCTAAAGCATCCATTGTCCCTTTCCGTGTTTCCCCGATCCGTGGTTTCGTCACACAATGTGGTGACCATGCAGTAAAACAAATCTGTGTATCCTCATGACGCTGTCTGAAAGTGGTCATGATTCGTCTGTTGTCAGCGAGTCGTTCAAGTCGTCGACGTCGCCCTGGTCCCTCAGCGCGTATTAAAGAGGAACTTGAGCTCGTTCGTGCCCAGACGCGCAATCTGTCTGCCCTCGTTCTCGTCAAGAGCTGCTTCGACGATCTCCTTTTTCTGATTTTGCAGGGCCACAATTCGGTCCTCGACTGTCTTCTTCGTCAAGATGCGGTACACCTTGACCTCCTTCTGCTGGCCGATTCGATAGGCACGATCAACAGCCTGCATCTCAATGTACGGGTTCCAGAAGGGGTCCATGATGATGACTCGCGACGCTGCCGTCAGGTTCAGACCTGCATTGCCAGCTCGGAGAGACACCAGCATCACCTTGACGTCCTTTCGATCCCGGAAGTTGCGGGCTGCGATGTTGCGATGTGTGGCTGACATGGACCCGTCGTATCTCTCTGGCTTTTCCAGCTTCTCGTGAGACATGGCCACCTGGAGGAGGTCGAGCAACAAAGTCCACTGGGAAAAGACGATCGTCTTCTCTCCTGTTTTGTTGATCTGCTTCAGCAGATCCATGCATGCCGTCACCTTGGCCGCCGGCTCCCACGTCTTGCGCAAGTATCGCATGTACTTTTTGTACGCATCACGGTTCTTGGAAGCCTCCTTGCGAAGAGTCTTGAGCATCGAAGGCTTGATATCAGATGCCTTCTTCTTGCCTTTTCCTTTGCCCTTGCCCTTATCTTTGCTCTTCTTCTTGGCCTTTGCTGGTTTCTTGGTATCTTCCTCGTCCGAGAACTCGTCGTTAACGATGAAATCCCTTAGGTTTCCCTTGTGGTCGATCTCGTCATCTGAGGAATAATCCGATTCTGATTCTTCCGGATCATCTGATGAATCGTCCTCTTCTTGGCCTTCCTCATCAGGCTTCTCCACAACTGACTCGGGCATGTGAATCTTCTGAAAGATGTCGTAGGAGAAGCATTTGCTGGGGTCGAATGGGCCACGGCACACAGGGCACTTAGCCCGGCTACTCTCACTCCCTTCCTGCAGATTAAGGGTTGAGGCATTCTCGGCAATGCGAACAAGGCATTCGCTACAACTGTCGTGTCCGCAAGGGATGAAGAAGCTCGGACACGGGACAGCATCATAACAAATGGGGCATTCAAAGCCTTCGATGCCCTTGATTCGCTCCACAATGGCCCGATCCAGAGACCTGACCAACTCTTCCTTCTCCTCGTTTGAGATGGTCGAGTTTGGGGCCGCGTCGTCCACGTCCAGATTGAGATGTGGGTGGCAACATGCCTGACGCATTCGAAGCAAGAGGACCAGGATGTTTGAGTAATTCTTTCCAATGCTTCCGGCGCGGAGGTACTTGCTGAACTGCACCTGGGCATTCTTTTCCAGCTGGTCGTAGAAGTCACGTTCCTCGGGCGACAATTCCGCATAGACAATTTCTTCAGTCTTGTCGGGGAGCTTCAGGATGGGCTTTCCATCGAGTTCTGAATTCTTCTTGCGTCGAAGCATGATGGCTTGGAGAAGCGCTCGCAGTCTCTTCATTGCGACGCTCTTCGGATCACCGTTCCGACCAAAGAGAATACCAAACGCCTGGCGGAACTCCTCCCACTGGTTGTACGGCTTGATCCTAAGGAAGTTCAGCAGCGAGTAGAGTTCCAGGACTCCGTTCATCATGGGGGTTCCTGTGAGACACCATCGGTACGTTGCTCGCAGTTGGGTACACGCCTTGGCGGTTCTCGTGTCCTTGTTCTTGATGCACTGCGCCTCGTCGAGGACAATGCGGTAAAATTTTGCCTTTGCTGGGTGCAGCAGAGGGCACTTGACGAGTAAAGTCTTGTCATTCATGTCAATGTTTCGGCCACGGTTGTCCTCCATGTATTTGTCAAGTTTCTTGAGCTCCTGCGCAACTGTGCCGTAAGTAGTCAAGACCACGTCGTACTTGAGCAGCTCGTCAGTTGTAGTTTTGCGGTTGTGGTACACAAAGACCGAAAGACGATGAGAGAGCTTCGTCTTGGTGGCGATCTCTTCCTCCCACTGACGAATGAGGGCCACAGGTCCGACGATCAAGGTTGTCTAGCAAGTTAGCTGGGATACCTATGGATAAAGAGAACCTGACTAACCTTGGGGCGGGTAGTTGCTGGGCGAGACAGAAGCAGCGCAAGGGTCGAGATGGTCTTTCCCAGACCCATGTCGTCAGCAAGAATGCCGCCTTTGTTCGACCCCTGCTCCATCTTCTTCATCCAGGTGAGAGCGAGCTCTTGATGGGGGTACAGTGGTCTCTTTAATCCAGCCGGTGTACCGTCGCGATTCATCTCCGGGATGTCCATGTCAGGTCGAATGTTCTGGAGGAGATTGTCCAGGTCCTTCTCAGTCATTCTGGGGTCGTGGTAGGCATCTTGGATAAAATCCGAGAGTCGCTCTGGCAATGGGTTCCCGTGACTGTCCATGCCGCTGGTATAGTCGAACATGTTCGTTTTGGTGATGATATCAGCAAGAGACGAGGCATGCCCTGAGGACGGACCGGGGACGCTTGGAACACCGGACCAGGGGGCGGCACGGTGTGGAATTCCATTAGAATAACTGCCGTTAGGGTGTCCAAAGCCAGGAAACCCGGGTTGGGGGACACTTTGGCCGAGGCGGGCAGCTTCAGCCATCGCAACACTGTTAGCGAAGTCTGACATAAGTGCCGACTCACTCTTAATAGGTCGACCTCCTTGGACGTTCCCATAAGGCGTGTTCGGAGGGCCGGTTCCTGCCGAGCTGTGAACCCCATTGCTTCTAACAGTGGAGCTGGTTGAGGGCCCTGAGGCAAACGGATCATCCCAGCTCGCATCATATGCACCCGGGATGAAGAGGCCGGGATTCTCGACTTTTGGTACTGGAGTCCGGTTGGATGGACCAGGGGCTGCGTTCCAGTCATCATTAAAGTCAAAGTCAAAGCCCTGTGAGCTGGCAGCGGGTGGTTGGCTATTCATGATTCTTGTGAAAGCGTTGTTGTGAGGAGATAAGTTAGTCGAAGCTGGACCTGGTGATCCTTGGGAGAGCATCAGCGCATACTCCAGGTCTGCCCTTTCCTGCTCTCGTTGCTTCTCAGCCTTGATTTGCTGAGCAACGATTTCGGAGCCGATATCATCGTCGTCCCTGGTTAGATTGCATTAGTTCACATCCTTGAGGGTTGGCCTGTGAGACAGGTAGCTTACCCAGTAAGGTCGATGAAGTCTATTTGGCTAAAGTCCATTTGGGCGGGAGCGGTAGAAAAAGGGTCTCCAGATGGCATCGGAGACACCCTGCGTGTCTTGGGCTGTGTTCCATGAGTAGAGAGACGAGCAGAATCAACACCTCGTTTTCGATTAGGCAACGAGTATGATCCGAGCTCGCTGAAGCTCTGGTTGTTTCTTGAGTGGGTGTACATGACTTGGCGATCCCCAGGCCTTCGATATTCTTGAGGAGCAAGGTCAGCGAGGAGTCAAGGGAGAGATGGAGTATCAGATGGCGATGCCACCTGTTTTAGGACAGAATCTCGGGTCAAAGTTGAGTGAAATAGCTGTCTGTGCAGTGAAAAATGTGGCTTGTGTGGGTTGAAAGGTAGGGCAAGCAAGACAAAGAAGGTTTTGTACGTCAGATGGACCAGCTCAGCCCAGGTCCTTTGAGACGTCGTTTGGGGAGTGTTCGGGGAAGGGAGAGAGATGTAAGAAACAGGTGGGATAAGAAATGGATGGAGGGTTTACAGGAGTAGATGCGACGGAGATGGGTAGAGTCAAGGTTAAGAGGCAGGGTGAGGCAAATTATGGTTGAATGACGGTCAACCGCATGGGTACTGAGACAGGAAAACAGAGAACAAACGGGTGCCCGTACCTGAAACAGACCGGGATGCCTCTTGGTTTCTGACGGGCGTGGTAGGCTGAGGCTCTGCACACATCAAAAGTCAGTCAGTCAGCCTTCAAAGCAGTGATCCCCGCGGTAACTGTGTATCGTGAAAAGGGCCGGGGGGTGACCAGGCTGTGCCAACTTACGAGGCGTAGACTCTTGCGGCTGCTGCTTCTTCTTGGCAGCGTGGAGGAGCTTCTTTAGTCGAGCAATCTCCTGGCGGGCATCTTCTCTCATATCCTCAACGCTTGCAAGATCTTGGTCGTCGAGCGAGTCAAGAATGACCTTTTGAATGGTCAACTCCTCGTTGATCTCGTCGACGCTCATGGAAGCGCCATCGGTGTCGGCCATTTTTTATTGTGCTTGACGCCTGCTGCAGCAGGACAGCACACCAGGGATGGGATGGATGTGATGGGTTCAGGCTGGGATCCAATGTGATGCAGAACGAGGCACGCCAGGCACCGGTCGGTCAGAGAGAGGGCGGTCCAAACGAGGCAAGGAGCCGCCCATGGGCGTTGACGGAGGAGGCGAGGTACAGTCCAGTCCAGTCCTGTATGGCACGGTACTCAAGAGTATGAGGTGTGCACCAATGACAACGGATGTGGAACAAAGAGCAGGCAGGCCGTTGCGATCGGTAGATTATTGAGGGAGACAAGACACAGCCCAGGCGAACAGGCGTTCCTTTTCTTTATTCCCTCCTTGTTGTTTCGCGAGCTGATGAGCTGAATATTGCTGGATGGTGGATGCTTGAAAAAAAACCGGGCACCTCCTGCCGGGTAGGTTTGAACACAGATTAGGATTGTGAATGTGTAGGTAATCGTTGTAGGTGCTGTACCCAATGGTGTGGAAGGAGCTAGAGCCGCGTCACGCGTCGCGCTGCAGCAGGTGCGGAGGAGAGATCAATTGGATTGGAGCGTGGGGAGTTATAGTGGTTGACCCGGTGCGAGGGTGCCGCTAGCGGGGGAGGGGATCCACTGAATCCGCCCTGGACCTGTAGCTTTGGTTGCCCAGCGGAGCTGGAGAGCTGATGGCGGGGGACGGGCAGCACCCGACGGGAGGCAATTAAAGGGCGTCTGGGTCGAGGTCGAAAAAACACACCTTGTAGGGAATTAATTGCTCCAATGCCGTGATTTTGGTACCTTCACGTTTACAAAAAGCCTTTTTTACATTTCTTGGCTGACTCTTTCGTAGCCGTATTCTCGTCAACGGCGTCTGAGTGTTGTCATTCACGATCATGCTTCGCCTCTCCCTCCAAGTGTCTGATACCTGGCCAGTCGAATGTTAAGATGCTGAGGCTCCCCATGCCGTCTCCGTATTTTATCCCTTTTCAGAGGACTGACGGCTCGCCTGCATATCAAGGCAACCTATGAATCATGCCTTTTCAACCTCCTCGCCTATGCCTGTGCGTGTGCCCAAGACTCAGCTCAGCCATAGGTGGCCAACCCCACCAACCAGAGACACTGCAAGTCAACCTCGCAAGGCAGGCTCCCAATGTGCAGTGCCGTCAGACGACGGGCGCCGCTGCTACCTGCAAGGACACGTCTCTGAGGGAGGAAAAATGGAGAAGAGGCGGGATGGATGAGTTGAAATCGTGTATCCATGCTGGGTATATTGGCCCATCCGCCCAGCTCTACATTAGGCTTCAAACGCCGCTTGAAAATATCAGTCGCTATCCGCCCAAACGCCAGTAATTACAGTACAGTCCATCCATATCCACAAAAACAGCACTAATCCGAGTCTTCTCCGGTCAGCTTGTGCCAGACCTTGCCCACCTTGTGAGTAATCCAATCCCACCATCCCTCCTCTTCTTCATCCTCGTCTTCGTCGTCGCTGTCGCTATCACTGTCCTCATCTTCATCACCTTCTTTGGACGATGGGGCTGCCGGCTTTGAAGGCTTTGCCGACTTGCTGGACGCCTGAGACACGCTGGCCTCTGCCGGCTTTGACGGCGCCACCGGCACCGTTGGCCGTTCAGGTTGCTTCGGCTTCTCAGGGACTGTCGGTCGCGTAGGTTGCGACGGCTTTTCTGGAATGGTTGGGCGAGCCGGCTCCTTGGACCCAGACGACTCTGCCTCATGCGTGGACACGGGGTCTGCTGGCTCCTCAGGCATCTCTTCAGGCTTGTGCAGACCAACGGGCTTCAGCGGTAGTCGCAGGGTGCCGTTATTGGGAGCCGGCTCAATGCCGACGGAGTCGCACAGCATGTTGTACACCTCGATATTTTCTGTTTGTGCCCTGTTAGTTCCGAAACTGCCAGTTTTCTCAGGTCTTGACTTACGGAACACGTCAACTTGACTGTTTGCTGGGTGCGGGAATGCAGGGCCGCGGGCGATGAAAATGGCCCGCATCAGCGGATGCTCATGATCGTAACCGTGAAGACCACGGGGGTGGTACACGAGCTTCTTCTTCTGTCCCTCTTTCACATCAAACTCCTTTTTGGTGACAATAGCCCAACCTGTTTTTGGTACCACCCACAGGGGAGCGATGCGGTGATGCTTGGAGAAGTGGTATCGCTCGGGCATGTCAACGTCTCGAAGATAGACTTCGTAATTTGGGTTCGACTTGGACTTTTCCTTGAGCTGATCGTAGAGCCCTTGAAGGTCATCAAGGTTCTTGGGGCGTAGACCGTACAACGGCCACCCGTCGATGTGCTCGATCTTGTCGGTATCGATGAGGTCCTCGAGCTGGATCAGCCGGGAGATATCCGTCGTTGCCATGCCATGATCCGACACCACAATGACGTTGACAATCTTTGTCAGGTTTCTCTCCTCAAGGCCCTTGAAGACGTTGCTCAGCATGGTATCCACCTTCTCGATAGTATCGCGGATCTCAGTGCTGTTAGGGCCAAACTTGTGCCCGTTGGAGTCAACGTGAGGCACATAGGAGGCAATCAGTTGAGGTCGCATATCCTTGACATCTGCCGTCTTGTCTTCCAGGCCGGGCATATCAAGGAATTGCATGATCCTCGAGACTTTGTTGTCAAGCGTCTCCTTTTGGTTGAACTTGTCCAGAATGCTTGGGTCCTTGTGCAGAACATGCGCCTCGCTTCCGGGCCACATGTGGATGGCACTTCGGACTCCTTGCTTCTCGGCCGTCACCCAGAATGGCTCTCCTCCCCACCACTTCGGGTCCAGACTACGGTCAGGATCGGTATAGAAGAACTGGGCCTGAAGATCGGGGTCCCAGAATGTGTTGCTAACAATGCCGTGGGACTCGGGATACAGACCAGTCGCAAGTGTGTAGTGGTTCGGGAACGTGACGGAGGGGAAAGAAGGATGCATCCACTTTGGTGACACGCCCTCTGCGATGAACGAGTTCAACGTTGGTGTCAGGCCGCGCTGGAGGAAGTCGGCGCGGAAACCATCCAAGCTGATAATGAGGGTCGTGGGCGCGAAGAGGGCGGTACCATTGCTCATCAGCGCCTGCTTCAGGGGTTTGACCTTGCGATTCTTGGACAGCTTCCAGGCCATCAAGATGAGAATAGCAAAGCCAATCGCGATGAGGGAATGGATAAAGACCCAGCGGCGCCAGCTGCGACGTCTCTGGGCCTTGGCCTCGGCGATGAGATTAAGATGGTGTCGATCAATCTCATCACTATCGTCCCTTTCACTGCTCTCGCCGGTGGAGCTGCCTTCCTTCATCCCTCCCTCTTCCATCTCGTACATCAACTGTCCATCTTCTCCATGTTGCGCATCCTCCACTAGCTTCTCACGCTTCTTCTGTCTCCTCTGACGTCGAGCGCTTCTCTTTTCGGACACAAGGTCTTCGGTCGAGCTGTTGAGCTGGAAAGTGCCTGAATTGCTTCCTCGACGTCCAAACATCTTTTTAAGGTTGGGTACGGCGAGTCCGGAGCCACGACGCTCTCTTTCCTGCTTTTTTCTGGTATCGGTAACAAGCCGATCGATATCTTCCTCCTCCATCAATACGATGCGATCGTGGGCGCGAAGCTCCCGGCTATTTCTGGCGCGGGAAATAAGCTCATCGTCGTCGCTGTCCGTGTCCTGGTCGCTGCGGGTGTGGATTGATGAAGCATCGTCGTCGTATGCGATAGGAGAGAGGAACGAAGCATTGTCGCGGTCCCCGCGAGAGGGGCTTGTGTCAAGTCCTTGCAGTGACATGATGACGAGACCTCAGGAGGGGTTGGCGAGGCACGAGAAGTGGCACATCTGTCATGGAGGCTATCGCCGACACTTTAAAGGGGATGTAAGACATGGACCCTGATAAACTTGGGCGCAGGATCGCGAATGAGACCGGGGTTACTATCCGCCGACTTCCGGCCGCCCACATTCGACCCATGAATCGGACGACCTCGTCGAGGTCATTGGCGGATTTCAAGACGAACTACTGGATCCCGTTAGTTTATTTAATCTTTATGGATCAAGAGGTGGTTCTTGTATGACACTTGGTTAATTACTCCAGGGTCCAGGGAGTGAGCGGATTGGGAATCTGGGCCGATGCAGGGCCGTTTACGAGCATCTTTCTTTGGGCTGCAAGCGATCGAGAAAAGCTGGCACTCCGTGACCAGGTTCCTTCTTGTTAGGCAAAAGTTAAAGTTAAATGTACAATTCTAAAAATAGATGGATGGCCAGCTGGTTCTTCCCAGCTGAACTAAATCGTGAACAAGCGCAAAAAAGAGATGTTTGCGGTTTGTGTGGATCGAACACACGACCTTCAGATATCGGATGATTGAAGTTTGACTTCAGTCTGACGCTCTCCCAACTGAGCTAAACCCGCTATTGCTTGTAATGTGGTATTGCCAATTCTGGATATGTTGAAAGGGGCCCCAGACTCTCGAATGATTCTCAGAGGGGATGCTCGTCGAGGGGAGTCACCTTGAGAATAATAATGTCCGAGGTTGATAATAATCATAGCCTTGTAAGCTTTTATTCTACTGGATCATAGTTTTGACCTTGTCCAGGGCATAGGTATCTCAATCAAACTCGTACACACCGGTGACTCTAGCCTTATCGGTCAATCCCTCTCTTTTATACATCTCACCAAACTCATCTCAGGACTAGAGTTTCCCACCTCTGCTCGCAAACCATCCCTCCGCTTCATCCACCCCCAGAAGGGACGATATGAAAATACGACCAAGCACGTCTATATCATGGGCCATCGCCTCCTGGAGTACTTTGCCAAACAGCGCATCTGTCACTACCAAATGCTTCTTGTTCATCCAGGCCTCTGCAAAAGCTAGTGGAGAACGCGCATGCCATAGATGCGCCGACAGGGTCCAGGAGTGACATAGCCCCATCCTCCCATCGCACTGCAGACCTTTATAGCCGGCCATGATGCGGTAGATTTGCATAAAATAGAATGTGAAGAGAAGTGTGCGTCGGAGAGACTCTTGGAGGATCCAGTCCATCCAGAATGTCTTGGTTGGGGCTATCGGGAAGAGGGGGAGGGAGCAGGTGGACGTCCGGTCCAGGTCAAATTGCACATGAGAAAACAGAGCCATCGCCGAGGACTCTATAGCGGGGATCATGCGTTCTGCAGATGCTCTAGCGCCAATGTCACCGTCAAAGAGTCGGATGATTTGGTACAGGAGAAGAGCGTGGGTGTGCGCAAGGCACTCGAACGGCGTCACGGGTGGAGGTGCTGATAGGAGATCATTGACGCGGGTCTCGATGCTACGGAAGATGAAGGGGGAGTTTACTCGGTTCTTTGCGAGATACAGTGCACAAGCTGCATGCGCATCTGCAGAAAGCATTAGTGAGAACCCGACGGAGGAGAGGTGAACCTTACCCTGCATTGATCGTGGCATTTCGTTCTTGTACAGGAGAGCGTGGCACCAAGGTGTCTGGTTCTCAAGGACCATAGTCGAAGGAGCCTTTTGGATCTCTGCTATTGACCATTTGAGGCGACCTGTGATGGCTTCTGGGATTGCACCAAACTCCTTGGTAGACGGGGGCGACAGCTCTAAAGACGGCTGGATGAGGTCCAAAGTGGCGTCGTCAAGAGGAACATCAAAAGACGCCAGTTCATTAAAGTTGGTATCAATATCCGCAATGACAGCATTGAAGTCATCCACGATAGGTCCATCAAGTTGACTGACAGCCGGGGGCGTAGAGGATGCCGACTCATTCGTCAGCAGGCCGGGCATGATGGTCTCTGGCGAACTTGACGAATTCGTCGTCGTGGCCTGCCCCCGCGGAGTTCGCGAAGGGTATTGACAGGGGATGCATCTCTGAGAGCATCGGAGACAGGCCGGTACTGCAAAGTCACAGCGCCGCTTGGCCTTTGTGCAGGCGGCGCACGACTTTCGCCGCGGAGGAGGGTTGCGGCGTTCCCGAGCGGTGAGAGACATGGGGGAAAAGTCCGCAGTGGAGACTTTGACATGCGGAGAATGTGAAGAAAGGAAATGCTAGAGCCTCTGCGGCTGAGATGCACGCGTCGTGTTTGATGTTGAAGGATCAAGGTGAGACTTGCGAGTGAGAGATGGGGCCTAGAGTGGAGGTGCGCCGGAAAAGTGGGCCTGGGCGGAACTCCGCCCGGTGAAGGTGACTCGGGACCTACAACCGCCGGGGCCGGGAATAGCGGACCTTGGCCGGCGGAGGTCCATTAGAAATGACCTTTAGATGAAATTAGTGAGGCTTCGGTGTCATCTCAAGGGGTTTTAACATAAATGCTGTCATCTTTCGACTAAGAACATAGAATACCTAGAACGCATCAACAGCAATTTACCTAAACTTACACAAGACCTCTTTTGTTGCTTGAAGGCAGAAACACCTAACCTTATACTCCCACGCAAATCAACCAACATTATTCACCATGTCTGACCTTACAGTCTTCGTTTGCGGTGCCACTGGCTGCCAAGGTGGCGCTGTAGCTCGCTACCTTCGATCAAAGGACGTCGAAGTCCACGCCCTCGTTCGGGACGCAACCTCCAAGAAAGCCCACGACCTGGAGTCCATCAGAGTCAAGCTCACTCCCGGTGACTACGACAACAAAGAAGCTATCGAGGCGGCCATGGCTTGCTGCACCGCCATCTTCCTCGTCCTCATGCCCGACTTCACGGACCTGACCAAGGAGCGGACGTGGGCCAAGAACATCTACAGCGCTGGTAAGGCGGCTGGTGTGAAGCACGCTGTGTTTTCTAGCGGATTCAGCGCAAATGAGCCTGACAAGCTTACGGCCCTGAAGCCTGGTAGCCTCGCCGACACGGTCATGAGAAACAAGCAAGTCATCGAGACCGAAACCCGCACGGCCGGCTTTGAGTATTGGACCGTGTTGCGCCCCGGCAACTTCATGGCAAACTACTTCGAGCCCTTTGTTATGATGTACCCGAGCCTCGTCAAGGAGGGAGTCTGGACAACGGCACTCACACCCACAACCGTTCTGCCCAAGGTCGACACGGTCACGATCGGCAGGTTCGGCGGCGAGGCGCTCCTGAACCCGGAACGCTTTCACGAAAAGGAGATCCTGTACGCCGATGAATGGCTCACGCCGGATGAGGTTATGGAGAAGCTGTCCAAGGCCGTGGGCCGGGAGCTCAAGACCAACTACCTGACTGACGAGGAAATCGACGCCCAGAGGGACACCAACCCGTTCATCAACGGGCAGCTTGTTATGCGGGACATGGGAAAGCTTACCAGCCTGGAGGAGGTGAAGAAGTGGGGGATTCCTCTCAGCTCGTTTGACGAGTTTCTGGAGCGGGAGAAGGAGGCTGTTCGGGAGACCTATCACAAGTCTGGCTGAGTACGAAACAACCGCCATGCTTGGGGAGTAGGGTAAAGCTGGCAATGGCTACATAGGGAGCGATAGATTATGAGAACACAGAGCTTAGGGTGCATCTACGATCCGCTCCATCACACTCGTTGACGTGATATCAATGTGACCATCAAACTTCAATCTCCATATATTTGATTCTCTTGCAGAAAAGGACAGTAATGGCTGAGACAGTCATACCCATGCCATGATTTAACCCCTTATTGTTGATGCGACTAACGGCCTGCCAATGCATGTAGACAGCCGTATGTATATATTGTTCAAAGCCTGTTTCACAGGCTGCCTGCCAATTTGCGCCCTGACCATTGAACGCCGTCCATGAATGTAGATGTAGTAGTAATAAGTCCGTTATGAACTCGTAGTCCTGAAGATTGTCAAACAGTTGACTGGTTGTCTGACGTGTTCCAATAATTAATGTGCTACTCCAATCGTCTCCGGTGAGCCCGCCTTGTCTTTCCGAGGAGTCTCGGCAGGGCGAGTCTGCTCTCCTGCAGACGAAGTCGCTTCCGCTCTGGTTGATGTGTCTCCATGTTCGGGGCCGGGCACTGTCGTATTCTCGCCACCAACTGCCACGGCTTTATCGTTATTTTCGACCCCAGTACTGGAGGGCTCGGCAGGTTGCACGCTAGCCGGAGCCTTTCCATTCCCATCGAACGCTTGGTTGGGGTCGTCAAACAGAGGAAGAGCGGTTCCTACCGGGATCTCGTGAGGGATGTAGCTTCCGTTGGCCTCGTTAGAGCTGCTAGGGGTACTGCTTGACTCTCCTCGCTCGGAATCTACCCGCGACTGTCGGCCTGATCCCGGATGGGTACCGTCAGGGTCATATGCGGCGCTTCCTCTCATTGTTGGGTTATGTGGCCATCCCAAAGGCATGCTGGACACTCGACGATGCTGACCGGGGGTTCCGCTGCGCACAACCCCGACAGGGATTGGTTGACGCTCGACGGCCATATGCTTGTCACCGCTTGTCTGAGAGCTATGGTCGCCTGTCGTTTGGAATATCATGCTGGGCTTTTCACGGACCTCGTCCTTCTCGCGCCTGAAACCTAGAGCCGCGGCGAGACCTCCACCAGCAGCCAGAGTGGTAACCGCAGCAACAACCGACGATGAGAAACCCTGGAACTGAGGAACAACGCCCTTATTTGATGTCTCGTCGAGGAACATCCATACCGTAAAGGCCACGAGGCCAACAGTGAGGAGAATTGTGAGAATTGAAGCTCCTGCCTTGTCTCCTCCAGTGATGGGGTCCCAGTCGACTTCAGGGGTTGTACGTCCAATATCCGCAGAGCCACCACCTGGGTCACCCTTACTTGTGCCTCCGGTATCCTGTGTCAAGGGGGCGGGTCGACTCTGGATCATGCACGAAAGAGTGACTTCCAAAGCGGCCATTTGCTGACCGACACTCGTACTACCTTCAAACTTGTCCTTGGTCCAGTAAAGACCACACATTCGTTTGTTGCTTCCTCCGGTACAAACCTTCGTCGCGGCGACAGCTGAGGTTCGCAGGAGAGGCATGATCATGTCGGCAGTGTACGGGGCCCACTGAGTAGTGACAGCTAGCCATCGGCTCAGATATGCCTTGAAAGACTGTTGATCGAGGTTACAAAGTTTGACGGGCTCACAGGCGACCTCTGACATGATGTTCTTTTCGGGGCCCGCAAAGAAGATCTTGACACCTTCGAGGAGGTTGTCAAGGCGATCCTTCCAGACTTGGCTCTCGGTAAAGTTGTACATGGCGGCAGCACCGAGGATGAAACCGCCAGCGTTGTACGAAAACTGGTAGGGCACGATCTTCGAGCACGAGTTTCCAGTATGAGCGCCGTCATACACGTAGAATGACTTGGGGTCGATGAATTTGACCTTCTCCATCCAGTCATAGGTGGTCTCGGCCCAGTCTGCATAACTGCTGTTGCCGGTGAAGAGGGCGAGACGGGCGCCCAAGGCGAAGAAACATGCTTGAGAAATGGAATTTTTGTAGTCGTAACCGTTGTTCCACTAAGTCCAAGAATGGCGGCTGATTAGCTTTCATTCACACCATGAGAGCGATGGCGGCTAGGATCTAGAAGCGCTCAGACAGCGCCACGGAACCTGACAGGCAAGACGACGAAAGTTTAAGAATTGGCCAAAAACCATACGCACCTGGAAGATCTGCCATCGCAAACCACCGCCACAGTGCTCCGTATCCCAACGAGCGGCTTGGGTGTTGAAGACGGCCTGGGCGAGGGCTAGCCATTGCGGCTCATCGGGTTCAGGATGAGGAAAATTGTATTCGGCGGCCGACATGACGGAGAGACCCCAGAATCCCTGATCATCGTTTCCTTCGGTTCTGGTCTGGTTGAGGGGCATGTAATCGTTGTGGTCGCCGACCTGGAAGAGCAGTGCCTGCTTGGTGAGGGCAACGTATTCATCGTCGCCTGTGTAGGCCCAGTAATCGATGAGGGATCCCATCATGGCACCGGTATACCACCCTGTGAGAGCGATTAGCACCAGGGCACAAGCGTTGAAGAAACGACGTACAGTAGTAAGGCTCGGGGAGCAGGCCTGGGGTACCGCCAGGCTCATGGCCGTGATACATGCCGACCAAGTCGGCGGCAATGTCCTTTGCGATGGACGTGATGGAAGCTGGAGAGTCAAATGTCAGCCTGCCTGGGAAGTCTTCAACATCAAGTCGGGGCAGGGCGCAACGTACAAGTCGAGTTGGGATCCAATTCGTAGGCGGCGGCGAGGAGGCCATTGAGCATCATCAGCAGAGTCGCCATGAGCGCGCCGGCCCCGAGCCTAGGCTCCGATCCCCATGTCACACGCATGGCGAAAGAGAGAAGTGAGCGACAATGAGCTCAACGACGACGACAATGCGCATCGAGCTTCATGAGGAGGGATGAAGCGACGAGAAGGCGAGGCGTGCGTCGAAGAAGAAAGTGAGATGGACGACCAAGAAAGGTGACCAAGAAAGGATTGGATGGATGGGATGGATGACGGCAAAGGGCGGAGGGAGGGGGGCGGCGCCTGAACTTGAGCGGAGGGGCCGGGATGGCTAAAGAACGGCGGGCGGGAAACCAGGGGAAAGGAAGGAGCTACTGTAGGTACTGTAGTTTAGGTAGGTAGGTACTTTACAAGCGAGTGGACGGATCGGATATAACTGAACCCAAGGTTGTGAATCCAGAAGGTGAAAAGAAGAGAGGTGAGAGATAAAAAACAGAGACAGGGCAAGACAGGATGATGGACCCCAGAGTGGTGCGTGTATGCACAGGACAACAAAAGGACGGCAAAAGTTGTGTGAGTGGGCAGCGGAACGACTGGCTCGTGTTGTTGAAGCTCACTGATGGACATTCCAGCCCATTCTGACAGGAGGACCAGCAAAGCAAAAAAGCTAAAAAGGACGTTTCCCGGGGCCAGGCCAGGGGCTAAGGAGGATCGTGTACAGCCTCTGCACGCATGCTGGCGGTACCTGTCAGCGGCCATTTCTAGCGCCAGTCTCACCCCGACGAACGCGTATCTCCTCTGCTGTGCTAAGACTACAGCAGGTCACGAGCCCCACTTGGCCGCGTCATTGACAAGGTACCTTCCGCTACCTGCAAGTTGCCCCTCGACGCAACACCATAGATTTTACTAAGGGATATCGTCAATTTCCTATCAAATTGAAACATCAACTATGCCGTCGGTACCTAAGGAAGCACCAATTACCAATGCCTATGATGACAATAGCTTTATTGAAGACCGTAATTGCAGCCGGCTGCAGCCCGACGATGTCACGTGCAGACCCAATCTCCCCGCAACCACACAGAGAGGTTACAACTTTCAACCACAACACATCACTTATCGCGCCTTACGGGTCAAAGAGCTGCCTAACGAGCCTCTAGACTTCTTCTTGCACTTTATCCCTTATTCCCTCGTTGAGAGATGGGTTCAATATACCAATATCTGGATCGCCGGCCTCTTCCATGAGCGACCACTTCGTCCGCAGGCCCGCCTTCGCAAGTGGAGGCCAACAACGGTTCCTGAGCTTTACATCTGGTTAGCGATACTCCTCTACATAGGAAGCTTCAAAGAAAGCAAGGTTGAGGATATTTGGAAGATCGCTGACTCTAGCCACCAACGGCCAAATCACTCTATTATCAAATATATGACTTTTGACCGCTGGTGGCTCCTCTTCCGGCATCTTCGCATTTTCCCACTTCTCGATCACTGTGATGATATTCCTAGAGTCTTCCAAGCTGTGGCCGAGTGGTCTAATATTCTCCAGAGCGTCACTTTATCTTTCATTGAGCTAGGGAGTCATATTTCTGTTGACGAGGGAATGATCCGATACACAGGCCGGTCTAAGCAGAAAACCAAGATGAAGAATAAGCCGATAAGCTAGGGCTCAAAGCCTGGGGTGTTGGTCAGCAGGGAATCCTCTTACGGTGGCTTTGGCACAGTCCAGGGAAGAAACACGGTCCCGTCGGCCTATCACGAATTACACACTTCAACAGAAGCATCACGGCCTATGGCCACAGCCAAGAACGTTATCAAAAGCTACGAAAGAAGAAGGGAAAGAGCGAGATGACGAAGAAGCAGAAGAAGATAACCCTCAACCCCACACAGAGCGTTGTGCCGGCTCTCGTCAACCTCCTTCCCCAAGATCATCACTATCACGTCTTTTTTGACAGCCTTTTTAACTCACCAAACCTCCTACGAGTCCTCCGCATCTCAGGCCACGCCGGCACAGGTACGGCACGTGTGAATAGTGGCATTTATCGCCCCATACGGCAGCTCAAGAAAGACGATACGAACGGTGCCCGGCTTCTCAGATTCAACGAGGTGGTTGCAGTCCCCACAGAGGATAACCTTGTACGCTTTGGAGACGCGTTTTAGCTGCGTTTCCCCTACTAATTAGTCGTCTTCTAGGTCAATCAAATCGCTTAGAAAGACAACGCCCTCGTGCTCTTTATGACGACCTTATACACCGGTCAAGAGCGCATTTTACGGAAGAGGAAGAGGCCCAACACCATACACACCCGTGCCCGGCCGATCCAGCGGTTCTTCGGCAATGAGAAGATCAAGGAGTTCGAAATCCCCTCTATTGCCGCCGACTATAATGACTGGATGAACGGTGTAGATCGGAGCGACCAGTTGAGGGCATCACAGGGTTATAAACACCCGTATCGGCGCGGCGCTTGGCAGGCTCTCGCGTGGTCCTTCTTGCTCGAGATCATGATCGGCAACAGCTACAGTCTGCAGCTTTATGGGCAGCCTGCTTGGGATAAGATCAAGGTGCAACGGAAGTGGCGAGAGCTCGTAATTGATGGTTTAATTGCTAGGTTTCACTCACGAAGTCAGTCAAGGCGAAGATACCGATCTGGAGACGAAATTACGCCTATTTCCCTACATAAACGCGTCTCACGAGGAAGCCCGTCAGCCTGCCTCGCTTGTCAGCATCAACAGCTAGGAGAAATCAGGTCACGAAGCAAGAGGCCGCCGTTAGTGAGCATCAACGGCAATGTGAGGCCGCGGGCCAGGGTGCCGCAGTCACGAAGTGGCTGCGAGCAATGCAATGTCGCACTTTGTAACAACGCAGATTGCTGGGACTTTTATCATCATATAAATTAGGTGGGCTAATAAGTACCTTTCATTTTGCGCATTTTAATTGGGCTGACACCCTGGTCGTGACCCCGCTGTAGTCTTAGCACAGCAGAGGAGATAATAGGTAGGGCTGCCCATTCGAGACCCATCGGCTGAGATGCTCAGCGATCATTCCCACTCAATGGCCCCCTGGCCCAGGCCACGAGATTTCCCAATACGAGGGAGCACCTTGGGATGGCGTCCCCGGCTCCACCTTGACGATACGGGGCCTACGTTGGGAAAAGTGCCGCCCAGACGGGATAAGCTTGAAATGAATCTCTCATCGGAGACTCGTAAGGCACGGAGCCTGCTGCGTAGGGCAACCGCTAGGAGACAGGAGACTAGCATTTAACCGGTGGCTTTGCTAAGCTTATACGAAGTATCCATGGGTACTTGGAGAATACAAGCATAAAGGTGGTTTAGGTAACAGGTGCGTAAGCCAACACCAAAAAGCTATTGTTCGGCTACAGATCAAGCATCGGCTGCGTGCATGAGTGGCTGGGAGGGAGCAGGACAAAGACTCTCTTGCTGCCCTCGACTCGCCTGGCCTGGCCTCGTCTGACATGGACTGACCTTGATGGGATGTCCGACCGGCATCCATGCGAAAACCGAGATTTGCATTGAGCCGGGGGCCACAAGCTGAACGAGGCTGTGACGTAGTGTTCCACCTGTCTTGTCTTGTCTTGTCTCTGTTGTGCTCCCATCTTTTGATGTGGAACGCTCGGGTTTGTTTTGTCTTTGATTTCTTGTCCATCTCTTTCCTTCTGCTTGCGGTTTCAAGTCGCGCCGCATCGCATTCCTAGCAATAGGGACCATGGACACATATTTATCGACCGGCTTCGACGTGGCCGAACGTGTCACTAACATGCAGGTGCGTGCATGATGTGGAGTGACAACTGAGAGCCCGTGAAAGGTGCTGCATTACCTTTTTGGGACAGAAGCGGCCGGCCCTGGGCGCTTCGGATCCTCGGCCGAATGATCATTTGCGTTCGGGTGGGGCTGAGATATTTGATTGGTTGCTTCTATTGCTGACAAACACTCGAGCAATGCATCTCAATTGAGCGTGAGCAAGCAATCTCTTTTGCTCTCTCAATGCTCACTCACCTTTGGTGGGTGTGCTATTACAAGATTCATATATTTTATGAGCGCAGCGCGAATTCATTGAATGAATTGCTCCAATTTTCCTTCTCAAACTGTTACAACTTATGTTGTGCCCCCCTCACAGATAGATCCAGTTGCTGTAACGTTAGACACTAGACACTGCAAGTGTGCAACTGCTACAGAATCTCCCTGGGACTGAACACCCAACATAAGATATAGAAATACCAGGCAGGGCTCTCTGTGATGCCTAGTCGAGTGTTAGCAACACGACCAAGCGCTTGTATCACGGCATATGGTAGCTCGAAAATGCGTGACTCTCGTGGTGCACGATGATCGCATGTTTTAGTTCATTCATCCATGGTTTGGGGACCAAACCAAGCGAAATTGTATTTCATATGAAAGCCTCGAGAGGTAATGGTCTCAGATATATCTTGGAGAGTGAAGGGTTGCCGGATGTTGAGAATCGTTGTGCGAGATCGTAACCCAGCCATCCAATCAGAATGACAACCCACTCTCTAGAGACCGAAAGAGTTGATATAGAGAATGAATACACGAGAAGCAATAGGACATGCCATTTTTTTTTTTTTTTTAACTACGGAGCCTCTCAACCTGGCTCAAGACTATCACCAGGGTCGCGTCACTAGTAATGCCCTGGTGCTGGGGACAACGGAGGATATTTAATGTGCCAAAGGCTAGGGCATGGACATAAGTCTTAGGGCCATCTAGTAATTTCTCTGACATCCTTGCCTCCAAATTACATCTGGGGTTGTGTTTCAAGACTCAGGGGAATCTCTCAAGGCTCGTTGGCCGGCCATCACCCCTGACTCAACCTCAAATAACTCCTTGCGAGTTCTCGCGGTATTCGCCTACGACAACTAGTCCAAGTCAGTGATGTATTCCGTCGCCTAGGCGTTCAGATCCGTAACCAAGTGTCTGCCAGGCCGGCAACACTAGAATTGGTCCTTTTTGCTTGCAAACTGCCTGCTTTTCGTTGCCTACGCAGCGCCAGTGGCTGAGCCTATTGACCAGCTATCAGTTACCTTGCCTCAAGCAGGTATCAAGCAGGCAATAATGGAGTACCTCAGTCCAAGGTCCTCGGAAAAGGTGATCTGTTTTCGTATACATTGATGCAATGACAGCAGGGGGAGGGTCAGGATAGTGGTTTAGGAGCTCATACCTAGCCCCTCCAATTACGGGTCAAGAGTTTATAGTACACATGCAAGTAATACTTAGAATTGTGGATGGGAATATGCGAGATCCGGAGGTTAGGATCGTGGAGGACTGCCATGGCCGTCAGTTGTTGATATCTGGCTATTGGCAAGAGTCGCCTTACTGAGCATGAGACAGGGGCGGGTTGGGACGTATACAGCATATCACAAGCTTACTTCTGAGCTTATAGCAATGCCTCAAGCGACGCGGGTGGCCTCAAGTTGTTAGCTTTGAGTGGAAAGCGGGATATCGCACTCATATTTGAGGAGTTCGAGTACTCTGGGGATCTGATTGAGTTCTTTGATCGCCCGGCTTTGTGTACGGATATGAACGTGGGCATACGGGCTTTAGTCTCCTTGTAGTCGAATTGGCTCGCGATGTGATTGCCTGCCCTCGTCCTAGAGGCCGAGGGGTCGACTGGATAGTGATTGGAGATCAGGTGGAGTACTCGCAGGGAGTGCTCTTATAAGAGGCGATGGAAGTAAGCTTTTGCTCAATACTTTAATTCAAGGAGCTCGCCACAAGACAGCTAGGGAGCTGAGGATAAATTTGCTGTGCAAGAGCTGGGGTTGGCTCTATCCATACTCGAGAGATGTCGCGATGCACCAAACACTACTGATCGTCTGCCCCAAGTATCATCAAGGACAAGAGAGAATGTATTGATCATATCGGATTAGCAACATCACATGGCTTATATCTCAGTATGACAACGGAGTATGCCGAAGGAGCTTGTGTCTTAATACAAACGGACAAATACCTTACAGAAACTCAAAGAGCATTTTATTTCGCCTTGGATGCTTCACTCCTATCCTGAGAGAAGGTTTATGTAATAAGGCTAAGGGGTTCCTACAGGAATTGCCGACGCATAGACTTGGTGGCAGATGAGATAGTTGGGCTGGTGCGTTTCAAATGTGCGCCTTAGGATAATCGGGAGCGGCGGCATCTCAGAGACGCTTTCATCGAGAGCACGGGACCGTTTAGTACTCGGGAGTCTGTGGTGTCGAATTTGATATGCCGGGCTGAGTCTGAAACCCGAGCTCCCGTGCGGGTGAGGGAAAACGAGGCAATGCCTCCCCGATGCTTCCGCTGAATGACGTTGCTCACGGCGAACTTGCCTGTCACAGAAGTATCATGTATATTTCCTAAACTTTTCATCACAATCCTGATGATTTCATATTCAGCACCATGTCACTGTCTTGGAGGAGTTCTCTCCTATCGCAATATTGAAGTCAAGTCTTGGCAATGTGAGGCCATTGGTGAGGCAAGATTCAAAGATCAATGCGCCAACAACACTCCTTGAAGATCATGGCCATAATAGTTTCATGAACTGTAAGGTGAGAAGTATCGCACTTTCTTCTACGCCCTGGGAGCGCGTATGCGGTACCAGCAGGTTTTGGTTCTCTCCTTTGGGTTCTTCATCGGCTGACTAGATGGCGAAGGTCTCGCCACGCTGCGTAAGTCGTCGTATGCCAGACGCATCCAATGCCTGATTGCGCATTCGGATGTGGCAAGCACTTATAGATGCGTTTGATCAACAGAAGAGGACAGCTATTTGACGTTTCAAGTGCCCTGTCCAGGTGCACAGCATAGGATGGATATGCGTCTCATCTTTAAGCATGGTTGCCGTGGCGCCTGAAACTGAGGGCATGAGCCTTGAGACAGCTCGCAAGCGCTGAGCTAAGATTCATCCATGGCTGAGGTAACCCGTGGCTGGTGGCTGGGGTGATGGTGCGTAAAATAACCAAACACTTTGAGGCGAAAGAGAAGGTAAAGTTGGGTATTTAATTTCGACAACCACTGCTGGGATCCGAATACGCAGCCTGTCGGCGCTTTGGCCATCCACTCACCTCCGTCCTAAAAAGGGTAGCAAAGTTGGCACCTGAGGCATCACATGGGACCGTCATCAGCTGGTTCCTTTACCAGCCTCGCAACAGGGCCTTGGCGTGGAGGGTACATGTTCTTTTGGTTATGGTGAAGGCAGGCTGCGGCAGAGTAGAAGCAAGGGGACGGCCCCTTTTTGGCGGGTGCTCGCTCCCTGCGCATGGCTTTTATTGATAGTTGGTCAAAGAAGCAGCACAAGAGACCAAACACCTTGAGCGTTTTCGTAAACCTCTCGCCAAGAAAAAAGATAGATGCCTGCACGCACCCGAAGGACTACGACGCAAGGTACTTAAAGTCCGTAGGTGGTAGAGGTGGTCACCGGGCTGCCAATTCAGCCAATTCGAACTCAGCAAAAGCCCGGCCCCCCCGTTCAGTTCAGTTCAAGTTCCCGCCGTCTCCGTGCGCTGCCAGGCCTAGGCCTCGTCACCCTCTGCAGCGCCTCGCAACGCCCGCGCCCACTCCAAAAACAGCCCTGGAGCACCGCCCTTCAACCTGGTCGTACCTCCACTACCACCTACCTTACCTACCTACGTAACTTGGGTACTTAGTAACCTTACTCGTTTCGCCTTGGCCAGCGCAACGTCTCACAATCAACTTCCCACCTCCAACCTCTCTACGCCAGCCTCTTCTCTCTCGCATACCATACCACACACGACTCCACGACCACGACCTCGACCTCTATCTCCTCTGCACCACCAATTTCTGCGTCGCTCCGATCGATACAACCTACCTATTTTCCCAGCAACCTCCCGACTACAGCCAAAATGCCCGAGCAGGAAGCCCCCTACGACCCCTACATCCCCAGCGGCCAGGCCGGCGCTCAACAGGGTGCTGGCGGCAATGCCAGGACGCAGGCCCTCCAAGCTGTAAGTTGATTCTGATGGTTTTCCGTGATGCGCGGCGATGCCCATGTGTATCGATTGCGAGATCTGGCGACCCGTGACGATGATGACAGCCTGCCCCTTTCGGCGACGGGCGCCAATTGAACAAGTCGCAATTTAGTCGCTCTTTCGGCCTCGAACCGCTCGCTGCGCAGTTCTGGTCGATTCCATGTTCTCTGGAACTTGGATTTCCCCAAGAAAAGTGTCGCAAGCTGGTTTGCGAGTAGCTCGAGCCTGGATTGCTCGGCCTCCTCTCGTGGATCCTTGCTTACGCTTGACGTCTCATCGAATGAAGCTCGGTCTCCAGATCCAGCGGCTCGCAGTGATCAAAATCGACTTCTCGCAATCCATCGCAGTCCCGGCTTGCGCCACTAGAATACTCATCTGTTCAACATGCTAATACATATCACAGCAAATCGATGACACCGTTGGTGTGATGCGTGACAACATCAACAAAGTTTCCCAACGTGGCGAGCGACTCGATGCCCTTCAGGACAAGACCGACAACCTGGCCGTCTCGGCGCAAGGTTTCCGCCGGGGAGCCAACAGAGTCCGCAAGCAGATGTGGTGGAAGGACATGAAGATGCGCATGTGCCTGATTGTTGGTATCATCATCCTGCTGGTAGTTATTATTGTCCCTATTGGTAAGTTTTCTCGCCCTTGAGAGATGCCTGGTCAGATACTAACCTCGAACAGTTGTGACCAAGGGTTGATTGATACCTTGCTCTGCTGCTTTGGGTACTTGGTCCTCACGATGCACACGCTGGGATATGACGACGTCGAATATCGCAAGCTACGACCATGGGAAATGGAACTTTTGGGCAACTGGCCATTACTGCAACGGAATATGATTTGAGCACGGTGGAGTTTGTTCGCGTTGGCCCCCCGGTCATGTTATGCTGGCCGCTATTTGCTCCAAGGAGCTATACGCCGATGACGCACTCTCGGTGTTGTTCCTGGAGACGCCAGGCCGGGCTGGATGTATGATTGAGGTTAGGCGTTCCCGATTAATTGAGATGTATACCTTTCTGCTGGATCTTTGATTCATAGCATAGTTCTGTCTCTTGGTTGCGTGAGGGATCTTTTGAATGCAATGTCAGCTTGGTCCACAGATCCAGCAGGAACTTTGTCTTGGGGGCCTTGAGGCTCTACTATTTGTAGCTAGAAGCCCGAAGTGGTCCCCTATGGAGTTTTCAACGCTTAGCAGGGTGGTATCAACTACCTCGTGGCAAGCCTGTCGAGGAAGAGACGAATTCTGCGAAACCGACAACCGAGCTTCTGACGAACGAGAGGCAAAGCTGAACCAGCAATTCCGCCGAAGGTGGAACCAGCATGCACATATCATGACGAGCCGGTGAAGGAGCAGCGAAGGAGAAGCCTCGGTGCCCGCTGGAGCGGCCAAGGGTCCCGGGCTGGCGTCATATCCAAGGTGGGTTCGGCGTTCCGTAGCCCTGAGACCATCTGCAGGTCGATAGATTGATAATGCCGGCTGATTGATAATGCCTCATCACGACCTGCCCTTTTTTTTTTTTTTCTTTCCCTGCCTCAACCGGTAGTTGACACACTAGCTCGGCCACTCTCGCGGCACGCGTGGGATGAATCTGGCGCCATCATGAAATCCATGTCGACAACGTGGGTTGAGAGAGGGATCGGCGGGTGAAGGGAAGTGATGGTCCCTTGCCCAGGCTTGAACCCCAAATTTTAAAAAGCACAACGTGGGCAGGTATCACGAAGGGTTGCTCTCGTCCTGAATCTCTTGTCCAAGAGTGTCACGACTCAGATGTAGCCGGTTAAGAAAATTTTGTGTATCGTCGATCGTGTGGAAACCTGCAAACAAGGCACCGGCAACTGGGACTAGACCTCTTGGAAGCTAGGCCGGCTCTCTTCCCGATAGAACCACTGTTGCATCCAATGTTCCCTCGGTGCAGTTTTCAGTGGATTCGGTACCTACTTGCTGGGGTCTTGCTAGTACTGCGAGCTGCTGTGCGCCTCTTGCGAAGCGGTCTCGGGGAGGGGGAGGCGGGCAAAAAGTTGAGGGTGAAAGAATTACTTGGCTGATCGACTCGAGGTTTCGTGGAAATGGCTCATCGGTTGTAGCTTGTGACAGTGATAAGAAGAGAGAGTCGTGAAAGAGAGAAGGTGCTAGTAATTCCTTGAACATGTCACTATTATCACCGGTATAAAAGTTTACTGAGGGTGGTTATCTACTTCAAAGAGAGCTTGGGTTCAGCAAAGTGGTATTCTTTCAACTGGGGGGTCGCTTCCTGTGAGCACCTACGTAGGTAGCCCAGGTGTTTTTTTGCCCCGCCCCCAGAGTCAGAGGCTCCATGGGCCGTTCTTAAAAGAGTCACAACCTGCCCGTCCGATACCAATTCTCCCTTGACACCCATCCAATCCCCCCCTCCTCACGATCACCGCTGAGTCAATTGGCCTCTATTACCCGAGGAAGATGTTGCCCGCCGGTGTTCGACGAGCTGCCCCCGCGGCACGTGCCGCCGTCACTGCCCGTATCGCTACCGTCGCCCGCGTCGGCACGAGGGCTGCTCCGACCCAGGACCGATGCCTCACGAACCGACGAGCCCTCTCGACGAGCCGAGCGCTCCTTACCTCTTCGCCTGGCCGAGATAGGACCCGAGAGATTGTTGCGCAGACAGTGAGCAGCATTGGCAGCAAGCGTGAGGGCCAGCAGTATCTCAAGCTCTTCACCTCGGTCTCGTCCCAAAAGTTCGCCGTCATCAAGGTCGGTGGTGCTATCCTTACCGAGTATCTCGACGAGCTCTGCCGCAGCTTGCTCTTCCTCTACGAGCTCGGCCTATACCCTGTTATTGTCCATGGTGCTGGCCCGCAGCTCAACCGCCTGCTGGAGGAGGCCGGTGTCGAGCCTCAGTTCGAGGAGGGCATCCGGGTCACCGACGCCAAGACTCTGGGTGTTGCTCGCAAGCTCTTCCTTGAGGAGAACCTGAAGCTCATTGACCGCCTTGATGAGCTTGGTGTTGCTACCCGATCCATCAGCGGTGCCTTCATGGCCGACTACCTCGACAAGGAGAAGTGGCAGTATGTTGGAAAGATCACCAAGGTCAACAAGGAGGCCATTGAGAAGTCCATTGAGGCTGGTTACATCCCCGTCCTGACCTCCATGGCCGAGTCCGAGGATGGACGTCTCCTTAACGTCAACGCCGATGTCGCTGCCGCCGAGCTTGCCCGTGCCCTGGAGCCCTTGAAGGTCGTGTATCTGTCTGAGAAGGGAGGACTGTTTGATGGTGACGGCGAGAAGATCTCGGCCATCAACTTGGACGCCGAGTTTGACCACCTCATGTCCCAGCCCTGGTGCCGATATGGAACGCGACTCAAGATCAAGGAGATCAAGGAGCTTCTCGACACCCTTCCTCGCAGCTCCTCAGTTGCCATCATCCACCCCAGTGATCTGCAGAAGGAGCTGTTCACCGACTCCGGTGCCGGTACCCTGATCCGCCGCGGTGACAAGGTTCAGAAGGTCGAGTCTGTCAGCGAGATCAGCGATCTTGCCAAGTTCAAGCAGACCTTGGTCCGTGACCGGGAGGGTCTTGATGCCGAGGCTACTGTTGACCGATTCGTCGATCTCCTTGGTGAGAAGAAGTTCAGCGCCTACTACGATGATGGCATGCAGTGCTTGGCTGTTGTCTTTCCTGTCAGCGAGGAGCGACCTGTCGCCACTCTGGCTACTCTCAACATCACCAAGTCTGGTTGGTTGAGCAACATTGCTGAGAACGTGTTTGCCGCCATCAAGAAGGACCACCCTAGTCTGGCCTGGACTGTCAGCGAGGAGGACGAGAACCTGACCTGGTTCTTCGAGAAGGCCGATGGAAGCTTCAATAAGAACGGAAGCGTCCTGTTCTACTACGGATGTGATCTCCGCTCCGACGCCCTCGTCCCCGTCTACGACGACTTTGTCGCCCACGGCCGAGCCATGCTCGGCGACACCAACCTGGAGTCCCGGCTCCGTAGCGCCGCTCAGACTGCCAGCAAGGCTCTCAACGCCTCACAAAGCCGAACCTAAACTGATCGGTCGGGCGTCAGCGAGGTTAGAAAGGGGTGAATTGTTCTTGGGAGTTTTATACGGGGAGCGGATGGAATGGATACTTGACCGGCGTGCGCAAGGGCCAGAGTCAATAGTTAGAAGCGGGTTTACTCTGCATTGAATCTATTTTTCGCAACGTTCAAGACTTCTCTTCTGCAACATGTATTGATCATGGTTTCTGAAGAATGCTGCTACTACTGGTTAGTCCTTTGATAAGAGAGCTGCTGACTGGTAGAACAGGCTCTGACTTTGTTGTTGATCTTACTTTTCGGCTCTTGAGGCCCGTTTAGACCAATATGAGTATAGAAATGAAGAGTTTCATCAACTTGATCTCACATCATCGCATGTGGAATCGATCTTTGTCGTCACGACTGCTTCAGAGGAGGTGACCGCTGACCACCCAGATCGGATGAATCGTGTACAGGGCCAGAATCCTGGACATGGTAACCTAGCACGTCTTTGACAGGTTACGTTACTTGGTAACCCTTGTCCATCGTTGGCGGTGACGCCCCTGTTGAGGTTGTTGATCATCGTCGCCCACTTAGTGAGAGCACGAGTGCCACGGATATCGGAACCAACATCATCTCACAATCCAGGTGTATGTCCCGCCAGGTACAGGGGTATCGACTGTCACTCCTACCCACACTCACCAACCCCGACTCTTACAATTGTCTCTAAGCCATGTAATTTAGGTCATAAGCTGCGATCTCACATGCATTTCACCAAGTAGCTATGCTACGCTACCCCGCATCACCGGGTCACGGCAATTCCCATGTTCCAAGACTCCCTAGTCTCGACTACGTATCTCTAGACAAACGCCAGCTTTTCATGCTTAAGCTGCCACAGCTTATTCCTTGATGTCACTGATGTATACCTGAGTCCAGACCCCTCCCTCCTGTCGTCCTAGTGACGCCCCGTGGCGGCAAGGTCATGGCTTGGGGAAAGTACTGTAGGACGGGCTCTGCCCAATTGGTGACCCCGATGATAGCCATCCTTGCTTGGATGACCGAAACTGTGGTTGCAGCCTCGGTGATGTGACAGCTGTCTGGTCCTGGCAAGTACGAGGCATAACTGCCGTCCTTGTCGTATATAACCGCGAGGCGTGCCGCCGTGGTTCGAGGCTGGTTATCCTAGGTCCTCCAAGCTTAGAGCATCTGATATCAAGCGACACCGCAGCCTCGCCGCCCAACATGTCGAACATATACAAAGAGCAGACATACTTGCTCTTAGTGCAGCTCGGTTCACTGTACATCCTCTTGACCCTCGTCGAACACTTTGTGTTGCAACCCTCAGGCCTTCATGTCGTCCCCATCACCATGCCACATCCCCTCTGGGTGGTCACGCTCCTGACGCCCGTGGTTCTGTATCTACGCTCCAAGTACTACTGGCTTCATTGGATGCGTGTCCACGATACCCAGCCTGCGCCCGTCTACCCCCACCGGGACCGGCTCCTCGGCACCGACTGGATCGTCGACATGTCAAAGGCCATCAGCTCATACTCGATCCTGCAGTTCTGGGATGGGTTGTTCTCGAGCGTGGGCAACACCTTCTGGGTCAAAACCGTCGGCGCGTGGATCATCATGACAAACGAGCCTGAGAACGTCAAGGCGCTACTGTCAGGGCAGTTCGAGACGTGGCAGATCGCCGGCGTGAGGCAGACAGCCATGGTGCTCGCGCTGGGGCCGAAGGCCATCTTTTCGGTAAACGGCCACGCCTGGCATGATGCGAGGGCCATGATGCGACCGAGCTTTGTGAGGAATCAGATTGCCGACCTGGAGTGCACAGAGAGGCATGTTGAGGCATTCTTGGATAGGATACCCAGAGATGGCCAACCGGTAGACCTGCAGGAGTTGCTATACATGTTCACCATGGACATCTCGACCGACTTCATGTGAGTGCTTCTCAGCCGAGCCACCTTCAACCTGTCTGTAACTAACCACGAGGACAGGTTTGGCTACTCAACCAACACCTTGTCGGATCCCTCTTTGGAAGCCCTTGACTTCACTCGTTCCTTCGACTATGCCCTCCTCTCCGCAACGCGTCGTGCTCGCTTAGGCTGGATTGTTTTGCTTGTGCCAGATAAAAAGCTCAACGAGGCTGCTGCAACCTGCAGGCAATTCATCGACCGCTACGTGAAGGAAGCACTTGCTTCAGGCAAAGAAAAGGAAAGGCCTTACGTGTTTATGAACGAGATGTTCGCCTCAGGGGCCTCGCAGGAGTATGTCCGAGATCAGCTACTTGCCATGATCCTCGGTGGACGGGACACCAGCGCCAGCACCATGAGCTCGTTATTATGGATCTTGGCACGGCGGCCAGACGTTGTCGAGAAGCTGAGGGCCGAGATTTCGGGACTGAATGGTCGAAAGCCAAACTGGGAAGAGATGAAGGAACTCAAGTATCTCAACATGGTGCTGAAGGAAGGTATGTCAATTGTCTTGAGAATCACACCAACTTTGACCCCAAGCGTTGCGATACTGACCGACTTGGCTCGACAGTTTTGAGATTATGGGCACCTGTGTCGACGAACTCGAGAGAAGCAGTAAAAGACACAGTTCTTCCCAAAGGTGGTGGGCCAGATGGGCAATCCCCCCTATTTGTCCCTAAAGGCACGGCATGCCGGTGGTCGAGTTATAGTCTTCACCGACGCAAGGACATCTACGGCGACGACGCGGAAGAGTTCAAACCCGAGAGATGGGATACACTCAGAGCAAAGTATGGTCCCCATTGTTGACAATGAACAAACGCTGACTTCCAAACAGATGGGAGTATATCCCTTTTAGCGGCGGGCCTCGGATCTGCATCGGCCAGCAGTTTGCTCTGACGCAAATGTCGTACTTGATAACTCGGCTGTTCCAGACGTTTGAATCGATGGAGGCGGCGGATGACAAACCCATGCTGCAAAGTGTCAGCTCAACAATCACTTTGGTCAATGGATGTTGGGTTCGGCTGACTCCAGCCGGGGCAAGTTGAGTCTCGCTTTCACGCCTGTTTAGTCCTCCTGAAATTCAGGGTTCCCTATCTAGAAAATCACTATAGATCAACGAGACTTGATGATCAGTTGGGAGCCAAAATTGTGCCAGCAGTGTCAAGGCGGATCTCGCAGTGCCCTGCCAGCTGGCAACAGCCGTCAACCTTCCCACCGGGTATCGCATATTTTCCCTCGTTGTTGTCCTGGTGAACTTTTTGTTTGGTCTCCTCAACTTGTTTGAAAACAGTACCGTCCATCATCTCATTTGGCATTGCCCGTTTTGCTCGAGGTATCTCAACACTCTTAATTGGCTTGCGTAGCTTTCTCTTCTCGCGCTCTCATCATCCCTTCGATCACTCGATCTTTGCTGGAGCTCTTCCTCGATATCAAACCACACGAATAACTCATCATCGTCGTCGTCATCAAGACTGATCATGATGGAGAACCGCGCCACCGCTGAAACCTCCGACGTTCCGGGCCTCGAGGCTCAGCCCGCGGGGCATCTGACTGGTCTGGAGATCGCCCTCATCATTGTGACTGTCGTCTGCTTCGTCCTTCTCATCTCGGCCGTCTTTATCTGCCGAAGCGTCGATCAGCGCCGTCGCATTGGGGGCCCGCTGACCCGACTCGAGGAGGGTAATGCGAGGAAGAAACGTCAGGCGCGTCAGAAGAACGAAGGACAGGGCCAGGGCCAGGGCCAGCAGCCCGCCAAGGGTTGGTCTTTCGGAATCAAGCTTTTGGGTAAGTCCGCATATTAGTCGGTGATCAAGGAGGAGTCGGTGCTGACGACGCTCATGATAGATGTGATCAAGAGCAAGAAGACCAATGAGAACCCCCAGTGTCCCCCTGACAATGTTGTCGGCCAAGGAAGCGAAGACATCAACATGGTTCCGGTTCAAGCGGCAACCGACTCGGCTACCCGCGTCTAAGCCAGGCATCCACTATTGTCGACTTCGTCTGGTCAAGGTCTTTGTCGGAACATGGGTTTAAAAGCAGGGCAACAAGAGGCCAGTGCGATATCGAGCATGGCGGCAGGGATTGACTGCAGGGCTTCAGTGGCGCTGGAGTTTCTCTCATCCAAAGGAGGAGCATCGGCTTTGTTGCACAGTTCAGGGAGTGATCGACAGACGGACAAAGAAGCATCCACCCTTCCATGATCGGTTTAGGCGGTGTTGTGATGCTGCATGACTGTCTGGGGTACTGAAGGCAAGGTGTAGTTAGATCAAACAAATGGATCTCATGAAACGTACCCTGGTTTGAACTGCGTCTGGAGATAGAACGGACATGAGAGAGAGGTCGAAGGATTCTGTCCAATGCGACGTCGATGTGCAAGTTCCAAGTGTTTGAGATAAGCAGCGGGTATGGCAAATTAGCCCGGATGCCTAGTGGCATACCACTTAGGCTATCCTGAGTAAATTATTGTGAGTATTTCTTTGTTCCATCTTGTGGGGCAATTACCTTTGAATAAGAGGACAAGATCCAAAGTCACACAGATCGTGCAGAGTCTTTTCTAACTGTCTACTCAATCCTTATCCTGAGAATAAAGCCACATCAATCTAAGTATTTACCTACCTACCTATTTAACCCTTGCATTAAGACAAAGGCAGTGAATGTGTGACACTTGCCTCTGAAGTTGGGAGATGTTGTGGCAGGTGCGGTCTTGTCGCGTCAATGCAGCACTCACGTGATCACCTGTCAAGAACTCCAGACAGCCACCACCGCCCGCCAACCGTTGCTTCCTTTGAGTTTGTTCAACTTCACGACGCGACAACCCCCCGTTCTTTCTCAACCACGTCAGGCCTCACACATCCGACCTAAATGGCTTCGCGTTCGCCGTCGCGTGGCCGCTACCGGTCTCGCACTCGGTCGCCAACACCGCGATCAGAGTACTCGCGTTCTCCCCAACGTCGTCCCCGTCATGACTCGCGTTCTCCTGCGCGATCGCCAACCCCGCCACGCCGCAATGGTCGTTACAGGAGCCGCAGCCGTAGCCGCAGCTGGAGTCGTGGCCGTGACCGTGACCGTGGTCGTGACCGCAGTGAACGAGGCCGGAGTGGCTCCCCGCTCGCAAAGAGCACCAAGGTATGTGCTCCTTTTCCTGGGCGTATTACCACCCCGGAGGTTAACCTCCTTGCGACCAGATTGTGGTGGAACGCCTGTCCAAGAACATCAACGAACAGCACCTCTACGAGATTTTCGGGCAATTCGGTCGCATCAGGGACCTGGATCTTCCCATTAATCGCACTTGTAAGATAATCACAAAATGCCCCCATCTTTGCAGTACCCATGCCCCTGGTCCTTGACATCGACTAATTACCCGGGTAAAGTTGGCACCAATCGTGGAACTGCATACATCCTCTTTGACTACGAGGCCGATGCTGAGGCCGCCATCGCCCACATGCATGAGGCGCAGGTGGACGGCGCGACCATCAACGTCTCTATAGTGCTTCCCCGTCGCAAGCTCTCTCCAGCTCCTCCCACCGCCAGGCGTGGAGCCAACATCGATCCCAGAGTTCCCTTCGCAGGCCCGCGTGGGGGTCCCCCCGGTATGGGCGCTGGAGGCGGCCCAGGAGGTATGGGCGGCGGAGGGGGTCGTCGTCGCATGTCTCCAGGAGGTCGGTATGGGCCTAGGTCGGACGTATACCGCCCAGGATCGCGCTCCCCTTCGAGATCGTCAGCTGGGCCACCTCCTTCGCGAGGTGGTGGGAGCCGGTATCGCAGTCGGTCCAACAACTCTTACTCATCCAGGTCACGCTCCAGATCCCCAGCTCCTAGACGGCGAGGGGGCGGCGGCCGCCACGACGAGCACGATGACAGACGCCGCAGCGACAGTCGTAGCAGCTACGGTAGCCACGGTGATCGGAGTCGATCTCGCAGCCGCCGCAGATGAGCGACGACATCCGGCAAGGCAAGACAAGGTGTACATACGTATTTGACAGGCTTCCGATTGGCGTTTACAGAGGAATTATAGGGCAGGGAAGAGGGCCTAGGATTTAATTAGCTCCCAAAACAAGTTGGTGGTCAACTACCCTCCTCTCGGTTGACAAAGCTGACGGATATAGTCGCATCAAGATTGATGCATGACCAAACTCGATGGGAGGTGCCGCCTTGAGGGTTCTCGGGACCCTGGTCCATCATATTGCAGCTCGGACCTTTTTCCCGTTGCGTTGGTTGGCAGAGCAGAGTCGAGTCGAGTCTACCTAATGGCCCCATTCAGTACCAAATTGCAGCAATTGTTGATGATTTGCGTGACCTCGCTCTATCGTTCATGGTTCATGGGTTTTTTTTTTTGCCACGGGCGGCGGTGCAGCCGAGGCCAAGGAATGAAATGGAAGGACGGTCGGTTCTGTTGACGAGTTGAGGCAAGTCGTCTCGCCCGCGTGGATCTCTCACCGGTGATGATGATCCGCGATGGATATGGATGCTTGTCCTTCCTTGCTTGTCTCCAGGGACAGGACAGCATGGCTATCCCTTTGACGCTGACGCCGCCTAGCTGCAGTAGCTTCTTTTCTTGTACGAACGCACATCGAGCCTTCAAGGATCAACTAGATCGCATCTATCATTTGTCGCTCCCTGGTCCACCGTCGAGACTCTTTGGTGTGGGGATGGGTACTGGCATGGCATCCATGGTACGTTTGGCGGGTCTAGACTTGGCAGTTCCCGCGTCTCCGTGATGGCTCACAGCAACCTTTACCCACCTTCACCAGCCGGCGCCGCCGCCTTGCAGTGACGGCGGTAGCGCGACATAAATAGCAACTAGAAGCATGGTGACGCGAGAAGACGGTCGAGCTAACCCCGACTGGGCTCGCAGCACGGGCTCAGCGTTGTCCCCTTGGTCGAGAAGGGGGTGCCCTCTCTTATAGGGCTGAGGGAGGGCCTCTGAACACCAACTGGCGATCCTGCGACTCAGCCCTTGCAGGCAAGATCCATGAAACGACTCGGCCGGGCAGGGCATGATGCTCTAGCTTGGCCCGAGGTACCATTCAGGGAGCCCGCTGCTGTCAGTGTGCCACCACTCCCGTTTTGACAGTTCGTCAGCCCCCCTCCCATCCGCGAAAAGACGAGAGGCCTAGGCCATCGGGGTCGGCGCCAACTATGGCTCAGCTGGGAAGGCCCAACACGGTGGATGTGTTGAAGCGAGCGCTGAGATTCGATGCGGAACGAGGTCTGACACCATCAGCACTGCGCTGAGTCGATGGCATTGGTGCACATCTCGCGACATGTATCGCCACCTTTGCACCTCTTGTCTACTCAGGAGTACATGGTTGTTGGCGAGTGTCGGCTCACTGGGCGCCTTGGAGACGACAGCAGGGTACAAAGTTGAGGGCGTCTTACAACGTAGCACCCGCCGTAGCGCAACGCAGCGCAGCGCAGGGCATCACGGGCAAGTCCAGCGCAGTTCAGCGCCGCTCATTCAGCACGAGTCCGACCTGATGCAATGACAGCCACCACACTTCCGACTTGGGGAGGGGAGGGGGCCTTCACATCCATCCACTATCACATCTACCCATACCCACCGACCAAGAGCTTCCTCCAGCATGTGATCCATCCGCATGGTAGCCAATGGCGGGAGCCCGGGTTCCAGGATGGTCAAGCAAGAGGAGGAAAAAAGCTCCTAGCTCGTCCCACCAGCGTTGCAAGTTTCACCGTCCGGCCGCCGCAGGGGGTCATCTCCCCGATATTTTGCTGGAGCGGCCTCTAAATGCCTCTCTATCCCCTTCTCCTTCTCTGCCTCTTCCATGGAGCTTGTGAGATGTCCCAAGGGAACAGACGGCTCGGTCGATTCTCGGCTTTAGCGTCCGGTCTCGCAGTATTACCGCTTCAGGACTGTTGCATGGTACGACGAAGGCATGTGTGTGGCGCATCGTCTGTTGTTGTTTCTAGGCGCGGCGCCGCTGCCGGCTGAAGCCTGGATGGATGGAGCTGGGCGGGCGGTTGGCGGTCGGCGTTCGGCGGCGACGGAGTGCAGGGCGCTCACTCAGCCTGGCATGGCATAGCATGGCATGGCACTCTCGCTCGGCTGCTCTGGAACACGAAATATTGGCGAGGATCCTAGTCCGTGCCAGTCGGTTATGCTACCGAGAAGTTGACAGTGTGGCTGCTTGTTGTTTGTGGACGACAATGATGATGTTAGTGAGCTGCGGTCAGCCAAGTAAGTCCCATGGATGTCAGCCATATCGATACAGACCGACCCCACTGATGCGGCGTCTTGGTACCCCAAGTTGGAGAGGCGAGGTGAGGTGTGTGATGGGGAAGGAGGATGTGATCTCAGCCTGATTGCCTGTATGTGTAAGGTAGGTATGGATGACTGACTGACTGACCGACGACGGACGGACGGCCTCTAGTCATCACAAGCATTGCCGCTGTGCTGCGTGCGTGTGAGCACTGCTGCGCTTCTTGCTTAGTTGCCCTGGACGTCACGGAGTCCCTGTCACCCACACGAACTCCACGCGGCCGCCCGCTTCTCTCAGACCTGCCACAGGATAGCGTCTCCCAGGAGGATGGATACTATACTCTTAGTTGAGCCTCAAATCACCGAGGGCGTGTCACAGCTAGCGCGGGTGCGCGCGCTGCGTTGGTCTGTATGTCATGTCAATGCCTTGCCTTGCCTTGCCTTGCCTTGCCTTGTCTTGGCCTCTCGCACATCAACCCCTTCCCATGACATACATACATACATCCCTTGCCTTGCCTGGCCTGGCCTGGCTTCCTCACCTCCCCGGTCAGGCCCTGAACCCTACCCAGCTGCTCGGCTCTACTCATCTAGGCAACATATTCGCCGTTCCAGCTCAGTTCCCCTCACGTCTACGCCCCCTCTGACCACCTGATGCGCCCGGCGCAGTCCCAGTCCTCATTGTGAACCACTGCCTCGGGTATGGCGATGGGTGATGCTGGGGACATGGCGGGCAGCGGATGTAGATGCCGCGGGCTACACCATGACCATGCGCGGCTGGCCGCGTAGAGGAAGGCGGATAGACGGGAGCTGTGCTGTGCTGCGCTGCGCTGCTCTTTGGTGAGGAGCAAACACCCAGCTTCTACTCTAGTCCAGTCCAGCCCAGCCCGCATCCCAGTCGAGGTACATACGTGTCGTGCCATGGATGCCGTCCGAGAGCCAGAGGTGAGCCTCATTAGGTACCTGGGACGGGACAGAGAGACGCACCGATTCACTGAGAAGCTCGGGGAAGGGGGGTAAGCCACGGTCGTTGACGAATATAACCTCACGGCCTGCGGGCAAAGCCTTCTCCAAATCCGTGTTTCCCACCCCCTCTCTCTCGGTCTATCTAAGTGTCAACCTCTTTATATAATCTCTCCTTGTCCTTTTCCTCTTTCGCTTCATCATTCTATTCTACTCTTTGACTATCAATCATACACAGATGGATTCTGCTATACTCTCTCCTCGCTCACTCATGATTCTTAACATGCGAAAGATCCCACAGCCGCCAACTTGTCTTCCTCAACCCCAAGATCCTGACCCTCCGCCTACGCCCCCAGGAGGCCCACGCGTCCCTCCTCCACAGCCAAACCCGCCTCCTTCTCCTCCGCACAGCTGGGTTCTGTGATGGATGTGAATCTCTGGGGAACTCTGTTGGAGATCAGATTTCTTCTCCTCATGCCGCCACCACCTTGCGTGTGTCTGTCTGTCCGCCTTGTTCTTCCCTCGGCCGATCAAGCCTCATCCAGCTGCCCGGAGCGGCAAGGCAAGGAATCCTGTTTGCTTTTTCTCGAAGCCAAGATCTTCGCCCCCCAGGAGGAGCTTACACACACACCCTGGTCCGCCACCCGGGAGTTTTGTCTTGGGGATCTACAGAGTGTGCACCTCGTGGGAAGGCAAGAAACGGCGGGAGAGGGGAAGAGGAGCAGCCTTCCATGTCCCGTGGGGCGATCACGCCAGGGTTGAAGATGTGACCCCCAAACAGAACGAGCCACACACACGGCGGCAGCGACGGACACTTGGGTCACAAAGATCTGCGTAATTTGGGGAGAATGCGGAAGCAAACAGCGCTTGTGGGGGGGGAAGGTGAAGCGTCGGTCCCACGGACGGCAAGCCCAGTTGAAGGTCTTGGCGCATGAACGACGGAGATGTTGCCCTGTGTGGCGTGGGTTATCGGGGGTTCGACGGGGGAGGGGGTCCAGGGACCGGGGAGGGGCGTCTTATATCTAATATCCATGGATGGATGGTTCTATTGTTTCTGGGACAGGTCCTTTCGATAGGCGGCGGCTGGAGTTTTATGGAGGGGGAACGGATATGGAGGGGGAGGGGGAGGGGGAGGGCATCGGGTTACGACTATTGCAACGCCGGATATATCGTGTGCATGTCTTTTTTTTTACCGATTGGTACTCTGCTTGTTCTACTTTCAGCTCAGCTGAACACTCGTCATAGTACATGACATGACATTACATGAAACCCTATCGCCCGTTTAGGGAGGCCTCAAGAAAGAGTGTGGAAACATGCGGGACCCTTTTTGGCACTTCGGGCTGCGGTATTGTGTGATAATGACCAAAGGCGGCCTAGGTATTGGACGCTTGACTTTCCTGTTACGAAAACACAGGCACAAGCACAAGCACAAGCTCAGGCGGCGGGTAAGTCTTGTCGATTGCCCCGTTCCCGTTCCCGTACCCATACCCATCCCATTCCCTTCTCCGTCCGATCCCCGTTCTTCCGCGGCACAGACACAGGCAGATATAGGTAGGTAGCTATTCCTTAAGACCCTCACCAATTTCCTCTCTCGGCAACCGGCTCGACTCGGACTCGGACTCAGCTCAGGCCTATTGTTTTTCTATTCTCTTCTGGTCCACTTACACGGCCACCCCTTGTTCCTCTCTCCTTAATCCGTGCTATTATTCCCTCTCAACACTGATGAAGCCATCCTGCCTGCCAGTTGGCTAGATACCCCACAAACCAGGGATAAGAGAGTCCAACTACCCTAGACTGACACCGTGCGCCGGCTGGGACCTTGATATCCGTCCATAGGACAGGTTCGGAAGGTCTCCCGGTGAGTCAGGTTGGTTCTGCATCAAGGATGGATCACAAGCATAGGTACACACGTACGTAGGTACCCGTTGAACTATGATTCTTCCGTCCTAGACCGAGGCTAGGACAAAAGGTCCTCTCTTTGCGGGGAACCAGGTTCACTCTTTCGCTATGACTTACCTGATTGCCAAGATGAAGCAAAGAAATAAATAGAAAGAAGTAGAAAAAAAGTATGTCGGAAGTGAGTTGCCTCAATTGGAATGGCATCAGACCAAGTGGGAGATTGCATTATGTTTTGAGTTGGTAATAATTGCTTATTCCTCTCCCATGTGTTGTCTTCAAGAGCATGGATCAAAGCGCTGCCGATGCGTGGCTGGCTTCACATGAGGATTCTTGGGCTGTTTCGCATATGACGGCTACTCGGCTCTCGTTATCCGGCTATGGCCATAGAAAATGAACGTGGGAGTCTGGCCAAGTTGCCTCTTTGGCATTTATTACCACCGAGGCTGGCTATGCTTGGCAACCTAACTTTCATTAGCATCTCGTATTCTATCATATCATGTTGAATATTGAAGTAGAAGTTTTAAGGTTAGAAAGGATCTCCTCTAATTTCCTCAATTATTATGCCGTAGCTCAATAAAGTCTCTTCTTATTATTCGTTTAATATTTCGGTGCGCCAAGAAATAATAATATGAGCGCGCGAAATATCCAGGTTGGAGCATCAGACATGTGCTCCCACGGACCAGACTGGCAGCGCACTCTCCAGTTCCATCTTAGAGTCTACGTGCACGATATGTAGTATCACAGCAGTGTCTATCAAACGATGGGTATTGCGACTGCGAATCTATGAATAGTCCTACAAGTGCAAAGGAGAGAAGGGAAATAAGCCGGACCTGAAACACCAAAGCTCGAGAAAACGACAGAATGTACAAGAAACCCAGAAATATCATCACAGTAGAGCCATTCCCGCACCTATACCCATCATGCCCAGAGCTGCCCGAGCCACATGCGCCGTAGCTCGTGCCGGCGCAACTCCCTTGCTCCTCGTCGTGAACATGGAGTCGGGTGTCATGGCCGCCGCGTCGACATTTTCCTTTGTCGCCGTCGCCTTGGGCGTCATGTGAAGGTCGGTTATGCAGAGCGTAGTGCAGGGGATGGCCGTCTGGAACACGTTGTCGACGTGGCTGCCGCGGAAGACAGGAGTCTGCGCCCAGAGGTTGGGATTCGGCACTGCATCCGCGTCATCGGGGTTGTTGACGTTGGTGATGATGTGCAGGATGCCATTGGAGATGAGAATGTCGGTTGAGATGATCTTGGCCGAGTTGACAAACATCTCGTTGCCGATTTGCCGGATTTGTAGTCTTTTGCCCTGGCTGATCGTTTTGAGAGATTTGGCATTTCTGAGATCCGTAGACACCAGCACCTTGCCACGGACTATGTGGTAGCCCATGACCTCGGCCAATTGGCTCAAACTCATCTTGGCTAGGGTTCCTCCGATGGCTTCCATGGCTTGGTCCCTGGGAGCAAAGACGGTGATGTCCTTGACGTTGTCGAGAGCGGGCATGATCTTGGAGTCGTACAAGCCGCCGAGGAAGGACTGCACTTGACTAGCCGTGAGGACCTGGCCGATTCCAGAGGGAGGTACAAGCACACTGTCGACGATCTGGATGAGACCACCCTCGAACTCAATATCGTTGTTGACCACCGTGGCCCGGCTTCCAAGCCTTGTGCTGAAGACCACCACGTCTGGTTGCTTTGTAATGAGGATATTCTGACCGTTCGTGACATTGGCCCATGTAGGATCCTTAAGGAGTGTAGGCTTGACGTAAGCAGGGCCAGCTTCGAGGTCCCCAGTGTTGATGGTCCCCTGAAGGATGTGATATTGGAGCAGAGGCACAATCGTGTTTTTGTGTTCAGGATTCCAGATTTTTGAAAGTGCTGAATACGGGATTTGGGTAAAGGCATAATCAGAGGGTGCCACAATCTGCCGTGAGTTAGCAAATGCAGGGGAAAAGATGTTGTGGCTGAGATGTACCGTCACGCCCTTGTAACTGGGTAATTGCATCAGGATCTCGGGGTATTTCTAGCAGCCTTGTTAGCATGGGCATTCCGACTTGAGCAGGACATGACCAACCTGGATTAACTTGTAGTAGCTGGTCAGCTTTGGGTGATTTCGCAAGACAGTTCCCAGGTCTTTAGCTGCTTCCACACAGGCTACCATGCTGGCAAAGCCAACAAGAATCTTGGACCACAACATGGCTCAGGTGGCGACTGAGGCCAACAATATAACGATCGTGTCGACTTGTATATAGATAGCAGACGCAGGAAAGACTGTTGTTCTTGTATGCCGTTCGAGGGCAAGGGAAGGGAGTGTAGTGAACTGGTGCACCGTGTTATCTACCACGGAACTTGACCTTGTCAAGATGAAGAGAGTGTCAGACGCAATAACAATGCGTCTATCGCAGTAAGATCAAAGGAGAGAAAGGCGCAAAATGCAGCGTGGTCAACGCGAAAGTGAGCGGGCGAGGAAACGGTTTACCGGCCGCGTTTAATAAGTATTCCCACAGACGAGGCCATGGGAACTCTCCTCCCCTCACCAGCAAAGCTCCACCATCTCATACTTGGGCGAGAACTCTCGGACACCCCGTTTTCCAAGCTCTGGGCCACTCAGAGAGTCTGCTGGGCACATGGTGAACTGTAAGCTGCCGCCATTGTCGATGAAAGCGAGCATCCAACTCCAACGCCCCACGGTGAACCCAAATGCGCCGCCAAGCCTCCGGATCCATGAAGGGTCGTGACCGTGGCCGCACTTGGAGGTGTCGTACTGTAGCACCTGTCAGATCGGCGGAGCATCCGAGCCTCGAACCCTGAACCCTGTTAGTGGCGCGTTTGTCAAGGATATCTGTGGTCTAGATCCCCGGATTGGGACTCACGAAACTGGGGCACGAGCCACACCTTTCGTCACCTCTTAGCTCTACTTGGGCCGTAGTTCCTTTGAAGAGCGCGGCATGTCGATATGTGATCGACTTGAAAATGGAGGGGTACTCGTCATCTTGAGAGAGTGGTGGCTAAGGATTTCCCATTTCCAGTAGCAGAGCCTCTGGAGGGGAGTGAGCCCAAGAGTGTTCAATGACTCTCATGCTCTGCACTTGCAGCTGCAGTCATCTTTTCCCAGTTGTTGGTTGGTATCTTGATCTGTTCCATCAATGATGTGCTTTGAAATCCAGGCCAACTGTCAAGCTCTGCAACTCTTTTCTCCATGGTAGTGATGCCGACATTTGGCTTTGGGCATTCATGACTCTCCTTCCCCTGGTGCCTGAATGCTGAGAATAGAGATGGATCGTTAGACAGCCATCCTGGTGGGGGTTTCCAACGCCAGGTAAAGCCATGGCATAACCTTGTATGTCTGCCACTCCAAGTTGACCAAGCCATCGGCAGGCGCGGCAGCTGGAGACCAGGACAACGTGCAGTTTGAACCCTTGCGATGGCACATGGCCAAGGGTTTGAGACAGCACTCAGGCCGCAAGTCTTCCAAAGATGGAAAGGTAGACTGCCCGGTAAGCTCGAATAGTGGTTCGATCCGGCTGACCTCTGATGCTCTGGGGGAGCCGGCCACGCTTGTGGCGCCAGTGCCTGGTCCAGACACTCGGTTCATGTGTAAGGTATGCAATCGCTATCCACACTGCCATCTGCGGGCAACTCGTGTCCATCCAATATGGACAGTCGTCATGTCTCACTGACAACGAATCAAATTCTCATAAATCTTCACGAGGAAGAAGAGAGGCGCTCGTCCCCGTTTCTCCCCCTGGGCCACCCATGAGATTGACTTTGTGCTGAGCTTCCCGAGACATCCAGAAGCCAGCCTTGGCATTCTAGGTTTGATTCTCTGTTGTCGATCAAACAGTTGAAATACTCCTCCTCGGCCTCAGGGACCTCAGGCCTGCCGCTTCTGTTGGATTTTCGTAGGTAGGCATCGCCTTGTCATTGTCCTCGTTCAAATCCGCAGTTGGGCTTTAGGGGCAAACTCTAAGGAACATGGTGAACGAGCGCAAGGTACGCAATTGAGCACCTAACATTTCCATGCCAAGGCCTCGGCAAGGCCAAATTTGTCAGTAGTAACACGGGAATGCCGCTGTATCGTCACTTGAGGTGAGATGGTGATAGGAGAGGCATCGGCTGGCAGCACTGGGCCTAAGCGCAACGGTGATCATGTCGTCACGTTCACTGTCCAGTAGATATCCATGGCAATTTCCAGTGACAGGTTGTTTTGAGCGTAGAGGTGGCGAACAATGATACCTTCAAAAGGTAAGGGATAACCGTTGACAGTTTGTAGGATTGGTGGTGAATAGCTCCTGGTTGCTGAGATTGCCCTTTCTGTGACGGCAACGATGATGCTATTCGCCATCTGGATCGACAATCAGCCCAGTAAAGACATGAGATGCTGGGTAAGCAACTAAACAAGTGCATATCGAGCGGCCAAGTTCCCACAAGTTCCCACGGGCCAGGAGGTTGGCTGATCAAGTGGCAAGCCCTCGTCGTGGGTGATCAAGACGCGGTTCCTGAGATCTCCAGGGCGTGTACCTAAAGTAAATCAAGGTTCAGGACCCTGAAGATAGCGGGAGGGGCGTGGTCATGTCTCCTCAGCCACGTTGAGCTTGTTCCTGTCGATGCTATCGCCACTTCTGCGAGGTCTGGCAGGTTGGTGAGACTAGGGTAAGTGGGAATTTGGAGGAGGAAGACGATCTGGTCGCTGAGCTGTGTGAATAGCAATCAAAGTCGAAGGCCTTAGGATCCTAATCTGTCTGAGCTGTAGATAAATCGATGCCGGTGATGCCTTTGTCGCCTAGCAAAGGACGATGCTGATTCAAGCACGTCTTCCACCTCTGGAGAACTTGAATCATTGCCAAGGCTCGAGAGGAAGCAAGGACCAAGTCGGGTACTCGGTATGGTTCGTGACAGAAATGCCGGTATCGCCAAGGGAAACGAGGACTGCCTTATTAGCGACCTCGGCGATGGGTCTTGACAAGATGGGTTGGAGTCATGGGCAGGACCGGAACGGAAACTATGGGGGTCTGGCCGTCGACTAGCGCTCGTAAGAGCTGGCTCATGTAAACTCTGTTATCGACGGTTGCGAGCAGGGCCTGAGACATTGTCGAGATTGGTGATGATGGAGGAGAGTTGTTGGAATGGTGTGGCTTGAGTTTTTGGAATTGATGATCAGGCAAGAGCGTACAGTGTCGCTTATCATGAGCACAGTATTTAGATGCTGGGTCTTGGTGGAAATAGATGCAAAGCGCGCTAATAGAATGGCCCTAACAAGCAGTCAGCCAGCTGAGCGTGTGTGAATAGCACTGTGCCGCAAGCCATGCCACGATCGGACCTCTCCCTAGCAACCACGCTCCCATCCGCCTTTGGCCATCTTCGTCTTGTCACTCATGGATCCTTCAGCCTCCAGCAACTCTGATCCATTTTCACGCACTGTCTGGATCGTAGCTCGGCTGAGTCCGGCGTTATATCGAATCTGGTTTACCATGGCCTCGATCAAAACCGTGGGCGGAACCTGGCTTTCCCGCTGCCGTTGAACCAAGCCTACCACTTCATCGTCTTTTATCTCTTCTTATGTCCTCTTGTTCTCGGTTTTCGCGAGTTTTATAAACAATAATTGCTTTTTCTTGCCTCCGCTCTGTTGTCAATCTTTACAGAGTATCTGAGGAACTGGCCGTGAGTTCCTGCTAGGACGTAGTTGGACTTTCCATCCTCATTCTCCAGCTTCATTCACTTTGAGATACGTTTTCTGGCCGACACTTCTTCCGCCATGAGCCAGCATCGACAAAGCAGCCAGGACCATGACGGGGTTGGCCCTGGTCCGACAGACATTTCACGAACCATGTCTGTCGACTCCAATACTCCCTCAGCTCACCCAGAGCCACCGAACAGTGGCATCCGCCACAGCATCGAGCCTGTTCGTGGACCAGGCTCGGCCGGAAACGCGGGCATGTTTAGCATCCCCGAGTTTTCACGCCCTCCCTCTGAGTATGAGTCTTCCAATGGTTCCGGGACACAATTTGAGGACCGGAACCGGTACTTCCATTCGCGAAGAGTCAAGGCTGGTGAAATTGAGAAGCCATGGCTGGAAAAGACCAACCCCAAGGAGAAGTGGGTGACCATTCTCCCAATCCTGGCCATTTTTCTCGGTCTTGTCGGCTCTGGGTTTCTCGTCTGGGACGGCATAAGGAGTGTTGTGAAAAATACTTACTGCCCTGTCCTGGATGAAGACTTTAGTGGAGGCTTGGATCCAAAGATTTGGACCAAGGAAGTTGAAGTTGGTGGATATGGGTAAGTTTTATTCTCTCTATCCTTGGTCTATGTCAGCGTACTGACCTTTGTAGTAACGGACAGTTCGAACAAACAACCAACACCGATGAGAATGTCTATGTCGACAACGGCAACCTCATCATCAAGGCCACGCTTCAGAATGCAAAGTTGATGGAAAAGAACAACGTCATCAACCTCTTCAAGGACGGCAGCTGTACCTCCAAGGTCTGGTCGAATTGTATTGCTTCAACCAACTTGACTGCGGGAAACAACAGTGTGGTCCCCCCAGTCAAGTCTGGCCGCATCAACACCAAGAAGGGGGCCACCATCAAGTACGGCCGAATCGAAGTGACAGCCAAGCTTCCCGAAGGCGACTGGCTGTGGCCTGCCATCTGGATGTTGCCCGTCAAGAGCACCTACGGCCCCTGGCCTAGATCCGGCGAAATTGACATCATTGAGTCGCGTGGAAACAACTGGACATACGCTCAAGGAGGAAACGACATTGTCGGCTCTGCCTTGCACTGGGGTCCCAACTCTGCCAACGACGGTTGGTGGAAGACCAACAACAAGCGAAAGGCCCTTCACACTACGTACAGTGCTGGCTTCAACATGTTTGGTCTAGAGTGGTCTCAAAAGTACTTGTTTACATATGTCAACACCCGCCTGCTCCAGGTCACCTACACCAACTTCAAGAAGCCTATGTGGAAGCGCGGCGGGTTTCCCGACGTCGACCAGAATGGCACTCGACTCACTGACCCCTGGTCCGCCTCGGGCGAGCTCAACGCACCGTTTGATCAGGAGTTCTACCTGATCCTCAACGTTGCTGTCGGCGCCACCAATGGCTGGTTCGAGGATGGCAAGTCTGGAAAGCCATGGTACGACAACTCGCCTACAGCCAAGAGAGACTTTTGGGAGGCCCGTGGCGAGTGGTATCCTACTTGGAAGCAGCCCCAAATGGAGGTCAGCCGTGTTGTTATTACGCAGCAGTGCAACGGCGACGAGGAGTTGTAAGCGCTACATAGAAGGGGTTGATCCTGGCGGGTGTTAGGGAGAGACCTTTGCAATCTTGCAAAAATTGGGACGGAATATTGTTGAATTGTTCTGTTCATTCCAGAGTTTATTTGCGTTTTTCATGTCTCTATTTAGTCCATGCAGCATTCAACCGTATTGCACGATGATTATCAAAATGAGTCGTCCTGAGGGCCTGTGTGAAGCAGATAAGAAGTGAAATATCCAACTGTGTTTTGATGCGGACTACAGCATATTTTAGTCAAGGCACAACTGGTCATCTGTCCCTCATATCATCACTATAAACTGGATCTTGCATATCACGAGAGCAAAACAAACATCCTTCTCAGCGGCAAGGTTTGACATTGTGCAAAACCTCTCTACGTAGGCCAGAGCGACGTGAGTGTGAGTCGGGAATTTGTGTTTAGTCTCGCCAACTACCCCATCTCAGACCGGCCTTCCGTTTCCTCTCATGCCCAAAGCCTGCCCAAGAATCACAATGAGCCGCGTAACTGACTAAAGAGAAGAGAATTACAAGTGCCACCCACGTTTGCTCACCGTGACCATAGAAGCTGAGCCATAGCTCCGGTCCAGCCGTTCAGCCCGGGAGCATCGAGCCGCCGAGCTCCCGCCTGGAGCCACTACCACTTTACCGGCAGAGACGAGACCCTCTCACCAAGATTTGTCAGTGAGTCCCCGTGGCCCTTTAACCGAGCTTGTGGACCACAGCTGTAACGCCATAGCTCCAGCCGGGGACGTGGAGAGCGGAGGCGAACGGAGGCGCCGAGCTTCGAGGCGGGCTGAGTGATGCCGTGCCGATGGCATGGGCGGCTCGCTAAGGCAAACCCTCTTTATTGTCGAGTATGGGAAGTTGAAAAATGGTCAAGCTCAATGAGAATGACCAAGGTCTATCGCGGCGAGAGGCCGTTTTAGTACCTTGATTGTGTATCCAAGTCAAGACCAGGTCAAGGCACCAGGAGAGATTTGCGATAAGGAAACCCAAAAGGTTACTTGAAACCGCCCAGCGCCACATGGGTAGTAGAAAAATATCTGAGCTCAGGGACAACGGACTGGGCTGTCTCTGTGGCACACAACAACGTGGGATAATTAAGAGCTGACCCAGGTGCTTGGCCGTGGTGCAGTACCGAGGAGAGAGGATGGCATGACCATGGTAGTCCTTGGTCTTCGTATCCACGGACGAGTGGATATGTGCCTGTAAGCTGAAAATCGAGACTTGATCAATAATATGGGGAAATGCAAGGCTAATCTAACCGATCGGTAACTCCTGTCATGAAAGAGTCTTTTTCTTAGGCGGAGTGCCTGTTTCATCCAGAACTAGAGATGCGTCAAATCCAGATCTTTGGCACTGGAGACCGTTCCTGTGATACCAGACCCTGAAAAGCATACATAGAGCTGCGTCCACAGCGGTTGCCGCCCAATTCTAGGTTGGCTGTAGGGCAGGGGTTGGTATGGACTGTCGTGCAGATCTCAAGGTCTCGGACACACAGGGCCCTGAGATCTCAGACATGATAGATCTTAGTGGCTTCAAAACCATGCAAAAAACGTGAGCTCATCATCCTAGCTTGACCGGATTCTAGGAATCATGGGGGTGTGGCTCTCTTGCACTATCCGAAGTGCATCGGGACCGAAGGCCAAGCGGAAGCTTTCCCTAATCAGTGAAAATCACCTCTCTCGAGTTTCCCGATAGGAACAGGCACGGTGTTTTGACTTCAAGACTCATGAGCATTGGTCACTAAGAGGGCCGGCACTCCACTTGGAAAACACATCGAGATGCTTTTTTGGTGTCTGGTTATGCTTCCGGCGTGTCTCAGTGATGCTAGTGGGCGTGGGGAAGCTGAGCCACTAACAATGTGGCTGCTGGCTTCCGCTGACAATGCATTCCAAGGACATGTCCCGGGAGTTCTGATTGGCATGATGTAAGTCAATAGATTTATGGTTCGCGATGGCGGACGGCCGCTCTGAGAACAAAGGCACTGAAGCTCGCCATGGCCGGGAAGGGGAAGGATGCGGGTTTCTGGCGGAACACTCGGGAGTTGAATTATCTGTGCTTTTGTTGCCTTGGCTTTCCTCGGGCGGTGTAAAGTTTGAGGCCATTGAGGTTATAGAGAGCGGGCAAGCTGAGGAAGAGCTCGCCTGGTTGCTGGGGGAGGAATGCGCCATGCCAATGAAATCGACCTGAGGGGATCAAGCGCAACTTCGCATGAGCTCTTCCGCGCCATAGTAATGAGAGGCCTCCCTCAAGGCTGCCCAGCGCATGTGAATAGATGATCAATAAATGATGTTGAAAAAGAGGTCTGAACGGTTGTCTAGTCAGGGGCAAGAAGGGGAAGCTGTGGCAAATGCCACAGCGAGTGTAAGGATGGGAAAGAGCAGGCGCTTCCGTACCTGCGCTGGCTCTGAGCTTCTCACGCAGGTACGATGCAGGCGCAGAGTCATTCCTGTCTTGTTCCTGCCTCGTTCCTGCGTCACTCACTGGTCAGTGTTCACTGCGTTTGGTAGCGTGCTTCACCTTGTTCCCGCCGGAAGCTGTCAAAAGCGCACTAGGGGAGGTGGGGGGCCAAAGCCACCTGCCCCATTTGCGTCCAAACTTTCAGATGAGCGGTTCTGATTGGCTTAGCTTCGATGGCTCTAGTCCTAATTCGGGTCCTGCCTTACAACGACCTCTACCCACCAACCTTCGATGAACCGGATTCTTGGAGGCTTCACCGAGACAGTCTCACGATGCCAGGCCCGTTATTCCAACGGCAGTCTTTTCAGAGAGAATCTCGTGTATTCTACAAGGCCGAAAACTGTTGTTCCATGAACCCCTTGAGCTACTCTCCCACAGCTGGTCGCCGGACCCGGCCTTTGGGCCCTGAAACTCCCTCTCTCGAACGTCCAACATGGCTCGCCATCTCCGCTAGCTCAAACCCCATGAGAGGCTCGACGGTTCTCTAGAGTCTACAGGACCCGGTCCAGGAAAGGCAGTCTGGCGCCACAATGCTCTTGCGATCGAGTTCCTCTTGAGCGGTCCACTGCGGATCCTCTCGTCGGGTAGACATGCCTTTGCCTCCCCCGACTCGGACCATCTAGACTTGAGGCGCCTACCGCCTGGAGAGAGCGCCTCTCCGTCAGAAACTTCAAGCCTGAAGCCTCGGTCACCCGCCTTGGCGTGTCTCGCCCACAGTCATCCGGATACTGTCCTTCGCCATCGCCGCTGAACCTCAGTAGGCTAATCAGGCCCGTTTCTGATCGTCAGAGCATGTCTCTTTGGCCCAAGCCTCTGTGCCATATTGATACCGGCTCGTCTATCTTCACCCCTCCCCCAGTGCCCAAGCTCCTCTCATCCAGACTCGTGGTCCTCCAGATCGAGCTGGCCTTGGGTCTTGACTCAGGTCTGGGTCCTCACTGTCCAAGTGGAGGTCCTTGGTGTTGGCTATCCGAAATGCACTTCTGATGGCTTCCGTCGCCATGCCCGCCCTCGTCGTCCTGCTATCTATCCGCAGTGGCGTCGTTGGCCGTGAACTTATATCTCCTTCAGGGCCCTTAAACCTTGATCTGCCTGCCCCCTTGAACTCTGTTGAGTCAAAGATCAACGGCAAACCTGGTATGAATAGTCTCGACTGGAACATCCTTTCGCCTCTTGTAAGTTGCTTTCTCTCTACCCTCCAACTTCTCCATTCATTCATTCACTCGACCAAGTCGGTGTCATTCACTCACTCAACTTATCCTTCTCTCACTCATTTTTATGGTCGTGCCAATCTAAGACCTTTCCAGTCATTTGAATCTACATAATTCACTCTGGGTTGCCTCTACGATATCGCATTATCACACAACAACACTCATTATTCAGCCTTGAACATCGCACACCTTTAAGGTGCCCCGACAGAAGGTTATCGACTAGAATTAGTCTACTTTGATAACAGTCCTTCACCCCATCGGCAAACTTCAGATCCGAATTCGAAGATGGGCCTCGGCAGCTACTTCAAGGCCGAGCCTGCGCCTCCATTGCCGGCCGATCCTCCTCCTAGGAGACCCAGCCATCGTCCCTCAATTTCTCTACACCCTCCCAACGATGAGAAGGCTCCTCCGGCTGCCGTGATGGAGCTTCAGCCTCCCGGACCCAAGTTTACAGCGGGCCCTCCTTCAATAGCAGTCTCTAGCAAGTCGAGTGCCAGTGGCTTTCTTGATGATATTAAGCACGAGGTCATGGTGAACTACTTGTACCAACAGCAGTGTTCTATGCTTTGGGTTGGAGATGGCTCCGGCGAAATCGAAGGCGTGCTATTGCGCAAATCTCGCGGCCAGTACATGGCCTGCCCTCCACAGCTGGGACAATCGCCTTTCGCAGTCGCCTGCACTGCGCTCAACGTCCAGGTATGATGAACTTCTAGGTCTGGCTTTTATCAGATATGCTAACGCATTATAGTGTGCCATGACGGTCAACTCTCGAGTTATCAAGACTTTTCTGCAATGGTCTCCTGATGCAGTTGATGTGCCCCTGATGAACGGTCTTCGTGTCCAGATTCTGCCTACGGTCAATGACCTTCCTCGAGCACGCAAGCATCAGTTCGCCGCCTTCATTGCTTCGGATGGCTTGCTTGTCGTATGGGACGATGACGCTTTGAACTTGATGGCTCGTGCAAAGATTATCGAGTCGGAGCTTATGGAGCTCGTGTGGAACTCGGGTCAAGCAATGGACGAAGAAGAAGGTGAAGGTGGTGAAGACGCTGAGTACGAGATTGACGAGGAGAGTGGAGAGATCAAGCCTGAGGCGCGGCCAGTTCACCTGCAGAACTCGGTGCTTGTCTCGCTTACCCTCCTCCTCGTCGTGGCGTCTCTGGGAGCGGCTTGGAGACAGATTGCTATCGAGATTGCCATTGACGGCAGTTACGTGCGTCTTGGACTCGTCGCTCTCTTTCCTATCCAGGTCTTCTTCTCCCTCTTCTTTGCCCAGGTCATCGTTGGTTGCTTGGCGCAGATCTTTGGCCCCATCCGCCAACTGACCATCAACTCCAAGTTCTACTCAGCCCGCCCTCCCCGAAGACTCCAATCTGCCGTCCTGCCTCACATCACCATTCAGTGCCCTGTCTACAAGGAGGGTCTGAATGCTGTCATTCTTCCCACGGTCAAGTCCATCAAGCAGGCCATGTCAACCTACGAGCTTCAGGGTGGTTCTGCCAACATGTTTATCAACGACGATGGTCTTCAGCTCATCAGCGAAGAGGAGCGCGATGCCCGCATCGAGTTCTATGCCGACAACAGTATTGGCTGGGTCGCACGTCCCAAGCACGGCGAAGATGGCTTTGTGCGCAAGGGCAAGTTCAAGAAGGCTTCAAACATGAACTTTGGCCTGATGATCTCGTGCAAGGTTGAGGAGCGTCTGCAACTCATCAAGCGTCCTGCCGACTGGAGCCAGAGCGACGAGGCCCTCGCCTACGAGCAGGCTCTCAAGGAGGTCCTTGAGGAGAACGGTCGCGCTTGGGCGGATGGCAACATTCGCGTTGGTGATTACATTCTCCTGATCGACTCGGACACGCGTGTTCCCACGGATTGTATCCTCGACTCTGTCTCTGAGATGGAGCAGTCCCCTGATGTCGGCATCATGCAGTTCTCCTCCGGTGTCATGCAGGTTGTTCACACCTACTTCGAGAACGGCATCACTTTCTTCACTGATCTCATCTACACTGCTATTCGTTACACGGTTTCCAACGGCGATGTTGCTCCGTTTGTCGGCCACAACGCTATCCTTCGCTGGTCTGCTATTCAACAGGTTTCCTACCAGGATGAGGATGGTTACGATAAGTTCTGGTCTGAGAGTCACGTCTCGGAAGATTTCGACATGTCCCTCCGTCTCCAGTGCAATGGCTACATCATTCGTCTCGCTGCCTGGGCTGGCGATGGCTTCAAGGAGGGTGTGTCCCTGACCGTGTACGATGAGTTGGCTCGATGGGAAAAGTACGCTTATGGTTGCAACGAGCTTCTCTTCAACCCCATCCGTACCTGGTTGTGGCGAGGTCCTTTCACTCCTCTTTTCCGCCGCTTCATATTCTCCAACATTCGCTTCACCTCCAAGATCACCATCGTGTCGTACATTGGCACTTACTATGCCATCGGTGCTGCTTGGATCATGACAACAGCCAACTACTTCCTGATGGGCTGGTATAACGGTTACCTCGACAAGTACTACCTCGACTCGTGGCAGGTGTGGTTCTCCATCATCATCGTCTTCAACGGTCTTGGTAACTTGTCTCTTGCCATCATGCGATATCGATCTGGTGAGCGTACTATAGGATACGCTCTCTGGGAGAACTTCAAGTGGACTCTCATGCTGGCCCTGTTCCTCGGTGGCCTGTCTCTGCACGTCAGCCAGGCTCTACTGGCGCACATGTTCGAGATCGACATGAGTTGGGGTTCCACTTCCAAGGAAGCCGAATTTTCCAACTTCTTCATTGAGGTGCCCAAGGTGTTGAAGAAGGTAAGCCTACCCCCTCAAGACAGTGTCACCAACGATCAAGCTAACTTGTAAATCTAGTTCCGTGTTTCCATGCTTCTGTCTCTCTTGGCCATCATTGGTGTCATTATTCTTGCTACTGCAGACTTTGTCCCCCATGACTGGCGCATCACCGACTTCGTCGCCATTCTGCCCATGGTCACTGTGGCCGGAAGTCATCTTCTGCTGCCCCTTGCCCTCAACCCTGCCCTGATGACCTTCTCGTGGTGATTCACCCTCATGTGGCGAAAAGAATCTTGTTTATTTTTTCATTTGGCTGTCAATTTGGGCAGATCTATCTTTCATACATATATTCATTGGTTGTTTTTGGCGTTGACATCATGAACTGCACGCAAGATAGGGGCTTTCAGCATATATAGATGGGTTCTGGTGTTAGCCAGGCAATCAGGTCTTGAGCGTCTAGACGAGAAGAATTCCTGTATGTTGGTTGTTGCATGGCATGGGAGAGGCATGGAAGGTTCATACCCAGAGTCGCATTCGTTTGCATTGTTACCAAGCCCCAAGCTTAGAGTATAATAGTCGCTAAATTAAAAAGAGACGTTCGAGGGTAAATGAAAGGAATGCTGTCCACTTGTGGCGTTGATCTGAGGTGGCAAATGCTGATCGTGAAGTGCTCAGGGGGGTTTCAACACACCAACTTCACCCCTCCATATCTAACGCATTTCACAACTTGATAAGCAGCTCATCACTAAGCAGACCCAAGTGGTAATTACATCACAGAGAAGCAGATACACAGAAATCAAAGTCCATGGTCAAAGTATAGATGATAAGATTCAAAGCCGTCTATCCCAAGCCAACGCCTCTATAACCCATTCAGCCCAAGCTAGGTCTGGTCTATCTGTCTACCACATGGCGCGTGTACGATATCATTGCAATCTTTTTTGGTTGTCATGCCATGCTCTCTTGAACAAGAGAGCCCAAGTGTCCCGCACATGATGAACAAAATCCACGGGGGTGTGGATTTCTGGAAAACAATGCGCAAATCGAGCAAGGAAGGGAAGAAAAAAGTAAACAAACAAAGCCGCCCAATCTAGTTGTCCTCGTCATCCGTGTCAGGAGGGTGGGGAGTGCCCTTGGGGCTGTTGAGCCAGTCGATGTGACGGAGACGACGACGGACTTCACGCTCCTTGAGCTCCTTCTTGGTCATCTTCTTCTTCTTCTTGGCCTTGAACTTCATGTCCGAGTTGTCCTCAATGCCACTGTTGACGGCACTGCTGACGACAGAGTTGGCGGCGGTGCTGGCGGCGGTGCTGGCAACGGCGCTGCCAGGTCGGCTGTCCTCGAAGCGATCGAGGCTGACAGCGGCATTACCACGCTGAGCCACACGGCCGTCCCGGACGTGCCACTGCTCCGAGCACAGGGCGCCAACGAACTCTTCGTTGTGAGAAATGAGAATAACACCACCCTTGAAGTCGCGGATGGCGACGGCGAGACCACCAAGGGAGTCACGATCCAAGAAGTTGGTAGGCTCGTCGAGCACCAGAAGATGGGGATTGTTCCACATGGCACCAGCGATGACGACCTTGACCTTCTGTCCACCGGACAGCGAGCCGATCTCGTTGTGGTTGGCAATCTCGGGGTCGAGACCAAGATCCTCAAAATGCTTGGAGATGACCTTGGGCTGGAGCTCACGGTAACCGAGACCCTCACGAGACGCCTCGTGATCGTCGAACTCCTGGACGAGCTTGTCAAAGCCCAGCTCAGTCAGGGTCTCGCGAGAGATCATGCTGTTGTGCTTGGGCAGAAGATTACGCCATTTACTGTAGCATGTTAGCAATGTACATATTGGCGGCCAGGAGAGACAACTTACACTTCGTATTGGAAGGTCTTCTTGTACTTCTGGCGACCAACCAGAGACTCGATCTGTCGGGCCGGGTTGCCGTCCTTGAGGTCGACAAACTTGTCCATCTGGGCACGATCCGCATCCGAGAGCACACGGGTCTGCTTCATGTGAACCTCACGGTCATCACCGTGCTGGTAACGCCACTGGAGGTACTGGTTGGGAGTCTTCTCGAGATGCATCTCAACGTGCTCCAGAGCGTGCTGCTTGATGTAGCCGATACGCAAGTTGGGGTGCTTCTCGACCTTTCCGGTAGTAGGAATGGTCTCGCCGGTAAGCAGCTTGATGAGAGTCGACTTGCCAGCTCCGTTGGGGCCAATGATGGCAACACGGGACGACAGGGTCAGCTGGCAAGAGACCTCGTGCAAGGATGGCTTTGTGGCCTTGGGGTAGGTGTAGGAGACGTTGCTCATGCGGATAATGGCACGGGTCATGGACTTGACACCTGTCAAGATACCGGGAGGAGGGAACTTGAACTGGACGTTGGAGGCCGACAGGGTGTAGTAGCTCTTAGCCTCGGGGCGGATCTCGACAAAGGCAGCCAGGTTACCCTTGTAGCAAGCCAGCTTCTTGTTGGGCTCGTAGTGGTAGATGTCAGTGGTAACATTGTCGAGGAAACCAGAGTCGTGGGACACGATCAGAGAGGTGATATCGGGATGGGTCTTGAGGTAGTTCTCGAGCCATGCAATGTTGGCGACATCAAGATGGTTGGTAGGTTCGTCCAGGAGAAGAACATCAGCACGCTGGAGCATGGCTCGGGCCAGAGCCAGCTTCATCTTCCAACCACCAGACAGGGAGCCGACCTTCTCAGACTGTCGGCCCTCGGGGCCAGGAGTGAAGCCGAACTCGGCCAAAACCTCAGAGATGCGCTCGCGGCCCTGGGTGGCAATCTCAGGATCCTTGGCAACGAACTCGAGAATGCTGATGTCGGCATCCTCACCCTGATTGTGCTCGACGTAGCAGGTACGGAGGACGTCCTGGGGCGGGAAACCCTCAAGCTTGCCATTAGCAATGCTTCGCATGAGAGTCGACTTTCCAGCACCGTTTCGTCCACAGAGACCATATCGGTGACCCTTCAGGAGACGCAGGTTGGTGTGCGACAGAAGAAGCATACCACCGTAAGCGAGAGAGAAGTCGGCGTTGACAATCTCAATCTCACCATCGTCCTCCTTCTCAGGAACACCGTACCGGCGGTGGTCCTCGTCGACGTAGTGCTGCTGAATGGCATCGGCAACCTTCTGGTGAGCCTCAGGATCCTGCATAAAGCCCTTGAGATAAGGCGCAATTCTGGCCGAAATGCGGTCAACGAAGCGGTAGTTGACATCGATGGCAACCATTTCAGAGATGTAAGGGCGAGCCTGCTTGTACAGGTCAAGCTGTCCAGCGAGGCCGCTGTTGAGCTTGATCTGCTCGTCAAGGATCTGGGCAACATCGTCACCAGAGGTTCGGGCGACAATGTCCTTATCATTACCCATAGCCTTCTCCATGGTGGCAAGAGCACGCTCAGCCAGCTCTCGAACCTCAGGGAGGGAGGCTCGGTCGCAAACTCCCTTGACACCAGGAATCAGCTTGGGCAGGAAAGTTCTAGCCTCGATCGGGTCGTGGACGAGCTTGGTCAAGTTCTCGACAATAACAACGGTCTGGCGCAGAACCTCCTGGGCGGTGGTGGGGTTGTTGAGGGATCGCTCGAGGAAGGGAGTCAGGAGGGCCAGGACAGGCGAGGTAACAATGGCGACAAATGTGGTCATGGACAGGGCGTGGATGGCCTTCTGGAGAGTCTGGGTGGAGGGGTGCTGCATGGTGTCGATGAGCAGTGGGAAGCGAGGAGCGACATCGTCGTTGGAGAGAAGGGTGGTGAGCGAGGTCATGGTGTGGACGGCCTGCTTCTCGACGTCGGCCTTCAAGTCGTGCATGCCACCCTCAACAATGGGGATCAAGCCAGCCAGCTTAGCACCCATGGCTTCACGCAGAACGTCCTTGTCGGCAGCCTCCTCCTTGGTGCTTCCAATGGCGAGCTGGGCCTTGTCGGCCATCTTCTGCAGCAGCTTGTAGGCGCCGACGGTTCCCTGCCACTTACCAGTCTTCTTGGACAGGTAGTTGGACAGGGCGGGCAGGAGACCGACAACGAGAGCCTCGGGGCTCAGGTTGACAAGTAGGGTATCGAGTCCGTACTGGGCAGCATCGCGGACAACGGCGCCCTTGTCAGCAAGGGCATCGAGGGCACAGCCGACCATGCCGCCATCCTGGAGCAGCAGGACGACCTCGCTGACCTTCTGACGGGGGAGGAAACGCTCGAAGATGGCGCCGAGGAGGTTCTGGCTGGACTCGCGACGGAGGCCCGACTTCTTATCGGCAGCGGCCTTCTTGACCTCGGCAAGGATGCCATACTGGGACAAGCCCACGACGCCGACAGAAGACAGCAGGACCTCGCAGAGGGCGTAGCAGGCATCGATCGAGGCGGCAGACGTCTTGGCCGTGAAGATTGTGTTGAGAAAGTCGGCGATGGTTTCCTGGGATGGCGGGGGCGGGGCGTCCTTGGACACCATCGTCGGCGCCTGCGACGGAGGCGAGACGGGGTGAGGCATCGTGAGAGGCCTTTTTTTTTGTGCTTTTTCTTTGTTTAGAGTGGAGAGGGGCCTCAGTCAGTAATTGAAACGAGAATCGCCCTCTATCGCCTTCCAAGTAGAGAGCAAAAAATACAAAAACCAACGAGGCCCTTGAGGAGAAAGCGAACGTGGAGGAGGAAAAGACGGACGCTTTGCTTACGAGGAAAAGATGGGTTGGGCATGTATTGGCCTCCCGCCTCCCACATGCCTGCCCACTAGCACTAAAAGGCGGCGCCCAAACAAATTTTTTTTTTCTCTTATCGTCCCCCGATAAGGCTTTTTCCTTTCTTCCTTTCATGCATGGATGCATCCTTTGCTGATCCCTGTTATTTCCACGTGCATTTCCTATCGTCCGCCACTGGACTCTTTTCTTTGTCACTTCTAGATCTTGCATCGTGCAGGGCAATTCAACGGCCAAACAAATCACTGCGTGTGTGCAAATGCGAGTCAAGCTCGCCGTTTTTTACTGCATCTAAATCTTGACTTGTACATCAAAAACCGAGGCTCCCATCGTGGCCCTTGATCAACGCCCGCCTTTGCTGGCTAAGCCGGCTTTTCCTGAAGCCTGTAACAAAAAGGGAATACATGAATGTGGTCAACTGACAATAGGGTATATATAGTATAAGCAGACATTAGTAAGTCATCCGTCGCCGCTTCGAAATTAAAAATCAGTACTTCCCAGAAGCTCCGCCGTTCTAGAATGGGTAAAGAGAGAGGGTGGGAAAAGAAGTAGTTTCCCGTTAATGAGCGCCATAGTTATTGGTTATTGTGGTTGTTGTTTTCGTTCCTCAATGAAACTGGACCCTGAAAGCTTTGTGCTGCAGGCTTGACGCTGTGCATCTCCAGTCCCTGCGAGCTCGACCTGGGTCGCTTGTCCTTGCGGATACCAAGCCGTTGGTCACCCTCTTGATAGTGAGTCTTGAACTGATAATAGGTCGGTTGCCGCGGCCGGCACAAGACAACGATAAAGTTCTTGATGATGTTGGCCTGTGAAAACGCCCTGAATCGCTCCTTTTTGATAAACTTGTGAGAGTTCATGTACTCTCTTGTCGTCTCGCCTCGGGCCATTAAGAAGATGTGGTATCCCATCAAGGCTGCTGGATATAGAAAACAGATGAATCCGAGAAAGACTAGCGCAAAAGGAACTCGGAAGTGGTCGATCGCCTTGCCAAATGAGATGCCCTCTCTATTCTTGTAGATGAGGATCTGGGCAAGGCTGGTACCAATGAGGTAGGCTGAGAGAATGGTGGCTGATGAGACAAAAGTGAAGAAATATCGGTAGTTGCGTTTTCCGACGCAGTTGTTGAGCCACACGCAGTGGTGATCATGAGTCTCGACACAGTTGTCGCACAAGCGACAGTGGTGGGCTCGCGGAGGTCGCCAAATGTTACACGTCCGACAGTGCTTAACCGGAACTTCCATTGCAGCAGTCGCTGATTCAGCTGACTTGATCAACGCCCAGTCCGTCGTAGGGGGGCTGAGCTGGAGAGGGTCATCGTTGTCATCAACAGGCGGAAATTGGTGAAGGTTTCGTGGAAGAATCTGTCCAATGTCAGCCGTCAAACTCCCTCCATGAATCTGATTCGCTAGGTACTTACCCCTGGGTCCGAGACAGAGGCATGAATAAAGGAGGAGAAACAAATATAGGCCAGATAAGCGAAGATGATTGGAATGGCGGGCGAAATATTCTTCCACAGCCACGGTGCCTCAAACCCAAAGAACAGGGCGCAGGGGATCACGACAAAGAAGCCTGTCGCAATATTGACCGGGCGTTCCTTCGTGTTCTGCCACCGCCCACCTAGGCAGAATACTGTGTTACCCTCGAAATACTGGTGAACCCGGCCGAGGTCGGATTTCTGGCTGGGCTTAGAAGGCACCCGCGGATGACGTGGTCCTTGGGAATCCACAGGCCGAAGCTGCGGTGATGATGCAGAGGACGATAGCTTCTCGGCTCCTTCGGTGCTGCGATTCTGGCCTTGCTGTCCTTGCTCGCTTCGACCAGGCATAAGGAAACTAGAGCGAAACGATCGGGGAGACTTGATAGGGCTCGGAAGGTTTGATAGGTCCTTGTAGCTCTTGTCGATAACGATGCTGTGTTGAAAATGACCTTGGTCTGCGGAATGTTTGCCTTGAAGAGGGCGGACACTATCCGTCAGACTTCCGGCTGGGTAATGGCCATGGCTTGGGCTTGTGTTTGCCGTAATCCGGTCCAGAGTTTCCTGTTCCGTCATTTCGGTGCCACGAGATGGCGGAGGTCGCATATTCTCGTCGTCGCTAGTCGGGCGCTGCAGCTGAGCGATCGGGTTCGAAATAATGCTTTGCCTGGCTTGGCTACCGCCTGCTTCGGCGCCGTGGTCATCCAGGACTGGCGATGTTGGTGATGTCGGTGAAGTTGGCGAGCCTGGTGTCTGCTGGCTCATGGTTGGCGGGCGGTGTGATCCTCCTCTCTGCGCCTGTAGTTTCTGCGAACTCATGGGTCGGAAAAAGGCATGCGACGTAAGTGAAGGGACATGACTTCGAGTCGACAAGCTTGGAGCTTGGCTTGTCGATCCTGCAGTCGAACTCGCGATGCTCCCCCTCTTGGCCTGAACTCCGGAAACGTACGTCTTCCTCCCTCCTAGCTGGCCTGGCCATGCTCCCCTTGATGATGCTCCGGTCCGGGCTGTTCCAGGTCTCGAGGCCACATCCGCGCTCCGCGGCAGACTCATCCTCTTCCGATGCGCCTCTGAGTCGCCCCCATCATCGCTTGCAATATCCGTCATTCGAGAGGAGATGATACTCGGTGGTCCGGGGACCTCGGAACGGGGGATGTGAGGCGCTGGGAAGCCATCATCATCGGGCTTCGAAGCCATCGTGTTGGTTTGTAATGGTGTCGTTTGCGGGTCGTTCGCTGGGTGCTAGTTGACGGATTCTCTCTCGAGTCAAAGGAACGGTCGCGCGTCGACTATCGCGTTCAAGATCGCATCAAGCGCCACCTTTTCGGGGCCGTCTGGGCAGCACAGTGGTGAGCCGTCGGGAGGCTGGCAGGTGGTTGAATGTGAGAGTCGGCAGGACCGGCAGGTGGCTCGTGTCTCGCGGTAGTCAAGCAACTAAAGGGATAGACAGGGGTGTCGAGGAGGCGTGTTTGGAATCGTAGGAAATTAGGGACGGACTCGAGAGGGAGGGAATGAGAATGGGTCGCAAGACGGGGCGGGCGATATTAGAGAGAGCGCGTAGAAGAAGTGAAGAGAAGTATCGTAAAAAGGGAACGGAAGGGGCGGGTAAGAAAAGAAAGGACTCGGCGATGAGGAGGAAGAGGAGTCAAGTGTGGTTTGTATGCTCGTTCCTTTTTTTCGTGCCGGCTTGGGCATGGGCATGGGCCTGGTTAACTTCCAAGAGAAACCTTGCATTGCACACGAGAGCCTTATGTAAGTTGTGCTGCGCTGCTCTCGGTCCCCCTGGTAAGGGGCTAGCTTGAAGAGTCCCTGCTAGCGGCGTCCTTTGCAATGCAAAAAGAGAGATGCCAGTGAATGGTTTCTGCAAGCATTACAATGATTAATCTTTTTTTCTCTGCAAGCGAGTGTTGAGGCCCTCGAGTGTCTTGGACATCATGTACATATCCGCAGACGTCACCTCGACTGGGAACGGCAACTTTCTGCAGCAACCCGTTGCGCTGACGTTTGACAGCCTGTCCAAGTTGCTTTCTTGTAACCTCGGCGTGATAAAGTCTATTACTTGAATGGGCAACCAAGAGTTTATGACAGCATTCCCCTCTGGCCAGTAAAGTTTCCAAGGCGAGAATGACACTGCGCGCTGTCGCATCACGATGAGCGAATCGCCCGCCAGGGACAGGCGCTGAATCTTGTTGTGCCTGGTTCCTCGACGGCCTGCACGCTAAGAACAGGACATAAATAGCCATGCAGCCTTTGTATAAAACATAGTGACACAAGTCCCCTCCATTTATGACTGGCTCTTGATCGCCTGTACATCCTGGTGGAACTCGACCACCAAGACGTCATCTCGGCTCAAAACGTGATTCGACACGTGATCCCATCTGTTCCCCGGCATTGGCCAATAGCGTGCCTCGCAAACTAGCAGGCGACGGGCTCCCGAAATCATACGAGAACTTCAAAGCTTCAACATAACCCAAGTTCCCCCGACGAAGATTCCCACTCCCCATCCAAGTCACAAAGCCCATCGTCACAATGGCCTCCCGCGTCGTCGCCCGCCGTTTCTTCACCACCACCACCCGCCGGTTCCAGGAGGCTCACCAGAAGGCTGAGCTCAAGAAGGAGACCCGTCAAAACCCCGAGCTTCTGGTGCGTCATAATGCCTCGGCCGGACCCGACAGTGCACCGGCTGGGAGAACCGCACGACCATGAGGAATTGGACAATTGCTGACCGACCACAGATCCTCGGCGGTGTCATGGTCGCTGCCCTCGGCGGCGCTGGCTTCTACTTCGGTACGTGAACGCCCCAATTGGCCTGCCGTCATCAAAGCAATTGCTGACCACATCTCCAACATCAGGCCGATCTCCCACTGGCGCCACCTCCGAGTCTCCCGTCAACATCGCCAAAGACGGCCACCCCTGGGAGAGCGGCTCCTCTGGCAAGTACAAGTATCACCCCGGTGGTGACCCCAGCCAGGAGCCCAAGGACGCCCCCAGCGCCCTCAACGTCGTCGTCGTCCCCAACGTCACCCTCCCCGCCGAGCTTCACGACAAGTACAACAAGTGGGGCAAGGACGGCTACCCTTAAAGCAAGCGAGCGAGCAAGCAAGAGCCGGGAAAGGGATTTTTGGAAGCTGTCACGCGCGAGCATGTATCTGTAGGGAAATCCGAGGGGAGAGCGAGTTGGATCAATCCTCTAGCCCTGTGTAGAAGAAAGACGAAGGACGCGATGGGCTCGAGTTTTGCAACCACCCATAGTTCACATACGACGCGCCACAATATTTTCTAGCTTTGTGTCTGTAACTACAGCTTGTTTCGTTGTCAATTGCTTTCTTGTGACTGTCAGGTCATGCTGTTCAAGTTCCAGCTCACTCCCAACCGGACGAACGGCTGACATCAACTTGAAGCCATACTCAACTAGGCACAACAAGTACTACGTCTTCCAGCTTGCAAAGAGACAACATCACCAAGTGTTTCCTTTTTCTTTGTTATCTGGTATCTACCCACCCAACACAGCAACAGCCTGTTTTCACGTACCCAAAACTCCAGCCTCTCACATCTTGCGACAACTCTCTTTACCCAGCTCCAACCGCTCACGCAATCAAATCCCGAATCTCTTCAGAAGAAAAGCCAAGAATGTGTAGGAGGTCCAGCAAACTCTCTCCGTTCAGACGAGCATTCGCTTCCATCTGTACTCGCGGCTTCGCGTTCCAGGCAACTCCCAGTCCTGCCTTCTCCATCATCAACAGGTCATTGGCACCATCGCCGACGGCGATAACTTGAGACAGGTCGATGCCCTCCTTGGCAGCAATCTCCACGAGGAGATCCCTCTTTCGCTCCTTGCCCACAATGATACCCTTCACCTCGCCCGTCAGCTTCTCGTTTTCAATGACCACATGGTTTGCGTGCGCATAGTCAATGCCCAGCTGTCCAGCCAGCCAGCCAGTCAGGGGCTGGAAGCCACCAGAGAGAACTGCCGTCTTGACACCAAGTCGCTTCAACGCCCTGATCAGTTCGGGCACGCCCTTGGTAACGTCCAATACCGGCCGCAGATCCTCGAAAAGGGTAGCAGGAAGGCCCTTGAGCAGGGCAACACGCTCACGGAAAGAGCCCTCAAACTCAAGCTCGCCCATCATGGCACGATGCGTAATCTCAGCAACTCGAGCAGGCAGATCTGGGGGATCCTTGACGTGGTCAGCCAGGAGATCAATGACCTCCTGAGTGATGAGGGTGCTGTCCATGTCGAAGACTACCAGACGCGGGTGACGCCTCCAAACGGTATCACGCTGAAGAATCACATCCACGTTCCACTCCTGCTCGAACCTATAAATCGTCTCATGCTTCCGCAGGTCGTCGAGCCCAAGGTACTCGGGAGCCGGTGCAGGAGAGAGCGTCAGCTCAACAATGCGCGGTTGCTCCTGGTTGTCGAGACACCGGTGGGAAGAGTAAGGCTCTTCAGCGTCTCGAGGAAGGGGGAAGGAAGACATGAGATGGAGGAATGAGGTGATGCATAGCGGCGAGATGTAGGAGCCGTAGATGTGATCCAGCTGCTCAGATTCCTGAGTGGGCGGCTCAAGGGGATACTCCTTGGGGTCGTTGGTGGGCGCCAGGTTGGCAGGCAGCGCCTCACTGCTGTCTGCAAAAGTGGTCTTGACAGGTGATCGTGAGGCCTGGTCCTCCCTCGGCTTGTAGAAGAGGGTCGCAATGAGACGATCCGACTTCTGACCAGCTCGAGGAGCGCAATTGGGGTGTGAGTAAGAATGGCTCAGGCCGCTCTCGACCACAGTCGGAGGGTTCTCATCAGAGGGAACGCCATTGAAGGGCAGGATTGGCTTGGTGTGATGGACAGGAGCATGAACAGAGATGCCCGAGTCTTCCACAACGGTGTCAATGCCGTGGAACTGGTCCTGTCGAGACTGCTCCTGTCGAGGAGGGCGATATTGCTGGTGGTCACTGAGATACGAGCTGCTCCTCATCGAGCTCGTCAACTGAGGCCGTGCGGCATTCTGTTTGGCGGGGCTCGCTTGGTCTGCCATTGTGCTGTGCGCGGGGGTCGTGAAGATTTCTGCGGCTACCCTTGTCGAATGGGCGATCTTGACGAAAGGGAATAGGTCGGGGATTGTTTTTTGGGGATCACGACAGCTGACGAGGGCTAGGAGCAGCCTGAAGCACGATAGACGTGGCGCGGGCAGCGACGAACCCAAAGATCGAGTCAACCTCCAGAGGTTCAGTCAGTGGTTGGGTTGCTTGGTAGAGCGATCTTGTCCGGCCTGTTCCCTCCGTGCCCCGCCCAACCGTTGCCGTTGCTGTCCGATGGCTCGTGCGGCGCGGGTTTTGCTTAGACTCGTAGGTGCGGCTCGTGCGGCTGCTGTCAAAGGATATTGGGTTATGATTGGTGCGAATAAGCAATCATTCCAACCCGCCGTGATGTCAGAAACTGGGTTGCCATCGTGTCACGTGAGCGAGTTGCAGTTGACTGACTGAGCCAAGTTGGTTCGTGTTGAACCTAATTGCACGGATAGGGAAGCGTTTGGTTCTGCCATTTGATATTATGATTGGCCGTGAGTGCATTCGACATTCTCGAATTCCCAGCAGCACATAGTCCGCAGGTTAGGCTTGTAGATGTTCGTAGACGCGATCTACACCTGTCGAGTGTGTATGTTGAGTGCCCAGAGATGTCAGTTCATCAGCCCGTGCCATCCTCAATCACCACAGCCTCGGGAGACGCAATGACAAGACCTGTTAGAAATCATAGCTTATTAAAGAACCATGAATAAGATGGAAATGACGTTGTCTTCCAACAGATTTTCGACTGCATTCGCTTGTTGGTGAATAAGCTGGGTGAATATGTCAGCAGAGGCGGCACTTTCTCGGGACTTGTCCGTCGCTTAGAGTGGGGCTTGCGTGAGACGAGACGAGAAAGGAAAGTTGAGGCAGGCGAGCCTCGGACCAACTTTTATCCTCGCCTGACATCCCCACGAAATCATCCAAGCGCCAAAAGCCGGAGAGGCCCGCATCGCAATTGCCTTTGCTGGGGCAGGGGCTCTTTCGGCAGTCGCGGTTCCTCGGTGCCGACGGTCCGTCAGGGACAACAGCGATTGCCGCTCCGACAAACGGCACTCCGAGGGGCCAAGATGATAGGCCACAGGCTCATACCGTTGTCATCATTAAGACGACAAAATTCAATTAGAGATTTTTTTTCCCCCGTACCGGTCTAGAGCGTGGGTGAAAGCGTGGGAGCCCGCAGATACTACAGTCCAAGGCATCTTGGTCGATCAGGGCCGTGGCGACACGATGGCTCAGTCTTGCGACAAAGATTCGACATCAGAAAGGCACTCTTCTCCGAGGGAGCGGATTTCGCAACCTACGCCCCGAATGACATGATCGCGGGGAAACTGCCCTCGTGCTCAAATTGGCTTTTGATAGATCAAGACCCCGGCTCCAGCATCTGTCGCCTCACCCCCAGATCTTGAACAACACAACAACAACAAAGCCGTATCAATGAGATCATGTCCAAATGTAAATCAGCCCAATCTCGGCTTCTTAGCCAGGAGCCCCCCATGCTCCCTTGCTCCATTCGCATGGTGGAAAAAAAAAAAGTCTCTTCCGGCGGCGCCGTGCAGTCTCGGACGTGGTTTCAGTCAACAGTAGGCCCGGAAGTATTCGCTACCTCCGGCTCGGCGGCTCCCACGCCTTGCTGTAGCTGCCGATGGTGAGGCAAAACAAGTCCCATCGACCAGCCGCCAGTTCAGGGCTCCGGTCGACAGGCCAATCAGCCTGCGTTACCGCCATTGCACCCACCATCGCGAAAGGCATAGCGTCGATGTCGTGATCAGTCCCAGTCGCAGCCTGGAGACGACAATCCTCATGGCGGCGATGGCGCAATTGATGCTCCCCATCTTTTTCTACGCCCAGAGCGCATCACAGGCACCGTAGACTGGTGGCTTTCGGGTTCGGTTGGCTCGAATGCTGCGTTTCCGAATTACTAAGGCTGCCTCTGGCCGGGGGCCTGCGGGCGGTCGCCCGGACAGAGCATGTAAAGCCCCCCTTGACCACCACAGCAGGCCTCTCCCTCTCTTAAAGAATTTGACTGCCCTCTCTTCATCGTTGTGTTCGTCATCTTCCCCGTCTTGCCTTTCGAGCCTTGTCCTGTATCCAGTCAGCACAATATTTGCGTCATCAACTGTGTCAGAGCTTCTCCAAGCATCCGCCTTAACTCACCGTTGAATATAACCCCGGGGTACTCTCGTCGACTGTCCCAGCTCCCGAAACCCCTCAGACAACAACCTCTCTCCTCGTACCATACTTCATACACCGCCAACATGCCCGCCTTCATCTCTCAGTCCTCCTCGCAGTCGTCCTTTCAGGACATCAAGCTCGAGTGCGAGTCGGGCTATGTCTCTGGACAGAACTCGGAATACTCATCGCCCTCATCATCAACCATCCTCCCTCAGATCTCTCTCACCAAGGCCCACATCGACCACCTCAACAACATGCTCGAGGCCATGCACCCCATGGACATCCTCCGATTCTGCAAGGTCATGTTCCCCAACCTGTATCAGTCGACCGCCTTCGGCCTGACTGGCCTCGTCACCATGGACATGCTGTCCAAGATTCAAAAGGAGCACCCCAACACCCCCACCGTCGACCTCATCTTCCTGGATACCTTGTACCACTTTCAGGAGACACACGACCTAGTCGACCGGGTCAAGGCCCGATACCCTAATGTCCCCGTGCATATCTTCAAGCCTGATGGTGTCAACACTGCTGAGGAGTTCGAGGACATGTACGGCAAGGAGATGTGGAACACCGCCTCTGAGATGTATGACTGGATCGTCAAGGTCGAGCCCCTCCAGCGAGCCTATGAGGAGCTCAAGGTCGCCGCTGTGCTCAACGGCCGTCGACGATCTCAGGGCGCCGCCCGCGGCTCCATCCCCATCATCGAGTACGATGATGAGCGTGCCGTCGTCAAGATCAACCCCCTGGCCACTTGGTCTTTCAAGCAAGTCAACGACTACATCAAGGAGCACAATGTCCCCTACAACGCCCTCCTCGACCAGGGCTACAAGTCCGTCGGCGACTGGCACTCGACCGTCCCCGTCAAGGAGGGCGAGGACGAGCGAGCCGGTCGCTGGAAGGGCCAGGCCAAGACCGAGTGCGGCATCCACAACAAGAAGTCTAGGTATGCCGAGTTCCTCGCCCAGATGGAGCAAAAGCAGCAGGAGGAGAAGCTGGCCGCGGCCCTCGAGCAGGTGGCTCTGCCCGCCGTATGAGGTGCACTCGCACCAGGGGCGCATCTTTGACGATTTAATGATTGAAGCATTGCATCAGGCGTTTGGGGGTAAAATTTGTCAATGAAACAGCCAGAACCGGGCGATAAAAGAAGCTCATGGTATCTGGATTCATGGGATGGCGTTGGGTAAATAGCAGGAGCCTGAGGAAAGGGCAGGGAATAGCGCGCAAGAAACCGGGCAGGTAAAAGCTGCTTCAGTTCCTAGATAGAACTCAATAAGAAAGATACCAACCAAACTCCTCGAGGGCGTGAATATCAACGACGTCGTGACCAAGGTCGTGAGGTATGAAGTTGGATGCGATAAGTGAGCGGTGATCACGAGGTCGGCCGGAGCCGCAGGCACTTGACCAGTACAGTACCCCGCGTCAACGAGGAGCAGGCGTTGCCGCCCTAACAGCACATCACTACACCAGCGCTTTCAACCGATATTCCATTAACAGACCTCTACACCCTTGCCCCTCTATTATCGTCCATCGTGACACCCCCAAATCACAGCCTTGCGTCCGCACTAACAAAAAAACGTATCTCGAAAATGCAGGGCCTCGACTCCTGTCCGCCTGCTTTTCTCGACAAGAAGAAAAAGATTCTCGAGCAACTCTCGGTTCCTAACACCGAGTACACGGATGCTTCACCAAAAGGCTCTGTAGACGAGGGGATCCGGGACCTCATCGACGAGATTAACCAGTCGACAGGGTTTGTAACGACGAGCAGTTGCGCGGGACGAGTCAGTGTCTTTCTCGAGGGTCGAAGGGTTGCCGAGACCGATGGAGAGGATGAACGAGTAGCGGGTGTTGGCGGAAAGGGTGCAGGAGGAACATGGTTATTTGTCTCTCATGACCCGGTGCCTGATGATGGAGATGAGAGCAAGGACTGGAGCAGTACATTGGGGCTTGAGGACTCAAATGCAGTTCAGCCTGTGACTGGCACAGTCAAAGAGAGGAGACTCATTCATTTCAAGTTCGAGGCCATGGTAAGCAGCCGCAGCATGTTAGAATATACAAGAACACATGCTGAGATATCACGTAGATCCTCCACGTCCTCACGGCATCACCAGAACATGCCCAGCTCCTCCTCAAGTGTGCCTTTCAGGCCGGTTTCCGCGAGTCTGGCGCTCTCAACATCATCCCGAGCGGCAAGGATGCTGCTACTCCCATGGTGGCCATTCGCACAATGGGTCTCGCCTTTGAGTCTCTCATCGGACACCAGGTTGATGGTCACCATCTGCGTCTGGTATCACCCGAGTATCTTAGAACACTCGTTAACATTGCCAATGAGCGCTTCGCTGAGAATACAAAACGCATTGGACGGTTCCGGGATGCCTTCCGGGAGGCCGTATCTGCCCCGGCTCCGCGTCGGAATCCGGAGGGAGAAGAGTGGGAGGATGCGGCGGCGAGACGAGAGAGGAAGCGTGCAGAAGGCCTCCGGCGGAAGGCCGAGCTACAGAAAAAGCGTGAAGCAGACAGTTCGGTGGGAGGTGATATACCTGCCGAGGTTGAGGGTCAAGAACAGACAGACCTACTCATCGGGTTATGAGTTGCTGTACATTTTGTATTCCTCAACGCAGCCTTTATCGCCGCCAATGTCATAATGTACACGTGCGTGCCTTCCCAAGGCTCATCATCACCATATCTCTATACCGATGAATCCATTTTCCCCCTCTATCTCATCCCCATCTCTTACGACACAACCTTCTCAACCCAAGACTTCTCCAGCTTCTTGACCTCGGCCTTGAAGTTCTCCACCTCCTGCCAGCAGTCGAGCGGCCGCCGGTCGTGCTCCCGCAGGCATCGGATGACCTCGTTGCGCGCGCCCTCGACGGCCTCGGGCAGGGGCCGCACCTGCTTGCGCTCCTCGAGCCGCTTCCGCATCGCCTCGATCTCCTTGCTGACGGTGTGCTGGCTCAGACTTCCATCCTCCTTGTACTCGGCGCTGTTTAGCTTGTCGTGTGCGACCTTGAGGGCCTCGGCCTCTTGCTGCTGGAGCTTCTTGAGCTCCTCGGCCACGCGGGCCTGGATCTGGAGCTCGTAGATCTTGGTGCGGGAGGCATCAGTCTGGTGGGGAAGACATTTGTTAGTTTCAGTCGAGAAGATTATAATCGAATTTCGGTCTGCGGTTCGGGTGGGGGGTAATGTACCTCGTTACTGGACTGTAGCGAGTCGACGAGGTCTTGTGAGAGGCCGTTAGGCGCTGAGCTGTTTATTGGAAAGCCGTCAGTCATCGATTGAACATGATCGGGTCGGTTCTGGGGCATTGAGGGGGACGTACGCCTTCCACACGTGTGCGGAGATTGGTTTCGACTCGCTGGAACCCATTGTGTCGAGGGCAATGGCCGTGCAACCGATGTTCAATGCCGGCTCGTGATAGCCTTCCTGGAAATTTCCGGCGTTGTTCGGGAGCGTCACGGAGCAGCGATCAGTGAGTGCCTCAGGTTTCAATGTTCCTGGCCGTCTGGCCGAGTGGCGCAGGTTGTGGCGTTTGGGTGTGGCGCCTCACCGCACACCGAAACCCTTCACCGGTGTAGATGATGCTGATGTAACGGTTGAGTGACCAGCGTATTGTGCCATTTGGACATTCAATACCGACTTGAATTGCTGTGGGATAACCCAATGGTGTTGCGTATTATGATTGAGTTCCCGGTAACTGAAATCACATTTTGCCTATATAGGGTGTTGTGACACTCGTCATTCAGTTAATTACCTAACTCTTGTATCAACATCTAGAGTGAAGCAAAGAAGCGGCCAGTTCACATCTACCTGGGACATGTCATGGCAATTGAAATTTCATGTTATCTGTTTCTTAACCGCCACTTTCTTGCTATGTGACAGGCACGCGAGGTGGGATCCTTACCGCCAGCCCTTGGTACAGTATTCTCACGTCATTGAAGCTTCTCATGAAGTAAACCACCTACCGGGTAACGGCACCAACAAAGCCTCCAATAGGTAGCCTCCAACACCCCTCCTACAGAGATAGAAGCAAGTGATATCATTGATGGATCAACGCGGTCATCCCGCATATGTAGAACATCCAACACGATTTCCACGACTGGCTGCGTAGGCGCCGGCAGCTACCCTGGACAACCAGCTCGGATCTGTGCGGCCCATGGTCATCAACCCGATGCTGGGATCATTCGAGATTCAGTCCGTGCTGTTGACCAACACAGATGACAACATGCCACAATCGGCATTCCATTCCCTGGCGCGGTAAAAGATGCCGGCAGGCTCCGACCTACATCGATTCTGGGGTAGAATGGGCCGAGGTGAGTCGAAACGGAAGCATCAAGACCAATGCTCGCCAACTTCCAAAGACGGGACGGCACAAGGACGGCTTCGTCATGTCTCATGGTTCACCGCGTGGCTGGACGGGATTGATGCAAGCATCAGGTTCAGGACCCGGAGGCCGGGCCGTCATCTTTTCTTCTTTTCTTCTTTCCTTTTCTGACATGGGACGGGCACCAAGAGATCCCAGGGCGGCGGAAGCGAGGGCATCTGGCACTTGTTCATCTAACCTGCGACGTGCTAGAGGCTTGTCCCTGCTTGTTCATCCCGCTTTGGCAGTGAAGGATGCAGAGGCTCGCAGGCCGTCAGCCCACCTGAGGCGGCGGGCATATTTCCGGCGTAGAGATAACTGACGACGAATCTAGATTCCATCAACCACAAGGCGAGGATTTCAATTGTCAGTGGGCCGGCCTCCCACTCTTGGCGGTGATGACCTTTGCAGGGCTATCTAGGCCCTGGCCTGAGTCGAGTCGACAATCTTGACAAGGGGCACGGATCGGAAGCTGACGGAGGGGAGGGGTTCTGTCGAACAATGGCAGGTGGATTGCGAGCGGCGGTGCTTGAGTTGATTCCCATGATTCATGGCATGAATGACGGATCTAGCCCTCCAAGTTTGCCGTGTTCGCCGTAGATTGTTTCAGTCAGGCCATAAAGTGTCCGCATGCGACGGCACTGCGTCAGGAAACAAAGCCATTGAGGGCCGGTGCCGAGAGGGGACTGTCCAAACATCAAACAGAACAGACAGAAACAGAAACAAGAGAGGGGCGACGATAGCGTCACGGGCATTCTCAACTGGATGCCTCCGCGAGGTTGACGTCTCACTCGCGGCCGGCGTGCGGAGCATCGAGTGACCAGCAGGCGCCGAAGCGAAGAGGGACCGGCGTCGTCTTGGCGCTCCCGGAGCCAACCAGTGACAGCTTCGGACCCCTGAAGAGCGCGGTACTAAAGGGGAGGGCACCCCTGAGCCAGGCCCGTTTCAGAGGCTTGGGGGTTGCACCGCCGGCTGCCACTGGATTGATTGACGATCCCGCTTCGCTCGCGGCCGAGAGCCTGGGATATTCTTGGCAGATCTGACGTGCCATAGGCCAGACCGCTGCGTGGCCATGGAGTCCAGCGCAGCCCAGCCGTTGCTGCGAGCGCCCCAGCCGTAGCCTGCAGAGGGCGATGGCTTTGCTAAGGTTATCTGAGATTATTGGAGGCGCCGCCAAAGGAGGACGCCAGCGCTTAAACGGTCGCTGGTTCGTTGCGCCTTGGGTCCTTCCAGCTCTCGTGTAAGACGCCCACGAGCACCGCTACGAGGAAAAAAACGTGGTCAGGCAAGAAATATTGGATATCTCAGACCGTTGGCTCCATTCCCCAAGAGGGTCTTGGCTAAGAAGGCTAGAACACACAATCACACCCTCCAAGAAGACGGATGAACCAACCAGTCACGAGCTTGACTCGCATCTTGAAGACCCTGCAAGGGGTGGAGATAGACCCCCCTGGGGAGGCGATACAGGGGATCATCCGAGGGCCCCAGGGGAACGGACGTGAGCATCTCCCCGCTGGGCTAGCAGGCGACCGCAGTGAATCCTTCATCCAGCGCTAGCGGTCCGTTTCTCTGGCTGGGGGCCCGTTTACATATTATCGCTGTGGCCGCCCTCGACACACACGAGGTGCAAGTTGGGAGGCGTCATACCTTCATTCCTCTCTCGTGTGCTTTGCGCTGTTCACGGTGGTTTATTCTCCCCCTTCATTTCAATTTTCCATCGGTCCATTGTCCTCTTATAGACAATCCATTCTCGCTCGAGGCTGGTCCATTTCTGCTGCTTCCGGTTTCATTCGATCACGACGACGACAACTGCTCACCAGCTGCCCGCCACAGCCGCTCTCGCGTGTTTGTTTCTCGGTGCCCGGTTTCTGGGTCTTGGGACGGAACATTTTTTTCATATTCTGAAATCATTCAAAACATAGGTCTCTGCCGTCCTTGTTTTTGCCGATCTCATCCTTTCTCGTCTGCGTGTGTGCTGCGACAAGCGCCTTAATTCCTCCCTCGCACAGCACAACATAGCACAGCACCAGCACCGCACGCGCCAAACGTCGATCGTCTGCCGCCTGCCCTGCCTTTCTCAACTTTGCACTCGCTTTTCTTCACGACGTTCGGTCAATCTCTTCTCTCTCTCCCTCTTCTGCAGATCCTCTTTTTCGATCAACCTGGAGATCGCCAGCGAGTCCTGGCTCCATCCCCATCTGCATCTGAGCACAAGCACCTCGTGGACGAGGTGAACGGGACGTCATTGAGCACCGCGCGTGATTCGATTCCAATCGCCCTTTGTTCTGCCCGGATTGCAGACACTGTTCATTCATTGTTCTCTTGGACCTTCCCATTCTTCTCTGTCATCGCCTTTGTGCGCCGTGTCACCATTGTTGTGTTGAACACAGCCTTGATTCACCCAAACTACCACGACCACACCGCTGAGCACCGCGCTCATCATCAACAAGCAACCCTGATTTTCATTTCTTTTTAACGACCACGACAAACGACTGACTACTCACCATCATGTTCTGACAACTCTGAACATACAAGTCACTAAAGGAGGAACAAGCGCACATCTACTCTCTTTCAATCACTGTCGTCTCTTTCTTCTTGTTCTGGGACAAACCTCTTCCCGCCGCGAACAACGTTCATTCACTCTCTCATCTCTTCGACATTTCCCGATAAAACAAGGCATATACCGCTCATTTTCTCGCTCTTTGCTCCTAAAGGAGCTGCTACTACTACTACACCTAACCAAACAAGATGGATTTCTACCGGCGCCGGATCGCCAGTGCCAATTCCTTCATGGCTACCTCAACCTTGCAGAGCCGTGCCGAGGCGGCTCACGCCAACCCCGAGCAGGCTTCTTATACACCCAACTATCACTCGAGTCTCGATGGCGTCAACCAACCTATGAACCTGCTCTTCAAGGATGTGCTTTGGTGGACACTGGGCATCATGGCCCTCATCGTTCTCGGCATCCGCATCTTCGAGATCCTCTGGGCAAAGCTCCGCCAGGTGTCGACGCTCAACGTGGCCGGCAACAAGCAGGGCTACTGGAGAACCTCGCAGTGGAGCTGGATGCCCGATCTCAAGAAGCACATAATCTATGCCCCGTTGTGGAAGAAGCGTCACAATAGAGAAATGAGGCTCTCTTCCGCCATCAGCATGGGTACCCTCCCCTCACGACTTCACTTTGTCATCCTCTTCATCTACCTCGGTAGCAACACTGCCTACATGTTTGTCCTCGACTGGGCCAATCAGAACAAGATGGCTCTCTGCGCTGAGCTTCGTGGCCGCTCTGGCACTTTGTCTCTGGTCAACATGGTGCCCCTCATCATCTTTGCCGGACGCAACAACCCTCTCATCGCCATTCTCAAGATCAGCTTTGATACCTACAACCTGCTTCATCGCTGGATGGGTCGCATCGTCGTCCTCGAGGCCATCATCCACACCATCGCCTGGGCGATTGTTGCTGTTGACGACATTGGTTGGGAGGGCGTTGGTCATTCCATCGCCACCAACCTCTTTGTGGGTTCAGGAGCAGTCGGAACGGTGGCTATGACCCTCCTTCTGATTCTCTCGCTCTCACCTCTGCGACACGCCTTCTACGAGACCTTTCTCAACGTCCACATCGTCTTGGCCTTTGTGGCCTTCATCGCCACCTGGGCTCACTGCGCCTCGTCTGAACTCCCTGGCGGCCTTCCCCAGCTCCCCTGGATCATGGCCATCATGGCTCTCTGGTTCGCTGACCGCCTTGCTCGCATGATCCGGATCGTCTACGTCAACTGGTCCGCCAAGGGATGGACTGACGCTTTCTGTGAAGACATGCCTGGCAACGTCACCCGAGTAACACTTCACCTGCCCAGATACGTCGACGTGCAGCCCGGAACTCACGCCTACCTGCGATTCTGGGGCCTCTGCGCCTGGGAAAGCCACCCCTTCTCCATCGCCTGGGTTGAGCACGTTAAGGACTCTTCCCTGCCCGTCCTCGAAAAGGAACCCTTCAATGCCATCGACAAGCCCAACACGACCACCAAGGTTTCATTCCTCATTGGAGCCCAGACCGGCTTCACCAAGAAGCTCAACGATCGCGTCTCCTTGTCCCGCCGACCCCTTCGCATCAAGGCTGCCATGGAAGGCCCCTACGCCGGCCACAACAGCCTCGACTCGTACGGTCACGTCGTCCTCTTTGCCGGCTCGACCGGCATCACGCACCAGGTCTCGTACATTCGCCACCTTCTCCAAGGATACAACGACGGCACGACAGCGACTCGACGCATCACCCTCGTCTGGATCATCCGCGAGTACGAGTCCCTCGAGTGGGTTCGCCCGTACATGGACGTGATCCTCCGCATGCCCAACCGCAAAGACGTCCTCCGCGTCCAGGTCTTTGTGACTCGGCCCCAGAACCCAAGCGACATCGTCAGTGCTAGCGCCACAGTGCGCATGTTCCCAGGACGGCCTAACGTTCCCCTCCTCCTCCAGAAGGAGGTCCAGGAGCAAATGGGAGCCATGTGCGTCACCGTGTGCGGTCCAGGTGCCCTCGCCGACGACGTCCGGGAAGCAGCACGCGTAGTCCAGGGTTCGAGCGTTGTAGACTTTGTCGAGGAGAGCTTTACGTGGTAATAAGCGAGCAAGGGGCCGTGAAAAGGAGAGGGGTTTCTTTCGAATTGTACATATTTAAGGCAAAGGACAATTAACTATCTCGGGAGGGTGACGTGTGGTTGTATATGAGGAGCGAGCGAACCAACGCACTATTCTAGCATTTCCATAGGCTCAATGATAACATATAGATCTACTTCATTCATGTTTGAGATCAGTGCCTTTTACGCCATGTCCTTGGAAGCCATTTTACCCTTGGTCTATACGAATCACGACCTCAGATGTCTTTGTAGTAGGTAGGAAGGCAAGTAGGACGACAACACCAACAATTGAAGGAATGCATGGTACAAACAAGAACATAGTACCGTAGGATCTCGCGCCTGTTGGTTGGGTTCATATCATGCCACGAATGCCATACCTACCTGTTACCTAGGTATGAAAATATCATCTGGTCAACAATCATCCCCCCAAGGTTATCAGTTGCTGGTCACAACATCACCTGCTCAAGCCAATTCCACCATGCCTTGAATTATTACACTACAGTCGTGCCTTATTTTGTACATTGACCCCCATTTATCAACCAAACAACCCTCATCAGTCCACCAGATATCATGGCAAAACGCTCCCAAAACATGAAATGCACACTGATCATGCCTCAACACCTCGACTCACCGAGGAAACATCATTATCCCTTGGCAGTCAACAATCCCCAAGACACCTCGACATCTCAACCAAGACACGCTCAAACCTTGCGAGGGCGTCCACGACGGCCCTTGGCCTTAGGAGCAGGCTTCTCGTCTTCCTCCCGTTCTTCAGCAGCGTCTTCATCCTCCTCGGCAACAGGGGCCTTCTTGGCGGCGGCCCTGCGTGGTCTTCTGACTGCGGCAGGCTTCTCTTCAGCTTCATCCTTCGTCTTTCGAGCAGCAGCCTTGCGCCCCTTGGCGGGAGCCGGGGCGGGAGCGTCCTCCTCCTCCTCAGTGTTCTTGGTGGCGGCCTTTCGCCCTCTCTTGGCAGGAGCAGGAGCAGGAGCAGACTCCTCTTCATCAGTCTCGTCCTTGACTTTCTGGGCCGAAGCTCGGCGTCCCTTCTTAGCGGGAGCAGGAGCAGCGGCAGGCTCATCTTCATCAGCCTCATCCTTGACCTTCTGGGCTGAAGTCCGACGTCCCTTCTTAGCGGGAGCGGGGGCAGGAGCCTCGTCCTCAGTCTCATCCTTGACCTTGGGCTTAGCAGAGGCCTTCTTGCCACGGGCAGGCTTAGCAGGAGCGGGCTCCTCCTCCTCTTCATCTTCCTCCTCCTTAGCCTTGACGGCCTTGGCCTTGCGTGCCTTCTTAGGCTTGGGCTGGTCCTCCTCATCGTCGTCAGCAGCCTAGATATCGGGTTAGCAACGTTGGTGGTACAAGTTGGTTAAGAACTTACAGCAGCAGCAGCAGCAGCATCCTTCTCCCTCTTTCTCTTTTGAGCAGCCGTCAGATGGATGCCCTTTTCGCCGAGCTTGTTCTTCTCGGGATCCTACATGACAGTTAGTTGAGCCGACCAGCAAGGTAACCCGAAAGACTCACTCCATTGAAGTCTAAGGGATCAATGAATCCCTGGGTGACGCAGCGTCGAACCTTTTCCTGCAGGTCAGGATGGTCCCTGGGAGCGTGAGTACAGAGACAAAGCATGGTGCAGGATCAATACTTACCCAAGCTCATCGTAGCCGTCGATAGCCTCGCAGTCAAAACTACCATCGCCCTGCTCGCAGAGATCCCGGACGTTCTGCAGCTGTTGACCGGAGACACATCCCCTATGGTACACGTTAGCAAGGCTGCTGGGTTTGCGACTGCGACTGAAACCAGGACATCTTACCAATGCTTCCACGCCCAGCTTCCATGATCTTCGATACTGACCCAGCTGCCAAAGCGGAGGGTGCCCTTAGTGATCTTCTCCTTGGTCTTCTTGCACTCGCTGTCCTTGCAACCAGCGCGGTTGTTGGGGGACACCTCTGCGACGCCGTTAGAAATCATGGTTCGTCATAGAGTTTGGGGGAGAAGCGGCCGCAAGAAGCGCGACAACGGCGCCCACGAGAACATGAAATTCCGAGACTCACCAATACGGTATTCGCCCATCTTTGCGGTGGTAGGAAACGTGCTATGATGCGACGAAAATGGCACGAGAGAGAGGGAAAAATATGAGTCGGAAGATACAAAGGGTGCAGACAGAGAGAGGGGGCGAGCTTCGCTTGGGTTTGCGCGCGCGACCTGAAGAGAAAATGGCCAGGGTAAAAATCAAGAGGCGCAACAGTGAGGAAATCAAATACAGGCCTCAGAGCTGGCGGGAAAGGAGAGGGAGTTTATAGATATCCCTTCGCCTGTGAAGTGAAAAATAGGCAGAGAGTGAGAGAGGGGAGATGAGGTGAGAGATTGAAAGGAAGGGTGAAGTGGGAGGCGCTGCCAACGCATGGAGCTTGGGAAGGAGCTGGAGCTGGGCTGAGGGAGGTGCGCGCGACGCGTCGTTCGTTTTTCTTCCAGGCAGGAGCTACTCAAGTCACAGGCCCCCTCCCCTCACCACCACCACAATGCGCCCTCGATAACCAACCAACAGGCAATAAATTAAAATGCAGATAAAGAAAGCTAGGCATCTTGGAAGGCAGTACATTGATCTGCAGTTTTCATTTTTCTTTATTATTCACACTTTCCCCTCTCTCTATTTGCCTTGAATTGTCTATTTAAAAGAACCCATTGTCTATCTATCTAACCCCAGCTGAAACGTTGCACCATCTCAAAGAAATGGGCACCACCCAATATACATGGCTGCTAGGTTCCTAGGGTCGACCGCTTGTTTGATCAGCTCTTCCACCTGTCCTTCGACTCCTAATGGAATACTCTCGTGCGGGAGCAATCCCTTGACTTTGCGCTTGATGCTGTCTACCACACTCTGCGGCTGTAGCTTGACGCCTACGTCTCCCCTTCGATGCGTCCGCTTCTCCTTCTGTAGATCCAACGTCGGGTCATAGATGAATGCCTCAAGAATCGTCATGAGCGTCTCTTCCTGTTGTCGAAGGATGCTCAGAGTCAGTTCACATGACTTGCGAAAGGGTCCTTCATAGCCGTAGATACCCATGGCAGCCACCATGTTGTGAGTGAGCCTAAACGGTACACGCTCGGGCTTGGCAAACGTGAGACCTTTGTCAAACAGGCAGTTGAAGTCGACATGAAAGACTCCTCCATTGCCCTCTTCTAGGTTGACGTTCTCGCCGTGCCTGTCACCAAGTCCGAGAATCGTGCCCACCATGGACATGACTGCGCATGAGCGTGTGTATCGCAGCCGGGCACTGAACCAGGCTGATGGGTTGGGGAATTGTTGTGTGAACCAGAGCTGGAGCACTGGCGGGAACCGACCGAGAACCTCATCTGTAAACACTCTTGTCTTGCCATCCGAAAGACAGGCTTCGTCCATCAGCTGCTTGAGAACAGTGTAATCAGGATAGATCTTCCGTGAAGCATAGAGCCCAATGAGGATATCTCGCATAGTTTTGATCCCCGGCACCCACTCGATGATACCACACTCTTCGTTGAGAGGTGTGACTGCGTACGTTCGGATGTAGAGCTGCCTTCGACTAGATTCGGCGTCTCGCTTCAACGATCGATTGATCAACCCGTTGAACTCCATCAGACGTTGATCAGTTCGCAGGTCATCCTTTGGCTTGATGAGGAGCATGTAGAGCTTTCCATCACTGCCTCGTGCCGTGAGTCGTCTTGGTTTGGCGAGCGAGCTAAGCACCAAAACATCATCCAGGAAGGACCCAATTGTCACCACATCTCTCGAAAACGCCTTGTGTTTCTTGACGTATTCGGACACAGCTGGCAGTGTCGCCGTCAGAGAGCCTTCGACAGGTACCACCAACGGGCAGGGGGTGCATTTGTGGTTGAATCGAAGGTCTCGAGTGAGACTGGCGTGGACCGTCTTGTTGCCATGAAAGTCTCCGTTCTGACACGCCAGAAGTAGCTGTTCAGCCAGCTTCTCTCCCATCCTCAGTAGATACTTCAGGTCATATGTTGAGCCTTCCACCTTCTTGGATACGCTCCTCAATGCCTGGAGGATCTGAGTGCCTCGCGCTTTTCGTTCCGATACTTGTCTGGTTGTCATGATGCCGATCAGACTCCAGAGCGCCTGCCGAGGGTGAGCTTCGACAACCTTGACGATGATATGCGTGAGCCGATCGAAGACGTTCGGGTTCTGATGCGCAATACGGGCAACGATCTGCGGCAATGCCGTGTAAAAGACATACGCTGGTAATCGGTGAATATACTTGTCGAGGAAAGAGTGCAAAAGATTCAGTTGTTCCACGCGTCTCCGATGAAGCTCACGAGACAGTGAGACTTTGCCTTCGGGTGCCTTGTCCACCTGTGCTCCCAGGTCCAGCCAAAGGGTCAAGATCCTCGGGAGAGTCTGATAGAGATACTTCGTTCCTGAGTTCAACGAGCGCACGTAGTTTTCAATGACAAGCCTGGCAACCTCGCCCGTAATGTAGTTGTCGCTCTGGTCATCAACCTTGAGCGGCTTCTCGGCCTCAAGGATCTTCTTGTAGTGTCGACCAAGGTAGTAGTGTCCTTTCTCCCACGTGGAATACGTTTTGGGCGGCTGTTGATACTTCTCGCGCAAGGCTCCAGCATGAGTTTGACCAGCGCTGTCGAGCCATTTGGCAAGGAGGAGTTGAGCCCTCGCTGTCAGTAGTTTTTGTTGCGGGCTCAATTTGGTGGAACCGGTACTGGTTGAAGTTCCTGTTTGGGTCATGAACTTGTTGCTCTTGATAGCTCCCTGGAGAATCTGAATCGCCTTGCGGTGTTGATCTTCTCTCCAAAGCAGCTTGGCATTCTCAATGGCCGCACCATCGTCGCCGAGCTTGGAGGCGTGTAGAACAGCGTTGAACGACTGGTGCAACGAATTTGTCTTTCTCGCAAGCCGTGCGCTTGACAGCCACAGGCCTGAGATGTCAAGGTCAGTAAATGCTGGCCTATCCGCAGTTAGTACTGGAGACTTTCTGCATACTTTGTTCAACCTGACTTACCGGCTGAGTTCCATGGCTGCTCGACGGATCCCAAGAAGGTATTGTTTATCGTTCACGTAGGCACCCAGAACCTCAAGTCTTCGATCCAGAAGGGACATGGACTTCTGACGCGCCACCTCGTCTTCTGTTGGCGTAGTCATGATTATCTCCAGGTCGGTGAGGATGTGAGCCTTGAGGAGAAGATCGTGACAAGCCTGGAGCGATGCAGTAGATGAGGTGCTCATTGATGCCGAAATCTTTCTCCTCATGTCATTCACGAGGAGAGTCAACTCGGAAAAGTCACTCTTGTTCCTCAACTTGGCAAAGATGGTCGCGACCGATATGTTGAAGTCCTCGACGACATCGCCATGGAATCGTTTGCTGAACTTGGCCAGGCTTTGCCACCTGCCTGTCACCCATGCCGCCTCCACAGCATATGGCATGATCTTGTTGTCTGTCGAAACATCGGTATGCATTCCCTCAACATGATTCAACAGGACCTCTGTTTATAATTAGCCAAGAACGAGACGGGGATTTCTGGATTCCTCACCGTGTTGGCCGGCTTGCTTCAGGCAGTGAAGCAAGTCGATCTGGAAATCGACGTTGTCGGGGCTTTCTGCTAGTTGCATTTCATACCAGTTCTGTACCGCGGTCCATCTTCCGGCCTTGCGGTGGCTCAGGATCTGCTGGTTGATGTCGAGAACATGAAGATGGGCTGATATTCCGTCCAACCCATCGGGTTCATCGATATTGGCGTAGATGTCCTGGAGCTTCTCGAGAAGGCGAGTGCGCTCATCCGGCTTTCTTTTTCTCTGTTCCATCTTTTGGGCATGTTGCTCAAGGTGAAAGAGAGCCCTGGCGTAGTCGTTGCAATCGATGGCCCTTTCTGATATCAACTCGGCTGGTATCATATCCAGAGCTTCTTGGACCTGGGTTAACTTCTCCTTGTCGGATTCGGTGAGGCGTCCTGCGGCTCTTTTGGTCTGGATCCATCTCATTGCGCAGTCCACAACTCGGAAAACGACCTGGACTCCATTAGCAGCCTAACATTGCCAAGTGTTCCACAACTTACATGGCAAAATCGCTTCATTTCCTCCTTCTCTTGATACGAGGCGTTCTCTGCAGGTTGATGCTTCAGGATGTTGAGCAACTCGCCGAGGACGTCGTCCTTTTCCTTCTTAGAACTTCTGGATCCTAAAAGGAGATGCAGAACCAAGTGTGGGAGAAGGTATTCAGCGATGATGACATCTCTGACGCGAATGACACGCGCAAGGGGCTCAAATATCATATCTGCATAAGGGGTTTGTCCCTTTCGTAAAAGATCCAAGACGATGAATCTCAGCCAGGTTGCATACGGCTTCGGGGGAGTGGTCGCATGTGGTTTAGGGGGACTGAAGATCGGGTACTGAACCTCCAAAGGAGCCATTGGCGCAACAACATAGCGGGAGCCCAAGAAAGGGGCCACCACTTCTCGAACAGCTTCTGGCATCGCAATGTATTTCCGATAAATCTCGCTGCCACCCAGCATGCCGGTGCCTTCCATGGCACACGCGGCCGTGATGTCGCAGCGGTTGAGCAGCTCTTGCATGGCGAATGACAGAAATCCTTGAAACTTGTTGTCAGTGGTAGACAAGAATGCAGGCACAAGTTCATGCTCCAATAGAAAAAGGACGAAGTCCGTGGTTTCTTCGGAAGTCTCCAAGTTATTCAAGATAACCACGGACCGCTGTTCCCTCACTGTCTCGATCTTGCTAGGATCCAGACACCCAATTAGGCCCATTGCCTCGGTACAGAGCGGAGCGATCTCTCCCGGAAGGTTGTTGTACGTGCACACGCAGTCAAGAAGGGATCGCATGAGCGCTGCAACAACAGCGTCTGATTGTTGACTGGCGGCGGAAGCATGCAGTGCATTTTGGTTGGTTTGAAGGTATGAGACCAGTTCTGTCAGTGCTTGGAGGACAACGCCTGAGTTCTCGTGCTTGATCCGCTGGGAGAAGGCCTCTAGGGTTTCCTCAACCAATGGCGTTGCTGGTCGGTGTTGTTCCAGCTTCGTCTCAACGTCTTTTAGCTCGGGAATGTGGCGAAGGGAGGGCAGCTTGAGGATATATCTCGCAATCATGCCGTCGTAACGATTAACGGTGGTCTGGAGCATCTCCTTGGCAAGCAGGGCTGTTGACTCGTTCAAGGAGTCCCAATATTGGGTAACCACATAGAACGTGGTCTCCAGCAGCTGCTCGACATCCTCTTCATCAAAATAATTGAGCATTGCCGCCCAACAGGAGAAACTCGCTTCCCTTAGAGTGTCCTGTGCCAGCGTAGATAGCAGACAGGCGGCAATCTATTGCACATGTGAGCAGTGAAAACAGTATGGAACTCGGATTTTCTCACCTGTGGCCTGGCGAATCTTGCCGAGTCCTTGATCACGCACAGCATTTGTTCCATAGCCCGAATGTATCGCCGACGTTCTTGGAATGGAAGATTCGGATCATTGATGACTTCCGTGAGGCGAGCCATAAGGCCAAGAAGATGAGATTGAATGAATCGAGGAGTTTTCTCCCCTTTCTTCATCGACCTGGCGTCCTTGTTCTCTGCTAGAATCATTGAAGCGATGGTGTTCAAGGCTTTTCGGACCTGCAAAGGCATTAGAACCTGACATAGATTGGTGAGCATCTGACTTACGGGTGCCTTCTTGGATTCATCTGCCTCGCCCGCCACCTTCAGCAACTCCATGACGGTGAGGACAGGCTCTGTCTGGAGAAGCTCAATGATGGGCGCAGTGTGAAAATGAGTCGATATTTCGTTCAAGCGCGACTTTGCAAAGGCAGTAATGTCTTCAGTCTCTTGGATCAACAATAGAGCAAGAGTGGCAGCTAGGTTCGGGGGATCCATCACCACCATCCAATCTCTTGGGTCCTGCCGGGCTTCTGAAATCTTCTGGATCACATCCTTCTGCTTGTCAAGCACTAGCCATGGCACCGCGTGTGTTTGGATGACGAGAAGCAGCTCGTTAACCGAGACCTGCAGTAACTCAGCGATCACACGGCTCATCTGAGGACGATGAACCATATCCTTGGTCGCCATGTACGCCAGATTTGGCCAGAAAGGCTCAAAGAGACCGCGGGGTGTTACTCCGCGGGCTTCTGACAAGTTCAAAAGCTCGTTGAAGGCGAATGCCGAGACGATGTTGTTGCTGCTTCCCAAGTATTCCATGAGCTTGATGAGGACCATGTTAAGTTCGTCTTCGCACACGACTGTGCCCAACTGGCCCCATGCCATGATGAATGTCTCTGTTAGATTGGCACGGTTCTTCTCAGATAGCGACTTGAGAAAGGCAATTGAATTTTTCCTGTTGCGATGCACCAAATCCTGGCGCTTCATCGGAGACGTTCCATCCGTCGCGCTCGAACGTACACTACCGTGAGCAGCGTCGGCTTGGAGATCAGGAAGGGGCTGATTGGCAATGCCCTTTCTACCTGGGTGACGAGTCGGGAGTACCATGCGTGTAAAAACTGGCTCGGGTCTGTCAAGAGAGAAGCTTGCCAGGACTCTCCCTGCAGCGATACGGAGTTCCCTTAAAGAACTGTTCAGAGATTGAAGACACCACTGACCCAATGCGGATGTTTCCAAGTTAAGCAGTTCTGTATCATCGCAATGTTGGACCACTCTTCTAAGCGCCAGCATAGCAGCAACTCTTGGACGGCGAGACTCTGCGATAGATGGCAAACGGACCAACTTTGTAAAGAGAGCTTCAACTCGAGACCTATGAAGGATGGCCTCGTGGGAAGTTGTACGACCCAGCCATGAATTCGTCTCGCAAATGGGACATGGGGAATCAGCCGCCTTTGGTTCGACAGCATCGGGCGATTCGGGCTCACTGTCAGCAAGACAGCAAATTCTTGACAAAAGATCAAGAGCAAGGCACTGGTGCGTTTCATCGACCGTCGGGAACGCATCCCTTTTGTTCATCAGTATCGAGACATTAGTGCTTGAGGCATAACTCACAGGTATTGTTGTTCAAAATTCGCCCAGTTGTCGTCATCTTCCCTTGAAAGTCCCAAGCTCTCCCCAATCGAATTAACTAGGACAGACATGGCGCTATGATCTTGGGATGAAACCTTTCTCCGTTTGGTACGGTCCTCGGGGTCGACATCAGGTTCCTTATAGGCCATTGACAACGCCTCGATTGCCTCACGCACATACTCGTCCTGGAACTTTGAAGGATGCAAATCGTTGTCAAGCAATTTCGGCTGGGGAACGGCGGTGACTTGTCGCAGAGTTTGTGTCGTTCTCTGTTGAGTTGTCAGCTTCCGGCAAAGCCTGATTGATTGTGGTTTCCCACCCATATATCTGTTTCTGCTGGCATCTCCGGATACAGTAGAGCAGTTTCGTCCACAAGCTTGGATACTGCTAACCGACCAAGGGGTCTATCGCCGATGCACGCCTTTGCGATTGTAGCAAGCGCCACGCAATACGTGCGACGAGTCTCCTCGTCAGTGGAGTCTAGCATGGGCGAACTGTCAGGGCTTGATGCCATCTCACCGCAAAATAAGACCAGAAGCGTGACGGCCTTATTGCGAAGTGAAACGCCAACTCCCTTCTTATTGGACAGCGCCCGTACAATCTGTAAGGTTTTCTGAATGATATGAAGAGGCGAGCCCGGAAATACAGATTCGTATCGCTTCTGGAGAGACCGCATGTCCACAAGAGCGTCGAGCAACCATACCACACTCTCCGAGAACGACGAAACCATGTTAAACGCTACATCACCGGATAGTAGGGGATAGGATAAGGCATCTCCGAGGCTTAGGCACTGTTGAAGAGCCTGTGGCATTCGTTCGACGCGGTAGGTGAGTTGGTTGAGACGGGATAAATCGTCGCCTAAGTGCCGGCTTACGGCGAAGTCTGGAGGAAGGGACAGATCCCTGAGAATTCCCTCTGACGAAGGCACAATTGAGAGATTCTGCAGGTAGTCAAGAAGGCCTAGTATCTGTGAGCAAAAGGCGTCTTCAACACCATAGAGCAACACCTACGAGACAATGTGGTGCGCAGATAGAGCATGATAGCAGGAGCCAAGTCCCACAAGCTCCGGGTCTGCGCTACAGTGAGTATCAAGTATTGAAGGAAACCTTCAATGCCCTCCGTAAGCTCGACGCATTGCGGATGCCCAAGAAGCCTCAACAGTTGAGGGAGCAACCAGACCCACAAAGGTTCTTGGCCGCGAAACATGAACTCTTGACCATTTACTTTGTGTTTGAGCACCAATGGTGTCTCTTTGATGGTGAACTTGAGAAAGTTGATTGCCTTGATGCCCTCGGTGCGTACATGGGCCCAGTCGAGGAATGGATCGTCCAACCGAATGCCATCCAGGACAACGCGAGCGTAGACGTAAAGGAGCATGTGATTGTTTTCAACACGCTCCTCAGGAGTTTTAAGAAGTGCGGGGTCATCTTTGACGCGTTGGATGATAGCGAAGAAGCCCTTCAACTCACTGTTCTCGTCCGACCTAGAGGATTTGGTTGATGCTGAAATGTTCTCCACGAGCTGGGCAGCTAGGGTTGATGGCGGAGGACCGGCAGCAAAATCAACGCCTGAGCGTCCGTGATCAAGCAGAGCCGCCCTGGGATGAATATTTCCGGCCATGACGCATGAAGCATCGTGATTCCACGCTGGTTTGGATAGATAGCGAGGGATGGCTGATTTCAAGATCCAACAAGGCGGAAGACGCGACGGTGGGTAGTGGGGCTTAACGCGACTGCACGTGACCACTTTACATGGTCCACTGTCTGGCTGGCACATTCCTACTTGTCTCTGACTACCTGGGGGAACAGGAGATGTGAAAAGATAAGTGCTCTCCATTTCTGTTTCAAATATTTTCAGGTCTTAAGATATTGATAAACTATATCATTATATGTATAAAATTCATGGCTTATTTGTATCTCTATGTCCGTTTTCTTCTTCATAGTTAGGTATCTTATACTCTCATGTTAGTCAGTTGGTGGGTCATATTCGGTCTCAAACGCTTGAATTAGATGCACTTTCCTCCTACAACTACCTACCTACTAACACCACCAAATTTGACTCCATTGACGAACATGCTTACAAACAACAAACGCCTGAACTTGATCCGAGATAATTCATTACTCCGTGGAGTGTTCATCTCCTTTCTGTCGTACAATTGTGCGGCATCCAGCCAGTCTCTGTCCTTACCGTTCGTACCGGACAGTTACCACATCATGCGTAACTCCTGCGGGACCGTGTTAGAAGGATGGGGACTTGAATTCATCTGGTAATTTCTTACCTCCAAGTTTGACCTTGTATGTGATTTCTGCTGATCCATAACTGGCTTCGATAACTCCCTTGAGACAGTAGTACCGATGCCACCCCATGCGCCTGACCTTGGCAGTTCTCTTGGCAGAGGCGGGGATCTTTTTCAAGTCGAGCGAGAGCGTCCCGATATACTGTGTGCTTGAGTCTAGGTGGATGGGCGTCTTTGAGTCGTCACTGTGACTGAAAATTTCGATCTCGGTCTGTGGCTCATGGCCAAGCATCACGGGAAGGTCGCACTGATACTCGATTGTTGATGGTTTGCCCTCGGGGTAAGACTCACCCTGCTCATGTCAATACCGGAGCGTTGTCGACCCTTGTAAGTGTTGTTACCTTTCTGATGAACCAGCACATTTCGGTGACTACCGTCTCCTGCTCCTTTTCGGACCAGAAACTGCGACATGTCAGCGAGGACTTGAAGAGCGATCCGAACTACCCACGCTTCCTTTGGATCATGCCTCATCATATCGTACTTGGTCAGCAAGCATACTCCGTACGATCTTCTCGCAACTCGGGATGCAACCTCGACTCGGGATATTGCTGGCGAGTACCGACTGAGCCCGTGGATTGCCGCGCCCTTGACGACAGCCGTCCAGCCGCTCTCTGGCTGAAGGACCTCGGTTTTGGATGAGATGGCCTCCCGCACACGGGACTTGAGATACCGGCTCTGGCCAAATCCTCCAACCATGATCACAGCAGCAACACCATCTCCTGCCATCTTGATTTGCTCCTTGATGAGGCAGACGATATCTTTCATGATAGGCTCAAAGATCTTGGTCTTCATGTCCTCCTGTGACATTGTGTATCGGTTTCGCCGCAGACCAAGGCTGGGTTCGACCTTGATTGTCAGGGGCTCACCCTTGGGAGAAAATGTCTTCTTGAACTACGACCCTTAGAGCTGGGGCACTTTCGGGGGATGCCTGGGTCACTTACCGACTCAAATTCGTTCAGAGCAACTATGAGCCTTTCATCAGTCCAGTACTTTTCACCATGGGTTTGCTTCAGATGCCGGCGGAAGCGGGTGTTGAGCATCGAGGAGCCGCACTTCCCACCAGTGCCCTCTGTGACTTCGTTAACCTCGAGCTTGCCGACTTGTGTGACTTGATATGATATCAGATCGACAGTGCCACCTCCTGCGTCACAAACAACAAACTTGCGCCCTACTTGTAACGTGGCAGGGCTCAGAGTCTTGAGGGTATAGAGTGCTGCTGCTTCCTACACGCCAGTTAGGACTGCAATCTCATCCCTGATATCGAACATACCGGTTCCGAAATAAGCATAATCCTTTGATGCCCACAGAATCCAGCCATTGCAGCTGCCCGCTCTGTGGCCTGCTTTGCCGCAGGCGACCAGATCGCAGGAACCGTCACGACAAAGTCCATGGGGGTCGACCTCACTACACTTGGCGACAACCGTGCCTCCAGAATGGTGACGAAATGCGCGTGGAGGCATGATAGGTATACCTTGGTCAGATCTTGAGCTGACTCTCCATCCTTGGTTATTTGGCCAGTGTCGTCTAGCTTCCTGCAAGGGTTACTTGATTAGACCAAGTGACTGAAACGACCACGGAAGAGCAGACGAACAGTTTGAAGTATTTACTTCTCTTAGCCGACTCAGGAATTTGAAATCCCCATTGCCATCCGTTGGCGACCTTCCGGAGCTCGGTCGGCACCTTGGGACTGCTCTTGGAGGAGCCGACGGCGGGCCAGCTCGTCACAACATGTTGAACATCGGGCTGACGGAGGTTAGTGGAGTGTCTCGAGGTACAAGGGCAGACCAGATGGCTTACTCGAGTTGTGTCGGCCCAAGCAACCCCTGAGTAAGTCGTTCCGAAATCTATCGAAACGATGATTCTTCGGCTGCTCATGGCTGATGGTTGCTATCTCGAGGTTCCCTGCTATGGCTGTCTCATCGCTATATCAACTGCTGGTGACACAAGGCGACCAGGTATGGCATTCCGCGGGCCGCTTTACAGTGAATGTATCGGGGCGAGGCGGTATTCCAGTCGGATTATTCGGACCTGCAAATGAAATGGCGTTTTCGCTTAGATTTCGCTTCGTCGACGCTTCATTGGGTATGACACAGATCAGCAGGGCTTCGGATCATTTTTCATCAGCACCCGGCGGGCTCTTGTGGTGGCCACGACACTGCTGTTGCGATCCTTTCGGGCCTCACTGCTGGGCGGGAACTGGGGCCTTTGCTTGGGCCTCATTCACCGACTACTGGAGGCTGCGACGACCAACTCATCGCCTGCCGCTCTCCGGCCTCACGCAGGGCGTCGGATCCAGTAGGCGGTCATGGTTTGGAGCACCGTGCTCTTGGCCCTGCATGCAGAAAACGACGGTGGGAGGCCAGTCGCAAGGTATGTGGTGGAGCTCTGAGGCGAGACCGACTTTTTGTGTCACATAGCGGAGAGCGAGTTGGATGCGTTAGGTAGCCATCGACCGGCGCCTAATTGAGACACAGCCGTCGTCCAACCGGACCGTGAGGCTGCTTGCTTGGGTCTTTATCGCGCAACCACGGCGTTTATTGGCGATGCATCGAGGGAATGACCCGGTCGTGCCACATGTGGCTTCACTCCATCTTGTCGGGCTGAAGCTGTTGGACTCAGTTGAGCTTGGCGTAGGTCAGACGGTGAATCGCCCTCAAATACGCCGCTGACAGACTATATGACATTTACCCTGAGTCGTCATTGAGGGCAACCGCCTTGGAGTCTATCAGCAAACCACCATGAAGTCAGAGGCTGGAACTCCGGCTCAAAATGGGAACAAGCAAGGACCAACAGAACAGAATGGCCCGGTAGGAAAGGGGACCTCTCCCCAGAGCCCTGATCTCAAAACCAAGCTGACCAACGAGACCCATCTACGCCGCTTCACCGAGAATGTACTGGACTCCCGGCAACAGGAAATCGAGAACCGAGAGACTGAGAAGAGCAAGCTCTCGGCCAAGGTTGAAGCCCTGGAGAAGAAACTCGCCAGCGCCCAGAAGCAGCTTTCCGAATCCCGGAGGGAAACCAAGACCAAGGCCAAGCAGCTACAGGATGCCCAGGAACAGATTTTTCGTCTACAGCCCAACAGAAAGGATATCACTGAGACCGAGGCGAGAGAAGCCTACAAGAACTTGGTAGGAAACGTCCAGCGGTGGGTTGAGAACCGGGTCAAGGATATTCTTGAGGATCTGGAGAGTGGCCGTCTCAAGTCGAGAACAGTTCCCCCAGAGGCGTCACGCTTTGTTGCCCTCCTCAGAGAGCAATCGAGGCGTTGCCTGAATGCCGACCAGTCTGATGAGTATCATATAATGGGGGCCATCATGAACTACCTGTACCTTGCATTGTTTTCGAAATCATTCTATTGTCCCCTGGATGACACAGAAGAGGATGGGACCCTGATGTGGCTTGATGAACTTCAAAGCACCATGTCTCGACTCCCAAGAGGTAAATCCCCCTTTCAAACTCTGTTATACCTGAGACTAACTTGCTGTAGATGAGGCCCAATGCAGAGAGTGGAGGAGCGAAACGCTCACAGCATTGACACATCAACCCATCTTCAAAACCCGACGGTCACGATACCTCCATATGGTCACCAATGATTTGACCACTCTCCTCTCAGTTATTGCTCCCAGGACACCTCCTGCAGAGTTACACAGCTCAGTTCGCCGCAGCATTGTTGAGCCCGCATCAGACCTTGTCCATCAACTCCATCTGGCCTCAAGCTCCTTCTCATTGAAATGGCCCGCCCCTCGCACGGCCGCGTCTAGGCTGGAGAATTACCAATGCCTGAACCTTGCGAGCAACGGCATGATTCTCGATCTGAGCGGGACCAAACAAACCTCGCCGTCACGACGAAACGTGTCGTACCTCTTTGACGTTGCCCCTGGACTATTCATCGAGAGGATGGAAGAAGGAAAGAAACAGGGCGTGAAAGCAATTGTGAAACCCACCGTCCTCGTCAACAACGCAGAAGGTGAAGTAAGCCAAGCGCCAACCGTGATGAGATGGCTATGGGACAATGCACCGTCATCACAAGGTCCCAGCCGAAGCGTGGCGAGAGGGCCCGCCAGAAGTAAGAACCCCCGTTCCGGTCACCTTTCCAAGCTCTGACCGTGTGTTTAGGGACGGCTGGGAGTGTAGTATCGGCATCAACCAGACACAGATGAGATTTCATGTGTGAGGCCAGTTTCCTTTGTTAACGGACAGGAGTTAGCGGACGATGGATGACAAGGCAATGAAACATATAGACGCACGAGGACTATCACTTTTGTATGAGTATTTCCAGAATGTTGATGATGTCGAGGCTAGTATTCCAGCTAGTCGACGCTTTTTCTTTTATCTGCGCCATGAACTACTGTGACTTTCCTGAACAATGATGACGGGTATGCTGCGCATTCGACGGGCAGGCCGAGGTGGCAGAGGTGGTGGTGCCCCGACGTCCGAGGTAGCCCGTTGACGGTTTGTGGTGGGGGGTCGGAGAGTAGTTCCTTGGTAGTACTCGGCAACCTGCTCAGATAGTGGCCTTGGGGGAAGGAGTGGTGGTTGCGAGTAGGCATGTGAACGTGCTCGCCTGTGAGATGGTCCTGACCGTCCAGAGGTATTCACGACTACTCTCGGGGGTTCCTGGCTCCTAGCTCGACGAGCTGCCTGAGATTGAGCCTGTGTTGGTCTTGAAGCTCGCGCTGGGCTAATTCCTGGGGCTGATCGGGCTGGTGACGGGTTTGGAGTTCTCTTTGAAGCAGTAGCAGCACCGGCAGGTCTCCTGGCTTCTCGAACGGGCTGCTTGACAGCCTTTCTCCCTGGACTCGGAACCTTTCTCACCACCTTTGGCTTGGTAGGTGTAGTTGCTGTTGTCCCAGCACCTGTTGTCTTTGGCGCCGTGGTCTCCTTTGGAGTTGTTGCCGGTACAAACGGCCGGATACAGTTGCTGATGTAGTCTTCAGCAACACCCAGGACCCTAGCATCGGCGATGCCCAGGTTGATCCGCTTTATGTATTCCTCCTTAGGCGGGCTGTCGACGATGTACTGAGGGCTGATGTACACTAGCACATTCTGCTCCCAGTGCGGATCATGATTGACGGATCTCCTCTGTCCTGCTGCCATCTGACGTGCCTGGGCTGGACCTCCGTTATTGACGATCCAGGATACGGGCCGGCGATATAGAGATGATTCTGCACGCCGAAGCATGACAGTCATGAAGCATTTTTGGTAGGCATTCTTGGAGACACCTTCATTGACATCCAGGCGGGACTCATCACGCTGGTTGATCTCAAAGACGAGACCTTCGACCCAGTGACCGTCAGCCTCCATGACATTAGCATATCCACGCTCGTTGATCTGCCAGCGGTAGTGCCATAGCTTTGCACTGCCGATGAGCTTGCTGCCGGGGCACCGGCGCTTCATCTGCTCGAGGTGGAGGTTGCTGCCATAGGCGAAATAGTACTTGTTGGTGGCGGCGGCGGTAGCGGTGATCGGGGCGTGCGAGGCCATGCTGTTGAAGATGATCCGGAGGCAGGAAGCTCCGTGCATCCGATGGTCGGAGTGTATGTATGTATGTGATGTGTGATGTGTGATGTGAGTGAGTGTGTGAGTGGGCTAACGAGATTGGCGAGTAGGGGGAGAGCAGAAAAAAAGGGAGATGCGTAAGGTGAGGAGAGCAATTAGTGAGCTAACGGAGATTAATGGATGGGGGTAGGTTGGCTCCCTCGCAAGAGGCACGTCATGAGTTGACGGTCAAGCCAGGCGAGAGCAAGGCGAGCTGGCGAGGCCAGACCAGTTCCGAGGAGGCGGAGCGAGATGCGGCGTGTGGACCATCGTGTGCGTGTCGTCTGGCGGTGATGTCTCTGACTTGTGTGAGAGTCACATTGGGCAGCAAGGGCCTCGATCAAGAGCCAATTGCCGTCGTCCACGTTCAGGGGAGGGTCAGCCTCTAATAGCAGAGCACGGCAGAGTCTGACGGGGGCCCGAATGCCTGGGCCCGACGACGTGGGCACCTCCCCAGGCTGTGACAGAATAAAAGTAGCGTTGAACAGTCATCCGATAGCCTCACTGTCAATTGAGACGCTACGAGACGGCCCAGCCCGTTGCCGCTAAAGAAAGAAGAAGGTTGGGCTCCTCCTCCTCTTCTTCCGGCTAAGGCCCCGGCCCCACACGGACTAGCCTCCGTGATCCCCGGCGGGTGGACCCGCAAGTGGCAGCGACCTGGGTTCTGCTTCGATTCTGCATTAATAGGACGGAGATTTTTTTGCTTTTCCTTTTCCTTCTCTCCTCTTTTCGAGATGTGACAGCTTCAGGTCATGCGGGCAATGTTTGAGCTGAGCTGAGCGCCAAAGAAATACGTACAATTTGCTCGTGTTTTTTGTTGAGTTGAGCAGGGCGAACAGACGGACAGACAATGTGATACGGCAGACGACATACATACGGAAACTTTTAGAGGGCCCCATATACACAAGCAAGCTCGAGTCTATTCTCTTACCCTTTATCCTTCATCTCTCATCCTTCATCGAAGACAAGCAAACGTCCATCATGGTTAGAAACTACAACTTTGGCATCGAGATCGAGGCCGTCGCCAAGCCATACGGCGGCGGTGAGAGCTTCACCAACGTCGACTGGTATCGCCAACTCGCCCAGAAGCTGCGAAACCGGGGCATCGAGGCCGTTCACGACGACAACTCCAGGTACAGCAAGCATCCCGAGTACTACGGAGGCAAGTGGTTTGTGACCAGAGATGGCTCCTTGAAGAGGGAGCGGCCCATGGGTAAGTTTATATACCAAACACAACATTTCACAAGTCGTGATATCCTTGTCTAGTTCGCCACTGATGTCGTCACTAGTCTGCATGGAGGTCGTCTCCCCCCGCCTCGACACAACCCAAGAGGTTAGCAGCATCCTCGGCGAGTTCTGGGAAGCCATGCGCGTCCACTTCAACCCCCAGAGGGACGTCTCTTGCGGCGGCCACGTCCACGTAACGCCCGTCTCCCTTCACAACAAGTTCTCCTTGCGATCTCTCCGCCGCATCGCCTTCGCCACGGTCGTCTACCAGGACTTTGTCGCCGCCGTGCTCCCCCAGGCGCGTCGCCAGAACCAGTACTGCCGCCCCAACTCGCAGAGCGAAGGATCGGGCCTCCACGACACTCTCATGCTGTGTGGGAGGAGCAATGCCTCCATGCACAAGGTGGCGACCGAAATCAAGGCCAAAGGATCTGAGACGGAGCTATACTTTTACATGCAGGGAAATCGCTACGTGCTGTGGAACTTTCAAAACATCTTTCCCAACCCCAAGACGGGCAAATGCACGGGCACGGTCGAGTTCCGCGGCGGAAACCAGTTTCTGAGCACCAAGGGGACGCTGGCCTGGGTGGCATTTGTCCTGGGATTCATCACGCTGGCGATTCAGGAGGTATGGGAGTTTCTTGCTTGTTGGTGTTAGACGTGCTGACCATTCTCTAGGATCTGCTAAACAATTTCACCTCGTTCACCTCACAAAAAGACCCCAAGTTTGAAGCTCGCCTCCAAGATTGGTGGGTTCGCATCCGCAAGGCCGCCAAGAAGTCCAAGCTTGCGAGATACCTCCCCGAGGACTACACCAAGATGCACACGAGGTAGCCTTTGGGCTGCCATATTTTACCCTGAGCAAGTCTGAGACTCGATCAATAACTGCCTTCTTTCATTTTGGGTTTACGACTTACGACCGGGAGTTGGATGTGATTTCAAGGCGTTTGGATATGGGCATTTACAGGAATGCAGACATCACATACTTACAAACAGACGGTGTAAAGAGAAAAGACCTTCCAAGACATCTTGGAAAACTGGCATACAGTTACAGGCGATATCTCACTTTTTGTTATTATCACAGCTGGAGTTGGTAGTGTTCAGAATAGCATTTAAACTTGTCTCATCATTGCGATTCTAGAGTCTAAGAGTCATGTAGATCCTCTCCTTATCAAGAGACTACATAGGTCGGGCCCTCTTGCAACCCAACGTAGCCTCATTCATGACATGAGCCGTACTGAAAACCCATGTATTCGCATAAAATTGTCTTCCCTATGACGCCCCAAAACCCAACATTATCATGGTATTCATTGTCCTTAAGCCTCTCCCTCTTTGGCCTCACCCTCTTCAAACAAGACCAAAACTGTTCCAGCTTTGCAAATGTCCTACAACCTGTTAGAATCATCTTGATTGGGTATGATCGGACTTTATCACTTACCCCCTCCTTGTGTGCTAGCTTCTTGATCACGCCGTCCTGTGGTGATCGGATGACAGTCTCCATCTTCATCGACTCGATCCTGCTCCGGTATTAGCATTGTTTTGAAGGATTCACAGAACAACACTTACACAACAAGGGGCGCTCCCTTTTGTACTGTCTGGCCCTCTACTACCTCATTCTTCAGGATCTTGCAGGGCATTGGCGCAGCCACAGATGCAGTCGCCTCCTTCAAGCCGAGTGCCTTCTCATACCACTTGGGCGGTAGAAGGACAAGATCTGTCTTGACTCCATGCTGGAAGATGGTGACCTTGGTATCGTTGTCTGTATGCTGGGGCACCACGGAAGACTGGATTCGCTCCAAGGGGAAGTATGACTCCAGTTTCATCACCTCGCCCTCTGGCTCTGGTTGGCATGCGATATTGGTGAAGACTTGGGGCGTCTCTTCACCCTTGCGAGAAACGACAACGTTGAAAAGGTTGTGGCCCGTCTGTGTCACGCTGGCCTCTACAACCTCGCCTTCCTCCTGACTGTATCCGTCAAGGATCTTAAAGGCAAGCTTCCGTTCACCGATGGTGTTGGCCTCGCCAAAGCCTAGTGTCTGGCCATGGGGCACAGAGTTTCGGAGCTCAAAGTTGGCCATGCCCAGTGCTGCTTGGGCGAATACCTCGTTCTTGATGTGCCTAGGCTTAAAGAGCTCGTCTCTCCACTTGTCAATGAAGCCGGTCTCGACGTCACCGGCAACAAAGGCGTCAGTCTGGCAGAGTCGCTTGAGGAACTCGATGTTGGTAGCAACACCGACAATCTCGTAAGCACGTAGAACGCTCTCCATCTTGGCGATGGCACGCTCTCTTGTATCGCCTCGCACAATGAGCTTGGCAATCATGCCGTCGTATGCCTCAGAGATTGTGCTGCCAGATCGGAATCCCCAATCCAGGCGGACATCCTCGCTCTGCAACTCGGTAGGCAGATAGGCACGCACCAGCTTGCCTGAATCAGGAATGAAGCCCTTCTCAGGGTTCTCTGCGTAGATTCGTGCTTCGATAGCAGCACCCCTTTGGTTCATCTGCTCCTCAACCTCTGCTTGAGTCAGGGGCAGCTTCTCGCCAGCAGCGACTCGGAATTGCCATTCCACCAAGTCCAAGCCGGTCACCATCTCTGTGACGGGATGCTCCACTTGAAGTCGAGTGTTCATTTCCATAAAGTAGAACTTGTTGGTGTCCTTGTCGAGGATGAACTCGACAGTGCCGGCACCGACGTAGCCCACGGCAGACGCAGCTTTCCTAGCCTTGTCCCAGAGGTCATGTCGAGTTGCCTCGTCCAGATCAGGAGCAGGAGACTCTTCTAGGATCTTCTGGTGTCGTCGTTGAACACTGCAGTCTCGCTCGCCCAGGGCAACAGTGTTCCCCCACTTGTCGGCGAATACCTGGACTTCAACATGTCTAGGCCGGACAATGTACTTCTCCACCAGCATGACCTCGCCGCCCTCACCGAAGGAGGCCTTGGCCTCGGCACGAGCACTCTTGAGCTGCGTCAAGAACTCATCCTCTGTCAAGACAATTCGCATTCCCTTGCCGCCACCACCTCGTACACTCTTGAGGAGAACAGGGAATGTGATCTTCTTGGCGTGTTCAAGAAGCTCCTGCTCGCCCTGCTCCGTGCCATGGTAGCCCGGCACACAGGGGACGTTGGCTTCAGTCATAATTTCCTTACTGCGAGCCTTGTGTCCCATGTCGGCCATAGCAGTAGCTGGGGGTCCGACAAACACAATACCCTCCTCTTCGCAGCGCTCTGCGAACTTGGAGTTCTCTGACAGGAAGCCATATCCGGGGTGTAGGGCCTGAATACCATTCTTCTTGGCCAGCGCAATGATTTTCTCGCCGTCTAGATAGGCATTGGCAGGACCGAGGCCAAGTGATTGAAAACCAGACGAGGCATGCCAGGAGCCGGCGTCAACATCGGTGTAGACTGTGGTAGCACGAATGCCGAGGCGTTCGGCAGTACGGTTGATACGGATGGCGATCTCGCCTCGGTTGGCGATAAGGACCGAATTGATCGGTGTATACTTGGGAGTAGAGGAGGAGGAGGCAGTAGAAGCAGAGGCCGCGCTGGGAGAGGAGGTCGTAGAGAGGAGACGAGGGAGAGGCTTCAGAGGAAGACGACGGTTTGCGCGGAGGGAACGCATGGCGGGCGGTTGGAGAGAGAGGCACCCAATTCAGAGACAGACAGCAATGGCAGCTTCAGAAGGCCTCAGGAGGAGAGGTTTGCAAGGAGAAGCATCTGAAGAAGAGGAAAATTTATTCGAAAAGGACCTTCTCGGTTGATGACCCTCGTTTCTAATGCCGTGAATGTGCTATGCCGTCGGCTTGAGAGGTCCAAGCCGGTTGAGGGCGAACGTGACCGCGAGGAACCGCAAGTAGCCGGGTAGGACTTCCCCGGACGGCAGCTCTTGCTAGATCAATTGTTTAGCTCGCTCTGGGGAAGGTGCTGCTCCGCTACGTCACATGCGACTGCCCCTCCAGCTCCAGATCGATAGCGATAGATGACTAAGCTTTGAGCGCTGTCATCATTCCTGCCGGGAGTCGCGGAATGTGCCGAGTTGGAGAAGCTGCGTCGAGACGAGTTCCATCCTGGTCAACTCCATCATCAACATCAACAAACACTCATCATCGCACAATGGATCAAAATATACCACTCAACGCTGAAGCCTCTCAAGGCGACACCAACAAGCAGACAACATCGACGCTTCCCCCAGACGTTGTCCAGTGCCTTGAGAATGCTCGCTTCGTACGCTGCACCCCTCCCCCGCATCGCCGGCAGCCCGTTGCGTTGGATATCATCTCCAATACAGAAGATTGACATTGGATATAGCTTCATCTGGCAACATGCAACGATAACATTCCACAAGTATCGCTCATGAACTACACATACCTGCCTTCATCGCCTTACTCCAACTACCCGGTCATCATCATGACCACGAACCCGGCATCTCGCAAGACTATCAATCTTGTCGCAAACCCCAATGTGTCTCTACTCGTCCACGATTGTACGTCGCGCATCTCATTCTTCGATTTTCATCTGCCAGGATTGGCGTGCTAATCTCAGCTATAGGGGTTTCTCATCGACCACCCACCCATGGCCGCCGCCTCTCTGGTGGTTCCCCCGGCCCTGAGCATCGCTCCAGCCTCGCCTCCCTTCTCCTCAACCTCAACACATCGCAGCTATCTAGCATCAGTGCCACCATAGGAGGTGCCGCCCGTTTGGTGCCCAGCGGGACTGAGGAGGAGCGATATTATCGCCAGCAGCATCTCGAGAACAACACCTTTGAGGAGGTCGATATCCAGCGGTTTCAGCAGGGCAATGGCAATGGCGGCAATGGCCCCGCCCAGGACGGTGGCCGCAATTGCTTTGTGGCTGGCGAGGAGGTCAGGGTTGTGTCGGTGGATATCAGGGATGTGCGCATCAGCGATTGGAAGGGAACCGTGAGAGACTGGGAAATCGTGCCGACCGAGAACTTGGTTAATGGCACTAGCTGATCGAGGGGCACTTTCAGGTCATTCATGACAAAACAATATCATTATTTAATGTTGGTATCAGGCTGTGCTTGTAATCACGCTCGCTGCTATACTTAAGTGAGCTGAACAATACAAGCTCTTATACTAGGTCGTTCCTTATACTAATTCTAAACAAAACTTGACTTTGTCCTGCTTGACAGACAATCCCAAGTGATGTGATAACACACGCAAAAGACGCAATTCCTAAAAGCCCAGTCCATCCGAGTCGGGTCTGGTCCCAACAACTCAGATCTGCCTTGTGGCCCCTATTGGTATATTGTCCATTGTATAACTCTCGCCTCAACGCCCGCACATGTTGTTTCAGAAAGCAAAACCAATCGAGTTCCAAGCTGAACCGACAATGTCGAGTTCGTAGTTTTTCCAATCAAGGAAGTATAGAGATCTATCATCGAGCCCATTCGACAACCTCGAGGGCCATCATTACCAGAATGAGAGTGGAGGGAAGAATCCTGTCAGGTGTTAGCGCATCTCGGGCTGCATTATGCCGAGGGACCGGGTTTAGCTTACCAAATGACATAGCTCTGGAACAGAATTCTGCCCATGGTCTTCTCAAAGACACTGTTGATCTGGCAGATCTGAGCCAGCTGCAGAGCGCTAGGAGCGCCGGTGAGCAGGAAGCAGACAATGACAAAGATGGGATCGTCAAGAATGCTGACGGGCACGTATTTGGCCATCAGCGCGAGCATGGGGGCCATGATAGCGGTGGGCAAAACCATGCGGCAAAGGAGGGAGGCGACCAGGAGCTTGTTACCGATGCGCTCCTCCTCAGGGTCAAGAGCTTCATCCTTGGCCATGGTGTTGCGCGCAAGGTTGGCACCCAGCACAACCAGGATCAGCGGGACGGCGACATCTCCACTGGAACGGATGGCGTTGGTGACACTGTTCTGGACGAAAGAGCCCTCTTCGAAGAACAGGCGCTGAAGGGCCGGGATGGAGGCGACTAGAATGGCAATAAGCATGGCCCAGAGCGGGGGGTTCATGAACTCCCAGATGAAGTTGTTGAACTTCTCACCGACTCGCTTCATGAACTTCAGGAACGACTTGACCGGAGCGGGGGACTTCTGGTACAAGTTACAGACACCCTTGGATGTCGCCTTTCCGAGGCGAATAAAAGGGGCCTTTGCCGATGAGGCTGCTCGCGCCAAGAAACCACAGGACTCTTCATCGTCTTCCAACGATGGTACGCGAGGGAAAGTCTCAATACCACCCTCGCTGCCGTTAAGATAGCCGTTGGTTCCAGCCTGTCCCTGGTGGTTCTTGGAAGTGGTCTTCTTGGAAAGAAAATCATCATCGCTAGAAACAGCCAGGGAAACTCGGGAGGCATGGGCAATGGGCGTGCGACCGGCAGGGTCATAGTTTTCCGAATCGATGCTCTGGCGGTCTCCCTCATCCTCAGTCTCGCCATCAAGACCCTCAATCAGAACCTCAATCTCAGGCTCCTCAGGCTCTTCATCGCGGTAGCGTTGTCCTTCTTCGGCAATCTGCTCGCGGTACTCGGGATACTTGTCCTTAGAAGCCAAGAGGACGTGATAGCCCCAGCTCCAGCGGACGAGCTGACCAAGTTGCTGGAAGATAAGGAGATACAAGATGCCTCGGGCACCGACCTCATCATCGTTATCTCCAGGAACCTTGTCCCAGTGCAAGCCCTTGAGTGTCTGCGAAAGCGAGAGAACGAGAGAAATGGGCAGCGAGTTGGAGTTGCCAAAGACGCCCATGGCGGTGACAAAGTTGGAGGCGCGTCTGTTGAATCGGAACACCTTCGCGACGAGAACGGACACAGTCCAAGACACAAAGGTCTGGACGATGAAAATCACAGGAATGATGGCGAGGTCGGAAAGCTTCTCAGCGTTAAGCTGCGAAGCGAGCTTTGTGAAGACTGGTAGATGTCAGTGTCTGCAGGAGCTTGCAGGAGGTCGATGGGCGCGACATACTCAGGCATGGCGTGAATAACATCACATTCAGGTTTGCCAAAAACTTCTGCTTCTCGGCATCAAAGTGGCCGAGTCGCGCGACGATGTAGCCTGGCAAACTGACACAGACTACTTCGAGGACGGCCTCAAAGACCAGGAGGCAAAGATGCCCCAGAGAAGGATGCGACTCATGGGTGTTCGCTAAGGTCTGCAGAGGCAATTCGTATGCATCTTGGGCCAACTGCGTCAGCCGGAACGACGGTACCGAAAAGGTCCGCAACGAAGCCATCAAAAACTGACGATGGTTCGTTTCGTTGTCGTTGTTGATAAAGATGGAGTTGGTGGTCGGCGCAAATCGGGGGGCGATAAGGGGAGCTCGCTTTTATCTGGGGCGTGCAGGCTGCGACTGCGGCTGCGAAAGATAAGGCACCCAAGCAACGACCAATAGTGCTAGGCGCGGGAGGATCAGGACAGAGCAATTAAAGGCAAGACTCTCTGAAATTGACCAGGTCTTGCGCTGTTTTAAGGTTGCAAGAGGGAAAAAGCAACGGCAGCGATGGCGAGATCCAAGGGAAAAGACGTGGGAGTGGGCTCTTTAGATGGGGCGAAAGGCGGCGGTGCCGGCCATGGCAATGGATTGGATCTTGGATACCTGGAGCAAACCCACGATGCACGTTCCCCCATGGTCGATTGATAACCTAGTTCAGCTAGGTAAACTATGACAAAGGCTCTGCGCTATCAAATGCCCCGTCGACACTTGCATGGGCTGCTCGGCTACAGTAATTCAAAGCTGGAGCTTCAGGTCCTTGAGAGCTGTCTGCTGCCTTCTTTGTGACGGACACATCAACCTGCAACTCTCCCGGAACAAGCTTTTGAGCATATGCGCCCTGAGGTAACCCAGCCAATGCCCGAACCGTCCGGGGCAGAGCAGCTGAAACCTTGCCGTGGCGTCGGGGCGTGGGTGATACACACAAGGATTTCCTACACTTTGATGAGCGCGCCACGCGTCTTTGGGAGGCCAACTATCGATCGGAGCAGGCTCCAATTGGGCTCAAGCTGTGACTGTGCTGTAACGAGGCCACGTCGACGTGGCGCCTCAATCGATGACTCCCCTCGCGAGCCATCCAGCGAATAGGTCGCTGAGACATTCGCGAGCAGCAGCAAAGCTGATTGATCGAGACGAAGCGATGTTTGAAGAGGTGACGGAATCAATCATCAAGCGTCCCGGGGTGGCTTGAGCAGGGGTAGGGAAAAAAGAGTTGACCTGGGCGGGGCGCCAATGGTTTGGACTGTGGCGCCATGGCAACAACCGTCTTCGTCATGGCTTAATCAAGGCACGTTGTCCATCCCTCAATGCTCAGAGGTCGGCAGTGGACAAGCCAAGAAAAGGTCCAGCCCAGGATTCGGCTGAGGATAAGAAGGCTGTGCTGGACGATCCAGCCAGGGGCAAAAAGAAATTCCACGAGACAAGTCACGAGACTCGGGGAGAATCTTTGATCCATGAGACAACGCCAGCCATGAACTCTTTTTCAATCACAGCCCAGTTTGGTTAGAGCCCAAGCCTGCCTGGCAGTGCCTAGCTGAAGGTAGCCTCAACATCCAGCCAGAAGCCCGTTGAAAACTCCAAGGGGTTTGAACGAAATTACTATTCCTTTTGCCTGCGCCATGGTAAAGCCCTTGCATAAGCTCATCAAGCATTCCTTTGCAGGTTTCTTGCTTCCGCCGCTATGTGTAAGCCCGCGTTCCAGGGGTCAACGTAAAATGGCCAGTGGCCAGGCATGTCCGGCATGAGAGAATGATACACATCACACAACCATCCCACCAAGGTCAGAGACATCCCCAAGGTGGAAGTGACTGTGCTTTGATCGCCCGCACGTCAAACGCGGCGAGGGAGCATTGGCAGGCCCGGCTCCCCACGTGGAACGTGAGGTTTGGAGCCCCCGATGCCATGACGATGGGGCTGTCTCAGGCCTGGTCTCCAACTCCAAGGGGTAGAGATGTGCAGTCTGTCACGATGCATGCACACGCGAGCAGGTAATGTTGACGGCAAAAATGCGACACGATATCATTGTACTGCCAGACCTTTTCCAGTTGGTACTAAAGGTTAGCACAGCTTGTTTGATGCTGCACCAGTGTCAGGTTGGCTTGTTAGATGTCAGCATGCCTTGGAATATTACCAAAGTGAAATCAACGTCTCCAATTTTCCATCCACACTCATCACCATCGCGATGGTACCGATACATATCTCCTATGTCTCTGGTCGACTGATAGGCGTGATAACCTTGTGCTGTTTCAGATACACCTGTTTCGTTTTGTCTTATCTGGTGATTAACCCTCTCTATGATGAAAATCCATGCATATCTTTACCCCTCTTGATGCCATGTCAAAGATGTTCATCGTGGGCAGCGGGTAGCGGGGATATCGCCGGCCCATCACTTGCACCGCCAAGGCAGGGCATCAAGCAGGTTACGAGGCGATGCAGCCGACTGGGCCGAGGCTGATAAAATAAGACGCACACCTGACACTCTGATTTATAAGATGAGATGCACCAATACTTGTGTCGGTCTGATTTAGCCTGCGGTGTTTCTCCTACTGCCGTCCAAGTACCCACCTCTGGCCAAGGCCAGCTTCAAGCCACAGTTTATATCGACAGCATCAACGTCATCGGAACAGCTTCCCCATCGACGATGGCGTCGCAAATTTCCCAAAATCAAGGACGAATCGCGCGCGAAGCCTTGGAAAATCATACTCCTTCCCGAACGGCGCAATATTACCCATTTTATCATATAGGCGTGTGTAACCGTTTTCTCCTAGACGCTGTGCTAAAAATGTCTGGAAAATTATCGTAGAGATTGGCGGATTACATCACCGTCTCGGCACCAGCGATCATTGACCTCACTGAATTGCGATCTCTGCAAAAGATGAAAATCCCATTTGGCCATATTTCTGGGCCCATTTGGCATTGGTCACACAATTTCAGTGACATTGGCGCAGATTTCTGCCCTCCCTCCACTGCAAAAAGTCGATAGGTTGGATCCCTGTCGCAACCTAAGCCTGTCGCGGGGAGTTCCATCCATCCATCGCCAAGTACCTGTAGTGTCCAGGGCAGGGATAGGGGAATTCGCCATGAAGCCACCTGAAGCGGCGCCCAGTGGCAGCGCCGGTGCCCAGCGTGTCCAAGGGGAGAGCTGCGCCGTAATGTGGACCGGATTTTTGGCTGGTTAGGTTGGAGGTTCCACGTCCGGTCAGTCCTAGCCAACCTTAACCAAATACCAACCTCACCACCACCACATTCTCGCGCCTTTCTCACAAAACCATCACCATCCACTTCACGGTTGTCTTGCTCTTCTCCTCCTCACAGCAACCTCCTCGCAGCTTCTGAGCTTCCACTGCGCATCCCTACCCGCGCAGACGCCGCCTGCAGCTTTACACAAGTCATTGGCCCCTCGTCTTCCCCTCCCTCGCTCCTCTGTTCGCCTGCGCAAGCCTGCCCGCGACCCCGCACCCGCACCCGGCCACTTGCACGTTGCCCGACCACAGAGACGCGCCGGATCGGATGGATACCTGAGCCAATTCCATTGCCTTTTTGCGGTTCATTTCAGCCAGGGGGCTTGTCGAGGTACGAGTGCAATCGCCATGTGCATCCGGTGCCCTAGCCACGAGTAGCAAGAGGCGGCGCATCAGGGAAAAGAAACGCATGCTAACGGCCGAGTCTAATCCAGATCCCGCCGAGAAACCTCCTCATCGACCCCTCCTCGAGTTTTGTGAACCATCGTCGACCTCGTCCCGCGAATATCGCCTGTTTTGGGTATATCATGGTTGAGAGGTGGCTTCTCATGATACAGTTTGGGTAGAAGCTCCGCAGCACCCGCATCCCTGTTCGCGCATCCGCCATCACCTCCCAAGTGCAATATCTGCACCCGACGCAACACAATTTTCAACCCGCTCAAGGGCCATCGATCCCGATATCACAAACCAGCGTGCCTCTTTGGGCTTCTTCGTCCCCGGTCTTCTGCAACCTTCATCCTCCGGCGACAAGGCCCCCAGTCGCTTTGGTCGCAGTCTAGAGTTCTAAAGGTCTAGACCGCCCGCTGCGAGCCTCCGTCTAGCTCCAAAAATCGCACCATCTGCTTCCCCTCCATCCCTCCTCTTCGTACCCATCGAATCGATCGCGTCCCGTCTCCCGATCGACAGCTCCCCGCGGTCCTTGCAAGCTGTCTCTCGTGACCTCGACGCCGCCTTATCGAATTTTGTTCTACCACCTGTTTCCCGCAGTTGGCAGAAATCCCGATCTTCCACCATCACAACTTGCTCAACAGCCTTGCTTTGTCTCTTTTACCTAGGCAGCCCGCCGTGCCCTTCCGATGTCCGCCTCCGGCTCGATTCCGGCCACGCCGGACGACTCGTCCTTGAAGGAGTTTTCCACACCTGCGTCTCCAGGCTCTGAAGACTCGTCCGAACCAAGCACACCGCTCGAATCTCCCAGTCACGACAGCCCCGATGAGCTCCCGAGAAGAATGCCGTCGTTACGGTCCGTGTCTGATCCCCCCAACATGAACCCAAATTCGACAGCCATGGGTCTCTTGGGTATGGCTAGACATCCTGTGTCGACGTCGTCGAGCTTCGCCGGAAGCGGTGGTGCCTCGGTAGAAAACAGCATCATGGCCAAGGCGCGGGCGTTACATCAACAGCGAATGCAAAAAGGCATGTCGCCCGCTGGCGGCAGCCCTATGTCGCCTGCGGGACAGTCGCCAACGGGTAACATGTCAAACGGTTTCCCCGCGAATCTGCGCATGCCTCCTAATATGCAACGGCCAAGCGCCGTCCCACATCCAAGGTCCGCTCCCATCCTCCCGAAACCGTCATTGAGCGAGAGGAGGGCCAAGATGGGAGGTGGTATGGGCATGAAGCTGTCTGATATGGGCGGAGCAAGCCCTGTCCCGACCACCGGCATGAGACGAACAGGTCCTCCTGGGAAGCTGTCGGACATTACAGGCGACAAGCCTGGCCAGCCACAATCGAACGGAACGGGTCCTACAGGTCAAGGGTCGAAGATGGACGACTTTAAGAAATACATCGACACTGAGAAGGGCTGGGTGACGTTTGATGGCGCTGCCACAATTACACGGACCGGAGTCAACTTTGCCAACGGCCAGACCTTTAGCATCTCACTCGACGAGGTGGAAACGTTAGCAGAGCTGGGCAAGGGTAACTATGGAACCGTCTACAAGGTGAGGCATGCCAAGAGGAGAGTTCCCCGGTTCGGTCAAGGTCTCGGTGGAAAGCCCGTCCCTGTCCAGTACTCGCAGTCGGACCCAACACCAGTAAGGCCGGCCGAGGATGCTGCCGACTCAGAAAAGAGCGACGGCACAACCGGGACCATCATGGCTATGAAGGAGATGCGGTTGGAGCTTGACGATGCCAAGTTCACAACCATTCTGAAGGAGCTCGTCATTCTACACGAATGTGTTTCGCCTTACATTATCGACTTCTACGGTGCCTTCTTCCAAGAGGGCGCTGTTTACATGTGTATCGAGTACATGGACGGCGGGTCCATCGACAAGTTGTACAACGGAGGCATCCCAGAGAACGTGCTACGAAAGATTACATACTCGACAGTCATGGGTCTCAAGTCCCTCAAGGACGAGCACAGCATCATTCACCGTGATGTCAAGCCGACAAACATCCTGGTCAACACACGCGGCCAGGTCAAGATCTGCGATTTTGGCGTCAGTGGTAACCTCGTGGCCAGCATAGCCAGGACAAACATCGGCTGCCAGAGCTACATGGCGCCGGAACGAATCTCTGGTGGCGGCTTTGCACAGGCGGGCAACGCAGATGGGTCATACAGCGTCCAGAGCGATGTCTGGAGTCTGGGTCTGACCATCATCGAGTGTGCCAAGGGTGCCTACCCTTACCCGCCTGAGGTGTCATCCACCATCTTTAGCCAACTGAGTGTAAGTGACCTCATATATCATCAACCATACTAGATAACTAATTGGATCAACAGGCCATCGTCGAGGGTGAACCACCGGCTATGCCAGAAGAGGGCTACTCGGATACGGCCAAGGACTTTGTCAGAGGGTGCCTCCACAAGATACCCATGAAACGACCAACTTATGCCATGATGTTGAAGCACGCATGGCTCAGCGAATTCAGCAAACCTCAAACGATTACTGAAGAGGCGGAGGAAGGAGATGAGGTCGAGAAGGTGGCAGAAGCTGTCGGCAAGATTGACCTGAAGTCATCCACTGAAGACGCCGAGGTAGCAGAATGGGTCAACAACGTGTTGGGCCGCAAGAGAGAAGGCCTGGATAGTGACGGGCCGGCGAGACCAGCATTGCACACAGCACCACTCGACACCGTCAGTCCAATCTCGAGTCCGAACAATGTATGAGTGCCGCAGCGAGGATGTCAAAGCATCAAAGGAGAAAACGAACGAAAACGTTGACCCGCCAACAGAGCAGGTATCTGGTTGGTGAAACAGAAGGGGGATTCTGAAGGCAGACAGGCAGGCACGGTGCAATAGATCCATGTGATGGCTCAGCTTGCGGTTCTGCCTTTGTTGACGAGACAACAAGCACTTGATTGCTTACGGGATTTGTCTATCCCCTCTGTTGGTCCACATTTGCTATTGAACTTTCCTGGAAAACGCCCTGTACACGCTTTGGGATGGTTTTAGACGGACATGGGTTGGATCTATGCATATTTCTTTTATGGACGAACAGAACTAAATAGGGGTGAGGGGGGCAGTTTGGGAACGGCCAGGGCACCATATTTTTGGTTCCTCGTTTTTTTTTTTTTTTTTTTCCCCTCATGTACGTATACGAAGGGATGGAAAAGTGAATGGCACGAGAAGAAGGGATGGGAATACAAAGAGAAGGCTTTGAGGGCGACTTCGGGCTTTCATTGGGTCAAGAATGGCTGAGATGAGATGAGATGCATAGTGAGTGGGAGGATGTGTGAAGTAAGAGAAGGAGGAGGAACAAGAGAAATAAATGGAAAAAGTTGAATACTATCGTGGGCAGTCAACATAATGAATTTGTGAGTGAGCAAGATTTCCATCGATCAACGGTCATCGAGTTGGATGTGCTTTGAGGGACTCTTGGCTGTGAGTCTTGTTTAAAGCCAGAGCATATTCTCAAAAGGGTCAAGAAATAAACGAGGCAAAGCATCTAATAACTCCTCTCTAAGGTCATAACTTCTATAATGAGTGGGCGAGGTTTCATAAATACTAGAATGATTAAGAGATATGATAAGAGAAATCTTACATAGGTCTCTTCTATGATGTTTATAATCACGTTCTCCTTTTATTGCTATCCTTAGAGCAGGATGTGTTCATTACTTTGCCAAGATCGATGTCTCGTTTGTTTCTTGGCCCGCGTGGTAGTTCCTATACTTGAGCTTGGCCTGGTTGTCGACAAAACTAGCATGTGATACGCAGAGATGATTGTCCAAGGTAGGAATGCCCACCCCAGAGTAGAACAAGATAGAGCATCGGTCTCATTCCTCAGACGTTGCAGTCGGGGGTACTATTCTGCCCATTTAGTAGACCTTCAACAGCATGATAGTGGCGGTATCATCGCTCGGCCAGATCAGCTCCTCCCAGTGGCATATCTTATCCCAGATGCTATACATGAAGCCACAGAAACCAAGAATTGGCAGTGCTACCAAAGCTGGGCCACGATCCCAAGCCTTCTTTTGGGGGCTGGGGCTTTACAACATCAGCTTATCTAGAAAGCAAGATGAGGGGTGCTTAGAAAACTTACGAGTCTGTAAAGTAACGCTTCCCCTCTATGCTGGGCTTCCAGTTTATGTCGAAGATGGTATTCGTCCAGTCTGCGTCGAGGGGGATAGATTCCCAGCCTGGGACTGGGGGGAGAGGCTTCACTTCCGAATCGGTAGAGGTCGGCATCGTTTCTAGAACGATCGTGGTAGTGGCAGGTGTCTTCTATCGGGAGGCAGGGCATAAAGACGTTTCTATCAGGAAGTAGACACAGATATGGGCCATGTATTTTTATACGTTGAACCACTTTATGAACATGTCACAGGCGCAATGCCTGACGCCTCCAAACTTCAAATAACCTTCGTTGAGATGCATGGTAAAAGCTTGATGTCCAGCACAGTATAATAAACAAGCTGTTTCTTCCTGGTGGCCAGCTCGTTTCCTCTCTCCATGTCTAAACTAAGCGGCCAGGATGTATGTTTAGTCAAAGTTACCACACGACTCATTGCGCCAATGGTGAACCCAGGTCACGAAGCTATCCATCAGGATGGCAACAAGCTGAATGCTACACTGGGAAACTGAGGCACTGCGTTAATTCATTGTATTATCTCGCAATAGGTATCTTTCATTACAGTTTGATTTGATTAATCGCTCATGACTCGGGGACAAACGTCGACATTACTCCTGGAGCATGCTTAAATGCCACCCTCCCAAGAAAAAAGACATCGTGTATACAACAGCCCTAGCAGAGTGCTCGGGTGATAGATGGATAGTGGCCGAGATGTGAGCGTATTACGTTAGGTCTTGCTACCGCTGCCGGCCTGGGCAGCGGCAGTGTTGGTTTCAGAGGGAATGGTGGTGGTGTTGGCCACGTTGTGATCGTCTGTTCCGACTGTTGGGTCAACAACATCAGTGTTTACAGGACGGTTGCCTTCATCTTGAACAGGACGAAGCTCAACATGGTCCTGGCCTCGGGCTTCACCCTCAGCCGACGCACCAGCACTATCCCCTTCCGCGTCCCGCACGGCGGCCGTTGCCGGCTTCAAGGGCGTCGTCCCGCGCTACGAGTAGTCGTCCTTGACGCGGCGGCCATCGTAGCCCGTGGTGCTGCGGACGCTGCGGTTTCGTCGCCAGGGGCGGCCGGTGTAGCCTCCGCTGGACGACGACTTGTCACCGCGCAGGCCCAGGAAGAAGAGCACGGTGGCGAGGAAGAGAGCGGCCCAAGAGGCCCAGCCAAAGCCAAAGGCGTACCTGCCGAGGGAGGCGGAGCGTCCATCAGACTTGAAGGCATCACGGGCCTTGACAAAGGTGGCACTTGAGATTGTTAGTGAGTTGAATTTTCGTTGTGGGTGAGGGAATACATACGTCATCAGGGACATGGCAACTGAGGAGCACAGCAGAGCCAGCGTAGAGAAGCATCCCGAGATGGCAGCGCCAAGACGGCCGCAGCAAGCGAGAAATCCAGTGAAGAAGGCGATTGTCTCAAAGAAGAGGGTGATGAGGATAAACACCCATCCGAAGCGCCAGAGCAAAAAGTACTCGCCCGAGGTTCGGTCACCATCGCTGCCGCCGACCAACGAGTCCGGTGCACCGGAGGGGTTCGGGCTCCAGGCGCGGCCGATGGAGGGCCCAGGGCGAGCACCGCTGCAGTCCTTGTTTCCGGCACCGCAAATGTAGAAAAAGGTCCACTGGGTGACGTCGCGGGCGCCAGTGATGTCGCTTGTGTCGGCGCGGAGGAAATAGGTCTTGTTGAGGGGCGTGGTGTTGTTAAGGCCCGAGAGAATGATGAACCAGAGGAAGAGGAGGGACGCGGCGAGGAGGACGAGGGCCGCGAGGCCGAGGGGGGCGTCTGGAAATCACGATTAGTGGTGATGTTGGATTTTTGGTGTTTAGGGGCAAACTCACGCTTTGCCATTGTGATTGATTTTCGAGAGAAGCTGAACAAACTCGATCCGACTGGCAAAAGAGTCGTCCGCTCGACAAGTTAAAAACCTGACCGAGGAAGAAAAAAGAAGGTCAAATGTGCCCGACGTCGGTTGATTTTTGCTGCTATATTTTGCTTGCTTGTCGTGTCGTCACGCCAGGATCACCACCAGGGAAGCAAGGCAAGCACTGTAAAAAGGGCGCTAGTGGGGTCGGGCGTTTTGGCGTGTTTAATTACCGGCAGATGGGGAAAGGGAAGGGAAGAAAAAGCAGGGAACAAGAAGAAGGGAGAGTTAAAGGAAGCAAAGGATTGCGATGGAGCTTGTTTTTCTTTGCCGAGGTGAATTTGTTTTTGTTTCTTTTTCCCTCCCTCTCTTTTTTAGCTTTTTCAATAGCGCATGTACAGAGTCAAATGTGATGTGATGCTTTGCCGATGCCTCGTGTTGCTGGTGGAGCCACTGGATGTCTGTCTCAGTCGATAGAGAATGATGTCTTATTAGAGGGACAACGATGAGAAGAGGAAGGATAAAAAGGTGGGCAAACAGGTTCTGGGGAGAGCAAGGCTAATAAATCATGGATGGGATGGTCCAGGGAGGGGGAAGGGGATCACAGTCACAGTCCAGTCAATTCAGTCTGGAGATGGAGGCGTTACGTAGGCTCCCGTGGTCCATCACCACCAAAGACTCTTGTGTGAATGGCACTAAAAAGCCCGGTTCACCGCACAGAGCCCATGATGCTTTCCAGGGCCAAGAGAGAGGGTGGGGAGACGGACGGGACTCTCTCTCGTCTCCCCTCCAGGTGGAACAGACCCATCGCTCCAAAGCCTGGGCGATGACGACACTGGCGGCGATTCTCGACCAGGGAGGAGGAAGCTCAGCTTGCTGCTGTCCCCCGACATTATCCATCCTTCCATCCATCCAGGCTAGCGCAGAGCAAAGAAGAAAAGCGTAGCTTCGCTGATGTCATTGCATCCGAGTTGATGATGCCGACGATACAGTTGTTTGTCCATGATCTCTTGTCGATTATGGGGCGACAAAGTATTGCCAAGAAGCTGAGCATCAAGACACACAAGCTAGGCCGTACGTGTTGAGCGTCTCTCTATTCATGTGATTGCGTCGACATGCAATGTTTTCCACCGCCAAGCTCCAGCTAATAACCTTTTTGATTCTTGCTCGTCTCGGTCAAACAGATGGATTGGCTTCAAGTTGGTATCACCCATCTTGCCCGTTTGACAGCTGCCGATCGAGACTTGAAGTAGCTCAACTGAACAAGACGGGATGAAAGTCTGTGCAAAAAAGGGAACGGACGAGACTGTTCGGAACCTCCCCCCTCCGACGCCGACTTTTTTCATTGCCGACGTCACATCTCCACAAGCGCCCTTTTTCCCTCGGCGCGATCTCGCCCGGGCCCACGAGATCTTCAGAAGGCAAGTCCTTCTTTTTTCCACCACAAGAGATTCAGGTCAGGTCACACGGGGGGACTTGTTTCGTAGATCCCTGCCAAGCCACGTCGACCGGCCCCCTCCTTTTCCCCCGCCAGTTGTCCTCCAATCCAACAGTGAGGAATTCTCATCCTGTTACCCGGGATCATGTTGCAGACCAGGTTACGGCCCTCCGCCGTCCTTCTCTCCACTCTAGCCCGCTCCGAAACCCGGATGCCGGCCGCCCGTCGATGGGCCTCCCTCCTTGTGCATCAGCATCTCACCGGCTCCGGCCCCGGCGCCTTTGTCCCCTATGACGACGCCGACGCCGCTCAGGAGAAGCTCCGCTCTTGCCTGCTCGCCTGGAAGACCCTCCCCGATGACGAACCGCCCCGTCCGCATCTCCTCTCCTTTGAAGCTACCCCGACTCTGACCCTTGGCCGCCGTCAAACCGACCTGACACCAACCCAGACCTCACGCTTCCGTGCGCCCCTCCGGGTTGCCCTCCCTGACCGCCGTGATGCCGTCCCCGAGCAAACCTTCATCCCCGATGTAAGACAGACGGCCCGCGGTGGGTTGACCACCTACCACGGTCCGGGACAGCTAGTGCTGTGGCCGGTGCTGGACATGCACTCGCCGCTATACGCGCGGTACTCTGTGATGTCGTATGCGGCCCATCTTGAGGCCACGACGCGGCGTCTGCTGGCCGACCTGTTCGGTCTACAGACATACACAACCCGCGACGAGCCCGGCGTCTGGGTCCCCACGCCGGAGGGGCAGCCGGCGCGCAAGATCGCAGCCATGGGAGTGCACCACCGGCGGCACGTCACAGCTTTAGGCATTGCCGTTAACATTGATGTGCCCGTTGAGGGCCCCGAGGAGGTGAACCCGTGGGCACGGTTCGTGCCGTGCGGTCTCGAGGGCAAGCTCGTCACATCTGTAGCTGCAGAACTAGAAGGGGTTCTAAAACATTGGGACATGGCATCTTTGGCGGCAAGGTGGGCAGAGCTGTTTGAGGAGGGCTTGAAGGATGAGACCAAGAGGGATGTGGAGGGTGAGGTGAATTCGGGTCTTCGCCGAGCAGTGATATAGCAGGGAGGGTTCAATCAAGAGAGTATATACTTGACCCAAGGGTGTCACCTGAGCATATAGAAAGAGCCAAGTAATTATTTTAATATATATCCCTAAGAATATATATGCCCTCTATATCTCCCTGATTTATACATATAACTTGAAGATATTATTATGTTTGATATTTGAGTTTATATGAACAATTCGTAACACCCTCTAAGGCGATTAACAACCCATGTCCCGCTCTTCTCGTAATATCTACTGCATTAGATTATCCATCTACTCTAACACCAATATTGTCAATCATCCAGCAAGCTCAAGCTGATTAACCAACCCAAACAACCACCTTTCCAGCTCATCTGGAGCATCTCAACTACAATCTTCCGCCGCATGGGCAACAGCGTCACAAAGGTACTACGTAGTAATTCCCCTCTCCTCCAGCAAGGTTTGACCATACTCATGCTTTCAATGGACTGACAGTTCTGGCCTCAAAACCAGCGGCTTGACGGGTTTGAAGCACTGCAGGGTCTCACAGTATGTAGCGCAGACGAAGGGGGTGGCTGAACCAGCAAAGGGGCTATGCGGAGGAGTTACCTATCAAGTACCCTGCCTGCGGCACCTAGATCTAAGAGAATTCCATCTGACTCTTGTAACGGAGAAGTAGCAATGCTGGACTGTGGCTCGTCAGGTATCATTGAGCGCGTTTCCCCGGGCGTCGCTTTGAAACAGCCAATTGTATATCTGGGCCAAACCGAAGTCGATGAACGGGTTGCTAATTGTTTTTCTGTCGAAAAAGCAAATCCTCAAGAGACTAGGCTACCATCCCAGGATCGTAAGGTGATCTAGAAGCTGCAATGTCTAGTCGCGGGATGATCACTAACTCGTCTATAAATTCCTCGGGCTTCAGGGTGACGGTATCCTCCTCGCCGAGACCAGCCATGGCAACCTCCAGGCTTACCTAGATAGCCACCCGTCCACGAGTCTTGGCCAGCGCCTGATTTGGTGTCGTCAAGTTGCAGAGGCCATTGACTACATCCATAGTTGCGGCGTCGTCCACTCGGACCTTCGACTAGGCAATATACTCGTACATGAGACAACGCCGGGAGCTCGGTACCTGCGACTCTGCGACTTTGGCGGTTCTGTCTGCCAAGAGCTAGGCCTCGACGGCTTCTCCCTGCCAGACGGCCCGTTTTACAGCCCCGTGTTTGATAACGAGTCAAGCACGCTGTTGGATATCTTTGGGACGGGTTCAATTTTCTACACCATCCTCACTGGGAGGTGGCCATACAAGACGAATCCAGGCAGGTTTGCTAAAGTCAACGACAGGCTTGACTGGGAAGAGCGGGTTGTGTACCCAAACTTCAAAGCGGAAAAGTTCCCCGACGTCGAGCAGCTGCCAGGAGGAAATGTCATACTAAAGTGCTGGATGAGGCAGTATGCAACTGCGCGAGAAGCTTTGTCCGCGCTCGAGGAGGCTCTACCGGGGACTTCAAGCTCGAGCATCCACGATGGCCTGGATAACAGTACCAAGAGGGGGGGCAGGACTATCGGATGATAGCCGGGACATTCAAGACATGGCGGCTTGAAGCTGCCTCATGGTCGGGCTGCGAGATGGAGAGAAGAAAAACCCCATTGCCCTCGACTTTAAGCTCGTCTGTAGAGTGTCTTTATCTCAAATGCCGTCCAACAAAAGGTAAGAAGATCGAGTCGGGCGTACACGGGAGTGTAGCTCGGAGATCAGGAGGTGCACTGGCGGTAGATCCTGAGCCGTTCGCTCACCACTTAATTCCCTTTGTCGTGGTGAAAATTTGGCTCGCCCCGGATGAATCCAAGACTTTTAACCAAGTCGCTTACAGAGTAAAAACGATCAAGGATTATTCAGATCGAGCATCATTTCTTGACCTGTAGTAGTATTTACCCAGGCCGCCGGCGACCACCAAGACTCGGCCCGCCGGCGCTCGTCAAACAAAAAGCCAAGACCGACTTTGAAAATCCTTCAAAAAAACAGTCTCTGGGGAAGAAAATATCCATGCGAGATAAGAAAAAAAAATCATGGTACATATGCCAAGACGATGCCTTCAAACTGGGGGGAGACGAGCTTATCAGGAGACGAGGTTGTTCTTATCAAGCCTCCCCCATTCGTCCAAGCCTTATTACCCCAGAGAATCTTGACAAAGCAAGACGAGCAACTCTTCTTCTTTATTATCTCTAATCTCGCTGAATCACCCTTGATTGTCATTGAATTAAAGTGCCAAGCTAAACATGTGTGTGCAGCTCGACCCATGGTATTGGATGGATCTACGGAGAATAAACGCCATCAGTATCCACTCGCCCGCTCTGAGGCTGTCATGACAAAACACCACTCCAAGACCTTATCACTACCAAGAAACTACCATGCATTAGCACCTCTTCCAAGCAACAAACCTGTGGGGGGGAAATACCAAGCCCCGGATTGAACTTCTCCGGCATCGCACCCGTCGCGATGGTTCTTTATTCGCTTCCACATCGCTTCCCTGGTGTCGTCTCCAGTTCCCCGGCGTGATCCTGAGTTCCCCGGCGGCTTTTCTTGTCACCCCCTGTTCTTTCTGTGACTGATCGCCGTATGCCCTCCTTATCTCATGTAACGATACTCCCAAGCCCTCAAAGGTGCTGCTGCATGATGCTTCAACGCCTGTAAGGCTTGACTTTGCTTGGCCTTGCTGATAGGGCTGGGGATCCTATGTTCAAGCATGTGTAGAGTAGTATATATGGTGAGTGTTCCTGTCAGTGTACTCGATGCTTGACACTGCCAGACACTGCCAGCCACATCCTTTGAAGCTTCAGAGCAAAGACTCCAAGTGATATCCACCAGCTTCTACAAACATGGCTGGTTCTGGGACTCCAGCTCTGAGCCAGGGCGCCGGCTACGGCATCGTCCTCGGCGTCGGCCTCGCCTTTGCCGTCTTCATGGTTAGTCTCTTGTCTGAAAGACAATGTCACAAGCTCACATCTCGCAGATCAGCCTCACCCACATCCTCAAGCGTCACAACAATGAGGTCCAGACGTCCGAGATGTTCAACACGGCCGGCCGCTCCATGAAGTCGGGACTCGTCGCCGCCGCCGTCGTCTCCTCGTGGACATGGGCCGCCACCCTCCTGCAGAGTTCCGGTGTCTGCTACCGGTACGGCGTCTCGGGCCCGTTCTGGTATGCTTCCGGAGCGACTGTGCAGATTCTTCTCTTCGCGACCTTGGCCATCATGCTCAAGAAGCGTGCCCCTAACGCTCACACTTTTCTCGAGGTCATCAAGGCTCGCTATGGGACACCTGCTCACTTCACATTCATCGTCTTTGGCATCTTGACCAACGTGCTTGTATCTCTGATGCTGATCTCTGGAGGTGCTGCAACTGTCAATGCTCTGACCGGCATGAACACTATCGCTGCCATCTTCCTTCTCCCCGTGGGCGTCGTTGCTTATACCTTCATCGGAGGTCTCAAGGCCACTTTTATCACCGACTACATCCACGGCGGTGTTGTGCTCATCATAATCATCATCTTTGCCCTGACGGCTTATGCGTCCTCCGATGTCCTGGGCAGTCCCTCCGCTGTGTATGACCTCCTTGTCGAGGCAGCCAAGGCCCATCCAGTCTCTGGCAACCAAGACGGCAGCTATCTGACGATGCGATCCAAGGGGGGAGTCACATTCTTCGTCATCAACATTGTCGGCAACTTTGGTACCGTCTTCCTCGACAACGGCTACTACAACAAGGCCATCGCCGCGCACCCTGTCCATGCCCTCCCTGGCTATATCATCGGAGGTCTTGCCTGGTTCGCCATCCCCTGGCTGACTGCCACCACTCTGGGTCTCTCGGCCCTCGCCCTCGAGTCCAACCCTCGCTTCCCCACGTACCCGGAGCGTATGAGCGAGGCTGACGTCTCGGCTGGTTTGGCTCTTCCATATGCTGCTGTTGCTCTTCTGGGCAAGGGTGGAGCCATCGCCACTCTACTCATGGTCTTCCTGGCGGTCACTTCGTCCTTCAACTCTGAGCTAGTTGCCACGTCGTCCATCTTCACCTATGACATCTACCGAACTTATTTCCGTCCCAATGCCAGTGGCAAGAGCCTTATTTGGATGTCCCATGCCTGCATGGTCGTCTACGCTCTCATTATTTGCTGCATTTCCGTTGGATTGTGGTACAATGGCATCTCAATGGGATACCTCTACCTCCTCATGGGTGTGCTCATCTCTGCGGCTGTGCTCCCAGCGACACTAACTCTCATCTGGCGCGGTCAGAACCGATGGGCGGCCACCCTGTCTCCCATCCTCGGCGCCGCCTGTGCCATCTCGGCGTGGCTAGCAACTGCGAGCAAGACCTGTGGCAAGTTGGATGTGACTTGCACCGGATCCAACGATCCCATGCTTGCTGGCAACCTCACGGCCCTGCTCTCCCCGGTCATCTTCATCCCAATCTTTTGTCTGATCTTTGGTTTTGACAAGTATGACTGGCAGTCGATGATGAACATCCGCAGGGCAGATGACCACGATGTGATCAAGGAGTCTGGCCTTGACGAGGAGGCCCAGAGGCAGGTGGCCGCGGCTCAACAGGCCGACTTTGAGGAGGAGCAGCGAAAGCTCGAGAAGGCTTTCAAGATCGCCAGCACCATGACAATCATTCTGTAAGTTGTCCTCCATACTCGGAAGCAGTCGAATCCATGCTAACCAGTGTTTCCAGAACTCTGTCGTTCCTCGTGCTCTGGCCTATGCCAATGTACGGTTCCCGTTATGTCTTTTCCAAGCCCTTCTTCACCGGCTGGGTCAGCGTGGGCATCATCTGGATCTTCCTCTCTCTTTTCGCAGTTGGCATCTACCCTCTATGGGAGAGCCGTGCAACGATTGCCCGGGTGTGTACATCCTTGGTCAAGGGTAGGCGCCCAAACACTATCGTGCAGGGTGAGGCGGTGATGGAGGAATCGAGTGGCCGAGCTACACCGGAGAAGCAATAGGGGATGAAGAGGTTGATGGAAGTGTGAGGCTAAATACCCATGGAAGTGAAATTTGCACAAAATTGGTTGAGGGTGCGTCACATCCTAGTGTCTTCTCGTGAATCTCGAGTATAATAATGTGCAAAAACACTCCTGAGTCCTGTTGTCAATCCACGGAACATCCGAATGAATGAAGCCCTATGAGTCGTCAGCTATTTCTTATGACACAGCAGCTCCATCAATAAACCATGCCCATGCTTGACTTCTTCCCATACCACAACTTGAGGCAAAAAGGATAAAGTCCCCAAGCTCAATCAGAGTCAAGAGGCGCAAAAAAACAAGTCACATGCCCCGTACTGGAATCGAACCAGTGATCTTATCATTACTAGTGATACGCTTTACCACTGAGCCAACGGGGCTTCCTTGTGAGCTTGTTGGACATGGTTCACGAAATTGGGCCTATGCGGGGCGCTGGATAGTATTGGCAGGGTTCGTGGACAGATACGAGAAACAATGGTGGGTGGTTCCGTCGTTACGATGGCTACAGATCGTAAAGCATAAAGAGCCGTGGCGAACAGTGGTGGCGGATAAGATCATGGATGGTTAGTGATGGTGTTGAGGATGAAAAGTGACAAAGAGAAGTGAGAGAGAAGGCAGTGGAAGTCATGTTCCCGTGCTTGTGCTGAGCAAGTGCGTCATCATTCAGGCACCTGCCACTGAAATCTAACAGTCAAGACTGTGCCAATGAATACTATAATAGTAAAGTCAACATTTAATTCGCGTCTCATTGGGATGTAAGCTCGGCATATTATCTTCTCATTTTGACTGTATTTCTATGTATAGAATAATGAGACAGTGTTTCATTCCGAAAGGCCTACATTAAAGCCCAAGCAAGCACAGTGCTCAATTGCTCAAGTCCTCACAGTCCCCACCCCCACCATGGCACATCCCACCAACCTCACTCCAGCGCTCGCACAGTACAGACATATCAAAATCTCCAATATCAAAATCATCTTCCCTCAGAAAAGATGGCCTCCTCGTCACGCATACCTCACCTCCTAGAGTCCTACCTCGCTCTGCCTCCAGAGGCATCCCTCATACTCCTCACCAGTGTCCTCGGTACAAGCTCGAATTGGCTTACCCTGCGCCATGTGTACTCGTATCTGAAGGGATGCGCAGATGGGGATGAGGGTGCGAGAGATACTGGAGTTGTCCTGGTCAGCTTCATGAGAGATGGGGCTTTCTGGAGAGAGGGTGCAGCCAAGATGGTGAGTTTTGCTCGAATATCTCATCTTTCAACAATCTAGTACGTCTTGACTAACTTACAGTCAGGGACTGGATCTAGATGCTCTCAGCAGGACAGGGCGCTTCACTTTCGTCGATGGTCTCACAGGACTGTACAGCAGTGCTCAACCAGCAGTGCGTCCTTCAGTACCAGGTGCGCGCAAAGAGAGAATTATACGAAGTACGAATCTTGCAGACGTAAAGAAGGAGGTTGAAGGCGCCATTGCAGACCTGCGGACGTCGCGCAAGGTTCTCATCATCGACCAACTCGACGCCCTACTTGCCATCACCGACGAGTCAACCACAGGCCTCGCTCTCCAGAACCTATTTCTTTCTCTCCGCAGTGTGAGTTTCCCTTTGACTACAGTATGTGTGATAATTATAAACTAACTGGCACTGCAGCTTGTTCACAGCACCCTCCTCACCCTCTCAGCCGATACACCTCTCATCGCTGCCCAAGCCACAACGTTGGAGCGCGAGCATGCCAGCCTCGCCCTCTCAGCGGCGCATGCAGCCGATGCAGTGCTGGCCCTACGTATGCTGGACACGGGAACGGCGAGGGACGTCAGCGGGGTTGTGCGTATCACGGGGCCTGGAGTCGAGGGCATGGGTGGTGCGGCCGAGTTCTTGTATCATGTTGCCGCTGATGGAGGAGTCAAGGTGTTTGAGAGGGGAACCTGAAGACAGGTTTCCGGGGCAGAGAAGTTGGATAAGAGCCGAGTGTGTGGTAGAATCCTCGACTTGGGTTGGGTCAAAAGAACGGTTGAAATCCATATCAACGAATAGATCACTGGCTCGAGCCTCTCATGAAAGCACATCAAGACTTGTCACACATTAACAACAAGCCAATTGCACGTATGGCTCATATTCTTCCACATACCAAGACCTCTCAACCGCCAGGGCACCTTCATGCAGAATCAAGATGCCATTTCAGAACCTCGTGAGTGACCGAATCCCTATGGAATCTCAGAAAAGCAAAAGGGTCCTCTTTTTTTGTCCTTGCTCAAACATGTAAAACACCGTGCCCATGCTCCAGCCGCCCCTTTCATCCGCGAACCAAAACCAGACACCTGCTCCGTCCACCACCAACACCGTGGTTCTCCAAGCCTGGAGTTCTTTCCCTTCCGCCGTTCATTCAGCTCTAAAAGAGCAGTTCCCGTGCGGGGTGCGCACACACCATCTTTATCAAATTCCGTTCAGGCGGGGGAGAAGAGGGACGGGGCGGTGAGAGGGTGGTGAAGGGAGGGTAGAGGGATGCGGTATCCCCGTTTAAGCCTCCTTGTTGATGCCCCGGGCGCCCTTGGGCTGGCCAGTCTGGAAGCCGTTCTTGAATCGTCGGGACACATCCTTGAGGTAGCGGGTTCGGCCGGTGCCGACGGTCTTTCTTCGCTTCGCCTTCTCGGACCAGTTGTCTGCACAAGGGATCGGGTCAGTATGACATGCCCAACGGACAAGCACCATCCGAGTCGAGATTGTCGGGTCGAGGTGCGATTTTTGGGGTTTCACGTACACTTCCGGGTCTTAGCAGAAGGGTAGCCGCAAGCAGCGCACTCCTTCTTCTGGATGTGAAGAGAGCGACGACCTAGATATCCCATCAGTCTCCCGATTCATTCGAGGTTTCCAAGTCTCCAATCCAGGCCATTCCCCGTCGCTCATTGTCGTTAAAAATTCCGTCTCGGTTCTCGTCGAATTCGTTGATGCGCTGATCGAGGAAGGCCTGGTAAGGAAGAAGGAGAGGGCACAAGGACTAACCGCATCGTCGGCACAGAGTGTGCGTCTTGTTGTGACGCTTACCGAAGCTGGAGGTACCCTTCGCTGTTGGCGATCGCGTTAGCAAAAAGCCGCTTCTCTCGAGGGAGAATCCCCTCTACCCGGTGAGGTGGTCACGTACTCATCTTGGCTGTGGTGTTTGGGCGGTTAGTAGGATGGCGATCGAGAAATTCTCAAACTTGGGAGGGCTTTTTTGGTGGAGTGGTCGAATTGCTTGCTGAGCCCTAAGAAACCGGGGTTCGGTGTGTGCGAGCTAAGTCATGTGATCTCGATTGGCGCAAACTGCACGTGACTGGGGCAAGGTCGGTGCCAAGATTTACCGCCACAAGAGGAAAAGCGTCTTGAGAGGAGGCAATTGTGATGGGAAGAATTCATGCAATAATTGCTGTGCAATCGGTTCCAGGCGCGTCTGCTCAGTGATTTGATAGTAATTGTTCATACATTAACATCCATTGAACCGTTTTACACCAATCTTGGAGGCTATTGACTATCGTCCATAAACATCAATCATGATTGAGGTATCTCGCCAACTAACAATCCTACAAAAACACAACCTATTCCATGACGCCTGAATCCCAGCAAATATTCCAGAATCTCGCTTTCCAAACTAAAACCCACGGCTCTAATCCTTAATCCTTTACTTTCTTAAATCTTAATTCCAAGTTGAGGGTCCAATCGTTGTGCCGTTCGCAATTGACTTGCTCACTGCCAGGTGCTTCCAATCCGAAGTATTGAAAGCACCAAAGTTACCCCACCAGTTAGGGGGTTGGGCGCTCGTCAGATACAAGGTGAAGAAGATCACCATGGTTGACAGGATGAGGCCGCAGTCAAGAGCCGCAGAGGTGATGTAGTTGTACTGCAGCCACCACCCAGTATATCTCCTCTTGATGAAGTGGTTGAAGAACGTGCCAACCATACCCCAGCAGAGGTAGATGTAGACACTAGCCGGAGGGAGCATGCCAGAGCCTCCAAAGATGAGAGGTGTGCTGACATAGCGCCAAATAGATCGAGGCCACTTCCGAGCAATGAGCCATGTCAGAATAGGTGTGACAGCGCCAACAAGCCAGAACCACTGAAGGGAGGAGTAGATGGCACCGTTGCTGAAGATTCGGGCCGGGCCAATAGCTCCCCAGATAACGGAGGCCGTGTAGAAGACACGACCGCCAGGGCACGTGTAGTTGTTGGGCTGATCATCATGACAGACATCGGGAATGTGCCCCAGTGCCCAGTTCATAACGCAAATCTGTACAATGGCGGACCAGATGGACGCAACCAGCTGGGACGAGAACATGACCCGTGGAGGGACCTTCATGTAATGACCAAGCTTGAGATCCTGGGCAAAGTAGAGGGCCTGACCCATGCAGATGTAGCCGTAGTTCTTGAACATCATCATGGCCATGGGGCGTCCAGGGACCATATATCCAATGATGAACTCTGTCAGAACATTAAGGCCAAGCTGAATGTTGGTGATGGCTTGCACAACACCAATGGGGATCAGCCAGAGAATGGGGATGAGAATGCACAGGAAGTAGGCCCAAACGGGGAACCCAGTTGGCCAGCCAGCGACAACGCCAATGGAGATGGAGACCATGACGACGAAGAGAGCTGTTTACAGGTTAGAATTGCGATTCTGCGGTCGTTGCAAAAGGGGTTTAACTTACCAGCATACCACCAATCCTCTGCATCCCTATACTTCTTCATCAAGCGCATGTGAACATCATCTTCCTGGTTGCGGGCCTGCCTGAATTGCCTCCAGATTTCTTGACCATGGTACAGAACAACATGCACAACGACAGCCGTGACAGCAGCAAAGGAGAGGCCGTACGACAGAGCAAACTGTGTTGGCAGGAAGAGAGGCGAATACTCCTTGTAGGCGGTCTCGTTGAAGTGGAAGTTGTGGTCGAGAATCCTGGAGACGTTGTAGACGTTGCCCGTGTTGTCGTAAGACTCGGAGGACTGAACGGGGAAGTAATCAGAGTACCAGGTTCCGGTAAAGTGAATTCCCATCGAGATGCAGACGAAGAAGACGACGATGCCCACGAGAACGTTGGCGATGGCGTGGAAGGGCGGGATCAGAGGGGACTGCAGATAACCGCTGTACACGGTCCAGTCGAAAGAAGTGGGCATCAAGCCATAGCCAGTCAGACCTCCAAAGATCTTGTTGACAGTGACATTGTGAGGAGCCACCCAGCAGATCCAGGTGAAGTAGGATAGACCCTTAAAGATCCAGCCAGGGAACCAGTACCAGATAAAGCCCCCGCCTGCCACGATCAAGAACCATCGATATCGTCCAACCTTCCAGCCATTGGTCTTGGTCGGGTCGGAACCAGAGTGGTCGTGAAGGGTGTAGAAGAGCGCACAGTTGACCAAGTCGGTGGGCCAGATCATTGCGGCGGGCCACACCAGAAAGCGACGCGCCAGTCCAGCCAATCCATATCCAGTGCAGAGAGTTGTGATGCCGAAGAGAACTTGGAATGCCCAGCCGAATTTCTGGCCATAAAAGATCTGCTGGGCCAGGAGGACATCTGTCGCATAAAGAACACCACCACCGTAAGCAGCCTAGAAACGAGGTCAGCCAGAGCCTGCGTCAGTGCAGAGAAAGGTCTCACGTTAGACATGGCGACGATAACCACATGCTCCTTGTAGTTGAACTTTCCGGGCTTCAGGTTGAATTTGAGGCCAAAGAGATTCCATTCGCGATCGGGCATGATGAGATCCCAGCCGAGACCCAAGGGATACGCGACGAGCTGAACGACGTATGTAGATACGGTAATACTAGGGTTGCGCAGCGAGAAGAGCATATTGATGCCGGAACCGATAGTACAAAGAACCAGGCCGATAACCCAGGCGCGGATGGTGTTGGCAGGGACATCTACATCGTAGTTTCGGACAACAGCCCTCACCTCGGGGTAGGGGCTGTTGTCCTCCATGAGCGCGTGCTCAATCTCGATGCCCTTTTCGGCATTTCCAGTTGCGATAGCGGCGTCGACATCGGTAAGGTCGTCGATGGGGAGGTTCGGGTCGAACTTGTGGGATTTCTCAAACTGCTGGAGGTTCTCAAGACGATCGCGGCCAGAGGCGGAGATGGCAGCGGCCTCGAGGGGGCCTGGGATGGGGATGATGTCCTCGGCCTCGTGGCGCTTGCGGAAGAGGGACGGCGCCATGGTGGTTGGTTATCTGACGGCAACGCCCGTTATTGTCTGGGCGATAGCGACAGCGACGGGCGACCTGACGGCGACGCGTGGGTTGCTTCGAAGCCCGCGATGGCAGCGACGGCGGCAGCGACGACGGCAGCAACAGCGACCTTTTGAGCGATGCTGGATTCGCAAGAGGGCAGTGTAGAAGCAAGAAAAGAGGGAATGGATGCCCTGCCGACGGTCGGCTGCTTAGTTGATCTGCTCTGCTTAGCGGGTGTGGTTATACAGACCCAGGCCCCGGGGGGCGGTCTCAGCCCCAGAGACAGGCCCATACAGGACAGGCCCAGACGACGAATCTCCCCGCGAAGAGGACCAGATTGGCACCGCTGCTGCAGTCTCTGAGACTCTCGCTGGAACCCGCTTCTAGACGATCCCGGACATAGCGTGATGTTCTTGCTGCGCTTCTATCACGGACAACGGCACAGTTTTTGGGACCACCTTCCTAAAGAGGCATGGCCGAACCTGGACCTTGTTCGTGCGTTCGAGTTTCGATGGTCCTTCTGTGGCCGCGAGTCGAAGAGATTCGGACCTTTTGTCGACCTGCCCTCCCATTCTATTTGATGGGCCACTTTTTCCGTTTGGTTCTTTTGGATTGTGTTCTTGGAAGATTCATGCATTGAAACATGCAAAAGCAACTGCCCTGAGGGCATCGTCGCTCCCACCTTCAGCCCTCAGGTCGCATCAGATGCCCTGCTCGCTTCGCAATCAATTGCCCCTGAGCCCATGGCACGCCATTCAGCCCTCGCTATCAGCCAATGAGGAGCCGTCCGGATGGCGTTGAAACCTTCAATGGGCGGCTTATCTCCCTCCTCTCTGGGGCTAGCCTCGGGCTACTCCATCGCCGTGGTGGTGGTGAGGATTTGGATGTTGGCTGGTGTGAGTCTCTTTACCCCCCAGCTTGGCACTTTTGTCTCTATAAACGGCATGACCGGCCGTCTGTCCTGATAAACAGCTGCTTCTCGACCAGATCCAGGGTCTTTGAGTGTCAGTCTCGGGCGGTATCCAGCGTCTCGGATACAGGGTGCGGCTTAGAAGAACATGGGGCTTCCGCAAATCGGACAGATGCTCTCCATACACTCAACAACATTGCCATCTTCATTTCCCCTCAACATCAAAGTAAAGATCTGATACTTTATTAGTTCGAATCTTATTTTATCTGGCCGATTACTCTCTCTCAACAGATGGAGCTTTCCGGAAATAATTCCTCGGCTTGCCTGATCCACATCGCATTCAAATAGTTCCTCTACTGTAGTGGCGGTCCTCAGCAAAAGGTCCCTCGCATAAACAAAGGACGGAGAATGTCTCCATACACATGTCCACGCGGCGAACTTTTGTTTCCCTTGGCTCACGGCGCAACCAGAATACCGGGACTTTTTGAGGGTCAGCCCATTTCGGCTCCAAGCTTCTCGGCCGAGACGTCGCATGCCGTGTCGCTGCCGGTTCATGGATCGACGAGATCAGCTAATAACTCAACCTTGATAGTCAGACTGGGGAACTTTTGTTCTTGACAAATGGCTTTGTAACATATAAGATTTAGCTTCTGGAGACACACGGATCTGATATTCATCGCCCCATGTTGTGTCAAGAATGCATATGGCGAGGGTCCGACGTCGCCATACCCTAGGCCTAAGAGCAACCATTGGTTCTCAAATGGGTTTCTCATTTCCTCGAATACATGCTGCCTTGCCTATTGTCTTCTATCTATGCATTCAGAAATCCCCCAAAGATCGAGATGTGCCGAGCGTAAGCATGTGCGGCATGTTCATGCCAAACTACTGCCCACAAGTTAACATGCCTTGACCAAGAGCGGAACAACTACAGCCATGGCTTGCTTCACAAGCATCAAGTCAGTACAATAGATACTCCATCTCAATCATTGAATTACTCTTGTTCGCAGTAGCTGACATACTCCAGGCCGTGATTCACGGCAGCTTACATGGACGTAATGCAACTTTTCGTCTCAAACGGCCATGTCAACCAATTATATAAACTGTACCCAGTTTTGCATCTCAGTCGCTCTAAAACGATGGCATTGATTCACCGACTTTATAATACGTTATTTCCTATTATTTTGCTGCTGTTTGTGTTGCCGCCTGCCTACGCTGGCATGCGTGGCTGACTCAACCAGGTTACGCATCATCTGCTGCCTGACCTCACTTGATGGCACTTTGGCTTCTCCTCCAACTAACCGCCTTGAGCTTTCAACTCTACCGATAACAACAATCGCGGGGTAAAAGTTTCACCTCAATCACGTCTCACCAAGCAACATTCGCCATGTCGACTACTCCCGGAGTCTCGTACAAGAACGGCAAGAAGGTCTTCATCCCGCTCGAGAACAACCCCGAGGTCTTCAACAAGCTCATCCACAACCTCGGCGTGTCTGAGAAACTCGGCTTCTACGATGTCTACAGCGTCGATGAGCCAGACCTGTTGGCCATGATTCCCCGTCCCGTCCATGCTCTCATCTTCATCACCCCCGCGCCCATGTACTACCGCGTGCGCGAGAACGATCCCGGCTCCGAGGAGTTGACCTACGACGGCTCCGGCCCTGATGAGCCCGTTACCTGGTACAAGCAGACCATTGGCAACGCCTGTGGCCTCATTGCTCTCCTCCACAGCGTGAGCAACGGCTCCGCAAAGGAGTTCATCGTCCCTGGCTCGGATCTCGACAACCTCCTGAAGCAAGCTCTCCCTCTCAAGCCGCTACCACGTGCCGACCTTTTGTACAACTCTGCCGAGTTGGAGAAGGCCCATATGGCCGCCGCAGTTACGGGCGATACCGTAGCCCCTGCTAGCCAGGAGCCAGTCGGTTACCACTTCATCAGCTTCGTCAAGGGGGAGAACGGGCACCTGTATGATCTTGAAGGAGGCTGGGGAGGCCCGATCGACCGGTGCGTGTTGACTGATGACGAGGACCTCCTCAGCGACAAGGCGTTGGAGGCTACTGTCAAGAAGTTTACCAATGCCGCCGATGGAAACCTTGAGTTCAGCATCATCGCTCTGGCGACTGTGCCTGATGAGAATTAGGCGCAATTGAGGAGAAACGTGGGGTAAAGGGATCATCATCTCGGGTCTTTAACTAGGACACTATGGGTTATATGACATGTACGTATGCCAGGCTCAGAAGGAGGTAGATCCTAACGACTTCTCACAGTGGTCCCAGCTGTCCCTATCATAACACCTGACGAAGCGCATCTGGGTGAGAACTCGGTCCAAGTCACGGGGGCATATTAATGCCACCATATTCTAATACAAGTACTCAGCAACGGCTAGGGAAATAGTCAGTCAACTAGAGCATACACAAAAAACGGTGATCTTGGCTCTGCGTATGCAGTCTGCTAGGGGTAGTTGAAAGGTTCAGCACGTCTCCTCAGACTCTTTTTGCCCTTACATGAAGTGCTTGGGGTTTCTTGTGGAGTGGATTTAACAAGAGCAGGGGGTAACGGTTCAAACCCAGATGGCCCTTAACTGCCTCGTAATTTGCAGGTTTCTACTCATATCCGAGTGAAGATTATGCGCTGCCCATGCTATCCCTGTGGCAGTTGATAGTTCAGAGACCAACGAAACTTGCCTAGTTCCAGGCACAAGCTACTGGTAGTATATCATTCGAGGAGGTGATGCTAGGACGCCAGTCATGCCGTGTAAATGCCAGGCGCCGGTATGTTTCATCAGGACATCCGGTTGGCCGTAAAGATAGGATATGGATATGCCGGCAGCGGGATAAGCACTTGCGGCTTGAACGTTGTTGTTGTACCACGACGGCAAGGAGTGGGAGGCCTTATCTGGTCTGGACAGTTACAGCAAGGTTTCTTAGCACTTGGTATTCCTACCCGCGGTCAGTGTTGTTTTCAGTAGGGCTGTATTTTAGTTCTGTGCCACACATCCAGAGCCTGTTCAGTTGCAACTTTTATCTCCGGTTCAGTAGTTGCGCTTCTCAGAGTTGCACCCCCCTTTTCCTCCCCAAGCGCTAGAACCAGACACTTCATAACAGGATAACACGAATGAGATGAATATGTGTAGAAGACATAAAACTCTTTATTACAGTCAAAGATTTTCTTGCATTGTCACCTGTCGTCTGGTGTATACATTCCTTGTGACTCTATCATGCTTGCGCAGTCAACGCCGTTGCGTGACAATCAATATATTTCAGGCTCAGGGGCAACCAAATATCACAATGCCTGTCCCACTCCCTTCACCGTTGTGGGGCTCATCATTTATCCTTGAAGAGCTGAATCTTCTGCGTTTGAGGCCCTTCCCTGCATGTGCCTAAATACCAGGCCTTTAGCTCTGACAACAAGACCTATTACATACTTCAGCGACGTGCATGACACTCATCGACAGTGCATCAACGATTGCTTTCATTCATCAGGAAAACAAACAACATAGATATCCATGCCTCTCAATACCCCTTCGTCTTATTTTCTACCAACATCTCTCGACTTTGTTGGTTGGTTAGGACAGTCTAGTTTCGACTATTGCCCACTCCCGAACAAGACCACACAGCTCGGTGACAACTCTATGAAGCAATGCCTAGGACTTTTTAACCCGCTGTTGTTGTTGTTGTTTATTTTTGGTAGTTTAATATACAGTTTTCAATCGCGTGTCTCTGCAGTTATTGCTCCAACTTGACCTACCACCTGTTCCAGCCACCCATAGGTAGCCATTCAACGTGGTAAGGGTCCATCACATTCAAGCCATGCAGGCCATTGTCTCACCTTCATGTTTGTTCCCGTATTTCCTCTTCTTTTATCGGCCCCATTCGTCTTTGGAGAAGTCTACGGCTCGGGACGCTGAAGCACACGCTTCGGCTATGCCCCTAACCGCTTGACACATGGTGGAACACATGGTTGCGTAACATTCAACCTTCCGAGACTTGTACACCGAGGGCTTTCGGGTGACTGTTTCTGGAGAAATTTGTATCTGTCTGGTTACTTTGCAGTTCGCTCCCGGCGCGTTGTGCTCCAGACTTTGGGACGTAGCAATTTTCAGCTCGAACAGTCGAACTACAACAGCCAACAACCTCTTGAGCTTATCACATGCTTCTTTTGTGGTGCTTTGTGGTTGGTAGTTGCATGTTATCTTTCCATTTCGCTCAGGGGAAGCATAATTTCTATCTAGCCTCCCAAGTTTACTACGACCGGGATCTCGGGAGCAAGCTGCGCGGTGTAGTGCCAGATAACGTGTTGTGAAGTTCGTATTAGTGACCACTACTAGGTAGGCGTATTTAGGAATTCTTTGTGAACATGTGGCTCTGTTTTATTAACATGGCTCATTTGCTAGCAGGTTTTAATTTTACAGTACTTAGTGAGGATCATGAGGAGAGACGCTTGGTATCTTGGCTAAGCAGTGAGCTCGCCAACTACAGCTACACCCATCTAACCCTTTGAAAATCAGAATACCATAGCGCTCATGAAGCTGATGAACTATACAACGCGCTCTAATCCAATAGTCAAAGCACATGTCCTATAGTAGGTTCTACGGTAAGCAATAGGTAACCAGCAAATCAAGGAAAACCCCCACGTTGGCTGGCTACCCTGCACTCACAGACCGGGGAAGATGGAGCGACATTGGTGTCTCAGTGCCATAGATGGAATGGCAGATTTGCGTGCTCTAACGCCAGTGACATCAGAGGCAGACGAGCTTGACGACCAAATGCTGCTCAAGTGTCGATCTTGCACATCCAATTTCGTCCAAGAGGCCGTCCAAGCCAACTGGCCATCCCCATGCTGCAGCATGCCAATAGTCAAATGCAGCATGGACATGCGAACCCAGGTCAGAACACATCAGCAACCGTCAAGCCCTCTATGATAGGATCATGGAGAAGTCAGAACATGCAAGTTTCTGGAAATCCCATGGCTGACCCGCCGATAGCGTCGACGATCCCCCTGGGGTGTCAAATTTAGCACTTGCTCCATGATTCTTGGCTACGTGCTGGAGACTTGAATGTCAGTGGGCGATGCTAGATGGGCCATTCTGAAGGTAACGTCGACCAGGGCCGTTTGATTACCGCGCGGCAGGCTAGCCAGGACATGGGATAATCGGGCGCCGCTCAGCCTTGGGTCCCGAAGACAACAGCAGGAGACGCAGGACAGTACGTAGGCCAAAAGATAGACCACCGTCCGGAGTAAACCTCCCGGACATTCAACTTGATTGAGCCATTTCGACAACGGAAGAAGCGCTTTCTGATGCTGGGGAAATGGGGGGACGAGACCGCATGAAGCTAGTTGGGGATGCTGCGAGGAGCTTCATGTCCACAGAATTTCCCACGTCTAATGTGTGCCCACGGCAGCAGGCCGTGTCCTGAGTGAGATCTCCTTACTTTTGCTCTTGGCTATTATCTTGGCTTTTCTCTTGGCTCCGGTATCCACCGTCTATCGACTCTAGCCAACAGCGTATGTAGGGCTATACGGACACAGAGGACCCTGAGGCCGACAATGGGATCGACGGGTTGGCTGTGCTTCGGTAGCTGCGGGAAAGGATTTGTCAGGAAACTCATTTGCAAGCTCCAGATGTATTTGAGATGTGATGACCAACGGCAGATGCTCCACGAACAGGGACCTGCAGGCACCATATTTTTAGACTCGGCGAGAGAGCGAGAATGAGTGTCCGGTAGCGACACCGATTCACACACACACACACACACACAGCCGGCGAAAAGGGAGAGTTTTTCATTTCCCCAAGACGGATAAGGCCGGTCAAGGGTGAACCTGGAGATAGGCAGTTGCCAACACAGACCTGCCGCACCTCCGCCATTCCCAACGGCGCGCGCCGGTTCTGCGGCCTGTGAGCCTCCTTCGTGCAGTGCAGGCAGTTGATAGTGTCTGCAGCTGGGTCCGGCTGCCGGCAAGCAGGTTTCGCTGGGTACAGTAACACCGGCAGATCGTCGATGAAGTCCGATGAACAAGACTTGACCAGCGGGGCCAGGACGAATCAAGCTGGCACTAACATAGCTAGCTCGAACGGCCTCTCCCGGGGCATGGAGCGACGGCCTCGTTTAGGCTCAGCGTCGGTCCTCTGGCCGATGAAGAGGGACTGGCCTTCGTGGCGCCCGTTGCTAAAACGCCCTGCTTGCTCCGTCCTGACCCCTGCCCCTGGACTGGGAACCAAACTCGTCCCATCTCCATCTCGGCGTCAGGCCAGAGGCTCGACTTAAAAAAAAGCACTGGTCTTGTTTGACATTACGTCATCGACAGTATTGTCGCATCGAGATTTGCACCGGAGCTTCCGGCGTGCCTGTCTTCCATCGGGCTCTGGTTTATGCCGTGGCGACGCTCAAGCGATGGTTGAAAGACGCCGCGGGACTTAGATGTGGTTTCGCGCACATGGCGGCACAGCAGTAAATGGCAAAAGGAATTCCTGTCCACTTTTTCACCGTCGTCAACTCGACGACCTGCCTGCAGGTGGGTGTGGGTAAACGCTGCAAGGTACAACGTGAGAAAACAGGGCAAGGGTTCTTGGGTCCACGATCGATCTGCTTTGTTGTCAGTGACTGATAAGTGAATGACCTATGGCCCCCCTCCCAACCCAACACCAGCTCGAAGCGATGAAAAGACCGATAAGACCTAGTCCTCCAGGGGACGGGATGGCAGGACTTGGCGCTGCGGGAGGGTCAGTTTACCCCTGACGGCCCCTGGAACGAAGCCACGGCGGCGGGGAATCCGCGTATTCTGAGCGTGGTCCTACGAATCGGAATCGCTGGAACACGCCCTTTCGTACCTGGTAGTTCGAGGACCTGGGCTCCCTCTTCCTCCATTCGACGCTCTGGACTGGAAGCAACTCTAATATGAGGAGAACGTGTGGGCTCTGGTGGTCTCTCTGTGGGGACGGACCTCGGACTTATTGATCAGGTCCACCTACAGCGAGGAACTCCAGTAAGGATACTTTGAGGGGAACCCAAGAGCCAGGAGGGCAGATAGGAGATTCTATTGTTAGCAGGCGTCCCGCTTACAAACCACATGGACGTGAGTTGAGCTTGTGAGCTGCCAGGAACAAACGCAGTTGAAGAGCTCGACCTTCCAGGACGGAGTACGTAGCCATGCCCTTATGTTTGAATGACGTTGGTAAGAATGTGGATTTGAAACCTAGAGACCAAGCTCGGCCAACAAACATGCTTAGCATTGAGCCAACTGCAATTGAGTTTAAAAAAGAATGTGTAACACACAAGACACATGCTTGAAGAGGTACTGGAGGCGTAGGTCTGTGATGCCATGTGATACCATGGACCCTGCAACACAACCAATATCTGGGTTTCAGTCTTGTCACTGTTAACCCGGGCCAACACGGCGACGTACACCTGTGAGCAAGGATGGCTCTGGAAAAACTGAAATGGAGGGTTCAAGATGGGAATTGTCTTTTGAGAAAGGAGATGATGGCATTCCTTCCAGACCGTCGACCTGGTCAAGGAATGTCTGTTGAAACAGACACACTGTTGAAGGGGGTATGTCTTGCGGCTCGTGAATGACAGGCACTAGGTGATCGGCGAATCGCATACGTGCCAGGCGTTTGTGTGTTGAAGCCAACGCAGGCATGGCTGGTCCCTCCTTGAGTGATGAGGCGTCATGGCTTGCTCTGACTTGTTTCGAGTTTCAACACCAGACATGTGCTCTCCCGTATCGACGACCTTGATGAGGATGGCTTCACGGACGGGCAAAGGTAAGGCATGAGTGTGAGTCTCACGTTGCTTGACCGGCCTCCTTTTTCAGCATGGTCGTACGCGGCCTCCGAGGCGCAGACCTGCACGGGCAAGTACCTGACAGGATACCTCGGGCAGCTTTATTCCCCGTCTGGAGGAGGGTCTGCGTCGCGCCGGGAGAGGGAGAATCCTTCCGTTTATCCACTGTACCACGCTTTTGCTCTGCGTCTTGTCCCTCGCTGCGAGGCAAGCGGTGCGGGACAGTGGGTTGGTGTGCTGTGCAATGCTCCACGGCAAGGTTGGGTCCATTCTTTACACGAGGCATGGTGTCCACGGCTGGAGCTTGGGCCCTCTCGGCAGGGTTGCAATGCAGCTTGGTACGGGTGGGATTTGGTTCTTGGTGGTGGTCGTCCCGACTTTTGGAGGAAAGGTCGTGTGTCTTAATACGACGCTCTAATCACCGGGGTATTCAAAGTATGACGAATGTCGAGTGATGGCATGTCAAGAGCCGGGTCTCCCGAGAAAAGGATTCGTCCATTGCTGGCAGCGAGTTTGAACGCTGCAGCACACCGCAACACATGAGTTGTTGTTTGTTGTTGGTCGGGCAGTGGATATTTTGTTTCAATGCACGTCAGCCATCGGTCGACCCAGAGGTAGAAGAATGGCAATATATGCCGGCCAATCCACATATAGAGCGTGTACGATATCGGGGCAGGAGGATTCAACGGGTTTCGGTGCCTGGCCTAGATGCTGGTTAGGGGTCAACTAACTTGATCAGGTACCTGTCCCAGTGCGTAATGCGTGCCCGCGTCAGCAGTACCTGTGCCGTACACACGGAGCGTGAGGACGGGGTGATGCCGGTAGGGATGCTGATAGGGATGTGGTGGACAGCGGATGAAGATGGGTATGAGGATGCCATGCCAGTGTGGATGATGTCGCCGGACACTTTGGATGGATGGATGGACGGCAATCAGTCAGGGTCCCGTCTAACGCGCTGGCAACTTTCGCTTCTGGGGTCGACTTCGTATTCATTAGCATGCGCCCGAGTCCCTTGGTTTCTCCCTTCGGTCGCCAAAATTTCTCCCTCTCCCTCGCTCGTTTTCGTGCTCGAAGTGCTCTCGTTTGTTTCTCCATGTGTTTGCTCCGACACTGATTGCGCGCTGCTGCAAGTCGCCGTCAATCAAGACTCTTTCTCATTTGTGCTCCTTTGATCAAGTGTTGGTTGAGGAAGAGAAAGGGGCAGAGCAGATCCTCTAGAAGACGAAACAAAACATCAAAGCGACGACCCGGATAGGGAAAGAAGATCGAAGGAAGGAACGATCGATTACGACCAACGAACTTACGCCGACCACAACCTCCAACCAACCTACCTACCTACGACCATTTTTTTTTTAATAATTCCCTGACTTTGGGACCCTCCTGGAATTGTTCGATTAATCTCGGTATCCGGTCGGGCGCCTCTCTTTGACGAACGAACATCCAAGAAGGGAATATTGGCTTCTTTTTTTTTTTTTTTTTTTTTTTGGTTGGACATCCTGGGTTGGGTGTTCGCTACCTACCAAGCGACCTACCTGCGCAACCGTTGATGCTGCTTCTTGTTTAGACAGCAACAGAAGGAAGTTTCTTCCCAGCTCTCGACGCTTGGTCATCAGCTTGCTTTTCAGCTCAATTGTCGTTCCCAGCTGAAGTCACGCATCTCATCTCGCGTGCCTCCTCGTGGCATTCCCGTCCTTCTCCATTCTCAACTCCGGCCGCTCCGCACCGACCCTCACTAGCTCCAGCTCGCAAAATCTCGAAACAAAGGCCTCCCGTCATCGTCAGCATTCGTCACTACGACCCCACTGGCTTGCTCGCTCTTGGATTCGGGAGAATTCTATCGGGATAGAGAGGAAAATTAAGGAACAAGTGGGTGAGTTGAAGAGCCAAAAACTCTGTTTTCTTTGCCTTTGCACTCCCCTCCACGCTCAGATCATGAGCCTTGCATCTGCTACACCAGTCTCTATACGCCTCGACAGTCAGTATCAGCGCAGTGACAATCCCTTTTCTTAATCCTCCCTTGAGAAGCCACACCCCCCATCAACTCCCCTATGCCAATCCCCCATCCTCGCTTTGGCATTCTTTTCCTTGGAATCGGCAAATACGGGGATAGCATTTCCGGGGTCGCATTCCCCTGGTCACCCTCACCCACACTCACACACACGCCGTCATCCAATTTGAGCCTGTCCACCACTTGGAGCTCATGATATCGTCGCCGTTGTCCTTCAACCGACACTCGGGCTGAGCCACTCCCGCAAATCGCACATCCCACTGGGACCCCCCCTTGTCTTCTTTTCCCTGTTGCCCGCTGGCCTCCTGCTCGATACTTGTTGCTGGCCCCTTGCAAGCTTGGCCCCCTTGGTACTTGGCCGACTATCTTTCTTCTTTCCCACACCTCTCTTGCTCCCTCTCAATATTGCCTGCCTCTCCAAGGCATCTTGGCCTCCCCCCGGTCTCTAGAGAGATTGCGATGCCTAGTACTTGTCTCGCGAAGTACAGGACAGTCAAGGAGGTACTCCCGTAGACATTACACTACACTGCACGACGTGCTTGAGTTTTTCTCTCGGCAGCGCCTTACCCCTGCTGCCCCAATTCAAGTCCAGACCCAATCAATCATAGGCCATATCCATCTTTTGCACGCACGACACGCACGCACCGCCCAGGCCAAGACCGAGAGGACCCTCTCTTTCATCAACCCGACGCTGATTAACCTAAAGAAAACACAGGGATCCATTTCCAGCTCGTCCGGGGCCTGTCGCCTACGATTGCAAAGGAAAATCGCTTCTTCCCAACGGCCCAGAGTCCGAGTCCGCGCAACTTGTTCCGCGCCCGCTGTCTGTCGCCATTTCCAGCCTCGATCAAGCTCCAATTCTTGTCCCAGCTTCGCTCAGCTCAGCCCACACTCGCTCCTCCTATCTCGTCCTACGAACCCCAGACAGTCTCCCACGCCCCCCCGTTGGTCACCGTCCATCTCAGCTCTCGTCCCACCGGTCACACTCACTATTGACTGGTTGTCTGTCGACTTCTCGTTGCTTCATCACCACCTATCGCTGTCGACGCTCACGACCCCGGTACGCCATCCTGCCGCCGCCACGATTTCTGGCCCTGTCGCTCGCTGATCCCACCGCTGTCACCTCCGCCGCCATCTTTCGTCCGTTCTTCGTGGTCGCGACGCCTCGCTGGCCTCGTCCCAACCCGAAAGGCGATAGCTTCCTTGACACGATCCGCTACATGCACGACTGAGCCTGCTCCGTCGTCCTGGACCCCCGTCCTGCCGTTGTCTTCTCCATTGCGGCTCGCAATAAACGATAATCTGCCTCCACTGGGCCTGTCCTTGTCCAGCCATCCCCAGGGAGGCGCCCCCATCCCTTCCGACCTCGTTGCGCTGTGGTACCCATCACGCCCCGAGGCTACGGGTCCGTCATCAGAGACCGCCCGGTACACCCTCAAACCAGACCAGCCCGCTATTCCACATTAGGTCCCCATCGGACACCATGGCGCCTGTATCGCCCCGGCTCAGGATTCTATCAGGTTTGTCGTCCTCTCTCTCCTGCAATTCTTCCTCCATACCTAGGCCTGGCTCCTGGTGACTAGGCGCGTCATTACAACCCACCTGGCCCCTCCCATCTATTCACATTAGACAACCTCCATCAACTTCAATCTTCACTTCTACTCACCCAATCTTTCAACCTCACGCCAACCGCCTGGACGGTTGCTCGTGCAGCGTTCCACCTACGCTTCTCAACATGGCAGACAACGAGCTAATGAGAATCTGTGTAGTGGGAGGCAACCCTGTCTCGGCCTTCCTATCATGGCGACTACAAGCTACCAACGCGTGCGATGTGACGCTCGTTTGGAAGTCTGGGTACGAACATGTGGCACAGTACGGCATATCGTTCAAGTAAGTGAATCAAGTCCTCCCTCGTACGAATTAATCACTGACCAGTTCTTCCTAGGTCACCGACATTTGGCAATGAACGATTCAAGCCCCGGCATGGTATGTTGCCGACGACCAGATTTTTGCGACATCAAAAGCTAATTGTCTCCAATTGCAGTTGTCCGAAACCCCGAAGACGCCGCCAGTGCCCGCGAAGGCCCCTTCGACTACGTTGTTCTCTGTGTCAAGGCATTGCCGGATGTCTATGACCTCGCCTCCGTAATCGATTCTGTCGTCACCCCCCAGCACACTTGCATTCTCGTCAACACTACCCACACGCTGGGAGTCGAAGCTGCTCTTGAGGAGCGGTTTCCGACCAATGTCGTCCTGTCACTCGTTTCTGGTGCCGAGCTTACACAGCTTGGCCAGAGCGAGTTTGAACACAAAGGACCTACAGATATCTGGATTGGACCTGCCAGCCAGAATAAAAACATCCCCCAGTCTATCCAGGAGGATATGGCTCAGGCTTTGGCGGTGACCCTTAGCTCTGGCCAGGTGGAATGCAAGGTGTCCCCGAACATACGCCAACAACAATATGAGAGGGTGATGGGGTATGTCTCCCACACTTTGGCTCGAACTCGACTAACCAGCTCTCCAGGCCCATTGCTTTCCATCCTATTAGTGTCATTTTCGAAACTCCCAACCATGCCGCTCTTCTCGAGAAGGTTGGCGTCAGGGACATGGTGTCTGAAGTTCTTGATGAGCTGCTTCGATTGGCCGCTGCTAACGGATGCAAATTTGACGCTGATTTCAAGCAAAAGACAATTGACGAGATGACCAAGGCCTCGGGAGAGAGTATCATGTGGCAGGACTACGTTGCCAGGAGGCCTATGGAAATCGAGACCTACCTAGGATCACCCGTGAAGCTCGCTCGCGACAACAAGGTTTCCGTTCCCAGAATCGAAACCCTTTACGCCATCCTCCATAACCTAAATGCCGTCAACCGCAACAGACCTAAACCGGGCGATCCGAACGCCAACATCATGCCACCAAGCTCTCCGACCGCACCGCAACTGCCTCGAATGCCATCGCAGAACAGCCATCGCCCCATGATGAACGGTATGCCCAACGGAAACGGGATGCCACCTCGCCAACCCAGGCCACGGAACTCGTCCAATCTCAGCCAGGCTGGTATGCGTCGTGGACCACCTCCAATGAACGGTGGGCCACCCAACGGTTATCCCCGACCACCGCCTTCTATGAATGGTGGAGGCTCCCGCCAACCATCGAGGAGAGGATCTCTTGAGGAGAACAGCCTGGAGGAATTCTCACACCTTGTATTATATGATGACATCCCTGAAGGCTCTGAGCCTTCCGTGGCCGGTGATAACTCAGATATTGCTCTGCGAGAGCGGGAGCTGGCCCTACGACAGCGAGAACTTTCCATTCGAGAGCAAGAGATGCGAATGCGACGTGGACCTCCTGGGCCGCCCGGTCCCCCTGGAGGACCTGGAGGACCTGGTCCCCGCCGTGGCCCTCATCCTATGCGCAACAGCAAGCAGGTGTTTGACGACGACGATGATGACGACGACGACTACTTTGATCCGACCGCAAACCCCGCACCTCCACTGATTGACCCAGATAATTTCGACATGATGAGCGTGACGTCGAGAAAGAACCGCAAGGCCCCTGAGCAGAACCCTGCGCAGTTCCGCCGCAACCCCGATAACCTACCACCACCCACGCGAGGAGGGCGATTCAGACCCAGTTTTGGCCGCAACCGCACCAGCCAGGTCGGGCATACTCATGCTCCGATGACGACTGAGAACATTCTGGAGGATCCTCTCTTGAGTTGCTCTTCGAATCGCTACGGCGCGGTGGACCGTGGTGCCATGAGTGCAGGTTCTCGGGCCAACTCTCTTACGGCTGCAAGGCTTGATGACCTTCAGTATGGCCCTGGCCCCGGTGGACCTCCCGGCATGAACGGTGCCTACCCTCGGCGGGCCAGTCAGTCTCCTGGAAATCCCTATAGTCCATCGATGCGCGGCGGCAGCCGACGAGGATCTCCCCCGAATGGTTATGGCCCAGGCATGAACGGGCGACCCTCACCACCCGATGGTGTTCGCCAGCCCGTTCCCCGACACCCTCCGGGCCAAGGCAACGCAGTAGCACCACAGCAAGTTGAACAACATATTGGGGTGAGCGCCCTCCCTCAAACTAAACCTAGGAATGTTCGCAGTCTGACGGGTAGTGCGAGCGCCAGCGCGGGCAGTGGTGAATCCGGGTCAGCAAACAGCAGCCAGGGCAGTCTGCCTCCGCGCCCCCCGATTGGAGTGCGATAAGCTGCACTTGAAGGGCCGTGGTCCTTAGCCTTTATCCTGGCCCCGACGAAACGACAGCACAGCCGACCTCGGAAACAGAATCGAGCCATGTCCCGAAACATGGGAGTTGCGGCATCTTAAGTTTTCTCATGCCCTTAAAAGCCTCGCTTTTGAGATGAACTTGCATGTATCCCGTTGTTGTTGGGACTACGTTTGAAGTTTCTTACCTGTATTACATACGCCTATCTGGCTTCCTACTCACACGACACGCACCTCGACAAGGACGACACTTTCTTTTTGTTTTTATTATACGCCTCAGATCCATCGAAAACACGCGACGACACGACAAAAGTCAAGGTCACTTTGGACTATTCTCGGAAGATCAACGTCTTCATAATTAGCTCCGGTTCCGGCACAACCCGTACATACACATTGGAACGATCAAACAGAAGGAACCTATTTTGGTAATATTGCATTGGGATCGGACTTGATATTCTGTGCTTTTTAGCATATAATCGACTATCGGCCCTCAGCCCCTGAGCGGCGTTTCACGCCTCCACTTGAGCCAATGCATGTGCATGGTCTCGGTGTGTCCAACACCCTGGACTCAGGATACTACTGGCGGAACGTCATTGGGACCGGGGGACGAGCGGTCAGGCTTCCAGGATTAAGGGTGGATGGGGAGGCTCAAAGGCGCTGCATAACCTGGACAAGTCTTTGCTTTCTTCTCACTGGAGTTCCCTTCCATATGTTTGCAGGCATGATGAAGAATTCAGACTGGCGTCGCAAGCAGGGAGGGACTATGACAGGCATTGTTTTTCTCACTGGGGGCACACAAGCACATTAGACTAAGGATGGTTGTTTCTTTTCTGGTTACTCTGTTGATCGCGAGTTGTTTGTTTGTTTGTGGAGAAATGAAAGGGAAAGCCTCGGAGTGGGATCCTTTGGGAAACACACATAGACACGAATGGTTATAAAAGAGAAGATGGCGATGAATCGAGTTTGAAGGGTTTCCTAATGAGTGATGGCTACAAAGTAGCAAGGGCAGCGGAGTGATTGGAGGTATATGACCTGACTGGATGTGAAGGGCTTGACATTGGGGACGAGCGTTGAGCCTTGACAACGAATTGGAAGAAGTGCAAATGTTGAGTGCAAAAGTAAAGTAATTATTAACAAGGCATAATACTTGAGTCTATTCAGAATCAACTTTCATATTGATAAAAAGATCGGACGCAGACAAAGCTGCCAATGCTTGAGGCGCCAACCGTACAGGCAGAAGAGGCTCAACATTCATTTATTTACTACAAGCTATTAATCAACACGAGATACATAAGTTTTTGAGGGAAAGGGGTGGATAGACAATGAAGGTAGATGCAGCCTTCATGCATTCCATCCAAGTGAGCGAGCAAGTGATTGTTTGTTGATACGTCTGAGTCGGGAAAGTGCACGGGCCAACCAAGCAGAACCCCAGGCTCAACCACCACTCTCGCTCTATCCTGACTTCTCATCACAACAAGCACCCAGAATAAGAACGACGACTATATCGGGGGTTTTTATTTGTCTCTCCTTCGTGATAAACATCCAATCTTGATTTGTTGCTTTCCCCTACGTCCGGGACGTCGCAAAACCCCTCCAAACTCCAAGCTTCCTGCGTTGGCGTTCTTTATCATCGACTTCGTTGCTACTTGCCTGAGCGCTGGAACCTGGGTCACAGGACAAAGACTTGGCACAACGACCGGGAACTTGCAGTTAAAAGGCTTCAGGAATAGGCCAGAGGAAACTCAGTCATGGCTATGCGAAACGTGACCGGGTCGCAGGTGCGGCAGAGCATGGCGACCAGCGGAAGCGCGCTCAAGTCGAGACAGCTCGTAGGTCTTTGGCCACAACGGTGACTTCCTCTACTAACATTCCTGCGACAAACAGGCACAGCTCAACTCGCAACTCGCCCAGCTTTCGGCCAATCTCTCCGATACAGAGAACCTGCTACGCATGACCAGTGTGCAGGCGGAGGCGATGAGGGGGTTGGGCAGCTGGCATGGCGGGCTGTAAGTGTTGATCGTCCCAAACCTGTGTTCAAGTCAGTGGCTTACGATGATAGTTTCATGGCGGCGAGCAAGGTGCTGGGAGAAGAAAGCGTCAAAGAGGCTGGCCAGCCAGGGAAGTGATGGATCAATGGTATTCATGGAGATGTTACGTGACAACGGGTTAAAACAAAGAAACAAGTATTGTGGCTTAAGCCATGTTCTATTACGGCGACTTATGATCATCGCCGAATCTATATTGGCGAATCACTTCAGACATCCACCAGACATGTGCTTGTGACGGAGTCCGCTGCTTCGCGTTCAAGACCTTGGCCTTGTTCGTAGCATTCAGCTTCAGGCTCCACGGCTTGGCTTCAATGGCGAGCACAGCCAGTCCTACACCATCTCCCATGTGATTTTCCAAAAGATGATCCTTTGTTGTATGGCATGTTGGGGTTCTGGCGTTGAGACCAACTTGAGTGTCCTTCTCACGGCTCGCCAACTCCGCGGCTCTGACGATCTTCGCATATTATCGTAGCCGACGGGAGATTGGTATCAAGTTATTCAAAATTTAGTTTCTTGTTTCACGGCCCTGGTGTCGTTCCTGGGGTGGGCTCTTGAGTCTTTGCCTCGTCGCAAACATCCTCCATGGGCTCATCGGGCTTCGGTCCTCGCAAGGTCTTCCTCTTCTGCCTTGGCGCACTGACGGGGTACCTCTTGACGTTTCCACACGTCTTGCATCGTATCGTAAGAACATCTGCCCAGGGTTTCCTCCCGCCCTTGCTGGCGTTCTCCACGGTTGAGGTGCAGGTCTCCCCTTCGACCTGGAGAGTGTCGCAGAATTTGCAGATGGTCTGCTTCATGGCTGGGCTTTGTCGAATCTGGGCCTTCAAAGAAACAGCTCGTAAACTGGAGGCGATATGCCGAGACATATTCTGCGCGGCCTTTTGTTCGTTGGCTGTTGGTGCTGGAGCACTGTGCTCATGACCTGAGGGCGAGGATTTTGATGAAGCATCTTGTCCAGGTTGGCGATTTTGACTGGCGAGGTATGAGGCCGCTTGGTAAAGGTATGAGGCTCTGGAATAGATGATGCGGTTCTGGACGCCTTTCGGCTCCTTGGCCTTGGCCATTAATTCCAAGTCTTTGTCAGGATTTGTATGTGATTTCTAAGTTCAGTCTGCAAAGACTCATCTCGAAGATTCATCAAGGATTCTCGCCCGTCCGTGCCAAAAACACCAACTTGGCACTGTTCGCTGACGGCTGCCTCGCGTCACGTGCGTTGCTACGGTGCACGGGCCTGTTTGTCAAGAGGGCGATCGAGCGGGCCCTCCTGCCTGCTTTCTGGCGTCTCCCTCCTCAGCCTCAAACAAAGAAAGCCTTTCAAGTTCATCCTTGAACGACAACTGGGGCTCCCTCTTCATCTCCCACCTCTCTCTCTCTCTTTCAATCCATCACTCTCCTCTGTTTCCCTCATCTTGTGGCACGTTCGCGCCGCATCTTCGACTCTTTCCCCGGCGACGCGACCCCCTTGTGGAGAGCATCGCGTTCTGCACGTCAGCGCAACCTCGCTGCAAAAGGACAGCTTTCGCAGCAGCTTCGCATTCGACAATCTAACCCGCGCTCAACACCAACCGCCATCATGTCCCACGAGGAAGATCTCATCGACTACTCCGATGAGGAGATCGGCGGCAACGAGACTGCCGCCACCACCTCGAATGGCAAGAAGGGCGAGCTGGCCGCCGGCAACAATGTCGACAAGAAGGGCAGCTACGTCGGTATTCACTCGACCGGTTTCCGCGACTTCCTGCTCAAGGCCGAGCTCCTTCGCGCGATTGCCGACTGCGGTTTCGAACATCCATCGGAGGGTTAGTCCTGATATTCTAATACCCTAAGTCATCAAATCCCCTCCCTTCAAGCGTCCGTCCATCTCGCAAGCAAGCAAGAAGAAATGGCCATTTTCTCCTACAAATCGTCGTCGTCGTTGTCGGAAGAGGTTCAGCAGGGACCTGAGATGGTCCGAGTATCCGGGCGGAAGCAGACCACGGGTGAGAGACGTGGTTCTCCGCAAAACACAACCCGCCTGTCGCAACGTATCGCGTGAAAGCGGATATGGCGCAGGAGGTTGACGCGAACGGATCATTCTGGTTGAAATAATGGACGAAACGAGGAACACTTTGATCAGCACAGCAGAACTCTTGGCGCTCCAGGCCCATGGTTCTTGCGCAGCTGTTCGACCTGGAAATCTTCGGTTGTGGGATCATCATTTCGCCTTGATGAACCACCAATCTCAATGGAGACTGCGAGATTTGGCAATGGCTAAGCTGCGACGATGGACGGACTTCCTGACATTGCACCCGTCGTTCGTTGCTTCTTAGAAACCCGCTCTAACATCGGTTCGATCGACAGTCCAACAAACTTGTATCCCTCAGGCTCTTCTCGGCGGTGATATCATCTGCCAAGCCAAGTCCGGTCTGGGAAAGACGGCCGTCTTTGTCCTCGCGACCCTTCAGCAGGTCGAGCCTGTGAACGGAGAGGTCTCGGTCGTTGTCATGTGCCACACCCGTGAGCTGGCCTACCAGATTCGGGACGAGTACAACCGCTTCAGCAAGTACATGCCTGACATCAAGACTGGTGTGTTCTATGGTGGTACCCCCATCAAGACGGATGTCGAGACCTTGAAGAACAAGGAGACTTGCCCTCACATTATTGTCGGCACTCCTGGTCGTCTTAAGGCCCTTGTCCGTGACAAGGCTCTGCGCCTTGGCAGCGTCCGCATTTTCGTTCTCGATGAGTGCGACAAGATGCTTGACCAGCCTGGTAAGTACTGCTTCTCGGTGCGCAATGCGACGCGATACTAATTTGATAGACATGCGTACCGATGTTCAGGATGTGTTCCGCGCCACTCCTCAGCAGAAGCAGGTCATGATGTTCTCCGCTACTCTGTCCGAGGAGGTCAAGCCCATCTGCCGAAAGTTCATGCAGAACCCAACCGAGCACTACGTCGATGAGGACACCAAGCTCACCCTCCACGGTCTCCAGCAGTACTACATCAAGCTGGAGGAGAAGGAAAAGAACCGCAAGCTCAACGAGCTCCTGGATGATCTGCAGTTCAACCAGGTCATCATTTTCGTCCGCAGCACCGTCCGTGCTACCGAGCTTGACAAGCTACTCCGGGAATGCAACTTCCCTTCGATCGCTGTTCACTCGGGTGTCAGCCAGGAGGAACGGTAAGTCGTCATTGCATGTTCGTTGAGGCCCTTTTCTAACAGCGCACAGTATCCGTCGCTACAAGGAATTCAAGGAGTTCAAGAAGAGAATCTGCGTTGCTACTGACGTCTTCGGCCGAGGTATTGATATTGAGCGTATCAACCTCGCCATCAACTACGATCTTTCAAACGACGCCAGCTCGTACCTTCACCGAGTCGGTCGTGCCGGCCGTTTCGGTACCAAGGGTCTGGCCATCTCTTTCGTCAGCACCGACCAGGACCAGGAGGTGCTGAAGGAGATTGAGAAGCGATTCGAGGTCGCCCTTCCGTAAGTTTTGTCACTTCCTGTCTGTGATACTAGATACTAACCTAGAGTAGTGAATTCCCCAAGGAGGGTGTTGATGCCAGCACTTACATGGCTTCCTAGAGTACCGCATCGCCTGGTGTTTAGAGTGGATCGTACGACAACAGGGGCCAACTTCTCTCGCTGCCGCGGACGCAATGGTGAGGAAACCAGGAGAATGGTATCAAACAAGACATTTTTGGCGGCGAAGGGGAAAAGTTGCAAACGGTTCCGGATTTTGTTTGGTCAATTGTAATTGAGTATGTAACTATTGAATGGATTTTGCAAAACCCTCAGTGCAGACTGTTCTCTTGATTGTGTTGTGTCGGAGAGTCCCCTTTCTCGTCAGTCCAGTCATCTCAGCCTCGGAGAAGTTCTTCATGACAAAATGGTCAACCTGTCACACCTTGTGACCCGTTTACCTTGCCTCGCTGAACGGTTGAGGTTGGTACAATGACAAGATTGTGGTTCCTCGGACGTCGGTCACGCCAACATCGAAGGGTATGATGCGGAATAAAAAAGTTTGAAGAATCGGCTCGGTCGCCCGAGTATGGGTCATTCTTACCGGCAGTGTCATGTTCGGTTCAAGACTTGGAGATGGTGACTGGTTGAAACAAAAAGCCAGTTTCATTGTATGAACCCGACGTGTTACCTTGGTGAGCTCCCCTCCCCCCGAGGTTGATGATAGTAATAGGTGACTCTACGGAGTGTGGCAAGTAGGGCTCATGATGATGAGCGTTGTTGTAGTGACAGTGAGTTTTGAGGCTACACACTAGATGTCGGTCATAAGATGGTCTCCCGAGGGGTAGCAACGGTCGCCAATATTTGTTCTGCATTGGATGACGATGTGTTTGCGGAAAAAGTAGACGGCAGGCTGCCTTGTGGTGTTGGACCTGTGTCGATGTGCCCGTGGTACGGGTTGCCATCTAGATCTTTTTTCATGCATGCTAAAGCCGCGTAGTTTGCGAGTGGTGTACATGAGCTTCCAAGTCGTGTAACAATAATATATCTTCTACTCTGCTTCTCTACGTCACACAACAAACTTGCGACTGAGTCACAGTGGGAATAGAGGCAGCAAAACAACAGGAACATGGTCTACGAAGATGGCCTCTCGGTGTCAACCTCGCCTCGGTCAGATGTCTCTATCATGCAGCATACTAGTCGCAAAAGCCAACCTGGCCTCTTTTCCAAGGTTCATGGCCATTGACAACAACAACTACTCGGTGAGCAAGCCCGCCTCGTCGCCTTATCATTTGCCCCGCCGTGGCCCCTCAAAGGTTCACCACGTCTCAAGAGGGGCAGAAGGCTGTCACCGCAGATCAGCACTCGGGTTTACCTGGTTGGGTTATATCTTCCTTGAGGGGGGAATATGCATGAGTGGATGGGGAACGCCGGCAGATGTCGGGGCATTTACTTGGAAATATCATTTGGGGGCGGTCTTGTGTCGATAGGATCTGGAGGATTCCAGCAACCTCTCGGTTTCAGACGCCTTCTTGACGCCTTCTCGAAGGCTGCCTGATAGGAACGGTCAAAGTCTCTCTTCTGCCCCTTGTGATGCGCGACCCAGGGCTGCCTTGCGTTTGATGGTTGCAACGAACGGCGCGTGGATATTGGATGACCACGATGATGATGGGCTTTAACGCGCCTCGTGCTGTCAGGGAATGGCGACAAGGGCCATGCCTGCGCGGTGTGCCCTGGGACGACTAGGCAGCCACGTTCTGTGCTTTTTGTAAATCTGACGGTGAGGCCGGGGTCGTCGGGTCCGTCACATCCAACCATCCATCCAGGTTTGAATTTAACAGAACAGGAACAAGGAATGGGACTTTGGGCGCATATTCCTGTTCCGGCGGGACCGCGAAAGAGGATTCGTCTGAGATAAGCCAGCCCTTTAGATTCAATCACTCAGCTCCTGCTTGGACCTCTGTCCGTGTCAGCTAGACATTCAGAGCTCGGTGGGCGTCAGCCCAGCCTCGAGCATCGCGTAATCTCGACCGCCTCTCATGAGATCCATATGGAAACTTCCGTGCCCGGGCGGGGCTCCGAAGAAGCCGGGGGTCGGAATGTGGGGGCCATGGGGGAGAGCACGCGGCACGGCAGGACCAAACTCGTCTCCGATGCTGTTAGTTGATGATGAAAGAAGAGACACGGACGCTGAGACGATACCTAGATTAGGTACATGATAGCATGCAGTGCTATAGAGATCATCCAAGTGCTTCATCATAGTTGTCATTGCTCTTTTTTCATAATTTTTCGGTGGGGAGCACAATGTGCCTCGTGGTGCCTCCATGCTAGTGTATCGCTTTTTTCTTCACCCACGTGGGGAGTTGGATCAAGCCCGGTGTTGGGTTGGGGGATACCGAACGAACGCCAGGAGCATCATGGGTCCTTCCAAGGCGTTCGTGAATTAGACATGATGGGGGTTTCTCGTCTGGGTAGTCTCCGATGCTGCCTCCGAAGAACCACGCCGATATCTTTGGAATCACCGAGGTCCCATGGGTGAGGGAGTGTCTCGCGGTGCGTCATCTATACTCAGCCATCCGACAGCGGCTGAGATTCAGGCGGCGGTGCAGGCAGCGTCTGGGCTTGCGAACAGCTTGGCCGAGCACGAGAATAGACGGCGTGAACATCACGGTGGATCATCTCCCCCGTCTACCTTTGACCGTCAAGTTCGGGCGAGAATGCGTTCAATGCGAATGTGCCCGAGGGGAGCCTGGATTGTCCAGGGTAGGCTGGCCGCGTTTAGAGATTGACTCATTCTATCCGAGCCCGACGACGCCGGAGCAGGCGCTGGGGTCGTTCGTGTGGGAGGGTGCGCATCGAATCTAGGGTTTGGCCCAGAGACGCTCGATTCACGGGCCCTTGAGATCTCACACCACACTGGCTGCTTATCCCGCAAAACTCGTGAGGTAGGTATTCCGACGGCAGCGACAACTGACCGTCATCTACATTAGGGAGCAGGATGGATAGCCCGGAAGCATCAGACGGCGCCACCCTGGAGCCAATCACGGTCACCCAAGCCGAGCGGGGGATTCATTCGGCTACCGAATGAACACCCTGTCGAGACTCTTTCCTTGATGCACATTCGAGAGCTAAAAAGGTGAACCCGTGTGCGCGTGTGCATGTACGTATGTATCCCCTGCCGGGCTGCCCGCTCAAAGGAGAAGGCTGTGACAGCTGCTGCGGCAAATCCGTTTCTAATAGAGGAAGATGCTTTGTAACACGGCCTGGATAGACGGGAATGGTGAATGGCAATAATCCCGTGGTGTCCACAAACACGGCGCACAACCTAGGCAAAGAACCTGTTCGCCCGGGTCTGTTAAGGATCCGGTGTCCGATGGAGTGCCCCCGTACCTAAATCGAGAGGGCCACGGCCGGTGCTGAGGTAATGATTTGTACAACCTCCCTGGCTGCACAACATCTTGGACGCCAGTGGGGAGAGTCCGGCGGACCACAGAGACAGTTACCTGCAGTCTTGAGTCGGGACTTGTCGCGGTAACGCCAACAAGATTGGCTCTCTGTTAAGGGGTTGGTAGCGCCGCCACTTGGTGGACGCACGAGCCAGAGTGAGGTGTCTGGTGCGAGGGAGGTCGTTGATCATGATCGGGAGGCGGAAACAAAGCAAATCTGCTGAGTGCGAGAGTGATGGGCTGTCGTTTCACCATTCGACAATCAGATACCGAGTGATTCGCGTGCGTGCAGATCGAGGCAAGGAAAACTCATCATCATGTCCTGCATCACCAGTTTCGCGCGTCCTCATGAGCGAGGTGGAACTGAGGCTATGACGGCACTTGCCGCTCACCACGCAATCATGATGGCTATGCCATGGATGTTTGTCGACAGGCTGACGGACTCGTTGCCATAGCGTCGATGATGCGTATTCACCGAGACAATGCAGGAACTGATGATTATCACCTTGCACATCCAGCCCAGTTGAGAGTTGTGCAGATGTTAAAGAGGGAGGGCGACCGAGACGGTCACATCCAGGCAGAGAAATGCCTAGCAGAGGGCTGACACAAACAACCGAGTGCTCCAGGCGCATCGACACTGATAAGATGTATCAATATTAATGTCGAGCGTGTGCATTGCGGCCCGCATGGCAGCCTCGAGGCTTGTAACATTAGGTGTCCTGCACCCCGTGTTTGGTCGGCGAGCCTCCGAAGCTGTTGCCAGATGGTTCCCGGAGCAACTTTACGGAGCCACGAGAGACGAGCTCCGAATACATGCAAGTCAAAGCCCAAAAGGCAATTGCTTCCATCGCTTCTTCGCTGCTCGGGGCGGACTCTCCCGGGAACCAGTCACTGCAAGTGAGGTCATTGTGGGACGGACGGGTTCCCCGTGGTTGTTGGATTAACAATCGGATGGGGAGAATGGCGAGACCTCTCGGGATTTTGTGTGAGGGAGGGAGGCAGCAGGGCTGTGAATGGCCTGGAAATCCGGCCCAGACCCGGACAGAGAGAAGCATGAGATTTCCTTTGAGTCGGAACGGAGTTGGACAGGCGCGCTTCTTGATTAAAGTGGTGTGTTTTTTCGCTTCTACACGGGTCAAGGAAAAGAAAGAGACATCAGTACAATTAGACATCGTCTATCTTCTCAGGGTAGCCAGATGGCAAGTGTAAGAATAAGAAGGGAGTAAATGAGTGAGATCTGAAGTATTACCTGTCATTGGGATACCCTTTCCTATCATTTTAGCATATTCCTTCCATATGAGTTCGCCTGCTGCAAAAGTGATACTGTAATATGAAAATGTGTTAGGCGTGCTTTGCAGTTCTGGTGTCTCGTTTATTCCTTGACCCGCGTGCCACACTCGGCTTCCTCTTTGTCGCGATCCGGGACACGGCGAAGACTGTGGCAAGATCTGGTGCAACTCAAAAGTTTTTCTCTGGCTATTCTGGCCTTGGCCTTGGCTTTGGTCTGGCTCGGTTGGGTTGAGTTGTTGGGCGAGTCGTAGCTATCCGGGGGCCACACTCCAGGCCGCACAATCTTGAAGCACACATGGTTGGATTTCAGGTTTCGTAGCGCATCCGGGCGGCGCGGTCGGCGTCGTGGGCGTGCCTTTGAGACGAGACGAGACAAACTAAAAGCCATCTCATCCACATCCACCCATCCCCATCCCCATCCCACTCCTGTTGGACCATCCAATCCTGGCGGGAAAGCCGCCTGGGGTATCATTGGACAAGCCATATTGTGAATCTCTGTTGACGGTACCTAGTACGGTCGAATGCTCATGTGAAGAAGTAGCAAAATGCCTGAGCCGGCGCTTGAGGGGCTCACGGAGTTTGAGAGCAACGGTAATCGTCGCAGACCCATGAGCTCGGGTCAGCAGCGAATCCGAGGGGTCCCCTCATGACCAGGCACGATATTGATGACGGATGACAGGAAATGGAGACCTCGTCGTCGTAGGTGACAGTCACAAAAATGGCAGCGGGCCAAGGCAGAGGTTCACAGGGCAGTGGCGGAGATGGCGGAGGTGTGCACTGTCCAGTCCAGTCCAGAGAGGAGCTGAAGGAGAAGAGTCATCGCTCAGCAGCCAAGTTTTGGCGGGCTGTGCTTCCCCTCAAATTGGTCAAGGCTTCTGGACGAGACCACTCTGTTCGTTCCTTTCTTGGGTTGGATGCTGAGGAATGGTGTGTGTTAGCGGTTAGTGCTTGCAGTTTCGTCCTCTCGGCCTCGGGGATTTTATAAGAGGGTAGTACGCGATCTAAGAAAGTGTTTGAGTCAGGGACGAGTCTCCCCGACTGCTGATGCAGAGCATCTTGTATTTGACTGAGGATGATAACGAGCTCGAGCAAAGGGCAGGAGGAGGATTCATCTCCAAGAGACAACTCAGTGAAGCCGAAAAGGGTTGGGTGGGTGACAAGGGTGGCCGGAGTGGCAGGGATACGCGAGACGCATGGACGAACCAGGCTGGCGTGCTAGTGCGTGAGTAAAGTGAATGAAGTGTCTGAGGATGAGGTGAGTTGATTGTGCACCTCAAAGACAGGAGCGCAGCGTCGTCGACAAGGCTCTTGAAAGTGGAGGCCTTGTAAGGCGTCTTGATCTGCTCGATGATGGAGGAGATGAGGCATTCTTATGAGGCTTCAACCAACATGAGTGAAACATACAGTACTGTATCGATGGACAGGCCTTGCCGAGGCGGGCGATGTTCTGTCTTGACGGTTGGCGATCCACTGCCACTGCCCGGGTCAACCTCACCCCTTTTGCTCTGCCACCATCCTCACTGATTCACTGATCTCTTCTGCCTTGAGGCCGGGAAGTGGTGGTCCAGTGGGAGACATTTCGTGCTTGGGAAAGGGTGGAGGTGGAGGATGTGGATGCGCCCTGGTGGGTGGAGGGGGGGGAACGCGCGCTGCAGGATCCGGATGGCCAATGAGGAAATGCCAAAAGGCAGACACGCTGCAAGGCCCATCGAGAAGGCCATGGCATGTATTAAATGCGCGATTTGAGCACTGTATGGCACTGTGATGTGGAGCCGAAAGGTTCAGTGGCCCAGTGGACAGGGTCGGCGCGTCACAGAAGACGGCGTCGACTGGCTGGCTCATAGACAAGGGCTCAGCTGCACCGTGTCGAGAGGCACGAGATTCACGGCTGCGTCGTACTGGTACCTCGCGACTGGGGCTTGATGCGCGCGCGCCGTAGGTACCGTCGCTCAACTCGCCTCTCCTCCCGGGCTCTCTGGTGCTTTCGCTGTCCCAGGCATTCAAAACTATGCCATGGCCCGCCGCTGCCATCTCCCGCCTTTTCCCCTTCCCCCCCATCGAACAGCATCGTCGGCATCATGTTCGATTTCTCCCTCTAAATCCGTCCCCAGCGACTCTCTGAAGTCTGCTCTGGATCGTGTACCTCTCCACTCTCCACGGCGTCTGCCTTCGTCTTTGTTGTTGTTGCTTATTTTTCCTACATACCCTTCATCTCTCCTCTCAAGGCTCCCGCGACAATCCTCGTCACGCCAGGCCGCAGCGGCATTCACTTGCACCCTGCGACTTTTTCTACCTCTTTTGTGAGCAAACCGGCCAGCACATCTTTTGCCGCCCAACCCAAACAGGTCGAAAAAAAAAAGAGTCATACTTTTTTGACTGCTTCCCGCCTACGCTACGGTCCACGAATTCGCCAGCCAGCACTGCCGCCCCCCGGGTCCAGTCCAGTCCAGTCCAGCCCAGCCAAGCCGAGCGCAGCCCAAGCCCAGCTTATCCTCTAGGGACCAACCTTGCCTCCCCTGGCCCTCTGCCCGCAGCCTAGCACCAGTCATCCGCCTTGTTGGTGAGGTGACTTGAGAGAAGTGTCCTGTCTCTCTTCCACTTGGGTGACTCTTGTGTCAGTCTCCGGACTCGCTGTCTCCTCCCGTGTTACTCACCAGCCCTCACTCATCCCCCATCATTCTGACCATCACCATCACCATCCTCACATCACTCCCCTTCGCCGTTTGATTCAATCCTCTCTGTATTTTCCCTCTCGTGTCGACCCTTTCCATTCAAGCTTTCACAACATACTTTCCTTACCTAGTCCCTACATCCACTCCCTCCCCAGGCTGCAGCCCCGGTACCTAGCCGTCCATCCCCTTCGCCACACCCGTTGCGTCTTCCGCCGCGCGCGTTAGTCATCCTTGCCTCAGACAAACCCAGGCCAGGCACAGGCTCCCGCCGCTCACGCTCCCTCACGCTCTCTCCGAGATCGCCAGTTGGCGTCCACCTGCCACAAGCCCCGCGGTCTTTGCTCGGTTTCGCCACCGTGCAAAGAGTCACAACCCACTACGCCAGGCTGTCATTCACCACCTCAGCGCCTGGCATCTCGCCTCCCAAGGCCACCTAAAAAAGAGTCACCACTTCGGGCTACCTAATAAACCCTTCCGTCTCCTTTCCAGGTCACCTCATTCCGTCTTCAGCCACACATTCCCCGTACCTGCATATCAATCAGTCAACAAGTTCAACAACCACGACCTCGACCCCCGACCCCGACATCAGTCACCCCTAGGATTCTTACTCGCCACTCCCTCCTACCCGCTTCGATGGTAGCCTTGTTCTAGGCCCGCCACTCGCTTCCAACCTCAACCTCGAGATTTGAAGCATTGCCGCAATGCCTGTTGACAAAACCTACCTTCTTCCAGTCGCCGTCTCCGCTTCGTCTTCCGGTCTCATCGTTTGTGTTATCAAGTCGCTTCTCGACTCTCTCGTCTAGACGCCTCCTGCTCTCACAACTACGCGTATACTTTGAGATAGCACTTGTACGCTGTCTCGAGGTATAACAACTCGACTCGGATCCCTCGAATTGCTTACGGTAAAACCACGATTTAATTGGTTGACTTAGCCCTTGACGGCGACTGGATATTCATCCTGGCTTGAACCACCCTTTCAGGCCTATTACTATAATCAACTACCACCCAAAATGAAGTGCGACGCGACTCTTTCGCCCGCCTCTATCCCCACCACCCACTATGCGCCATACAACGCATCTCTAGCTTCTTCCGCCTCAACATCTACATCCTCTGTGTGGTCCGACACCTCCTCGCAGAACTCCGACGACACTTCCGCCTCTGTCCACTCTTCCGACTCGGACTCGTGCGAATCCTTCTTCTCGGCAAAGGCCTCTGCTGCTGATCGCGTCCTCAACTTCCGACGTCACGCGCAAAAGCCCCAGACCGAGGCAGTCCCTGCTGAGCTACGCCAAAACCCTCGACGAACTTCCAACGGTCCCAAGGTCCGCCCCTCTCTGGTTCGACAGTCCGACCGAAAAGTGAACTTCGTCGATAGCCTTGTTGGTATGTTATGACTGGATTTTGACAACATGTTCGTCTACTTAGCCGTTACCCTTTTAGATTCGTCGACTCAAATTGTCGAAGCAATTTGGCCTCTTTCTTCGGTTGTTTGCCGAAGCGAGCTGGGTAGCAAGGCGGTTCTCCCGCTGCGCACCTTTATCCAGGAGACTCTGCGCCGCTCGCGCACAAGCTACTCTACTCTTCAGGTTGCTCTCTACTACCTGATCCTCATCAAGCCTCATGTCCCGACTCACAACTTCACCACTGAGCAGCCCGAAGATCGACATGCCGATCGCGCGCTCCAGTGTGGCCGCCGCATGTTTCTCGCGGCTCTGATCCTGGCCTCCAAGTATCTCCAGGACCGGAACTACTCTGCTCGGGCTTGGAGCAAGATTTCGGGGCTCAACACTCATGAGATCAACCAGAACGAGATCGCTTTCCTCCTTGCTGTCAACTGGAAGCTCCACATCGCCGATGAGGTCTTCCAGAGATGGACTGATATTGTGCTCAAGCATACTCCTCCTCCTAGCCCTCCCTCCCCAGGTGGTGTCTCCCAGCTTGTGACCCAGCAGGTCGCCGACTGGAAGCGCATTATCCTGGGTCTCAACCCCCAGCTGACCAACCTGGCGGGTTTGATTCCTGCTGCTCCCGTTGCCGCTCGGTCAAGCGACCTTTGCGCGCTCTCGCCTCGCAGCATCCTCAACCTTCCTCAGGAAACCCGACCTTCAACTGTTTATGACTTGGCCGAGTCCGCTCCCAAGTCATTCAACGCGCCCATGGTCATGGAGCCTACGCCTTCTGTATATACTCCCGGCCGCGTGGCTCCAGCTCCGGCTTTGGGCATGCTACCCACCCCCCGACTTACTCCTCAGAGCAGTGGACTCTGCACTCCTGCCGCGGGTGCCGCTTCCCACATGCTTGGTAAGAGCTCAGCCATGGGCCTGGCAATGGCCCAGGCCAATAACACGAGCGCCACTCAGTATCTCGACCGCATTCCCATGTCAATTACTTCATCGCCTCAAAGCTACTGCCCAACCCGTCGATCCTCCCTCGCCAACTCAGTCTCGACTGCCTCCTCACCCGAATCGATGATCTCGGATTCCTCGCGCTCCTCGCGCTCTTCCTCCATTTCTTCTGCCTCTTCGCTCGCTAGCGCGACCCTCAGCTCCTCCAAGCTGGGCATGCAGTCGCGATTCCGAATGTCGAGGTTGAGCAATGAGAGGCTGAGCCAGAAGCCGACAATCCCTTCGGTTCCTGAGGACTACGACGTGCACTGTTATTCGTCTTCTCCCGAGTCTTACACCGGCACGGTTAACAAGCTCGGAGACTGGTCTATGGAGACTCCACTGGCCAGACGAGAACAGCAACTGGAGGATATGACACGCGATGCGTCCGACGCTGCTCGCGCCCTGCAGGAGCTTCAGAACTACCGCGCTGCTGAAGCTGTGCCCACGGCATTCGCCCGGACTGGCTCCAAGCGAAGCAGAACTGCTTCTATGGATAACGGTCTCCAGGAGAATGTCCGCGAGATGCTCAATGGTCATTACTACTCTACCGAGCGCCACGCTTGGTCCGATACGTTGGTTCGCGCCCGAGGCTCTGCCTTGGAATCGAACCTCCAGATTCCCGTTCAACCCAGCCTTCCCGGCAGCGGCAAGCGAATCTGCTGCTCAGCCGAGGCGGCACAGGAGTATGCACTTTCCTCTGTCCACTCCAGCATGGGTCTGCGGGGACCTGGCATGTGGGAGGGTATCCTGAACTAAACCTCACCTCACTATCTACTCGTTGGTCACAGTAATTTCCTTACCAACCTGATACCCCGTCGAACACCGACACGCTATATCCTTTGACTACACTGTGAAGATTAATGTCGAACTCAATACTATTTTCTATGTCAAGAAGCAAGTTACCTGGGAGGCTGGGAAGAAGGGAGTCTTTTTGCCAAAAGGCCTTTGATACCATGGCCTCGGGCGTGTATCCATGCCCTAAAGAGGTATCTGGATGGCGCTCGAGGTCGAGGCCCAAAAGCGTGTTCACTTGCATGCATATCCGGATCGGACACTTGGTTGGGAGGGGGAGACGGCGGCGAAAGTCATTTTTTCGGGAGACGGTGGGAGGCGATGATTGCACTGCATTGCAAATCTTGTATGACTAGGACGCCGCTGCATTTTTGCTTTTGTGTTTGTTGCTTTTATACGGCATCGTTTGCTCTATCATGATGGCTATAGATTCTCAAGAGTCTAGAGTTGAAAGCGATACTGGCAAACGATAAATGCCGGATGGATGGAATGGAATGGAATGGAATTATAAGGGGAGTAATAGGTTTGGTTGCCATCAAGACCGACAAGACAAACCCGACGACGACCACCGAAGAAGACAAAAGAGCCTCGGCGTCGACATGCGGGACCTTGCGAGGTAATGGGTTCTCGCATCAACTGGAGTTCAAGCTGCCTTTTTCTGCGAACAACAAGACAACCAACAAAAAACACTTCATGATGTCTTTTCGACATACAGCCAAAGCTTGATCCACCCGACCTCTTCAAAGGCAGATTCTGGGAACTCCAACGGCAACCAACCAACCGACTTCGGAAGCGAAATCGAGCAAAAGGAGCGCCCCCAAGACTGGACTGAGGAGAGAGCGATGACGCTATGGCGAAATCTAATAGCTAGCTTGAAACAGTCTCGCGATAGTGGACTCGTGGCCGTCTTTCTTGATCCCTCGTGGAACCAACGCTCGGATAGGAGACAAGACGCCCGAGAAAGCAAGACAAGCACGAAATCAAAAAGCATTATGCTGGAAACAAACACTCATTACTTCGCCCCTTACTTTACGTTACGTTTTTGACCTTTGAGCGCGGCTGAAGCGAAACAAACCCCTTTACCTGTGACCTCGTGATTACGCTGGAGACGAAAACCTACCAACGATTCCTTCATTCATTACCCGCTGAACTAACGCGCGGTTGAGAGAGAGCCTGACGAGCCTGAGGAGCGGAGCGCCTGAGGCGCAATTGTGGCCGTGAAAGCCCTTCAAAGGCGTGCATCACCTGAGCATCGCCCTGTTCTTTTTGGGTGTCGATAGCGCCTAAATCGACCACACACAAGCGCCCGAACCTTGCATCCGGGAACGCTAGGGACCTGCCTGGACCGTGGCCGTGAAGTCCCGGGATCGCGCGGTTCATTGGATGGTGTGCTCACGGTGTGTGAGTCATCTCGTTCCCCCGTCCGCTTGGCACACACTTCACGGGATGTTACTCTTTTTTTTCTCCCTTCCCCTTGAGGTTGGAGGCTTGCCGGATCAGGCAATCAGTGGCGAGGAGTGGTGTGTGTGTGTGGGCTTTTCTTTTAAAGCCTCACGTTGTTGGTGTTGTTGGAGACGACGTGGGATGTTGGATGTCGTTGACCATGGTGGTGTGTGTGGGGAGAAACTAATGACGTTAGGGATCAAAGGTAAGTAGGCAGACAGCTAAGTGAAAGGTAAGTGTACTCGGCTACGAGGTAAGTTTATTTTGGTAGTTGAGTGCGTGCGTGAAGTGATGTCGATGTTGTCTATCCATGTGTTGATGTCTGTTGATGTTGATGCATGGTGTTGAGGTCTCGGGTCATTCTACTCTTCCGGCATGAGCCTCCCCCATCCAGTCCCGTCATGGTTTCATGAGATAAAAGCTTGTTGAAGCATGGGTTTACCTTCCTCATACGGAAACCTTTTGATTTTCATGATTTGGACACAAACCCTAGTTCCCACGCCACACGGTCAAAGAAGCCGATTAGGTACTGATACACAGAACGAGCCTCCATCCTGTGAGAAGATAAGCAACAATATACAAGATATCAGATACATACACACAAGAATATTAGTTTGGAAATTAATTATTATTAAAAGTGGTTAATTTGTGGTACTGCGACTATGTATCGCGACCTCGGTGCCTCACTCGGTTCGATTCCATATGCCACATAACGGTGTGCAGCAAGACGACTCCGAAACTTCCACTACGGGAAACTGCAACTCTGTACATGTGAATTATTGAATGATGAACCATAATGAGTCGTAATGCATCAATAATGACTTGACAGGGAGGGAACCATCTGGAATCCTTGAAGTTTGACATGGTAAGACCAAAGGGCGTCGGCGAGTTAGTCATGCCTCACCGGCGAGCTGCATCTGGTAAGCTCTAGCTGCCTGAGCAAGGCCCGGGGGAATACTTCGCGTCGCAGGGTGATGATGCCTCAATGTCTGTGGAGAGGGGATTCGTCACATAGCTCCGTGCCAGAGTAAACTTGTCGCAGAACCTCCCTGCCTGTTGCATCGTCACCACCCCATTCTAGCCGCTGCTCGATCCGTCGCCTCTCCTTCTGCAGTATGTCGGTTGGCAGACCTTGTCCTAGCTGAAGGAGGTCTAGGAGGTTGGTGATAAGCACACTGGGGACAGGGGCGTCGATGAAGGCGTTGCGGAGGCACTCCAGCCGAGATTCCCAGTCGACGCTCTCACCATCCCAGTGAAACGCCCACCCCGCACGCCGGAGCCAGAAAAGCCGGCGCAGCTCCTCTTCATCCCAGGGCCCGGTGATGAGGGAACGAGGGGCTCGGAACTCGGGGTGGACGTCACACTGGGCCCAGCACTCGACGTCCTTGACAGGCTCCCAGCTCGATACTACCTGGTAGTCGGCTTCGAAGCACTGACGGGCGTTGAATTCGCCCTTGTGGCCTTGGATGGGGTGGTCGGAGGTGTGCGTAAGGGGGCTATTTTCCGTGTCGAGCTTCGGGAGGCAATGCTCATAGTACCGGTCCTTGGCGTGTGTATCGGCCCATGTCTGCTGGGCCTGAAGGATAAAATCAATTTTAACCCAGGGGAGTTCGAAAACCTCGGACTATTCGGCAATGTTAGGAAAAGGGATTTGTATATCATGGTAACTGCAGAAAGCCGACAAACCTGAAGTCGGGGATCACCACCAACATCGTCTCTTGATGTATTGCAATTCACAGAAATCCCAAACCAATCGATCCAAGTGTCATGAAACGTCCACATAAAGTGTCGTAGGAGGGTAGCACGACCGGATAGCTTTGCGCCAATAATAGGGGAAGAGCGCGGCAGGGATAAGCTGGCGCTGTAGAGGAAGATTATCTCCAGGACCTCGGCAGGGAGAGATTGTAAAGTCGGGCGTCCACGAAGGGACCGCGTGGCGAGGACATTAGAGAGTGAGCGTTTCATCTTTTTGGGACTTGGTCCGTTGTCGTCTATCGAAGGATTGGGGCGTAACTTGGATGGTTTGTTGGCGGAGGGAGCTTTGCGTTTACCTCGAATGCGAATCGGGGTAAGGCCCATATCGAGGATAGAGTATTCGGGAATCCAGATGTCGATATGGAAATGTAGAACTGAATGGTGATGGTGGTAATACTAGTTGGTTGCTGTGCTGAGCTGGGACAATGATTGGACGAATGGTTCAGATTGTAGCACCAAGTCGAGAAACTTGGACCGGATCCTCTGGATGAAATGGCTCTATCTCAGGCGAGGGGAGATGTTTGGTCCAGGTAATATTGAAACCCTTAGATTTGCAATCAAGTTGATAGGAGCTTGATAAAGAAATCAGGGATGGCTGATGGGAGGTTCAAGTAGGCGTTGATATGGAGGCCCTTTAAGCTTAGAGCAAAAGATATCAAACTATAACCCTTAGACTTAATCTTTAGATGATGAGTACTAAAATTTTAAAGAGTCTTACCTTGCTTATTGCTCAGTCTCATGGGTTATCGTGGTTCGCCCGCTCCAACTGCCATCGAGTTGAGCGGCGAATCGAAGTGCAACTGGCCCGTGCACGACCCCAGAATCCCAGGCGTAAAAATTCGGGTTGCCTCCAAAACTCCAACGGCTTGGTTCTGATGACTAAGGCAAGTCAACCTCCAACTTTTGCTATAGTATCCACGACGATAACTGGTCGGGAAGCTCTCCAACTCGACGACCTAGCCAGCCTCAACGCCATCGCCAATGCTTGCGTGAGTCGATTGACGCGCGGATTCCCCAGAGATGTCAACTCTGCGCCTGGTCCCCTCTCGAAGCCTGCTGCGATTCCTACGGTACCAGTCCAAGAGGGCCTTTGCAACTCATGGCCCAGAAGCGATAGCCGGCCCGGTCCTGTGTCGCCGGGCTCGATCCTCGAATCTTGCGACACGAAGGCAATCTAGGACGCTCGCTACGACTTGCGAGCGCCGTACTGCAACATTGGAAGCTTCATTCCTCAACCTCGAGCCGATCCTGCGAAGGCTCAAGAGCCAAGACCAGCAACAGTTGATGTCGACGAGATGCAACTTTAGTACCTCACGCAGTGTTGGCTGGTTCAAATGGGGTCGGTCCTCGACGGGTTCTACACCAAAGTGGCATGAGCGACTATGGGGGATCACAGGCCGAAAGTGTGAAAAATCCCTAAAGCCCGACGATCTTCCCAGCCATGATGAATACAGCGACGGCTCGTCGATATTCAACAGTCGTCGAACCATGGCCGCCAAGGCGGCGTCTGAGCCACGGCTGCGCTGCACAGAAGTGGACGAGAATGGCAATGTGATCCTGGTGGATGGTGAGTTCAAGAAGACGGAGCTCATCGCCAAGGTATGTCGCTGCAACCTCGCGATTGATATTCGATGAGATGTTAACGATGCCTGTTACCAGTATGGTCTGCTGCCCCGAGACTTGCGAAAGATCGACTCGTCGAATCTGCCTCATATCCTCATCCGTCCGTCGGCCATCCTGCTCAACCTTCTGCACCTGAAGGTCCTCATCAAGCATGACCGTGTACTTCTCTTCGATGTCTACGGCTCGAAAACCTCATACCCTCAATCCGCCTTCATGTACGACCTGCAAGGCAAATTGCAGCAGAAGAACACACAAGGATCGGGCTCGCTGCCCTACGAGTTCCGGGCGCTGGAAGCCGTCTTGACCTCAGTGACGTCAGAGCTCGAGGCCGACTTTGAAGCGGTTCGCGAGCCGGTCATGCACATTCTCAGCGAGCTCGAGGATGATATCGACCGACAGAAGCTGCGTGTGCTTCTTATTCTGTCCAAGAGAGTGAGCACCTTTGAGCAAAAGGTGAAGCTGGTCCGAGATGCCATCGAGGATCTCCTCGAGGCGGATGACGACCTTGCGGCCATGTACTTGACTGAAAAGGCGCACGATCTCTACAGGGGAATGGATGATCACACCGAGGTTGAGATGCTGCTTGAGTCGTATCACAAGTTGACGGACGAAATCGTCCAAGAGGCAGGAAGCCTCGTTTCGGGGATTCGAAACACGGAGGACATGTAAGCATGATATTCCATGCCAATATGTCGTGTTGCTAATATTTACAGTGTTCGTGCCATTCTCGATGCGAATCGAAACGCCCTCATGCTGCTCGAGATCAAGTTCAGCGTTGGAACCCTGGGTCTTGCCATGGGAACCTTCCTCGCTGGTCTCTACGGCATGAACTTGGAGAACTTTATCGAAGAGACACACTGGGGTTTCGGAAGCGTCACTGGAATCTCGGTCATCTTCTCACTCATCGTGTGCTGGTACGGCCTGACCAAGCTGCGCCGTGTACAGCGTATCAAGATGATGGATGACGAGCGACCACGAATACCTCGCGGCCAGGTCTACTTCCCCGATGACCGGACTGCGCTGGGACTTCTCGATAACAGAAACCGCGAGATGTTGCGGCGGATCAACATGCAAAAGGCCACGGCGGCAAAGAAGCGGTGGTTCTAAACGTCTTGTATATTAGAAATTGGGCGTTCCTGGACTTCTCAACGGCACAAACACCGCCACATGTACAAAATACTTAGAGAGATAGCCCCCCGATACCAGATACCTACTCATCTCAATGAGGTTCGAGTTCGAAGCAAAATATACCAAATGCGGACATTACACACACAACGTCGAGCAACCGTCATGGCTGCAAGCTCGGGAACTCGAACCAATGAGGTCAGCGGCACGGAAAACAGGGGATGCCCTGTTCCCGACGCGTCTTCTCCATGGGGATTCTTGATCGCCGCGGTGACACAACCGTCTATGATGATTGATCTCATCATGACTTTGTGACGTCACACTCCCGTTGTACCCCAACACTTTCATCAAACAAGGCCATGCCATACAACCAAAAGAGAAAATCAGCGGATCCACTTGCAGGGGAACCTCCTGGTCGATTCGAAGTCCCTGACGTCGCAGACGCAACCTCAAAAGCACAAACGGAATTAACAAAAAATTGCAAGCGGGCTACGGCGGCTGAAGGATGCACAATGGCCTTGATTTTGGGACCTTGGTGCCAGCCACACGGCGAGCCGCGTACGTCATGGACGCCACGCATCTGACCAATTGCGACTCTTGGATGATGCATTAGCCACAGGATCAAAAGGCACGCTTGTGGCTGGAGGTCATGAGGTGAATGATCGAGATGGGTGAACCTGACGTCAGGAAAGAAATTGTTTGATGAAAGGGTGGAAACATGGATGGTAGGCGCGAACCTGGGGGCAGGGATTGGGGGGCAGGTTCTTTGTATATAAGGATGCAGGGGAACCTGAGGGGGGAAGAGGAACATACCAACTCATCACTCAAAGACAACGCATAACTGACAACAAACCACAAACAAAAACCATCAATTCTTCCATTTCCACCTAAGACAATTCTTTGCGAAAGCAATCACCAAAAAAACACACCTAAAACAAAACCCTCTACAAATCCTTCACAATGGGTGGCATCATGTCTTGTGTACGTCCAGCCACACATCTGCACCGCCTCACCAAACCACACACAAGCTAACATTCTACTCTCCCAGATCCGCTCCGTCTTCCAGACCATCGGCGACGCCATCATGGCCGTCATCAGCGGCATCGGCAACATCATCCACGCCCTCATCAGCGCCGTCGTCCGCTTCTGCGGCATCATTGTCAGCTTCCTGACCTGCGGCTACTGCGGCAGCCGCTCCGGACGAGCCCGTCGACGCACCGGTAGACACATGCGGACGACGAGGGTCTAGGGGAGGAAGATCCCGCTTGTGAAGAGGATCTGAGGAGAGGAAGAAAGATTGTGAGAGGGGGAGAGCGAGTTTGGAGAGATTCATCATGAAACGGCCGACTGTTTTTCCTTGTATGATTGCGTTAGCATAGGATACCCAATCCACCTTGTTCTGTTAAACATGTCTTTCGATCGCTGTGTATAAGTGACTGCATGATTCTCGTTCATATCGGTTGATATTCTGACCAAAGACACTAGACATAACATGGGATAATTCATTTGATGAAGCATTTACAACTGATAAGAGCCAGGCATTATTGGGTATCATGTATTCTTGTCTTCTACCTAGTCATCCTCTTCCATGACATTCCGGTTAAAGAAGCCATGAATCTGTCGTCCAGCCGCCTTGCCCACCAGCGGTTCTAGCTCCTTCTCTGTCATGTTGGCCACCTCTCGAATGCTCTCCGTCTCGAGCACCAAGCTCTTGATGTTCTTGGGCGTGACACCAGGCACAATGGCGAGCATATCCTGCGGTTCCTGGTTGAACGCCTGATCCTCGGCGCGTGCATCCTTATCCAGACCGGCCCTGACCGCCGCGATCGGATCTGGCTCTTCCTCCTGCGTCTTGAGCAACTCAAAGATCTCGGCTGTCTGATAGGGAGACGAAGACCAGATGATGCGGAGCTTGGGGAAGGCCAGTGTCAGCAGCACTAGCTTGGATTGGAGGTCTGAAGACATGTTGGTTGGAGCCACACTGTTCAAGCTGCCCGAGAGGTCGGCAAACGGTTCCAGAGTAAATGACTTGTTTTGGTCAAATTCGATCAGGAGCATCGGGCTCTTGTAATGCTGGAACATGGTCTCAGCCTGAGTGTACAGTCGACCGTCCTTGAACGACGAGATCAAGTCGCTGATGGACTTTCGTTCCACGCAGATGTTGGGAGAGAGGATGTAGTCGCCCACTGTGAGCATACATGGCACAATGATCATGGATCGTCCGTGAAGTAGCGATGGTAAAGAAGAGCGGAATTCTCGCACATCCACAACCACTCGTGGTGGCTCAGCCGTTGCTGCTAGCCTGCCACCACCAGCGATTCTCGTGTTGACAGTTCGCAAGAATGCCTCCTCAGGATCTTCAGCGGGATCAACCGTCATGACCAACGACATGCTCGCTCTCTCCTTGATGAGTTTGGTGAAGGCATCCTTTTCCCGGCGGACTGACGAAAGGTACTTCTGTTCCTCGACTGAGCCACCGTAGTACATGAAGTAAACTCTGACGTTCCGGTCATTGTGTGACGACCGGTATACCTCGACTCGTCGAATAAAGGCTGCATCTGGCTCGTACATGATGATGTACCGTGGTTTGACTTCCTGGAGGACGTGTTCGTCCTGGTCTCCGTCATAGGCGTGGGCGACAATAAGATCTTGCATGTCGTACAGCTGAAAGTAATCTTCCATGTTGTCGAGAGGGTCCGCGATAACTTCCTCCTTTTGCTGTGCCTCCTCTTCTGTTAGCTGGACCTCGGCCATGAGATCAGCGACTTCTCCTGGCTTCTCAATATACTGCATGATACTGCCATTCTCTGCCCGACCCATCGAGACACCGACATTGCCTCCGCCGCGCACCCGTCTTCTCTTGTTCGCCGGTGCTTTTCCGCCCCTGTGACTGCCCATACCCGGACGAGTGTCGGTTGCACCATTGAGAGCCTTTTGATTCTCAGCAAATAGAGTCGCGCTGACTTGGGCAAACTGCCTCTTCCACCTAAGATAGTTTCGCAGTCGCCTTCGCATCATGAACGCGGCAGATGGCTTATCTGCGTCTTCTTCATCCTCATCTGGCTTCTTCTCCGTCTTGGGCTTGACATGCATTGTCTGTAGAAAGTCTCGTAGTTGCCTGCAGGTGTCCGTGTTGGAGCACATGATGAGAATGCTGCCGTTCGAATCATCCTTGACGGGAGGTTCGAAATACAGATCGCGATCAATCTCCTCCAAGACTTCGGCCAAGAGCGACCACTTGGGAAGCTCTTCAAGGACTGGCTGAAGGGAATCGATATTGGATTCTCGGGCGGCATCCTTTGCTGTGGCTGAGTAGACTCTTCGCCGTGCCGTGTCAAAGATGGTTTGCGCAGCGTCAAGAAATAGCCAAGGTGACTGTGTCTGTCGAGTTGACCCTGGAGGAGGAGAGTGCGCAGCATGGATGGTATCCAGATGCTGAAGAAACGAGACAGCATCATAAGTCAGGATGGAGTTGAGCATGGTTCTGAGCACCGTCAAATCGTTGACGATCTGCTTAGTCTTCCAGCTGACACGATGCCAATTGGGATCCAACTGTCGTCGGACCATGACATCAAAGTTCTTGAGAAGAGCACTGTCGAGGTTCCAGTCGTCCATTTCCAGGCCACTGTTACCCTTCTTGAGCTCGTGAATGCTGACCTCGACGCACTCCATGATGGCGTTTTGGATCTCCCTCATCGAGTCTGTCATGGGAACCTCCAGCTCGATGACCTCGGCCTTCTTCTTTCCCTCCAGAGACTGCGCAACCGTGACGTGAAACCTAGGCCAGAGCGAGGCTTTCCGGAGAAAGAGATTCCTCATCATGGTAGCCAGAGGCGAAAAGCCGGTGGTGAAAGGATCGGGGTTGTCAGAAAAGGCCTTGAGGAAACCGACCTTATTCTTCTGCCGGTAGACTCTGAGAATGAAGGCTTCGAGAGAGGTTGCGACAACGCGATCGGCGTGAAGGAGGACAAGGCCAGTGATGGACTCGGGGTTCAGCAGGCTCGTCAAGAGATCGACCACAAGAATGCGCGACGTGATACTGAATATACCACCACCAGCATACATCTTTTCTCTTGCGCCAACGCTCTGGAGGTCGGTGTTGACCACAGTCAAGCCGCGCGCCTTGGGGGACATGCTTATGGCGGCATGCTCAGCCAATGCCTCTCCAATCCAGCCATTCTCTCGGTCTTCGGCTCCGACAATGACGATCAAGTTGTTTCCGGCCGCATCGTACGAGTGGAGGAGGTTGTTGATTAGGCGCATCAGCCCGAGGCCGCGGGCGAGAACGACGAGCTCATCTTCGGCTCGGAGCTCCTGGAACAGGGTCTGCTGGTACTCCTTGGGGATGGTCAGCTTGGGGTGGGTGGTGGGAGGCTATAGGCAACTTGCGAGCGGAAGTGAGAGCTTCACTGGTTGGGGGGCATTGCTTGCAGACATGCGGGCCACCCGAGTGTTGGTGCTGGTGGTGGAAGAGTTGTTGAAGGTGGGAAAGATGGCTGGCGTGAATGACGATCTTGGTGGGGAGGATCTAGGCTGCGGCAGGGACCAGCCATGATCTGAACAAGGTGAATGGAAGGCCTCAAGACATCCATTACTAATATCAACAGTTCCAGAAGCCAGTATTTATCTGAAGTATATTGAGGAATTATATAAAACTTGGTATTATCATCGCCAACTTGATGGAGTTATGGCTGTAGAGCCTTTGCACATAGCCAAGTATTTACCCCAGCTTTTACTAGACAAGGATGGTATACTTCTTTACTCCGTAAACTGACAGTTATCTAGAGAACAAGTCGGATTCATATTGGAATAAACCGACACTCTGGCCCATTTAATTCCTTGAACCTGGCTTTCAGTCATACGTCAGACCTCGCGAGTGGAAAGATGATCTGCTGCGAATGACTTGCATGGAAGGAGAAACATGACTTCAACAGATCTCCGTTCACAGATAACGGGCGTCCTGTCAAAAGCCGGCTAAAAATTGCGATTGGTGAATCCGTAGATGATTTTCTCTCCGACGAACGCTACCAAGATCAAGCTTGTTCAAGGCCTTGGTTTGGCCGCCTCACAGTGATGCCCACTTACATTGTTCACACCACAATCTCGAGGGCACCACGTCATGGTACGATGCGTCAAGTTCGGCATCGACTCTTCTTGCAGGAAATAACCAATTAGCGAGTTTCCCCAATCTCTTGTGACACTCCTGCAGGCTCCCTAACGGCTTGCGTTTCTTCCCGTCGCGATCTGATTCACGCTGGCGCCACAGGCCGTCTTACGTAGTTTGCGTTTTGGTGAGCCAGTGGGAGGGGGGACGACGTCATCGCCCGTCGTGGCCATGATGCGGTTGCCGACTACAAATAGGACGACAATATCCAACTTGTTGACAAGACTTCAGATCAAGACAACAAAAACATTTACAAAGACAAGAACCTACTCTCAATACAACACTCTTCCCAAACAAACCATCAAAATGACCGGCACCGAGCAGCAGAAGGAGGTTAGTTCTCCCAAGTCCCATACCTCACCACTCATGACTGACACACTCTGCCACAGGGCGAGAAGCAGTTCTCCATCCAGCCCATCAAGGACGAGGTCAAGGACAAGGTGTCTGCCTTTAACGCGCACCCCGGACCCGCCGTTCCCAAGGAGATGCCCCAAGAAGAGGGAACCAAGGAGGAGCGCAAGGCCAAGATGGAGGCTCTGAACAAGAAATAAGCAGCATTCGCTTGCCGACACGACTGTACGACTAGACATGGGAACTTGCACCAGACATGATATAATATGATAAAGATATTCTCTTCTTGCGCATGGATGCCCGCAATCTCTTCTCCAGCTGTAATCTCATGCTCGTATACGTATCCGATAGCTTTGTTTGACGGCACTCTCGGAGCTTCAGCTTCAGGCTGACGCGCAGTCGATTCCATTTTCCCCCCTAAATGCTGCTCCACTGAACCCACAGTTGGCGGCTATCTTGGTGGTAATCTGTGGCTGCCCAACAGTTGTGCGTGCCCATATACGGAGAAATTTCTAGAACCCTGCTTGTGGCTGAATCTGCGACTCGTTACGACCCGAGCCAGCCCTGAAGAATAGAATGTCTTATTGTTCTTGACCAAATGCCGCTGAAGAATCAATCCTCGAAGCTCCATTCAAGCTTCCATTCCCGCTAAAAAGCAAATCTATCGTTTTCTGCAAAAGGACGTAGGCTGCCCCGCTCAGAGGCTTGGCAGGTGGCTGTGCTGACCTCCCGAAAGCGCTTCTTTCGCCAGCGGCTGTGGCTGGTGCCCGCTCTCCGACTCTTCTTACGCCTCATCAAGCGCCGCCCGGCCAGCCTGGTTCCCCACGGACCGACACTTTGACATCCATGCGACGTCCATCCGTGCTCCTCTCCCACGCCATTTGAGACGGACCCTCTCTTCTAAGCCCGAAAGCTCGGGCGCTGTTTGCACATTCTATTCTCTCTCTTTGTCCGCCGCCTGGAATCTTTGGGCCTACTTCCCACCTCCAGAATTCGGCTGCCTCACGCGAGCGCCAAGCGACTCACTCTGACCAGACGCCGAAAGAGGAGATCGACTAAGCGCCACTCCACGCGTCCAGCTCAGGCGACAACTTGACGGCTTCGTCTCTTCCCTTCGCTCATACTCTTTCTTGCCCGTACATCTTCGAGATATCGGTGCTGAGACGTCGAATCGACCCGAATCCCCTTCTCCGCCCCCCTCGAGCACGACGTCACAATGCCGTCCATCCTCAGCGACGACGACAAGGACACCGTCAAGCGGATCGTGCCCAAGCAGTCCAACAAGATTCAGGCAGTGGCCGTTGCTAGGCTCTATGTCGCTTACCCCAATCGCTCAAAATGGACCTATACCGGACTTCAGGGAGCTATCGTGCTCGCCAACGACCTGGTTGGACATACCTACTGGTTGAAGCTGGTCGACATCTCAGTATGCCCCCTTTGCCTGCCTCACCACCTCTCTCATCAGCCCGCTAACCTATTCAGCCCTCCAATCGAGGAGTCATCTGGGACCAGGAAATCTTTGATACGTGGCATTACAACCAGGACCGAACCTTTTTCCATACTTTCGAACTGGAGGAGTGTCTAGCTGGTCTAAGCTTCGTCGACGAAAAGGAGGCCAAGCAGTTCAAGAAGAAGATGGACGAGCGCGAGAAGAATGCGAGCCGAGCCACCAAGTCTACACCCTTCGGAGGAGGTGCCCAGCCGACTCACAAGCACGGCATCCTGGGGGGTCTTTTTGGTCACCGCCATTCCTCTCATTCCCACAACACGGCCCCGACCCCTCCGGAGTCTCCACGAATGACCTCGAACCCCGTCCAGCATCATGTTGTCAACTCCACGGGAAGCATCAGTGGCGTCAAGCCATCCGAGTTTGCGCTCCTCGACGCTTTTGATCCTCTTTGGCGCGAGCATTTTGGTGCCGATCTGCAGGAAAAGGGGTTAACCGACGACTTTATCAAGGAGAACCAGGAGTTTATCGTTGACTTCTTGAGGGAGGAGCAGCAGAAGCTGAACCAGCCGCATTCGACGCCGCCACCTCCTCCCCCTCCTGCATCGGCACCTCCTACCAACGGAAATGAGGGACGCGGCTCACGAGCTCCACCTCCGCCTCCGCCTCCGCCCGCGGCCGGACGCCATTCTCCTCCTGCGCCTCCGGCCCCGAGAAAAGGCGGGCCCCCACCTCCGCCGGCTCCGCGACGATCCGGCAAGGCGGAGTCTCCTGCCGCGCCTGAAAGGCCAGCGTCACCTCCCCGACCTAAATTCAGCGTTCCTCCGCCATTGGCCGATGCCGGCAAGTTCTCGCGTCCAGAGCCCCCGAAACCAGCTGCTGCGGCCCCCAACCCTGGGCCACCACCGCCTCCTCGGCCGGCCAAGACGCCGCTCGATCCGCAGAAGAACGACGGCCACAAGTTTGGCGTTCCTCCCCCCTTCGCCGGTGCGAGACTTCCTCCCCCGACACCCAGCCGTGGACCAGTTCCCCCTCCGCCTCCCCCGCGTGCGAACGACTCCCATGCTGCGCCTGCGGCTGTTCCTCCACCTCTACCACCAAAGGTGCCGGCATCTGGAGCTCCACCACTGCCTCCTCCGAGCTCGCGTCCCGTACCCCCTCCCCCAGCCGCCAGCAGTCATCCTCCCCTTCCGCCGCCTCTACCACCGACGAACAATGTGCCTCCGCCTCTGCCTCCTACCAGCGGCGCTCCTCCCCCTCCGCTACCCCCGACAAGTGGTGCTCCTCCACCACCTCCTCTGCCGCCAACTTCAAGCGGTGCACCTCCTCCTCCTCCACCTCCTCCGCCGCCCCCGGCAATTTCTGGTGCACCTCCGCCCCCGCCTCCACCTCCCATGCCCCCGATGGGCGGCGCGCCTCCTCCACCTCCGCCCATGCCCAACCGCGATTCTGGATACTCATCAGGTGTCCCAGCGCCCGCTCTGCCATCAGCAGATACTGGTCGATCGGCCATGCTGGGAGATATCCAGCGAGCTGGCGGTATCGCCTCGCTTAAGAAGGTTGATCGCTCGCAGATTCGCGACCGAAGCGGTGCCCAAGTTGCTGGTGGTGAGTCTGGCGGCGGCGGCGGTGCCGCTGGAGCTCCTGGTGCACCTGGTGGTGGCGGTGGTATGGCCGATGCTCTGGCTGCCGCGTTGCAGAAGCGAAAAGAGAAGGTCTCTAAGAGTGGTAAGTTATGACAATTTCAACGATATCTGAATTAGGGTTTCTAATAGCAAATAGACGACGAGAGCGACAATGACGACTGGTAAAGTGACACGCAACAGCGACTCAAGAGGAGGATATGATGAACGAAGCCGGAAGAAATCATGGTTCGTCGCTTGGATGGAAAGGCTTGCGCACACGAGCGAGAATGGAGTCTGCTCCCACACCTTTACGTTCTAGGCCGCTGAGCAAGCGCGGCCGCAACATCTTCATAGGGTTTGAAATCTTGTCAAGTTGGCTTGTTTTGCGTGGGCATCCGTTATGGGTCTGGCACGGAAAGGAGGTCAAGCTCTGGGGAAAAGCCCGCATGGTGTTGAGGAGTTTCAAATTTCTACGAGCGCGAGTTGCAAGGCGAGATCACGGACAGACCGGGCAAGCGTGTGTGTGAGAGTGAGCTTGTTGAGTCTGGATACGTGGTAGAAGAATAAACAGTATTCATGAAAAAGCGAGCGTTCTCTTATCTTGTCTAAACCAGTACTTTTGAGACGAGTGCGACAGTCGCGATGCATGCATGAGAAAACCTTGATCGTCCAGTACAACCAACAAAGACAACAAGACAGAAAACAGACATGAGATTTGATGGAAAGAGGTTGACAGGCCGTGACGTCCCTCCCACCACGGCCGTCCAGTGCTCCACAGCAACTACTGTCGTGGGACCCAAGGAATAGAGTTGGGGGCTCATCCAGGGGTTTGAGAGAGAAGACAGTATCAACGACGCCGGCTGGGGAAACAGAACAACTGATTCTTGACCGGGACGTCGGGGGCTCGGTGGAGTGAGAAAGAGACGGGGGAGACAGAGGGCGACTCTTAAATGTCGTCGATGTCGACCTCCTTCTTGCCGCCGGGGCCGGCATCCGACTCCTCCTCCGAGTCGGCGTCACCGAACTCGAAGTAGGCCTCGCCGTCCTCGCCCTGGCCGAACGAGTCGGTCTCGTTGATCTTTGCGTTCTCGGGGAGCTCGCCGTAGGACTTGAGGGTACGGGCCTCATCGGCAGTGTACTTGAGGATGACGTCGCCCTTGTTGTCCTGGAAGTCGCGGAGGGAGAGGAGGATAATGTCGCCCTGGTTGATCCAGACCTTCTTACGCATCTTGCCGCGGATCTATAGATTGGGGATTTTGTTAGCTGGTGACATGTTCTAGGCGGATGGTGACGTTGAACGCGGGTCATTTCGGGTGAGGGGCAATTTTTTTTTTTTCTTTGTGTCACTTACGTTGGCGAGACGCTTGCTGCCGTCAAAGCACAGGGCCTCGAGACGACCGTTGCCGAGCATCTTCACGACCTGGGCGTACTCCTGGCCATCCTCCTTGAATGTGAGCTCTCGGCGCTGGTCATCGTTCTCCTTGGTACCACGTCTGCGGTTCTTGCCGCCCTATAGAGATGGATGTGTTAGCTATGATGGGTTTCCCTTTGTTGCTGCGCGGCAGGCTTGTGGTGATGGTGGGGGCGGGGCATTTCGGTTCGGTTGCGCGTAGAGATGCGACGTCGAAGGAAATCAGTGGACGTTGGAGTGAGTACTGTACCTTTCCCTTGTTCTTAGGCATGTTGATGAGTTTGGGGTCTGTGTCTTTGGATTGAGAGAGAGGTGAGGTTTGGTCTGGGGAAGGTGGTGATGATGTTGTTGTGGTGTCGTTGGTTTGAGAAAGTGGATTTTTCCAAGGCGACTTTGGCTTGGTTGCTGACTGACGGAGTTGGGCTTTGTTTGGGCGGCGGGTGGGCTTGTGATTCAGAACTAGACCCAGAATGAGTCAAAGTGTGGCGTATGACTGATCCTCTGATACTTTTGCTGCGGGCGCGAACTTTGCTGTGAGTGTGGTACCCCGTTATCATGCATAACATTGACAGTGACTCTGAGGGTGGCGGCTAGGATTTGTTGGCGGGGCAGGATTATTGCACCGCCACTGTGGCTTTTACGGGAATTGAATCTTGAACATCCAATGCCGGCTCCGAAGATGGCGACTTCATCTTCGACGACGTTTTCCCGTTCGCTCCATCGCCTGCTGTCGCATTGACTTTGCGCACGCCAATCATAGACGCAACATCGTTCGACGATCCTCTGACCGCAAAATGGTCAGAAGCCGCTCTGCCATCTCATCATCATGGCGGTAGCTCGAGCTTCATCAGCGCCTAGACTCCTGTCATGGTCCCTAAACTCTCTCCGGTGCGCCTACTCCACAACGACGACATCTGCATCCTCGACATCTACCTCCTCTCCTCCTCCTCGAACAGGCAAACCGAATCTATCAAGTAGAGGCGCGTCAAATAGGGCCCTTCGAAAATCCTCACCAGAGAATGCAGGCCAACCCCGAAGAAAAGGTCTAGAGGGACCGCCGGCGGCCAGGAACCCGCAATTAGACAACCCGAAGGCGCAGACCAACTTTTATATCCCCGCGCAGGCCAAGTTCTTTGTCCAGCCCAATGGAAGGTTGAGGACGACACCCGACGTGTGGCAGTTCCTCCACGAGACGGGCATAGAATACAACAACTCGAAAGCTCTGAGGATATGGCTCGGCCCGGAACATAGACGCATTACCGACAACTTTAGCTGCAGCGTGCAGTACTCGCCCGAATATATACTTCACCCATATCACCTACAATATCTAACACCGCATCAACACCCGTTAACACCAGCTATAATGGCCCAGTACCGGCAGAAATTGGTTGATGAGCAGCTTTGGATATACACCATGAACAGAGGAGGGTTCGTCGGGGTGGTCAAGGGCATCACGCAACGAAGGCTGACTTGGGCGCTGGCGAGTGCGCTGGAGGAGCTGGGACACCCAGGTACGGGGATCCGAGGGACGGTGATAGTGACGTTGGGGGATGTGCTGAAGGCAGCCCACTCCCCGGCTCACCTGTTTGGCCAAGGTGTTGCGCAGGCGATCGATAGGGAGTGGAAGCAGCATCTGTGGAGGAAGAAGCATGAGCCGGCGAAACCGGCACGTGCTCATCGTTTTGGTTAGGGATGCAACTATGAAGGGCGAAAAGTTTATGGATGAACAGCTTCGACCTTGTGATTGGTAGCAATGAAGAGGCTATGCCTCCAAGAATGGATGTACATCTCGTTAAGGATTTGGAGATGTCCAAGTTGTATCTCGCGATCAATCAAGTCTGCGGATACAAGAAAAGCTGCAGCAAGTATATCGGAGATGATGGATGGTTTGGCTGTATATTATTAGTCTATGATACCTCACACTAGTTGTGCAATAACGTGCCCTGGACTCATGCTCTCAAAATACCGGATATCATGTTGTTGGGTGTCCCTTTCCTATGGCGCTTGCCCCTCCCTCAGGCATTTGCAAGATACGAACTTGAAGACAGTATCCCCTTTCCAGGCCGGCTGACTGAGTTTGTTGCCATCGTCACTGCAGGATTTGAGCATGGTTTCGATCTATTTGGTAGTCCCAGGTCAGCAGGGCCAAATAACCATGTGATGGATGATGGGCTTGGCTGCCTACAATACCACCGCGCCGGGCGAGCTGATCGGATGAAGATGCGATGAGAGCCACCTTCTTTCCCGTCCTTCTGGGGCAGCGTGCACCTTTCTCCAAGAAACCCGCTCTCCGACCTTTGTTTTCTTTCTTCCTCCTCCTCAGCCCATCATACCCCGCCCCACAGTCAGTCCAGTTCATTGCCCTCAACTACGAATCCGCGAAACCATCTCAAATAAGCGCATGGGATCATCCGAAGCTCGCCTTTCAAGATATTTCCGCCCGCAGATCTTCTGTTCACTAGGTACTGTTCACTCTGCTCTGACGATAGCTACCTAAACAAGCGACAAAGGTAAACTCATCTAGACCTTTACTTGCTTCTTCATATCCCCATAACTATCCCTTAATTTCTTATGATAAAGTCACCCTAAGGAATTACAACTATTTACCAGATTGCACCTGTTTCCCAAGCGCCCTGAGGATCCTGTTCGGGATGCACCCATCCCAAAGCCCCCGTCTCCTTATCAACGACGCGGGAGTAACCGCCGGGATGAGTGTAACTGGGATTGCCATTGAGCGACCAGATAGGCTGCACAGAGAAGAACTTGCGGTGAGTCTCGGTCAATCCTCCGACGGTGAGTGGACCTGGAGTCCCTACTTGGCATCGCCTGAGTCCTTGCACCATGAGACGATAGAGCGCATAGCGAAACGTGCAGATGCTTGTGTTCAGCGGCAAGATCCAACAACCCACCTCGCAGTTCTCATCGCGAATCTCGTTGGCTGTTTGTGCTCGAAACTGGAGGATAAGCAGCGAGGGCATCGATATTTGTCTGCGCAGCTGCAGCGGACTGAATGAGCCACCCCGACATTCTGTCCAAGTATTCAGGCTGTTTGTTGTTCACTCACCCACGGAGCTCCTGCGCGAGCCTCTGTTGAGCTTCATTCATCCTACCCTGACACCATGCGTCGACCCGGATAAGATTCCGCTTCATTTCGCCAATAATCACAGGTGCTCTTGAACCGCCCAGTTACATGGCGTACGTGGAGTCGACGTTCTCAGGGATGTTCTTGTCCCCCAGAGGAGCTGTGTGATCTGTCTGAACAATGGCTGGGTATCTCTGCCAGGCGGCGAGTACCACATCCGATACCTCTGCGTGCCACCAATGCTCGATATCGGCTTCGGTCTCGAATCACCAGTGTCTCGCGTTCGGCAGCTGCCCGACTTCGCTCGTTCGCTTTTCCTCGTCGTCCATGAGGGGGAGAAACGCAGTGTCAAAGTCCACCCCAGTGACTTCACCGCTACCCATATCCATCGTCATGTGAAGCCGATACCTCCGGAGGGGCGCATATGACTTTGCCCATGTTTTGCTAGTGTATGAAGTGATATCGAGATTGTCTATAGAGTTGGTAGGGTGCTGGAAGATGAGTGACTGTACTGAGCTCATGGGAATGATGGTGATGATAATGATGATGATAGAAGCTTATGGATTTCCTAAGATAGAGCCTGATGACTACCTAAACCCCCTCAAGGAATGGGGTCAACAAGGCTCGCTGTGATGAACATAATCACCTTGTTGCCTGCTCGCTGCTGCCTACGGTCTGCAGTTGGCAGGAAACAACCACCCAACAGCACTTCGTTCTCACAAGGCGGCACATAAGGCTTTCGGTACACTCTAATGCTTATATGATCCAACGAAAGGATTATTTTTGACTAGAAGTTAGGAAAAATAAGCCTAATTATCTTAATATAATGGGATATACTCTTCTTTTAAAAAACAATGCGAAATATATATGTTTGTCCTATTTACAGGTCTAAAACTTGTGCATTGAGTAGGCGCCTAGGTAGTTACCTAGTTAGTTACCCATTGCTCGTCTGGGGCTGACAAGGATAAATGTGTGGTCGAAGGTTCAGGGGAAATGGAACCAACTTGACCAAAACACAGCCAATTCAACAGAAACCTCAGTGTCCATATTTGCGTCAACCTGGAAGGCCACTTTACGATGCCGCAATATATTCGAGTTGGGCACAATCCGCAGCCGATGACGGCGGTTGAGCTACCCAAGTTCAAAATTCCTGGTGAACCGGATCGGTATCGTTTGACAGCAAGGGGCATAGCCCGAGAGCCCACCCCGTCGTTGCAATCAGTGGTCAGTCGTAGCTGAGGAAGTACTCTCGCAATGAATCTTGGGTTCATGTTGGTTTGGACAGCAATTTTGGTTTCGGACGCGTCTGGTTTCTGCCACTGGCCGAGCTGTTGATAGTTATCATCCCAATGTGCTGCGACTGCGTGTGGACCCTTCACCACTACAGCGATTCATTCACCGCGTGGTTAGCTTCATCCCTCAGCTGGTCCGTTCCTACGTCAAGAGCGTCTTTCCGGAGTGGTTTCTCCCAACAAACATTGTCCTCAAAACTGAGAGACAAGGCAAAGAGGAGGAGCACGGAGATCCTGATGAGCTTATGGACACCGAGATCCGAGCCTACAAGCAATTGAAGCCCGTGCAAGGCGTCGTGGTGCCCACCTACTATGGCGAAGTTCGGTGCAATGGTTTCAGGTCGATAATCGTTCAAGACGTCGGGGGCGCATCTTTGCGCGGGCCCGAAGGTATACTGCTGGAATTCGACGAGTTTGCAAGGCTGCTCGAGGAGTGTTACATTGCGCTCATCAGCTTTGGTGTGAACCTCGAGGATAGTCAACTGGGGAACTTTATCCTGGTGGACGGCAAAGTGATGGCCGTAGATCTGGAGATGGTGTCTTTTTACAGGACTGAAGATGAGATGAAGCAATTCATGTACATGGACATCAGCGACTTGGCACGTAGGTACCAAGACCACCGTAAATATCTGCGAAGGGAGGGAGGGAGGCTAATTGGCATTAAGCTTTCAACATTGAAAGAACCTATCACACCCAAAGTAAGCGACTTTTTAGGCCATCGTCTCTGATCCCATTGTTAATCTCCCGGCATCTTTATCGATCCCGTCGGCTCCAGGCCGAAACATGTCAACGGGCGCGGACGGCAGCCTACCTACCTAATTTAAGGAACAAAGAGACAGGGGGCAGTTCTGGGCTGACGCAGCTGGGGGAGAGCCTCACAGGGGATCCGCGTCGGCTGGAGTGCAAGTCTAGGTGCTAATTTACAGGGGCTCAGGGGGCCGTGCTTCCCCCCGACTTTACTGGCGCGGAGCAGGCAGCGGCAGCCAGTCTGCTTCTGCTTGGCGCTGTCTTGTCGCGCGCCAGAAAAACCGTCACCCTTCAACCTCCACAAACGAACAGCTCAGCAGCTCCAGGCGAAGCTAATTCCACGTCGACGTTATCGCACTGGACACTATCACCAACCTCCTCTCTTGCACTTACGATACGGCCTCTGCGCACACGGATCGGGAGTAGACGGATCTTGGCCAGCTTCTACTTGCATACCCTTGTTTCATCCTGAGCGTGCATCTCTGCCGTATCCTCGTGCCCCATCGCCATTCATCCCTCCCTGTCATCATCACCGTTCGCCCTTATCCTGCTGCGACTTTTGCTACCATGCTCGTCTCCCTCACCGTCGGCAAGGTCGACGCGGGCGTTACCGTCCTTCTGACGCCGGATAAGCGTCTGGTGAGTTCGAATCGCTGTTCTTCCGCTTGTATCTGTTGCTGACACAATGCCTTTGTCCCTGTAGATCGAGTTCCCTTCCATCCTCCTCCCCCCCAACATCTCGTCCGGAAGCATCGTCGACATCAACGTCTCGCAGAACGCGACCAAGGAAGCCGCCGCCGACCGCGCTTTCCGCGCCCTCCAAGATCAGATCTACAGCTCGTTTGGCGCCTCGGAGCCCGTCACCCCCGTCCTCCGCTGCCGCAATGCCACCCAGACTTCGGTCGTCCTCGAATGGGACCCCATTCAGCTCGCGACCGCCGACCTCATGTCTCTGAGCCTCTACCGAAATGGCCAAAAGGCTGGCAACATCCCCCGTCCGCTCCAGATGCACAGCACAAAGATCAGCGGCCTCGCTGTCGACACCGAGTACACCTTCCACCTGGTCCTGCGCACCAGCGCCGGCACCTTTATCAGCGAGCGCGTGCCCGTGAGGACACACAAGATGACGGATCTGAGCGGTATCACTATCACAACGGGTATTCTGCCGGGAACTACCAAGGAGAACTTGATCAAGGCGGTTGAGCGCATTGGCGCCAAGATTGTTGACGGTGTCCGCATTGACACGACGCACTTTGTCACCACTGAAGGCCGGGGGCAGCAATGGGAGAAGGCTGTCGAGAGCAACATTCCCGTCGTACGTCCCGAATGGGTTGATGCCTGTGAGAAGACTGGCCGTATCCTCGGTGTCACAAAGTTCTACCTCGATGCCATGAAGCCTGGACCCCCGAGCGAAGAGCCTACGCCTCCCCCTCCGCCACCCCCTGAGAAGAATGAGAAGAAGGAGGAAAAGGATCTCCCCGCACCACCTGCGCAGAACGGTGAGCAGTCAGCAAAGCCAGAGGAGAAGAAGGAGGAGCAGACGCAAAAGAATGGCGACTCGCAGAGCTCGAGTAGCGAAGACGATGACGTACCCGAGCAAAAGGCCAAGGCGGAGCAGCAGGCGGAGCAAAAGGTGCGGTTCGAGGACAAGGAGGAGAACAAGGTTGCCTTACGGCCAGCCGGCAGCGAGCGAAAGAGTGAGGACAAGGACGACAAGAAGGCCAATGTAGAGGATGAGGCTGACGATGACGCCAACGCAAAGACGGCGCCGACGCCTGACGGGGCATCCTTCCAGGAGGTGGAACTATAGACATACAAAAAGAAGACGTTGTTGGTGGTTTATTTCACGGTTTCAGTTCATCTATATGAAAGCATGCCTTGATGGATTTCCCCCTCGGATGGCGCATGACAATTGAGTTGCTTGCTTGTCCGATATGTCTCTTATACAGATCATGTATGACTACCAATGTTGGCTGGGAAGGTTTCGGGACAGCGACAGAGCAGATATTATTTGTTTAATCAGTCATGTTTGTGTTTTGGTCTTTTACCCTTCAACGTCTATGGCGGAACTTCTTGTCCCTCCCATCCCCAACACTTGCCTCTCTGATCCAGACTCAACCCCGTGGCGACACTCACAAGCTTCTCCGCTGCGTATTCGGGGCTGAATAGTTTGCCTTCCTCCACACTGTTCCAAAAGTCCTTGCTGAGATCCGTCTTTACTGTTCCTGGGTGATAGGCGACTGAGATGGCCTTGTCACCGCTTCGACCTCGCAGGAAGTTGTCATAGCTCTTGCCCAAGCTGATGACGCCGGCTTTGCTCGCCCGGTACGAGAACCATCCTCCTGAACGGTTATCCGTTGTTGATCCTACACGGGCCGCCATGCTGAGCCATACAGCATAGTCAGGGAGTTGAAGCTCGTCACTTTCGGGGCTTGGAGCGAGCTCTGTCGTCCGCTTGGGGAGAAAGGCGTCAAAGTGCTTTATGAGAAGTAGGGGGCCGACAGTGTTGACGCGGAATTGCTCGAGACTCGCCTCAGCGTCGATCTGACTTGGGTTCTTCTCGGGTCTCAAGATGCCGGGAATGGCACACGCGAATCGCAAATGATGCTTATCCGTGGGGAATAGACCTGCCGCTTTGGAAGCTGCCTCGCCGAGGGACTTGTCGTCCGTCACGTCGGCGTGAACGATGGAGAGCCTCGAGGCGAGGCTGTCGCTTTTAGGGAGACCCTCGAGGAGAGAAGCCTTGACATCCTTGGGGTCATGGCGGTGACGAGCTGTTGCGAGGATGGGGAGGGACGTCTTTTGGAGGAGGTGACGGGTCAGGGCGTAGCCTATGCCACGGGTTGAGGGGGAGACCAAGATCCAGGGTTTACTCATGATGAAGCTCAATTACTTTTGCGGGAAGCTATAGAAGAATTGATGAAGAGTTTGAATCGGCATTGATAGAGCGTCGGATTTCTTTTCAACATGTGTCTCATCTCCATGGGTATAGCGAGCCTCATCGATGATGCGTATATCCTCAACTCCCACGATCGACGTCATGCAAGGAATCTACTCAGATCTCAGACAATCCGCCACGGGCCCCGATCGATGCGTTAGCGCGACAATCCGAAATAGGAAAGACAAGGAACCGTTTGAGATTTGAACCGTGTCATTGAAAAATAGAGTTGAGAAACGTTTTAAGGGTGAGGCGTTTGGATTAAATGAGAGGTTATTGCCATGAAATAAGGCTTGATTTTGTTGTAAGTGTGTGTATATATTTAGTAAGGAAAAATACATGGGGTTTGAAGGATTGAATACATGATAAGGATAAAAATAACCCTCTAAACTCGTCATGACAGCCGTTAGCTAGGAAATATTGTCTGGTGCAGAGACAGAAACAATGCTGAAGTCAACATCAAGCATTGTGAAAACAAAACCCAAAAGATCAAACGCTCAAGAGATAAACCAACCCCCCCCCCCCCCCCCCATAACACTCCCATCACAAATACCTTGCCCTTGGATATCAATATCAAACCGCGAATGCGTGCAGCCCGTCCTGTTCCATGCCGAGCGACCTGGCCTCGAAGCTCAGTCGCGATCGTCCAGCTAGCTCCCTCATCAGCGGCTCGATCGTGTCAAATCCACTCATGTCATCGCTCACGTTTCCTGCCTCCAGCTCCTCCTTTGTCCTGACCAGCTGCTCCAGGAACTCTCGCTCCGACGTGCCTCCTGGTCGAGCCAGCATCCGGCCACGGCTGGTTTGTCGTGATGGTCTCCCCTGAGGGCTTCGCTGACGGGGTAGCTCCTCGTCAGAGACCCAGCCTTGGGCGCGTCGGGGTTGTTGGTCCTCGTGGACGTTGGCTAGGGTGCGGTTTAGGTTGTCGAGGACAGGTACGAGTGCTCGTAGCCATACATCGCCGTTGCGCTCTAGTCGACGGACTCTTCGCTCCATCTCTCTAATTCGATACTCGCGATACGCCTCGTAGCGGCGTAGAACCTCCTTCTCCATCGTAGGGACCTTGTTCTCCTCGGTTCCCTCCTTCGTCATGACCAGCTTCCTTGCTTTCGATCGGGGGCTCATCGCCCTGGCCTCTCGAACCTTGCGCTCCTGCTCCCGAGCTGCGTTCCACTCTCGTCGTCGTGAGAGCGAAGTTCGGTCGTACCCCGTTTTCTTGTGAGCTGGTGATCCATGTGTAGACTGGGGAGGAGTTGGGTTGCTTGAACTCTCTACGTAGGGACGAGGTGGTGAAGTAGTGCTGCTGGACAGATCCTCCTGTGCAGCTTTTGAAGGTGTCTTTGGTACAGTCTTGGGCTCTGGTTCTGAAGGCTCTGTCGTCTTCTTTGATTCAGGTTCAGGTTGATCTTGAGCTTCATCGGGAAGTCTTGATGATGGCGGAGGCGATGGCTTGACGTTCGCCACAACCATGATGGGACATATGCTCTGTCGTTGCGGTGACCTCACAGGTACCGGTGGAGGCTTCTCCGCATCCTCCTCGTTTGACGTCTCCTTTGCCTTGTCCTGATCACTCTCTGGCATGATCTCTGTCGTAACGATCAACTGGCTCTGACGCTTGATGCGTTGCGCCTCCATGTCCTTGCGCTTCTTGTCCCGGACCTTTTCACGGCGACTCTGTGTCGACTTGACCGAAGGAGTAGGTGAGTTTTCATCCTTTGTGACTTGTTTCTTGGGCTTCTCTGGCTTCTCTCTCGAGTTTCCCAGCGGGCTGGTGGTGATGACCGTCACTGGAGTCTCCTCCGTCTTCTTGGTTGACGATCGTATCCGGGACTCCTTTACTGCAACAGGCTTTGCCTCGACTGGCTTGGCCTCTGCAACAATTGGGTCGTTCTCGCTTGTCGTTATGATGCTCTTGGAAAGTGACTGAGATCCCTCTTTGGAAGGGGGCCTGTTAAATGAGAGAGGAGCTGGATGAGCTTCGGTTGGCTGAGACATCATGGCATCGATAGATGACGTCCCCGGATGCACAAAGCGACCGCCCGTCATGCTGGTGTTTCGCGATGGGAGGTTGTCCCGCCTATTTGAACTTATTGGCGTCGAGGTTGACTGATCGTAGTCGTGGAACTCCCGAGATTGCTCATTGGACTGTTTGACCTGATCCGGCGACAACACTCTCGGCGGCGTCGCGGGGATATAGACGTTAAAGTACTCGGACGTGTCTCCGTGGCTGCTGCTATTAATAGCGCCGGGGGAGTATGCTCTTCCCAGGGTGGTGCTCTGAGGTCTCTGGTGGTTTACCGAGGCGGGACTCTGCGTCGAGGCAGGACTGGTTGAGGATGACTCCCGATCCTCCGTGACAGTTCGGAGCACCGTGACGACGCCCTTGTCGTTGAGTACAGCCCTCGTGGGGGTGTATCGTGATGTGAGCGGCTTGACACTGCGGTGCTGATAGACGGGATACTGCGACCTGGGGGTCCGGCCAAAGGGTGAGGCGTCAAGCGGGATGGAGATGGCGATATGCCGGTGCCCGCCTATGGTGATGCCCGAGACTGCAGAGTCCGGGAGCCGGATGGTCTGGGGCGTCTTGGAGAGGGATCTGCTGCTCCTCCTCCTGCCCAGCTTGCGCAGCCTGTACCAACGACCCCTGTCCTCGTCGCTGATGTCGTCGGGGATGGACATGAAGTTGCCCGACGGCGGCGCGTGGTTCCTCAGAAAGTCGATCAGCTCCGCAAGCCCATCCTGCCGGTCTTCAGGGTCTTGCTGGTCCAGGAGGGTGTCGTCGTGGAATTCAACGTCCTGGCTGGGCCGGGTGAGCAGGTTGGAGGCTGACTTTGCCCTAGGCCGGGTACGTGCTGCTGGCGTTGTCGAGCTGAGCTGCGGCTGAGACTGATGTTGCTGCTGCTGAAGAGGCTTCGAGGTGTAGGATGACGCGGTTGTGCGAGGAGGATAGCTGCCGCCATTGCCCGACGTGACAGAAACCTCGCGGTTGACGCCAATAGTTTGAGCCATGCCGGGCCACTACTAATACGAGAGACACACGCCCAGCGGCCAAAGAGCTATGTGCCTCGCCCAAAAAGACTTGTTCCCAGTTCCTTTGCGCAACTATGGTGCACTTGCATCCATGAGAAAGAGAGGAGAAAGAAGCCCTGTCTCAGTCAGTATGCGGAAACCCGTGAACCTCGTCACCGGTTCTTTCTTGCCTCTTTGTGCGTCCAGTGTCACCGTCCGTCCCCTCGGGGCTTTTCTCTTTGCATGCAGTGTTATGCTTTGTCCTCCTCCCTCCGGTGGGTGAAGGCCGTCAAGGGCCAGGAGGGAGGAACTGGATGACAAGAGAGAGACACGGCTGGTTGCAGGAGGCAGCAAGTAGTATCAAAGTACAACAGCTCTCTAACGATCAAAGTCAGCCACGGGGGTTAGAGCTTTGTGAGAGACGAGATCAGGTCAAGTGGGATGGGATGTAAGTTGGTGATGTGTCGAAAGTTTGGTGTTGAGGGAAGAAATCAGGTTTGCAAGGACACAGACCCTGGGGGCGGCGCCTCATGATCGAGCTCTCTCTTTCTCTCTCCCTCCCAAGCAGCCTCTTTTTTTGCGCAAGCCCCAGCCAGGGCTCTCTTTTAAGTCAGTGAGGTCTCAGTGCCATGCCGTCACCAAGCTTGGCCGCCCCATCCATGTCCTAGGAGCGCCACCCTTGATCGAGAAAGGGAGGGGGGCCAAGTGCCGCTACCAGTTGGACGGCGTTGTCCCCTTTGGCTCGGAAGGGGGGGAAGGGCCCGTTGACGGAGGTCGGTAGAAATGCTGGGAAATGGCCCTGAGCTAGCCACAGTCATGGTGCCGCAGCCGTAATTGCGACTCTGACGACAGCACGTATCCAACCCATCGGGTTGTCGCTGTAACCTGGTGACCACAAAAGATCGACGCCGCGCGGCGGGTACCCCATCGTTCAGTCGTGTCTCTCTCATTCAACTCTCAGATTTGATACTGGAGATCTCATTTCCAGCCCCGTGGCTAGCTCGCTTTCTTTTTCCTCTTGCTCCCCTCCTCTCTACCTGCAGCTGTGGCAGTGGCAGCATATCCGCCCACGCACATCAAGTCCTCGCAGTCCAACCTCCCTGCGAGAAAAAGAAACGAAGGAACAATAAAAAGCAAAGCCGCGTCCAGCGCATTGAGGGTCCGAGAGGGTCCCCGGAAGTGGAAGTGGACAGGGATCCCGGATCGTAGACGAGAGGACGAGAGGGTCGCGCCTTGGTTGGAGCTCAGTCCCCGTCGAGATCCAGGACCACCCATCCCATCGTCAGTGCTCGCAGCAGCTTTGTTGTCTGTCGTCACATTGTGTGCCGTATTTGTGCTCTGTGTTCCCCCAACCTCCCTGATGGTTGGACGGGATGACATTCTCTCACCTATCCCACCAACGAGTGCTTCTCACCCCAACCAAAGCACAACCAACTCTCCTCCTTTCAGCTCGCCCGAGGCTCTTTTCAGGAACGCCGCACGCGTCAGGCACATCAAGCTCGGTCCAATCTCCAGCTGTGCTCCTCAGCCCACACCCCGGCGCAAGGTCCCCCAGGCGCAAATGCTCCACGGTCAGAGGCCCTTCCGAGCGCCACCGCTGATCTGCCCTGCAGAGCACCGTTAGTGCCCTGACCAAAGCCAGGTTTTGCCAGCCAGGGCTCTCGATTGTTCGGCTTGTGATGTTGGGTGATCAACTCTCTTTCTTTTCAGGCCTGCCATGTTGCGTCTTGGCATCTGAGCTGGACTCTTCAACGCATGTCGTAAACAGTTGTGATCGTCAGAGCCTGCTTTGCTTGCCGGCATATGCTGCGAGACTCGCTCTTCCTCTCCCCGCCTGCGCCCGGTGAACGACGGGTTGTTGCCAGGTTGATGCCGATATTGAAAGACCCCCTTGTCCCTGTACCGGACCTGTGATAGAAGACCCCTGCTCGCTTTCATTACATCGCGCCCTGGATGGACCAGGACCCTACCTCGCACCCCAACTACCGGATCCTTCCTTTTAGCGAGAAAGTCTGCCCATGGGCAAACAAAATCGCCTCATTCGCCGGCGCGTTCGTGTTTCAATTTGCGGAATAGAGTTTGGACGACTTGACAATTCTCCGGTCCGTGATGATGTTTTTGGGAAGAGTGTTTTGAAACACCAACCCGGTGCATATTCACGCCTTATGCCTTTGGTCTAAGGATTAGAGAATGGTTAGAGCCCGCTTTGTTGAGCCTCTACTCAAGCTTGGATGTTTTTCTTCTTCTAAAATTACCATTTCACAGTAAAATGAAGATATCTTATTGAGCATTCGCTAAGGATACCCTCTGGCATGTCGAATTGCCAGGTTGGTGACCACCCAAGTCGGACCCGTGAGCACAGTGATGTCACGTGACACACACCAAACATCACGCTCCCGAGTCTGAACGTGCATCCAATGTTGAACAGATGGAAATAACGGTCAAGCATTGTTCTGCTTGAGTCTAGCCAGACCCGGCCGTAAAGAGCAAGTCGACTGTTGCTCAAGTCTCACCTTGGGCCTCGAGACTGGTCGAGATATGTCCCGCCACGCCCCCATTAACAATTGCCTGAGATGAGCATCCTAGCTCCCCCTTGCATGACTCTCATGGCTCGCACGCAAGTATGCTCGCGCCGCCAATTTTCTTTTGTTAAAAACTGCAAGTCATCCCTCCACCCATATCCGAGATCCAACCTCTCGGTGTTCCTGCGTAGCTCCAACGGTGAATCACCCATCTCGCATTGTCTTCTGCAGTTATGCCTCTCCTAAAATGCTCCATATGCCCTCAACGCCTTTGAATGCAGCATGCCAAGTATCCCGTATGCATATAGTACAAAATTTGGACCATCTATCTAACCCTTTACCGTCTCTTGGGAACAAAGAGGCTTGGCTTCCCCTTCTTTCGGGGCCCAGGTTGCGGCAGAGGCGGCCGAATCGGCTGCTGCAAACGGTCAGCGAAGTACTTAGTCAATCAAAGCAGCTGACATACCTTTTTACTGTCGTTCTGTCCCTGGTAGGACGTCGATCCACTCGATGTCGTCGTCGGAATCCTCGGCCCCGTTGGTATCGAAGGACCAGTTGGCGCCATTGGAGGCGGCCGTTCTGGAGGCGTCAAGCCCATGACTGACATGGCCGAGGGGTCTGTTGGAGGCTTGGGTGGTCGATGTGGTCTTTGACCAAACTTGCCCAGGAGCCCTCCGCCTCGTGCTTTGTCGCTCGCTATCTGTGCGGGTGTTAGATTGATCGGGTGTGCTGATCACTTTTGGAGGTTTTGGTTGACATACTCTCTTTGCCACGGGTTGATGGGGCTCTGGTCCATCGTGCGACCGTTTCTTTGCTTCTCCTGGAGGCTTACCCGCCGATGATGTGTGTATGACTGGAGGCCCACCAGAGCGTGGGATAACTTCAGTTCTTTCAATTCCGCCGAGGCCTGGAATGCGTGGCGCCGGGGGAGGTTGCTGTGCTGCTGTCACGATTGGCGAGTTTGAGCGTGATGAAGGAAGTGAGGACGTTCTCGAGGGGGCATCACGCATGACAAGGTCGCTATCCTGAGCCTTCTGTGGCACGGAAGAACCGGCCCCGGTTTGGGGAGGCGGAGGTAAGTAAGCGCCTGGCTTGGCCTTCTCGAGAGGTCTCCGGAACATGTTCAAGATATCGCCCTTGGTGTATCGATCTCGTGCCTGGGCATCCTCAATAAGCTTCCGCCAGAACTCGCCTTGGACAAGTGCTCGGGAGTCACCGAGAATCCAAAGTGACGACTTGGCACGTGTAAGACCGACGTTCATACGTCGAATGTCAGTCATGAAACCGATACCTCCTGTTGAGCTGGCTCGGACACACGAGAAGATAATAATCTCGCACTCTCGACCTTGGAAAGCATCGGTCGTGTTGAACTCGATGATGTTTGTAATCGCCTCACCGTACCGTGACCGGAACCGGTTGCGAAGCTCATAGAGTTGTGCCTTGTAGGGAGTGATGATACCAATCTTGCCAGTCAAGTCACACTGTTGATACTCTTTGCTGAATCGGTCGTACAGCTGCATAGCAACATCCAACTCCTTGGTGTTGACCAGGGACTGGCCTCTATGACCTCGTTCTTGAACACCCTGGACATCAAAGAAGCGGTAAGGGCCAAGCAGCGCGCTCTTGTGCCATGGCTGCTGTCGAAGCTCATGCATGTTCTGGCCATCCGCAAGTTGTCCTTCGTAGAACTCGCGACTAGGAAACATGCTGATCTCGGGATGCATACGGTACTGCATGTCAAGCAGATGCACAGACTTGGGGTGGTTCTGTTGCATTCGAACGAACAGACTCTGGTCGTATCCGAACTTGGCTGCTGACTGTGAAAGGACTGTAGGTGGAAGCTGCTTGGGATCTCCGACGAGGATACACTTGCAGCATCCATATTTGAGGGGGATTAGAGCACTCAGCTCCACACACTGGGCAGCTTCGTCGATAATGACCGTCTCGAACTCAACATCGAGGTTTCGGAACATCTCGTGACCACTTCCACTCAGAGTAGCGCAGAGGACCTGGGCAGAGTTGAGGATCTCCTGCTGGACCTGGCGTCGGCGCAACTCCATCTCTCGAGCAACCGAGTTGCCACTACTCTTGTCCGCATCAATCTGCTTGCCAATCGACATCTGGCGCCGTTTGAGGTCCTCGAATTCTCGAGAGAGCCTATTGTAGAGGCCTCGATCATCCCCGTCTCTTGATGCCTCGAGGCGAGGTCGTAGGAGCGAGAGTTCTTCCTTGATCTTGCCAGCATCTTCATGAAGCTTGTCGCGGTCAGCCTTGGCCTTGTCCTTGGTGCCGTCACCTTCCAAGCGGGCCTTGACGAGTTCATCGAGGGTAACGTCTTTCACAGCAGCATTGATGGCATCACTTCTGCCAAGTCGAATGACATTGATGTTGCGAGTCTTGCCCGAGATAGTCTTGACGCCAGATTTCAATCGCAGTACCAACTCGTCCACGGCGGCGTTACTGGGGGCGCACACAAGAAGCTTCTTAGAACGAGCTTGGTTGTTGGCGGCAGGTGCTCCGTTTGGTCGTAGGGGCACGCCCACGGGAACGCCCGTGTTGTTCATTTGGCTGAGCTGCTCTGAGAGAAGGGTGCCCACCATGGCCACGATGGTTTTGGTCTTTCCAGTTCCAGGAGGACTGACAATGTTAGTGTTATCAACTTCTTTAGAAATCACAAGAACTCACCCCTGGATCAGTGTAAAACCGTCATTGTCATGTGCACCGAGAACAGCCATAGCTTGTCCACGGTTGAGAGAGAAGTTGTCCATGCAGGAGGACACCTTTTCCTCGCCATAGCGAAGAATAGGAGATGGTTCGGCGTTCAGGATCTCGTCCATCAGGTCATAGTACTGCAAACTCTCCAACGCAGCGTACTCTCGCTCAATAGTGGTCATGTTTGTGATCTTGACGCCATACACACTAACGTTGGGGGTCAGGACCTGTGTCATGGGGTTGTTTCGAGAGGCCACCCGGTAAGTGACCTCGATCATCTCCTTCTTGTATGTGATGCGATGAACCCTGGCTAGACAATGTCGAGCGGTCTGTTCGGTCAGGGGATTCTCTGCCTCAGATACGAGTAGAATGTCGCCTTCCGATACGCCCCGATCCTTGTTCTGGACGACGGGCATGGTGAATGTTGCCTCCAGATAGCTATCGACACTTGCACGACTAGCAATCTTCATGCCAAAGGGTTGAGCCGTTATCTCGTCCTTGGAAGTGACAAAGGAGCGCCAGGCTTCGGATGCCAGCAACGGGAAGAATGTATCCTGGTATGACCTGGGGTTGGAGTACTTGGTCGCAACCTCAGATGCTTTGGGACCGTTGGGTGGGTCATTGCCTGTATGGAAGATGTCCCAGGCCAGGATGGTGTTGTGCAGTCGATCCATGGGAGGAATCAACCGCGCTCTCATCTCCTTAACAGATCTTTGCTGTCTTACCTTCTTGACGGGCTTACGGAGTTTGTCACGGAGTGCCTGCAGACGGCGCTTCTCGGCCTCATCAAGAGTCTTCTGGCCTCCAGTGCTGAGAGCCGCAAGCTCGTTGTCAGCATCAGACTCATCCTCTTCCTCTGACTCCTCATCCGAGCTATTAACCATGATGTCGCTTCTTCCATGATCCTTGCCGCTAAGACCAAGGCCAAGTAGACCAGAACCCTCGCCGGGGACAATCTCCCCTCGAAGGGCCTTGGCTCGCGCGATAGCCTCTGCATCACGCTTCATCTTTTCGGCCTTAGCTCTCTGTCTGCTTTCCTTCAGTGCAGAGATAGCCTTGAGATCAGGTCCCTTGGGCTTGGGCTTGACCTTGAGCATGGCCTTTGCCTTTGCCTTGGCTTGTTGTGCCTCAAGCTGCTTAAGAATAGGACTGTCGATAGAGCTACTAAGCTCAAGCACATCGTCCCGGTTTGATCTGGAGGACGGTGTGGTAATTGTTCCTGTGGACGAAGTACCCGACTTCGACCAAGCATCAAGCCTGCTCTGTTTCTTGACCTTGTCCTTGGTTTTCTGTGCCGACTGTTCCACTATGCCCAGTTGGTAAATCTGAACCTCTTCATCAGTCTGCCCCAGAGCCTGCAAAAGCTCGGCCCGCTGTTGATCTGTCATGTTTGTGGTTCTAACATATTTGCCAGGTACGCTGGTCGGCAGACAGGCATCAGTGATGAGCTTACGGGAGGCCGGGTTGATCTCATGGCCGTTCTCTCGAAGACGGGTGAGAATTTTGCACAGGACTCGGACTGTGACGTCGACGAGCCACCTATCTTTAAGTCGGATCATGTTTTCCATGCCGCCAAAGTGCTGTTTTGCTGGCACAAGGATCTGGGACATGGTATCCTGCTCACTCTTGCCTAGAGCTTTGGAAATGGCGGAAGTGATGAGACCGTCTTCTGCGACAAGAGCTTCAGCAAGCTCCATGATTTCTCTGCAAAACTCTGTCATGGTGGCGTTCTGAATGTATCGAGACCAGCCTTCGATGTTCCTGCAGGCAGTCGACACGAACCGCCATTGCTCGCTCCACCAACGTAGAACCTTTGCGGCCGACATTGGCTCAAGAGTCTTGACTCGGAGGACACCAGAAATAGGGTCTGTCAAACCACGGAGGATATCTCGACTCATGTTGAGAATAGGTCTGATAGGACCCCAAGGATTCGGGGGCTTTAGGATCCGCTCCAATGCCCACACTATAGACGAAAGGGTTTGATCAGGATGCAGCTGCGACATCTGCTCGAAGGCACTGCTTCGGGACAGCTCCCCAGTCCAGCTTTTCAGCAGTTCAGAAGCTGCCTCGGCAAGATCCGACTCTCCGTGAGTGGAGAGGCCGATGGTGCCCTGGAAAGCATGACGGTCGTTGAACAGCGTGTTGAGATCCGTGGCGTCGAGTTCAGAAACTCGTCCAAGGAGGTTCCCAAGAACCTCCACGGTTCCGGTAAGAGCCTTATTGAACTGTTTGCTTGACTCGCCCAAGTTGGTATCGCTCTTTAGCGCTCTCACTTGTTCGACACCAATCAAGGGTTCGAGGGAGAGCACAATGTCTCTTGCTAGATCGATTTGCTCGGATGACAGATCAAACATTTCGACGACGCCTTGCCAGAAAACCTTGGAGTCTCTTGTGACTGCGGATTGAAGTTGCTTGCCTTCAAGGCAGGCAATGTACTCCTCTGCAAAGATCTTCATGTCCAGCTTCATGGCAGTTGACATGACCTTCTTGGCCGCGTTGGCCACTTGGAAAGTCTGCCAGCCCTCCCGGTCTGGGCCAGGAGCACGCAGATTTCTCAAGATAAGATCCTTGTACTTCATTACCAGATTGAATGCAGCACTGGCGTAGAGGTGCGTGGTTCCAGCACCGATCTTGGTGTCCTGGTCGAGGAAAGTCGTCATAGTGAATTGCAAGGCGTCAAAACCAGCGCGTATGCAAGCGGCCCTGCCCGGCTCTCCAATTGACTGATCCTTGGCCAGCGACTCAAAGAGAGTATGCATCAAGACCTCACATGCATCATACCTTCGATCTCGATTAAGCGATTGCAGCCATGGGTCAACCCAGGAGGTGGGAAACGGCACAAGAGAGGAATTTGTGTCGAATCCAGTCCAGCAATCTTCCAGAGACTGACGAAGCAAGTTCTTGTAGACTGGGCTCGCGAAGAGCAGATCTGCAATCACATTGGGTCTTGCGTCACCAATTACGTCCCAGAAGGCTGTCGGCGCCTTCTTGAGAAAGCCGGTCAAGACGATAATGGTTATGACCAGGACGCCCTCTGCAGGGCAGGATTGAATGTGGCTGAAGAGCAGGTCGTAGATGTTGAAACTTCCTGGTTTTAGCTCAAGGCTTCGGAGACGTTGAAGTATGACATCGGCAGTAAGTGTTCTGAGAATTTCGTTGAACCCTTGCCAGAATTGCTCAATCTCGGGCCACGCTTCTGGCGCCTGGGCGTCCTTTCGGCTGATATCGTCAATGGCCCAACTGAGTCCTCCGCTGACAGCCCAGTCGAACTGCTCCAAGGACATGGCGTTGCTGTCAAGGTTCTGAAAGTTCTGTGTTGCCCATTTGCGGCGGTCTTGGTTTCTTTGGTCAAAAATGAAGTAGGTCATTCCTGGTAAAGGGTCCTTCGTTCCGAGCTTGAGGCCACTCTTGCCTTGCAAGCGCTGAAAGACAAATTGAAATGTCGCCCGTCGGTCTGGCTGTGCCATGTACGGCATGCAGCACAGAGCTTCATAGACGGAGATGTGAACCTCGGTCAAGTGCTCTCCAAGCTGCGACTTCTTGAATGCAGCACCGGTGGTATTCACGATCCTCTCGATAAACTCTTTGGCCCATACGAGGTTTTTATCGATGCGAGCGATGTCTATGTTCTCAAGCATCTCCCTAATCTCGGCGACAACTTCTTCGTTCCATCGTCTGAAATTGTTAACAAGGAAATCTGCCATGCCTTGGCGCAGAGGTAAACTTACTCCTGGAATTGCTGGAGAACATCCTTGCGCTTCATGTGCCAGTTGAAGACGCATTCGGGGCAATACTTGAGGATGTGATTGAGTCTGTCGGCAAGTTCGTCTCCCCATTTCCCCTGGCTCTGCTTGTCAAAGGCAAAGATCAAGCAGTTCCAGTATGTGACCTTGAGACGCTCGTTCCCCTCCTCAATGCGACTCTTCTTCTCATCTTGTGATATGGTCGAGTCGGGATCGTCGAGGAGTTTGTAGTTCTCGTAGTCATCGTCGCTGATTCGGGGGCAAAGCAGATGGCACTCCTTGGGGAACTTTTGGATCTTCTCGTACCACTGACTGAGCTCCTCATGTATGTCCATATTGTGCGACGTGTCTGGGTAAACGCATCTCTCGATTTCGCGGCCAAAGTGGGGTATCCGACTGATATCGACAACAAAGTTGGATCATGGAGGATCTCGGGAGGTGCGGTAGGCGGCGACGTCTCGATGCGGGCGGAGAGGCGCGGATCGGGTTGATGAAGGAAAGAAAGGGGGCGAAGCCGAGGTAACGATCGAAGGCGAGAGGATGTTGTAGGTAGGAAGGTTGATTGATGATGTTGAAGGTGGAATTTATTATTAGGACGTTGGTGGTTGCTGGGTCACTTTTCGCCCTGAGGACTGAAGATCATCCAGGCCGCAGCACAGCAGCAACAGCGGCAGTTGGAAGGAAGGAACGAGTCTAGCGGGGTTAGATCCGCAAATAGATAAAACATGAACACAATGAGGCTCTACCAAAAGTCTTTGTTCTGCAGCAGGCAGTCAGCCTGCAATGGAGGTGCTCCGAGAACAGGCTTTGAAAATAAATGTAGTTAGGTTGAAGCTCCAGAAGGCCTTGCCTTGGCTCTGACGCGCCTGGTAGCCGCGTTCTTGCAGGGGTTTTAATGAAATGGGTGGGGCAGCCGTCGCTGGGGAGCGGTTGATGTTCGGCCAAGTGCAAGTGAATCTCCATCCCTCCAACAACCACCCGATCTCATTATCTTGAATCAATACTCATGTCTTGCTACGTAGTAGGCTAATTCCTTAACATTTTCGAGGACAGTCTTACAAACATTTCCATTAATCTTCTTCATGCTGACTCGCAACGCTCGTTTGCATTTGGCTTCCCTGTGGCTTAGACTTGGCGTTATTCACAACCACTTTCACTCATTCAGCACAGGATCCAACAATTAATTTTCGCATCTATCGTACATGTATACAGGCCTATATCGAGCATTAGTCGCTATCCTCATCCTTGATCTGTTTCTTCTTTGCCGCTGCGTGTTGTCTCTTCCCCGCTCTCTCGACGAGCCCTTCCAGAGGGCACTCTTCATTGTTCCACTCCTCACTCCCCTCACTCGTGTTAGCTCTGCACCGTATGCAGCTTCGCCCATGCTGAACAAAGAGCTTATGCAGCCCGTACTTGAGATGATTCGGTATTCGCACTTCCAGATGGCTAAACGTCTGGTCCCGCGTGGCTTTGGGCGGCATCCACTTCAGCCACCCGGTAAGCCGGTGGACGTGTGTGTCGACGGCAAAGCTGGGCTGCTGGAGACAGAACAGGATGACACAGGATGCTGTCTTGACGCCGATACCGGGAAACTTGGTCAATGTCTGCATCGCTTCATCGGGGTGCATTCCGTGAATGTGATCCAGTGAGAGGATATCCTGTTCCGTCTTCAAGATCTCTAGGTCCTTTTGACCCTGGGTCTTGCCATCAGCCTTGACAACCCCGGATATCTTGCCTGACTTCTTCTCCTGAATGAAAGCATCTCGTCGCTTCACATTCTCCTCATGAACCAACTCCAATATTGCTTTGATGTCTTTTCCCTTGACCTGCGCCAAACCACCTGTTTTGATCGCTTCGACAATGGTTGTCAAGGGAGCTGTTCTGACCTTATTCCAGTCAACGCTCCCTTTACCAATCCCTTCATCGACAGTGCCAAAAGTGCTCACTAGCCCTCTGAAGGCGGCACTCGAGTTTCGATTGGAAGTGTTTGCGCTGAGGCGGGTCCGGATCAGAGCATCGAGAACTGAAGGAACCTCTCCACACCCTGATACCTCCAATGACGGCGCCGGTATCTTGTCGGGTGCCTTAGCTTCGCCATGAATAGAAGAAAGTCTGCGATAGACTTCTTCGCACTCTCCTGATGAAGGAGCTGTCCATTCGGGAAAGGGGGTGATGCCAGGTGTGAGTCCATAGGGATTATCCTTGGTCTTTTTGACAGGCTTTCGAGCTGGAATCTCTGGTGCAGCCTCGGCATCCTCATATTCATCTTTTACCTCCCTCTTCACGGCTGATTGCTTGCTTGGTCTCTTGGTGGGCTTCTTTGTGTCGAGGTCATCGTCAGACTCAAAATACGAGGACTTGGCAGCGGATCGCCTCGGTCGCAATGATCTTCGAGTCACCACTTCTCCAACTGTGGGCTCTGGCTTGACCGTTGGCTCCACGAGTGGTTTGGACTCCGGGGAACCGTTCTCAAGTTTGGCGTGTTCGACTATCCCATCGGCGACCTTTGTTGACGTGGCATCCTCTTGGTGGTTCCTTCGGAATGGACGGACAGGGCCCAGATTGTGTGGCAACTCCTCTGCTTCGTCGTCGGGCGGGCCAGCAACCTTGGTCTTCTGTCGTTTGGACAATGATTTGTCCGTGGTACTTGCGGCCGCCCGCTTCCGTAGTGTACGTGTTGTCATGGCGGGCTGAGAAAGGTGAGTGAAGGTGCAAACAATACCAACGACTAGTGGCGTTTTTTGGTGGTTGACGTTCTGAAGCTGGCAACCCCAATTAGGCAATGTCAGGAGACCTTTGGCGGCAACCAAGAGCAAGACCTTGTTCATGACAAGAGTTGTTTGTAATTAAAATGCCCCTGGATCCTGATTTAAGTGATTATTTTCCAAGTTATCGACTACATTGCTGCGCTCTGGCATTTCCCTAGCTCATAGATCAGCCCAATTATCAATGACCGCAAGAGTCGACCCCAAGATCGCCAGCCCCACCGCCGCCCATATCCCAGCCGTGTCAAGCGGCGAAAGATCCTTGAAGAATTGGATTTACAAGATGAATTTTTCGGACTCTTTTCTCTTGCTGCTGATGGGATACTGATGATTGTACCTCTCGACTCTCAGGCAGAGGACAGAAATGTCACCCAGTAGGCATTCCTTGGGCTCCCGGGTGAGTTGCGCTGTGGGCCTGGTCATAAAGAGCATAAATGGAATCACGAGTGTGTGAGACTCTTCGGTGCGTGCGATGCTAGGTTATTTTCACGTTATTGTGGCTTTAAATGATGATGAGTTTATTGAATCCGTAGGTCTTTCATTTGCAATGAGTCCCGATTGACTGTAAGCTCGTCGCCATCTCTTCATTCCTCGTACATCATTTTAGAACCAGACCCAACGTTGGAATCAACCCTATACATGATATCGAGGATGTGATTTTCTCTTCCATAACAGAAACCAACCAACCCCTGGCTTCGCTCCTCACCAATTCACTACCTAGTCTCAGCAATGGCGGGCCCTAAACATGGCGATAGCATCGCCTGGCCTTGCCCCACACTCAATTACGCCGAATACGCCCATCGCGCCCATCACGCCAGACGCATCACACACGTTGAGCGAACAATGTGAGAGAGGAACTGATACCGGAACAACACGCCAAAAGCGCCAGAGACGTTCAATTAGCGGTATTAGGAAGCTTCCTTGTGAACTGCTTAGATATGATAGATATGACGCATCTATAAGAGGAGCCCATAGCTGCTAGAGAGAAGGGAGCACCCTCGACAAGATAGATTCAGATCCTCAGCTATTGCAATCCAACCAACACAAAATCTCTTCTTTTCTATCAATTTTTGACTACAAGATGGCGTCGACAACCTTCAAGCAATATTGGCTCCCCGAGAAAAAGGGATTCGATTGCCTGACCCTTCGCCATGTTCCCAAGGAACCTCCCAAGTTTGGCCAAATATTGGTCCAAATCAAGGCTGTTTCTCTAAACTGGAGGGATGGAATCTTGGCGATTGGGACATATCCTTTCCCTGGGCCGGATGCGGTGGTTCCCGGGAGTGATGGTGCCGGTTTGTTGGCCCCCGATTCCCCGACACTGCCCTTGCGTTTCTGACTTGAAACTACAGGAATTGTCGAAGAGATTGGAGAGGGAGTAACTGGGTGGAAGGTCGGGGATCGAGTCTTGGCCAACTTCACCCAGGATCATATTGCCGGACGGCTGACACGCGAGATTGGCCTTACTCAACTGGGCGGCGAGATCCAGGGTCTTCTGGGTGAATACTTCATCTTTCCCCAGACTGGCGTGGTCAGGATCCCGGACTATCTCTCCTTTGAAGAAGCGTCTTGCCTTCCTTGCGCTGCACTGACTGCGTGGAACGCCTTGTATGGCCTCACGCCGCTCCGGCCCGGCCAGACGGTTCTGCTTCAAGGCACCGGTGGAGTTTCGACTTTTGCGCTGCAAATTGCCCATGCTGCAGGGGCAATAACCATTGTCACGTCTTCGTCTGATGAGAAGCTGGAAAAGGCCAAGCTTCTAGGCGCAACGCACGTGGTCAATTATAGGAAGACACCTGACTGGGCGGCGGAGGCCATGAAGATCACCAATGGCAAGGGAGTTGACTACATCATCGAGATTGGAGGAACCTTGACCCTTCAAGCATCGTTTGATGCCATCGGGTTTAATGGACAGATCAACTGTATTGGCCATATCACCAACCCGGACCCGTTAGGGGCGGGCAAGGAGCTTCGAGGCCCGGATGCAGCGTTCCTCGCGCTCGACAGACTTTGTGTCGTTCGTGGCGTAGTTGTTGGTTCTCGAGAGCAGCTTCAAGATATGTTGGCTTGCTTCGAGGCCAAGTCAATCCGGCCTGTCATTGACCGGGTCTTCTCGTTTGGGGAGACCAGGGCGGCGTACGACTACCTCTGGAGCTCGACCCATACGGGCAAGGTTGTCATTAGCATCCCATAGATAGAATAGCAATATAGGCAATAATCGAGAAAGCTCGTTATATAAATGGTCTAAGCTTGACTATTGGAACATCCATGAGTCCAAAGTGTCATGACTAATGCAACATAGTTGGATGCAATTAGACGCCAAAAAGCATCATGTCGCCACACCTCGTTCAGTCTTGGATCTGCCTCCACACTCAGTCACACCTCAAACCAACTGCAACGACTCCTCCAAACCCAAGATGCCAGAGAAAACAGTGCAAAGGAGGAAAGGCTCTAAGCATGACAAGACAGGATGCTTAACCTGTAGATACAGGTCAGTATATAGCCCCCAAGCTATCCTTCTTTCTCAGGTCATTCTCTCCTAGGCAGATTTTCGGCAACATCTCCAGTACTGGACACACGCTAACTTGGCAACCAGACGAAAGAAATGCGTGGAAAACACGTTCCCAGTATGCGGGGCATGCATTAGGCTTAATCTCGAGTGTATTCGGGATCCGATCCGTCGCATTGTGCCTCCTTCTCGGAGTTCTGTGACGGAAGCAAGTGGGACAGCAGAGGAGACTCTTCCTCAGCCGGTTCCCGAGTCGACGGTCTTGACGAGACCATTGGCTTGCCTACCACTCCAAACGGAGTCGCTCAGGAGACGCCATGCTATGAATCACTACATCAAAGTTCTTTCTGAGCTTTTGACGGTTAGCAAACATAATAACTCGTTTCTCTCTGGTAAGATCCATTGCTTCCTCCATTCCGATACTCGTTGCTCACTTAGCCCAAGACTTTCTACCCATGGCCATAGAGTCACCGGCGCTTGCCGAAGCTTTAATCGCTTACGCTTCGGGTCACCTATCTTCATTGGATTCGTCTTACACCACCGTATCACTCGAGGCACGATCCAATGCCCTGCATGCCTTGTCAAGGGTAGTATGCCTCCCAGCTGACAAACCCACCTTTACCGAGCCCACCCTCTCTGCTTCTCTTATTCTGTTGACTTCCGAGGTGTGTTTGGGGAGTCATTCGAGCTGGTATAACCACCTGATCGGTGCAAAACATCTCATCACATCGGCTCAACACCAGACCGGACGAGGACCCGACGCCCTAAAGGCGACGTCTGAAGGCCGGTGGGTGTTGCGCAATTTCGCATACCATGATATCATTGGGAGCGTGACCCTTGGCACCAAGCCTTTACTTGACTCGAAATATCTCGAAGGCATCACAGACGAGGTTGATACTTACTTAGGTGTTGCTTCGGCGATACTTGCTTTTATTGCCCAAACCACCAACCTAAGCTGGGAAACGACCGAGTCTGAGGCTGCTACGCGCTTTCAGCGATATCTGACCATCGAGGAGGCCCTAAAAAGCTGGCAATGCCCAGACGATACCCCTCCCACCCTTGAGGCTGTGGCCTCTGCTTACCGTGGAGCTGCTCTCATACACCTATATCGAAAGATGCGACAGCACCTACAACATAAGGATTCATTTCTCCAACAAGCCATAGCTGATGTTGATCTATCACGAGCCATCCTCCAAGACAGAATCAACACAGAGGCTTCAGGCGTTCTTGAGAGCGCTGCAAGAGTTCCGGTCGACGACGTTGGCGAATCCTCTCTTTTGTTCCCCCTATTTATCGCGGGAGGCGAAGTCACGGACAGCGGCCAGATGGAGGCCGTTCGATGGAAGATTCAGTGCTCATTTCAGAAGCGTCGATTTCGAAATATCTCAAGGGCTCTCGAGGTCCTCGAGGAGCTCTGGGCTTTGCGGTTGAGGACGACTGAGGCTGATAGTAGTCCGGACTGGGAACATATTTTAAGGACTAGCGACGAGCTACTTCTCTTAACTTGAGAGAACAGTCTCGAAAAAGCGCTTAAGCAGAGCTTTAGGGTCGCCTGTCTCAGCATAATGCCCATTCCCCCCAAACTTTGAGATCTGCTCTTAACACAAAGTTCCATATCCCAGTTTCTGAATTGCGAGGCTGCTTGTTGATGTAAGACTGCTAATCCCAACGGCTTCCAACAAGTTCTTGGTACCGAGTTCCACGAAAGCCGGTCTGGGTATACTCGTACCGAGCATAGATATACGTCTATGGATCCCACCGACCTTCCACTTGATCAAACTACGCAAGTTTTCAACCCTTGGTTGAGCGGACAAGTCAGTTCAAGATGTTCAATTCTACCCAACACGACCAAGCAGCACCGCTGCAATGATACGATTAGTGAGTATTGCATCCTCTCTTTTCAGCTTCGGCAGCCTCTGGTTGGTCATGGTCTCAAAATGCGGTTGGCTGGCCTTGCCCCGTAAGATTTCGGAGATCATCCAAAGCCACCAGCATGAACAATATCCGAGAGATCGATGAGCACTCCGCTCTTCCAATTCTTTTCGAGGAGCGAAGAACTATGTCCGAAGCCAGAAAGCCATAAGAACTCGTCGACTTTCTCCACCGTCGCCGGATCGTTTTCACCCTCCTCGACGAATTCGAAAACAATGGCAAAGTACTCCTTGTCGGGGGGGAAGTCGCGATTGATCTTGTCAACAACCAGACTTGGCACCCATAGTTTCGGATGCATATTAAGGAAAGTTTGGCCGTTGAACTTCAACCAGCCGTAACAGTTCCTCAACCGTGGGGTCGAGGTTATCGCGGTAACCCCTGACGCTTCGGCAGATGCCCATAGGTCGCGCCCTTCAGTTGAAAAGGCGTGAATGTTGTCAAGTGCATCATACTTGGTTTCAGGTGTAGCTTTGACGAAGATCGAAGTCAAGTCCGTTAAAGCCTGCTTCACTGCCATCTCCATCATTTGGAGGAGAGCGGCGTTCTGACATTCCCGCTGCACAGCGAAGTAGTGGTAGAACTCAGGCGGCTCAGCGTCCCAAAACTATTAATCGAGTGAGCCGGTATGTCTAGCGAGAACGAAGAGACTAGACTCGCTCACCGCTTTCAGAACGAAGGGTCCATCCCCTTTGAACCACACCTTCTAGACGTACCCATCAAGTCCACCACCGAGACGAGATGAGGATTCCCATTCAATATCGGACAGGTTAAAAGGGCATCTCCGCAGCCGTGGCATATCAAAATCTGCTGCAGAATAACCAGGTGGCCCTTCCATCAGCTTGTCATCGCGAAATGGGACCGCCTGCGCCCTTGCTTGTCTTTTGTTCACTGGGGGTCGGTAGAGTTGTGCGGCACGAAGCCGAGCGACATGGTCCTCTATGAGAAGCCGGGAAAGACCATGATTCATGATTATATTGATAGAGAAGCGGTGCGAAGGGAAGTTGAAGGCTGTTGGAGTAGGCAAGGAGAGAGGGGTGTTGTGAACTGGGATATCACGTGAACGTCAGCTTCAACCACTTCCAAGCGGTACTCCCTGGTAGGAACCCAGCACCACACCACAGTAAACGCCACATGAGACGGAATACTGAAGAAAGATGTCTTTATCAACTAAGAAACTGCGTTTCCATGTTCGGATCGAGAGCTAATCATAATATCTTGAGCCTGTTATCCACGAGTGGGAATGATTGGTGGGATTTCGCTGCGAAGGTGTCAGGAGTGGTGACGGATGTCAATGAGGCCGAGGATCAGGATGATGGGACGGTGGTTGCATCTTCTCGGCGCTCTGGTCGGCGAAAGGAAGTGAGTATTCAGCGTCACGTATTGGGGCGAAAGTATTACTTTGTGAATGCCAGCGGATCCAAAGTCGACACCATCAAGAGAGAGTAGAAGATCGGTATGAACTTCGGGGCCAGAGGCATGTATATTTCACAAGGGAGTTTCCATAATCGTAAATATCGATGAGAGATAGTGTCCCTAGTCAAAAGGGAAGAACACTGTAAGAGCAGCCAACACAAACAACTCAACAAAAGCTAGGCTGAAGACTTACACCCAGGCTCCAATACACAAGGAAGATACTAGAAAAATCCATTGCGTAAACAAGCGTTATGGAGTCTCGGAGAACTATTTTCGAAGCTGGCCGCATCTGGGTAAAAGCGTCTCGGCCCTTCATCGTCAGCAAACTCTCACTCCAGGATAAGGTTAAGGCATTGATACGTCTAAATCAGGGTACTGAGGGGAGTGTATATACAGAAAACTAAACTTGAAACAACGTGGCTCAATAGAGAAAGGCTGAAGCAAGCCATCAGAGTATTGCAACGACGATCTCAGGGGTCCATGATCACCTCTGTCATGTTGAAAAAACAAAGCATGTCAAGCCAATACCAGGCAATTAAACAGTGGCGACTTACAGATTGAGCGATTCCTTCCTTCTGTTTGCAAGGTAGTAAATGCCACGTTCAGTCTGACCTCACGGTGTAAACAAAGAGTTAAGTTCTCCCCGCGCAAACGGGAGCAGAGATGAACACTTTGATCACAAACTTGTTCAATTGCTCGGCATTTTTTCTCAAACGCGTGCAATCTCTGCGCCATTATGATTTTTACCATATTATTACCCCGCAAATTTGGCGTTTACCTTTGCTTTACCGTTTCTCGCCTATTATTCTTTGCGTTGCCCTCGCAACACCTATGCAGCTCTAAGCCGTCACTGCAAACGCCTTTGGCGCCCCCCTTCAACATTCACTTCTCAATGAGGTAGCAAATCCGCCGAATTCAGGCGCAAAGCCAAATCACACAGTTGGAAGAAGTCTTCTTTTACCTTCCTTCTTCCTTTCTTCCTTTCAATCTCCACATCACATCACACAACATCACGAGGTATGTTTCCCTCCCTCTTTCATCTACGGTTGCCTAGTCTGTTAACTCAACAATCTAGACTCTATCATTCTCTCTGCCTTGGGTTCACCTTGGCTCCTCATTGAAAGGATGCCGGCATCCTACATTGACCTCGAACAAGATGACGAGGTTTGCTTCCTCACGGAGAGGCCATCCGGGTCTGGTGGCCGCCAGCGGCGGGACTCGTCTTGCACCATCACCGACGAGTCACCACCGATTTTCGGAACGACGGCTGAGGAAGTGATTGACCTCACAGTCGACTTGAGAACCTCAGGCCACCATCTTATTAATGGCGACGAATTTGCACTTGCAAGAGTGCGGGTGGCCAACTACACCATCCAACCTGGGACATTTCTCCAAGTCCACGAATTCGATTCCGGAGACTACCTTGTCCAATTCGTCCTCGTCAAGATTGTGGTTTGGTGCACAACCTCCGGCGAAATCAAGATCCGCGGCATTCCTTTCACCAGACTTCGCTCGGCTTGTGGCAAGCTCCCTAGAAAGGGTCACGAGGTTTGCATGATGCTTTACTATAACCAAGATGATCCAAGTGCATCTGAAGAGTTTGTCGATGTCAGCCCATCCTCCGTCATCAAACCTTATCCCCTTATCACCACCAACGCCATTTATCCCCGCTTCAACCGGATCAGATTCCACCCTGAGCACTCAGAGGCAAGACGCCGCCCAGAGAAGCAGTCTACCCACTTGACCTGCCGTTAGAAGCTGGAGGTCTATTTCACCGGACAAGGGAGTCGAAAGAGACAGACTGAGGAAGCCTTTGTTCGTGTTCATGAGTCCGAAGTTCTCGATCCAAAGTATCGAATCTCTGAGGAAGTCCTCAGCAACCAATGGCGAGGCACCAGAGTCAAAGGAGGATCGTGGGCACCAACCTTCAACTCCCAACAGGGCTGCATCAACCTTGATGACAATGATGGGATCAAGCAAAAGAAGATACGGGCCAAGGGCCAGAAGTACACTGTTTTCGACTCTTGTTCAGGCGCTGGCGGAGTCTCGCGAGGAGCTCTGATGGCCGGATTCAAAATCCAATACGCAATCGACAAAGCTCCAGAAGTTTGGGACACATATGAAACAAACTTCCCCGATACTCATCTCTTCAAGATGTCTCTTGATGAGTTTCTCTCGTTCGACAACCAACACATGCGTGTCGATGTCCTCCACTTCTCCCCTCCATGCCAGTTCTTCTCACCTGCCCACACCCACGAGTCGGCCCAAGATGACGACAACATTTTTGCTCTCTGCAGCTGCAACCAGTTGCTCAAGAAAGTTACACCGCGTATCATCACCGTCGAGCAAACTTTTGGCCTCACTCATCACCGTCACGCCGAATACTTTTACTCCTTTCTCGCCGACTTCACGCAGCATGGCTACTCGGTGCGATGGAGAGTTATCAAACTCTGCACTTGGGGCGCAGCACAGGACCGAAAGCGTCTGATTCTCATTGCCGCCGCTCCAGGAGAGCGACTTCCTCCATTCCCTCAGCCTACTCACGGTCCAGAAGCCGGCTTGTTGCCCTACAACAGCATCGGCAAGGCCATTCGAGGTATTCGACCAGGCGATGATCTTCATGATCTTGACAACGTGAAATATTACGAACCCCGAAGAGCTCCATACGACCCGAACCGCCTTGCTGGAACCATCACCACCCGTGGAGGTGACTTCTACTACCCAGACGGCACACGCAACCTGACTCTGCGAGAGTATGCGAGTCTCCAAGGTTTCCCCAAAAACCATCAATTCCTTGGAACCATGACGTCCATCAAGAGACAGATTGGAAACGCCTTCCCTCCCAACACGGTCCGCGTCCTCTACAAGCACATCGAGCAGTGGCTTCTGAAGGAAGATGGCATGCTACCCTACGACGACGGCCAAGATGCCATCCTCATTGACGATGACGACGCCGATTCGGCGACCAACCTGACCGACGCTTCTGAGTATGAAGTTCACCATTCGCCAGAGATGATGGAAGGGAGCGTGATGGCTGTGGACAGCAACGAAGGTGCTAGAACCGATTGGCGAGCTGGGAGTGCGGTCATCGACCTGACCTAATCCCCAACAACTCCCCTCAATTGAGATCACGGAGATGGAAAGCTACTGGCTTGACTTTTTCTCACGATGTTTGATGCGGTCTCTCATCTGCATGTCAGTGTTTGGGAGGCCCATTCTAGGCTACAGAATGATGGCCATCTGTTGGGAGGCAGGGTTGAGCATGAGTATGGTATTTGGCACGCGTACATATGCCGATGGAACCTGCGAGCAAAGGCAAGAAGCCCGTAGATAGCTGTGACGAAAAGTATTTGATTGATTTTTCCATTTTACCTTTGCTGTTGACCTGACAACGACTGTGAATCATCACCAGACACCGTTTTCACCTTCACCGAGTGCCTTTCAGGGGCGTGTGTGCGTGCACCCCCTCCTCTCAACAAGCAGTGATTCACTGCTTCGAAGGCAATGGAAGGGTATTTCTCAGAACTCTCCTCAGACTTTTCCTCACTTGCATGACTCTGGCAGTGTTGAGGCTTGACAGTGTTGACAGTGGCAGCCTACGGGCAAACGGCAGTGCAAACCGCCTTCCTCGTTTGAACATAAAGTCCCCTCCTCTCCCCCTCCTGCCTCTCTTCTCTCTTTCCCTCCTTCACCATCAGTCAGAGCTTCAGGATTTCTTATCTACGGCTTCTCGTGCTTCCAACATCAATCAATCATCGCTCTGTCGAGCTGGCTGAACGCACTCGAGACTTCAAGAGATTCATCACCCGCGTTATCTTCATCTGACTTCAGCTTCTCTTCTCTTTTATTCTTTCTCCCCATCGTCCGTCTTCTCTGGCCGTTGCTTAGCCATCAGTCTCTTTTCCTCCTCCCTCTGCTACGGCCAACCCTCCTGCCATCCTAAGCTACGGGGTGACGTGGTATCAGCGAGAAGCAAGCATACTGTCTTGACTTCTCATATCGCCTTTAACCTCCTTTACCGTCTTCAACATCATTCTCCTACTTTCACAATGTCCGTCGTGGCTACCGTGACCCAGCGGGTCTCTGAGAAGGCAAGCAAAGATACCCATGATTCTGCTAGGGTTTCTCGGTCGCTAACCATGAATATGCAGACCATCGCTCCTATGCATACGTTCCCCGTCACAGATCTCTATGTCTGGCGACACGAGGAGGGAACCATAATTGAAATGCAGAACGAAGAGGCTGTCCTGCAGCGATTCAACCAACAGCGCACACCATTCCAGGCTTGGCCTCTAGCTCCTATCCCTGGCCTCACGACCTCGTTTACCAAGTCTTGGTTGTTTCTTGTCAAGGTCCCCAAGATGACTGACGACATGATATTCCCTACTATGGCCGATCATTTCCATGTCGACATGGATGGCACCATTGAGAACGCCAATGGAGTGTTCTCCCTAGTTCATCTTAATGCGACGCGCATCCCCAACCCGTACGAAGACGCCAAGGATCTCCCGGATTCAGCCGTCTCCAGATGTGCTGCCTTCAAGGTTGACGTACCTCGATCGTGGGAAGACAAGAATGGAGAACACGTTGAACTCGACCTCATGGGCACAATGCAGTCCGTGTCTTCCCTTGATGACTTTCAAAATCTCAAGTTGAGTGAGGCATCCCGCCAGACCATCACCATTACCTGGGATACCTTCTGCAACACTTACGAGGCCGAGCTCGCCGCGATGCGACGATTTATTGAAGAGCCACGACTGGAAGAGCGACAACTGTCGGCCAAGGCGAAGGCTGCCTTTGAGATGATCCTGGATCTTAAGACCCCATTCAGGACTCACTACAACCTTCACGAAGTATTTCCTCATCTCAAGAATCCTTTGTACCCAGGCCATCGGATTCCAGACCTCATTGTTCAGCGCTTCAAGGCGTTCAACGCAGACCATCGTGCCGCCTTTGACGGCTTGACCAAGATCCCCAATGGCCTCTACTTCGTCAATGGATGCCCCGGGGCTGGAAAGACTGAGTGGAACATGGTTGTCTCCGCGATGATCCAATCCAAGCGCCGTCCTGGATCCAAGAAGCGACATAGCCCTATTCTCTTTGTGGTGGACCTGAACAAGACCGTCGATGACGCGGCGGATCGTTACTTCAACCTCTGCAAGGCTGCAGGATTGAAGCTCCGCATTGTTCGTATGCACGGATGGCCATACGAGATGCGAAACAGCGCAAAGCTGAACGAATCCGGGTCTGATAAGGACGGTGATTCCAGTGCAGAGGCAGACTTTACCAAGAAGTTCTTGACAATCGCCAGTCTTGCCAAACACACCAACGTGGAGCGAAACCTCAACAAAGCCCCAACGCTGGATGAGGAGGCATGGGAATACTATGCCAAACATCAACACGACTGCTTCACACCTTTGAAGAAGGTTTTGGCAAGAATGGATGACGGCGAGGTGTTGAGCAACAACGATTGGAAGTCACTTCGGAGCCAAGTCTCGATGCTGTACCGTGCCGTTCTTGCACAGACAGACTTCATTGCCACTACACCTGTTGCAGCGTACGGCAACTTTTCAAAGCTCTTCCGACCCGACGTGGTGTTTATCGACGAGGCTCCTCATGCCCGAGAGCTTACTACACTGATTCCAATCGCTTTCTTCGAGCCAATTGCCTGGATTCTTACCGGTGATGTCAAACAAACCCGACCATTTGTCAAGAGCGGCGATCGACGGGACGCCGAGAAGAAGGGACTAAAGTTCAACCCTCATGCTGAGCAAATGCGCGTGAGCCTCATGGCCCGGGCAGATATGGTGGGCGCCATCAACAGCAAGCTGCTGGTGAACAAGCGTGCATTTGGGAACCTTCACAAGCTTCCGTCTACTCTCTTCTATGATGGTCAGATGAAGTCTGGTTACACTGAGGCCGAGAAGTATCCCGCCACTGTGCAATACCTCAAGGGATATCTCGAAAAGTTGGGCGAGGGCAAGAAGAATCTGAACGAGAATCGAGCCGTCATCTCTCTGGCACAGAGCCGAGAAGAAACCCACCGAAGCAGCTTCTGGAACCCTGCTCATCACAACTGGGTTGTCGGCGAAGTCAAGAAGCTGTTGACGGACTCGGAGTTCAAGAGCCTGACAGACTCGACAAGGCCTGGGACCATCATGATTCAAGTACCTTACAGCACCGCGATGCGCCAGTACTTGGCGGAGGTCAAACAGTGGCCCGCCGAATGGCAGGAGCGAGTCGAGGTCATGACTGTCGACAAAGCCCAGGGGAACCAGGCAGATGTTGTGTTTCTCGACATGGTCCGAACCACGAAGGCCGGCTTCATGAATGAACCACAGCGACTTAATGTCGCAATCAGCAGAGCCCGACAGGCTGAAGTGATTGTGATGCACTACCAGATGACATGGCGTACGAACCGAGGCCGACCTGTTCGAGCTGAGTACACTTCCAAGATCTGGGATCAGGCTGTGGCGGATGAGAGGCTGTTTTCAGTCAATCTTGAGAAGTGATCAGGAGGATCGAGAATGGCTGTGGATAGTTGTGGATGTGGATGGCATGGAGAATGGCGATAAATTGTCTGATCAGTTTGGTTTGGTTGGTTGGTTGATTTCGCAAGTTGGCTTTGTTTTTTTCTATGATGGTTGAGAGCACGAGTTTGATAGACAGAGGCATGTACGTCCTTGATCGAAAGAATCCAGTATTGTCTGAATAACAGGACATCGCACTCACAATGAATGCCTTGATGTTGGAACAAAGTTGAGGTGGTGATGTCGGCAGCTAACTTAGAGGCTATGTGCTTCCTAACGCAGGGGGCTTTCATTGGAGGCCACGCCACTTGGAGACAGGGCTCGGTAGTGGGGAAGACCCGTCTTGATGGCACGCGACTGGGTAGGGTTCGGAGAATTAGCTGCTGGCCAGTATCGTGGAGAGACAATTGCCATGAGGCCTCAATGAGAGGCATCCGAGGCTTAGCTTTGTGTCGGTTGCGTTGCGTTGGAGCCAAGCCTGGACAAGACAAGACGCACAATGGAGACACCAACGGAGAGGCCGGAGGTCCAAGGATGTTTCATCAGAGAGCGAGGCGAGATTATGGCCCCCAAACGCACGAGGGCGCGCCAAGACAAGGGTATCACTTTGCTGCGCGAGGGATCCAGTGGGACAACCGGTCGTGGAGGTCGAGATGTGTGTCAATTGCAGATCGGTGGCTGTGGCGCAGCCTCGGCCTCGACACCAAGATGGTGTCGAAACATGTTTGAGGCTAATAAGTGGACTTTGAGAGGGGATTCTTAGATTTTGCAATAGACCTTGAACGAACTCGGGTCTTCTTTCAAGATAATTTTCACACGTTAATAATGGGGCCAACGGAGGACTTGCTAAGGATGGCCTGGTTGGCATGTCACAAAGCGAGATTGGTGTCAAATCCACTTCTTTTGGTGTCTCCAGGCCCGCGTATTTTGAGGTTGATCGGGCAGATAAGAAGAACCCGATCCGACGTGATGATTTCTGGATAATCCGGATGTTGCTGGGCCAGAGAAGTTTTGATGCCCCTGACATTGATGCGAGGTCTAGAACAAGACAACTTGCGCGAAGTGGCGATCCAATGACTATCGAGACTTAAGCAATATCATACCCAGACTATAGGTCAGATTGAATAATTGCGAGCAACGATGAGGGCATCTCGTCGATATCCGTACGATCACCACGCGGATATGTGCGATTGGGTGCAGTCGGGGCATTGGGCCAACGCCTCGCGGATACGTGATGCGGTCAGCCGAGACTATGACAGATCCAAATGTCAATTGACGGCTGACCGAGAAGTCGCGTTCAAGCAAAGGAACCAAGAGATGGACCTGGCCTCGTAGGGCTAGCAATCCGTGGTCAAGGCTACATTGCAGGTGAGCAGCGCATCGTAGGTCGATATCGGGAAGTCGGGGATCCAGGACCGCGGGTGTTGAGGTGACATGTAAGGTGGCCAAGACTGGATAAAAACCTGCGAGATATGCTGCTCATTGGGCGAGCGTCATCGTCGGTAGTCGTGAATTCACGGACGGGCCGATATTTTGTGCTGCAACAGTTGATTGCTTCCATCGTAAAACCAAACCCGCAGCAAATCCATCAGTGTCGCAGCAGCTCAGGCCAGCTTCCCAGTAGCCAAGTCGGAGTCAAGCTTTTAGTAGCGCTTATTTGCTTATTTCCTGAGCAGACAGGGATAGAATGGACACTCAGCTCGGTGCTCCGCGCTCTTCTCCACGTGCTCAGAGCGAGCTCACGAAACCAACCTCGTCTCTCGTATCATCTTGTCAGGGAATTAAAGCCAAGTGGAAACATTTACACGCCAGACACGCGGGGGGGCGTGGAGTGGATGGAGTGAAGAGAAGAGAAAAGGAGCAGTTTTGGGCAAGTGTGGCTCAGACCCGACCTAACGGGGTTTTCGGGTGCCCGCCGCCCGGGAAACAGGACCCACCTATCCCACGTGTCCAATCACAACGCGTCTTTGTCCAGCAGCTCGGCCCCGTCTCTGCAGTGGTTGGGAGGCTGAGAAAGGGCCCTGAAGAGAGACCGGTTGGTTGGAAGGCGCGATAAAAAAAGCTGGGCATTGGAGAAGGTGCGGCGCTGCTGTGGGTGCGGTGCGGTGCGGTGCGGTGCGGTGCTCCTGCTTCGCTGCGTCGGCGCTTGCCCTGCTGACGACCGACCGCCCCCGGATTTTACTTGGTCGTGCCATGCTTCGTAGGCCTCTCACCTCATGCATCTCTTCCTTTCTCCCCATGATGCCATGAGTCTCTAAACTTATATCCCCCTTTCCCCCTGTCTTGCTTCCTTTCCCATCCCCAAACCCTTCGGGAAAGCACGAGCCTCTCGCCAGAGGACGGGCCCCATTTCTCTTCTCCTCTGTCGCCGAGCAGAGAGAGCGGCGGCGGCCTCCCAAGACCCCCCAAACCACCTAACAGCGCCTGCCGCCCCGCCCGTCAATCCAATCCAATCCAGCACACGAGTACCGAGAGCTATCAGCATTCGACTTTCTCAACCACAAACACCAGCTTCCGCAAGCTCTTGCCTGCTGTTGCTGGGCCCCGATCCGATTTCCGCATTCGCCACGCGCGCGCCCTCGACCTCGGCGGGTTTCGATTCGATGGAAGCTTTGCCAGGTCCAAGTTGGAGGAAGCGCCATGTGATGGATCATCTTGTTGCGAGGGGAGCCTTGGCTAAGCGCGGCCTCAGCAAAGGAGGCATTGCCGGCGTCGTCGTCGGTGTCGTCGTAGGCGTTTTTCTCGTCGCCCTCTGCCTCTATCCCTTTGTCATTCGACGCATCCGACGACGGAGAAACCAACTCGCTTCTGGTATTTGCGACCCTGAGACGGCTGAGGTCCCAACCTCGGGCGGCACCGCTGTCGACGACCAACGTCATGTATCCTCGCAGGACTCGTTTAAGCCCTCAAGGGAGCTCACCCGTGGTGGACTGGAAGATGGCTCGGCCAAGGACCTGCCCTGGGGTCCTCATGATGGTCTAACACAACCCAACGGACAAGCTCAAGCTCAAACTCATCCAGGCCACGCGCCTCGGCTCGACACCAACATAGCTCCTTCCTTCGGCCCCAGCGACGTCCAGGTTGCCAACGACTCAATACCCCGATCAACCCCCTTCGACGCTTACGATGGAGAGTACATGCCCCAATCCATTGGCGATGCCCATAATGGCGTCCTCAGCGGAACAAATGCCGACTACTACAGCCCATCGATACCATCAGAAGCATTTGGCATGTTCACTGAGCCTGAGCCTATCGCTCAACCCCAACGCACTCTATCACGAAGTAGCTCTTTACGGCACAACTTGAAGCTCATGTTTAGTCGCAAGAGCACTCGAGATCAGTCCATGGGTTCGCCAACATCGCTTTCACTCGCCGAGGTTCCTGAGAACGCGCCCAATATGCCTCGATCTACTCACGATGCTCCTTTGCAACGAATCACAACTGCAGGCGATCCCACTGAATCTCCGACCGAAATAACACCCCCGGCCGGCGAGTCGTTGCCAGCGCCCTCTGGCCAGGCTCTTGGCTCCCCGATTGTTCTGCCGTCTACCCTGCCCAAGGGGGCTGTGCAAACTCCCCCAGACTCCCCGCCGACCACCTTCAAGTTCAATGCGTCTCAGTCCCCGCCTACTAATCCCGCTCCTGGAACTGTGAACCCTATGGATATTATGCCAGCCTCGACTGAAAGCGAGGTATGGCATCGAACAGACTACCAGATGTACATGGCTCAATCATCACCGAACCCCGGCCCTTTGCCAGAAGCGTCGCCTATGCCAGAAGGTCCATCGCATCGAGAAGAGCCCACAGACTCGCCCTCTCCGTTGACGCTGCCTCCTAACAATCCTCAACCCCTCCCGATCATCCAGTCGCCTACACCCACGCAGAACGAGTCGGTACTTAAGCAGGAGCCTATCGAGGTGCAAGATGTGCAGATGGATGAGATCCCCTCACACTCTCATCTAAGTCCTATGCCTGACCTTAATTCTCGACACGCCAGTTATCCCTCTGATGCCTCTACTCCTCAACCGGAGCCCGCCTCTACCAATGCCTCGACCTTGAACACTCCTGCTACACAGCTTGATACGCCATCCCCCAATTCGGTAGCCAATTCATCCGACTACCAACACAGTGTCTCACCGAGGAACGGCGCGACCAACTTGTCCCCCAGGAACGGTGCCTATGCGTGCGATGAGCCTGGATGCCACCAGGTGTTTGACCAACCGCATAAGCTCAAGTAAGTGTATTGCGCTCCGGCGTGGCGACGAGCCAGCTAACCTTCATCAGGCACCATCAGCGATATCACACAAGGGATCACAAATGTCCTTACCCTAACTGTCCTAAAGGATTTGGAACGAAGACTCATCTTCAGCGACACATCAATGATCGCCACGAAAAGAAGAAGAAGTTCCATTGCTCTGTACCGGGCTGCGACTACTCAAAGCAAGGCGGCAAAGGGTTCCCTCGCAAAGACAATTGGAAACGACATATGACCAAGATTCACAACGTGGCGCCCATCAACCTACCAGAGCCCGAAGAGGTCGACTATGAGATGAGTGGTGTGTAGGACAGGCTTTTTGGCCCGTTTCCTCTAGCCGGCAGCGCTGAAAGTGAATTGCTGTATCCTCGGGGACGGTTGTATTGAAGGCTCGGAGATGTTTTCGAGGATTAATTTTACCTGACAGGAACAAAAACTTGTTCGAAAGAACGAACGTGGACGGCTGGCGTTGGATTGCTATTAGAACTTTGCATGGTTAGGGCATTGGGCGAGACCGGATAGGAGGCTATCCGGATATCAAGCCTTGTTCTGGGCCACCACTTACTTGACTTTATTGTTTTCTTAGAGCGACTTGATTCTTACTCTCGTTACAACACAGCGTCTATGGGTATTGGAGGCTACCGGTCCACCAAAAAAAGAAGCGTCAGACCGACGTGTAGGACAAGGGCGTTTGGGCAAGGGAAGAAAGGACCGTCTGTCTAATAGAAGACGGACCAGGAGTATTCGTTCTCGGGTATCTATTTTGGTACAGCCTTGTACAACTGAGGAATTGATAAGAACAGCCAAACTGGCAACAAGTTTCCCCATATGCGTGTCTAGCTCAACTCCTTGATGATCTTCCTGACAAGCTTCTTTTGATCTTCCACGTCTAACCTCTTCTCATCCGTCTCTTGTACTGCTCTGCCCACTGCGATAACCGTCTTTGTGCTTTCACTGTCGACCCAAAACTTGCCATTCCGTCCTGTTGCTGTCTCAAACTGTAGTCCTGCAGCGCCCAACTCCTCCAGGACCGCGATGCGGCCTTCTTGCACGCTCTTTGGCATCATAAGACGCCGAGCCATTCCGAGTGACACGTTAAAGAGCATACCGCCGGCCAGAGGTCCTAGCCCGTCGGCCTTGCCCGTTGAAGACGACACACACTCGATTTCTGGGTCCATGTGACGGTTGGCGAGAGCGACGCGCGCGTAGACGAGAGCACCAGGGACGAGCTGGGGACGAGTCTTTTTTGTAGCGCCCTCGAAGGAGAGCTGTGGGAGGAGAGCGGGAGCGGTGTAGTCGGAGAGTGTTACGTAGAAGATCTCTGCGGCGCTGCGCTGGACGGTTCCGATGACGAGTTCACCGACACGGGGGGTGTACTGAAGACGATTAGCTCGGATGTCTTATGTCTCATGGATGGAGAGGTAGCTCTTACCCTTCCTCGAGCATTCTCTACACGAATTGCATTCTTCTGTCGGTCTGTGACGAGCTGGCCGGCGATTGTAGGAACGATATCGTTGGGCGGAACATGGCGCAAGCCGGGGCCAAGACGGAGAGGCTTCTTGGGATGTGAAGGGATGTGAGACGGATCAATGTTGTCGCCTGGCAGCACGAATACAGCTTCAGAGGCCATTTTGGGCGTATTCTGCTGTGGAAAGTTCGTTGTTGAAGTGATAGTCAAAGGAGAGTTCTCAATGCGACAGCCTCAGACAGCCTCGCAACGGTAGAAAACATGAGGACGGGTTCGTGGTGGGGGCACTGATAACGATAAGAGCGGTACGTACTCGGCTGCCACCAGAAAAATGTGGGCGATTAGCGATTAGCGGGCAGTTTTTTTCCCTGAGGGAAAAGAAACCCCACTACCACCACCATCGCCAACCAAAACTTCACTCACAACAACCCTCAAAGTCGACGACGAGCAAAAAAAGACGACCCGGTCTTTTTTACGCCTTCCTCTTCTTTCGACGATATCTCCTCGAGCCGACCACATGAGTGACAACGCGGGTGCCAAGCCGGGCCCTGAGCCTGGCGACCGAGTCGCCATCGGTATTACCTTTGGCAACTCCAACAGTTCTATTGCCTTTACTGTTGACGACAAGGCTGAGGTTATTGCCAACGAGGACGGCGGTATGTCTTGGAGCCTGTTTAATTGCATTCTATATTGTGCGCTTGAGACTGGTGGCTAACTATTCTTTGAACAGACCGACAGATTCCCACCGTCCTCTCCTACGTTGATGGCGACGAGTACTATGGTGGCCAGGCCAAGAACTTCCTCGTCCGCAACCCCGACAACACCATCGCCAACTTCCGAGACTTCCTTGGTCAAGAGTACGCCTTTGCCATTGTATCGAGCCTGTAGAAGCCATACTAACTCTAAGCGCCCAGGTTCAAGGCCATCGACCCTACCCACTCCCACGCTTCTGCCCACCCCCAGGATGCTGCCGGCTCTGTCGTTTTCACTGTCAAGGACAAGGACAACGAGGAGACTTCCACCGTCTCCATCTCTGAGGCCGCTACCCGATACCTGCGACGCCTCGTCGGCTCTGCCTCCGACTACCTGGGCAAGAAGGTCACCTCTGCCGTCATCACCGTCCCCACCAACTTCTCTGAGAAGCAGCGAGAGGCCCTGATCCAGGCCGCCAACAATGCCGGCATCGAGGTTCTCCAGCTCATCTCCGACCCCGTCGCCGCCGTCCTGGCCTACGACGCTCGCCCTGAGGCTACCGTCGAGGACAAGATCATTGTTGTTGCCGACCTTGGTGGAACCCGCTCTGATGTTGCCGTTGTCGCCTCGCGCGGCGGCATGTACACCATCCTGGCCACTGCCCACGACTACGACTACGCCGGTGTCCATCTGGACCAGGCTCTCATGGATCACTTCGCCAAGGAGTTCCAGAAGAAGCACAACGTCGACCCCCGAGAGAACGCCCGCAGTCTCGCCAAGCTCCGACTCGAGTCTGAGGCTACCAAGCGAGCCCTGAGCCTGGGCAGCAACGCCCAGTTCAGCGTAGAGAGTCTGGCGGACGGCTTCGACTTCTCTGTCACCATCAACAGGATACGATACGAGATGGTTGGTCGCAAGGTCTTTGAGGGCTTCAACCGCCTCATCGAGGGTGTTGTCAAGAAGGCCGGCCTCGACGTCCTCGATATCGACGAGGTCATCCTGTCTGGTGGCACTTCTCACACTCCCCGTATCGCCAACAACCTCCGCGGCATCTTCCCCGAGACCACCAACATCCTGGCCCCCGCTACCTCCGCCACCGCTATCAACCCCTCCGAGCTCCAGGCTCGCGGTGCTGCTCTCCAGGCCTCGCTCATCCAGGAGTACGAGGCTGCCGACATTGAGCAGTCCACTCACCCCGCCGTTACCACCGTCAAGCACATCTCCAACGCCATTGGTGTCATCACCGTTGGTGCCGATGGTGAGGACGTCTTCACCCCTATCATGCCCGCCGAGACCGCTGCCCCTGCTCGACGTGTTGTCCGCATCCCCGCTCCTAAGGAGGGTGGTGATGTGATCATCAAGGTCGTTGAGGGTGGCACCCACATCAAGGTGACCAAGCCCGAGCCCAAGGACAAGGCCGAGGAGGACGGCGAGAAGGACTCTGATGACGACTCCGACTTTGACTCGGATGAGGAGGAGGAGGAGAAGCGCGAGAAGGTGTGGAAGATCGGCAACCTCCTCGCTGAGGCCGCTCTCAAGGGCGTCAAGGCCGACGGCAAGGTCGAGGTCACGATTAACGTCCTGGCCGACCTCGGCGTCACCGTGACCATCCGCGAGGTTGGCGGCAAGGGCGGTGTGCGAGGAAATATCCAGGGCCTGTAAACAGGGGAACGGCTTTGATCAGCAAAATAGTCCAACATCAACACATGCGCCATGATTCCTTTGTTTTCACGAATGGGTATATAACTAGAGAGAGGATGGATGGAATGGACGTCTTTTAACACGACAAAAAGCACGGGTTTTATTGGTAGAATCTAGATGGCACAGATAGAGGGAGTTCCGTTGAATTGGGAACGCCAGGGATGAATGAAACGATTCAAGATTTCAAAAAAGTCATGATTTCGATCAATGCGGTACTCCTCTGTTGAAACCCTTTGTTGATAATAATACAGCTCAAATTATGTTCTCCAACGCAATGTATACCCAGTGCCCATCCATCCAAACTCCCAATACCCGTCGTCTACATGACCTGCGGGTCGCCCGGCATCCTCCAGGCGACGAGGTCGTTTCGAACGTCATCCTCCCTCACCTCACGGGTCCCCTTAAATCCCACTTCGCGGAGGACGTCGCTGCTGAGCGACATGGTGGAGGCCATGCTAGCGAGGCTACGAGAGTGGTCGAGCTCATGGATGCGCACCCCCTTGCGCCGGTTGGCGGGCGTCACGGTGACAGTCGAGAAACTTCTATCACTCGAGTTGCTGGACGAACGCCGATGGGAGGAGCCGACGGGGCCGTGATTCGGCTGGGCGTGTGTTGGCGAGGAGGCTGTGGTGGGAGATGTGCCGTGGTGGTGATGTACGTTGAGGTGAGTTACACGACGGGCATCACGAGGACGAAGAGTATCACGGTGGTCCAAGTCGTCGTCATAATCATCATCACCGTCTGTGTCCGGGGAGGCGTTTTGGGGTTTAGTCTTCCAGCCGTTGCCGCCGCTGAAGATATCCTCGATGACTTCCTCGGCCGACAGCTCAGAAGGCTGACGGCACCATGAGGCGGCGAGGACGCTGCGGTAGAGATCATGGAGCTCTGCAGTATCTCGTGACTTTGAGATGCTAGGAACAGCTATGAATACATGTCAGTCAAGTTGAGAACACGAAATCAAGGGGTAAACATACGTCCAGCGTCATCCTCTACTGACTCGCCCATGATGCCGCCGATACCGCCAAACACGGGGGCCGTCTTGAGAGGAGGAGCAACGTAGCTGCGCTCTCCATCGACTTGAACCATAAGAATTCCGATCTTCAAGGTACTGTTGACCTTGCTGTCCTGCATGAGATACCTCCTCACGATGCCATCTTCGACGACATCTGAATCGCGGCGGGGACGCCCTGTCGCGCTCCTAGTTGGGCTGACACCAATACTGCCGCTGCGCATGCGACCAGGCGACGCAACATCCTTGCCAAAAGCTTCACTCTCCTCGACGTACTCGCTGAGGTTGAGGCGGACGACGCCAAGGGTCATCTTTTCGGAGATGCCAAACTCCTGGATCACCTCGAACTCGATGGGACACTCGGCGAGGTTGTTGTTACGGTCTATGGAGATGCGGATAGAAGGCACAAGAGTGACGAAGCTGTAGTCGACCCTGTGGTTGGCGATGGGGCACTTTGCGGTGCGGCCGCGGTGCTCGGCATTCATGGAGTGGGCAAGGTTCCATTTGATGAAGGACTGGCCCGAGACGAGAGGGACATTGTTGAGGTCGTAGATCTGAATAGGTGAGCCAGGATTCCTCGTTGAGCCGCTATGGAGGAAGATGTACCTTGAGATGAAGCTCAAATTTGGGCTGGTGAGTGTCAGCATGAGTTCATTCTTGAGGGTGGAGATGAGACGTCACTCACCTTTCGAGCCTTGCCAACTTGAGGTTTGAGAAAGTCCATGTTAGCAAGCAATATCTCTCATTTCATCTTGTATCCAAGAGATTTCTCCAAGTCAGAGTAAGCCAAGCTCACTTAAGCTAAGGACGGCTTCCAACTGATGGCACCATGCACAGTTTGTCGCATCTCAGCAGAAGTGTGGTTGACAAACGCGACCAGCCCCCCACAGAGGCTCAAAAAGACAAACAGAGAAAAAAGAGAGGGTAGCGTCATGATAAACGCGGAGAGGGAGGGTCCTTACTTAAAGAGGACATCCTTCCTTGCTGGCGCGGCCGCTCTGGGTTTGGCAGACGACGACGATGCCAACTCTAGTGGCCGCCGGAGCTCGCCCGAACTGTGCGGTGCCCTATCGCCGCTATCTGATGGGCCGCTGACGACGGCGGTTTATTCACGTGGGATGGAGTTAAGATGGGATCTAGGTATTTAGCCGAGGGGACGTTGTAACTTATTGGAGTGGGCGATGCGACGGTGCGGCGCGAGTGGGTGAGAGGATGAACTGTAGGTGCATGAGGTTATCGTCACATGTAATTCCATCACGATGACAGACAGCACCTACCTCCAACGGGCTTGCTTTAGGGGGAAGGACCCCCTGCGAACTGCAGCGCCACAGGTGAAGAGAAGGCCCCTGCCAGCGGAAGCCACAGGGGGCTGAGGTTGTATCTTAGCGGCTGAGCTCCACTGGAAAACCTACCTAACCTCTCCCTTGGACTCAAGCCATATGCGGGTCATCTTCTCGATCTGATCCTGTGATCCGCCACCGGTTCGCTCTGTTTCATCCATGACCGGGGGGTCAGAAGGATTGGGGAAAAACATGGCTGCTGGTATGCTTGTTTGACCTTGGCAGAAGCAATGAAGCTCAGAGACAAGAGATACCCGGCGCTTGAGACAGGAGTCTCACTCAGCCTGGTGAATCAGCCGAGACCGTGGTGAGCTGAATAACGGACGTTGAGAATTGCAGCCTGATCAACAAGATCAACCACTACAATGTTCAAGTAAAGATCAAGAGATTTCCTCTCTTCTCGCATGATCTGACCTCGTTTAAACAATCCCCTGCCATTGTAGATACTCGAGTAATCCCAGCAAAAGACGTCACAGTCTCAGCAAAAAAGAGACCGTTTCCTCTCCCCACGGGGGAAGAGAAAACTCGACCCGCACTCGGGGCTGATGTTTTCTCAGACAGCATTTCCCGATTCGTCTGCCGCGTCCTTGCCAACCGTTGCATGTTGCATCGCTTGGTCTCGAATGGCGCTCCGGGCAGAAGCAATTTGAGGCCCCGGGGAGGGGAGTGTGATGTCCCTCTTTTCCCCCCGGTGACCTCGAAGCCCGTCTCACCGCGCGCAGCCCATGCCTGGGCATATCTGCACTTTCGGGGGCGGCTGCTGCTGCTTGCTGCGAGGAGGTAGAAGGGGAAGGGGGGAGAAAACAAAAGGTGGAATGAGCAAAGATTTATCAGGCGAGAAAGAAGAACGATCGTCATCCATTGAAGCTTTGCTTGTTGTTGAGAGTGATATTATTTGACAATGTGCGATTACTTCTATGTAGGTCAAACCTCGATGCTCTCGACTACATATTCTCGCTTATCGTATACTGACAACTCTTCCAGGTCGAGTTTCGATGCAGACACCATGCCTGGGTCGTTCGAAAGTGGTGTCGAAACTATGAGAGGAACGAGAAGCCTTGCACGCCCAACGTTGTAGATCCGCCCGAGTTCTGGTACGCTCTCCACCACATCTGCATTTTTACATCTTGAACCGCGTCGAGCCTGCATATTGACGTCGTTCTAGGGGCCACAGGCTATGCTCCAAGTGTCAACCTCCAGGGCAGCTGGCTGAGACTGTGAGGAGGCACTACAGCGTTGCAGACTGAGGCAGAAGGAGAAGTTCAAGGTCTCACGGGCCTAGATGCAACGCATCTGACGCGTTTCTTCGGTATTGGGCGTTTGGTACAGTCGGTAGGGACACTTGGGCAAAGGATAGGGCGCGGTTGGATAGCTAGATCAGGGAAGGTTGGGATATTGGAAACGGATAGGAGTTATGGGAACCTTATTAGAGGTATAGAGAGCAGCCTCATCACGGAAAGGGAGCGTTACGGGTTTGGTATAGGTATAACACTCAACACGAATGATTCGATTCCACTTGCAGAGATCATCATAGTCTTGTTATTCAAGTGATTTCGGCTGCCGCGTTGTTTGCACATCTCGTTGCCCAGCTTCTTGGCAGTGCATATCCCATTCCATGAGTTGTGGGACACTGTTTCTCCCTATAGCCTGTCAATGAAGGCATCGTTGAGCGGACAATTGATTGGACCCCTTCACCACAGCGATTTCAAGGAAAGGCTGAGGACACTATTTTCAATACCCAATGATGGATAAAACTTCGAGACAAGAAGAATCTACTTGATGTTTCTCTTCTGGGCAAAAATGTTGTGAGTTGTGAGTCGATTCGTGGTGGGTTGGAGGGGCATGAAGCGCATCCTCCATAGTGCTTATCGATAAAGCTTTATTTTCTGTTCTGCATCATTTCGCGTCTTCTCCTACCAACACTTCACATCTCTTCCAACCCTTTATACACGACACGACCCGATAGTTTCGCGATGGCTCCTGGCTCTGCCACCGCAGGCTCATCTGGGCAAGGCGCCAAGAAGCGAAAGGCCGACGCCCCAGCGCCCAATGCCCGCAGCGACAACTTTGCCCAGAAGCGCTCCAAGGTTCACATCGCACGCAACATTCCCGCTCAGCCCGCCGACGCCGCACTCAAGGATGGAGAACTCGACCTCCAGGCCTTTGTGGCCGCCCACGAGTTCGAGATACGGTCTCTCGAGCAGAGCATGGCCACATCCAAGGCTGTGGGCAGCAGCCGCGCCTTTCAGAAGGTTCCTCGAGGTTTGCGCCGTCGCACTGCGAGTCACAACCCGAAGCGAGTTCCGCGCAGGTTGAGATCGCGCGCGCAGAAGGAGATGAACGAGGATAATACGCCAAAGGTAGAAGCCAGGAGGAGGAAACCTAGGACAACACGGGGACGGATACGAGCAGAGACGGCGCGACGATTAGGAATATTGGCAGCAAGGAAGCGAAGGGCTGCGTTGGAAAAGGCCAAGGAGAATGGGCAAGACGAAAGCCCCGGGAGTGAATTGGCTGTGGTAGGACGAGCGCCGAGACCCAAGATTCGAAGAAACGAGCTCAATGAGCCCCCAAAACCTATGGCCAAGTTTCGAAAACGACAACTGAACAAGACTTGGCTACCCACACATGCATGGCACGCCAAGAGAGCGCGCATGACAGACCCTCTAAGTCCCCTCTGGCGGTTCGCTATACCGTTGACACCAAACGAAAAGATATGCCGACCTACTCATCGAGCGCAGGGTGACAGGGGCGCCGTTGTATGGGAGATGAGTTACATGAGCACTATTGGATTATACGGAAACTCTGTTGGGATAGAAAGGGTCCTCAAGCGAGTTGGAGTTGTTCAAGACTCATGTTGGAACGAGAAGGGCAGAAAATGGAGACTGGGAACCCGATCGTGGACGGGCATCTTGAGTCGAAAGACCAACACAGGACGACAAGTCATCGGTCCATGCACAATTCTCTGGAACCCCGAGTCGTCAACACAGACCGAGGTCCAAGAACCGCAAAAGAAGCAGAGACAAGTGTTTCTGCGCATTCATCCCTCGGCTTTTCTCGAACTCTTCAACGAGCTGCTGCAGCTGATCAAACAGGAGAACCCGCGACTCTATATCGAGGATCTCCGGTTTGAGATTGGCAGCATCGACCTCACTGGTCCTGGCTCAACTGAGGCTTTGCTCTCCGTGCTAACACCTTATCCTTCGAAAGACAAGGCAAAGGATCAGCATGCGGAGCTCTTCCGAGGTCTCGCTGGACTTAGCAACGCAGCAACACTACCTGCTGGTTCTGTCCTCAGCTTCCCAGTCCAAGACCCTCGTCTTAGGTATCCTCCAAGGCGGCTGGAGGTTCCTGATGATGCAGACGCGCAGCTACTGCTTCTTGAAAAGATTGCGGCTTGGCCAGCAGAAGAGAACCTAGTGCCGTATGCCATCTTTGACCGAGATGCCCGCCATCGCGCGTCGCAGCTCCCTTCACAGAAAAATGTTGATCGACGAAAGACGAAAAAGGCCCCTGGGTCTCTGTTGAAGCCAACAGCAGGCGATCCTCCCATTCCTGTCACACTCCTAGCATCACGTACTGGCACAAGTACTCAAACCCAGGGCACATGGACTCTCCTTGCCCCCTGGAAGTGCATACAGCCGATCTGGTACAGTCTGGTGCATTACCCCCTCTCGTCAGGGGGCAATCCACGGTTCGCCGGGATGGACGAGATTCGTCAGGTCGCTTTCGAACGCGGACAGCCTTGGTTCCCGGGAGATTTTCCCGGGACGGCAGCCGGCGCTGAGTGGGAGCTTGAGGAGCGGAGGAAGCGAAAGGCTGCTTGGGAGAGGCGGCCAAAGAGCAAGAGGGTGGCGTGGGAGTCGTTGGGTCTCGGCGGAGGGAGGAAGGGCGAGATTGGAGATGGCTTTGCCAGCAACTTTGAGTTGTTGTTCAAGTCGACCAAGGCACGGCGTGGAGCTGGTCCCACGAATGACCAGACTGAAGACTCCATGGACATTGACCGAGATGAGTCTACACAAGATCCAACACAGAAGAAGTCATCAGACCTTCATGGGCTACAACAGATCTCCAAGGACTCGTTCAAGCAGCTCCTTGAGATCCCTCGACCTACCACGATACCAGCAAATGCACTCGTCACCGTCCGAATCACTCTACTCTCCCGCGGCGTTGTCACACCCTGCGCTCGCATCTACCGTCTCCCTCCTCCTCCAATAATCATCCCACCCTCATCTGAAGCCGAGGTCCCGGCTACCATCCCCCCGGACTCCACTTCACACTCTTCTCTCCCGCGCGACATCCGTTCTCAATGGCTCGCCCGCGTTCCGTCCTCTACAACTCCCAAGAGCAAGGCTTCCAAGTCGTCAAAGCCTCGTGATTTGGACTCGTTGAAGCGTGTCCTTGCGCGCGAACTCATCTCCAAGCCGACGCCTTACTCTTCCGAACCAGCAAACCAATCCGACATGAATGGCCACCCACTCGTTCCCAACGCAGAGGGTCTGATTGGTTTTGTTACCACTGGGTCATTCAGTCTCAGTGAGGGTCATGGCATGGCGATTGGATCCATCGCCGCAGAGAAGGTACTGGATGGGATAGAGCAGGACCCCAAAGAAGGGCGGCTGTGTATAGTCCGCAACGCGGGCGAGAGTGTCGGCTGGATTGCGAAATGGGAGGCAATTTAATCCCAGGGTCATCCCACAGCTTATATCCTCGAGAGCTATGGCGGTGTAAGAGACATTCCATGTGCAATACCAAGGCGTGAGGGCGATCTGCGGGTGCCCGCACTTCACGCCCTTCAATGTCATGATAGTGACGTGACAATTTATCGACGCAGACAGACGGCGGTTGGTTTAGAAATAGAAATAGAGCAAAGGCGTCGTTGACATGGGCATCCACAACGCGTCTATATAAACGGAGAGGAGGGGTTCTCTTCTCACATGAACAAAACTCTAACCTCCATCATCATATCATCACCACTCTCGCTCGTGCAATATTGACGTCTTGGACATATATTCAACCATTTGATTTACATTTTCTTGCTTGGACTACTCAGAGATGGCTTCAGAGGAATATCCTACGACTGTATCGGGTGGATGTCTCTGCGGTTCAGTCCGATACACCTTGACTTTCCCAGACAGCCACGACTGGAAGAGAAGCGCACGTATCTCCCTCTCTCTCCAAAGCTCATAAACTGACAGCTTCATTCTAGTGCTCAACATGCCAGTGCTCCCAGTGCCGCAAAAACGGCGGCTCCCTCATCGCCTACTTCCACCAACTACCAGCCTCTAGCGTCGCATTCACCTCGCAGACGACGCTCTCGCGGTACCACGCCACCGAGGGTTGCGCGCGCGGGTTCTGCACCGCCTGCGGGAGCTGGCTCTTCTGGCGCCGCGAGGACGCGGATACCATCAGCATGTCTGTCGGCACGCTCGACAAGGAGGTACTGAAGCGCTGGGGGAAGCTGCTGGCGCACGCCGAGGTGCATCTCTGGTGCGAGGATGAGATTGAGGGTGCTACGGATCATCTTCAAGGGGAGAAGTGGAAGCAAGATAATGAGGGTGCCGGAGCTGAGAGGATTGATTGAGTAATGGTTTCTTCAAAAGACATGTTATATTCTCGTGTCTAGATAGCTGGGGCAAAGTGGTGGACAAGCAGTATAGTCCTGGCGCTGGTGGTATCAAATCAAAGTAAAACAACCCCCGTCCATGTTCTCATGCCATGTAAAATAAACATCATTATTCTCGCTCCAACGCCGAGTCCAACAAGGACTTCTTTTTTCCCCCTGACAAGGTGGCTCATCAAACTCTGGCCCAAACAACGCCGTGTGTGTATTCCAAGTCTTTCCAACAAAAAGGCGCCGTCCAAAAAGTCGCAAGTTGCAGATTCATCAAGCTGCTCTCATCGACATGAGAAATCTCTCTAGTCTTCTTCGCTAATCTCGCTCTCATCGCCGTCGGGGCTCTCTTGCTGGCTGTTCTCAAAGTTCTCAAACGCATTCTCCAGGTCCTTGGCAAGGTCGTCCTCGGAATCCTCGGCTGCTTGGTTTCCGTAGTCAACTTCCATAGGCTCGGGCTCGTTATGCCGCTGGATCTGGTTGTTGACGGGGCTGGGCAGCTTAAAGTCAAAATCGGGGTCGTCATCCTCTTCTCCGTCGGCGTCGTCGCCTTCTGATTCTCGCTGATCCATGAACTCGTCAAAGCGACGTACAGACGGGAAGGCGGGAGAGAAGTCGGTTCTGCGGTTGTTGCTCGTGTCGGCACCGGGGTACTCGACGAGGAGACCACCATCGTCGTCGTCATCCTCCTCGTCCTCTTCTTCTGGTGGCGGCGCACGTCTCTTGGGTTCTTCCATCTTCTTCTCTGGTTGAGCAGGCATCGGCATCGGCAGGGAGAGCTCAATGTTCTTGGGGGCCTGTTTCTTCTCGACCTTGCGCTTGGCCTCCTTCTTCGGCGCGGCAGGCTTGCGGGCCTTTGCTGCTGGCTTCTCGGCCGTCTTTTCGATCTTTGTGGGTGCTGCCTTTGGCGCGGCGCCGGTGTTGCTGTCGATGTGAGGGAACTGGCGGCGCAGGCTGTCGGGGTCCGAGTTGTCGGGGAGTCGTGTGACGTTCATGTTGAAGGTGGAATCGACGCGGTCGAGGATGAAGGCCTCGCGGCTCGCGTCAAAGTAGAGGACATACTGATTGCTGTCGAGGTTTCGCGTACCGGTGAATGCGTACTTTTCGTCGTTGTCGGTGTAGCTGAGGTCGTATGAGGCCGTCTTGCCGTGGACGGAGGGCTTCAGGCGGGCCAGGTTCGGGGCGGAGGGAGATGAGAGTGTTGGCTTGTGGTTATCTGTATAGTTTAGCACAGGAAGGTCTCTGGGGAAGATCCAGATGGACATACATCGAATACCAGTAAAGATGCCGTCCGAGGCCTTGCCCAGGAGAGCATCGCCGAGGATGACGGGATAGTTGCCCGTCTTGGTCGGGTCGATGAGACCAGAAGCCGCCATGATGGGCAACAAGAGTGGATGTACAGCTTTGACAGACACAAAGACAACCCGATGATGAGCTTCAAGGCTCCTCCTCCTCCTCTCGTGGTGTTGTCCTCAAACAAGTTGACGGACGCGCGCGGGATAATCCAAGGTCAAGTCTGGGGGGCCGAGGGTCTAGAGTGAGATGGAACGGGGCCGCTAGAAGTGGAGGAGCTAAGTACTAAGGTATCGAATGTGGAGGCGATGTCGTTTGTATTGATTGACAGAGTGGGCGGGGGTCATCAACACAGTAAATGGAATAATTGTTGGGGAGGCCCAACTGTGATGCAATGCAAGAGTCAAATCCGTTATTCGCGTCGCGAAAATGAAAGTGAAAGAGAGAGGATGAAAGAGAGGCTGAGGCTGCTCGATCTGCACGCCCTTGTTACCTCTGCACTCCACTCAATTAATCAATGTGTGAGGCGTCCATCTCAGCCACGCCTTGTCTGATGTGCATACGGATACTCCGTGACTGTCGTCGTATCGGTAAACAAGTGGTGTGAGCACACGACATGAAAGGGCCAGATTCTGCACAAGAAGGAACCATTTTTTGCCTCATGACGACAAATACCTCGGTCATGCCCCGTTACTCCTGCAAGGAGGCTATTCACGGCAACCCACGCTCAACCACGCGGTGTGTCTAGGGTAAGCATCTTTACCTATCCAGTTGTAACGCAGCGTGACTCTTCCCAGACTCATATCTCGGATTAGCCAGCTCCAATGGTTTCCTCTTCGAGTTCATAAGTGCATTTTCATATGATATATCTATATTCTATGCACAAGTTGATATCCGAGGAGGATACATACTTGACCCAGTCTCGGTTCGGACAATCGTCCCTCGACTGGCACGACAGCATCAATGCTGGGGAAAGGCCTCTTGATGGAGAGCAAGACTGCGGTCTCCTCACCTACCTTCAGAACGATGACTGTTATTATCTCCCCAAGTCGTTCAACTGGTCCATGGAAGCAGGCACTGACCGAATGATAGGCTCTCGATGCTCTGTTCCTGGAAATATAGCCGCCCGCTGGTTAAGCGCCCAGCTGTGCATTGGGAGCTGGACCCTGGCACCGAAACCCTGCTGCTCCTCAGCTTGACAGAAACACATGCCTCGTGGATCTACTTTCCTCGCCGTCGGCAGGCGTGCAATTACGCGACTTACGGGCAACTAAATTATTTGAGTCTGCTACATTTCTTTGCCAGATCGAAACGAACTGTCAATAATTAAACTACCGACAAATTGCACCCTGGCCACCTATTTTGAGAAGCTTGGATTCAACCTTAGCATTGACTGTTGGTTGCAACTGAGCCTCTGGATTTAGAAGCCCTGCTCTCGTCCAATGCGAGATGTCATTTAGACGCCGTTACAGCTCCCAGCTTGGATCAGGGAATCCCAGTTTAGAGCCAACAGAGCCAACAACCATGGTTTGGATCTCATAAAGGAAGAAAACATCGCTGTTTCGGTCTTTTGGTTCATTAAACAGATTCAACTGCCAACCAAATCGGGATATGGGCCGTTCATATCGGTGATCTTTGTCAGTTCTCCAAAGACCTTGGTCAACAACACTCAACCAAGATGAGCCAAGACAACAATGCCGGCTTTACTGAGGCGGAACTTCGACAGCCTGGCCATTACAACATCCGGCTGAGCGATACAGGCTCAATGAATAGTTCCAGCACCGACCTCGGAAAGGGTCAGCTGCATGCTTTCAAGAAGCAGAAACTGGATCTCCAAGGCCTGTCTGCTGATTTCGCCGTGATTGTGCTGCCGTTTTGCCTTGTTATTTTCTCTTTTCTCGTCCTGCGCCTCGATGGGATTTCCGTCGACAAGGAAACATTTGCACAATGGCAAAATGCCATCACTGTTGTAAGTTCTTGACCCCAGCCACCTCTCGAGACCAATGAGCTGACAGTACCAGCTTGCCACTCTGTTTCCCATTCTATTCGCTGCAATATTTGGACGTCTCATCTACCAGACGGCAAGATGGAGTCTGGAAAGAGGCATCTCGCTGGGCTCTCTGGAGCAGCTGATGGGCAGTCGAACCGTCGGGGGTGCTCTCCTCACCCAGTTCCAGCTCCGGGCCTTGAACCCCCTGGCTGCCTCTCTGATACTGGTTTGGGCTGTATCCCCTCTGGGCGCGCAGTCCATACTGCGGATGTTGGGCTCCCGACTTGACGAGCGAGGCCACGCTTCGACCGTTGTTTCTTTCAATACGGATGCTGAATCACAGCCCTCCCACAACGACGGAGGACCATCAGAATCCCACCTTGACTTCTTGTCATCCTTGGGGACCATGTTTGGCGCTGCCCTCCTTTCACCCAAGTCAATCAAGACGGACTCAATGGACGTTTGGGGCAACGTCAAGATCCCCTTCCTGAAGTCGCACAACAATGATAGCTGGCAGAGCGTCTCGTGGAGTTCCAAGCTCGAGCATCACTCTGCTCTCGTTGGCGTCCCGGTGGTCAACGTCTCGATGGGGAACACCACCTTCTCTCTCGAGTCGAGCTACATTGACCTCAAATGCTACAACTTGACCGGGATTGAGATGGATGGTGTTACTCAGTACCGCGACTTTGACTGGCCCGACTGGGACTCGCCCGGGCCTTTCAAGAATGGCACTTGGTACGGCTTCAACAACACGTTCCAGGACGAACATCGTCGTTCCTGGGCCATTGCCCTGAACAGGTTTGTCGATGTGTATTGGGCCAACAGGACGCTGTTGATGCAAAGGGCAAGGCCCATGCGAGCCTCCAGCCCATCAGACGCGGCCCGGACCCGACCCGCCATCTTTGCGAACGAGACAGGGGTCGAGGTCAAACCGGCAAAGCTCTACTTCCAGGCCATTCTCAGCAACGCGCTGATGCGGGACACACCCAGCCTCACAGCTTATTGTGATATAGCGCAAAAGTATGTCGAGTCTCGCGTGACGTGCCGCCGGACAAGCTCGACCAGCCAGCAGAACTGCACCGTCACGGCACAGAGGCCTTCGCAACGACATCACGCGCCCGAGGCTATCACCCCCCTCTCATTCCCCGCCGTGTTTCGGTGGATATCTAAATATATGCCACTGGCAACGGCAGTACGAAACTCTGGAGTATGTGACCTAGCTCTGCAGTACATGGACAAGCCCGCCCTAGATACAATGGACAACGACGTATCTTTCTCTTTTATCAATATTGATGAAGAGATGTTCAGTCTGCGGCTAAGCCAGGTGCTAAACACGTATATACTCCTGGGCCAGATGTATCTTCGAGCCGTCGGCAGCACCAAAACTAGCAAATGGGTCAAGGACAAGTGGAACGTGACAACGCCGGTCGAGGTGGTCAACCTGGTCGAGGTCTACTCGGTCACGGGGCTGTGGATGGGCTTCTGCATCTTCTCGTGCATCGCGCTCAGCGCCAGCGGGATCCTCAGCGTCTTCTTCACTCACCTGGCCAGCGGGCCCGACGTGCTCGGCTACGCGTCGACGCTGGTGCGGGACTCGCGGTACATCCAGATGCCGCCCGAGACGGGACAGATGGGCGGGGCCGACATGACAGTCGAGCTGAGGGACATGAGGGTCCGGTATGGGTTCACGGGACAGAACTCCAAGGGGCAGGTGTGGGTTGGAGTTGGGCGGGAGAAGGATACGAAGCGAATAAGAGATTACCTCGCACAAGAATAAACCAACAACCTAATGTAATTGATACCCTTGAATGATGAATGGCATGTGAAGAGTGATCAAGTTGGTGATTACACCCATCAGGACCAACTTGACCGCTCACATCATCCCTCTGCCCGACCCGTAAGTACCTGATGTTAACCTGTTGGTTACAAGGTAAACTTGAAGATCGGCAACGATTGACAGGTTGGCTTACAAGCTGTTGCCCCGAGCCAAGCCTGTTCCTGTCTGCAAACCCCCCACACTAGCCACGGGACAACTAAAGTAAAGTTCAGGTGACGTGTGTGACTGTTGGTGACAGCATCTGCCGACGAGCCCATCTCGATTACAGCCTAGGTGACCGACAGCTTGGGTTCGCTTGCCCGCCGATCGAAATGCCAACTTCGAGCCCGTCCTCGTACTGTCAGCGCCTGTCTCAAGGGAAAGGGCGGGAGGGCGGCCGTTGGGTGACGGCTCATCTCGGTCTCGGGAATCGACGATCCGGGCGTCGATCACTCATGCATATAGCTGAAAGGAAGAAGAAACGAGGGAGCGGATGTTTGACACAGTTGGGCACCACCAACTTGTCTGTTGGGCTGCCTACCCGCTTGATCATGATGCCATTTGGGATCCTAGCCCTTTCTTTGCAGAATGGCAATGTCAAATTACGAGAAAAAAGCATTCAGTGTATCACAGCCCCTTGTAGTTATTCCCCAGATCTTGGGTATGCTTGATAGGTGCCAGCCATGAATGTGTATGAAATGCTCCGTACTCTGTGCCGACCTAGGTAGGATATGGACAAGTAGCCAAGACCATCATATGCATAATGCATAAAAGAAGCAATTCTTGATATCGCCAAGGCATCTTTCCGTATGTATCCCATAAAAGAGAAGCGCTTGGTCGCCGGTCGAGAGAAGCTTGAACAAGCCGACAAGCTTTGCATATTCTTCAGCGGCGCCTTGTCCGTCGGTCATGAAGGACAGAAAGATGACAGCTCTGATTCAGCCACAGGATAGGGCCCAATGGGTTCTGGAGCGTCAACGAGATCGCGCCAGGGCAGCGCCATGTCTGATGAATGGGTTTTGGTGGGGATCCGTGTTGAAGGGGGTCTGTAGATGGAACGATTATCATTCGCTAGGAGATGAATACACCTCTATCGGTTACCCATGCAAAGTATAGATATAGTCGAACTATGTGTACTGGCTGAGGGAAGTATATACCGTTCATAACCTGCGTCTCCTTCGGCAAGCAGCATGTCCTCTCGGCCGAGCTTGACAAACACCATCTTTCCTAGACAAGATCAGCAAGGGTATCGGAGCATCTGAATTAGCATACTCCGTACATAGCTGTGTACGGATATACGCAGCCGATTTCTAATGCAACCTGCAGATGCCCGTAATATGTCTCGTCTCCCTTGCTACTGCGCGCGCGCGCGTCTCCGTCCCTGACAGCAAACTCCACAGTACAACAAGACAGCCCTGTCAGATCAGATGTCAGTTTACTACTCTCTTGCTGACCGATGGCAGCTCGATCAGAGATTGTGGAGTTGTGTGGTTCCAGCTCTGGACGCTTCGAGGCTGATCTCCGAGACACGCATCGTCGTTGCCAGATCAAGATCTGCGGGCATCACAAACAATTCACATTTCTCGCTTGCTTGATCGTTTTACCGCCTTCGAGCAGACACTCAGAAAACTCGGCTTTCCTTGCCGCGCCATCCTTCAGCTTAAGAGTCTAGTCCCTTCGGTAAGAGATATTCAATGTGGACTGGGCCAAGGGCAAAAAAAGCAAAACATATTCGCGGGACGGTAGGTAGTGTTGGTGGAGTTTTGGAAAGTGATCATCGCATGTTCTTCTCGCGAATGACCGGCACAACACCGATTCTGCAACTGGGACTGACTTCTCCTCTTTGAGAGGACAAACGATCAAGGGGAGAAGAACCAAAAAAATCTTGTCAAACAAGATCCATCGACATCTGCATCGGCAAGACGGACAATATGTGGGGGACACCGGCGGATGCCGTGGGAGAAATGGGGAAACTCGTTCGAGGATCCTTTGCAATTTTTCAATCTCCCATCATGACTTTTCGGTCTAGTGCCCATCGTGTTGGGCAATAATTCCCTCGGACATGTCAAATACTATGTGGTTATGCGACTCTGGTGCAGCAAGTTTAAGAGTTGTAGAGGTGGGTCACGGTTGATGTCGTACGTTTTCAATGGGTTGAATCGGCGTCTTCCTAGCTCTTGTACAAGAAGAAACTGAACGGTGGAAAAAGAAACGAAACTTGAGATGCCCAACACTGACTGTAACCCACTGGAGCCGAACTGCCTCGGCCTCTGCTCCATGGGTGGACAGGTGGAGTTGTAGAGAAAGCCTCTCGGGGGCCTCAAGATATCACGGCAATCCAACGGTGTCTCTGATGGCCGGATGCGATAGGGCAATGCAGTTTTCGCAGGATGAGATTGTCTTTGATCTGAGATGAAGAGATCGACATTACATTGGCGATGGGTCCAGATCCCTCAGGTCAGGTCGGTCATTAGCAACAGGTCTTCTGACTGTAGAGCAGGCCTGTAGTGTGCCATTCGCCTACGTCATGGTGCAAGCGACTACCAACGCATTCCTCTCTCTGGGCTAGAGTAGCGAGTAGCCATCACAGTAGGCTCTCCCAGTCACGCCCACACATGCCGTCAAACGGTGGGATGCAAAATGCAATGGTGGTGTGTTGAGGACCAGTTTAACAACGCAAAGCGCCGGTATTAAAAAGCAAAAACCCCAAGAGGGGGGGCGACGACGAAGAAGACGAGGAAAGGGAAAAAGAAACGAGAGGCTGATGGCAAAGGCAAAAGAAGAAAGGAAATAATAGGGAAATGGGACTCGTCCACGACCCGGCCGAGAGTCTCCCAATCATTGGATGTCCATTCGGCACTACCCTTCCCTCACCCTAGTCCAAGCCTGGCCCGCCTGACCTCGCCTGACTGCCGGGGACGGCTTTGTATGAAGGAAGAGCAGGGAGGAGTCCGCTGCCGTGGGACGATGTTGGCGATGGACTCGAAAAGAGCTGAAGGAGAGACAAATGTCCAAACAGAGATACCCGATCATGAGTGTACACCCCTTAGTTGCAATGACAGATTCCCGAGGCGACAGCAACAAGGGATGACGTTGGGAAAAGGGAGACAGAGTGAAATGGCTTCTCCTTGCCTTATTTGCTCCTATCCCCGAGAACTCACATATTCATCGGACAAGCTCCCATCGACTTCTATTTGACGATGCATGATCCCTTGCCCTGTTCCTTGACCCCCTTTTCCCCACCACCATTGGGGCACCGCCTTTTTCGCGAGAGTCTGAGAAGAGCTTGCAGCGACAAGAGACTGACTGACAGGAAGAAGAAAACACACAAGAGTGCCAAAAGGCAGGACCCTTGTCAAGCCCCCTTGTCCTCTCTGGTAAAATAGTCCCTCTCCTCATCCTCGTCCCCCCCACCCATGTCTTTGCCGCCGCCCTTGGAGGGGGGTTCCCCTTGTAAGCCAGACCCTGGTCAACGACGCCGGCCGCAACGCAAACCAAACCAAAAAAACCCTGGCCAAGCGGTTGCGGACCCGCCCTTGGGATCGTGAGCTGATTGAACGACGGGGTGGATGATTGCTTCTTTGCTAGCTTCTGCGTGATGCCGATTGTCAGTTTGTTGGTGGACACCGCACCGCAGCGTCCGTGCCGGGTGATATACTTGAGCGATGACGAGAATGAGGAAGAGAGAGATGGCATCGGACCGCCGAGGATGCCCTGTCCTGTCCAGCATGTGTGTAAGTTGGCCCGTTCCTGGATGGCGGTAAGATATTACGAACGGATACTCGGGTCAGTAGACAGACAGCCAGCCAGCCTTATAATAATAACCTTGTTGTTCCTCTTGTAACACTCTTGCCCGTCTGTCCTGTCTCTTCTGGTCTGGCTCTTCCACTCTTTCGGAGCAGATATCCCAGCGTGACCACGGCCAAGTGGAGGTGCTGATAATTATTAAGGAAACACATCCCGGCATCTTTTTTCCCCTTCTCCTCCCTCTTTGAACCTGACCTCGCCTGTCAAAGAAGCCTCCTGCATTTTTTTTTTGTAGCAAGGCCCGGATCCCTGAGCCTTGTCTGTCAGCGGGACGACTCCATTTTCGATCCCTCCCTTCTTCACTCTCCGAGGTCCGTCTTGTTAGTGGTTGGGCTCCATACACAACTATCTGGCTCACCTTTGCGCCGACCGCTCTCTTCGTTTATTACCAGATTATCTGCTATTCTATTACCGCCTTTATATCAGTACTGTACACGCATACATCTACTGCTGGCATCTCATCTGCCACGTTCCAAACTGGACCCAATTCTCCTCACCACTGGCATCGAATCGCGAACGCAAGCTTGATTCTGGGCCCTGCAACTGCGACTCCAACTGCACACCCCATTCATCCACCCACTGAGACCTGATTCAAAAAGACTCGAGGTGTCAGACACTGTCAATTCCGCCCGCTCTTCCGAGATAAATGCGCTATTCGCCAACGGGCGCCCCAAGAAAGAAAGGATCCGTCCGTCCTTGACCTTGACCTTGTCCCCAACCTGCGTCCGCGTCCATCCATCGAGTCGCGCTGCCGAGCCGCCCTCCGCTGTCATCCGCACCTACCTACCTACCTTATTAGATATCACCCCACGCACGCCCTCAACACCACCACTTTTTTCTTTTAACCAATCTCTTGATTTTCCTCTCAATCATGCACTGAAGGAGGCCAAGAAAACACAGACTCTTGAACCCGACTCCCACCTTCTTCCTCCCCCAATCTCCCCTGGCAGAGTCGCCCTTACCAGCCATGGCAGCTGCGGTGCTTCGCCAGGGCCCTATCATCGCCGTCGACATGCCCGCCAACTCTAACACCACCACCACCAACACCACCACGACGCCTCTAACCACCACCAGCGTCAGCGCCGGCGTCAAAACCGGCTCCGACCCCGAACACGACGCCACACCCCCCGAGCTTAGCGATATCGACTACTTCCTCACCGTTCTCCAGTTGCCCTCTGGCCGAACCGAGGGCCAGATAGAGGACGACCTCGTCTCCAAGGCCAGCGCCCTGGGTATCTCGACTGCTGCCGTCGCCGATAAGCGCATCACCTCGAGCGTCGAGTCAGCCTCTACCGTCTACAACGCCCGCACGTTTTCCATGCTATCTGGTGGATCTACGAGCACAGCTCTCACTACGCATTCCTCCCTCTTTGGCCCTCCTACACCGGACCTCTCAAGCGCCAGGCAGTCCAAGGATTTGAGCTTTGCTCAGTACGACCGTTACTTGTCCATTATCGATCCTCACCACAACCATCCCAAGTTTCTCAAGGAGCCGCCACCTCCGGATCCGACCACCCAGAGCATCTTTAGTGGCAAGACCAACAAGCGAAGCCTTTTCAGCGTCAAATCGGGATTCAAGCTGCGATGGAGGAAAAAGACTCCCCAGCCTCTCGAGGTCCTCATGTGTGTACTTCCCCGGATCCCGACCTGGATCGTCTCACAAGAAAACCATAGTGTGCTGACCGGCTTCTTATAGGACCTGTGTGTGCTGCCATGCCGATTTCAAGAGCTCAAGCTCATTACACAGCATCACCTGCGGCCACACATACTGCGCCGACTGCCTTAGATCGCTTATTCACGCCGCCATGGCTGACGAGTCCAGCATGCCTCCACGGTGCTGTGCTCAGCCGCTGCCGGGCTCCGTTATCAAGGACCTGCTGAGCCGGGACGCCCAGCAGGAGTTCCTCAAGTCCATTATTCAGTATAGCACCCCCTGGCAGGCGAGGATATTCTGCCCTAACCCCTCATGCGGCGAGTTCATCCCGCCGCACTACAAGCTGGACCCGAAATACCCCTTCAATGTCACCTGCCGCAAGTGCAACACCCGGGCATGCCTCATGTGCAAGCGCAACGCCCACCCGACCGGAAAGGATTGCCCAGAGGATTGGGAGCTGGATCAGGTCTTGAAGATGGGTGACAAGGCCGGCTGGAGGCGGTGTTACAAGTGCCGGAATCTGGTCGAGCTCGTCGAGGGTTGCACCCACATGACTTGTCGGTGCAAGGCCCAGTTTTGCTACATCTGTGGTGGCGTGTGGGACGCCAATATTGGGTGCCCCAACTACTGCAATGGTGAGGAAGAGATGGAACGGAGGAGGCGGGAGGAGCAGGTCCAGCTGGCCGAGTATGAGGCAGAGAAGCTTGTGCAAGAAGCCGCAGCCGCCGCGGCGTCAGCTGAGCGACTCGAAGCCGAGGAGCGAACACGAAACAAGGACGACTTTTCCAACCTGGCCGAAATGCAGCGGCACGAAATGGAGCGGTTCCTCGAGTTTGCCGAACAAGGCAGGGAACACATGAGGGCCCGATATGCGGAGCAGAAACAGGCCATGGTGGAACGACATGCCGATCAGGAAGAAAAGATGAAGGAGAAGCACGCCAGGGCTGTCAGCCACCTCGAGGATCGACAAGTGGCTGCTGAGATGGACCTCCGATCTACTCTGGAGGCGAGCGAGCGAAGTGTCAAGATCCGACTCAAGCACATGGAGGCTTACTGCGATGGTCTCGGTCGTGGTGGTGACCCCAGCTCAAGCTCGACTTCCCTTCCCCATCGCGTGGTGACGGAGCGGGACCTCCGTGAGCTGGGCCAGCAGTACAACATCCGGGACGGCATGGAGAGGTCGCACCAGGCCAAGATCAATGTCATGCGGGACCGACAGGCCAAACGCATGGAGGAGCTCATCGACCGCCAGGAGACCGAGCATGAAAAGTTTCTTGACCGATGTCGCGACGAGCTTGAGGGCCTCGCTGTCCAAGCTGCTCACGACGAAGAGACATTTGCCGGCACGTTTGCTGCCAGAAAGGCCAAGCTGGTGCGCCGGTGGGAGCTCGCCATTGAGATTCTTCGCAAGGAACTTGAGGCCCACGATGGCGTCAAGTATGCCCCGATTCCCACACCGATGTGGCCCGAGGACAAGACGGCAGAGACCCCTTCGACAGAGTAATCATGTCTTTGCCTTGGGTATTATCAATGAACGATACCGTGCACGAAGAGCACGAGTGGACAACGCATTTCAGCAACGGCCTTGACGAGCACCCGGATTTTTCTACTATACTACCTATCTACTTTCCCTTGGGATATTTACGACCACCCCGACTTCTTTTCTTTTTCGACCTTTTTCTTGTTTATACGGTTTTTTACTTTGTACGGCATGATACCAGGCCAACCAGCCATGGGAAGCGGGCAGCTCTTGAGCATGTTCCGCCGGTTTATTTGGAGTTGAACGCATTTTCAAGCATCAGCATAGCATTGTCGTCTATTTCCTTTTTCCTATACACTGCGGACCTGTTTCCAGGCCACGAAAAGAGCGACAGACGGTCGGATGAGATGTTATCACGATCTCACCCTGGCATGTTAATCGACGTTGGAGAGGGAGCGTGTCCATTTTTTCTCTATTTTGTGATTTACCTAGTTCATACCCCCAGACGTTGGTCGTGCTGCGTCATGATAGATTGGAGATCTCCAGATCATAGAAAGATGAGAGGGTTGTTGACATTTGCGAGTTTATGCTCGACACTGGCTTGGTGTGTAATGATCTGGATGTTGTGAGACTTGTATGGATAGATGACGGATGGAGGAGTGCACGGCATGGCTGAGCATGATGATGCCTTGGGATTGATAGAAGAGAAGTGAAGTGAAGTGAATTGACGAACCAGATGACCAAAGCGTCTAATCTGTATGCATGTCTCCGAAATTATGGTTCCCGAGTGAGACACTTGTTGAGTGAGAGCATGATCCTTGATGTTGAACTTGAACGCTGGGTTCCTTGGCTCTAGCTCAGGCTCACCGTGCCCATCGCATTTTGTTTGCCTCCGAGGTTGTTGACCAAAACTCTATTCAACCTCGTCTTTCCTCGGCATCCTACATTAGAAGCACGGCTTCCTGCTCAGAATCATGCCGGTAGATGTCGAATCTCCGAAAAGGAAGAAAAAAGGCAACCGCATCAAGCGAATGGTGTTGCAGTGCTACGTGAAATAGAGTTGCAATGGCCGACGAGACACACATACAAACGCGCGCACATACACACGATCCTTGCGTACAAGGTCTGGGGGAGTTCGCTCCGTTTGTTTTGGGGGGACGGAGTTGATGAGCAAACACGGGAATAGGGCGCGTGTCTCGGAGAATACAGATGGAGATACTGATACTGTACGGAGTCGAACTTTTCTGTGTCAGGCAGGTGAGGTAGTGGTAGTCTGCAGTATTCCGTGTAATTGTTACTCGTGTTGAATGTGGCATCATGTTTGCCCCCCCTTTAGAACGCAGAACCTGTCAAAAGGAGAAACCAGCGCCGCACCTTTAGGCATCAAGAAGGGTGTTTTTTTCTTGTCTCTGCCCGTTTGGCGAGATCGACAGGGACGCAGAGGCCAATGTCTACAGGTGTGGCTGCAAATGTCCCAGGGATACCTCGGCACCTTTTTACTCGTCGATGCTTTCTCGTTTGAGAGTAAGAGGACGAACAGGCTTTATTTCCCGTTACGTGCTCTTGTTCTAGAACACGAAACGTGACCGGGATATGAAACACGAGGACTTTCGAGTCTGTCTTTTGCCGGCGACTCGGGCCGTGTTGGTTTGTTGCTGCTGCTGGCTCGGGAAGGGCAACTAAAAATAGGAGGAGAACCGTCCAACGACAGCCATGGTTGATGGGATGACGGGAGGATGCTTGGGGGGATTCAAGGCGCCCGAGTCTCAGAAGTGATGGCTTGCTTGCTTGCCTGTGGGTGTAAGCAAGCAGCAGGTCTCTCGATATAGCATAGCATGGCTGCAGATGCCCGCAGACGCAGAAGTGCAGGGCTGTTTCTTGCGCCAGAGACTGGACCCGAGATCCATCCATCTTCTACAGTGTAGACGGGGACTCCTCATGTTGGTTGCCGTGAGGAGGAATGAGGCCTCGGTGAATTTGGGCACTGTTCTGTGTCTGTCCGTGTCCGTGACTCAGACGGGGGCGGCAAAGCATGATATATGGATGGCTTCACGTTTTGGATTACTGCGGGCAGCCGTGGTGGCTTTTGATGCTGTCCAACTCGCTGCCAAACACGTTGCCAAAGAGTGGAGAGGTGCGCAGTACGTAATCCAGAGGGGGAAGGGCCCATGGCCAACGCTTCCCTGTCTAGGTTCCAAGGAGGATGGTGACAATGGGTGTCGAGAGGACACTGAGATACAATCCTGGCTTATGAGTTGTTGGAGTCGTTGCTGGCATTCATGGCATTTACACCATCAAGTGAAGCTTAACTGGTCGAACCACGTCAGCCACCCTTTGAATCCATTGGACATGTCGAAAAAGGCTGCTGCGAGAAAGACGAATGCCCCTGAAGCCCAAGCCCAAGCCCACCCCCAGGGGACCCTCCTTATCCAAAACGCCCATGGCCGCCCGCAGATGGCGCCCGGATGGGGACCCCTAGCCCGCTAAAGAGACTTGAAAGTTACCGCGTCACGCATCCCATTCTCAGCCACACAAAACAAGTCAGCCCAATTTCACCAGGGCCAAGGCCAAGGCAAGGCCCCCATGGATCCCATTCTCCCTCACTCCACCTACCGATCTCCATATTCCCCATCATCCAATCCATCTCTGTCTGTTCGAGATTTACTTCGTTTCCCTTCTACTGACTGCCCTGGGAGTTTGCGTTGCCATTTTCCTGCGTTTGCGTGCGTGTATTGCGGGCGCTCGTTACTTGGGCATCGTATCTTCCCTTCATCTATCCCTCCCCTGTCTCGTCTTCCCTTAATAGAAAGTGTTTCGCTGCTCTCGTCTTCTCTTGAATCTCCGTCTCCGTCTACCGCTTCTTCCGACGCATCGGCCCAGTTGCTAGCAGCACCCCGCCGCTAGGTGCGCTCCAGCTGCAGATTGCGAAGCTCTGAGGTGCCCCCATCAGATCACCACCACCTCCCACCAACAGCTTTTCTTGGCACCTACAACCACCATCGTCAACCCATCATCGTCGCCATCATCATCGCCGATTCGAAAAAAAAAATAGTTCGATTTTCCCCAAGTGTCGAACCTACCTTTTCGTTCGCTACCCTCCCGTCGCCGTTGTTACCGGCCAGTCGTCGACGACGCCGTTTATCCACCGAGACCTGTCTCTCCCTCTTGTCTTGCGGCGACGAGCCACGTCTTGCCCAATCGTTTGCTTCACGACCTCGTCCTCGACCTTAATCTAGCTTGGGGAATGTGAGCGGACCACCTCGACGATCCCGACACACAAATCCACCCCAGAGACGACCCTCGCTACATACAGCCCCGCGAGACGAGACACCTGCGCTGTGCTCGCTCGCTCCCTTGGTCGTCGTCGCCATGAACGAATTCCACCCGACCGGCGCCGACGCCTTCTCTCCCCAGATCCCGCGCGACCGAACCGGCAGCATGTCCGTGGGCAACGCTCCCGTGAGCCCTCCGGGCCCGCCGTCCGACCATGGCGGTGCTGCTGTTGACGATGCTTCTCAGAGCCCTGATGGCGACGCTGCGCCGGGCCTGTCCGGAGCTAGCCCTGAGGTCCTCAAGCAAGTATCTGAGGTTCTATCTTCCGACGTACGCCTTACCTGCTCGGACAAGATGGCCCAATGGACCTGTGGATGACATGCTGATGGCATTGATAGATTGGCGTTGTTACTCTCCTGAACCGGCTCAAGCAGAGCATAGCTTCAGCAAAGGTATGCGCCCTCACCAGCTCCCCTCCGATGCCGCCGCAATTCATCCCGCTGACTTCTATCTCGTAGGAATTCGCCCTGTTCCTTAAGAAACGATCTAGCCTCGAAGAAGATCATGCCAACAGTCTCAAGAAGCTCACTCGCACTACCCAAGAGGTGATGCGACGGCCCGACCACCGCCAAGGCACCTTTGCCGGCGCTTACGACGCTATGGCGAGCACCCACGACCGCATGGCCGAGAACGGCATCGAGTTTGCCAACGAGCTGCACCGAATGCACGATGAGCTGATTGAGCTCGCCAACGTCGCCGAGCGAAGCCGAAAGCAATGGAAGGCCAATGGCCTATCAGCCGAGAACAAGGTCTCAGAGATGGAGCAGACCATGCGCAAGAGCAAGACCAAGTACGACTCCCTCGCCGAGGACTACGAGAAGGCAAAGATGGGAGAGGCGCGCCAGAGCGGCAAGATGTTTGGCGCCCTCAAGGGTCACAAGTCAGCTGCCCAGCACGAGGAGGATCTGTTAAAGAAGGTTCAGGCGGCCGATCAGACCTACAAGGGGCATGTCCAGGCACTGCAGACCGAGAAAGCCCAGCTTGTGTCGTCTACACGACCAGAGGCTGTCAAGAATCTACAGGAGTCCATCAGAGAGATTGATGCGGGTGTGGCGATGCAGATGCAGAAGTTTGGTATGTCGGCCCAACCCCAATCGCACCCTTCACGTCAGCTAACCTTGCTCGAGCTTCCTTTAACGAGAAGCTCCTGCTGAGCAACGGCCTCAGTGTCAGCCCTATTCAAGGTCCGGGTCAGAGCAGCATTTCACAGCGTAGCTTGCGGCAGGCTGCTTCGTCAATTGACAACGAGAAGGACTTGAATGACTATGTCGTTGCGCAGGTCAGGAGCATGCCTGCCAATACGGGCGAGATCAAATATGAGCGCAACCCAGTTAGTGTCACCGGTGCCCGTCAATAGAGCTCCTGTTTAACGGTTTCGTAGGTGCTTAACCCTCCGGGCTCCAATCACCAGCCAGGCGGTCCAGTCCAACAACCAGCTGTGACACTGCCCCCATCCCAGGGAAGCTTCTCTGGTCCTCAGCCTTTGGGGCCTGGCTCCAGGACTAGTACCCTTGGCCTCGGCCCTATTACCGGTGTGACGGGCGGCGATGGCCCCTTCTCACCAACCGACGATCCTCGTCCCTTCTCCCAGCCTCATAACAGGAGCTTCAGCCAAGGAAACGTGCCGACACCGCAGGGAGGACCAGGGCCGCAGTTTACTGGCCGAGGACCTAGTCAGCCGGCACCTGGACAACGGTACGGAAATGGAGGTTCTATCAGTTCAGCTGGCCCTCCTCAACTGGGTGCTCTTCCTTTCCAGCCCAATGCATCTCCCCCTCAACAATCCGGCCCATACCAGGCTCCGCATGATCGCAAGGGCAGCGGCGTAGGCCTAGGTCAAGGTCAAGGAACTCCTGCCGGACGGTCGCCGCCGCCTTACGGAGTCCCTGGCCACCCTCCACCTGGTGGGGCCTCAGCACCATCAAAGCCCATGTTTGGACTCCCCTTGAGCCGTCTGTATGAACGTGACGGCCTAGCGGTTCCGATGGTGGTTTACCAGTGCATTCAAGCCGTTGATCTGTACGGCCTCAACGTGGAAGGCATCTACCGACAGTCGGGCTCCATGGCTCACATCCAAAAGCTCAAGAACATGTTTGACACAGGTATGTCTGGTAGGCTGAGAGGTGAGAACGGAGCTGACTGTGAAGCAGAGTCCTCAAGCCCGGCTCTCGACTTTAGGAACCCCGAGAACTTTTATCACGATGTCAACAGCGTCACCGGCCTGTTGAAGCAGTTCTTCCGTGACCTTCCCGATCCCCTCCTGACACTCGAGCATCACGACAGCTTCATCGCGGCAGCCAGTGAGTTTACCTGTACTCTATCACTGAACGAGGCATGCTAACACTGTTCCTAGAACATGACGATGATACTGTTCGACGTGACTCCCTCCACGCCATAATCAACAGCCTACCTGACCCCAACTACGCCACCCTCCGCGCCCTCACCCTTCACCTCTGGCGTATCATGGACAACTGCCACAACAACCGCATGAACTCTCACAACCTGGCCGTTATCTTCGGCCCCACACTCATGGGAACTGACCCAAGCACCGCCATCGCCGACGCAGGCTGGCAGATCAAGGCGATCGACACGATCCTGCAAAACACGCTGCAGATCTTTGACGAGGACTAAACTTGACTTGAAGAAATGTTTAACCACCGCATCATTGCGTTTGGTCAAGAGGCTTAATGGACACATCTCAGAGCTGGAGGAGAAGGGGGGGTGGGGATCTTGCTTCGCTCGGTTCAACGTTGGCTTTCTCTTCATGTTGCATGGCGTCTCGTATTTAATGCATGTTCTCTTCTACGTATGTTTGAATTTTAATGTAAGACTACTGGGCGGCCATGCTGAGCGCATCCCTATATGTTTGCTTTCACGTTGAGTGGTGTGTATTTGCCAGAGCTACTTGGGCGGCAGGGGCTTGTCACCTGGATAAGTTGCATGGTGTTCTACCGCTCAATGGAAGATTATTGCTGGCCCTAGGGAGGTACAGCAACTGCCCGGATGCCCACATTGAAGGTGGCTTGAGTTGAGTTCTAGGGTTGCTGGTGGTGTCACTGCATAAGGGTAGTGGTTTCGAAAGAAGTATCAAGGAGCTTCAACAATTAACAAGGAGCTTTTAAGAGAAACCAATATCAAACTCCCCGTTTCCGTCTCCCACCCGTGTCCCGGGCAGCTTACTCCGGGTTCGAGGTTCAACTTTTTCGGAGCCGCCACCCGGCGGATGGAATAGCTCCACTTCCGCGCCGGGCCAGCCACGCGATATTTTTGCCGTTTCAGGAAATACACAAAAAGGCAAAGGCAAAAGGCCCCTGAGAGAGTAAAAGTAACCCGCCTCTGACGACGACATCATAGTGTCACAAGACCATTAGCGAGTCATTTCTTTGAACCAATTGAATTTCTCATTCGTCCTCTTCACCCATCTATTGCGAGTGATTGCCACGAAGAAACCTCGTCAACACGCTCATACGCATTTTGTTGTATGTAGAGGCCCAGAACACACACATAAAAAAACACCCATATCCGATTCCCGTTTCATACACATGCAAGTGGTTTTTTTCTTTCGTGCGTGTGTTTCTGTTTCTTCAACATTGTCCGTTCCCCCCCATTCACCGACCGCCCCCCCCCCTTCTTTGTACGCAGCGCCATGCAAGAAATACAACAAGCAAAAGAGGAAAAGTAAAAAGAGACAATAGAGAGTTTGATGCCATGTAAAAAACGAGATGATAAAGCCTTGTTGCCCCTGAAACAAACGATGAAACCCCAATGTACCATGCCCGTTTAGCCGCCGACCGCCCATGTAACATGATAAAGAAAAAGTGATATATCCATCTTTGCAGTTTCCCCGCCCCCCTTTCTCGCGGTGCATGGTATCGCTTGGTTTCTGGTCAAACATACGTTGAGTTCCGTACAAAGGGTATAGCCGTGAGAGTAATGATAAAAGAAAAAAGTTTAAGCTAGTGAGAGCTTCCAATGAGTATGAGGTGTGTGTGAGGGTGAGTATGTAATGTATAATGTATGATAGTAATGTTATGACATGTGTGTTGAGACACACAAGTCGAGCAGTTGGAGCGCCTCACTGAATCTTGATGGCTTCGAAAAGACCAAGGCTCAGGCTCGTATCGTTCTCGCCCACGTTAGGAGTTGGCTCACTAAGCACTTCCCATCGTCGAAGAACAAAAGGACTGAGCCGCTCCTGGACCGCAGGCCCAATGCCGTACTGAGCACCCATGCCACGGGCGACGGCACTGTGCGGTGACGCCGCCTTCTCTCGGTGTGACAGCATTAGGTTGTCTGATGCTCCCGGCTGAGGTGAGCTGAAGAGGTAATACAACCGCGGGTCGGACGATGTCCCAGGGTGAGGGAGGCCGCCCGGTGTAAGAAGGATGGCTTTGGCGCAGTTGACTCGCAGGTCTTCCGGAAGTGCGTCAACCAGGAGAATGGCAATATCGAAGACTTGTTGAGGAAGTGAGCCGATTGTGGCAGCTGGCAGTTGCTCCAACTCGAGTAGTAGACCACAGAGGACGAGGATGATACGTGCTCGGATGTCGTGAACGGCTGGCATGGGAGGTCGCGTAGCGGTGGCTGTTGGGAGAGGCGCTGACGGAGGCTCCGATGATAAGCTGTGGAGGGTGATGAAGCGCAGGAGAGCAGGCAGCCAGTGCTCCAAGACATCCGCGTGGATGTTGGATCGCTCCTGGGGTCCTGCTGCAATAATCTCCCACAAGTCTGTCAGTTTGTCCACCATGCCTAGAGAGAGTTGCGCCATCTTAGGAGGAGCCTGGCCCGAAATGATGGCCTCGACGACGCCCAACAGATTCTCAGCCATGTGAATAGGCTGCCTCGATCCCGTCTCAGTAGAGCTGGGGAACTTGAGCGAAGGGATCAGGTCGAGGAATCCAGCCTGAGCTTGGCTCTTGAGGTGCTGAGTGATGTCGTCGCTTAGGCAGGGTAAAAGGCTTGTCCACATGATGTTGCCCGCCTCGATTGCCCGTTCCATAGACTTGGCAAAAAGCTCGAAGCGAGACGAGCTTTGATCTGATACTTCGTTCGAGTTTGGCTGAGGCATGGCCAAGTCCAGGTTCAGCTTGAGTTGGCAGAAAGGCAGCGTCAGCTCATTTGCGATTTGTAGTATCTGGTCAAATGAGATTTGCGTCTCGCCAGGGTCTCCTGGGATCAAGAGCTTGGTTGTCACCTTGCGCACGATACCGACAGCCTCGGCTGGCAACGACTTGATGCTCAGGGCGTTAGATACTGCAGTCGAATCCACCAGTACGAGAGTACGCAGTGTCTCGAGGAGGCTCTCTTGACATGAAGTGTTGTCGAGTGGAAGTTCGACCCCGTTGCCGTGGCTTCTGAGGGCAGAGTACTCCAAGAGGGCATTGCGAACGAGATTCAGGAGGCCCTTGGGTTGCTCGAACTTGGCGCATTTTTGCTCGGTGCGGAATCGATAGCTTTCCTCGGGAGAAAGACCCGTTGTAGTCGGTAGCGAAGTAATGACAAGCTGCAGAAGCTCCTGCAGATAGGTGGCGGACCCATGTTGAGTTGATACCATCTCCGGGGTCACGTTCTGCATGCTCGCAGACGGCGGGCTAGCTGTGCTCATGATGATTGGCATTGCCAGGCAGCCCGAACTTACGAGAAGAGGGAACAGGTCCGAAAGGAGAGGTCGGTTTTGAAGGGACCGAATGTGGCTCGTCCAATCCGTCATGAGCTTGTCGAAGTGCTGGGCGTCAAACCCCCGTATCCTAGCAAGCAGCATGCCAAACACTCGTCGCGTCTCGTCCTTCTTCGCCCATCCTCGCTCAAGCCGAGGAATGATAGTCCTAAATAGTCGATTCATCGTAGGAGGGTCCAGTCGTGTGCCGCTGGCCAGGAGCTTCTCTATTTCCTCCGCCATTTCGCTCTCGGCGTGCTGAGCAGGGGCAGACATGATATCGGACACAGGCGAGCAGGCGTCGATGGCATTGTTTCGATCGCACTGGAGCAGCTCTCGGTGAAGCTCGCTGGCCATTTCTTCGTGGCCCGTCATCCGTTGAGCAAGGCTGGAGAGGGCAGCGAGCAGTGGTCGGTGTACAATCCCCTGCTCCTCGTTGATCGACTTCAGACGCTCGATTAAGCTATTAAACAGGTCATCTGCGCTACCCAGAGCAAAGAATATCTGCAGGTTTGAGCTGATAGTGTCAGCGCAGGATGCCAGGACATCAGCATCTGCCGTCTTGGAGCAAGCTCCGAGGATGTCTGACAACATGGTAAAGTCTTCAGCCGTCTCCATGATGCCACGGATAGAAGTGTGCATCGCCAAAGACAAGGGAGGGTGTGTTTTGGCGGATAGCTGGTTGATTAGATAGTCGCGCAGGTGTGCGCCAATGCAGCTCCTGAGGGCATTACTGCTGCTTCCTATCCGATGCAACAACTTCTTGAGAGACATTGGCTTCTTCTCAGATAGAGGATCGCCAGGAGGCAGTGGGAGACCGAGGGTGTGTTTGACGTATTTGATGGCGTTCGCAATGTCCTGCTCCTCGTCGATAACTGAGTAATTTCCGGCTCGTCTCAGCAGGTTTCCTCTCTCGCCCCTCTTCTTCTCAGACAAAGCATGGACTGGCAACTCGACGAGCAGTCGACTCGAACAAGGGCCCTCCACTGGATCAATGTCCGCCTCGTCGTGATAACCACCACGGGCAATCGTCCATTGCATGTACTGGGAAACGGAAAAGTGGCCGGTTCGAACGAGCTCCGTCACAAGGTGATACACAAGCTGCTTCCGCGTCTTGTCGTGAATCGCAACTCCATCCAAAATCTCGAGAATTGGTGTCGTAGGGTTTACGCGGAACTGGCTCCACTGTCGTATAAGTCGCGCCGCAACAAAGACCTTGGCAAGGCCTGGGCGGTGAAACGAGGTCGCCCACTCCACAACCGTCTTCATGATGAGCGGCTTGTTCTCGCTCGTTGCCCAGCACTTTGCCGTCAAGTTGTCAACCGGTCCCTTGAGCGCAGCGTCAAGCAGCTTGACCAATTGATTCCGGCCAGCCGGGGGTGAGGCGGTACTGGACACGAGGAGTCGTGAGTTGCGTGAATGAATCGTTTGTATAGCCGTTTGAGTTGCTTCGTGGTCTGGGCCGAGAGCAGCCTGGAGCGTGTCCCGGTACCTAGACCAAGCACTGGGGTAAATGAAGCTTTCCGGGTTATTTCTAACCAAGGAGCCGAGCAGAGACGATAGTCTGCTCGAGAGTTGTACAAGAAGGTCTTGATCAGGGTCATTGTGTATCTGGTGCACGTCAGATATGGCGACTGAATCAGTGAGAGTGATAAAACTTACCACATGGAGATGGCTGAGAAGTGCAAATACAAGTCGTCGGCCATACTTCCGAGATCTGAGAAGATCTTTCCAGTATATCTGGGCTATTAGAATCCACATAGGAATTTTAGACTGAGTGCTATTTTCAACGCCCGAAACAACCCAGTCTAGGTAATGATCTCTGTCTAGCAACTGTTCGGAATACAGGTTTGTTGCCAGATGGATGCTATGAAATGGTCAGTAACTGGGGCTTGGAGACAGAAGCAGATAACTTACGCATATGTAACTCTGTTCTTCCAGTCGATCTCGCCGAACCCATTAACAACAGAATCGACAAACTGCTCAACAAGTCCGGTCCAGTCTCGAGCCCACTTCAGCTCACCCCCCATGACAAAAGCCCCATTCACGCCCTTTCTCTTGAAAGCTCTTATCTCGTTGGCGCCGACGCACTTGGCTAACCAGACAGCCCTCTCGGCAGGGACGTTCTTGTTCAGGCACTGGTCAAGCAGGGTTCTGCCGCGGATTCCATGGGGAATCGTCCGGCTGAGACGTCGCAGGGAGATCGCAGGGTTCGCCAGGTCTTTGAGCCAGACCTCTCTCTTCGTATCGGTAAGGGTCACTCGCGGGGGTGGCTTGAATGTTGAGGGCGCGGTGATCTGACCACGGTGCCTGCGCTGAGTCAAGACACCCATGAAAATAGTAGAAAGAGCATTGAAGCCTGACTTTTGCTTCAAGGCTGGGAAAATGGCCAGCTTCGCGGACGACGTCTCGGCAACGTTCAGGTTGACCTTGTCCCACGTACCCTTCGTGATGGCGTCGCTGCTCCACTCATCTTCGTGATGCGATCCATTCCACGGGAAGAAATCGGCGTATCCTGAGTTGAGCCCCTTGCTGAAGGGGTCTACTGGAGTTCGGCCGGGAATATCGGATCGGTTCGTTGTCAGGTATCGCGGAGCGAGAGGAGGCACTTCGACCGTGTACGGTTTCGGTCGAGTATCCTTCTTCGCCGGCGCAGGCGCGGCTGTGGTTATTCGGGGGGCGGATCTGGGCTGTGTTGGGGGTGGACGGCGCGTCGGCATCGGCATCATGGTCGAGCTGGCGCTGTTGCTGGCTGCTGGGCTGACGGCAGCAGTCGAGAAGGGGTCGGTGTTGGTTGGCAGGCGTGAAGGGGTGAGGCTCTGGGGAGATTCGGTAGCGGGTATAGGGCCGGCGGAGGCATCGTGGGATAGTTCGAGGCGGAGGCGTGAGCCGCCCCGTCTTGGGGTTGTGTTATAGCGATTAGGGGTGGCATCGGTGGTATCGCCGGTGAGGTCGATAAAGGACGAGTCTTTCCGGACTGGCGAGGCGGGCAGGAACTGGTGCTGCTGCCCGGATAACGTGCGCTGATTGGGAGGGCGCTGAACGGGTAGCGATGAAGAGCTCACGGAGCGCTGAGGCGGCCGCGGCTGGACGCCCATGGGGGTCCGCGAGGTCATTGCTGGGTCGGGGGCGGAGGCGCCATTCCGGAAGATCTAGGTATTCGATGTGTTGAATGGTGGTTGAGGTGGAAGTTTATAAATCACAGGGCAACGCGATCGCTCGAGATGAGGCCGCGGTGTCCTGCGAAGTTGGTGCTGAGGTAAGAGGGCGATATGATCCGCTCGGCGTCAAAATGTCGCCCGATAGGGTTCAAAGCCTCGATCGCGTCGTCGTGGGTGACTCGTGAGCTGAAGCCGGTAACTCGGCCGCGCAATCCGACACAAGCGAGAGAGCAATCAACGTGATGCCGATATCCGTGAGTGAGTCGGTCGCGGGTGCGATGCGTTTATATGTTATCTCGTCTATCGCGAGCGCCGTCGTTGTCGTCGAGATAATGGGGTCGAAGGGAGAGGAGGGGGGCGCGAATGCCCTCGTGTGATGCAGATGCGAGGAAGAGTATGTACGGCACAAAAGAGGAATATACTAAAGGCGAGCAGCACACAAACGGCACGGAACCCCGACCGAGAGCGGCGACATGGATTGGATTATGAGATGGGAATGGGGTCGACGGGGCGAGGCACAAGGCAAGCCTGAGCGTCTGAGGTGAGGCAAGGCAAGGTAAAAGGCTCTGATGGGAGGAAATATGGGGACGGAGACCTAGGGAGGGGGGTGGGTGAACCTGAACCGTGTGGGCGCGGACAAGCTGAAAGTAGAGGGTACTGGCGGGAGTGGGCGGTGCGATGCGATTACCCGCTGTTTCTCGGTGAATAGCAGCCGATGGGGACTGTACCCGATACCTGAAGCGTGTCCAAAGTCCGGGTTCTGATCCGTCTCTCGGTTTGAGATGCTTCTCTATCGCCTGCCAGAAATCGGTCCCTTGAGTTGTTTTAACCGTGACGGTCTGCTGCGGGCGACGGGCTACGGGCTACGGGGACCGACGGGGATTGGGATTGGGGATCCAATTCCATTACCTGAGCTTTATTAGGGGACTTGGGATTTGGGTCCGGGATGATTGGGGGGGATAATCCTGGGGGGGGCGGCGCGCTCGGTGGCGACGAATCGTACTAAAGATGGATCGTGGTTGGATGGATGGGGATGGACCCGGGACCCCCAGCTTAGCCCGGGTAGCGAAGCGCAGGGCTTCACAACACAACAGGCAGTTTGACGCACTGCGCTGCGCTGCGCTGCACTGTGCCTTGCCTAGGTTTTTTCCTCTTTCCTCAGGCTGTTGTTTGTTTGCGACGAGATGAAGCGAATCGGAATGGTCGAGTATGTGCGTCTTGACAAAGTTTTCTCAGTCGTGTATACCTGAACGAGAAAACGCCTTTGCAGTTGATGATACGTACGGGCTTGCAGGGCCAGAGTAACTTCTACAACAATGTCCAGGTACTGTAGCCATCCATCCATCTGCATCTGCAACCCCGCTTAGAGACACACAACACACACTCTAATCGCCGACCAAGATCGCAAGGAGCATCTTCCCTCGTGGAATGTGCGTTTACCTTGGGGTGGTGTGCAGATGTGCTGCGCATGTAGAGGCGACCCCCGGCTGAGAGAGAGTCAACAAAAGAGGACACATTCTCGTCAACGACATGACCAACTCGTACTTCAACCCGGCCCGGAGACGCCCAACATGTTAATAGACACATGTTCGGTTTCGCAGTGTTGAGGCTGAGCGCAATGACGCTTCTTGACGCTGCTCCATCGACGCTTGTCTCGGTCCTTTGTGCGATCCATGTCTGCGGGACATGACAGCTACTCCGATCCAGCCAGCAACCCATTCAGCCATCATTTCTCAGCTTATTCCTTACGGCATCCAATCCGGATCAAGGAGCCGATTCAATATTCGCTCGTGCGTTCCATCAGCTCGTTCCCCTCCTCTCTCCAAAACAAAACCCGCGGCAAAAGAAAAGAGCAACACTGGACATTGATGTCCATCAGCCATCCTCCATCCATCCGTCGTCTCTCTCTATCACGTCCCATCGATAACTAGTTAGCCAGAGAATCGACCGATAGTCCCCAATCCAGAACCGCCTAACAGCAGCGGCCGCGCCGCGGTGTGTGCCACCCATCCACATCCCACGCAGTTCCCTCCCCCCTTGCTCCCCCCCTTCTCCAGCCAGCTGGCTCTGGGCATTTGGACTTCCGGGGGGGGGTCAACAACAAGAGGGAGCGAAGCAATAGGCGTGCGCCACTGCAAGCCCCCGGTCGGCGCGCCGCTCCAGCGGGCAGCGGAACCTATTATCGGGACCATGGGCCAATAACGCTATCTCCTGGGGTGGATTGGGCGATTCCGGGTCAATCATGAGGGAGCAGATCATGGGGTTTTCGTGATATTGTTGCTTGCTTGCTTGATTGATTGATTGCTCGCTGCTGTTGGCTCGCGATAGCCGCGCTTGGCTTTGTTCGCTTGGCTTGGCTTGAGCCCTGCGTTTGCGTCCTGCGCTGCGCTGCGTTGCGTTGCGGTGTGCAGCATCCATCCCATGCGGAGAAGTTGATGATGATGTCGTCGGTCGGCCCACGTCCGGGGCAAGACATCACCATCCTCCATCACGCGGCGGAAACTGGAGCTTCATGTGAAAAACTACTGTCATCGCTTGCTTGCTTGCCGTCGTTACTCGGAATTCACGGAGGCTAATAGTAGACCGCCGTCGGCATCATCTCCTGGACTGAGTTCCTTTCCCCGCCGACAGGCTAATTGAGTTTCCCAGCAGAAAGAGAGTACAGTACGCAACACAGAAGCTCGGATCCATTGCCGTCTCAACAGCTTTATTCCGAGAGCTTCCTAATTAGTCGTGGGGCAGAACAAGTCCAAGACGCCGAGTTCAGTTGAGAGTTGAGTCGAGCTGCAACTGTCCCCCGGCATCTCCATAAGTTACCTCGTCTAACTCTACTGTATTCCGTCACACTGTAGGTAGCGTTAATTAGTCGTCCCCCCTTGGTAGATCTTTCGGAACACCCATGCACGAAACGGGAAGCCGGACACACCCTGCCCCCATTCAACTGAACTCCTCGCGTTGGCAACCCCCAGGGAAACTCGCTCGCCTGGACGCAGGGAATCGGATCGTCCGCAGGCCGGTCGCAGAGTGCCGGATCACTCCGCCCAAGCTGTGCAGCTGCGACAGTAACACGACATGTCACCCATTCTGAGGGTGAGCGAGGTCCGAGCTACTACGGTGAGCAAGCAAGCAAGCAAGCAAGCAAGCAAGCAAGCAAGCGTGTCGCCCTCTGTAACGAGCCACGGACTTTGTCTCTATCTCACCAGAAGACGAGAAAGGGTCGATCTTGGGCAGGTGACTGGTGACCACGCCACGCGGTGCCAAGCACAGCGACACGGACGTTTCCAAGCTTCTTCCCCCCCTCGGTACCCGTGCCCCCCGACATGGATCTTGGTTCGGATGTGTCTTATCTGGGACATGCTTGGGATGGATGGATCCAAATGTCTGTGACAGCCTTGGCCCGTCACAAACACAACTCACTTTGGACAACAGCGCAGCGGGCCAGCAGGTGAAACAATGTATATTGAAAAAGCGGGCTACTTCGGTTATCTGCTCGTCTTCTCAAGGAACATGCCTTGAAGATGGCTCCAGATTGCCGCTTCGTAGAGAGACAAATCTATGCTGTGCAGAAGAGGACTATTGTCGTCCCGAGAGGTCTCTGCCGTTCCGTAACAAACTAGAAATCAACTCCTCCCATGCGGTCAAGATTGTCGTATCCAATCTGTCCAGTTAGTTCGTATGCAAAAGAATGATGCCGCCCCAAACATCACCCAATTCCCAGCCCAAAAGGTTAAGTTATGTAGCCAGGTACGTCGTCTGCATCAGGCTGTCATGCCATTACAGCTCCCCCGCAGGACTGACTGACCACTCGCTCCAGCCCCTCTCCTCGCCGGGCAGCTTGATGGACTCCCACTCGTCTCTGGTGACGCTTTTCCATTCGTCGAGGGGCAGCCACCCAATCCTCGCACGGTCACCGAATCCCCCAACCCAGTATATCTTGGTCACCACCAGGCGAGACCAGGAGCTCTCGTGGATAACGTTGCCCGGCAGCCAGTACTTGGCATCCGGGTGTCTGCTGGTGAAGCACGCGGCGAGCTTGACGGCCGACACGGGGTTCGACTCGATGGGCTCGAGGTAGCCAAAGAGGGCGAACCGCGGCAGGTTGGCCGCCGAGTAGGGCACCGTGTCCGGGGCCGAGGAGGACGCCTCGGATCGGGTGTTGTACTCAGAGGTCGAGATGAACGGGATGTAGGCCGAAAGCCGGGAGAGGAAGGAAATTCGCTTGGTAGGCGGATACGGCGGAACCCAGTTCATGGACAGGGTAATGTTGGATCCGGCTCGGACGTTTCGGAAAGTGGTTGCGATCTTAATCTCGAGGATGGTCGGGTTGCCTTCGTCCTCGCAGTCCGCGACGTAATCCATCATGCCAATGGGCACGCCTCCGAGTCCCTCGGGGAGGGTCTTGGCCTCGAGGCCGTGGTCGCCGGGGAAGACGGTCGAGAGCGTCGCAAGCTTGGTCAGGGCGAGGATGCGACGAGCCATGACGACCGACTCGTGGACCGACGGGATTCTGTGAGGGGCGCTAACGTCGACATGGTCGTTGTCGGCGAACCACTCAGACGGGTTGAAGGCATTCGCCGTGGCAGCGAAGCCGGCGATGGCGTGCGCAAACTTCATGGTCGAGGTTTCGGCCGAATGTGTTTCAAAAGGAACGATGCCGATATCTCTATGCGATATGGGCAGAAGAGAACCGCCTTATATTGTACAAAGGCTCGTCACATGGGAAAGAAGGAGAAAGCCGGAGAGAAGGAGTGAGGGGGGGAGCAAGGAGTTAATGGCCACAGGCTACGGTTGGCGCCTCACACCAAAACACTTGGAGGAGAGAAGCTCTTCGCTAGCGAACAAAGCGGGCACGAGGCGGAGGCGGCCGCGCTAGGCAGAGGAGGGGGGAAGGGGTCTTTGATCCCATGATGATGTTACCAAGCGCCCGAGGGTTAGATTGATAAGATTAGATCCCTGTTTAGCCGGCCGAAACCGGGCTGTGACGGTTGACGTGCTACCGTTGAATGGCCCACCGAGAGCTTGAGTGCCGCAGAGATGGCATGATTTGGTAGACAACCACGGTAGTTGTTGCCCTTTTTGAGGCTATTGTCCGTACATGGATGCGGAAATAGCCTTTTCTTTCCAGCGTCGGTCGTGATGAGAGAAGCCAAGCATCTGTACCGTCAGTGTTTCATCGACTATCGGAGCTCGATGCTCATTTGGTGGAACGAGGTCCGCCACATTTCGGGTTCGCAGCTGGATGAAACTGAGAAGGTGAAGAAAGGGTCAAGTTGCAAAAGTATCAGAGTTCCATCAGTTTTGTTTCATATGTTCCTACTTAAAGTTAATAGAGAATACACCCCGTGCCCTTCTTGAGTCCAAGCCAAGCTAACTGGCCCTGACTAAGCATCAGTTAGCATACTGCAGGCCGTTCCTTGAGCAACCAACTTCACCAGTCAGCGAGCTAGGGTGTCCATCCTTCGCTTCTCCTCTGGCCCGCCTCACCTGTTTTTATTGCCAAGAGTGCTGGGTAAATGCCGCTCACATTTTGGAAGAAAGCCCGGAATCCCCGGATCGTGTGCGTGATATTATCTCTTCCTCTTGAACCGGATACTTGGCACACTAACTTCGCTCCTTGGCATGCCACCGATAAGGCTTCTCGTAACAAATTCTCATGACCATGTTTTTAGGCTTATTGACGGAATGAAAATAAAAGAAAGAAGGGAAATTCCAAAACAAACTAGAGTTTCGTAGAATCGCTCTACAATCTATATAGGTTCAATGCTAACTCGGCCATGTTGGCCCGCACAAGCAAGTTGGGTTTCAGATACCCGCGATCTTTGCTTTCACAAAAATATTGTTACAATATTATAGGACACGGCTTTAAGTCAGTATCGAGTGCCGGATGCACTTGTATCAAAATATCAGGTTCTTAGAGAGCTTGTGTCTGTCGCTGTCTATATCGGTCCGAATCGTGGCCCACCTAGGGTATGGTGGATTGAATGGAGGAGGGTTTTCCATTTTCACAACTGATTAAATAATGCCAGTGCCCAGAAGCAAGGGCTGGTTTAATCTCACACCTCATGAATTGTTAAATCTTTCCTCTTTTGAAAGAGAGTAGAGGGAGAATACGAAAGAATCTACCCGGCCTAGCTTTGAGTCAATAGACTCTTCAAGGATTAACAAAATACGCAATATTTATAGTAACTTAACGATCAAAAGTTATCTTACTAACCTTCCAATACATACAAATATAATAAATCTCTCTTTAGAGAGCATTGAGTGTAGTCTCATTACTATATGCTGCATCGAATTCGAGTGTACGCCCACAACTTAGCTTCCATCCCTCGATCAAGGGCAATGGTGATATCAACGGCATGCGGCCCCATTGATAGATACTTGAGATGCTGATACCATGGGAAATCTCTCTATACAGAAATGAAGACTAGTTCTTGGGTTGTTTGGCCTGGTATGTATCAATAGGCAAACATATTTAATAACAACCGAGACTTATGGGGGGCTTTCACTGGGTAATTTGCTCTTCGGCGTCCTCGCTAGTAGATATTTTTTGCCTAGGAAGACGGAGAAGTTATCACTCGATGCCTCTCGGCTCAGCAGAAAACAAGGCTTGTCAACCCATAATAACTTCGGTTGGAATCCCTATGGGGAGAGATATCGGTAGTTCACCAACCTCACCCACCTCCGCCTCCTCCGCCACCACCAGCGCTAGAGCGTCTACTTCGACGTCTGGCCTTCTCATACAGCCCTATGCAGCTAATCAAAACTGACACGTCAAATTGTTCCCCGTGGTGTGCTCGAATTTCCAAAACTCCGCACCCCGATAATGTCCTGTCGCTTGTGAAGACAGCAAGGATCTCATCTGTCTGTCCATCAACAAGCTTAAAGTTTCGGACACTCAGGCTCGACGGCGACATTCCAGATACACCAACCGAGTGAGTTCTCTTCCAGAAAAGCACTCTATTCTCAGAGGTTGCAATATCCGGGATGGCCGTTTGCCAGCGGTACTCGGAGGCCTTGAGGACTGACTCTCTAGTGATGTCCTCCCAGGCCATCGAGTCTGGTCCAGCAGGGCCGGCTAGGCCGATTTTCAAATCTCCCGAGAACTTGGGAAGATGGCATGCCGCAACGACCGGGCCTATCTTGCTCGCTCCTCGATGGACGGTAAGGTCTGGTTTTCCTGGGGTGAAAGAGGAGACGTCGACGTAAAATGAAGCGTCCCCGGAGGTTGATTTGACATCGTAGTGCTTAGAGAATGCGCCTCGATCAATTTGAAAGCGACGGCTTGAGTCGGACGACGTCATGGTGGGCTAAGTCTTGGTGATATTTTGAGCGGTGTGTGTCTCTCTGCACCTGAAATTTGATACTCGCATCTGGCCGTTCTTTCGCAAGTGGGCGAGATGTTCGAATAATGGGTTTAAAAGTGAGACTGGGGAGGTAAGCACGATTATGCTGTGTCCAGTTCTTAGAGGGGGTGTTAGGAGACTATTATATGAACCCTCTGACGGGAGAACGGCACAAATATGCAGATATTACTGCAGAAACGGAAATTGATACTCCCTGTCTCTAGGTAACACACTGACTGTTGGCTCGTATTCCTCGTGATAATGGTTTCTTGAGGCTGGATGCCGGCACCACCTACGTCATCTTACGGCTGGTGAGCTAGCATTGGCTTGATTCGAGATCGGCAATGCATAGCCTGGCTTGCCCTATAGCTGAGTGGACTATTTTATCTCATGTGACTTTATAGCGGGATGTAAATCAAATAGTTAGGGTGTTGTTAAGGCGTGGAGGCCTGGGCAATGTTTCGGGTCTGAGTACCTAGTTGACACAGTAAACCGCATTGGTACATTTGCCTCGATGTTGTTTCCGAATTAAATCTCTTGACTCACGTTTCTTTAGAGGTAATGTAGGACTGCCCCAGAACGCAACACATTGAGAGCAGAGTTTATGAACCCTATCAAAAACTCGCTCTTGGATTGCCAGGATAGACCTAGACCCGGAGCTTCACCGGCATCGATGGTGCCTTCTTGTAGAACACCTTCCTTGCGATGCCGTCTTTGGCTCAGTCAGCTCCATCCATTATTCTGTGAGGGAGGAGCCCTTTGCTGGCCAACCAGTGACAAAAGATACCATCAGGGGTCACACGAGCAAATATGGTTCAAGATCTAAGGTATGGCGGAGTTTACGGCTTAGCCGCTTCGATATATCGTTTAAACTTTCAAAGCCCTGCTGTATAGCCCGGAGGCGAAGCCACACTCCGAAAACATGGTTGACGGTGGATAATAGGGAGCATCGTGTTGTCAGAGACAAGGATCCCCTGTGTCAACGGGATCAGCCGCAACCGTGGGATCCATACCGTCCCTGGCGAATTTTAAAGCCAACATGCTCAAAGACAAAAGTAGAAACTTTTGGGTCGAACATTGCTAGACTGGATAGGCTATGCCGGCGGCAAGGATTCCGAGTTGAACGCATGACGAGGCGAAATCCCTCACTCAAGCTGAAACTGTGCCATCAGATGTGAGCATCAGATGATAACCTTGTTCACTGAACCCTGAATCTTTCGAATGACTTAGCCTTGATTAGCCGTCAACTTGATAGATCCTGATTAGTAGGATCAGACGCAAGCCCCAAGCCCATGGTCCAGCTCGTGAACTGTAACTTGAGCTTGTTGGTTGACTAGACATGGACTAGGATGAACAGGGAGGAGCCGCAGAAGTAGTGGGTCATAAATCTACCCCGTTCGTGGTGTTAATCATTGTATAAGGCGCCTGAAAAGCTATATTACCACCGCCGGGATAGTATCCAGGAATCTCAGGGCCTTCACGCAACCTCCAACTCATCATCCCAGCCGGGCTCTTGCCACATTCACTTCTGTATACTCACTCTTCTTCACTCTTTTACTCTGCCATTCGTTACTTGTCCGACCACTCCTTCACAATGCCCGCCTCGTGGAAGCTTAGCTTCCTAGCGTTGCCATTCTTGACACCACTCAGCGCAGTGGCCGACGACCCTGGTACAATCCATACCCTGAGGTTCCTGGAGTTTCGAGTCAGACCGCCACCACACGTCAACGGCCTTATTGCAGGCCTCATGGCCCTCAGGGTCCAGACTACACTACAATCCACACCCCATCCCCTTCTACCGTCATTCCTGGTGGCCCAGAGGAAACTCCGGGAAAGGAATCAACAGATTCAGCTGCGGATGCGGCAGGAACCTCGGCCGGCGCAACTTTCGACTCCTCTGCTGCCTCCGGGCAGTCCTCTGCTCAGCCCAACAACCCAGATGATGCCAGAAAAGGGCCTGACAGTCCAGCAGAGACCTCTGGAGTAGCATCCTTTGATTCATCCGCTGCTTCTGGCCAGACCTCGGTTCGTCCCGAGAACCCAGATGGCACGACGAAGGAACCAAACAATCCGGCAGGCACTGAAGCAGTTTCTTTTGACTCGTCTGCTGCTTCGGGCGAGACTTCTGTTGCCCCTGAGAACCCGAACAACACTGGGGCTCCTTCAAGCCCAACAGGGTCTCAAGGTTCTGGAAACGGGGCAGAAACCTCTGCTGGAGCATCCTTTGATTCTTCTTCTGCCTCAGGAAAAGCTTCAGTTCGCCCTAAGAACCCAAAAGGTACTGGAAAAGAACCTGGGAACTCTATAGGGAGTACGGGCGTGGTCTCCTTTGATTCCTCAGCCGCTTCGGGAGGCACGTCAGTTGTCCCCCAAACCCCGGGGGTACGACTGGAGATGCCTCGCATGAGACAGGCAGCAAGGTTTCTGGAGCTCCTGTTGGCACCTCTCAACCTGTGTCTTTTGAATTTGGTGCGGATCCTGCCGCCACCTCGGCAGAATCTCAGAAGCCCGGCGAGACTGGCTCGGCTACTGAAGGCCTCCCCGATACTTCAGCTCCAACTGGAAAGCCAGTAGGAACGGCTACAGGTCCATCAATCTCTGTTGGTACCTCAGAAGGGGCATCCTTTGGCTCTTCTGCAGCGCCAAGAGAAAGCTCTGTAGGGACTGGGAAGCCAGGAGAGACGTTCATCAACACTGAGACCAAGGAACCAGCCGACAGGACCAATACTGCGATAGATTCTCAGAACCCAACGGACACGACTACAGGTCCTGCCAACCCGAACAAGACAGGAGTCAACACGGAAGAGCTCACAGACACAGGGGTCAACACTGAAGCCCAACGGATACTGGAGAAAACTCTGGCGCTCTCACTAGCACAGAAACAGCACCTCAACCTCCCACAGACACGGCAGCAAACACTCAAGACCCAACTGAAACTGGGGTGCAGACCGGAAACCCGACGGACACAGGGGAAACCTCTGAGGCCCCTCCGAGTACCGCAACTGGTTCTGAATGCCCACCAACACAGCAGGAAACACAGTGAATCCAACAGACACTACTATTACCTCCCGAGATCCAACCGACACCAACGTGGCTACCGGCAGCCCTACAGAGAAGTCACAAGCTACTGAGCAGACAATAGAGACATCAGCAGCGACAGTAGAACGACCAGACACTTCGGAAGCCACTAGAACACCTGCGGAAACCTCAGCAGCCACGGAGGGTCAAGACACCTCAGCCGCTAGTGAAGAGCCAACCGAGGCATCAGAGCCCATGGGAGAGCCCACAGGAACAACCGAGGAGCCAGAGGAAACCGTCGATCAAACCACTGCCGCAGAGCCGGAGACGACCAAAGACCAGGCAGAAACAACAGGAGACAGGCCAGAGACATCGCCAGCTAGTGAGGTCCCGCCAAAGACAACGGAACCTCCCAAGAAGACATCAGATGACACTAACGATCCCACCAAGAGCCCTGAACCTACAGAGGCTTCGGGGACCGAAGAAGTCGTGACGGGCACTGACGGAGCTGTCGTAACGTATACGCCAACAAAGGATCCCGAGCACAGCGACCTTGCTGAGACCTTGACAACTACTGATGATGATGGCGGTGTCATCACCATCTTCCCTGGAGGCAGGAATTGGTCCCCCAAGGGCAATGCTCCGACAAACCGCCCCCCAGCTCCCACTAGGGAGCCTGAAAATGACGATAAGGACGACGACAACGACGACGATGATGATGACGATGAGGAGGAAGACCCTACTTCGACGAAGCCGACGTCAACATCTTCCGAATGCACTGCAACAGAGCCACCGGAATGCACAAAGACTGTTTCGTTTGATTGGGAGGGAGAATATTACTTAACTACTACGTTTGGGGATTGTCCAGCGACCTCCGGATGCGTTACAGGCGAGCAGAGCACCACTACCACCTATGCCATTGAAACTGTGCCCCTGGATGAAATGTTCGGACCTCTCGAGGAAACTGACGAGTCGAATAACTCTCCAGACCCCGACAAGGAGACCGACGATTATTTCGAGGACTTGTTCGATGACACCGGCTTCGAGCTCGCGTTGAACTTGATCTACCCTGCCTGAATGTGACGGTGACAGGACTGGGATTGATCTCACGTGCTTCATCGGGCTGTTCCCAACCTTTTGCACAGAGGTCAACAAAAACAAGAAGGACGAGTTATCTAAGGAACTGACGAGCGAGGACCAGTTTTCTGCTGATGAGAAGCGCAGTCTGTGGTCTTCGTGGTTTGCCAAGCGGAAAGACAAATGCGGTGGGTACAAGTACACCTTTGAATGGACGGCAGAGGACGGCAAAAACGACTGCATCGAGGACTATATCGGTGCCTTTGGTCAAGTTTCCGCCGTTTGTGCTCTCGCAGGAGAAGATGGCATCTACGCCGAGGGTGAGGTCGATGTGGGATGCGGCAAGTACAGTTACTGGGTCGAAGAGGAAGAAGATGATTCAGAGCCAACGACGACTCAGAAGGAGGAGGAAGAACCAACAGAGTCGGCCACTCCCATCGAATCCTCAGATCCTGTCTGCAACGATGCCGCCGACTTCCAAGTCCACGCCGACATCCACAAGAGCAGCGTCGAGAGCACGGCCGAGCAGCTCTGCCAGCGACACCCACTCATTCCCGACGACAAGCATACAGATGACGAATCAAAGGAGCTGGGCCTTTAGGACGAGATCCAAAAGGATGTGGACAATGTCAACTTTAGGTATTCCCTATACTGGATCGAGGGGTGCGTGCTTGAGGGAGACAACACCCAATCACCGTACGGTCCCATGGGAAGTGGCGGAGATCCATGCCCCCAGGTGTTTTTCAACGTCTGGGATGGACGTAGGTTTAATCATAGCTCCTCTATGAATTTCATCAATGCTAACTGTTCGCAGGCAAGGGTAACGAGGGAGTTGGGGGATACATGGATGTGGGATGCATTAGATATAGAATTGATGCCGGAGTTGGAGACGAAAACTAGAGTAGCCATCGAACCGAGTACGACTTTTACCGAGCAAGCAATGCCAATTTCATTCCCGAACAGACATAAAGGGCGCTAGTGACCTCATAACGTGGGTTTTCTAGCCAAAGGTGCGAGATTGCTTGTCATGAAACAATTTCGTTTGTTCTCGCTGTCTTGGCAATGATGGAGCCTCTATGGAGGCCAAGGTGTTTGATACTCTAATCTGGACGACCTTAAGCGATCCAAGGTAAAGAAGACTAAGATTATTGCATTAATTTCTGACCTTAATTCAAGGAACACAATGCAAAAAGGCGATAGACTTGGGGGAGGAATCAGAGTCACTCAGCAGAGATCCATGATCATAGTGTCGGGTAGGTAAAAGCTTGGATCCATGAGAACAAGGTAGATATGCGTCAACCAGCCGCGTTTATGCGTGATATCTAGGACTATTGAATAAAAGATAAAACTACAATGTTATGACCTTTTCTCTGCTTTAATAACGATGCATTTTCGAGCACATTTGGTGCTTGCTTTTTCAAAACAAAGGATCTAAATGACCTTGTCTATCCCCGTTTGGGATGGGCATGCGTCTGGGTCTGGCAACGGCTCAACGCCACTATATCTGTAGCAAGAGGGTTCTGAGATGTTTCCATCATTGTGCATTTGTCTTACTTTTATGGAAAACGTTGAAATGCATTCAAAGGGACCAGACTCGAGGTCAATTGGTCAGTCCTCTCTCATCACCAGGGCAGAGCGGCATTGAACAGCTACCCCGAAAGGCTATTTGATAGTAATCTCTAAAAAGAGAATAGTCAGGCACATTCCGTCACCATGACATGAATATAACCATCGGCAAAACATGTCGTTTCGAAGAGCATCATTCCTGCCCTTGATTGTCGTGTCTCGGGCCTTCCTCGGAAAAACCAATTGTCCCACCATCGGAGGAAGGAGATCTCGATAGTTGCTGCTGCAACCATGTTGATCCACGAGGTCGCCTGACCAATAACACGACGTCATTCCAAAACATCCACTCAGGTACCTACTACCTTAAGGTCCCTCTCGCTGTTGCTCCATCCACCACCACCAACGGCATTGGTCTTGGTCTGATCTCAGCTCTTCTCTACCTCGCTCTCTCTCTGCTTCGTCTCTCTCAGGCCTGGCCAAACCAAACCAAAGGGAATTGCCTGTTTCCCAACATTTTATCTTTCCATTTCCCCGCCAGTTTCAGCCTCTGCAGGCCACTGTCCTTATCTCTGCGCCCCCCACCGCCTGCTGCCCAAAGCCGAGACCTCTCCAAAGTTACCCCTCGACACGACCATCGCGACAATAACATCACCACTCTCCGCCTCGCAGGCGCCACTCTCGACTTCCTCTCCCCGAAGCCGACGACGCGCCAACAGAATCAACAGCCATGGCTAGCTTCATGTCCAGCTTCTTCCCTGGTGGGAAAGACAGGAGTGCTGGCGACTCTAACCTCCCCCGACCCGCCACGCCCAAGTCCGACAACTTCATCAATCCTCCCAGCACCCCCCAAGGCAGTCCCAGCAAGAAGACGAACCCTCCTGGCGCCAACGACCTCCCCGCCGCATTCGACCATGCAATGACCCTCACCCCCGGCCTCGAGCCTCCCCTGAGACTGGGCCGTCCCCAGAGTGTTGTGACCCCGCTATCGCTATCGCCTGGCAAGAGCAGCAACGCACAGCCTTTTGACGAGTCCAGCGCCAATGTTGATGACAGTGTCATCCACAAGGCTAGGTCGGGAAGCCCCCTCAAGAAGCAGGGCCAGGAAAACACCCCGCCCGCGTCCCGCCTAGCTGGCACCGACTCTCCTCATCAGCACAACCATGCCGCCCTCTCTCGCCAGCAGCTCTATGAGCACAGGGACCACAGGGACCGGCCTACCACGCCTGGGACCAAGAGGTTTAACACGGCTCGAGGCCTGACAGCTGAGGAGCGTGAGATTCTCCAGAAGCCCAACGTGAAACGCATGGTCAATGTTACGCAGCTTTGTGAGTTCCCTCATGTCTGGCTGGTCTTGTTTCCTAACACCCCCTAGACTTCCTCGACTATTACTTCGATCTTCTCACATATGTCGGAGCCCGACAGAACCGATTGGCCGCCTTTAAGAGCGAATACCCCCCACCCCCAGAAACCGATGAGGAGACACACAGCAAGATGTGGACAAAGTACACAGGACGAGAGCGGGCCAACCTTCGCAAGCGACGAGTTCGACTCCGACACGGCGACTTTCAGATCCTGACCCAGGTTGGCCAAGGTGGCTACGGCCAAGTCTTCCTGGCTCAGAAGAAGGACACCCGAGAAGTCTGCGCGCTCAAGGTCATGAGCAAGAAACTTCTTTTCAAGCTTGACGAGGTTCGCCACGTTCTGACCGAGCGAGACATTCTCACCACTGCGCAGAGCGAGTGGCTCGTCAGGCTTCTCTACTCTTTCCAGGATGAAAAGAGTATCTATCTTGCCATGGAGTACGTGCCTGGCGGAGACTTTCGCACTCTGCTTAACAACACTGGTGTGTTGTCAAACCGTCACGCCCGATTCTACATCGCCGAGATGTTTTGCGCTGTCGACGCTCTTCATCAGCTTGGCTACATCCACCGAGATCTCAAGCCCGAGAACTTCCTCGTGGACTCAACTGGACATGTCAAGTTGACAGATTTCGGTCTGGCTGCTGGTGTCCTGGCACCTTCTCGAATTGAGTCAATGCGCATCAAGCTCGAGAAAGCGTCCGAGACGGCAGTCCCTTTCGGAAAGCCCATGGATCAGCGAACCGTGGCTGAACGCCGAGAGAGCTATCGGACGATGCGCGAGAACGACGTCAACTATGCCAAATCCATTGTGGGATCACCCGACTACATGGCCCCGGAGGTCCTTAGAGGGGAGGAATACGACTTCACGGTGGATTACTGGAGCTTGGGATGCATGCTGTTTGAGGCCCTGACTGGGTTCCCTCCCTTTGCGGGTGCCACTCCTGACGAGACATGGCGTAATCTGAAGCACTGGAAGGAGGTACTGAAGAGACCTGTGTGGGAGGACCCTAACTATTTCCTCAGCAACAGGACCTGGAACTTCATCACCACGTAAGTAGTCTATTGGCCCCTTTGGTTGTCGTGGAAGCTAACAGCTGTAGGTGCATCAACTCTCGCACAAGGCGATTCTCCAACATTAAGGATATCTGTGCTCATCACTACTTTGCCGAGGTCGACTGGGAGACTCTCCGTCAGACCCGTGCGCCATTTGTTCCTGAGCTGGACTCAGAGACGGATGCTGGCTACTTTGATGACTTTACCAACGAGGCAGACATGGCCAAGTACAAGGAGGTGCACGAGAAGCAGCAAGCCCTCGAAACCATGGCTGAACGCGAAGACCAAATGAGCAAGAGTCTCTTTGTTGGTTTTACTTTCAGACACCGCAAGCCTGCCGGAGAAGACGGCAGCAGCCCTCGAAAGCGTATCCCCACGGACGATACGTTCGGGACAATGCTCTAGAGCGAGCCTCGGAGTCCAAAAAGGGCCGGCTGGCGTGGAATTGTGCGCCAGGGGAGAGCCCTCCTCTGACACACGTTTGTTTTGGCTTCAAGGCGGCGAAAGGAGGACTGTAAGATGCGGAACGCCGTGGTGACGAGGGCCGCCCCTGACCTCCAGCCCAAGACCAGTATTTTTTGTTGCACTTTGACTGCTTTCGACTCTGCTGTATTATCACTTTTTGGTCATGTACTCCCTTCTGCATGCTGCAGTCGAGTTTTATCCTTTTCGTTTTGGCAGGCGGGAGTTTTAAACGGACCTGGTTATTATGATGATGGATGGATGAGGTCCAGTGGCAAGGGAGGAGTCTGCGTCTAGTCAGGCTTCGGGTATAATTGCTTGCTGTTGATGAGGTGTTTGGGGGTTACAAAGGAAAGGGGGAAAAAAGATAGAAGTCAATGCTATCGTGTAGGAGTTTACAGTGAGTGAGTGGCTTCAAGTGAAACAGATGTGGTCTTTCAAGTGGTATCATAGTGACAATGATATTATCTCGCCCCAGACACGCATATAAGCGTCAAGAGGTAATTCTATCGCAAGCCGCTGTCCAAAAGTCATCAAAATCCGGGTCTTCAAGGACCATCCCATCCATCCGTACATGGCCGGTTCTTGTTCTCTATAAAGTCCTGCAAAAAAGACAGAAGAATCGCGCCACCCATACATATCGTCAGGATCTCCAAAGAGTGTGCCATCCCTGGAAACAAGTCTTCGTGACAAACATCCATTCCCAGTTCTTTCATGCCGTCGTGAGTAGCCTGATCGTAACAAAGTGCTCGCCAACCTCGAGTGGTGACGGCGACGGAGCAGCACCCTGGAGAGACCCATAAACATATAACCAAAGAAGAGACGCAATCTGCCCTGTATCCAGATGAGGTATCAAGTTGTCGTGTAATAATAAACGCCCACGTCTCCCAAACGCCAACAAAATCGATTGCATCCATCGTCAAATGATTTCGCGACATCGCACCCCTTGCCAGTAAGACCAGCCCTGGCAGGGGTGAAAGCGATGATGATGGGAACTACCATCTTGAATGCCAGAACAATAGCCTCGCCGGGTCGCTGCGATTAAAGACTCATGGTCAGCCACTCCCATTCTTGAGGACCGGCCGAGCTTCCAATCAACGAGTTGTTTTGTCCACCCGACATGCTGATCAACCCTGTTCCTGACCCGAGTGTTGAAGGCCGTTGGTTCAGGTTGAAACCACTTGTTGACATGCCACCAGGCAAACTCGAGAGCCCAGCCGAAGAACCAAAGGGGCGTGGAGCATCGTTAGATCCCGTAGATTCGGGACTGTCGATGTCCATGGTGATGGGTGCATCGGCCGTAACACTCTTGCTGTGACGACGCTGCCGTTTTGACGAGACAGTCGAAGGCCTCGAAACCGACATGGACGATGCGCCAGGCCCGGGGCTCGTCTTGGGTGGAGCAGCTGCAATAGGAACGACACCCTTGCCACCCACAGCGCCAGTGTTTGAGTTGGAAGCCCCAAAGTGACTGTTTGGAGTGCTTCCTGCAGTGTTGGCGCCCGAGTTAGGGCCGCTGCTGGGGCTCTCCACATCCTTGTTGCTCTGGGGCCGGCTAGAAGCAGGCGGTGTTGTCACGCTCTTTGGGGGCTGGCTGCTGGCATTGTTCTTGGAACTGTTGGCAGCCATCGTCGACATGGACAAGGTCGAGTTCTTCCGAGATGCTGCAGCACTGGCAGTCTTCTTGGACCTTGTGCTGCTTCCACCAACTGACACATTGGACCCCGATCCACGGTTCCTCTTCTTGATCACATCCGTCTTCAAACTCAATGGTCGCACAACGCCGTGCAACTTGAGGAAGAGTCCACAAGCGTTGCACAGAGGCTGTCCTTCAGGGTTTCGTCTCCACAGAGGCGTTGTCTGAGTGAAACAATTGGTGCACGTGGTCGGGGCATTTCCATCGCCGTTGTTATTGTTGCCGTTGCCGGCGGCGGCTTGCAGGTTCGTCGTGGAGCCATGCTTCGATCCCGGAGGTGACGAAGGCCGGCTTGGCGCGACCGAGGAAAACCCAGACATGGTTCCGTTCCTGTCACCAGAGGGTGACATTGGCATCGACTGGGCGAGTTGCTCAAAGCCATTCTGCTTTCCAGCCAGATGTGCTGGGGTCGAGGCATTCCGCGTCAATTTCGGTTGCCTCCTCGGGTTTCCTGGCCTGAATGACTGTGATTGCGACCTTGCGAGGCCGTTCGTATCCCATTCTCCATTGCTTTCGACATAATCAGTCGTTGATCCTCCAATAACCACCTGCTTGCGAGTTGGGCCGCCAGGGAAGCGAGCAGCCTGAGTGCTGAACTGTCCGGGAAGCGAGGCATCCCAACCCATGGTGCCAGATTCATCCAGAGATGAAGACATATCTTTCTGCATTGCTACATTGCGGTCGGCAAATGCATTGTCTTCGTCATCTGAGTCTGCTCCAAAGGAAAACATGTTGTCTTGCTGCATCTGCATGGTTGGTGAAGTGACGGGTTGGTCGCCCTGGAACACCTGAGATGGGTCGATGTGTCCGAAAGAGCTGGGAGCAGTGCTGTATGCAGACATGGACTCTGTCGCGGTTCCTGGGGCAGAGAACATGGTGCTGCCGCTGTTTCCGTTGGTGCCGTTGTACATGAACTGCTGGCTGAGCATGCCTCCGATGCTCTGCTGGTAGGCCTGGGGCCGTTGGGATCGACCATCTTGGCTGTTGAAGTAGAAGCCATCCTGCTCAGGAATGGGGTGAGGCGTTGAGGCTGTTGACTGGTAGGCGGAACCTGTCGGCGAGTAGAGGTCGGCAGTGTTGCTCATGGGCGCGGGAGGGACGGATGAATTCTGGTACATGCCAGGGAATGGAACATTGGGTATCATAGGCGAGGTAGAGGGAGAGAATGAGAAACCTTGCTGGAAATTTCCATTCGAGTTCATGATGGGGTCATTCTCCATGAAGGTATCGAGGTTAAAGGGCACGTTAGGGTTGCCGGGCTGCTGGGCCAAGCCGGCCGGGTGAGGGTTATCCAGAGAGTAGTCATGCAGCTCAGAGTCGAGATCAAGATCATTCTGAGCCGTGGTGTTTGCCGCCGGCACTTGTGGTGAGAAATCAGCGGGGCGCTTTCGAGTCTAGACGAGAGTAAAGTCAGCAGCCGCGCTCAAAGTAAATGTGCTGTCACATGCATAAGACGGCAGCTTTGGAGTTTTGCGCTCGAGGTGGAGGGGGGAATTTCCACAGCCAGTCACAATAGGCCCCATGAGGGGTCAGTGAGGTCACTCACCCGGCGGTCATCGATGCTGGTCTTGCGAAGATGGCGGTTCACGTAGTTGAACTCATTGCCTTGGTTCGTCTGATGGGGCTGGGCTGGTACAGACTGAGGGACGAAGTGGTGCGACAGTTCCTTGCGGGATTTGATGGGGATGGCCGAAGCCATTGAGTTTCCGGATCTGTCGTCGAATCTATCGGAGTCCTGAGGAGACGAAAAGTTGACAGGAGTGTCGGCGTTGTCGGAGAAGATGAAGTCGTCGAGATTCATGGCGTCGGGCTGGGCCATGTTGTTCTCGGAATACTTTCGCAGCTGAGCAATGCCGCTGGGAGAATTCTGCATCATGGGTCGAGCGAGCCTGCGAGGCCCTGGTCAGCACGTCATGGACGATGGACAGGCGAGAGCCATCGATGAGCGCGAATGGCAATAAAGTGCATAAAAGGCGATTGGCGTACCTATTGTTGGCCTCCATATTCTTCCTCTTGCGCGCCTCGGCCTCATCCACCTTTCTCTGCTGCTCCTGCTGGTGTTTTCGCATGCTGAGGGCCATCATGCGCCAGGTCAAGTTCTCCATGCGATGCTGGCTGGGCAGCTGCTGCTTGGTTCTCGCAAAGAACTTCCAGACCTGAGTGGCGAGCGGATCGTCTTGCTGCATCTTGTAGATGCCCTGGTCGGATTCGGTGAGTCCATTCTGAAGAAATGGAAATAGAGCCGAGCCCGTCAGGCCACCTCTAGCAACGGAATAAGTCCTGGACATGTCGGCGTTGTGCTCCTTGAAGCTGGCCGAGGCGTCGCGAGCATTCGGGAGGTGGCCCGGCCGGCCGCCGCCGCGCTGAATGGGAGCGTGGTGAGCGGCGGCGCTGGGCCAGGCGCTGGGCCTCCGGGGAAAGCGAAAGTCGTGCTCTGTTATTGTGGGATTCATGACGAATACTGGCTTGAGTTTGCGATTGAGAATGAGGTGCGTATGAGCATTCCCTGTGGAGCGGACAGTGGGCTATGAGAGAGAGGAAAGAGAAGTGTGAGCGTGAGTGAGAGTAGAGTGTGAGAGGCTGACGAAAAAAGAAGAAGGAACACAGAGCCCCCACGGATGGCTTTGGTGGGAGGGTGTGTGAAGGGTCGGAGTGTGGGTTGCACTGCTGCACGCAGATGCCGCTCAAGCACACCTTGAATCAAGCGTTGCCCAGCCCGAGCAAGCTAGAGCGGAGGAGCCCTGAAGAGAATCTGCGAGCGCGCGCTCCAGTGAGGGATGGAGTCCCCAGAAGCGGCGAGGGCGAGGCCAACCTAATGTGCTCCAGCTGTGCGCTGCGTGCTGCCCGCGCTGCACTGCGCTGGTTGCGCACCAGGATCTGGTGGTGGGGCCAGGGTAGGTGTTTGGGGGGATGCTCCGGGGCACTCCAGTGGGCACCCGGCTGGGAGTAGGTGGTAGGTACCTTGGATGAAAGACAGCCCAGCGGGCGAGCGGGCACCTCTCAGCGGGAGGCAGACGGGGCCGGGTGTCCGTCTGGTCTGCTTGTGTAACCGGGACGGTCAAGGGCAGGGTGGTCAGGGTCAGGGACGGTGCGCATGAGATAGATTCAGCCTTTTTGTCCTTGTCGGGCCCAGGTGAAAGACGGGGGATGTGGAGGGTTTTGAGAGTCGAGAGGAGACGGGAGCCAAGTCTTAAGTTGGGGACGAGAGGGGATATGGAGAAGGGACCTCGAGTCGGGTGCCTGCCTCCATTCAAATCCAAGTCAAAGTACCAGGTACCAACCTCGAAAATTGTTAGTGCTCAAAGTATCTATTCCTTCTCGGTGGCTCGCACATCGACCCCCGAGACGAGACGGTCCATGTCTCTTCAGCAACACGTTAACCTCCGATTTAGTTGCCGGCCAAGACTCGTTCTGATGGACCCAATCGAGCGGAGCGTGGAACTGAACCCGCTCCGCCACTACACTTAGGCCCGAATTCACCCATAGACGATGCGCGTTTTGCTGCACAAGAGTCATCGAGAGATGCCTGTCCCAAGATTGAGCCAGCTTTGACAAGATGTTATGCCAAATATATTCCTTCACGAGATGCTTAGAGCTCCGGCTAAGCATTCTCGCGGCCGCCTGGTTGGGCACATACGCAGCTTGGTTGGAGGAGGTCCTTAGCGCGATGTATGGCTTCCTACATCCGGACATACATGAGCTTGTCCTTTCCGCCCTCATGGAGCCAGGGCCACGGGCACCCATGAAGAAGCCATGGGAGGAGCCAGTTACTTGCATATTTCCAGAATGAGACCTGGCATCTCGGTGGGGGGAACATCCTCGTCATCGACAGGGACACTTGAGCCCTTGTCACAGCCTCTAGGCACGTTGGGTTGGCATTGTCGACAGATCAATCTACGGGACAATTCAGATATACGGGGTCTTCATCCATGTTCACTTCTCTACTACGGTATGAGTTCACGTCCCCTTTGTTTTCGTACTCGTTCTATTCCTCAACGACCCCTCAAAAAATCTGCGCGAACTCGGCGTTATTCTCAGTCATCTTTTTCCCTCAGCACTTTAGCTCCTCCGACTGCGGATGCCAGATGAAGCGAGATCTTTCCGAACTGTTTCCGTACGTGGAAAGTACTCTAGGTTTCATCGACGCTTACATCTGCAAGGTCGGACCTGAAATATTTTCTCTTCTCTCATGCATCCATCTGGAAAAGCATCAGCACCTTTTCATCACCAACAGCGTTGCACACCTCTTCCATCTAGCGAATCAGCCTCATGAGGCCGTCATTAAAGAGGGACAAAAGTGAATCCGCCATGTACCCAGTACAGCAAAGACGCTCGTGGGCTGACGAACACCACAACCATGACTGGCCACTCTGGTTCGGTTCTTCGGGCAAAGACCGTAGACACTCTGACGCTGGCGCCGGCCGGACCCACGCGCTGGACTCAGGGTGTCGGAGTGTGCAGCTTCTGAAGGGTCTGGCCTGTCCGTCCTCGGTCGATGGGCGCTAGGCCCTGGTCTCCGAGCCCATGGATCATGGCTTCTGGCGCTTGGCCTGGGCAGCGACAAGCGATGACGGGCCATGGATCAAATCCACTTAGCACAAAGCCGATAGACTATGGGCGATGGACTCCAGGACACACGGACGATATGTGCCCGCAGTTGTGGAGCCGCCCTAGCATGGTCTCCTCGTTAGCCGCCTCAACCACGACTCTCACAGCCTCCAGCTCCCGCTTCCGCACGTTCAGACGGCCAAGCCCGCTTTCAGCGGTACCTCTATGTCTATCATCACTTATGGCCTACCTACATGTACCGACACGCTCAACTGGCAACGGCTGGGCTTGCCGTCCCATTTGGTGGGTTTCGATCTTTCGCCTCAACACCACACGACACATGGATTGACCGTTTAATTCCAGCTCCATCGTGGATCGAGACCATCTCGTCAGATCTAACCGTTTGCTGGACTTGACCTCAAAGTCAGAGGCTCATCATTCTCCATCATTCTCGGCCGATATTATCACTGTTCAAGGTCAAGGATGCTGTTGCCGAGGTACGGATACACGTCTTTGCGAAGTCGGACTGCCTGTCAGTGGAGTCTTGCATCGTCAGCACTCGCCAACCATCTGGCGATCGCATCTGTGGCAATTTGCCGCACCGATGTTTGGTCTCTCATGTTCTCGGAGGCAAGATCAGAAAAGGAAATGGGCATGGGGATGGGTTGAGCGACACTGGAGCTTGAGCTGGTGCTGCATCTAGGGAACCCTTCAGGCCCCACGAGCATGCGTGAGCTTGAGCTAGGGTCGCCCTGGCATGTCCCGGGATAAGCTGGGCGGCGGGTCCATCTGGCCGAACGCCACATGCATCCCACACGGCACGAGTTCCGGGTACAGAGACATTGGCTATTGAACGGTTGAGCCACAGCTGTCGAGCTTCAACCGGATGGAGCTCATGAGCCTTGACCTGGGCCCATAGCTTGTGGCAGATCCTCGAGGTCAGTCACCTGCGGCAACCATCAGTGCTGCCATCTCTTGTTCGAGTTCGTCCGTCGTACGTTGCTGTGCGGCAGAGCTTTATTGAAGATACAGGGGAGTGTAGCCCTGTCGTTCAAATGTGAGAAGTGGTCGGCCGTTCTTCGATGGCTGGCAGCCACACGCACACACACAGGATCGAGCTACGGCGTATTGTCCCAGCCATGGATGTCGCCGCTACCGTTCCGGTACTTGGCTCTGCGGCTGCGGTTGCGGCTCCGTCCCTTTGGGTTGACGCTTTCTTCTGGAAGATTTGGCATCGTTCAGATGCTACAAGCAATGAACTGGCCAGGGAAATGACGGCCTCTCAAACAGAACTAGCTCCCCTGCATTCAGCACTTGCTGTGAGAGCGGAGAACTCTGGGGACCAGGTGCATTCTTGCCTCCGCGAACGAGCGAACCCCATAATGAACTCCATGAAGAGCAACCTCCGGCGGGTTCGAGGCCCAGTTTTCATGCCAGCAACGCCCGTCGCAGACGTCACCCTTCCAGGGCCATTTTGGCGCGAGCCCGCTTGTGATCTCTCAGCTTACACAGGCTGACTGAGGACGGTGGCTTTTATTGGAGGCTGACGAGGCTGTTGGCTTTCGCGTCAGTGTGCCATCTGCCCACCAATCCTAGGACCTGCTTGCTCCCTCACGCTGTCCTAGTGAGGTTGGAAGACGATGGTTCTTTGTGGTCGTCGTTGCTGCTTGGCATGCGACTTTCTCGGGGACTGGTCATGCGACATCCGAACTCTTGGCTTGTGTCTGGTCTGGAGATCTGAGGATATCTCTATTGGCCCAACATGCCGGCTCTTTGGGGTACCTGCACAATCTCCCGGTTGGCATGTATAATGGCTTTGGTTTCCATTAGAAGAATTAAACACTCAGAGGTCGTCGAAAATGACAGAAAGAGGTAGGAGGACCCCCTGGCTACAGATGCTTATTTTAGTCGCATATGCGTGTATGTTCCGGCCGAGCTACACCATCCATTGACGATGTTCGAGGCAGGCAGTCGAGGGCCGGTACTGGGTACGGGAGCCAGTGGAGTTGAACGCCTCCAAGCACTCGCATGGAACGCCATGTCGGAACCCCCACTTGCTACCCACGAGTCGGCAGGGGTTTGACGGGCGAGCTGGGGCTGTCTCACATGCTGGTGCTTGGCACGGTTCTGGTTCTGGCTGGATTGACCTTGCTTGGTGGCTCGGGCAGCAGGCCTGTTTATCCCGACATGTTCCATCCCTACAGAGGGCCCGAGAAGGTCTACGCACTCTACTTGCCGCAGCCTTGGCCGGGTATGCAAGTCGTCTGGCCGAGAGTCGGACAGGCATACGCTGTTGCTGTTGGACCTCGTCTGCTGGCCGTTCCTCCGCCACTCAGATGGGTCAAACGTTTCTCGGTACGCCAGCGTGGTCCGGCATAGGGGGAACGGATGTGCCATGAGATTGTCGAGGAGATACAGTACCTACTAGTCATCCGAACTCTGTTTCGCCTGGCCACGGACACAATATCTAGTTTCGGGCCTGAGGGAGTCTCTTGGCCTCGAATGCTATATCTCAAAGGGGTTAGCAGAATAACAATGGAGATTCCCTCGTGCTCAGGCCGGAAAGGAGAAGCATGTGTCGATTTTGGACCCCCTAGTCGACCGCTTCAGGGCGTTGTTCCTGTTGATGACTTGCGAGCGGACTGTGAGAGGCTCAGTGTCGACGTTGCGCCCGCAAATGATTCAAAAACTGCACTAAGCGTCCGAGCATGGTGTCAGCGGCTTGATCCTGGAGGGGCCTGAGTGGACTCGGATTTTAGCCTGTTGGCAGATAAACCCGCTAGTCGACTGTTCTCGACGCTGTATCCCGGCGCTGGCGAAGACCCTTGCTTTTCAGGCCAGCAACAACAGGAGCCCGAGGCTGCCATACTTTGGGGAAGCAGATCCAGATGTCGAAACAGGTTCGGTGCTGGTTGCTCTGTGTTGGAGCTTGGAACCTCTGGGGCATTCCCGCTGTGCTGTCACGACTTGGCCATGCACCCCATGCTTACGGACGAATCAGACATGTCTTGAATTGGAATACTGCCACTCCATGCGACAATCCATAGGTCAGAGGTGATCGACAACGTCGGAGGACTCTACACCGAGTCCTCGCCGTGAGCCTGACACAGCACTCAGGGAGGCGGCGATTGCTTCTAGGGAGCGTATTCTGAACGAGCGGCAGTCTAGTCCTAGCCGTCTGAGAAGGGAGTTTCGAGTTCATTCTCGTCATTTTTGAGTGTCTACCCAAGCGTCATGAAGGGAAAGGTTGTCGGACCGGAGCTAATCCCGGCCATTGGCATCCGGGAAGGACATTGCAGGCATGGGATCCTCCAACTTGAGAATCGAGTTCCTGGATGCTCACTCCGCTCTCTCGCATCGGATGAATGATGCAGCACGACAGCTACGGTACAGCAAGCATGTACGGCGGGATCAAAGTGTGTCGCTCCCCCACACGGCGCCCAGCCTGCAAGCCCAGCGGTTGAGCCATGCCATCCATGCTTGGTCTCGGAAGACCATTTACGGAGACTCCGTTGGCTACGCCTGTCCTTCCATTACAGCTCGACTGGTTGTACCATGTCGCAGGCAAGGCCAAAGCCAAAATGACCCTCGGTTTCTTCATTTGAGAGGCTGCAGGACGAGACATGGCTGGGTGCCAGAGGCGGAGGCCCGCCCCACCCTGGCGGTGTGGGCACAAAGATACAGACAGATATTAATATGTCATGTCGAGTTGTTGCCAAACGTTGGTATGAGATTGACCGATGACATCTCTTGACTCGAGTCACCAACGCCCGCAATGAGATTCTCAGCCCGCAACTCAACCCTGGAAACATGGTTGAGCCGCAGAAGGCAAGGCAACCGAACCGAAACCAGCATGCCCTCTGTCCGTCGGTCGCGATCAGCGAAACAGTCGCCTCGACTCCAGCCGGACTGGATCAAAGCCGTCGTTATTTGCCGGGTTGAGGGACTCTGTCGCCACGAGTTTCCCCAGAGGTGCTCCGCTTCGCCGTGAATACGTCGCCTCAGCTTTCAGGAGCAACGCCCTGTCGTGACAGGTCGCGGCGGAAAGGGATTGAAGCGACTCCAGGCGCCGGCTGGGCCAACATGGCATGAAGAAGCGTGAGCATTGCTTGTTTGCTTTGCCCTTCGAGTGGGGGGCCGATGGGGATGGGGGTCAAGGCGAAAGGTCATCCATCCCTTACTGCACTGCACTGTACTCTGCTGTGCGTGCAGAGCAGCATGTTATCTCCTATCTCAGCGGGCACACACTGCTGCTCAGCTGATCTTGGCGTGCTGGGTTACCATTGCCAGACAAGGGTGCGCCAAGAAGGCAAGCTGAGCCACGAATGCATGCTGATCTAGATTTGAGGAGGTCTCGATGGCCTTGGCCCTGGCCTGGGGATGGGATCAATGTTTGCAGAGCTTGGATGGTGTCCCCGAGCCCCTTGTCCCGAATTCTCGCCAATCTGGGCAGTCTGCCTCCGGAGTCGACTTGCCCATGGACTGGTCGAGGCTACTACGTAGTAGGTCAACCTGGCAGCGACGGGCAGAGGCCGTATCAATAGAGGTCGGCGGATTGGTCGGGGCCTCGGGCATTCCCAAGGCCGCGATGGCATCGAGAGTTGGGCATTTGCGGCGGCCAAGAGAGTCCTTATCTCTGGCAAAGTAGTCTCTAACTTTGACGCAAGTCATATTTGCATATTCGCTGGGGCTGGCCATCCCTCGCCGCCCCCTGGCTGTTACCAAGGGATGGAGATTAGATACCAGTCTCCCAATCATGACTTGTGCCTGGCCGTGGTATACACCCAGATGTTTATCAGTCCGGAGATACAGGAATTACGCCATGCGCAAAGCAGCAGAGACAGAAGCATGTCTGTGAAGTCTATCCGCAAGCTTATCACAGCCCAGCCTGTGCTGTGTTTGCGGTGATTGTCTGTGGGTGATACTGCAGCCATAAATCAGCCTCTGCTCCCACCTTGTGCTGCACAATGGATATCTGCTCCGACGAACCGAAATTGCTATTTCTGAGGATCTTGATCTTGGATAAAAGTCTATTTTTTGCCGTCAAAGAAACATGAAACGTCAAACGGTCTGCCAGTACCGATGCGTGTCATGGGCATCGATCCCAGCCTTTCTTTGTTCTCGGACGCAACAGACTTGACCGACTCTTTGTTCGATGACACGACCGATCGAGACACCGAAAGACTACGTGGACTCCTTTGAGTCTGATGGATTGATGCCTGTTTGGGCTCAACCATACGCAATACGTCGCCCAATATGGAGATTGGAGGGTCTTGGTCGACTTCTTGGAGGTGTTCGGTTGCCCAACGGAGCTCTTTGTCGACCAAAACGACATGTGCTATTCTCTTTATGGCCTCTGGGCACTTGAGAGGGTGTTCACAAAGCGTTTGGGTCTACTAATAAGTGACAGTCCCTGTGTGTGCCGAAGGCGAAGGTGAGCTCTTGCAATGGGTTTGGACAAGAAAGAAGGCGCGAGATCGAAGAAACGACCGCTATGACACGTATCAACCATTCGACGAACCTCCTGGCGTGCCTCCTGACCGCAATAGCCTATGCCCCGACGGACGCGAAGCCGATTACCTCACGAGACCAAGCGTGGAACGAAGAAGAAGCCGAGTCATTGAAGCATCTAGCCCTTGAAGGGTCCAAGTTCATTCAGGAACTGACGAATAACCCAGACGATGCCTCTCATACTTCTCGATCAGACGACGAACCGAACAAGATCAACGAGAAGGCTGCCATCATTGGGGGGACTCTTACCTCTGGAGTCCTTCTCGGCATCGCGATATTCTTGGGCGTTTTGATCTATAAAAGGTGCATTTCTCCTCGACGAGCTGAGAACAAAGAAGCCCAGGCCAAATCGTCCCAAAGAGATTCCATGCCAGAGACGACATCTGATGGCACATATCGTGATACCTGGCGTGACACATTCAACCACCGGGTACCAACACCAGGCTCGGAGTCTGTCAGCTCTGAGCGGTCCTTTGGAACCATGTCCACAGATGGACAGGCCAATTCCTTTCCCCCTGGTAAATGGCCCAAGATAGTGGTGAATGACTGCGAGTCGTTGGGGGTTAACCAAGAGAACCACATAGATCCTTCAGTCGCCACAGGTTGTCATCAAGTTCAGTCGCCCTTGGTTCCGAAGCCTCTGCAGCTGCCGACTACATACAAGGGTCCGTTTGCCTCGGAGCCTCCTTCACCTACAATCGAGATGACTCCAGAGCATCCCCATCGTGAGTCAGGCGCCTCTGTTTGCACCATGAGCACCCTCGGCAGGGACCTCCTCCAAGACACGATGCAGCCCCCAGCGCCGGCCAAGTACTCGCTGTTCCCCAAGTGCGAGCCTCTCACCGAGACGACTCACACCGGGACAACCCTCCCGGTGAGGAACAAGCAACCTCCGCCAGCCGCTATGGACAACCCTAAGAAGCCGGGGCGCATGTTGAGTAGACGGTACTTTGTGCCCCTGTTCAAGGGCAACGGACAGCTCCAGAGCCCTACGTCTCCCGAAGAAAGTGTCGGCATGGAGACGGTGGCGAGAGACGAGTCGAGGGCAAACATGTTTTCGCTGGGAGAGAACAAGATCTGAAATCATTTGCTTTTGGGCGTCTTTTTGATATTGCAGGCGTTTGGTGAGCATTCGTAGACGGCTCCTGAGCCGGTTTCCTATCATTTAGCGTTGCTTCTATCTTGTTCAGATATACCCATTCGCTTTTTGCTTTTGCTGTACTTATTCTTTTGTCTGTTGTTGCTATCCGTTGTCGATTCAAGGTCGTGGGCCAAGCTCTTTGCCTGGCTTGACAGCTCAATACAATTGAATTGCTACCCACCACATAATTTGTCTCAAGTGATTTTGCTCGTTTTTCTACTCGCTATGAAGCGGAAAGCTTCAGGGTTGACACTTTTGTGATCTCGTAACCAACATACAGACAGACAAAAAGGGCCCCCGCAAACCTCTACCGTGCCATGATCAGCTTGTGTATTGCGCACCAAGAAGCAGCTTCTAGAATTCATCGACAGCATTAACTAGAGCATTTTGGAAGCATCCTGTCATATATCCTCGTCAAAGTGGAACAAAATGCTTGTCAAGGACTACTTCGCCCAGCCGTGTTGGCGACCCCCCTCCACCACAGCCTGTTGGTTCAGTCGTCCAATGACTCCGCAGATTGGGTTACGGGAGGCCGACCATGATGGTCATCATGACCTTTGAGCAACCACTTTGGACTCATAAAGAGGCAGAGAAATGCTTTGAGTGCCTTGTTGCCTGTCTGTTGATTCAAAGCCTCTGGTCTGCCCAACTGGACATTTATTTAAACCCTTTGCTGCAAATTCAAGTCGAGAGAGTAGCACAACTGAGTTCATTGACTTTCATACCCTTCTTATATCGCAAAACTTGCAGCTCTTTATTCTCAACTGCCTGAGGCCTCGTTCAATTTCAAAGACTGAAGCCATGGTATCCTACGAGAATTCCCCCATCGTACATTCCCGTCTATTTCCTTCTCCTGAGGAGGCCAGCAATACCAGCATCACATGGGCACAGTCTAGACGCAATTGGAAGCCCTTCGCCGGGCCCTTCTATGTCGGAGAGATCGACGTTCCTCTTCTCAGGACATGGGACAGAATGTCAGGAAGCCAGCCAGACGAGGCCGGGCACATGTTTGCCAGGAATCGTGACCAGGACCTACGTACCGCTGATGTGCGAAGAACGACGCTGGAACTTCACCTCAACCACCGCAACTGGGCCGTTGCCACGCCGTACATCTCGTTCCAAGCCTCAGAGCAGAGGCTACGAGAGTTGGCGAACTTCAGAAAGACCCGGCCGGGAAGAGCAACACAGTTTATTACCGTCATTGACCCGGAAGTTCGTCTCAGGGCCGGCTGGCCTGTTCTCAGTGTTGGGGAGGAAATGCGGTACTACGGGATCCATCAAGATCCTTACGGCAATCCGTCTGAGGAGCACGATGACCACTACGTCTGCCTCTGGCGGGTTGAGAATGAGGAGATTGTCGGTCACTGGCTTTGGGACGACCTTTCCCAAGACCCCGATTGGTACAACACGGAAATTCTTCCTGCGTTCCAACAGTTCCGTCAAGAAAGGCGCCGACGCGAACAGCAGGAGGAACAGCAGAGACTCGAGCAAGAGAGGCAGCAAACAATGGCGGCGAGTCAGGTGGACGACGTTTTAGGCGCGATGGGTGTGCTTGGATGTAAGTTGGCCCGAATTGTTGGATGGCAGAGCTAACTGAGATGTAATCAGTGGATGATGCCGTCGCTGGTTCTTCTTCATCGGAGCAGTCCTCCATCCACTCGATCCAGGGTGATGAGCAAGCTGAAGATTCTGGAATTGGCAGCGATGATGAACAGGAAGGGACACATGTACGGGCAATGCTTTAAATTGTGGGTTATGAGTGACGAAAAAACCATGGATTGGCTTTGGCTTGTATGGAATGTGTGCCAACAAATTGTGCGATCGCCCCTGTGATGGATTCGGACGCCGTAAAGCTGAAGGCCACGGAGGGAGCCGCTGAGTCACGATGCTTCAATTATTGGATCAGGAACTTTTGTACACTCCTTACTTTGCGTTGTTCACTATAGTTATTGATGAGCTTCGTATCCTGCTTGTTCGGCTATTAACGCCTTTCGCTGAGAAGTGCTTGTTACTGCAAGCTGCTCGTGTTGCTAAATATGACCGAGCCGTGTTCAAAGAAGGAGTTTACTAACAACTTTGAGATCTACCATTGCCGTTATACTTCTTATTCTCCGATCAGCTCGTGGCAATGGTGAATCGAGAGGCATTGGCTGGTGGATAAACGAGGGCACAAAGTTTGAATAACCAAGGCGTTACACTATGGGAGATTTGAGGATTAGACGAATAGCTTCCCCTCCCATAACCCTCGGGTACCTTGTCAACAACAGAGTCATAAATAGATACATCAGATAGCCAGATTTAAAGGGGTAAATGGCAATTATCTGCTCCCCAAAGGAAATTGCTTGCATAAGCGGATCATGAGTTCGGTCCATTACGGGATGACTGTGTCGGCGGTCGACGTCTTATCATTTTTTTTTTTTTTTTCAAGTTTCTTGGTCACTTGAAACTATTGAGACCGACCAAGGGCGTTTCGGACCGAAAATTCCTGGAGATAATCTTGCAGCAAGATATGGGACCTGAGAGAAAGGTAAAGGGGCTGGCTCGAGAGGTTGATATGGCTGGATTTGGATGGCACGTACGATAACGCGGCAACAGGGAAGGATGACAGAAAACAGGGTGGAAATAATGTTGAGAATTCTACAATTTGATTCTAGCTTGATAAGTTACTACAATCGTCGAGCCTTGAGGAATGATTTGACACCTGGTGTTGACGGAGGAGAGAAGACATCTGGAGGACTTGCCAGGGGTTGAGACCCGCTATGCAATAATCCGAGCTTTCAGCATCCACCAACACCCAGCCGTCGCATCGCATTAACATCACCATCAACGCCTTGCGCATCCCCACGAATACCCTCATAGCACATCCAATCTCGCAAAAATGGTACCGCCCCCCTCTCTCCGCCTGCGCTTCAATCGCTAACCCCTCCCAGGCCGACAAGCTCCGCACCCAGCAAGAACTCGAGCGCCTCCAGGCAAAGTACATCGGCACCGGACACCCAGACACGACGAGCTGGGAGTGGCGGACCAACATCCAGCGCGACACGTACTCTTCCATCGCCGGCCACCGACCGCTCCTGTCTTACATTGCGCTCGCCGAGAACGAACCCCTCGCAAAGGTCCGCGCCCAGATGATCCGAGTATGTCTCTTCCCTGCAAAGGTCGCGACGGTGATGTTGACTTTTCTGTAGAAAATGGTGCAGCCTTGCGGACCGCCGCCACAGCGCGAAGATTAATACGTGTGCGATTTGATATGCGAACAACCTCTGAGCGCGATCGCAGAGATTTCGGTTTTGTTTGGGTTTTATAGAACGGCGTCAAGGAACGATACCCCCGCAAGAGGGAGGATAAATGGCATAAAAACGATTCTAGTTGCATTTATATACGCAGTCTCAACATGCTAGAGTCTGCTCCTTCCAACACACATTTGGGTATCATATCGTCAACATCAGCTCTTCATTCCACCATGGTGGTGTCTCCATCAGGCTCGTCCTGCTCATCGCCGTCTACGCGCTGATGTTTGATGTTCAGACTCGAGCGCAGCTTCTTCTCCATGTCCTCGCCCCAGCTCTCGCCATAGACCTCTCGCACCATGCCCATGACTCCATCCAGACCAACCTCTTCTTTCGCGCGCGGGCCGACATGCCATGTGATTGTGTGATCTCCGTCCTGGCCCGCGAGGGGTTTGTCGACCCTCTTGATCACGTATCCCTGCTTCTCCATCTTCTTGAGTATCAGTTCCGTCTTGTCCATGGAAACGTTCTGGTCCGCGTTCAGCCGTGTGAGATAGCGCTGTAGCTTCTGCTCACTCAGTTCCCCGCCATTGAGCCAGATGGTTGAGATGACAAGCGTATAAAAGGCCGAATACGTGGCTTCGTCGTCTGCGCTTGGGGTCTTGGACGGTTGGAGGATCGCGGCGGTTCGGTAGGCTTCTGGTAATGTCGATGTGAGGATGAAGGCGTTCGAGTTTGCCTTGGGCTGTGACTGGCTCTTCATTGCTGCAAACTGTCAGAGACACTCTTGATGTTCCAAAGTTGGTCTTACCTTGGCGCTTCTCGTGAAGAGTCATCTTCTCCCTCACGGGCAGCTCTCGTAGCTCCATGCCCCAGACCTCTCGTAGTTGCTTTTGCGCCAAGTCGAAGACGCGCTTGAAGGAGCGCCCTTGGTTACCGAGAACTGAGGATACATAAGCAACGCTGCAAAAGCCAAATTCATGTGCCATTACCTCGTTCCTTAATACCATCTCTTCGGATGGTTGTTCTGGAATATTCACACGAAATCGCATATCGAACCAACTTCTTGGCCATCTGCTCGTCGGCGCTCCGGCCAGGGTGTGGGTTCATCTCCTCGTCGTCACGATCTTCGTCGTCAAGGTCCTCTTCGTTTTCTTGGTCGTCCAGAGAGTTGCGACGGCGTTGACGAGGACGAACATCGTCTTCAGATCCATCGTCCTCAAGCTGTAGAGTGTTAGCCTGGTCCTTTAGTGAATCACAACAACTCACGGCACGAGCACGGCGATTTCTTTGAGGGGGCATGGCTTGTCTAATACAGCTATTTCAATATTAAAACAACAGTAGAATTGCAAACACGCCCAATAATTGGTACAGTAACGATGAGAGGAGAGACAAAGACAGTTGGAGGGGCAGGTACGCGACGCGTTGGAGCCAATTAACTTTATCTTATCTTATCTCTTATCGGCCACCAGCAAAATTTCCGAGAACCATTACTCTCTTAGAAGCTCCCACCTGCCTCGTCGCATTTTCGCCCACTTCACGGGACTTTGTCCTCAATTGCTTTAATTCCCATGATATCGAGGGCGGCGCGTGTGCCGCGCATCTGCCTGGCATGTCGGTTCGGCCTGACCCAGCGCAGCGCCCTGCTGGGCTTTCGCGCAGCTCCAATTACACAAAGTCTCGGTCAACGACGACGGTATACTTCGGAGATGGGGAAGGCGAGCGATGGCAAGATTGAAAGCTTTATTACAGGCGCTAATATCCCGGCCGAATCGAAATCAAAAGAGGAAGAGTCTCCGGAACAAACAGAGACTATAACCAAGCCAGAGGATCCTACGACCGATATAAAAAACTCAGCCGAGACGACTTCCGAAACCGCCCCAAGGCCTCAAGACGATCAAGATGCGAAGCCAACCTCGGATACCCAGTCTGAGCCTCCTTCGACCGAATCTCTCTCAGAGAAACCAATCGATCCAGTACAAGAAACCCGAGATGAGACGACGACCCAAGCCTCTGCTCCCGCCTCTGCAGAACTGCCCCTCGACTCGTCCGAAAAGAACTCGGATTCTTCAGCAGAACACCCTGCGGAGAGTTCTGAAAATAGCTTGTTTGAATTGCCTGTCATCCCCGAGCTAGAACCAACCGTCTTGCCGACAAAGCGGTTCCGCCACGATCTCGTACACGACGAGTCTTTGGGAGTGTCGGCGCTTGGTGTCCCTGCCGACGCCATCATTATCAACAATCCGAACCAGATACGCCGCTCCAAGAAGGCCCCCACCGTGGTTCAGTCTCAGCCCGTTCAGCCACCTTCTGAATTAGATTGGAATCGCCTCACTCCTTCAGAGGAGGAGGGTGAATTGAGCGTCGATGAGATATACCGCAACATTGACGAGCTTCGCCCAGACACTCGCTTCCTCCGAGACTCGGAGATTGAGAAGCTGACCGAGGTTCTCCGGAACGGGTTTATGACGGACCAGCTCAAAGAGTATAGCCGTCTCCGTAAAGCTGAGGTTGTGCCGGAGGATGTCATAAACTATTCCTGGGTTGTGAAGCATTATCCCTGGGTGCCCCTAACAAAGACCGACGTCCGAGGAGGTCAGGACAAGCTCGCATGCGTTCAAAAGGTAATTTACGACATCTGGAAGATCCAGAGTCAAAAGAGCATGGATGATGTTGGAAACGTCATGGTCCAGATGCAACCTGATTTCTTTGTGTTTCTCACTTGTAGGTTTTCCTTATTGAGGGTCTACTGGGATGCACTCGATACTAACTGGATATCCCAGTTGAATCAGACCGCATGGTGCGGGAGTTGAGAGAGGACTTTCTCGTTGGCGAGGAGGAAACGATAACTCTTAACCACAAGCACCATCGCCTTAACATTACCGCCAGGAAGGCCACCGCCTACGGTATTCTCGCACATCTAGACCAGATTCTACGGAAGCGGGTGGTCCGAGACATCCCTATTCGGCAACACGTAACACTCATCCCCTCCTCGACGGAGCTCGAGGTCCTTTCTCAACTCACCAAAACGACTCTCAAGATCGTCGAGAAAAAGGTACGACCATCTATCTACTCTCTTATAATGTAGTGCATTAACCTAATGGGATCCAAGGAACTAAGGGTCTCCTGGCTCCCAGATCCCCAGGAGAACGCCGCCGAGTCAAAGACGGAGGACAAGGGAGACGTTGTCCTTCGCCTGCTGCTCGGCCATCCCAACCCTGGCCGGGAGGTGGATATGGAGTGCCTCCCTCGGCCACAAACCAAGGGCATCCCAAAGAGCCACTTTGTCGACTTTCGACGACAGCTGAAGGCTCTATCGTGGAGAGACAAGCTCCAGACGTGGCAGCGAGTTGTGACCCCCATCAACAATAAGCCAGACGAGGCATCTCCTGTGCCCCTCGACCTAGTCGGCTCAGCTTCTCTCCCCGAGTACCAACCAGACAAACTCGGTTCTAGGAACGTCACAACTGCCACTTTTGGACACATCATTCATAACAGCTTTCAAGTAGGCAAACTCAAGGAGGCTGAGACTCGCAAGAAGAAGGCCCAGTCTCCTGATGCCGATCCCAATGACTTGATCATTCCTCTACACTCCGACGACTTGAGCACGCCCGGGATCGATGACGACCTCGTCCCTCCCGAGAGCCCCATACTCGGTGCGGTGCTATCCCACAAGCGCCGTACGTTCTATCCTCTCATCCCACATCCTGCCTCCTTTTCCGCCCTCAAGCCCGAGGGCAGCGATACTTTGACTCAATCCACCACCATTATCCTGAACCTTGCAGTTCACGGCGACCGTTCGGCTGCGAACAGGCAGGGCCCTGTCATTCAGGTCCGCCTACCAGTCGACGCTGAAGCCGACCTGGCCAACTTTTCCATCCCCAAAGATGCCACCGCCTACTGCATTATCCCGTGGTACCGTAACGACCTCTTGCTTCCTGGCGAGAGCGTAGACGTACGCATGCAACACGAACGTCACCTTGCTTTGGATCTGGACAAATCCGGCCTCAGGAGCTTCCTCGATACGTCCGAATTTAACCTCCTCCAAGGCCATCTCCGAACGCCCAGTCAAGCTACCCTCATGATCCCCCCGAAATACATCAACCCTGGCACAAGATCCATCAAGCCCAAGAGCCACACCTACGCTTTCCGTGGCCTGGAGATCCACCAGACGGTTGAAATGCCCTGGCGTGACCACACGCTACGCTACTCGAGCATCGAGGCTGGCCAGCACGGCGGCCAGCGTCAGGAGCTTACCCTCCAAGCAGGCCTGCCGGGCTATCCGGGCACCAGCTTCAAAGGCAAGAAGCGCAACAGCTTCCTGCAGCTGGTCGAGGACATGGCTACTGGCCAGTGCTTCTCCTGGACAGAAGGATATGAGTCCATCAAGAGCCGTCAGCTCGAGGATCACAGTTACGACCTTCCCGAGGAGGAGCTTACTGAAGACATCATTGTGGACGATGGCAAGTTCGACAGGCATGGTCGCCCTAACCTCCGGAGATACGATGAACCTGAACAGTCCAGTAAGGAATACGTGTCACGAAGAGGGGCCAGGGATACCCCTCCTAGGCCAAGGAAGTTTGAAGTTTTGGAAGAGACGGAACACTTTAGAGAGATGGGCGAACCTGAGGTCACCGAGCCAAAGGTCGCGGAGCCAAAGGTCACCGAGGCGGAGGCTGATGGGCCCGGGATCAAGGAGCTTGATGTCAAGGAACCTGAAGCCAAAGAATCCGAAGTCGACCAAATAAGCACCAGCAGGCCAGGTTCCACGGCGTCAGAGGCCAAGGAATTCGAGGCCAGGGAAGCAGAGCTCGACCAAGCGAGTGTTGACAAGTCAGATGTCGCAGCGGAAGAGATCAAGGAACCCGAGGTCAAGGAACCCAAAGTCGACCGGACAAGTGCCAAAAAACCACAGAAGGGCCGGAGAGGCGCAAAGACCAAGTCCCCGACAGAGCTTCTCCACTCCTTCTTGGACCAGTTTGCCGACCCCATATCCGTGAAGACTCCCACTAGCCAACCTGGCGGCGACCGTCATGTTGACGATGCTACCAACAACATCCTACTAAAGGAAGTAGTTACCAGGTTTAATGCTCGTCAAGCGCAAGAGAACTCTAGAGCCCGCCAAGCACAAGAGATCCTTGGAGCCCGCCAACCCCAAGAGGACCCCGGAGCTCGTCAACCGCAAGCGAAGCCTGAGGCCCATCAACCGCAAGAGGACTCTGGGGCCCGCCAAGCGCAAGAGAGCCCTGGAGCTCGTCAAACCACCAGTGAGGATGATTTCTCGGCCATGTTCTCAACCAGAGTCACCGACAAGCCTCCAAAGGCCCCCTCTCCTACCCAGAAGTCGAAAAGAGGCACTACCAAACATAATCACGGGGTCAAGAAGCAACAAGCGACTCCCCATTCGACTCAGTTCAAGGACCCGTTCGCTGCCGCCTTTGCAAGCAGGCTCTCAACCACGCACCAGCGCACCTCGAGCGGCGGGGGTGGCTTCTTTGACGACCTTCCCAAGCCCCACGCCGCAAAGAAGAAGCCCAATGCCGCAAAAGATAGGTGGTCAGGCAGGGGGAGGAAGAGAGGGAGGAGGTGAATTTTTGGTATAAAGGAGAAAAGTAACTTTGTATAACATGTACTGTATATGTAGCACCACTTGTGTATGATGTAAAGACCAAATGAAGAATAGACATGTACGATGATGATACCTTCACGTCACGCACGACACGAACCAACATGACCAACACCCATGACCACCATCAAACATGAACCAAGGCAGGACCAACGGGGCAGGGCAACAGAACAGGGCCGTTAGACACAGGCTTTAGGTAGACCTACAACACCAAGTGATCATGGTAAACCAAACAACACATCACCAAGGCATCATCTTACTAGGCACATCTCACTAGGCACACATTCACAATCACATTGCAAGCATGGGAACAGGAAAAATTGCACGAATCACTTCTAGACTCTCTATTCTTTTTTGTTTTGCACAACCTGAGATCCGAGGCTTTTTCCCTGCCTCTCATTATGTGCCCCAATCAAAAGCCGAGTGCTCATGCACCGCATGTGAGATCATATCGTCGTTGAAGTGAGAACATCAGCCCTTGGGCGCGAGATCGGAGTCGTAAGATCCCGCCGGTGGTTGTCGGTTTAGAAGCAAGTAGCTTACTTCTTGGCAGCCTTGGCAGCGGACTTGGTGACCTTGCCGGAGCCAGCAGCAGCCTTCTCGACGGCCTTGATGACACCGACAGCAACGGTCTGTCGCATGTCACGGACGGCGAAACGGCCCAGAGGAGGGTAGTCAGTGAAAGCCTCAACGCACATGGGCTTGGAGGGAACCATCTTGACGATGGCGGAGTCACCAGACTTGATGAACTTGGGGGCGGACTCAACAGCCTTACCAGTTCGGCGGTCGATCTTCTCCTGGATCTCGGCGAACTTGCAGGCAATGTGGGCAGTGTGGCAGTCCAGAACGGGGGCGTAACCGGCACCAACCTGGCCAGGGTGGTTGAGGACAATGACCTGGGCGGTGAAAGAGGCGGCACCCAGAGGGGGGTCGTTCTTGGAGTCACCAGCGACGTTACCACGTCGGATCTCCTTGACGGAGACGTTCTTCACGTTGAAGCCGACGTTGTCACCGGGAAGACCCTCAGTGAGCTGCTCGTGGTGCATCTCGACGGACTTGACTTCAGTGGTGACGTTGGAGGGGGCGAAGGTAACGACCATACCGGGCTTGATGACACCAGTCTCGATACGGCCGACGGGAACCGTGCCAATACCACCAATCTTGTAGACATCCTGGAGGGGAAGTCGGAGGGGCTTGTCGACGGGACGCTTGGGGGGCTCGATGGAGTCAATGGCCTCGAGGAGGGTCTTGCCGGTGAGCTTGCCAGACTTGATCTCACGCTCCCAGCCCTTGTACCAGGGGCAGTTGGTGGAGGGAGTAAGCATGTTGTCGCCGTTGAAGCCGGAGATGGGGACGAAAGCGACAGCCTTGGGGTTGTAGCCGACCTTCTTGATGAAGTTGGAGGTCTCCTTGATAATCTCCTGGTAACGGGACTCGGACCACTTGGTGGTGTCCATCTTGTTGATGGCGACAATGAGGTTCTTGACACCGAGGGTGTAGGCGAGCAGGGCGTGCTCACGGGTCTGGCCATCCTTGGAGATACCAGCCTCGAACTCACCAGTACCGGCGGCAATGATGAGAATGGCGCAGTCGGCCTGGGAAGTACCAGTGATCATGTTCTTGATGAAGTCACGGTGGCCGGGGGCGTCTGTTGATTGTTAGTGGTGAGACATGTGTGAGAATTGACAGCAACATACCAATGACGGTGACATAGTAGCGGGGAGTCTCGAACTTCCAGAGGGCAATGTCGATGGTGATACCACGCTCACGCTCGGCCTTGAGCTTGTCAAGGACCCAGGCGTACTTGAAGGAACCCTTACCGAGCTCAGCGGCTTCCTATTGTTGGACCGGTTAGCGTCTGTTGTGAACCACGTGATGATGCGCGCCAAGAGGGTTTGGTGTTTTTGTGTGCAGGGGTCAGGGCTTTGTCCAACGTCGCCCGAGTGGCGGGGTAAATGCCCCACCAAAAAAAAATTACGGTTGGACCGCAAAATTTTTGGGACTCGGGAGAAGCGGGCGCAGAGCGTATCGCGAGGGAGGGAATTCGATGTGGAATTCGATGTGGAATAGCAAGGCGCGATCGGGGGAGATGTCACCAACCTTCTCGAACTTCTCGATGGTTCGCTTGTCGATACCACCGCACTGGTAGATCAAGTGACCGGTCTGTAGATGATTGTCAGCATGAAGTGAATGATGAATACCCCGCCCGAGATGCCAGGCGGGGTTCCACGACCCAAGATAAGCAGATCGCGATGAGGGTTTGACTTACGGTGGTCGACTTGCCAGAGTCGACGTGGCCGATGACGACGACGTTGAGGTGAGTCTTGTCCTCCTTACCCATTTTGGCGGTTGTTTGTGATGTGCGTTAAGTGTCTGTTTAGAACGTGCTGCAGAGGGAAGAGGTCAGCAGGTGCGGGAGGGGAGAGGAAGAGGAGGCGGCGATGAGAGTGATCGCGAAGGAACTGTGCGCGAAAGCAAAGAGTCCTCGTGATGATGCTCAAAGGCCTTTGATGGAAGGGAACGTACAATTCGCAGATCGGATGCTTGAACCGGGTATGCGAGACGAAGAGCAGAAGGGAAGAAAAAAATGAAAGGAAGAGGTGGGAGGAGGAGATTTAAAAAGGTGGGAGGAGAGGTGGAGGGGGAGGGGTGGGGAGAAGGCAGCTGGAGCGGGCGCGGGGCAAGCAGCTGGCCACCGGCCGACGAGCCCTAACAGCAATGAGGTTTTTTTTCCTGCCCGCACTGCGCAAGCACTGGCAGAAATTCCCAGCCTGACACCCAATCAAAGAGCCGAAGGGGGGTTACGGTCTGTTTGAAGTGTGGGTGCCTGCCCTTGGATACGGCGTGTGGGCAAAGGCATGATCGGTCTGAGGAATGGTACGAGGACGACATTAGGAGGGGCGAAGCCATGGAGATTACGGGACATCAGAGGCTTGTTTTTTGAGGAATATGGAGTCTAGATGGAGTATCTACTGGAGCTATTTACTTGAATTAATGTTGCCATGAGCTGTTGCGCGCTTTGACGAGTTGTTGCGGTGTTGCTGAGGCCTCTCAAGGTTGATATCTGAGGGAGGGGAGCTGGGACAGATGTCTCTCTGCCTGGCAAGCAACCTCTCTGTTTGGTATGGCATTTGGCATTTACAATTGTGAGCACGGTACAGTAGAGCCTGTTGATAGCCATACGGGACGCTACAGCGTGGTTCAAGACCAGAGACGACCATCACCAGATATCCTTTGACCGCTTCCATTAGCCATTCATCGACCATGCCACTGATCTCGGCCTCAAACCCAATATCTGGCTTCCACAGCAGCAGGGCTGAAGGACGAAAAAAAAACAAGTTGTGTGGACAAGGTACATGTCATCTGTTAGCAGATACCTGCGGGGACCAATTTTTCCTCAAGCACCGCCGCCCAAGGGAGGAGCAGAAAAAAAATTTCACACTTACGGCCCAAGCAGGAAAAAATTCAACAAAGGGCCGCCTAGCGGTCGAGGCTTTTCGGTGGGTTTGTGTGGTGGATGCTACAGTACGCGGCGGTTGTCTGGGGCCATGGATGGATGGGCTTGCTTGCTTGCTTTGCAGTCCAGTCCATGGATGCTGCGACAACCCAAGCCGTGGGACCTGTCTTCTGCCCAACCCACGGGTTTTGCCCCTCCTTCTGTCAGCCCAACGCAACGCGGCGTGAGTCACGGAAGGGAAAGCCTCTATCTGATTATTCTGTTTTCTCGCCGAATGCGTCATGTAGATATTACACCGGGTGAGAGATTCCAGTTTTTTTCGTGCCCGAAATGACTGATTGCGCCGAAAGAGCTCCCTTTGTTTTTCACGTACTTTTTTTTTCTGCCCGTGTCGATCGGGAGGGAGGGGAGCTTCAGGTGCTTGCTGCCCCTCTTCTCTGGCGCGGTCTGTTTCTGGCTCAAACTCCCTGTACGAATCAACGTCATGCCCCACCACTAGCGCCTCCTGGTTGCCACCGCCGCTGGGAGCCCAGTGCACGGAAGATCTGGCCGTCTTCAGTCGAGGTCGCATATCAAAAATTTTCTTCGGAGCTGGAGGGGTAAAGGATGATGGATGTGAACGGCCCTCAATAGAGAGGATATGACATCAAAGGGCTGGCAATTTTGGAGCTTTAGCTGTAGAAGCGTCTCAATCAAGAGCTGATTCATTCAACTTCGGTAATTCCCGTCTCCCTCGTCGTGTTCGTGTGTCGTGTCTGTCTCATGGCTCGACTGCTTCTCTGCCCCTCCCCCCTCCCCCTCCCCCTCCTTGTCAACAAGCCCCCCCCAGAAGAGTTCAGTCCGACCAAAGGTTGCTGGGGTCCTGTAGCCTCTAACCTCAAAAGAAAGCGCGCGCCAAAATAATGAGGGAGGGGCGACAAGAAGAAAAAAAACTCCCAGCCATGGTGGAGCCTCGACGAAAGGTCTTGGTCCTTTGATGCAGCTCACACCTCACGTACCCGCCGCCGCCAAGGCTCGGCTGGTCGCAGTGGAGGTCCAAGATGAGGTTTTTCCCAAATCATGGCCGATTGTGTGCAGGGCCGGCCTCTGAGTGGATTCGATGAACTGGCGACTAGGCCATGCGCGGAGCCACTGAGAGCCGGTCAAATTGTCAATCAGTACAAGTCGTTGTCTTGTCGAGGTGCCACCGCGGCGGCGGCAACCCTACCTCATGTTCGAGATTTCGACCAGGCCCAAGATAGGCAAGGATGGGCCTCGGCCTGTCTGCGAGCTGTCGCATCCAGCTCCAGCTCTCGACACCATCTCTTGGCCACCTGCCGCCTATCCACGGCCGCTACGTTTGAGCAAGAGTCAAGAAGCTCCAGCTCCCAGAGCTTTACTAGTACAGTAGATACAGTATGCGTGACAGCTGGTCTCGATGTGCGCTGTCTTTGCAGACCGCTCAGTCTGCATCGTGATCCTTTGGCCTGTAGTAGGTATTTGCCATCCTCAACAACCTCCGCCGAGACTGGAGGTTTGTCCACAGTGGGTATGCCCTCGACGCATGTGTTGCCTCTGCATCGGCTCCGCCGTGAGCCCGTCGTTCGGCGGCCCATTTGTAGTTCGCGGAGAAGTCTGCCAGAACGAGGTGGAGGCAACTTCTTGCTCCATTGATGTGCAATAATGATGCATTTCATGATTCATAGATATCATCACATATTTTGTTTCTGTCCTAAAAAGATAACTGCAGTTTGCCCGCGATGTTAGCAACACAAGTTCAGGGTAGCAAAGGCGCGAAGGAATCAACAACAGACAACTCCATCAACCCGAACCCCCCATCCAAAGTCAAGGATGTTGTGGTTAGAGATACTAAGCGAACCCAAAGCGTATCATTACACATTCCAATCAAAAATAATCGTTGCGTCTCGCTTGCGCTTGACCCGTATTGGTGTCCAGGGAGTCGAGCGGAGCCCGCAGCAAATCCATATAAAGCCACCAGCCCCCAACCCCTGGTTACACGAGCTGATGTGCATTGGCCGAATCGCTGCACTTCTTTTGACTTCCTTCCCCAATGGACAGTGAATTGGCCATTGTCTGGTTCTCTGTTGTGTGAAAACTGCAATTTGCTGTACTGTGGCTATTCTACTGACTATAGGAAATCTGGACGAGCAATATCACCTCCAAGTCGATATCGAAGTCGATACCTGGCTTTAACCAACAAGCAACCGAAATACCCGTCGATATCATCTTGCACAGGTCTGAATCGACTTTCCATACCTCCGTCACGACTCTATCGCACATCCGAGATCGACCCTCGCACCGTCCCTGTGCAGCCTGCGTAATCCCGCCCGTGCCTCCATCACCAGCTGCATCAACCCGCCAGCCGCCACCAACTGGCAAACACCTGCACATCAACATATAGGTCGCAATACCAAACACCTCCCCCAACAGACAGCCAAGAGGCCTCGCTCCGTGGTCGAACGGTCAAGAACGAAGCCCGTATAGAGTAATAGCAACTCGTTGGACTCCTATAACAGTATAGGTGTGAGCCAAGGATCCCGGTGCAAATCCGGGTGCGGGTATCTTTTTTTGGAATTTTTTTTGCACTTTTCCTCGACAAGAGGGATCCTGCGCCTTGTTTGAGAGGGGGGGGGGGAGGGATCGGCTCGTTCTTGGCCACCGTAATTGCGCTTGAAGCCGCAAATCCGCCTTCGTGATGTTGATTGTTAGACATGCTTGGTGTGCTTCACCCTAACGTAGAACAGCACTCGGGTCTAGCCCAACACCATTCTGGCAATGGACCACGCAAGAAGCAATATTGAAGCATTGTTTCGAACGACCAATTACGATTTGGTATATGTATTTGGCCTTGAGGCCGCGTATATCAGATCAAGCCAAGTCCTGCTTGGCCAAACCCTCATGCATCCCCCCTCTATATGAAGACCCAGTCACCATTTCGCCCAAGCATACTGATCATTGCGCCTTGCCCTCCGTCTTCTTCCCCTTCGCCTTCTCCATGCCCTTGGGCGTCTTCAAACCAGCAAACACGGTCGCGACAACAACCGCCATACCAGTCGCACCCATACCGTAGGCAACCTCTCGGCCTGCCCACCAGTACACACTCGTGAACAGGATAGGTCCCAGTCCGCGACCGAGCTGGCCCCAGCTGCGAAGCATACCCAGCTTGTTTCCACGCTCATCCTCGTGAGCCTCGAAGCTGCTCAGCGCATTGAGGCCAGTGACGACGGTAGCGGATGTCATAGCAAGGCATGTAGCCGCCAAGTACAGTCCTCCAATCGTCGTAATCTGGCCAAGAAGAATAAAGGATGTGAGACAGGCGAGCGTGCCGATCTTGATGCACAGGAGAGGAGGAAGGCGTCGCGTTACGCCGCCCTGGAGGATTGATGCAACCAATCCGACGTAGCCCAGAAGCCGACCGTTCTTGCCAGAGGTAAATGAGAAGAGCTCATAGGTCATGAAAGACAGAGAGCTCTCCATGCCGGAGAAGAAGAGGAGGAAGACAAAGTGCACGGCGTTAAGGATGAAGTGCGAGTTGGTACGCTCAACGGCCTTGGGAGCCGGCTTCTTCTTCTCACCCTCCTTGACATTCATGCCAGTCAAAGCAGGCAACGTCTCAGGGAGACAGAAGTAGAGATATACCGTCTCGACAACAATCAGGCCAAGACTGAAGCCAGCCGCCGTCGCAAAGGGATTCGCGGCAAAGGTCGAGATGGTGCTCAGCCATGCGCCGAGCCCAGGGCCAAAGGTGAAGGCGACGGAGAAGCACGCGCCAATCAGAGCCATGGTAGCACCACGGGAGGACTCGTCCGAGATATCGCTCGCCATAGCCGTTGACAGTTGGATATTGCCCTCGGATAGACCACCCACGATGCGGCTCGCGATGAAGGTGCGGAAGTCGACGGCCGCGACCCAGAGCAGGACGGAGAGAATGTTACCGCACATGGAAGCTAGGAGGGCCTTGCGACGGCCATATCGATCGGAGAGGGCGCCGATAAGGGGAGAGGCAACGGCCTGAAGGAGTCTATACAGAAAGACACTATTAGCAAACCGCGACAAGCGCCCTGCGATGGTATGCTGACGTACGAGAACAAGGAGCCCAGCGCACCGCCCAGCAGCACGATATCATATCGCGATTCTATCGGACGTGAAAAGGAGGTCTTGTAGCGGTGGAGGCCGGACAGGACAGTCTGGAGAAGCGTCCGAGGGCCATTGTCGTCGAGCGAGGGCTCCTCGCCTTCGCGATCGCGGTAGAACTCGAGGAGTTTCGGGAACAGCGGGAGGATAAAGGTGAAGGAGATCTAGATTAGAGTTTCCATCAGAATCGCGGGCGCATGCATGCAGCGTGCAAGAGTTGGAACATACCAGATCGAGCAATAGAGAAACGGCAATTACGCGAAGAACCTTCTTCCTCGCGACGGGATCGAGTCCAGCCATGGCGTTTGGTTGCGAATGCGAAGATGATGTACAGTAAGACTTGTGACGAAGAGACGACGGAAACCGATGTTCAATAGGAAAGAATCAAAGACATATATACGTAGAAAAAGAAAAGAATTGACCACAAGCACTCTCAGGAGACAGTGGAAACTTGCTCAACTGATGGCATCCGTCGCTTTCGGGGTCGTCGAATCGAATACGTGGTGGTGTGGTGGCAGCTTTGACGCCTCTGGTTGGTCCGGGCCGTGACGTGGAGGTTATGGAATCAGCCGTGCGTGTGCCGTGGCGGATGCCGTTCAGGGCCCCTGACCCCTGTGTCTTTAGGGGGTTTCGTGGCTGCAGGCTCTTGAGATCTCCCCACCATTGACGGGAATCACCCATTCTGCATCAGCCGTTTATCAATCTGGCTCGATTCACGGCAATGCTTGGACGAGGATGCCAAGGATTAGTACTGATTCCACTCGGTGATAGCTTCAAGTCACTTGCAGAAGATCATTGCACTGAAAACTGTATGTATATTTTTTGTCGTGTTTTCTCATGATTCTTTTTTTCGTTTTCATGGGTATTTTGTCAAGAAGCTTGCTTCTTCTCCCTTCATCCTCCTCCACCATGGGCTCCCGTCCCTTCAACCCCCACGACTTTGGTTCAAAATTGGTATCTTATGATCTTTTCAGATCCGGCATTTCGTGTAAGACATCCACCACCTTCATGACAAAGGGAATCAAAACACTCGCCCGTGCACCTATAGTCGGCGGTGATGGGTGATTTGGTGCTGATGGTAAAAAAAAAAAAGGGGGATAATAAAAAAAAAAAAAAAAAAAAGGCCACCAGCGGTAGGTCCGTGTTTTTAAACCCAGACGCCGCGCTGAAACCATGATGGTATAAAAAGGGAAATCGCTTCTCCAGAGACACGGTGATACCGGTGAAACACTTTCGGTAAAAACGATAGGGAAGCCCAAGATGAACTCCAGCATCCATAAATAGAAATCAAACTGATAAAAAGCACAAGACATAGTAAAGGGTATTGGCACGTCCAGGTGCCGTATCCAAAGGTATCTTCCATAAACAAACATCAAACTCATGACTTCCTCGAGTCGTGACATTATTTCATCATTCCATCCATCATACATCTCGTTTCCATCGCTCATATGATAATGATAAAAAGGCAACAGTGTATAGGTGGCAAAGCAGAGCAAGGGCAGAAAAGCGAAAGCAGAGCAAAGCTGAAATACCGTTACCTATAGGTATATTCGTTACGAGGTATCGAACCACGTGTTTAGTAGGCTTCAAAGGCAAAGCGAAGACCCTCAGATCCCTTGGCTCATTGTTAGTGTTATTGTTGGACAGTTTGGACATGTAGACATACCTTGTAGGGGATAGGCATAAAAAAGTCAGCAGCGGGCTCGCAGTCTCGCACCCTCGTTTCGTAGATGCTCAAGTAACCAACATCTCCAAGACGCTGGTCACCATCGTCGCTGCCAAAGACAACACCACCGCTTCCCCAGCGGCGGAAGAGCTTGGCAAGCATAAGGTAGAGTTCGGCCTGGGCGAGAGCCATGCCCAAGCAGACGCGGGAGCCGGAGCAAAAGATGTCGAGGTACTTGTCGAGTCGCTCGCCATCCTCAACCCAGCGCTCAGGGTGGAAGCCCCGGGCATCGTAAAAGATGTTCTCGTCCATGACGGTCTTGTATGGGCTCATACCCACGATGGAACCCGGAGGTAGGCGCCAGACCGTGTTGTTCACGTGGTCATGGTAGACGAGGGTCTCGTCTGCGGCAACTCGGGCGAGCCGGCTGCTAGTTCCGATGCCGAGACGCAATGCCTCCTTGACAACTCCGCGAAGGTAGGGGAGCTTCTCAAGTCGGGAAAGCGGTGTCGTATCATGAGCATCGGGAATGGCAGCAAAGAGCTCGTCGCGAAGCTTGCGAAGAGTCTCAGGGCGGTTGAGGAGGTGGAAGGTTGCCAGGGACATGGCCCAAGAGGTGGTGAGAGTACCGCCTTGGACGAGGATCTGTCCCTCTTGAACTTGGGGTGACGGCTTCCCCCGCATTGAGCGAGGCCTCGAGAGCATGGTAGGGTGACCACCATCCATCGTCCACTTGCCCGTGCTTTGGGGTGGGTCGATGCTGTGAATGTGCTCGAGGATATCGTTCTTCATCTTCAAGAAACCACCCCAACCAGGCATGCATCGGTTCGAGATGGACTCGGGCAGAGCATTGACAAGTGTGAGCACCCAGTCGAGATGCTGCACGCATGGCCCCATGTGGGTGCCGATAAGAAGGTCGTTGGTGACTTCAGCTCCGAAATCCGGCTTCTCGACAAGATGATCACTCCGAGCAAAAGCATACTCGTTGATAACGTCTACACACTGTTAGACTCGCCCACTATCACGGGACAGATAGAGCTCACCATTGGTAAAGGCGGAGTACGGGTACATGACATCCAAAGGTTGACCGTTGGACACCTCGGCGTAGTTCAGGAACGCATCCAGAAGGGCATCCACTCTCTCCTCAATCACCGGCTGCAATTTGCGCACAGTCTGAGTTGAGTAGAAAGGGTTCAGCGCACTTCGCCGCAACTTGTGAAGGCTGTGGTCGATGGCAGCAAGAGAGCCTTCCGTCGCAGTATTAGGTCCCGCCAAGGCGTTGGGATGAGGTACCCGCGTACGAGGGGCGCCGGACTGCAGGGTGTTAGCGAGGTTCTCTATGTAAGATCCGATGGTATTCTTGCCTGTTGTGTATAGAACGTCCACTTGTCCCGGCGCCGGCTGGGTCCAGTGTAGAGCTCCGAGAAGAAGTCGGGGTCTCCCACGTGGACCTCCCAGGGGTTGATACGAACAATAGGTCCGTACTTTTCGTGCATGTCGATGATCTTGAAGGTGTATTGTCCCCCCAGGACAAAATCATAGTAGAACTCATAGTACTGAGTCAAAGCTGCCAGCTTGGGGCCAGGGATATGGGCCAGAGGACTGAGCCATAATCTCTGGATGACCAGCTGGACGAGGTAGATGAGCCAGACACCGGTGAGCAGGCATCCAGTCTGCTGCCAGGTGAGGCTGGCGATGATCTCTGGGACCGCCATGATGGTCTTAGAAGAAGCCATTCATGAGCGACTCGCCCGGACAAGGCGGCGTTGTCATTGAAAGAGGGAGAGAACAGAGGAATTCGGTGATACTGGAGGTGCCATGGGCTCTCCAGGCTACAGAGGCCTTTGATTGTCTTTGGGACAAGACCAATGCATCTCAGCAAGCAGTCGAGAGGAGCATGCAGGACGAGCTGATTTTGTATTGCAGCCAAGGGCCAGGCTCTCACCGCATGGACTCCTGTGCAAGCAGGGTGCTGTGTGGGCTGGGAAGCTAGGACAGACCCCCGGGGCGCGAGCGGGCCGCGTGGAGTCGAGCTCATGGCGGTGAACGATGTTTGAGGATTTCAAGACAAGGGCTGAACCGGGGCTGCGCCAGCTGTCACCGCAAGTGCTGTGCTTGCCGTTGGGCAGAACAGACTCGGCGGAGCCAAAGGTGTGTTTGTCCTTGTCGTGATCGCGTGGGCGAACCAATAGGTGTGCCACCCGAAGCCGGGGAGCTTGCAAGCAGACCCAGACGCTTGCCCCCAACAGGAGTAGCCATTGGACCGCTAACGCGCGGGACAGAGTCAGGAACAGAATCTAGCAGAGGTTGGTCGTTCAGGGGCACGCTGATGAGTTGGACTTTTTCGCTCAGAAAAGAGCCGGAGACCGGCGAGGTTGGAAAGACGACATGGCATGGGTTTGGCTCGAGGGGAGGTTGGAAGTGCGGTGGACGGAGATGGTGTTGTTGATCGGTAGCATCCGAGCGGCGGTGGGGAGGCTGGATAGCCAGAGACGAGATTGGGGTCTCCAGCAAACCAAACAAAAAAGTGGAAAATGTGAGGACTTGGCCATTCATGAAATTGGCCGAGAAGCACTTGTCAGAGCGCGAGCTATCCATGTCCTGTCTGACTGAAGGAGGTCTGAGGCAAGTGATCACGGGCCAGATGTTTGTTGTAGAAGTGGGTGTGCTGGATCTGTAGGAAGTCTTGATCCGGCACGCTAACGTCCGACTTTGAGCGCGAGGCTAATCCCTTTACGACAGGTGAAGACCTAAAAGGGAAGACGCGTTCCCATTTCCGCGTGCTCACCAACAAGACCTGGTGTCAATTTTCATGATCCTCGAGATAAGAGAAGGTCTGAGCATTCATGCTCTTGCTCTTGCGGGACTGCAGAGTCTCAGCCTGTGATATCGATTTCCCAATCGCTCGCATATTCTGACAACTTCTCGGTCCTTCATCCGGGCCAACATGCTCTGCCGCGCGGCTCGAGTACAGTGGATGCCCTCTGGATCAGTTTCGTCGACTCTGCAGCAGCTGCCATACTGTAAAAAGCATCACAATGCTGTATTCATCAGCCTGTCGACCTATTTGGGAGGCCCAGCGTCTCCGATCCTTGCATGCAAATCCGGCTGATACGACATTCCTGGCGGCATCAGCCCATTGCTGTAAGCCATCCTTGAGGATCGCACACCGCACAAAGTGTCCAATCTCGAGCTGCTACGGAAACCACTCGAGACCCCGAGAAATCGTTGCATACGCAATCTTGTGGCAGCAGCAACGCAGAGTTATCGTGATATCCTCGTGGGCTCCCAGATGATGCCTCTTCTTTGGTTCGCAGGGTCCAAGCCCAAGCCAGCTCCGCTCGCCTGCTTGACATGGTGATCACGCCACCGGGCAAAGTAGGGACTCATTTGCATAATGATAAAGTGTCGTGGCAGACAGTTGCTCGTCCATGGCTCGAAAACATGTGAATATGCGTGAGATAGAGGCAAGTGAAACTGTTGAGCATGATGCATGATCCACGCAGCTGCTGGTGATGGCTGAAAATAGAGGGTAATACGCAGATGGTGGTGTCTTTGACGGAAGCTCAAGGCCGAGTTGGCCAAGAAGGAGATGGACAGATGCACGCTGGAGCGTGCGTCCACCCTCTCCGTGATGTGATGAGACATCCGTCCAGATCATCTAGATCAAAGACCATGCCGATATCAGCGTCGTTATCACATCGAGTGCGGATACGGCACCCGATTCCACCCACCGGAAAAGATGGCGCACGGGAGAGAGGGTCTCGCGATGCCGTAAAATGGGTCAAAGGTTGGCATCCGTCCATCCACATCCCACGCTTCTCCACCCCCACACTGAAATCCGGGGTAAACTGCCTACCTGCCTGCCCGGCCTATTCTTAGTTCCCACGTATAAAACATCTGGAGTCCAGCTGTCAGGCTGGGTTCATGGTTATTAAGGAGATGTTACCCTCTGCCGTCATGTTTGCTCCCAAGTTCGGCGTCTTTTCCGGTATAAGTCGGTCCTTGTCTCGGCGGCTTCCGCACCTCCTCCGTGTCCTAAACCTCAACGACAAACAGCCTCAGACACGGCCACTAGTCACATGAATATCGCCCTCAACGTCAGTTGCCACATCCGCGGGACGGTCCTTTGACTAGGTGAAGGGTTGCAACCTTTACTCGATCAACGGACCGTCCCATCTTTGGTCGGCATCAATTGCTCTTACTCTGCCAATCATGGTGGATGAAGCTGGTCGTTCAGACGGGTGCGTCCAGCTAGGTATCGAAGGAAGGAGGTCTGGGTCATTCCCTTCTCCACGATCGACCGGACGGAGAAACTGGTCTCGGAGTTCCTCGACTAAGAAATTTCTCCCTTCTACAGCTTCATCCATTCAATCTCCCTTTGATCAACGCCTTTGTACCGTCATTATCGTTCCACTCATCCCTCTGGTGGCTTGTGCACGACTGCGAAACAGCGACAGCCTTGGAACCCCTGCAGATCTCCCCGATGCGACTCGCCTCCGTGCCAAACGACGCCGAGACAGCAAGAGTGCCAGCATGTGAAGCATTGCGAGTGCATTGCGGGCAGGTATGCCATGATATCCGTCCACCTCGGCGTCGATACCAAACCGAGTCCTGGAACGCCTTTGTGCAACCTGCGGCAAGCCTTCTCCCACAGGTCTCCTGGCCAGGTCCCACCCAGATCCCACATTCTGTCAGGTCCCCACAAACCCGGCGAACTGGTTCAAGGTTTTGCGACAGCTAATGTAGGGCTGCAACTTATGCGGCAACGTTGTGCCCTTTGCAGTGACGGCCCACGAAACGGCCAGCATCCTTGGGTGACGTTTAGGGGGCCTCAAATCAATCTCGGCCGAAAGGGTAGCCCCTCAGGTTTGGGCATGGTTCACTACCCGACCACAGCCAGCGGTTTGGTGATTGTGAAAGGTAGGTATCAAAATTAGGTCGACCCTGCGGCCAGACGCACTTCTATGTACGTTCGTATCTATGCCCTCGTTCCGTGTTTCCACCTCTTTTGATTTCCAATTCAGTTGATCATGACTCCTGACCTGAGTTATCCCGTCTAATACTTTTTCCCAACCGTCCCAAGCCCAAAAGAAAGGCCTAAAAAGAAAGCAAAACCCCACAACTCCGTCCTTTCCCAGCAAGTGCTTTTATTTCGATCGGCAGTCGATATCATCATCGCTTAACAAGTGTACAGAGCTATTCGTCGAGTCGGTTGTGTTTTGTGTGCGTTGTGTTGTGGCGTGAACTCTAACCAAGGTTAGCAATCGCGAAAGGGAGGATTCTTGGTTGCCGTGAGTACTGACCTTGAGCACGCCGGTTCATAACACGGAGAGCAAAAAGAGAAGAACCCTCAAAGATGCGATGCGACGCCTCATAGCTGAACAAGCTGAGGGCACTTTCCGGGCTTTGGTGGTTTGGGTGCACTTGGCTTTATCACGCCAGTGGTGTCATACGGTCCGCGCGGCATGGTGATGGAGTCGGTTTGTTGAAGCAAAGCGAATACGCGAGGCAGAGGTTGGTGAGATCAAAGGCAGATGCAAGTGTGCAGAGCAGAGCAAAGAAAGGCTGAGCGACAGAAATCCAGGGCACGCACACAACGAATTTTCGCAAAATCCAGGGGATACTGATCACGAAAAAAACGATGACGGGGCCCTATTGTCTTAAATCCCCGTGAAATTGAGAGAGCTCGCGTGGCTTCTAAGCTACCGCTGTTCGATGACCTGGCGGTCAGCAGAATGCACTGGCACCCCTGATAACTTTCCTAGCAGTCTCCGAACCCCCCTGTGCTTGTTTTTTTTTTACGGTCCACGGTCCATGCTACCTAGGATCGGCAGGGGCCGCGAGCTTCTGCTAGCTCCTGGTCGGAACTCAACTCAAGTAGCCGGGCTGGAGGAGGCATCCAGGAGTGGCAATTGTTTGTACGAAGCGGCATCATGTCTGCGGAGTATGTGGTGCGGTATTGATCAGCTTGGAGATGTGAGGCGATCAACACAAGGTGAGAGAGATTGAGGGGGACGGTCCTGTGAGTCTGTACGGAATTGACGAGCGCAGGCAGGGCGAGCGAGATGAGCCATCTAGAGGGCGGATTTGATATGAACAAGGGGGTGGCCATCAACAAGCAATGCGTCAAGGGAGAGAGTGGACACCGACCAGCAAGGAGGGCTTGTGGGGAATACTAATGAGCGGCTCCTACCAAGAGAAGCCGGGATTGAGCTTGCAGCTGGGGGCGGCTCTATTCCAAACAGATTCTAGAAGAGACGCCACCGTGCTTCTCTTCGACCTGGGGACACACGACGCGCCGAGTGTTGGGGGGAGCAGAAGAACGAACGGTGAGATCGTGACACTCTTCGGTGTGGGATTGTGACGAGTTACTTAGGCTCGGTCAAAGGATTCTAATGGGCGATGAGACAAGACCAAGAGCTGAGAGACACCAACACAAAGGGCAATCAGACTGATTCAACAAAAAAAGCAACTAGCGAGCCATGGGAGAACAGCCAGCACAACGCACTCCGTCATCCCATGTCATACCACACCGACAGCACATGTTGCTGCACGGGACCGTCACTCTGCCTCCCCCGGTTGCCCAGCCGTTGCACTGTTCACCGTTGTTGTTGGTGACGTTCGCCCACCGCCTGGGGCTCGTTACCGTACTCGGGGCTAGACCTGGTCGTCAAAGAGCCGCTTCCAAACCAGGGCAGGGCAAAGCTCCAGAAGGACCGGGACGCAGTTGCGAGGTCACAGGCCCCTTTCCGTCTGTCGGGTCCGCTCTCTCCTCACCTTCTCTCCATGCGTATCTCAGGTCAAATCTCCTTCGCACGAGCCAGCAAGCCCAGGCACACCTTCATTTCCCGGGCCACGTTGTTCTCAGCCCGGGCTGGCTCGCTCGGCCATGCTTCCCCTAGAGCCAGCCCGCCCGCCTGTCACAGCCCTGCTGAGCCAACCGGGAGGAACGGCCGTCTGGAGTTCCCACCACTCGTGGCACGCCGCCCTTCCCAGGACCGCGGTCCCGTGCTCTTGCCGATCTCTCGGATAATGCTTCCAGAGTTCCGGGGGTGTCTAGTGGCAAAGGGAAGGCTGATTCTCCTGACAATTGGCAGGTTGGGGCAACCACCATCGAGGAGCGCCGAGGCTGAGGGGGGATGGATAAGGTTTCGTCATCACAAAGCTCGTGTCGGAAATAGACAGAGAGAGACACACGGCGACGGCGAAGACGGGGCTGAACGCTTCGTCCATCTCGCAGCTGCAGCGCAGCTGATGAGCATCATCTCGAGATGGCAAAATTTTCATCTCGGACACGTCCAGACGACATCATACATACAGTAACAATTTGACAAACGCAGGGACAAGGGTGGACACAATACGAAAGACTCTTTGAACCATCTCCTTGCTGAAGAAGGGTTTGAGGGCGCAAGAGGAGCCTCCGAGCGTGGCTGTCACCAATCGGAGCACGTTCCATGAGAACGGTCCTGTCTCTGGGCCCGCCTTAGCTCTGAGTGAATCCTCCTTTTCGCTCTTCAGGCGACGACCAGCCTATGGGGTACAGTGCACAGAACCGGAAAGAGTCAGATCATCCGGGGCGGCGCTCAGCTCTTGGTCAGCGCTGGCTCGGGCATCCCTGCTCGCCATGCGATGAACAAGAGTCAACAGGTGCCGTGCAAGTGCCGTATCGTGGGCAGTCCTTTGGGTGTTGGGTTGGGCTGGGTTGGGGGGGAACCTAGGACGGGAGAGCCATCCTTAATTACTGGACGCGGTGTAAGTGGAGTGCCACGCGGTGAGCACTCTAGCCTAGCGCAGCCGTGGTTGTCCAACCCAACAGCGACACAAGACAAGCTCGTCTGGCCTAACGTACGGACGCAGGGATCCAATTCCCCGTTGTCCGGAAGCGGCAGCGTTGGAACCGTGGCTCCGGTGCCGAAGCTAGCTGCCGGGGATGTGGGCGGACGTGGCGGAAGGGCTCCTCAGAGGTCCTTTCGGTAGGGTAGGGTACCGGTAGGGGTTCGATAAGCGACCAGAAGATGAATAGAAGGAAAATTCCGTGGGCTGTTGTCAGTCTCGAATAGGATTGTAGCCCCGTTGTGAGGAACCGTGGGTATGGATGGATCTATGTACACCTATAGATTCTCAGAGATGCGATCCGCACCAAACAGAAAGACTGGGACTTTTCGGAGCATTATTACAACACAGTGGGTTTCTACCCGAAGCTGCAGGTTCCAAGTCGCAAGATGCTTCCCAACAAGTGCAGCAACTTGCACACCCTCTTCTCCATGATGCTGCAGGTTTGTCAAGGAACATGGGTCGAATTCAGCTCGAAGCAAAGCAGATGGGACGACAATCGATCGAATTCCCCGTGATTTGAAACGAAACGCGGCTCCCGAGAACGTGCACCGGAGTCACCGCTTCAAAGCGTCGCGGGTAGATATCTGGGCATTCTGCACTGAGATCCGGGGCGGAAGAAACGGCGTTATTGGCTCTAGATGGAGTACGATAGTTCCTCAGGGCGATCTGTGCTGTAGAAATTCTGGGCCGCAAGGGCGAGGCGTTGGGCAAGAATCTGGGCTACGTAGTGGGTGCGTTGGTGCTATTCTGGGATGCGGTGTAGATGAGATGAGATGAGTGGGTGTTGGGTTCTGTGACGTGGTAATGTACTTGAGGGTGTTGGTTCTCGTGCTAATGTACATGAAATGGAGACTGAAACTGGAGCTGCGCAGTGCAGGAACCTGAGAAAAAATTAAGACAGTCTTTATTAATTCATTGCTTTCCGTCTGCATGAAAACTGCCCTTTTTCATATTTGTGGTTTGAAGCCGAGCACTACGGGTCAATTTCCCTAGTACACGACTCGAGTACAGGGTATTGTTAACTGCAGTCAGTCTTTTAACTTTAAAGTTACAGTAGATCTCGTCTGGGGTTTTGGTATATTCTCAAGAGTAAGATTATTAGTGACAGCATAGAAACTGCCCATTTAGTCGCAATTGTAACGCTACTGCATCATATCCCAATGCGGAAAGTACTTTTTTCATCTCTCTCTGTTCCCGTTCCCGTTCAAGCTGAGGCGTTCGTGCCAATCACATCACGTGATACCAGCCATTTCATCACAGCCCACGCTCCCGTCTCGACAACCTCAATAACTAGTCTGCGCCCTGAGCCCTGAGCATGCTTACCCGCCGCTGCTGACGACCTGCAGCTCAAATCCTCCAAGCCTCAAATCAGAAAAAATCTCCGGCAGTTGAGTTCTCCGAGATGCCCGCGTGCCATGGGTGCCGAGTGCGCAAGGTCAAATGTGACGACGGGCAGCCCTGCTCCCCCTGCCGGCAGTTCGACGTCCAGTGCGTTAGGTCTACGGGGCCGAGGAAGCGCAAGAACCCGCAGCGAGGCCGCCTGGTGGCTCAGATCAGGGGGGAGAATCCCCTGCCGTCCTCGCCGACCTCCTCCGTGTCCCCATCTTCTACCGCCGTCCAGCCGCCGACCTCGGGCCATGATTGGGCCGGAAGTGGCAGCAGTCCCGGGTCGCACTCGGGCCCGGCGTCGGAGGTCTACACGCCGGGCTTCTTCACCGCCCTACTGCCAGAGTTTGAGAAGGTCGTCTACCCTTTCAGCCCCGCTGTCACTCCCGAGGACATGGTCGCCGCCATTTCTATGATGCACAGTAGTCCCGAGGACGCTGCCTTGGTCTACGCCTATGGAGCCGTGACAACGTTTCTGTCTCAAACGGCAGACCACACGCATGGGAGCGTGGCAGCGCAAATAAACGACCTCATCTACCATGGCTTGGAGGCACATCACCGAGCCGGGCTGGGCACACATGTCACTGGGCGCTTAGATGAATTCTTGCCTGTGAGTATCAAGCGCATCATGACATGCATCTACCTCGAGATCGCCACCATGGGCCTCAGCCGTCTCGACCGCAGCTTCAACTTTATCCGCGAGGCCATCTCAATGGTCCAGACACTGGAGATGCACCAGCGGGACATGCGAGACTCAAGTCAGCTGCCTTACGACCCGATACGCTTTCAGCAAGTCTACTGGGAGGCTTATATTCATGAACGATTCCTTGGCATCTCTGGATACCCATGCATTCTTCCTCCACTCCGGACAGGTCTTTCAACAGCAGACAGTTGCACGCCGGAACACATCCGGGCCGGTTTCAATTGCTTGATAGACCTCTTTCTGATACTGGACGAGACATTCCTCTCGTATTGGCAATCACAGCGAGGGGCGATAGGTGGACTGACGGTGCAATGGATCGAGAGCAAGCAGGTTCAGCTTGACCAAGCGGAGATGAATGCAGCAACCGCCGAGGCGAAGCTGAGCGGTTCTGGGCAGCCTGGCTTCACCGAGCTACAACGGGCAGACCTATTCATCACCAGGCTCTGGCTACGGACTTTACTCTGGCAACTCGCCCTCTCGCAGGGGCTACTCCGGTCAGGGCCTTCAGATATGACACATGAAGGGTTATCGTTGCAATTCCCGGCGTCACGGCTGTCGATCCAACTCCGCAACCTGGTCAGCCGGCTAAATAGCATCGTAAGTATAGCGACGCAGGGCAGCGGCATCGTGCAGAAACTCTTCGAGATTGCGAGCACCATCGCAGATGTGCTTGCGCTGCCGGCGTCTTCGCACGACGAGTCCGAGGGCGGATTCAAGTCACACGTCAAAGACTTCCTCTACGTGGTGAACTTTCTGCTCAACCTCGACGGGATGCGGGAGAATCAGAGGGAGTACCTCCGAGAAAAGTATCGCATGCTGCAGCCGCTGCATGAGAGGAATGAGGTGGGTAGTGTGCTGCCTCCTGTGGAGGAGACAGGGCGGTTGTGTTGACCTTTTCTTGAAGAGACGAAGTCGCGGGAAGGCTTTCGATGGGGCTGGCTCCTTGTTTACTGTATATAGGTAGTAATCTTAAACTGTTAGGTCATGCGTGTTGTGGACGACACTGGGGTTCACGAGGTTTGTTGGGAAGGGGGTTTACTTCAACATGTAACTACTCTTTTTCATGACCAAGGGGATGAAATTCTTGATTACTGATCTACAATAGGCATACGAAGGAAAGAAATATGTAAGGAGGGAACCTGGGTTAAGTCAAGCGTTCGTTGAGCAACAGGAAGCGCACTTTGACTGCAAGTGGTGCGAAAGAAGGTGAACAGAACTTCAGGGGGGCACGGCATCACTCTCAGGTATCAACGCCGTGAAGAGCTGGGAAGGTAGAGGCTTAGGGACGATATCATGCTATTTTACTTTGTCAAGGTGTGTTGGGAAAATAGTCTTTAGGCTCTGTGCATGGAGGCCGAGAAGTTGCTTGGGGAACATCAAGATAAATTTTCACGAAAAGTCAACTCCTTTGACTCACAGAACGAACCTGAATGGCTGAGAAGAAAACAAGTATTTATGAAGGCCGTCCCATCTTTATTTACAGTCCAACTTCTCAACTACGCATCCATCCACATCCACTGCTTCCCACATCTCATCTCTGACACACGTACAATTCAGAAAATAACAACCTATAATATAGCTCAGAAGCTACTTGCTGACGAGATGGCTACACATATGAACATGAGAGACTTGAACAGCCTGCACCGCAAGGCTGCAGAGCTCAATCAGAGACCTTGCGATGCAACCTGTGCAGGTAGCTTTGCACACCAGCTTCCACATCGGCCTAGACACCAACGAGATGAGATTCTCAAGCGGCGAGCAAACCCCACGACACTTGACGAGTATTTAACTGCCTGCCATGAACTCATATTTTCCGGGTTCGCCGTGGAAACAGACACACGAGAACTCTCGCTGGGCTACGCGGACATGCCACAGGACAAGCCCTGTCCCAAGCTGAAGCCCTGGGTCGACTTTATCGACCAGCAGAGACTCACCTTTGGCAAACTCTACGACGCATTCGGATCTGAGACTCGAGTCTTTGAGAACAGAGATGTCATGGAGCGTCTCTGGAATGGACGCTCCCCTCGGAAGCCGATTGGAGACGAAACCTTCTTCCGGTTCTTCATGCGTGACAGCTTGGAGAAGCCGGTTGCCGCCATCATCTCAGAGCTTGCAAAGATGGAAAATGTCCGAGAGGCTTTTAATATTGGAGACGGTGTCGACTTTGAGGATATGCAGGACTTTGTCATCGATGCCTTTGAAACAGCCTACGATAGGCGTATGCCATTCCCCTGCACCCCTGGCAGCTACGTCGACCAACCATCTGTGCAGCAAGAGCTAGTTTGCGTCGTCGACTGGAGGCTACCTCACATGCTGACGGCTCCTCGCCTTCGTGTTGGCCTTCGTGAAATGGACATCTACAAGGAGGTTGCGAACCGGGAGTCGATGCTACCCGCTTATCGAGATTCGACTGCGCGGTTCCGGTATCACGCAGAGAAGCTGACGGCGTGTGCTCTTACGGATGCGTATGGCCGGATGATTGAAGAGGGTCTCGAGTATGGACTTGTCACCACGGGGGAGGCTATGGTATTTCTCAAGCATGATTGGGATGAGCCTGGGACCCTTTACTATCATCTGGCCGAGTTTGGACCCGAGGTGTCTGCTCATCCATCGGACGCTCCGATCTGCACTGCCGTGGGTCAGCACTTGGCCTTTACTCTCATGCTTCTCGGACAGCAAGGTCGACGAAGTCCAGAAGAGCGAAGGAAGGCCACGATGGGTTTGAAGACATGGAAGGCCGACTTTGTGGAGCTTTGGCGGTCTATCCCAGAGTCAGAACGATGGGCGTCGCCAGAGGACTGTCCTAAGCTAATCACGTATAGAGGCATTGATCGATCGCCAAAGTTTTCAGTTTCTGAGGAGATTGACGAGACACTGCCGAGTAAGGATGAAAACCTGGAGCCGTCTGAAGACGAACCGACATCATCGTGGCAAGATGTTGGCGATTGGAGAGACTTGTACTCCTGTATTTGAGTTGGTGTTGGGCAAGGGAGGGTTGTTTTCTTCGATTGTTCTCGGGCGCATAGGTGTCGAGGTCTTTGTTTTGTATGAATTCCTGCTTCGTTGTGTTGTGCTTATTGTTTGGTGAATATTTGGGTTAGTCGTGGCGAGTTGATATTTCGAACGTAGCCAGTTTGTGGTCTTGATTATTCCTTGAGTCGTCATTTGAGACTTGTGATATCCTTCATAGACCAAGAATGAAAATTCATTCTGATAAATAGCCTCATAATCTCTAGATTCATACTCACAATGTTGGAGAGGATGTTGAGCCGAATTATTTTCATGGTTGACTTTGCTTAGCTCATCTTCGAAGAAGAGTTTTCCACTGGCTTCAACTCTTTCACTCAGATCGCTACCCTACACCTTCACAACTCTCAATCGTAACAATGCATTACCAACCCGTCGCCGAAATGGTCGACGACGCTTATATCGGCCGCCCTCAAGAGGAGGCTCAAGTTGAGCCTCAAGCTGCCAATGATGCTCTGGACGACGTCTTTGGGTCGGGCCCCTCATCGCCAACGGCGGAGCATCACCATGATGAGTCGGTCTCTCACCCCTCCGACATCAACCGTTTGCAGACAGAGCACACGACAGCAGGCTACCGAGAAGGAATCACTGTCTCAAAGGAAAAGAGTCTACAGGAGGGCTTTGATGAAGGCTTCAGTCTGGGCGCGACCGTGGGACTCAAGGCCGGCCAACTCCTCGGCGTACTAGAAGGCATCGCCGAAGCAGCACGCACACCCGAAACCACCGAGCTCCTCCGCCAAGCCCGCGAAGACCTGAGCGTAAAGGGCATCTTCAAAGCCGACTACTGGGCCGAGGACGGTAACTGGAAGTACGAAGTCAAGGCCGATGGCGACGACGTTGTGTTTGCGGACGTGGCGGACGCGCACCCGCTGATCAAAAAGTGGACGACTGCCGTGGACGAGCAGGTGGCGCTGTGGAGGATCGACAGGGGCGTCTTGGATGATGAGACGGGGGAGAGGCTTGAGGGTGTCATGGATGAGCCGCTTGTCTCGGCTGGTGCGCCGGCGACTAAGAAGCCACTCGATTGGTGAGGTTGAGACTGTGACTGGATATTCTATCACGAGGAACTATCGCTTCAAGGGAGAAGAAGAGGATAGAGGCGAAGAGCAGGAGTAGATTGGGTATGCTGACTGTTCTTCAAGACGATGGCGATGCTGACATTTGAACAGACTGGGCCATCTGACTTGGGGTCTTGCAGTTGAAGCCACGAGCAAGAACACTCGGAATCACAAGCTAGGGTTATGATTTCCATGATTGAATCTCGGATGAGCGTCTAGAGATGGCAAAGGGTTGCCGTGTTGCGCCTCCCTGGCAATCCAGCGTGGAGTTGAACATCAGCAAGGGGAAATAGATCGGAAGTTAAAGCCATGAAACAGAAGAGCAATTCATGTCTTGCAAAGACGGATTGTTCTAACCATTAACAATGCCGTTTCCCCTCTTTTCCCGTCAAACATGTTTCGCATGCCAACTCGAATCTTAGACATCCCTATAACCAGGTTGTGCTATCCATGACCCAAAAGCAACTTCAAGTCGACGTGTAACAAACCATGACGGGACGGTAGGAACCCCTACATGATGCCGTGTATTCCCTAGGAGTGGCTTCTCGAATGCACCGAGTGGTTTCGTTGGGGCAGTACCGTTTGACGAGCAAGAACCCCGATCACTATCCTTCCTACTTGGCTGAGCCCAGTATTGCGGCTATCATCGCGGAAATAAATGCAAGGATGCCATCATGGTGTCTCTCATCGCCCCAAATCCCGATCCAAGACATGCAGCAAACCCAACTCGGGCCTTTTATGTCAAGCGTCTATTTGCTTTTTCGCTCAGGCACTACCGTCTAGTTTCAAGGCGGACTTTCTCATTGTTTCAAGGGTTCATCAGACATTGTTCCGGCTGAGAATAGCTGCAAGGTGAGTTGATTGGTTTTCTGCGTTGATGGTTTCCTTTTCTGGGGGCGGCGCAACTGGGTAATCTGAGATGCCATCATTTTATGAATCGGACCGCTTTGTTTTCCATGTCTCTTGTTTGGTAATATTCTCAGATGTGATACTCTAAGGATACTGAGAGCTACAACGATGGACTCTCCGGATAGAGAGAAACTGAAGATAAAAGACCACCTCCTCCCTCTTCATGTTCGATTCTTCATCCTCATCACTTCTTGTATTCACCTTCCCACCTGTTCATAACAGAGTCACTCGTTTGACGTGCCATTCTCTTGTACACAAAAAGCAACATACACTCGCTCTAGCAACAATGAAGTACAACGCCTTCGCCCTCCCTGCCCTCGCGGCCACCGCCGACGCTCTGCTGTCCCTCAACGCAGACATCAAGCTGCCCCTGGGCATCGAGCTGCCCATCAATCTTGACATCGGCCCCAAGAGTAACCCTCCCGCGGACTGCATTGATGTCTGGCACCCTCCTCACCATGGTGTTGACATGGATGGCTGCGATCATGATGATGACGATGGTTGGCACTGGGTTCACCCCGGAAAGCCCAACCATCCTGGCCAGGGCGAGTATGTCTGGACTACCAAGACTATCACTCATGTCAACACCGTCGTTGACTGCCCGACCAATGTCCCTCACTGCCCTGGTCGCTACGCCTCTGTCGTGGTCCCTGAGACGACCACCATCTACCCCGTTCCTGTCAAGACGGGTTACACGGCTCCAGGCAAGGACAAGGAGTACCCTCATCCTCACCAGACGAAGGAGTATCCTCATCCCGTCCAGACCAAGGGATACCCTCAGCCTACTGGATCCAACGGCTATGAGCCAGCTGCCCCATACTACCCCCCTGCTGAGACGGATGATTGCCCTGAGTCTGTCGAAACCGAGGCTTATCATCAGCCTGGCAAGAACACCGGATACCCTTACTCTGGACAAGGCAACATTTATCCTCAGCCAAGGAGCTACGAGTACCCCGTGCCTGGCGAGACGGACGAGTACCCTGAAGTCCCCGAGCACAACGAGTACCCTGAGCCTGCCGAGACTGAGGAGTATCCCCAGCCTGCTGTGACCAGCGAGGTTGAAGAGTACCCCGAGCCCCAAGAAACTGAGGAGTACCCCGAGCCTGAGGAGACGGCCGAGTACCCTGAGCCTGTCGACACAGAGTACCCCGAGCCCAGCGAGACCAACGAATACCCTGAGCCTACCAAGGGCTACCCTGTGACTTCTGAGGAGCCCATCTACCCTCACCCCGCCGAGACCACTCCTTGCCCTTCCGACAAGGCGACCAAGCCCGTCTACAACTCCCCTCAGCCACCCGCTGAGACCTCTGCCAAGCCTGAGCATCCTACTTACGAGAAGCCCGGATACACCGCTGAGGAGACCTCTACTCCCGTTGAGCACCCCGTGTACACCAAGTCTGTCCCTGCTGAGAAGCCCACCTATCCTGCCGGCGAGACGCCTGTGTACACCCCCGAGCAGCCTGCCCCTACCGGTGACAAGCCTGGTTACGTCCCTGAGGCCCCCGAGACTCCTGCTGGCGAGGAGACTTACACTCCTCCCGCTGGACAGCCCGAGTACCCCATCCACCCTTCTCCCTCTGCCGAGACTGGCGCCTACCCTCCTCCTCCTCCCGGTAGCCCTACTACTGAGGTTCCCGTCTACTGCCCCGGCCCTGGTTGCCCCGCGCCCACCACTGTCGGTACCATCAAGACTCCCGGCTATGCTACCCCTACCGCGCCCGTTGTCGTCGGCGCTGCTGTTCGGAGTGGCTATGGCATCGCTGGAGCTGTTGCCGTCGCTGCTGCCGCCGCTGTTGCTCTCTTCTAGACATGTTTATATTTCGACCTGTGTGAATTTTCTCAGGATTTCATGCGCATGACAGTAATGGTTGTAGGAAATGATGGCGATGCGATCTGAGAGACATTTTGATGTGGTTCAATTCTCTTCTTCTGGCGTCCCGTTCTCGGGATCGACTGTTGTACTTAGTCTTGATACATAATTCATTCTCATTTGTAATTCTATCCCTGCTCCCAAGTGTTAGATATGTGAATATTCTTCAGTGCCGGGCCACTTACTTTTCACATGACCCAGAACTCTGAATCGGTGCGTTTTTGTCTCCAAGCTCCTCTGACCCGAGGTCTCTTGAGATGCTGGTCTTTTCCGGAGACTTCCGGGGGTATTTGAGTCCATATATGCCGCAACGTCTTTGGCTGGACAATGTGCCCATCCTTCGTGCCTTAATGCATCCGCCTTTGAAGTTCTGCTTGTAGTGTTCATGACATCATCCAATGATCTCAACCATTGACATACTCCTGTAGTTGCTTGGTGACATCCTCAATACGATCATACTTGCCATATAGCTCCTTGGTCGTTTCCCAATCACGACCTTCTCTGCCAAACATGATAAGCTTGACCACCTTGCCATCATCGTCCATCACGACTCTACCGCTGCGGTCGTCGGCCCAGGAAAATCGGATCTGCTTGGCTTCGATATCGGCGATTCCGACCTCGACAATATCGTCTGGCATAATATCCTCGGCCGTCTTGTCGTGCAAACCGAGACTTCGCCTTAAGTCGGCTGATACACCAAGTCGGTTGTGGTATCGCACAATCTCTCTTCTGAGTGTCCTCACGAAACGGTCCAAATCCTGCTTTGGGGGATTATCGCTTTCGGGGCGCGGCGCCGGGAGATGACGGGCGGCTAGACCGGAAAGTGGTATCGAGGGAGGGAGGGTGTGGCGGTGAATGCGCAGGTTTTTGGAGTTGAAGTACGGCCTGTTGAGCATGACGTAGTAGGGTCGCAGGAACTGGCCCTTGGACATGACTTCGAAGCGCAACCCGAGGACGTGGCCGCCATCAACCGCATTGGGATCCGGGTCGTGGACCTTGAAGGAGGTGACGGAGCTGCATATGCGATAGAGACATTGTTGGTTGTAAGCCTTTTGTTTGTCGGCTTCGCTGAGGAGCTTTGCGCGAGAGGGGGTAGTTTTCCGAGACGAGAGGAGACTGCTAGATGGTTTAAGAAGACTCCGAGTGGAAGAAGAGGCGAGGATAGTGGAAGTTTCGATCTTGAGCGACTTGCGCAAAGAAGCGACTGACATAGCTGTTAGCATGGTGCAATTGAATGCGCCCGTCGCTATGGGACCCACCTTGCTCTTTTAGAGTCGCAATTTCTTGATCAAGAGGATTGACGTCCGGGAGGGCTATTTCTGACGACATGATGGTCCCGTTTGTAGAGGTTGAGACTGTTGCTGTCCAGTTGTTGGTGTTGAGAATGCAGCTGTTTACAAACAATGAAGCTCAACCAGTCGCAGCTGGCGGAGCTCTGACAGGGAAGATGATAAGATAAGACATGGTGGTCTGTGCGGATAATACAAACCCCGAGATCCGGGGGTCTTGCTGTTTCATCATGATGGCAAATTCAAGAAGGAGACTTGAGTGAGTCATCTCTTTCATCGGGAATGCCATTTCTAATCAGGCTGAAGAGTCACCTTTAACTTCAAATGATTCTCAAATCCCAATCCAACACGTCTTCACATGTCGTAAGCAAAGTCATGCGCTGGACCCCAGGTTCAAAACACAAGCCACAGCACATGGCCCAGTGACAGACAGTCAGAGCCCGGATCTCAAATCAGCAGCACGTCTGATTGGTAATCCAGTGAGCCAGTGGAGTCTCCCCCTCGCCATGATCCATCTATGATTTCAATCAATCAATCACCCCCTGACGCGCTGCCTGTTTGGGAAGAGACGCGAGTTCCGAGAGGTGAGGCGTCCCCTGTCCCTCTGTGGCTCGAGGGCTCTTGTTGCTTGTTTCTTATGAGAGGCTTGATCGCATCATCTTTGTAACGTTATTTCTGTCCAGGCTCTACTGCGGCGGTATCATTGACGTTGACGTCGTCGCCACCAAAACGTGTCAAAGAGAAGAGGTCAGGGACAAAAGAGACGAGACCTTCTCCATCAAGATCCAGATCCATCCATCCACATCGAAGCAATCCAATCAGATCCCATCCTTTAGCCTGAAGAGGCCACGGTAGCGGAAGCTGTTTTTTTTCGACGCCAACCCGGTTCCGTATCCCGAAACGCTACTACTGACTTATTCTTCTGAACCTTTGCGGCTCACTGTTTGCTGCCTGGTTTGCTTCGGGCATACTTGTTCTAGTTGTTGATTCTTGTTATCATCTTCTCTCCCTTCCTTTGACCACTATCTATAATATTCTCTCTCTCCTTTATCCAACTTTACTCAACTCAACTCGAACCTCGCTGCTATTTACCACGTTCCCCCCTGTCGGCTTTATACGTCACCGAGAGCCCGTGTCCCACCCCCCGAGATCTGACTTTGACGCTGTCCAACGCCTCGTCGCACCCATTGCGACCTCTTGAGATAACACCCTCCTTAACGCGCTCGTACCTCGACCTTCCTCCCGCCACCTATGACCGCCAGAGCCCGACGACCTCAGAACAAAAACCGCCGACCGCCCCTGACGCTCAAGGTAGAGGATGCGAATGGAAACGGAAACGGCATCATGAGCAGCGGAGTAGAAATGCGGCGCAAGGCCGCCAACCCTGACGCCGACAATGTCGCCGCAAACTTCATCAAGAGCGAGTCCTTCTCCCTCGACGACCCCGTCCCCAAGACCCCGGCCCTCAACAACCACGGCTTCCTGGATCTCCCCCGACAGGACCAGAAGAACTTTCTCCTCCTGGTCCTCCTATACTTTCTACAGGGCATCCCCATGGGTCTCGCGACAGGATCTGTGCCGTTCTTGCTCAAGAACCACATGTCTTATAGCGAGATTGGCGTCTTCAGCTTGGCTTCGTATCCGTACTCTCTCAAGCTGTTCTGGAGCCCCTTTGTGGATGCCATCTGGAGTCCCAAGATTGGACGAAGAAAGACGTGGATCGTACCGATTCAGTTCCTCTCGGGCTTCGGCATGCTGTGGTTGGGATCGCATGTAGAGGATATGATGGCTTCAGCAGGGAAGCCTGGCGGAATGACTGCCTTCTCTTTCATGCTTTGGTGGTTCTTCCTGGTCCTGATGTGCGCGACCCAGGATATCGCCGTTGATGGCTGGGCGCTCACGCTCTTGACACCCGGAAATGTGTCGTATGCGTCTACCGCTCAGACTGTTGGTCTTACAGCCGGCCACTTTATGTCCTATACCGTCTTCCTTGCCTTTAACGCCGCCGACTTTGCCAACAAGTGGTTCCGAGCTGTCCCCTCGGATGACGGCCTCATCTCTCTTGGTGGATATCTCAAGTTCTGGGGTTGGTCGTACATCATCGTCACCGTCGGACTCGGCCTCCTCAAGAAGGAGGAAAAGTCGCACAACGAGGATGGCGTGTGGGATGTGTACCGCATTATGTGGGGTATCCTCAAGCTCAAGAACGTGCAGACCATCATCATTGTCCACCTCATTGCCAAGATTGGCTTCCAGGCCAACGACGGCGTCACCAACCTGAAGCTTTTGGACAAGGGCTTTGGCAAGGATAACATGGCCCTGACAGTTCTCATCGACTTTCCTTTCGAGATTGGCCTGGGTTATTATGCTGGCATGTGGTCGCAAAAGTATACGCCCATGCGATTGTGGTGCTGGGGCTTCATGGGCAGACTTGTCGCAGCTCTGACAGCCCAATTTGTCGTAGCCATCTTTCCTGCCGAGGGAGTTACTCCCTGGTATCTTTTGGTTGTTATCGCCGAGCATCTCTTTTCGACTTTTACCAACACCATCATGTTTGTCGCTGTTTCAGCCTTCCACGCGCGAGTGTCAGACCCCGTCATTGGCGGTACTTACATGACACTCTTGGCAACGTAAGTAATCTCTTGGCTTGCTCTAATGTGCATTAAGCTAACAGCCCCCAGCGTCTGCAATCTTGGCGGTACATTCCCGCGTTATTTTGTCCTGCAGCTCGTTGACAGCTTCACTGTGGCCACTTGCCATCCTGGTAAGCCCGGCAGTTCAGACACTAAGAGCCCCCTCATCACCGAGGCATTCTCGTGCGCTGTGCAGTCGGAGAAGGAGAGGTGCGAGGCCGGAGGAGGCACGTGTGAGATGATCCACGACGGGTACTACGTGGTCAATATACTGTGTGTGCTGTTTGGCGTTGCCACCTTTTTGTGGTACATCAAGCCCAAGGTTCTGCATCTTCAGAGCCTGCCTCTGCGGGCGTGGAGGCTGTCGCCGGGTAATGAGGGCAAGCGATGAGATATAAAACAACGAGTTTATTGTAATAATACTTGCATGTACGAGTAGAGAGATTGTAAGCACGCGCTGCGCATTGAAACCTGCGATAGATGATAATAATGTGAGATCTAGAGCCTCCGAAGTTGTAGCCCGTGATATCAGATGTTCAGCCTTGCTCGTCAACTCGTCCGCACAAGTCACTAAACTCTTTGCAAAAGCAGACTAGAGGATACGGCACAAGAAGAAAAAAATGGAAGGAAATGAAATAGAGGACCAGTGCCCGCTAACTAACCCAACACACGGGCTATTCGGTATCAGCTTATTGGGGGTACCCGGGGTTCCAGTAACTCCAGTAAGGTGAGGACGGTGTCACCTCCTTCAGCCGTGCCCGGGCCGCAGCAATGTCCTCATCCGTTATCGTCGCCCCTTCGCTCCTGAGAAGCCCGTGGTTCATGGCAATCCAGTAGTCGGCCATCTCGGGCCAATCGGCCGGGATTGGTCCCCTGTGACTATTCTGTGGAGGCTCAGGCCCGGGCTGTCTCTCATACTTGTCGCGAAAGATGTGGTACTTGACAAAGGCGTGGTATGGACGCCAGCAAGGACGGTTTTCCGGCGTGCCGTGTATAGGCAGGGGGCACGGCATGTCCTCCCCTGGACTGGCGAGAAGGAACTTGACGAGGGAATCAAACTGGTCTTGGGTAGGCGGGTAGAGTGTCCGAGGACCCCGGAAAAGGAATCCATGAATCCACATGGCCTTGCACTGCCCGGCATATTAGTGACGATGGTCACCTACTACAATGTTGCGCCTGGGCCGAGCGCTACGAAACATACCTCTTGTTCAGTCTCGCCGCGATCAAACACCACGACACCCCCAAAGATCTTGCCCTCTGCCCAGTATCCGGAAACGTCGGCGACGCCTCGAGGGTACTGCTCGGGATACACATACGATGGATGAAAGAAGGCAGCTGGGGGGATGCTGTACATGCTCCTGGCCTTCCCGGGCCTGGACTGCAACACCGACTCCATGAGCTGCTGTTTCATCCAGTTTTCGTAGACCTCGTGCTTGTGGGCTCCGTCGTCCAACTCAAAGAGATAGGCGGCTATCTGGTGGCAGGCGACGACGACGACGACGAGCTCGATGAGCCGTAGGTTGAAGTCGTTGGACCCTGGGACAGTGTCCCGAAAGGCAGAGAGACGCTGATTTCGATTACGCGGTTAGCCTGTAACAGAACGGTGACCTCATTCATGCTAGGCCAAGAATATCAAAAGAAGAACCAATCTCACATCTTCTTTAAACACTAGCTCGCAAGGATCGAAGCGGTCTCTGAACTCCCGAGCTTTATCAAGGAACCCTTCACACATTTCCGTATGGCCCAACTCAAAGACGGGATGGGTTTCGTCTAGGCGAACATAGCCCTCGAGGAATGATTGCTCTGTTGGCAGTCCGTCGAGGATCTGGGCATAGGTATGCACGGCGTTATCAGTTGATAATATGTTTCCCAGCGCCCTACGAAAGGTATCTTGGCGGCTGTCTGGGAGAGCGTCAATCTTTGACATTTTGTTTGCCTCGAGGTTTGAAGACATCCTCGGGGTTGTTGGGAGCTGGAGGAAACAGCTTGAATAGGTAGCTAGACTGCTGCAGTCTGAACGTGAGAGAAGACGAGATCTAGACCCGGGTTCCCTTATTTACTCTGGGAGCATCTTTCTGTGATTTTGTGCAACTTTGGTATACCCTATGCCGTATGAGGATTGGATGTTGTAGCATATCGTCTATACTCGGTAGTGGTAGAATGCGCCAAGTGAGTTCAAATGTCCTCCCGCTCCAAGATGATCTGATCACGGCCAACAACCAAGCACGCTGGACTAGAAAGTCTAGGATGCTGACACGGAATGGCTTGTCGAAACGAACCGTAGAGGGACAGTGCTCGGTCTAAAATGGGAAGCTGAATATCGAGACTGGGGCGACACAATGTCATGTGAGCTCTCCTGGCAGCGTTATGATGTGGATGTGGGGAACTGAAGCTCTCACCGGACCACCGGCAGAAGGGGCGAATTGGATCTCGATGAACGCAACTTGAGATGAAAGGATAGAAATTGATGAATGAAGTTGAATCTTGAGAATGGCACATAAGAAGAAAACCCTCAAGAATTATAACCAGTTCACATCTCCAACAGCTGTCTGGCGAGACGAAATGGCCCCAAAAACCCGCCGGGATGAATTATGCTTCGTAGTTGTGAGCACAGGGTGATGGGGGACCCTCTTTGATCATGAGGAGAAGCTGGAAGCGAGGATAAAAAGGTCGCCCACAGGTGATTTCCTAAAATCTCGATTGTTTACTTTTTCATTCTCAATCAATTGAACTCGTCACCCATCCATCTCACACATTCCCCTCCGCTTACTCCCCCTCCGGACACACCTCCGATCTTTTACTCCACTCGCCCGCCCGTGTCCCCCCCGGCCATGGCCGCTCCCGCTTCATCTACCGCCGAGGCCCTCGCCGCCGAGGACGTCTACTTCTCTCAGAACCCGCCCCCGCGCAACCTCGCGGCTCACACGGCCCTCGCCGCCGGCTTCATCTCATCCCACGCCGCGGCCGGCCACCGCGTCGTCCTCGTCACCTCTGGCGGCACCACCGTCCCGCTGGAGCGCCAGACGGTCCGCTACATTGACAACTTCAGCGCCGGAACCCGCGGCGCCACCAGCGCAGAGTACTTTCTCGAGGCGGGTTACGCTGTGATTTTCCTGCACCGAGAGTTTAGTCTCTTGCCTTACTCGAGACATTATTCCCATGCTACAGATTGCTTTCTTGACTTTCTAGCCGAGGATGGTGAGGGGCGGATTGGTGTCCGGTCCGAGGTTGAGGACAAGATGAGAGGTGTTTTGAGAAAGTACCGCAAGGCTAGGGACGGCAACATGCTCCTGACACTTCCATTTGTCACCATCGTCGACTATCTGCACGAGCTGCGTGAGATTGCCCGTCTCATGGGGCCTCTGGGCCCTTCTGGACTCTTGTACCTCGCAGCCGCTGTTTCCGACTTTTTCGTGCCCCCGGACCGCATGTCGGAGCACAAGATTCAGTCGACCAACGCTGTGGATGAGAGGAAACCCGACGACGAGGAGACGTTTGATAACTTTGACTCGTCGCCCTCGGTCCCTCGCTCCAAGCGTCTCATTGTTGATCTCGACCCCGTGCCCAAGTTCCTCAAGAACCTGGTTGATGGCTGGGCGCCCGAGGGCATGATTGTGTCTTTCAAGCTGGAGACGGACCCTGCCCTTCTGGTGCGCAAGGCCCGATACAGCTTGGACAGGTACCAGCACCACCTCGTCATCGGCAATCTCCTGTCTACACGCAAGTGGGAGGTCGTCTTTGTGAGTCCCGGCCGCGAAGACCGCTGGGTGCGTGTGCCTCGGGAAGGCGGCTGGGGCGAGGCCGAGCTGCGACCTCTAAAGGCCGAGGAGCTGCCCCGCGAGGATCCCGGCGTCGAGGTTGAAAAGCTGATCATCCCTGCCGTGAAAGAGTTGCATGATCAGCACATCAAGGGGTTCACCAAGTGAATCGCCTATAGCTTTTTGAGATTACGGGTAATGACATGAGAGCAACATCTCAATGACCTCGAGTGAAATGGGTCGAGTTACACAACAAAGTGACCGAGTTTCTACAAAAAAACACAATAGACATTATATTCAGCTTTTGCTATGCTCAACTATGTACAGAGAATTCAATCCGGCCGTGCCATTTTTATCTTTATATGATTCGTTTTCCTTACCCGAACTCCTTTTTCCAAAACAGAAATGCAAATACTTTTATGTTCGTCATACTTTTGTTCTTTTCCTGGTCTTCAAACCCTGTCCAACTCTTCGAGACCCATGCAAATGCAACTGATCTCGTACGTTTGGACAATTGTTAGTGCCTGACGTCCCCTATTTAGAGCGCAGCCCTCCAGTTGTGCCATCCTAGGAGGTACACCTTGGCCATGAAAAGTGCAATCACGGAGCCAATGTACACGGCGCCAGTCAGGATAATAAGACCCCAGTACTCGCCGCCGTTGGCCTGGACGATACTGCCGGCAATCGGAATACCAATCAGGCAAGCAAACGACACAATCGTGTACGAAGTAGCGTAGTAGCGTCCATACTCTTGCGTCTTGCAGAGCCTCCCGATACAGACAGGGGCAATGGCAATGCTGGTTCCGCTCGAGAAGCCAAAGAGCAGCGTAAATACGATGATGCCGGCCGTGGTGGAGCCCAAGGGCAGCCACACGCAGAAGCATGCAACAATGGCGAGGATGACGGCGAGAATGCTAACGTTGTAGGGGCCGATGACGTCTGCGTAGTAACCGGGAAGGATTCGACCCACGACCGAGCCAGCGTTGAGGATCGGGATGAGGTTGTAAGAAAAGTCACTGCCAAAGCCCTTTTGCAACGCATAAGTCGAGATGTAGCCGAGGGGAATAAAGAGGGAAAACTCGAGAAGGAAGATGCCAATGGTCGTGAGAAGGAATGGCATGCTCTTGAAGATGCGAAAGTTGGGGTGCGCCGTGGCGTCCTTGGCCGGAGGTAGACGAGATCGCAAGAGGCTGATGCCCACCAAGCTGCAGCACAAGCACACGAGAGCGACAACTCGGGTTGCCCAGCCATAACCAATCTTTTCGATTAGCGACGTCAACATGAAAGGGTAGACGATACCACCCAGCCCACCAGCTGTAGATGCGATGCCAGTTGCCAAGCCGCGTCGTGCCTTGAAGAAGTGACCGACAGCGGCGATCGAGGGTGTGAACAGTAGCGAGGTTCCGAAGCCAGTAAGAAGACTCCATGCGACAATGAATTGCCAGAGTTCTGAGAGGCATCAGCATATTGAGGGACAGTCAGTTAAGGTGTTCACTTACTAGTAGCGAAACTCATAAACACCATACCGCCAACCGTAAAGACAGCTCCCGTAATGACGAGCCATCTCGGACCATACTTGTCAAAGACAGGCCCAATGTAGACACCGCAGAAGAATGCGAGAAAGGTGTAGACGGAAAAGACCCAGCCGACGGTTCCCTCGCTATACTCCTTGAGCTGGTTGTTCAGCACGTAGGCCTGGAAGGTGCCGAGAGTGTTCATTAGTCCAAGTGAAGCGAATAGGGTGAACCACGAACCAGCGACCACGGACCATGCCTGCAAGCCGCCCTCGGGATACGTCTCTTGATAGGATGCCGTCGATGCCGTCGTCCGTTGCTTCTCGAGGTCGGTGCCTGGCTTCACGTCGCCTCCGTCGATGTGGTTGACATGGTCGATGATGTCGTTCTCATCGTGGAGGGCGCGCGAGGTGACTTGGTGACAATCCATAACGTTGGAGTTGCTCAGCGATGTCGATTTTCCTTCTTGTTTGCTTCTAGTTGTCCAATTAATGCCGTGTCTTTAAACTTGCAGCATGTCGACTTGTCTCGAGTTGTCAGGAATTTCCAGAGCGGGGAGGCAAAAGAGGAAACCCTTGCCGGGAGGTCCAACTTATAACTGCTTCTGTAGAGTCGGGCATCGGCGCCGTCCCGAGCCAAGAGCGAGGCCCGCTTTCGGAGGGTGGGTTTGTTAACATAGGGCGCCGGCCTGTCGTGATGAAAAAAAGGTAATGAAAACTCGTCATTTGCTCATCTCGCTCCAGCTCCACCAAACCAGTGGGCATCTCGAGGTCATCCTTGACTACCACCATCTTCCTCAGAGCCGTTCTATTGGGCACGCCCTGACGTCTTCTGCCTCCGCATGTGCGGAAGGAGGCGCACTTGGACCTCCGCATTCTTTCTTCCGGTGAACGGGTCCTTTCCCCGACTTTTCCACATGCCGCTATCGTAGCCGAATATCGACAAAAGTTGACTAGGATGAGCCAATGTCGTTGAGTCACTTCGGGTTGTAACCATTCCTCGGATTTCCCTTGTTGCATCAGTGCATGCATGCACCTGATCGGCCGAGAAATCGGTCAAGAACTGGCTACCGTCATATGCATTATTATTTGTCAATTGCGTCATTAGCATCTCGACAACCGACTGAACTAACCTCCACGGCTGAATAATCAAATCAAGCCTCCTCATCTTCCACCTCCTCCATGGTCACATGCCGTGATGGCGGGCCTCGTTCTGCTTGCCGAGATGCATCGTTATCGCCCATTTTGAGGTAACCTTCCTTCTCGAGCCGGTCTGCCTCTTCCGGCTCCATCAAACCGCTTTGGCCTTGTCCCTTGCTCATCTTCAACTTGACTGCCGTGGGCACGAATGCCGAAACTGCTTCTTTCCTGAGATCGCGCACAATCGGCTTCGCCTCGTATACCGTCTTGGCCTCGGCAGCAGGCGCTTCCTTCTTTGGTTGCCTGTCTCCTTCGTCTTGTCTTGTTGGGTTCTCTGCAGCTCTCCTTGCGCGTCGCTCCGCCCACCATTTATCCATGACATCCTTGGGGATAGGGGGTGGTGTATCGCGTGGCATGGGGATGCTCTTTACGTCGTCGGGAACCTCTTCGTCGCTAGTAGTAGCATCGTTGGACCCTCTCCGCCTCTTTCCAAGTACTCCAGCTCCTGAGTCGCGATCTCTGTTGAACCCTCGTCCAAACGTAGGCGCATTGTCGCCCAATGTGTCTCTTGCCTTCCTCACAGCTCGAATCTCCTTCTCGAGTCCTTCCAGCACCTGCTCCTCATGCCGTGTGAGCTTGCCGCCGCTCGATGTAATCTTTTTTAGGTCGTCGATCTGTTTCTGGATACGGTCGGGGTTCTTTCGCGCGAGCTTTTCGTTGCGTCGTCCTTGCTGTTCGGCCTTGCCTAGAGGTAACGTTTAGAGAGGGGCGCGCGGGTTATGTCTGCAGTGTGACATACCTTTTTTGATGGCCTTGGCCTTGTCAGCTTTGCGCTGAGCTTGAACTGGGTTGTAGTTTCGTTCTTTTGCCATCCTGAAGGGGTGTCGAGTTTTCTGATGTTTGCGCTTGGATGGAAATGGAGCTAAAGGGGAGTCTAGGTCGTACAAAAGACTCCAAGTCCGATTTGAAATATCGAGGACGCGTTGAGTGTTGTTGTTTTAAGGTGAATGGGGATGCGACTGTCTTTGCTCGTGGGGCATGGCAGGAGCCTCACGACCTGTCGCGATCGCCGGCAAGCACGGTCCACCTGCTGACTAAGGTCCAAACCAGCAACTTCAACCTCCCCGTCCATCCTCCTTTTGTCTCGGCTCAGTACAGATGATGTCCCTTGCAGCAAGCTGTTGGTCACGGATGAGCTAAGGAGGGATTCTTGATTTGTGTTCAAGGTCATAGGCGATCTGAAGCGAGATTTCCTTGCCGAGGCGTCTGCTGAGGTGTCAGATTCCGAAACACATTTCGGCTTCACGCATGGTTGATACGTGATATGGTGGAGGGCACGAACAGGAGCTGATTTATACTAGAAGCTATGGATCTAAACAAACAACATGCGGTGTCGAACTGATGAATGGCCATCCACTCAGGCGGTCCTCTCTGGGCAGTTGAGACGGATCTTGTCAAACAACTCAGCCATCTTCAGCCCAGCGTCCCACAGCAAACCTCCATCGCGCTTGCGGGGCCTGTAGTCATACAGCCACATGATGGCCTTGACATCTCGCGTGTTGGGCCCCTTGGAGCGAGGAATCACTGTATCGTCCTTCCTCAACAGGATGTTCCTGCGCTTGCCACCAGCTTGGTCGGGGATGCCGCCTGCGTCGCTTGGGTATATCATGATGGAGGTCCAGTCAATCTCCTGGGCCCTCATCCTGTACCGTGTCGTAGACTTGCGAAGGGGGAGCCAGTTCTCGGCGCCAACGAACCCTTCCTTAATGGCCGCGTAGTAGTTGTTACACACCTGATGTTTCAAGTCGGCTACCCTGGCCGGCATCGCGTCTTGCTCGATCCTCCGCATGACCCTCTCAAAGTCCTTGAGGTTATCGCATTTGAACTGCTCCTCAATGTCAAACTCGACCAGGTTAGGATGCTCGCTGGTGTGCTTCCAGTACGCAGGGTTCTGGTGCTCATGATGGAGGCCCCAGGCGTGCTATAAAGGCAAGGTTAGTCCCCAGACACTGGCTCACAAATCACGAAAACTTACCCCTATCTCGTGGGCAACGTTAAGTCTGACGTTCATGTGCCCGATCTTCTCATCCAGGTTGAGTCTCATGGTTGGCGCGATCGGCAAGTTCTCTAGCCTGCCCCGCGACAAGGCGAGACTCGTGGCCGAGTTGACAACCTTTTCTTCAGAGACCAACATGCACTCCTGTCGATTGTCCATGCATTCTTGGCGAGAAATCTTGTCATACTTGAATACATCGTCGGGGAGGCCAGCAGCGGCCCATAACTTGGTAGCGTCGTCGAAGATGAGGGAGATGGCCTCCTCATCCTCCTCGCTATTGTAGGCGTAGGTGATGGTCTGATCTGGCCAGATATGGTCGTCGAACCTGTCTGGACCCGGATTCATGGTGATCCAGCGCTTGGAGGCATCCGTTTTGTTGGAAACAAAGGCCATTGAGGCACCGTCGACCGCGTTGACTTGTGCATAATTGATCGAGGTTTCCCACATGCGGCTGCCAGCGTTAACTGGGACGCCTCCGAGGCCTAGGGCGAAGAGGGCAAAGAGTGTGGCCATGACAGGATTGGCTCATGTCTGACAAGAACTGTTCCGAGATGCAGCTGCACCAGACTAATATTTGAGTCTCGGTCTCGACATTTCTCGTCCATGGCTCTCTACACTTCGCAAGACCGAACAAGCCCATGTTCAGCTTGAATAGCGTCCTTGCATGACATGCTGGCCGCCAAAGCCCCTTGAATATTTCCCGTCGACGTTGAAATGAGTCAAGCTAAGATATTGACGATTCTTGCAGCGGAGACAGACGTCCTCAAAGTCACCCAGAGCCAACAAGGTCGTATGGACGGGGCTCGTGCTCAGCGGCATACGAGCACCATCACAGCCATGTAGCGGTACAAAGGTCCACAGATGCGATCCTGCGTGCTTTGACTTAGAGGTGAGATCCTGGAAAGCAAGGACCTGTGTCTTGTGGAGTAGTCCCTCGCGGAGATGATGATCCTGGAGGAGATGAGCGAAGGGTGATGAACTGCAGCTTAACCAACACGGAACGACTTATCGTCACTTGATCGTGTTGGTCTGCCAAAACAATGGCATCATGAGCTATACGACGAGGAGTTGGAGTTGTTGGTCGTGCTGTGTTCAACACATGCCCAAATCCTTTTATCAGTCAACTCACACTCTTTCAACACTCAACGGTCTCTTCCACCAACGGCATTCACTATCAACACATTCATTTTTTTTTCTTTTCTTCTCATATCATTCATATTCATTCATTCAAACACAAACTCCAAGGGCTCCATGTTTGACCATGATCCCATTTATTCTAGTCTTTGCTGTGCTCTTGGGTGTCTCTGGTGCCGCGGACTCCAAACCTGGTAGTGACACCTTGAAGGGAATCGCCTCCAACTGTAACGCATTTCACACGGTAAAGAAGGGCGATGATTGTGATACTGTCGTGTCTGAATATGATATCACTCGCGCTGAGTTTCTGAAATGGAACCCGGCAGTCTCCAAGGACTGTAGCAAGAACTTTTGGGTCACCTATGCATACTGCGTTGGTATTGATCAAGATGCTTCGAGTACGACGTTCTCTACCTTTACTACAAAGACACAGAGCCGTGTTACCTCGACTACAGCTGGCCACGGCCAAGATACTACCACCACCATCAGAACCTTCGCTACCCGAGTTTCCAGGAACACTTCCACCAAGGCTGATACGACCTACTCGATTCGGAGTCCCGTCAATACGTGGGAACTGGCCAGCCCGAACGAAGACACCGAATGGCCTCCCCAGAGAACTCAAGAAGGCCAGCCAAGCAACTGCAAGGACTGGCACAAGGTCGAGCGTGGCGATACTTGCGAGTCAATTGTTTCAAACTATGGAAACTGGAGGATGACTGTCAAGAATTTGTAAGACCTTGCCCATGATTCCACGCGAACAAAGAACGTAGCTCACTGTGCCCTGCCCAGCAAGCAATGGAACCCGGCGGTGCTGGATGACTTCATCGGGTGGTGGGTTTGTATCAACGCTCCCATGAAGCACACTACCACCAAAAACTTTGGCTTCCATCGCCCCAGTACGACAGTCTCCATCCCTGACTATACGCCAAAGCCCAGTTCTACCATTGACTGGAGCTGGACGCCCTCCCCCACCCACGAAGGCGCCTCCAAGAGTTGCAAAGCATGGCACCAAGCCAAGGAGGTGAGAACATCCACGCCAGTTTGTATTGCCATGGGAACGCACACTGACGGCATTTAAAGGGCGATACCTGTGACTTTATCATCAACAGAGGATACATCTCCAAGGATGACTTTTATCGCTCGAACCCTGGAGTCGAGTCTCAGTGCGATGGTCTCGATAAGGGGTATTACTACTGCGCCGCTGCTCATATGCCTTGGGAGAAGGAGTACCCTATGTCACCTACAGTCACCGCTGAACCGACTGTGGTGCCTTCTGGACAGACGAAAGATTGCAAGGCCTGGTACAAGGCGGCTCCTCATGAAGACTGCGAGCTCATCTTGCTTATGTTCTACATGTTTTCTCTTGAGGACTTTGTCAAGTGGAATCCAAGCGTGGGTAAAGAATGCTCCAAGGGCATCGTTGAGAATCAGTGGTACTGCGTCGGAGTACCTGGTTCTCCAACCACGAGAACGGGTATCATACCCTCTCCTACCCCTGTCCCGAAGGAGGACCAAACACAGAAAGGCATGGCCAAGAATTGCAATAGGACGTGGCAGGTAACCAAGTAAGTTGTCCTCGACCCTCAAAATGACAGTGAGTGGTATTCTGATGCGCACTTACAGGCAAGATACGTGCGACAGCATCATCAAGCACATAGGGATCACCGAGGAGCAGTTCTTTGCATCGAACCCAGCCGTTGGCGATGCCAAGAAGCACACCTGCGACAATCTCAAGATTCAATACTGGGTCTGTATAGGAGTGCAACACGCTGCAAGCAGAGTCGACAAGACCACTGCGACTTCTGCTCCTGTAGCCCCTAGGTTTACCTCATGGCTGAATTCGACCACCTTTGGCTCTGGAAGTACAACCGCAACCCAGACTAGCCTTCTGTACACGGCTTCTTCTGAGAGTCTGACGAGCTCTGAACCAGGGGTCACATTTATCACGAAGGCTAAGAGCTCTGTTAAAACATCAGACAGCACCTTGATGACAGAGTATGGCGAAACCTCAGTCCCCGGAACCACAGAGATACAGACATCCAAGTCTACCGAGTCCAGTCAGGGAGATACAACCCATTCAAGCATTTTGACGGCAGACCGCACTACGGCCGATTATGGCAAAACCGGTCACGAAGAGACGAGTGCTTCAGCGACAGATTACACTACTCCGGGGCATACCAAGTCTACCCGACAAGGCACAACGCAGTCGAGCACTTCAACCGCGGACCGCAGCGCCCCTGAGTCTACAATCTCCTACACCAATCCCCCGGGGCAGTGGACTACCTCAACGGTCTACACCACTCGTGTGCTGACTTTTTACTCTTGTGCCCCTGAAGTGGAGACGTCCGACTGCCCATATGGTCCTCGCTTCACCACCGAGACCATCCTTGTGTCCACAACTGTCTGTCCTGTGACCGAGATTGGTACGGGTCCTCAGCATACGCTGCTTGCCACTTTCATTCCAGATCCTTCTATGAGTTTGTACCCGCCAGGACCCAACCCAGCCTCGAGCGCTGCCTCGATCTCCAGTGCACCAAATGTTAAGTATCCTATCCTTACCGAAGCCACAGCTTCTACTCGGCCTTCGGCTGTGGTCTCTGATGGCTTAGGCTGTCCAGCCCCTGTGGCTACGCCTCTCCCCCGCGACGTAAGAAGAATCATTGGATATCATCTCTACTCTTGTACTAACAAGGCCCAGGATTGTATGATTGGTGGCTGCAAGCAATTCTACCTTGTCCAAGAAGGCGACTATTGCACAAAAATTTCCAGGGGCGCCGGCATCAGCATTGAGTATGCGCTTTCTCTCCTTTAATCCTAAATATTTGCTAACACAATGGCCCCAAGGGACTTTTACGAATGGAATCCGAGTGTGAGCCGAGACTGCTCTGACCTCTACCTTGGATACTGGTACTGCATTGGAACAACAGGTCCGGCCGCTCGCATCTCCTCTGCGTTTCCGGACCCGACTTGGTGAAGATAGGCAAGGATGCTGTAGGATCGAGTAGAAGTGGCGCATTTTAGGTGTGCTGGTTAATTAGTCTGCCCCCTTTATCCCCCCAAGGTGAACAACCATCCAGTGTGTACAAGATATCCATTGGCTCCGTCTCCCTTTCAGGCGGTTCATAGAATCCTATGAGATTCTCAAGCCAGTAAGGCGCGCCCATATCTCGGTGACCAATCTGAATCCAATAGCCATCCAAAGCCGGAGCACTTCGAAGCTCGCGCCAGAGACGCTCAGCTTTGTGGGGGCGCTGCTCAAGGACCTTACCCCCATTGTCCAACGCATGCCGCTTCTCTGCACCGTAGCATGATGACGGAAGGGCGATTATACAGGTATTTAGGTGAGGGAATTTCCTGATCATATCCTCCATTGGCTTGATGACGACTTGTTCGACCTTGCGGTATACGTGCTCTGTGGCGTAATTCTGATGACACGTATCCCCCTCGGCTGCGTACATATCTCCCAGGAGGGAGATATACAGCATTTTCAAGTTGGGTAATATCACGGGTGCTTGCTCGGTAAGCGTCAAGAAGGCATCAAAATCCGATAGTGGCGGATCTTGTTCCTGCTGCTCCTGAAAGGGATGGATTCTCCAGAGCATTTCCACCCGAGTCATGGACTCAAGTCTGGAGGGCACAAGAAGCTTTGGTAGGCTCAGTATGAGCTCGGTATTGGAAAGAAGAAATGCATTGGTTGAGTAGAGAACTTGAATGCCTTCTCGGTATCTTGATCAAGGTCAGCTAGTGCCATTCACGCATAATAAGGCAACTCACGCCTGTCGACAGCAGAGAAGCCATCCCATAGCCCCAACGTGACATTTCAAAGGCGCCTCTCCGGGAGCAGACTTGCACCACTCGTTTACGCCATACTTGCATCTATCATACGAAGGGTCGTCCTCACCCCAGCGAGTTGTGGCGTCGAAGGGTGTCACACCGAGGCGATGGCATACACAGCTCCACCATCGCCATTTCTTGGGTTTCCATCTATTGGGTACGATGGCGGTCTTCTCCCAATGGCTAAAAGTTCTTTTGCACCAAGTCTCACCGTACCGAAAGCTCATACGGGAGGCGTGATTCTTGACGGGTGGCTTCCTCAATGTTGCAGGGTAGTCGTAGTCGAGCTCGATATGGATATCGGTGCCCCCGATAGCCTGGCGGAGGATCTCGAGGCGTATTTCTTTTGGGAGCTTTTTGAAGAATGGGCTTTCTTTCGAGCCCCGGCTTTCTGATGAAGCTGTCAAAGGACGTGGGCGCTCTGCTGGAAGATAAGGCATGCCAGGTTCAGGAGGCTTCCAGGGGTTCTTTTCGCGGAGCCAAACCACGGCTAACGAGCCTCGCATTCTGGTTTTCTTCAATAGAAAAGAAAGAGTCAAGTGGAAGAGAAACTTGAAGATTGTCACAAAATGTGTGGCCGTACCATTTACCACTTATCTCCGTGAGCTGTTTGATCTACAACCCCTGTCCTTGAAAACAAGACCTTGTCACCGTTGGCTTTAAGCCTCATATGCTTGTTCGCATCCGTGCAGAAACGAAGTGGATTCCCGTCTTAAATTGTATCAGCTCTAGAGAGCAAGGGGGTAGGTAGCTAATCACATCCCCAGGCTGTCTTCTACAGTTCCATGTCTGATCCGTAGATGGCAAGTCCCGGCCAAGGATTTGGCATGGCAGGATTCAGCTCTGACTTTTCACGCTCGAGGTTGGAGCCCAGGGCTTCGATAAGAGTTCCGTCGTCAAGATCAATGGCCCAGACCATAGTGCTAGAGTGAAAGTCGTTAGTGATGAACACAGCGACAGGACTCAGGTGGACTTACCCCCCAAGGCAACGCTTGTTAGCGTATTCCATCTTCATCTCGAGCGTCTCGGCATCGTCCCAGCTCACCCACTGGTCCTCGTCCCATGTGACTATCTTGACGGCCGCCTCTTCGTCAAAGGAGACCTTGCCGCTGCTCTTGATGATCTTGTTGATCTCGGCTGCTGAGAGAACGCCCGCTGTACCTGTACACTTACCTTTGTCTGCACCTGTCTTGAAAGGACAGCCAGCTTTCATGCATTTGGGGTCTTTCATTGTGAAGCCTAGTTATGTCAGTTCTCTGTGGCCTTGAATCCTCTATACGGCTTGACTTACTTCGACCGTAAAAGCCAAGGCCCATGACCACCCGCTCGGGGTTGATGTTGTTCCTCCACATGAGCTCCAGCGAGGCATCAATCTCGGTCAAGTTCGTGTGCGCCTGCGCAATGTTTCCAATATCTTCGACGTGCTTGTCCCATACGCCATCTATAACTCGTGTCAGCGAATTCTTGAACCTCAAATCCTGTTCTGTCACGTACGAATGTCATAGGTCATCATGTTGTACCAGTCGACGTATGGCTCCAGCTCGACGATATTGAACCCTTTCAGACACCAATAAGAGGCTGGCTATCATGGCTTGATTAGTAGCTGTTTTGGGCACCTTAAACGAATGCCTTTTTGCTCACCAATGTGATGGTCAATCCGTACTTTCGGCCAGAGTTGTTCAGGGCTCTTCTCAAGCGGCGAAGGAGCTTGACAAAGTTGTCAAAGCCCTCTTCAGTGCCACCGCGGTCTTCTGCAACGGGATACTCCCAGTCAATGTCGACGCCGTCAAAATTGTGGTTCTCTAGAAACGAGAGCAGAGACAAGAAGAAGGCGTCCTGCGCCTTTTCGGACTTGGCAAGCTCGGAAAAGACCTTGCGGTAGGGGCCAGGATCATTCATAGCCCAGCCACCGATAGCTAATTGCTCGTTAGCCTTTTTATCTCACCGTCACTGAAGGTCAGACTGTTCTCACCGATCCAAACCTCTAGGTTCGGGTCCTTATCCTTGAGGTCAGTCACACGGTCGTACAGCTTGGCCGTGTTGGGGTCCATAGCCTGGATGAAATATGTCTTTGGGTTGATCAGGGCGAAAGCGAAGTTAATGTGGGTGTACCATCCTAAAAAGAACAATCAGCATCTGAATCACAGTAAACCTATCAATACCAGAATCTGTACCCAAAGGGATCTCTTCAGGTTCCATTCCTGTAGCCTCAGTCAGCATTAGAGAGAAGCAACACTACGAAAGGCTATCAACTTACTGCCACAGGGTCGCTCCAAGTTCCACCCTTCATAGTATCCGATGGTCCTCTTCTCTGAGCTTCTGCCCGAGCACTCAGGCGAGGTAATCTTCTTGCCCTTGCAGTAACTGTCAATGGTCCCGCAGAAGCCAAACTCACTACAGCAAACGTTCAGCGGGCAGCCGGAGGAGTTGGACCATTTGATGCCCCAGCCCGGGTCGCATTCGCTCTTGTAGTCACAGCTCGATATGCACTTCTCACCGCAGTAATCAGGGCCAGTGCCGCATATCCCTATGCCGGTCGAGTTTCTGTAGTTCCTTGCTGTTAGAGAGCGGAGAGAAGCTAGGGAGTTCAACTTACAGCGGCCCGCAACAGCCACCATCACACTTGGTCTTCTTTGTACATGTCTTTTCCTCGTCGGCAAAGGAAAGAGAAGAGAAGGATAGGAGGGCGCCGACCACGACTTGAGTCATCCAAGCAGTCCTCATGGTGGCGGGAAGTAAAGACAAAGAGCTATCGAGAAGTGAACTGCCTGCATCTATTGCCGAAGAGTGCATTTCGATACCCAATATACATGCCCTCTCCAGAGCAGCTGTTTCTGATCCCTGTCTTGGCATTTCCAGCATAGAAGTACCGGTACATGTCAGTTACTTGTCTTTGTTCCCAGGGTCTAGAATAAAGAGACCATTATCCAGGTTATGGCGTCGATCGTCCATCAACTCGAGACGCTCTATCGCCCCCTGCACCCCGTCGAATTGTGTCTGAGGTCCGGGCTTCGGCCCGCCCCTTGCCTACTATCTCGGGCCAACACATTGCCAAGACACTGTTGGTAGTTTGCGAGAGTCGATATATACTAACTTCCAATTTCAAGTTTAATCTAGACGGCGCAGCCGTACTTCAGCTCCACGAAACGGCCGCCTGTAACTCTGGATCTTGTCCGCCCACGTTCACGGGGCGTTTTCTTAAGGCTGTCGGTTGAGAAATCTGACGAGAATAACCACCTCACGACTTATTCTCCCCATAATAACCACAGCGTCAAAGTCAACAACGTGGTCATGAGACATCTAGAGTTGACGCAGCAGCGGAACCGAGCGGTTGCAGAAGGAATCTAGACGGAACGTCGCGGCTTCAGGTCGCAATGGAACCAACATCAGCAGATCTCATCAGTCTCGACAATAATTGAGGTGGAGGAATTGATATTAGCGATGTTTGAGAAGATCTGAATTAAGTAATCGCCGTATGAGACTTGGGGATGTCGCCATGGTGTCCAGCCATTTCGACTGACAGTTCTAAGAACTTGACATTAATATTCACACCATCTTGAGTCAACTACAGAGATCAGAGTAATACCACCAGTCCTTTTTTCCTTCTCTGAGTTTCTTCTGTGATAATAGCCTCCATCTTACAAGTCCCGCTGGCAGGACTCTCAACCCAACCCTCCCACCAAAAAGGCTCGACGCCACTCATACCATGGGCACCATGGCCCAGCTCACTCTTTTTTACCTTTCGATACTTTCGTTGCTTTCCCTGGCATTCTCTCGTGCCATCGATCAGAGCCGATATGAGCCTACACCGGCGAAGCTCTTCCGTCGTGATTATGACCCACAGGACTTCTCCTGGGTCAAGAAGATGGGTGCCATCGGCGACAGCTTCACGGCTGGTATCGGCGCCGGTAGTCCCTTTGGCAGCTTCTGGGACAATCGTGCCGACTGGAAATGCTCAAGGTACGACCAGGCGTATCCTAATGTCGTCTATGACGAGATCAACGACAGTGTGGAAAAGTTCCAGTACCTAGCGTGCAGTGGCGACCGCTCCACGGGCATCTACGATCAGGTGAAGGAGCTTGACGACGACATGGATTTTATCATCATGACGGCTAGGGAAAATGATCTCTGTCTGATTCATACTTGTCATTATACTAAAAAACCATGGTTAACCTAAATACGTCTAGGCTGGCATAATCAAAGCTTGCGTTATCCTCCCAAAGTACGGAGAAGATGTCTGCGAAGAGATCATTGACAAGGCCAAGGAGAATCTCGATACTATTCTGAAACCGAATCTGATCCAGATCCTCACCGAATTAGACGACCACATGAACAAAGACGGCATCGTCGTGTACAACGGCTACGCTCGCTTCTTCAACGCCTCGGAAGAAAAGTGCGGAGATGACGAGATGTGGTGGCTAATAAAGGATGACGAACTCGAATGGCTCGAACTCACCAAGGAGCGTCGTAAGACTTTTAACGAACTTGTTCTCAAGATTAACGAGGTCATCGAGGAGGCCATCGAGGAGGCCCAGAAAAAGGTGGATTACACGCTCGCCTTTTCAAACTGGGATAAATGGCCTTACGAAGCTGTTGATGGGTGAGTCGTCTGTCAATCAACCTTGGTGTACGATGGCTAACATACTGTAGATTGTTCTGCTCCCCCAATAGTTCAGGCCGCTACCTCGATTCTGAACAGCCAGATCTGCATTTCTTCAAGTTCGACACCACGAGGCCCAACGTCAGACCCAATGACGAATGGAAGAAGCGATCACTCAAGCCCTTGAGCAAGAGATCCTTGTACGACAGTCTCCTATACAAATCGGTGAATCCCCGAGCAGATGTCCTCCACAAACTCGACCGTAGGGCTCCCAAGGTGCCCGACTGCCCAGGAGATGGTCCCCCTGACGAAGAAAAGGACCTCGAGGCTATCGAGGGCGAGGAGATCAGCGAGGATCTTGGCATGGGCACGCCTGACTCTTTTGGCAAGATCTTCCACCCGAACGAGCTTGGCCATCTTACCATCGCCTCCTTCTGCATCTCGGCAGCGATTGAGGCCCGTGCCAGAGTCCTCGGTGTGGATGGTGGCGAGTGCCCACTCGTAGACGAGTTCAAGTGCTGGTCTGATGATGGCGATAAAGGATATGCCACTATGGAACGCGTTGTTCAGACTTACCAGGACTTTTGCGACGAACTGGAGCCCAATACCAGCCGGGCAGGGTGGACAGAGGAACGCAAGTTTGATGAGGGCACTCCAGATGAACACAAGTACACCATATCTCTGACAGGCGACGCCAAAAAGTATAGAAAGGACGAATGCCTCAACTCATTCAAGCGCATCATACACGGGTGCGACAAGGAGGATGACGATAACCCACTGAGCTGGAAGCGCGGCGGCAGTTGGCAGCGCGGCCAGTACAAGTACCGGCTCGACATTAAGCGGAAGAATCGACCCCAGAACCTCAAGGAGCCTTATGGCACATGCAGAGGGAACAACCACTTTTGGTACGCCGACTATACAATCTATGGTGAGTTGCAGACACTTCCCCCAAGGAACGAGCTGATGCTGACCGAGACCTCCAGGTGCTGGCTTCTCTAGCTGGGACCATGGGAAGAAGACGCTCCTCCCGAGCATCAAGGACTGTCTAGGCGAGGGCGTTACGTCCTTCGAATTTGAGTACTTTGACGGGCCCAACCAGTTCGGACACGAGTGGCTGGTGACGTTCAATACACCCGGCCTTGTCAACTCTCAATGTTTCAAGAACAACAAGGCGGTGTTTGCGGCGCATGGATTTACAGATGGCTGTGAAGGTGATGATTTCTGACATGTTGGTCGTGTGCATGGTGCATTAGTATATATACTTATTGAGAAGGATAAGACCTGATCGCCTTCAATGCCCGATGTCAAGTTTTCGTCAAGCCGAGGTCAACAATGTGGGAATGGATCTCCTGGAGAACAACTATAACATCGATCCAGAGTAAAATCTAATCCCATACTGACCCTTAGCAGACATATATTATACTTGAGTTGTGAGCAAGTTTGACTTCTCGGCTACCCGGGAGCCTAGCGCTTAAACCTCGGCTAATCGATCTCTCACTCAACGCATCGCGTTCATCCACTCGCTCACTCTCATTCATTCTCCTACACATGACACCAAAGATACCCCAAACGCTGATTGTAAACTAAACAAAGTGACCATTTTTATTTTCACTATCAACAGACCTACCTAATTACTTCTCTTTTTTTTCTTCTCTTTGCACTACGGACCGGCGTACAACACCCCCTTTCAAACCACCAATTCAACGTCACAAGACAACCATCCACATCGTCAAAAGACTTGAGACACACTTATCCGAATCCGCCAAGACAACTGTTCCCACGAGCGAAATGGTGGCAACCGGCAAGATTGCCCTACCTGAGCACTGGACCGAGCTCAGCGCGGCCCGGATACAGCGCAAGAGATGCGCTGACGATGTCGACGCCATCAAGAAGGCCTGCCTGACAGAATGCGGCCAGCGACACGTGGTGGATTGTGAAAAGTGCTTTCTAAAGACCCTGGATCGCATGCGCGCTCGGTACTGCGAGGCCGAGGGCAGAGAGTGGTTCACGCAGCGAACGGCGTTCCTTAATGAGCTGGACACCCTATTCACTGACGTCAAGGACCACAAGATCGACCTCAGGTCCATCGAGGATAGAATCGAGGCGGAGAAGGAGGCCTGGTATCGATGGGTGCTCCGCATGTATCCTCAGTTTCTGTCCGCTGCCGACAGCGGTGCCGACCAGGATGAGTTGAGGGCCATGCTGGATGACCCGGACAGGTCGCGCGAAGAGCTTATCGAGAGGATCTGGGAGGGCGTTGGCAAGGTTCCAGGCTGGTCTTCCGAAGTGGACAACATCACGCTCAAGGTCAAGGAGGACAAGAACTACGGGGCAGATCTCAAACAGCGCTACATCGCGTGGTTCTTCAAAGACCGATTGACGGGGGCGTTGCTCGAGCACGCGCAAAAGTACCTTGACGCGTACGAGTCGAGCGAGTCGATGACCATTGAGGAGGTCATCGACCACATCTCTCAGGACCGCAAGGCGAGCCTTAGTTCGCAGCCACAGCGGGATAGCCATAGGAGACGGCTAGATGAGCTACGAAGGGCCAAGACGGCTTTTGAACATAAGCAGAACATGGCTAGGGCCCAGGCGAGCCAGACCCCCGTTGTGGCCGAGGAGCTATACGACCTTCCGCCATGCGCAGTGTGTGGTGGAGCGGCGGATCAGAAGAGCGTCCTCTCGTGCTCACTGTGTCAAGCTGTGACGCACCTGAGTGGCCAGAAGAGGCTGACGGTGTATTGCTCGGAGGAGTGTTTTAACAAAGGACACGTAAGTTGTCAAGTCTGCATGTACTGGAAGATGCTGACCAAAGTAGGAGGAACATATTGAAAAAGAGCACGACTGCGAGGCGGGAGAAAGGTGTGCACAAAACTACGACGAGGATACTGAGATGTCGGACGGGGAATATCAGGCGGTTGTTTGTAAGGACTGTGTCGAGCAGAAGGAGGCCTCGCTGTTCTGCACGGAGCGGTGCGCTGCAGCGAACCTGCCCCGGCACATGGAAGATAAGCACGGAAAGACGGCCGTGGATGAGGTCAAGAAGCTGGCGGAGCCGCTGTCGGAGCTATTGGAGAAGAGGTTGAAGGAGAGTAATCCGGGGTTGAAGATTTCGCTGGCCGAATGACCTGGTTTGTTTGTATCAATATTGGCCGAATAGATGCTGGGCTGGGAACAAATACAACACTTGCAAAAGACTGATGAATGTCAACTCTGATAGCCTCTAGATGTCATGTGAAGTTGAATATATGCTCACGGGGCTGGTGGGTCATACCGGGACGCATGTGGTTGTGGAGCCGTCTATATCCGATCGTCTTCGGCGATTGAGGCCCCGTTCGGCTCCTCTTTACGCCGGCCCCTGCCCGCAAAACCTCCGCATCAGCACCTCGGAGTCTTTTTTCCATCTTGTCGCATTCACCAAGAAGAGGTAGAACCTCTTCGCGTGCCTATTCTCTCTTCTTCACGACGCAGAGCTCATCGATTGTCCACTGGCGTCATCACAGAGGCAATCTGTGCATCCCAGCCATGGAGAGCGAATCTCCTGCCACCGCCGGCGGTGCTGCCCCCGTGCGCAAGAGGATCTCTACGGCCTGTGAGGCGTGTCGCGTAACAAAGATTAAGTGCCAGCCGAGTGAGCAGCCCGGAGTCTGTCGCAAGTAGGTCTCCGCCGAGGTCTCTTGCTGTGGGCTTCAATTGATGGATGTCAGATGTCTCGAGTCGAAGAAGGAATGCATATCACGAACAGGACCCCGGACACGGCGGAGGAGAACAAAATTGTAGGCTCACCACCACTTTCAAAGATATGGGAATACACGTTTACAATCGTCAGCGTCGTTGATGGCCATCAATCGCAACCTCAACCTCCTCCGCCACCAGCTCCCTCAAAGACCTTCACCATCGATTTTGACGTCCCCTCGCTGCCAGAGGTTGACGAGAACTTTGACGCCCTGCGCGACTCACACTCTCAAATGATTGATTCCATCTTTCCATCAGATCAAGAGTCGGATGCCCTCAGTGCCCCAGATTCACCGCTTACAGGATTCCCAACGCCGGGCTCGTCTAATAACACGCACTCCATTCAGTCCCTGCACGCAAAGCCCCAGTTCAACCTCGATTCGGCGGCATCCCTATTAGCTTCGTTTCGGGGTATGTTGGTGCACTATCCCGTGGTTTCTCTCAAGCCCGAAGAGACAGTATCGAGCCTCGCCGCTTCTCGACCGTTTGTTCTACTAGCTATCCTCTCAGCGGCATCTGGATCGAGGACACTGCAGGGACATACTCTATACGACGAGGAGTTTCGAAAAGTTCTAGGCCTAAAGTTTGTCGCCGGTGGAGAGAGGAGCATGGAGCTTCTTCAGGGCATTCTCATCTACTGTGCCTGGTAAGCACTCTCCAGGTCACAGAGTAATGCAAGACTCAACAGTTCAGGTACCCCTTCCACCTCCGCCCCAAGAACAAGCAAGCCTTCCAATACTACCGAATGGCCGGCGACCTCGTCCACGACCTCGACCTCGAAGAGGAAAACCCGGAGCTCATCACAACGCCGCCAGGCGCCATGACCGCATCGCAGCTCGACCGTCTGCGCGCCTACCTGGGCTACTACTACGCCGTGTCAAAGTACGTCCTCGGCCACCCGTACACGCGGCCCCTCGTTGCTTACCATCCCAGCTACATGACGGCGTGGAAGAGGATGGACCTGCTGGCTTGCCCCTGGACGCCCTGGACGGCTACCTGCTGCGATGTGCTGCAGCGGTGCGCAGAGGCTGATGGGGATCTTGCGCTGTGTTATCTTGCCAGGTTGGCGAGCTCGACGAACACGGCCAATAAATCGATTCGCGATAATAATGCGCAGTCGGTTCAACAGGTTCAGCTGCTTTTGTTGGGACTCGAGGCTCAGCATAGGGAACTGAAGGCGGCCATGCTGCCTCATATAGCCCGGTCAAGTAAGCACCCTACCCCTATCTCCAGCCCAAACTTATACGTTTCAGCACCCGTAAGGCTAGCGGATCTCTTCTTCGACATCTTTCTCCAAGGCGGCGCCGTCTTCTATTTAACCCGCAAGATCGCTCCCCCGGGGCTCGTCCACCCTCCTACGTCCCGCCTCCGCAGCTGCGTCATCAACCTCCGTGCCTTGTTCGACTACCTCACCGACCTAGGACAGTCAGGTTTTATGTCCTTTACCAGCGTCGACTGGACCAAATTTGTCCTCTCTGTCATCCTCGCTGTCCGACTCTCGTTCCCCATGTCCGAGGTCAAAGACTGGGATCACGCCTGGGCGCGCGAAGAGCTGCGCTTCGAGGCCTTCCTCGAGACCATGTGTGACGGCGCCGACCTGACGCCAGTGAGCACAAGGGTCGACGTCCTCTCTGCGGGACGCGTCGTCTTGCGCGTCGTGAAGGAAAAGTACGACCGACGGGTCGCCATGCTCAACATGACGGCCTCGCACGGGAAGGGACCCGGCCCGCAGGGGTGTCCAATGTTTGACCGCAGCATGGAGCCGTACATTTCAGCGTGGGATACGGGGTTCGACATGAGCTCAGTGATGCCACCGCTCCCGCTTCAGCAGCAGAGCCAGCAGGAAGGACAGCAGGCTGTGTTCCATGACCTGTGGGCGACCATGACCATGGGTTGGGCGAATGACAGTCTGATGGACGACCAGGATATCTAGCCAGTGTCCCCCATCCCATCAATGAGTCTATCGGATAATCAAACCCAGTTCCTTGGGTGCCCCATGTGTCTACCTACGCCTGCTGCTACCGTCGCAGACGGATCGTTCGTTCCGGTCCCGGATACTACGGGCCAACAACACCATCATATTGACACCCAGCTGCATGAGATTTCCCCCCACGATAACCTACGCTCAGATTCTCTCTTCCTCAAAACGTATGATCCCACCAAGTTCAATAAAATAAGAGACAGGTCGAATCACAAAGTACACCGAGCCTCCTCCGTCACAACGAGACCAAACCTCCAACAGCCACTCCTCCGATGCATCTCTCTCAACCTAGAAATCACCACCCCTGCATCACAACCCCTGTGAAGCCCTCGCAACACACCCTCCCCTGAAGGTGCCCCCCCCCTTGGCGGCATCCCACATGACATGCCTGCCTCATTCCCTTCGCCCCCGTCGTCGCACAACACCATGACTGGCATCATCAAAGCCCCCCCTTCCCCTCCCCTGTCCATCCCACCCTCAGCCCACCCCAGGCCCGCGAACCTGGGTGTAGTATAGCTAGCTGCCTCTGAAGCCGTATAACCATCTCTCCCGTCACCGGTTTCCGGAATGTGATGGAACGGTGCGTGGCACAAGCGCTTCGGCTCGACGCGCCCCGATGCGATGCATTCTTGTGCTACGACCCGAGGCATCAGATGAGATGGGCGAGGTGTCAAGCCGCCCAATGCTACCCTGCCAGCTCTTTTTACCCTTCATGCTGTAGTCCACGTCCAAGAGGCTCACCGGTGATGCTGACAGACATGCACATGATGTCGCCGACATGACTTGATGCATTCACCACTTGCATATTCTTCTGAGGATATCATCAGCTTCAGAACGCTCTGTTGGGAATTGCTACTCTACCATATCATCCTTGCCAAGGAGGCCCGAGCCAATCGCCTATACCTAAAATACGCTGCAACCTGTAGCTACAAAAGGAACTGTCCGCATCTCCGAGTAGGTATGGATGCATAAACATGCACCTGACCGACCTGCCTGGCGCCTCAGATATCACTGGCACCCTACTCCGAGGTCCTCGATAATAGCCAGAGCCCTGCTTGCCGCCCTGCCACTCAGACCTAGTTCAATAGCCCGACTGCCAAGACTACTCAAGGCTCGAAAGGCCAACTTGCATTCCTCCCTTTGCCAAGCGGGGGGGCTGTTGCGGAGGGACTGATATACTCGTGTTAGAGATGAGTCTGCTCAACAAGTCGGTCAATCAGACCTATCCAACCTTGGAAAGGACAGCTTATAGGATGCAATGTACAGATGAATAGCATTTCACGGACAGGGGGTATCAGCTTTATACCAAAAACAATGCTTCCTTTGATGTCTGCTACTTGGGCAGGTGATAGAGACTAAGTAGTCACATCTACCTGCCAATGCAATAGCTCTATATAATTGAAACCAAAGCCGTAACCGATGTGAGAAGAAATGACTTGGAGGAGGGATCCAACCCATCCGCGGTAAGCATTCAACGCCCCCAGACATCGATGAAGTCGAATGGAAACCCCCTCAAAGACAAGGTGAAAAAAACTAAAGCAATCCACCGCAGCAATGCAAGACAAGACAGATAGAGAAATAGAAACGCCATAATCTGCATAACCTTCTTGCGCTGCCAAACACCCATATCATCCAATCCGAGTCCAATCCCATCCTATCCTATCCCGTCTTGTTTCTTCCAGAGATGTCATGAACCTAGCAGCACCCAACCCTTGCCTTTCATTGTCCCATAAATGCATGCATAAACCATGCTTGCAATATCTCTCAAGAGAATGATCCAACGCCATCCGGTGCTGGTTGCCCAGGAATGAAAGGAAAGCCTGCTCCGTGTAGATGCGACCTGTTTGGGTCCCCCATGATTGTCGGGGCTTGTGTGTTGAATCCATGTTCTCGTGTACTCGTTCGTTCCCATGACCGTTACCTCCCTTGAATGCAAATGACGCGGGACGGCCGCTCCTATTTCTTCCCATGCTCTGCCATTTCCACCATTTCCGTATCATGCCAGAAAACTCCGATCTGTGACCAAGTGAGGCGAGTTCGGGCAATCCAGCCCCTCCCTCCTCATACCCCTTCTTCCGCGCCGTAGTTTGCTGTGCTGTGAGACGAGTACGCTTTTCCCCCGTCGATTTTTGGTTTTTGGATCTTTCCCCCAATGCCCATGCCAAAGACAAATGCAATTCGAAAGAACTCCAATGAATAGAACCAGATGCGCAACTCTAGCAGGTGGCGAGCTCAGGCTTCTATGCATTCCTTTTGCCTGCCGCAAGCACCGAGCCCAACCAAATGAATATGTGTAGCCGGCCCCCACGACGAATCCCAAGCCGAGCGTCCAGTCTCTCGCAATAACGGAATGTGTCGTACTTCTGCTGTAGGCGAGACCGATGGCGCCAGAATTAGACACCCAACTGCCAGTGCGCCTTGCTCGATAGTGACAGAAAACGCCAGGAAGCTTCAAATCCGATGTATCCATGATAAACCAAGAGAAAACGCCATTTATGAATAATGCAGAGAGACCGAGAGCAGTCCGGCTTGGTCTTGGCCAAACCAATCCAAAAGTAACGCTGAAGGGGAATCATTCAAATGTAAAAACAACACCAACATGCAAATAATACTCCGTACCATGGTGAATCGTGAATGTCGAAAAGAAAACAAGGGCAAAACAAGCATAGGATCCTTCATCACACATAAAACAACCGCTCCTACCTTCTCGGGTTGAATGGATGCGACATTTTGGCCAGCATGACCGACTTTGAGCCGTTCACAGCGTTGACACCATTGATTAGGCTGATGTCACTTGGGTCGGCGCCAGTTTGACCGTTGCTAAACCCATAGATCGAGTTGGTACCGTTGACGGCGTTGAGGTTGCTGAGATCTGGGCTAGAGTGGCCGTTGTACGCATACATCGAGTTGGCTCCGTTCACGGCTCTGGGCTCATAGCCGTTGTACGCATACATCGGGTTGACCCCGTTGACATGATTCATGCCGCCGGACTCGATACCAACATGGCCATTGTACGAATACATCGGATTGGCCCCGTTAGGCTGACCGCCAACATGGCCGTTGTACGCATACATGTTGGCATTCCGGTTGAAATTGCCAGAGTTTGGGAATCCTGCACCTTGGGGGCCCCCCTGTGAACCCCCTGGCCCATAATGCTGTTGACGGCCGCCCCCTAGGCCAGGGGGAGCAGCGAGTCCTGGAGGAGGCCTGTGAGCTGCTGCGAAGCCGTTGACCGAAGCAGACATGACTGCGTTCATTCCGCCTGGCGCGCCACCGTTTGCGTGATTAGGATTCGGGTTTGACCGCACACCGAGGGGGTTTTTGGAAAAGCTCAATCGAATCCCACCCTTGACGCTATTGTGGAGCGGGTGTCCATACAGATCGTGCAGCGCTTTTGTGGCGAACGATACCTCTTCGAACTCGACGAAACACATTGGTCCGTTGGCCTTGGTACGGAAACAGAGACGTTTGTATCCACGTTGCTTAATGAAGAGGGCCTTAAGCTCTTCTTCTGAGGTGTCAATAGGGAGGTTGCCAACGTAAAGAGTATTGCAAGGAGGGTTCTGATCGGCGGGATTGACCGGTGGGAAGTGTGGCCTATGCTGTGGCGGGCTCATGGTTTGGAACGACTGTGGTGACATGACACCCATATGCGGAGGCAGAGACGATGGTCCCGATGGTGTCGTGTTCTTGGTGTTGATCGAGAGTGCACTCATGGCTTGGACAGGAATGGCTGGGTCTGTTTTTCTCCTTGGCCCATCAGTGTACTCGGCGTAAGCAATGGGGTCCTTCAAGATAACGTTTGTATCCTCGTCGTCACCAGAATCGTTGGCAATTAGCGTCTTTCCTGATATTCGGCCGCGCTCCGTAACATGGTTACCGATTGGCGATTGGGGAGAGAAGAGATTCTGGTAAACGATGCTCGTGTCTGGGTTTGGCAGTTCGTGCCCGGTATATAAACCATTTGGCGGAGGTGGGAGGGTCTCGACTGGGGAAAAGACACCGTTGATGCGCGAAATTTGCCTAGGCCCGGACGTTGAAGAGGATGGGGTAGCAGATGGCGTCAAACTCGAGGCATTTGAGGCCGTCTCGGTTGTATATTGTCGGGAAGACCCTGGGCTATTAGAAGGCAAAAGCTCAACAATCAACTCGGCATCGTCGGCGATTGTGCGCCCATGTAGCATCTTCTGCGCTTCGTAAGCACCCCCTGCGGATCGGAATTGCAAGACTGCTGAGATGAAGCCGGGATCCTTGGACTGATCGTGGGGGAGTAGCTCGATATCTACTAGTTGTTGGGAGAAGACAGCCATGAGTCGCACCGAGTCCTTCGTGGTATTGAGGGGCAAGCGGCGGATCAAGACGGGATACAAGGGCGAGGTCGGGCGAGGGAAGTGGGCGCTCCCAGATCTCGGCGCGTCGCGCATACTGGATGCATAGAATGACGACGATGCCACAGACTGGAAGTAGCTCAAGGTTGTCGACTGTCCAGCAGCGCTGGACAGGCCGAATGGCGAGGCCAGAGTCATGACGGAATCGGCGGGGGTGTTCGCAGATGGGTAGGCTGCTGAGAAAGGAGTCGCGCGGCTGGGCTGGCTGGTCGTTGGAGACGCAGCTGTTGTCGCGCCGGATAGTTCTGTCATCGCCCGATATGCGGTTGCATGCGCTGGAACAGACTCTAATTCGCTGGTGGTGGAGGATCTGGGGTCAAGCGGATGCGACGATCGTGGAGATATATTAGATGGGGATTGGTCGCGATCGCGGTCGTAGTCGCAGTCGCTTTTGTTGTCGCAACACGGTTCGAGAGGTTCGAGACGGGTCAACGTCGACATGAGCGAGAGATGCAAGTGGCGATCGAGTGCTAGTATAGATGCCAGTACTGAGACGCGGTCGTGATTTGGCGCAAATCTGGATTGAGGTGACAAGCAAGGGGCGAGAAAGTGCGCGGATGAAGTCGCGCGCGTCGGGTCTAGTGAGGAGGATAGATGAGAATCCAAATAGTTGAAAATTGTCGAGTATGGTTGCAAGAGAAGAATAACTGAGATGCCACAAAGCAATGCGGAATTAGCAAGACGACAGCCAAAATGCGCAATGAAAATGGCGTCGTAAGGAGTGCGACAGCTTGTCGCAGCGGGCGAGTGTGGTGCAAGGTGAAATGAATGTCCCGTGGATGGAGATGATGAACGATGCAGGAAATGGGGGGGGAGGGGGGGCCGTTGTAGTTAATGTAGGGGCGCGCCAGAGCCGACTCCAGCAGGGGAAGTGAAAGCAACGGTAGCGGCAGTGTGCTCCGTAGTGTGTCTATAGCGGATCGAGGAAGAACCCAAGGGCTTGAGAGACCCAGGGCTGTGTGGGAGGAGGTATGGCTGTTCCGAACGCCAGGATGGCTGGTATGTGACGGAGATGCGCCGGAGGGTAACACGGGGGTTCTACCTTAGTGCCCGAATGAAGCGAGGGAGTCAACGGCTCGTGTAGGAGGGAGAGTAGAGGAAGAAGAGTTGGTGGCCGGCGTGTCAGAGGGACGGGATGGACAGCAGATTGCCAACCAGGTAGGAACAGTAACTGGGCGGGCAGATAATCAATCTGGCAAGGCAAGATTGCGCCTGTGTGAGCGTCTCCAAGCTTGAGCTCTCGCGCGTGTGTGGATGCCAGGTTCCTCTTGCACGATGCAGATGGGTGGAGGGAAGGAGGGGGAAAGGGAGGGAGGAGAAGGGGAATGAATGGGCAATGGGAATGGGAATGGAGAATGAAGATGGGTGGTGTGGGAGGGTAGCTTGGGGAGTGAATGAGGTGTGTGATAGCTTTATGGATGTGTGAGAACTTACTGCGTGAGAGAGGGTGACAGCGGGGGGCAGCGGCCGCGACAATCGCCAGTGCCAGTGCGTGCGGCGGCGTGGATGGATATGATCAGGTACTCAGTCAAGCTGCTGATGAAGTGAGCTCCGTCTGGCCTGGGCCTGGCCTGGGTCCGTCGCGGATCGACTTCGTATCTTGGGCCTCCGCCAGGTCCTGGATCGCTGGGTCGACCTCGTGGTTAATTGGGTACCTACGTCCCGGATGTCCCTGGGCTACCAGACCTGATCGATGCTTGGATCTGCTCTGTGCTCGGTCAGCGCGGCCTAGGTACATGGGCAAGGCACTGACTCTGATGCTAGTGAACGCGGCGACCGGGGATGAAGGGGCTCCAGGGAGCTTGGACCGAAAAGGGTAGCGTTGAGTGCGCCGGGATGATGGTGGGCTCTCTAGCCCGAAGGACGGATGCTATTGTTAGATGAAGTGCTACGTCGTAGTGTTGCTGGAGATGCTGTAGATGCTGTAGATGCTGGAGGTGATGGATAGAAGAAGGTTTTGCTTGTGTTTCCTTTCCCCCAAGCGGTTCCTGAAATGGTCCAGGTGCGTTGCTTTGGATGACAGCACTTTCCACTTCTGCTTTGTGCTCTCAGAGCTTCTAAGCGTTCAAGTGCCTTGGCTGCGGAGCAGGAAAATCTTAGACCGCGCTGGCCCTTAAATAGAGCTCTCTGAAAACTCAAATCGAGAGATGAGGCCGGCCCACAGAGGATAGGTGATGCTGTCAAAAGGGAAACAAGCTCCAGAGAGGAGATCCAGTGCAGATGAGGCTGGGCTGGGCTGCGTGCTGCACTGGTACGGTACAGCTCCAGGTGCAGCATCGTGCCAGGGACGCAAGTTACTCATCGATTTCCCCGCCATCGTCACCTCATGTGTGGCTCGTGCTTGGAGGTTCCCTCTCCGCGAAGGAAATCTTTCCTTTCAAATGACCTCGGACAAAAAGAGAACCTAGAGACGAGGGGCAGCTCAGACTCGGCGGGCAGGGCAGGGGGAAAGGTGGTGTGGAAACCTGGGCTCAGATGGGGCGTGGGCGCAAATTTGGTGTCGAGGTCGTTTGTTCAGTCCCCAGCGCTATCGTGCCAATCGGACGCCATCGCATCTCGAATAGTGGAAAGTCAAAAATGAGAGAGCCGGCTGGCTGGCGTTTGATGGCCCTTGGCTTGCCTGGGAAAGCTCATGATTTGTCCAAGGGCGGAAACGGTAGACTGGGCACTAAACAGGGAGACCAACGCTAACAGGCATCAAAGAAGCAAATTGCAGACCAAGTATGGGGGAGGGGAAGCGTCCAGTCCAGCACACTGATGCAATCTGTGATGGATGGCATGCCCCAACCAAAGCCAACATGACCGCTTAATCGAGGGGCTCCCAGATAAATCGACCGAGTCGCCGACCGTCCGCGATACCGATGTGAAGATGGGCCCAGATTACGTCTCGTGAGCCAACAGTCGATGGGAGAAGCGTAACATAAGTCAATGTAAGATCAATGGCCGTCAATGAGTGGTTATTGGGGCTGGGGGGCTCTCAGAGTATCTGCCGTACCTTCTTCCCGTCCCTGAATCTGGCGATGGTGGACAGAAAACAATCCGAGTGGAGAGATAGTGCTTGCTATTAACAACGGCCAGACTGCTTTCCATGTTGCACCATTGCTTCAAGAGAAAAACGACACTGGACAGCAATAATGGAAATCTCTACTGGCTAGTTTTCCGACTTATCAGAGTCTATCTTGATAGCAAAGCAGGGTATTCATTGTAGAATCACGATTTTGACACTAGTGATCTATTCCTTCCTTTCTTCTCTTCCATGACAAGCCGGACGTGATGTTGGAGCGATCCTTGGCTCTGATTGGTCTTTGCCTAACTCCGTAGAATTGATGAGGAAGGAGGGAGGGGTAGGGATAAGGCAGGCACTGTAGCTCGCCCATGGCTGTTGCTTGATCAGCGGCCCCTCTACAAATGAATTGCCGTGCGTGCTGCAGCTTCATGCCCGCCCGCCATCCATCCGTATCGCCATTTCCAACTGCGCCTTCGCCTCAGACTGAAACCAAGGGGTCCAGGCGTAGACTTTAATTCAACCTTTCGAGCAACCTTGCCTTGCCTTCCCGTAGGCCACAGCGGACAAAAAAGTCTTCACCGTCGTCATCATCATCGTCAACCCGTCTGTGGCTTTGGCTGCTGAATCATGCCGTCCGGGTCCTTTCCGTGCAGCAGCCACAACATCACCTGCGAGTCGACCACCTTAATAATGGATCCGCCGCAAGGTGCGTGCAGTGCAGAGCTTGATCTTGCAAGCATCGACCTCCCCCACTGACTTCATGAGGGCAGTTTCATGGCAACCAAGTGAGCTGCGACGCAACATCGGCACCCGACATCGAATATGAACAGGGATTTCTTCCTCAAGGGACAGACTCTATTACACCTGATGCGAAACCTTGGAACCACGGTCCCAACAACCCCCAGAACCATGTCGTCGGCCCGTCAAGCAACAAGCACTCGGAGAGGGCCTTGCTCTCGACATGACATGCTCGTTCTCGGTCGGGGCGTGTTGTCTCCGACAGGAGCCACGTCTCCCCCCATGTTCCAGGAGCCTGCCTTCACGTCGTCGCGAAATGCACAGGATTCTCCAAGGTGTCCTGTCAGGCAGGCTAGACCTCCCAGGGCTGTGGCCATGGGCAGTGGGCAGCACGTAAGAGGAGGGGTGTGGGCAACCGGTGAACAACCATGCAGTGTTTGGCGGCAGGGGTATCAAGACTCCCTCCCTGCTTTCCCCTGGCCCTGTCAATCAAACCAACAGACAGCCTCATTGCACCTTTTTTTTTCTTGGTGCTCTGAACTGGTGCGTCTCCGTTAGGCAAGTGAGCTCCCACATGGGCGGAAGGGTAGTATTCATGCCAACCCGGCCGTCATGATGGTGTCGTTGAGAGCTGCTACCGCCCAGTCTCCGAAAACAAAGCAAGCTAGATTCGACGACAAAGCAACATCAACCCTCGGACGTCGCGGGCGAAGGTTGTGTGAAGCGAGTACACTTGGCGAGTGTGGCTCCGTTTCTCGGTTGGTCCATCCTATTGGGTCCAAGATGCTGGCCATATTTGCTTCTGATATGAACGAGCATGTCTCGCAATCCATCCAGCGTCAACAGGAGAGGACAAGGTGACGAAATGAGACTCAAGCGAGACACACTGCCCCCCTCGCTCGCATGTGGGCAAAGCACTTTCCAGATCACTGGACTTCGGATCGATCGAACGGGCCGCCTGCATCCACAGGCCCAAAAGCCGGCCCACAGGCGCCGACGGACATTTGGGGAGATGGGACCCTGGTGCGCGCTAGCGAGGGCACCCGCCGAAGACGACATGAAACCGAACACCAGCAGCTCTGCATATCCGAGAACTGCAGTGCCGGTGATCAAGTTTCGAAGCCAGCGCCATGGGATGGTGTACCAACGGGGGAACCCGTTTGGAGATGGGTCAGGTAACCTGCGGGTTGTGGCTTGAACAACTGCCCTGCTACATTCTTCATCCTTGAGGGGTCCTGTTCGGCCTCAGTCTCCCGATGTGTGCCTTGTCCAGGTTTGTCTCATCCCTATACAAGTCGCACAGATGTTACGGATTGCCAGCACAGTGACGAGGAGTTGCAAATCTATATCTGGGCTGTAGACCCTCAACAAACGAAGACTGGCACACGTCAGTCAACTTGGACACTGGGCAACGAACTCAAACCATGCCAGGTCCTCCTCTGGTTGTCAAACAGGGACTTTTGGTACGACTCAGCGTTGGATTACGCACGTGACAGCCATGTGTGCCCTCCTGTTCATGTTCCTCCCTCCCTTTACTCTTCTCCGTTGGCATGCCTGATGGTTGTCATTTTCGTCTCACCATCCTCCCCTACATCGATCTCACCGGGATTGCAATCTGCCGCTGGATTGGAGGTATCCTTCATTGTGGGACGTGCCACATAGCGGGGCTTGGGAGATGCGAGGTCCCGTCAATCCATCGTCATCCTTTCTCTCTCTCTCTTGATAGTCTAGTCAGCAGGACCGGAGGCCAACCCAACTCGATAGGATATGTCGGCACACGCACGCCTCAGTAGAGTTTCGATTGCTAACGGTGGTGGCTCAGGGACGTTGACACCTCAGCCCTGCCGGGATACTGACTTTTCTAAAAACGGAGCCACTTGGCCAGGACTGAAGTTGAAACAGCCTCGCTTGTATCCAACAGGGCATGTCAGAAGGAAATCGAAAGCGACTTGTTTTCTTTGCTAACAGAGCCGAGATGCAGGGATCTTTGATCCATGTTCACGAAGAATGCTGGATATTGATGAAAGAGCAGTATTATCTCGCGTCTCTCTCTCCAACATCTCAGGCCAGCCTGGGGAGATGGATGAGGCTGCCCTCCGGCACAGCCGAGTGCAGGAGACATGTTTGCCTCCTACGCAGAACCGGCTTGTGTTCTCGGCTTGCCTTGGATGGATGTGCTTGTTCGCGCCGATCTGTCGAGGGTTCAGCAAACAGACCCTGAGTTTTGGAGTTTGGCGTTCCGTGCTGCCGGACTACTACCCTGCTTGTCTCGTCCTCCAAACCCCGTTTGGGTCGTCAATGCTTGATCCCGATTGGACTGGCGAGACCCCAAACACTTTGAAAAGGTTTGGCCGGCAGAACGTTCCGCTTCCCTGCGGCAGCCTTCTGATTGGTTCGCGAGGGAACGTGTGTGACAAGCCCTTGTGAGCTTGTGAGTCTGGTGGTGGTATTGTCTACCATGCGACGTGTTGTTCGGCTGATTGGAATTGCTTTGTAAGGAGAAGGAGTGTCGATGTTTCTCACCAAGGCTGAGGGGATGGAGGGCGCAACAACAGCTAACGAAGCAGCCGGTTCACGTCACTAAGCACAGATCAGCAACGCCAACGGTCTCTTGGCCTCCGCCGATCTCTCCACAAGCAGCCCCAACTGCGCTTGTCGATGTGGTCGCTCCATTGTCGAGGCTTGGTCACATCTCAGCTAGGCACCATCGGCGGCGGACGTGGGATCGGTTTGGGAGGGATTCGTTGATTGCTGCCCTCCCTGATTGCGGGATGCAAAGCACAACATGTGGCAGCATGTGGTCTAACGGCACCACGTGAATCCAAGATTGCGGATTGGAGCCGGAGGCGCGATTCTCGCTAGGCACAAGGCCGGGTTCCACAGCCACCAGCACGTTGGGAGAGGGCTAGCTCGAGCTTAGTCGGTCCAGCTCCAAGGTGATGGAACACCAAGACAAAACGGTAGAGCGAGGCCGTCAGTTTGCTCTTGGTCTTCAGCCCAGCGTGCGTAGCTCGACTGCACGGGCCTGACTGGTTCCAGGCGGCTTATCATGGCTCATTGACGGTGGACGATTGGCCACTGACCTCATGGCCCTTCAGCCTCGGGAGTTGAGTCCCCCTGCCCACCTCTTTAATCCTTCAAGGATCCCCTGGTGTGGCACTTGACACCAACGCGGTGGGCCCAACGCCGCGGCCCACGAGTGAGGTCACAGAGACATGAGTGCACGCACGAGCTTCAGGGGACATGGCCCACCGTCCGCGAAAACGGGCCCCGGTAACCCAGCCTGTTGGCCGCCGGAAGCTGTGCCTCGAGGGCCCCGTCACTTCCCCGGCATCGCTGGTGCCGTCTTGTTTTCCCAAAGTTGGAGGCTTCTGGGACCGGGGGACATGGCCAAAGCTTCAGTGTCGGGGAGTAAGCACTGGTGCTGGGCAGATCAAGATGGCCCAATGCCAGACCAGCGTCTGCGCACCTCCTCGTCGACGGGAGCCATCGCATCAGAGCCTCCCCCTCCAAGGCCGTTTTTTCTTCCCTTGTTTGGCTTGAGCTTGTTTCTTCAACCGATGCCAACCTCAAGCCCGAATTCCGCTGGGCCTGACCTACCGAGATTGGATGTGGCAGCATGAAAAGGCGTGCTGGAATCCTACACCTTGGGCCACATCAGCCACGCTCCCTGGGGCTGGGACTTGGACGGTGATTCTAGACAAAGTGATCAGCGCTTTCCCCCATTCTGTTGCCCTCATGTGACGTATCTAATCTCGTTGCCATGCCCCGTTCCCCGTCCCCCATCCCTCATCCGACCTCGACTCGACGCCGCCGTCTGCCGGCCGTTGAGGACTAGCAACGCCCGCCCGGCCCTTGAGGGCTGAGACGGCCTCTGAGGGCTGAGACAATACCGTCTCTTTCCTCTACCGCACCGTACCGTAGGCGGGGACGGACCTTGCTCCAGTTGTCTCGGAAGATTTGGAGCACGGCATTCTCTTCTATGTGCACACGAGATACCTATGTCCGAATCGCCACAGACGATACCGCTGTACTAGGAAACCACGTTCCCGTCCCGAGCCGCATCAGATCGAGGCTCCTAAGCCGGTTCACCTTGGCTTGGATACAGTATACGGGCGGCCTCGAGTGTTGGGCAGCGGCACTTGGGTCTAGGGGCGATGGAAGGGCATTGACAAGAAGAGTTGCGCTAGCATCGGGTTGTTCAAATGCCCATTACCCGACAAGGCGACCCATGACATGGGGGCCAGGACAGGGCTTGTAAACAAAGACCAGACCTGCGATGGCTCTCAGCGAGATTCCCCACATACCATCAAGTCGGTGGCTCTGGGCGGTGCAAAAGAGAGGTCTCTGGGTGAGCGAGGGGTCAGTCTTCGGTCCCGGACCGTCGAGGGTTGTCGTGGTCGGGCCGTTCCCGGCGTCAATGAGAGACTGGTTGCTGCTCACATGAAGACAGGTTTCTTTTGCTAGCAGCCACCAATCAATCAGCCGACCACGTAGGGGATTTCTTTGGCAAGCGAAGCAAGGGTTGTTGAGAGCCATTGGCTTTGGCCATCTGCATGATGAATTCAAGACGGCGGGGATGTAGGTCCCTGAGCTACGTGCTGACAGCGACACCCTTCCAAGCGTGGCATCCGTATCTGGGCATCTCGACGAAGATCTCCTTCGCCCGGCCGAGATGTTGAGTCTGGATCAATGCAGTTATCTCAAAGTATATTATGCAAGATCGCCGGTCGCCTGACCGGGGCTGCTTTGCTGACACGGCATAAAGGCTCGGCTAGGTACGATGCATCTCGCCTGGGATCCTAGCTGCATCTGATGCCGTCTGCCATGGTTGTTGAGATGGCTCACTTGCGTCAACCAAGGTTCACATGGATGGAATCTCAGTCGGCAGCACGGATACATGGTCAAGCCATGTCGAGGGACCGCAAGTTCCGAGAATGGGAGTCAACAGTTGTAACGACACACTGGGCATGGAGAAGTCAAAGCCGAGCGACGCGACTACGCGACTGAATTTCTAGGCTGAGGAGGCTGATAGTAGTTGTCAGCAAGTTGTGCATTGTACGCCATCGAGGGAAGCTTACCTATTGTTTAGGTGCTATGGCGGCCTCTCCATCGTCTTTGGGGCTATTTCCACGATGGTGAGATAGACGGTCCCTGGAGGGACTTTTTTGTGAAATTGGGTTGAGGAGAGATCTATCTAAAGAAGGTTCGGTGATTTGGTGCTAAGTGGCATAACCCTAATATCGAGTGAGATCCATGACATTGTGAGTCTGCGTTGTGGTTGTGGCTTCAACTTGGTAGAGCCGAGTTGAAGTTGTTACTGGTTACAGTGAATGACACTCACTAATCAGATCAGATCAGATGAGTTGAAACGAGATGAGATCATTGAGGAACCGACAATGATTCACTATCAACACACAAACAAACAGCCAAGGCAAACAGGCAGGCAAGTCGCATGCAGGCGTGCATAATCAGCCTCGCCACAAAAATATTTTTACGCGCAAGCAACCTGGACTTTGCAACCTCCGCCATCTGCACGCATCGCATCTTGGCTCTCGGCACTCAAATCAACTCAATCGTCAAAGCGCCCTCTCGCTCGCTCTCAGCCCAGAGAGTGGATACGAAACACGAGCTCAACTGGCAGATGCGACCCGCTCAAGTTAATTTATCGGGTCACTACGACGACTAGACCAGGTGAGAGACCAGACATGGCTGGCTGGACCCTGGAGAGGCCAGCTGAAGGGCTCAAGAGACTCCACAAGTGGATTGGATTGGTTGGGGAAGAGTATTTTTGGTGAAACGGCTTCCTTTCCACTGACATGTTGAGTTGGCAGCCAGCAAAGCGTTTCATGCATGTCTGTCTGTCTGTCTACCTACAGATTGATAACCTCCGAGACACGGCACTTGATTCAGTCGGCACCAACTCAGCCTAGTCAACAACTCAATCGTCAAAATGGCCACCGAAAAGAGAGACATCACCGCCCTCATCCGTCAGTCACCGCCCATCGATGTGAGCAAGCCCTACGATCCGGCTACTCTCAAGGGCAAGACCATCCTCATCACGGGCGGCGCCAATGGCCTCGGTGCTCACATGGTCCGTGAATGGGCCTCGCATGGCGCCCACGTCGTCATTGGCGATGTCGCTGACGCTGCCGGCGAGGACCTCGTCGCCGCTCTGAGGACCTCATACCCCGACTCGACCTTTGCCTTTCAGCACTGCGATGTCACCGACTGGGAGTCCCAGGTCAGCCTCTTTGAGACGGCCGTCCGTGTGAGCCCCCATGGTGGCATCGACGTCGTCGTCCCCAACGCCGGCATCATCCTCCCTGGTCACTCGATGAAGTTTGAGGCTCCGGTCCTTAAGGACGGCCGAATCCCCAAGCCCAACATGGCTACCTTTGATGTCAATATTGTAGGAGCCACCTACACTACTCACCTCGCCTTCTACTGGCTCCCCAAGAACGAGGTGTCCGAAGGCCGTGACCGCTGTCTCCTCCTCATCGGCTCCCTTGCCTCTCTGTGCCCCTTCCCGGGCCAGTGCTACTACACCATGAGCAAGCATGCGATCCTCGGTCTGTTCCGCACTCTGCGTGCTACTTCCTGGCGACAGGGCATCCGCGTCAACATGATTGCCCCCTACTACACCTCCAAGTCCAACATGCTCAAGCCCGAGGTTGAAGCCATGTTCCTCTCAGGCACGGCAGGCGGCGCAGAGATTGAAGATGTCATCGACGCTGCCACCCGGCTCGTCGCCGACGAGGCTGTCAAGGGCCGCGCCCTCTGTGTTGGGCCCAAGCTTCGAACCGTCGACGTCAAGGTTGTCGAGGACGAGGACGAGCTCATGGTTGTCGGTGAGATCGAGGGTGGCGGCAAGGGGAGGGCCGTGTGGGAGTGCTATGCTGAGGACTATTCCAACGCCGACGCCTTTGTCAAGCGCTTCGTGCTGCTGCTCAACGCGGCTGAGAAGATCAAGGGGTGGTTCGGAGTACTGAGTGATATTTGGGGCATCTTCCGACGCAAGTGAGGCTTAGGCTTGGTTGAGAAGTTGGCATAGTTTGGTTTTCACGATGTTGTTCCACGCAAGCGAGCACAGTTTGGTAAGCCTTGGTTAGCATGCCGATTTGATGGCTATGAGTTGGCATATACGACAAAGTTAGGCGAAAACGGAGTCTTTAGAGAGAAGTTGTGGCAACTGAACGATGGACAAAACGAGCCATGGGTGGCTCTAGGGTGAGGGAGGAGCTGTGAACATAACTCGGACCGAGGACATGAGTCGGTAGAGAGCCCTTGGCTACCGGAATAAAAGAGTTTAAGGCCACATATTGTGTAAATCGGGCTGCCGTATTTTTCACTTGAACTGTTCATGTGTCATGCATAGATGCTGGACATGGCAGAATAACTAGGCCAGGTGATCCCCTGGGTATCTTGAGACCATCTATCTTCCGTCCACCACAAGATGAGATAACCGCAACAATGCAAGAGTAAACAAAAGCCAAGGGGGTGTCTTTTTTATGCAATCCCGCCATTGCCTAGTTAGAGCAACCAGCCAAGTTTGTATCCATTGATGCCCAAGACGCGGTTGCTTGTCTTGAGTGGCTTGCATCGATAGCAAGCAATACTGACACATGGCAAAAGACAAACCTGGAGAATGGCATGAAGGGAAGACGGTCCCCTTACCGTCAAGCGACAAGGTCCTCGTCCCATCCCCAGGTTGCGCACTGAACACCAAGCTCGGTAATTAAGCTCTCTTGGCGTGTGGCGATAGTAGTCACAAGAGACGCCGTGTGGCATATAGTAGTACATCTTGGCAGACATCATCAGAAAGAAAGTGGCCTGATCAAAGCGTCGTCAAGCATCGTCGTCAAACATCATATTATCATGCTCACTCATTCTAGCGCCCGTCTAAATGTGTCGAGTCGTGATCCATTCTCCTCGCCCCTGATGGCAAAGCCCCTTTCCTTTAGGGCTACAGCAAGATGCTCCCGTCATTCAAGAAGTAAAAAAAAGAAATTCCACATTCAGACCTTATATCCCAGGTCGAGAGTTATCCAAACACCGCCGGCGCCGTTGTGTGCATATACAAAAGATGAGCTCGAGAGTGCTGCCCTCCCCGAGAGGACAGGTAAAAGTAGCCCATGGCTTGATGAAGAATGCGTGAGATGCGTTATGCATGCCGTCTATACGCCTCGGTCTCGCTCCAGAATGCATATTGGGTCATTCCGCGCCTTGACCAGTCGCGCGCTCCATCGAGCCTCGTTGTTTCGCATTGGACCGCGAGGCCCTTCAAAATCCCTTTCAATAATCAATCAATCAATCATTCGTTCGTCTTGGCTGTTGTGAGTTGTTGTTTTTGCTGGCCGTGTCCCATAAAGCAATTCGTTAGAAGGTGCAAAAAAGAAGGCAAAAAGCCATGGTCCTAAAAAAAAAGTTGAAGCAAGAAGCAGGGTGGTGTCGTCTTGATGCCATCCTGTGGTCATCAATCGGTTGGAGGGGAGATTCGTTCACAGTATAGCGCATCGTGGCGAGTCCTTTCTTCGTCGGCGACGGTGACGCTTGTGCGAACTTCGACCGTGGTCGTACTTGTAGCCTTCATCTGCCTCCATGCTGGCGCTCTGCTCGTCGTCCTTGCGGAGCATCTGCCTGCAAAGATCGATAAAGACTTCTTCAACGTTGGCTACACGTCTGTTAGTCCGGATGCGGCCATAGCGTCGTGTGGCCATGATTGTAATGGCCGCGGACGGACGGGCAAACTCACTCCTCGTCCTAGCGCTAGCCTCGTAGTAGGGCGCGCCCCATCGTTGCGAGATGGAGAAACCCTTGGCTCGGGGCACAGCTCGATTCTCCTCCAGATCGGCCTTGTTTCCCACAATCACGATGGGTACATTCGCATCGTCCTTGATCCGGATAATCTCCTCACGCAAGCCAGCTAGTTCGCTTAGCGACGATGAAGAGGTGATGCTGAAAACGAGGAGAAAGCCTTGTCCGGTCTTCATGTAGAGATCCCTCATGGCGACTGGACCATCATCAGTACGAGGGTCATGGTGTGGGAGTTGCTGGGCCATGAAGGACCTACCGAACTGCTCGGTCCCCGCTGTATCGAGGCTAGACATCGAGTCAGTGCCAACCACTTCCACATGTGGATTTTCCCTGCAAAGGGCGGGAGAACCAAGGCCCAACTCACATTTCGAGAACAACTTGGCGCCCCTGGCACGAACGAGTCAGTCAAGGGGGGTCAAGTGGCAGCACCGGAGAGCGCGCACCGCATGCTAGCGGATTGGCTTCCGCCGACTGGGACTGACTGCACTTACATCAACCTGAAGCTGTGTGCGATATGAGTCTTCGATGGTGGGATCATAGCTCTCGATCCACTCGTTGTGCACGAACTGGGCTGTTCTCGCATGAGCCTGGTGCCGCCGCAACAGAAGACGAACGTTCGGATGGATTGCGTCGTAGGATGTGTTGTGGATGCAACGTGCAACGGTGGGACGCGCACACAGCGCATCGCAGCGAGCACAGCACAGCGCAGCATGTAGGACATGGAACATGGGACATGGGGGGGAGGGGACAACTCACCAGTCAAACAACTCTTGCCCACGCCTCCTGTCAAAGGGGAACCAACGAGTCAGCCAACAAGCGCACAGGTTGAGGGAGAAGAGGCGAAGCAGCAGCAAAAGCAATGTTGGGCATTGACGAACCTGCTCCCAGTACTACCACATGGAGTTCGCGGCTGAGAGAGAAAAAAAAAAAAGAGTCAGCGATGAGTTTGCGCCATGAGCGGAGACCAGGGTGCCTCTACCTGGGCTGGTAATGATAGTGTCGCGGCATGATGGCGACGAGACTGAGATGTGTGATGAGCGAGCGTGTGCCTAACAGAGGCGACCGCAAATGTGACGGTTAAAGATGATGATGATGAATATAGCGGCGCCGTCAGTGTCGATGTGGACTGGACAACGTTCCGTCTTCCTCCTGGTTTGAAAAATTGGATCCCGGTTGGTATACGTGGGTGTGAGCGTGAGCGAGGAGACCAGGTAAGGGAAAAAAGTAAGGCACTAGTAGCCCGAATGTCGGTCGATCGGTTGGTGACAAGCGAGGGACAGCCGAGCGAGGGAGATGCTGTGAGCGTTGAGGAATGAGACACCGGATAGGAATCGAGACTCGAGGGCGAGTTTCACGGCGTGATACACAGGGTCGATGAGTTGCGCGGCACAGAAGGGCGACACGACACAGACGGTGAGAGGCTTGCGACGCCAAAAGGGCGACAACGCAACCAAGGGAGTGAAGGGCCGGGTTGTTGAACTTGAAGGAAGGGTGAGAAATCAACCGCCGCGGGGAGGGGACGGACGAGGGAAAAAAGAGTCCGACAGAAGAGGGGAGACAAGAGAAGACTGGGCAACTAAGACCAAACAAGGCCGCCGCCGGGATTTGGGATGGGATGCCTGAAATTGAGTTTGTCGTCTGGTCCCAGGACCGGGAATTTGGGATGCGCCCGTGGCGGCTAGCTCGAGATTTCTGGGGGAAGCGGGGAGCAAGGCAGAAGATGATGAAGCCACCCAGGGTAAGCAAATATTTGCGTAGACGCCTCCTCTTCTCCTCCTGTGCTGGGCGTGGGCGGCCGCGAGTTTGTGAGTGATGTGATGGATGGTGAGGGGACCAGGGATGGGGAAAAGATGGTGGTTTTGTTTTAGCGGATCCCAAAAATTGTAGTGCTAAAAGGGTTGGCGTGAAATGCTTGTCAAGTCTGGTTTCGGCGTTCTAGAACTGGCGTGAATCCAAAGCACGACTTTAAAAAAGAGTCCGGGGCCGGGCTGGATCGGGCTGGACTGCACTGGGCTGAGGCTGAGACGAGTTGAAGACGACCGATGACAGGTGTCGTCCGATATGAATGCCGCAGAGGTGTACTGAATGGATGATTGACAGCCGAGGGGGAAGATATGATGGTTGCTGTTGGGGGGAAGACGTAGATCTTATGCCGACCAGAGTTATATCATTTGCAACATCCGCAACCGAGACAAGACGGATAGAGCCACTTATAACATCAACGGGCGACGGACGCAATGCGGCTGAGACCTGCAAGATGAGAAATGAGAAAGTATGAAGCACACCAGTTGTGAAAAAACCGGGAGCAAGAGGAAAAGCAAAACCAGCCGGGGTGTCTCTTATAGATGGGATGGGGCGTGAGAGAACAGAACCCGAAAGTGTAGGGAAAAGGAACAAGAGGCAATGGAGGGATATGCACCACCCAACGTACGGGGGTGACAGGGGTGAAGGGAGCTTGTGATTCACGACACCGGCAGATGAGAGTGAGTGGATGAAATCGAAAAAGAAACTGAGGAGGATCCGAGGCCGAGTCCAGATAGACGGAGAAGAGGATGCTGAATGGGGCTGCTAGAGGCGAAACAGCCGGGGGGCCACTTCAGCGCCGCAAGGGAAGATTCCCAAGACCAGAGTCAGCAACCAGTTACCAGCCAGAACCCCTCCTTGTCAGGAATTGGCAATCAGTAACACGGACAGGAGAGACAAGAGAGCAAAAAAGCACGGTCATAGCAAAGGGCAAAAAAAGAGGATCCCGCACCAGGGTACGGGGGGGCCTTCTCGGGACAAGCTGGCTACCGGATATGGTTGGCTGGCCGCTTGGCTCTGCCGCGCCGGGTCAAGTTGACTCTCACGAGCTTTTTGGTCCCTGAAAGATGCATTTAGCATGCATTTAGCATCGCCGACTGGCCACGACACATGATCAAGGCAACAGAGCGACGAACTCGGTGCCAGGGTGTCCCAAGGCATTCAAGTCAGATGCGAGCCAGGCTGTGCTAGCATGGATACGCGGATGGAGACCCAAGTTCTCGGCCAGTACTCGTACAAGGGTGCCTGATGAGGCCTGGAGACCCAGCAGGCAGAGGGCCCAGCGAGCGGCGCGAGCTCCAGTGCCCCCCTCCCGCCGCTGTGCAACGTTCCTGGATGGATGTCTGTCTTGGATGTCAGCGTTGATGTCAGTGGGTGTGCTCCGTCCAGCAACGCCAATGCCAAAGCCAACACCCTCTTGTGGTCGATTCGACGCATTGCGCCCTTGGATATCCAGAGGCGTGTGCTTCCGGAGCGAAGACATGCAGCAGAGCAATGCTCAGAACGACCCATTCCCTGTCGAATAGAACCATTCCATGCAAAAGTGACGCCGCTATTTGCTGTCCTCTCTCGTGCCTCTTTCACCGGCCTGGAGCTCCTGTCCCCAGTAGCTTGGGAGGGCTCCCAGTACCATGGTTGAACATGGCACACTATTGGCCCTGGAGGCTGGGCTAGAGGGGAGCTAGGGGCAGCGGGCAACGATACGGCGGATGACGGGCGACAGCCCTGGAGCTACAGCGGACGACAGCGGGGCAGCAGAACAGGACCACCTGGTGGGGACTGGAGAACCGAGACTGGACAGAAAGCTGACAGGGCCTTCCTGTGGTCTGGATTGGAGCGTTGGAGAGGCGTGGGAGGAGTCGGTAAGGCTCCGGGGAGGCCACTCGGAGCTTCGGGGCAGGGGACGGGGCTCGGAGGGTTGCTGCCGCGGAAGGAGCGTGACAGTGATTCGTGAGTAGCGGCCGGGGGCTCATGATTCTACTCCAAATTCGCGAGTCCCCATCCCCACTGCTCGGAGGACCTGAACCTTGGGACTGGGACGGAGGCGGCGGCTTTTCGATCGATCATGAGCCGCCTCCGGGCTGGCCTTTGGAGGGGGGATGAAGCTGAGCAGACGTACGTCAGGATAGGGTGCATCTCAAGGCCTCAAGGAATAACTCACACACCCAAGGAATGCGGGAGAGGCTGGCTTGCCTCCGCTGGACCCGGGCAGATCCATTCGTTGGGTTGGACTGGGCTGGGGCGCTGGGGCCAAGTACTGATGTCACCGCCATGGCCGTTGCTGCTGCTGCAGCAGTATTTGCAGGTGGATGCAATCAATATCATCTGAAGACTGAAGTTGGCGGTGATGATGAAGCTGCTCTGGCTGATGATGACACCCTTGCTTCTTTGGTATTGACGCTGGACGCTGGACTGAGGCCTGACGGATGGATGGAGAAGAGAGATGGATGATTCAAGGCAGGAGCTGCCACGTGCTGAGCTCGGGACGACCGAGTCTATTCTGCCATCCCATCTGTAGTGGTCCTTCCGTTGATTGCCATCGGTTGGCCTTTGCTTCGAGGCTCACGTAAAAACTGCCCGACGGGAGGGAGGTGCCCCTCGGTACGTGCCTTCCCGTATCTGGCTCGGAATATTTCACGGACCCAGATTGAACGTCATGGGCGATGAATGGCTGGCTGTATCTGAATCTGATCTCATGTCATATTTCTTGATGTCTCATCTCTATCATGACAGCGTCAACTTTTTTGCCTTACTTGTGCCCGATCCCGCGCTACTGTACGACCAACTGCACGAGAATCTCTCAGAATGAGATGGAAGAGATTATGGAGGAGCTCTACAAAAGAAAAGAAAGCAAAGGGCGAAGGCGTGTGAGAGAAGAGACCACAAGAAAGCAACGCTGGGTATCCATGCTGGCAGGTGCTTTTTCATCCCAAGACCCAATCTCTCTGGTTCGTGCGCACGTTGGCAAATTTTTTTCATCATCTTGCGCCTCCATCTGTGGTCGGCGAAGGATGCATGATGATTTATCTGCTTCTCCGGAGATGCGAAACGAGCTCCCCCGTTGCAGCTGACGTACAGCCTCGTGGCATAACGTACAGCATCGTTTCGGCAGTCGAAACTAGGAAGATCCTTGGGGCTACACTTCGTACCTGCACCGGCTAAAGTAGCTGGTGCATCCATGAGGAGCTGTGCCTGCAAGAAGCTGCAAGCTTGACTGGACCTTGGATGATACCAAGCTGCAGAGGCCACAGTAGTTGATGAGCGGCGTTAATGCGCTTAGATTTGATTCTGCTGGAGCTTCCATTCTTTCTCCAATTGCCAACTTTGGCAGACGCAGAGCTGTGTTGGACGTTGGGATACTTGCTCCCCCTGCCGACTGCAGTGCATCGGAGCTTAAATACCATAGCCGCGAGGCTCAATTGCGAGCTTGTCCTCGTCAACCTCTTGTCTAGAGGGTTCCAGCTAGAGGACCCAGGACTGGAATCTCAGATACCATGGCCAGAAATAGCATCAACGCCCCTCAACCTCTAGACCTTCGCTTGGGGCTCGTGCAGGGCGCGCCTCCCGATTGGATACCCAGAAAATCGGATCCGGAGGCCTTCACACCCTCTCTAGGGCCAGCCATGACGTTGATTTCGCTACAGCTTCTCAGCCCTGTTTTGCGAGGGAGCGCTCAGACTTTGACAGCCTCAGACGCAGCGACACGTCAACTCGCTCAGGGCGCGACGTAGAGTCAAAGAGCCTGAGACGCGAGGTTGCGACTGGCATCTTCCTTGTAGCTGGGAGAATATTGGATGAACTACTGATTTGTCCCCGCGCTGAGCGAAGAGATTTTTCTATGGTTTCTTTTTGCTTCATCGCAGAGAGGCTTGGAGGCGGTGGGAGGACAAACACCAGCCTCGGCCAACCTCGGCAAGGTCAATGGATGTTTGCTTGTTTACGCCAAGTCCATTGTGGTTGTCCAGCTACACATTCAGACTGCCCAACGGAGGATCCAGACCCGACAGAACAAGTCATTTCTGACTTGGGGTTTTGTTGGTGATCATGTACCGAATACGGGTGCTTGTGGCATCTCGCGTTTCGGCTCGCGCTGGTTTTACTTTTGCGGCTGAGACCCCGGATGCCGTGAATACCCCAACGCCCGCGAGGACACGGCGGTGGAATAGTCGAGACTCAACGGCATCTCTCTGCCCGGTTGGAGGTGGTGTTGACCTCAGCCTTGTGCACAGATCTGACCGAGTTTATGGCTTGGAGATGGCTGCGTAGGGGAGGGGGAGGGATAGGGCTGGTCTGCAGGGCGGCTCAACTCCTTACCGTGGTCATGGGAACCCAAGTTGGGAGTTGTTTCCTCCCCAGCTTTCCAACTACCGGAACTTTGATGCTAGCCTCCCAATGTCGAGGCAAGCTGAGATGGGTCAATCGGGTTGAATTCCTCGCCTCAAATCTCGTTCCCGCTCACACTCCCCGATCTAGGGCTTATCGACGGAATTGTTCCCAGCCAGTCCTTCACCCACACTACTCACCACAGTACCGTGCGTGTGTGTCTCATTCTGCATCATGTGCCATGCCCAGCTCTCCACGTCCCGCTCTGGTGCCAAGTAATCAACAAGCGAGCACCGTAAAAGGCTATGCTGGCGATATCCCGCCCCTTGGACATTGCTCTTCCCGGCATCTTGGGTAATCCTGTCGCCACACCTCTCAAGGGCTTGTAAGCTTAGCGTGGAGAGGGGGTGTTTGTCGTGTATGGATGTCAATGGAGAGGGCAGACTCGGGAGTGTGAGTGGTCCACTCGGACATCACAAGACGTCATTGTTGGAGTGCGCGGGATGAAGTCTGCGCTATCGAATTGCGGCTGTTGGTGGGGGATTGCAAGGCTGGATTGGATATTGTTCCTCAATATCACATCATGATGAGCCCCCAATGCCGCCCTCCTTCAAGGCCGTCTTTTGACAGATTCAGTCAAGAGCATCACCTCATCAGTAGATCTATCACGCCACAGTTTCCGTTCCAGTCGATTCAAGAGTATCGTTATTTAAGTAGATAGTAGTACTGTTGGTAGGCTGTACAGCCAAGATGCATCTATACGCTTAAAATCAAGTCAACCTAGCCAAGGAGGGAATAAACAAAGAAAGCTTCCTCCTTCCGTAACGCCATGCCGCTGCCTAGTTCTGGAATTCATCTGAATAAAAAGCCATAGGGAGAAAATGTTGACAAAAGAAATGAACGAGTTGTTGCGGTGTTCCTTCAGACCTAGTCGTCGTCATCCCGGCTATTCTTCCACTGCACCTTGACAACTCCCATCAAGATGCCGATTATGAGAGCCAGAATGAAGAGCAGCGTCAAGCAGAGCGCCACGGCGCACATCTGCAGCTTGCGCCGGCGCCGGGCTCTCGCCGCCGCGACGGGACCTAGCTTATAAGCGCCGCCGACGCCGCCGTTCACGCTGGACCCGGGAGTGCTACTGTACGGGTTCGGAGACAGCGGCGGCTGCTGTTGCTGGTACGCGGCTGGCGCGGGGGCTGCGGGCCAGGGAGTTGGCGCCGACCCGTAGTGCGAGGAGCCCGGCGGCGTGGGGTTGTGGTGATGGGAGCGGACCGGTTCGAGGGGGGAGTAGATTGCCGGCGGCTGGGTTGGGTCGTACGGCGGCGGCGGACTTGAGGGAATATCGTGGGGGTGGAGGGACGCCGGTGTTGTTGATTGTTGTTGCTGCCATGGTGAGGGGGCAGAGTTTGGTGATGATGGGTTGGAGTAGAAGGGTGATCCGGCGTGGGGTGGTGAGTAGGCCTGTTGAGGGAGGGACGAGGAGGATGTTGATGGGCCTTGATGTTGAGGGATGATGATTTGAGGCGGATTCAGAGTCGGTGTGTTGTGGTTGCTATCGCCAGGTCGGTATGGGGAGTCGTCGGGATATGCGGCGTCTGGTATCGACTGAGATGGATGACTGCCGTGCCGAGGGTCCGAGGGGTCCATGGTGTGAGATTGAGGGTTTTGGAGATGACAAGACGTTAAGAATCGACGTGAAGAAGTGGTGTTTGAACGGCCTTGAGACGCTGCTAATTATTCCCGCTGGCGTGATGGAGGTGAAAAGGATGCTTCTGGAATTCGGCCTCTGATCATCTGATTTGTATCGATATCGTCAGGTTATCGCCCATCCATCCTCCAAGTTTTTGGTCGTTCCTCTCTCGTCGTTTGGAAAAGAGCCTGAACAGGCTAATGTCGACACAAATCTCGTATAGAAAAGGACTGTTTTCTCTTTTTTCTTGTCCTTCCAAAATAACCCTGTTGTCTCTCTCTTCTCCCCTTCTCGGCCTAAACTTGTTCCTTCCTGGTCGTACTCGGCAATAACAACGAATTTGAGGCTGAGCAAACACTGGAATCCCCGCTGTGTGCGTCCCGGCGATCCGATCTCTCTTTTCCTTTCGTCTGAGGGTATCACTTGTGCGTCACGGAGCAAGAGGAGGGAGAGAAAAGAGGAACCGAAGGGTTGAAAAAGAAGAAGAGGAGAAGGGCCGTAAGATTATGAGCGAAAAATAAACGAGGGCGGGTAAAAGAGAGAGAGAGAGAAGATGCAAGGTAAGACACCAAGTTTAGCACTGCCACCTTTGAATCTCTTTAACGAGGCCTTTTTTGTCGGGGCATATGATTTCGCCGCCAGCCCGCCGACGGGGGGTGGAAGGGAAGTGAGATAGGGGATGGGATTGACCGGGGAGGAGTGCACTGCCCCCCGGGCTACTGACCGTGGCGCGCCAAGCCCCTGGACAAGGGGTGGCTGGGAGGGTTTCTGTTTATGATAGATTGAATAATGAACGGTTGTTTGATCGCCAGACGGGGATAGAGTCAATGAGATGCTTGTTTAGATGCTGACTGTGCAGGTTCTTGAACATAAACACCAAGAGCAGCATCTCGACTTTCACTCTGCTTGGCCGCATACACCTCACCCACTCACCCACGTAAACTCGCAAACAAGCATCATCTGAAACGTGCTCGACCCTTGCAAGGCTGCAGGATTTCGAGAGACGATCCTCTGCAGGGATTCACTTGGCAAAGCTACTCTGCTCCAGATTAGAACCATCCATCTACCGCTTCATTCGCTAGGCTGCTGCCTTCACCGCGAATCATGGTCCTCCTAATAAGAACCGCGGATCCGTTCGACGACCAGGATACAATGCATCACCGCCAGAGTGGATAGGGAACCTTTTCCATTTTGTCTTTCATAACTCTCAAAAACAAATCACACGCGCCTGTCGCTACTCTACATGTTAAAAACAACTATCGCTATTACGTATTGTCCTCGGCCACCTCCTCTGCCAACATCTCCCAATAGTACATATGTGTCTCTCCCCCTAATACGGCGGCCTCGTCACGTTACCCAAGCTTCCCTCGCTCGGCCGGCTATCGATCCCTCGAAGAAGATCCTGTAGATCCATCGTCTTTGTGTTCTGCGAACGAACCGATTTGGGCCGTGTGCCGTCACCTCCCCGGCTGTAAAGGCTGTGTCTACCCGACTTGGCCGGGTCATGGAACGATGCTTCGATCGACTGGATAGGGCTTCTCTTTCCTCCCAGCAGACTCACGTTGGGCAGAGGTGGCACAGGAGGAACCGACTCGTCATCCTCGCTCTTCTCATCGTGGAGGTTGGGTGGCCCTCCAAGGGGAGGGTGCGCACCCAGGGGTCCTCCTCGACGGGTCGTAGCCGTCGCCGGCCTCTTGGTTGGACTGATTGCCTCATCGGTCTGTGTAGCCGGGTTAAAGCTGATCTCTGAAGGACTGTAGTCGTAGCTGACCATGCTGTCTCCGCTGTCGTCGTCGCCGGCGAGTCCAGCTGTCTTTGGAGGAGGGTTTCCAGACAGAACAAGCTTGAGCTGCTCCACCGAGGCTACGGTGCCACCCCGATTTGATACGGAGTGGGATGGCGAGACCGCACTCCGCATACTGCTCTTGCGAGGCTTGGTGGGCGTTCCGTCCCGATCCCGCTCACGGAAAGCATGCGACGAATGAGGCCTCATCAGGTTATACTGGCTACCGTATGGTGACACGGGTCCATTGTTACCGTTGCCATTGATGCCGTTAGTGTTTACCGTGAGGTGGCCTCGCTGTGTTACTGAAGTCCCAGTCTTGGATCCTGAAAGGGACTCTGATTTTCCAGCCGATGCCATCATGGCTACGGCCGCGTCTCTGGACCAGTCTGTCAGCATCTGCTCGCGGAATACGGCCGGCAACTCGGCCTCGGGCTCGGGTGCCGTCGTGGTCATTGTCGAGCCGAGAATCGGACCGGAGAGTCCTCGGGCTGGGGAGACGGCAGGGCTGCCAGGGGGTGTTTGGATGGTTTCATGGTAGTTGGCGGCGACACATTCCACGAGAGAGCTCCGGTCATCAAATGGCAAAAGCTCCTCTCTCTCCAGTGCGACTGCATCCCATTCTGGATGCGGCCGTGTCTCTCCAGGGAATCCGACAATGTCGGTTGAAGGGGGTGGGATATTGATACCCTCGATCCAGAACCCCTTGCTTCTGCGTCGCACCACCTCGTTTTGGATAGCTCGTCCGACAACTGACGCCTCAAAGTCAAACTTTTCTGTGAGAGCCCAGAAGTACCCGTGGCAAAGGGCCGCTATCCGCACCTTGTGCAGAGGCGTGTCAATCTCCTGAATGTCTTCCTGCAACCGATAGATCATGGGAAGGCCATGTCGGACCGCATTCACTCCTAACTTGAAGGCAAGCTTGGTGAGGAGAATGTGAAGCATCACCAGATCGTTCTCGTACTCGTAAAACTGCAAAGCATTATCGTAGATGACAAGATGTAGCAGTGGTAGAAATTGTGAGTGTCGAGTCTTTGAGGCTCGTTCTTTGTTGTGGGAAGCATTCGAAACTGCACGGCGGGTACCAGCAGCGGACAGCTCTCGGTTGATCTTGATGGATGATCGAGAACGAGGAAGGGTCTCATCAACCGCGATCTCATCTGCGACAGTCGCTTCTCGGTCAAGCCAGGTGATAAGAGCGTCCATGTAAGCTTTGCGGACATGGCCATCTGGATCACGCAGGAGCCAGTGAGTGCCCTCCCAGACATGGATCGGCACAGGGTTTCGAGACAAGGCCATGTTGCCGGTGAGCTTCTTCTGGGGATTGGCGACTAGAAGAATAGCCTTGATGACATGAAGAGCTGATGCTCTGCCTGCGCTGAGGGAAAAGTAGTGATCGAGCTGTTGGCTTTCAGACAATTCGATATTCGACGCGCCTGGCCCTGCCTCTCCAGCCTTTTCACCTCCAGGCGAGGAGCTGTTGCTAGACGATCGAGATGGCTTCAGGCGCAGGATGACGGCGGTAATCATGTCCGAAATTTGGTCGGCGTAGTAGACATGAGTCGCAAGATCGCCGATGCAGAGCTCAAGCCTGCCCAGAAGATGCTTGGTCTTCTGGCGCACACCTTGCTCGGGTTCTGTGGCGGCGTCACCATCATCGCTCTGGCTGGCGGGGCTCCTTAACCGCAAGAGCTTCCTCATCTGCTTGATTAGACCAAGGAGAACATCCATAACACTCAACCCAATGAGGTTCACGTCAGACCGGAGAAGAGAGCTCATCATGGTGGTCAACGCAAGTTGCTGATCAAGAGTCGCATCCTGAATGGGAATTCGGAGAAGAGTATCCAGCGCGGCCACGAGAATGATGTATCGGTCTTGTACGGGAGTCCACCGCGAGATGATGCTGTAGATGCTGATGGCCCAGCCACCATCTCGTTCTCGGTCGTCGTGGACGTCAACGACTGATTCGCCCTGGCTTACGCGATCCTGAATAAACCGCAGAAGGGAGACGGTTGCACCGTGGATCTGCGATCGGTTCGGAACAATGAAGATGCTCTTGAGGCATTGCATGGCCAAAACTCCAACTTCTTCTTCGGCAAGCTTGTCGACATCGCCCGCGGTTCCAGCGAGGGCAACGGGATTCGGGTCGCCGGCGGTATCGACGGTTGCAACAGTAGCAATGCTTGTCCTACGCCTCAACTGCTTTTCCGTATCAACCTTTTCCTCCGCTTCGACTCGCTGCTGCAAAACTTCGAGGAAATCGGGTGTATCGGACCACAAGTTGTCGAGAATTCGAGGCATTATGACATCCATTTGGCGGCCGGTGATTGAAGAAAGGGCGTCGGCGGTGGAAATACTGCGAATGGCCTCGAGGCCTGCGCTTCGCCAGCGCACCTTGACGGGGCTGCTGAGAGACTCCTTGCCAGGCGCAAGGTGGGTGGATGCGAGCTGAGCGTAAAGGCGAACGATGTCTTCGTACTGGCGAAGGAAGGCCTGATCGGCGGACAGGAGAGCGGCATCGTGAAAATCGCAGAAGGCCTCGAAAGTAGGCAGAGAAGACTCGATCATGGTGATGTCTTCGGATCGTAGAACAGTATCGAGTACCTTGAGAACGAAGGGAGCAATGAGGACGGCATCTTTGTGGAGCTTTTCGATGAGAGCTGCGAGGATCTGAAGGGTGACCTGAACATTTCTGTGAAAAGGGGTAAGTTAGCATTGGGATATGGCGGATGCGAAGGGAGGGTTTCAATCATGACAGCGAGATGGACGACCTGCATGGTAGTCCATCATGTGCATGGAAGCGGATGCGTCGGTACCCGACATGAGGGTGATGCGACATACCCGATGCGCAAACGCCAGACATCACTGGCTGTCTTCTTCTCAAGGAAGGCGCCAATCTTTTGGATCTTGGAGCGTCGGCTGGTAGCATAGTAGAGGAGGTAACTGAGCTCGCTGCTGTTGGGCTTGACGTCGACGGCGCCCTTGGTGGTCCTGGGATAGCACTTGAGAACCAGGACCTGGTGTTTTGGTCGACACTTTTGCTGGATGGCGTTCATCGCGCTCGCGCTCCGGCTGAGCTCGGCCCCGTGATGCTGCAAGAGTCGAGCTGGGAGCGATCGAGGAGATGCTGGGAGGCACGAGGACGCGGACGCTGGCGTGAACGAGCTGGAGCGGTGGACAGGATTAAAGATGGGAGAGAGGGCGACGACGCGGCGAAGGAGGCTGGCGGTGATTTACTCGGCAGGACAGTAAGCATGGGGGGTCAACTGGGGATGGACCTGGAAGGTATAGACTTTTTGGGGACGGGAGGGACGGAGGCTGGAAGTACCCGGGAGGTACCCACTGTTTTTTTCCTTTTCAGCCCAGCACAGCGGAATGGGAAAAGGGAGCGAGAATCAGCGACAAGGATCTTTGTTGTTGTTGGTGATGATTGCGCCTGTTAATTTCCCATGTCTTTTGCAAGTAGTCGCTAGTCTTTTAACCTGATTCTCTTGGGTATTTTCCCAGACTATCAGAACCCATTCCCTGTTGATGTCGGAGCCTGGGTACGTGGCCGCCCCTTAAAGATCATGTATACTCTGTCCTTGTCCGTGCCTCTTACTTCAGGGGTTCTCTTTTCGGGTTCAGCGGGTGGCCGCACCTCGAGGACGGCGGGAGGTACCGCCAAAGTACCTTCTAAGCCCAGACCTACGGACCTGGACCTTTCCCCCTGTCCTGGGCCAAGGCGACGGGAACTCTCTGTTCTTTATTTACGCCTGTTTTCAATCTAATTCATCTCAGCCATCTTTGATCTATCTCGTATCCATCGCGACATTGTGGTTTATGCTTGTCTCTCAATTGCATATCAGCTGTGACCGGATCGCCGGACGAGTGACGCAATTGTTGCCATCGTCCCCCAAAGACCCTCACGATCAGCATCATCGTCATCATCGTCACTGGCAGCCAACTATTTTCCCAAACGCCTCTAGCTCACAGTCTCACCCTCCATGACCTTACCGCTAGAGCCCTTCACCCACACACCAACTCTCTGACTGAGGCTGCCATCGTGTCGTGTCGTTCGGGGACGCTGGCTGGTGGCGTGGCTTTCTTTCCCCGACTTTGCTTGGCGCCCGGCTCTGACAGTGTCTCTGTCTCACTCTGCATCAAGGTACCCGCGTTCAACTTGTCTTTGCAGACAGAGAGAGACATGAGGGTGGAGCGCAGCTGTTGTTGAGAAGAGGTGATGTGGTGATGCAGGTGAATTATCGGAGCCCATTCGCGCGGTCCAGGCATGACAGAGCGGCTCGCGCTGGAATCAATGCGTGTCATGATCCTTCACCGTCATTCATGAGCGAGCAACGGCTCCAAGTGGCTGGTCTGGTCCCCAACAGCCGTTTGCGACCGTGCTTTGGACCCTGTCATCATCACCGCTTCCACCAAGACAGACAGTCGATGCTTGTGTCTTAGCTTGCGAGTTGTGCAGAACACGCCTCCTCAAAAGGTCATGATTTTCCGCTCCTTGGTCTTGGGGCGTGTCAAATGCAGGACAGAGAAGAGGATCTCCAGTGCATCGGTATTGTAACCTTGAATACTCTTGGCCCTCAGCTCGCGTGCAGTATTTGTCCCATTTGTCGAATCCGGAGTATCAAGTCCGTGCCTTGGTTCGAGGCTCAAGGCCACAGGGTAGACTATCTCAGTTCTCATGCAAGTCACCTCATCTTCACCGCATTCCGCTCTTGGACCACGTTTTTACCCCAACAACTCCACGTCACCTTGTGTGCGCTTCTGTGCAGTCTGTGTACTCTACTGCCTATTCGTTCTCGACCAGCCAGAGCTGTCCGTTCCTCTCGGCCGCTTCCGCTCCCATTTTGTGGCTCCACTCGGCCATGATGCCTTTGACATTACCCGTCACGATCCGTCCAGAGCCGGAGGTTTTCGTGGCCGGCTGCTCCGCCCTATTTTGCCGGGTTCAATCCGGACGAGGAACCTGTGCCTCTTTGGCGCGCATGCATCCAATTTGTGCACTTGTTGATGACTGGCTTTCAGCCTTTTTTGCTTGCCCAGAGACATTCCGACTTTGACCGGTCTTTTTACGGCCGAGGTATCCGTGATTGACCCTGGTGACTTGATTGTCTCTTCTGACACTCTGAACCGGGTGCCGAGTTGTCGCATCTCGGGATCCATGTTTGATACGGTTCTCAGCATTAAACCTCACTTCCTAGATAGAGTCGCGGCAATACTAACGCACGTGGAGCATGTCGCTAATACTAAACTGCTGCATATACAAACTCACAGATAACACTGTCATTTTACCCTCTTCTCCATTCACTAGGTACCTGTTGAGTCTAACCTTCTAATCCTAGCAAAGCTTCATCGACAACCTTCTGAATGTCATAGTAATACATCCAATTTGACTTTTTGCCCTTGGTTCTCTTGATCCTCTCCTCAATCTCCCTGTCCACGGACAACCCTTCAGCCGCAATCTCCTTGTTTATGCCACCGTACCAATCCAGGACGTCGTATAGCTCCCCGTAGTGCGGCGAGCGGATCTTGTCGTATAGCTCCAGGGCAACCTTGATACCCCTGCCTCGCTTCCATGCCCATTCAAGCGTCTTGGACAACGCGTACACGTCCTCGAGTGCGAATCCAGCACCCGCACCGAAGGCTCCTGATAGAGGATGGGATGCATCTCCGATGAGGGCCACGGCGTCCAGAGCAACCACACTCTCTAGCCGTGGTCCTGAGAAGAGTGCAAACTCCTGAGTCTCTCCTTGTTTAGCCGCCAATTGAACGACTTGTCGTACCGGCTCACAGAACTCGTCATACTCGTGGATGAGTGTGTTAAAGTCGAATGGGCGACCCCAGCTGACGTGCTCCTGGCCCTCGGAGGGTCGGCTGATGCGTGCCGTGACCTCAAAGTCGTCATCACCAAGTGGACTCGTGAAGACGTATCTTCCGCCGAGGTTCTGCCAAAACACTGAGGACTCGGGGATGGTACCCAGAGCTTTCACATCCGACTTGCTGATGATGGTGCGATATGCAGATTGTCCGTTATATTTGATTTTGTGAGATGGGAATGTGAAGGAACGGACAACCTGTTTTGTTAGCAGCTGATCTATTGTTGAGCACACTAAGTGAGTCACTTACAGATCGGATGCCGTCCGCAGCTACAAGAAGGTCAACTTCGTCGGTGTGTCCATCTTCGAAACGGATGACAACTCTTCCACTGGGAAGCTTCTCAATGTCCACCAACTTCTTGGAAAGTTGGATCCGGGACTGGTCAACCTCCTTGAGAAGGGCGGCCTGCAATTTTGCTCTCCTCTGTCGACAGCTGAGTTGGTTCTTGGGGGTGTCTGCAGGATGAAGGCTCTGATCCAACAGCTCGCCCGTCCTCCCGTTTCTGGTATGGTTAGCACTTGGCATATTCTCTATTTGGAGGCTGCAACTAACCGGTACTGTCCGCTAATGCCTGATGGTGCCCTGAAGAAGTCATTTGGCTGGATGTTCTTGGCCGCTCCGTTCCACTCAAGCATTTTCCAAGTATGCAGTTGCAGGCTGATACCACCCCCAGTCTCACTGATCTCGGGCTTCTTCTCATACAAAGTCCAGTCCACAAAGGGCAGCTTGGCGAGTGCAATGGCTGCGCCTAAGCCTCCTGGGCCACCGCCGATGATGGCGACCCGGAGACGACCGGCGCCGTTGGCATGGTTCTTGACAGCCATGGTATATGGTGCAGTTGTGGTTGCTGGAGCTTGTATACAATTGGACGTCCGAGCAAAGTGTTTGCATATGTCTTGCCGATCAGGGACCAGAGCTAAGAAAGCTTGGAAAGGGCATTGTGACACTTTTATAAAGCTTATCTGATGATCATCGGCGTCCTCCATCATCGGATATCGATGAGGCCATTTCAGGCGTATTGCGCCATCAATCCGGCGGATTGGCAATCCCCAGATAGCGGCTGCAGAGGATTCACTCCCGACGCAGAGTGGATAAGAAATTCACAATCAGTGGGTCGTGCTGAATAATTAAAGAGGTTTTGGGAAGTGGGATAATCGAATAGTGGCCAAGAAGAGTATCTGTTTCGACGTGGGATGCGAGGTTGAGCGGTTATGTGGCTCTTTGTTTTTGGACTACCTCAGACCACTTCTGGTCGCGAATAAGAGGGTTAAAAGACGCCATTCCGATCATGTCCGAAAGGGCTGCTAACGTACGGCTTTTGGCCTTTCCTCACTGATACTCACATTCTCTTCTTGCACTTGTTCTGGAACGAACTTCTGAGAAGTTAGAGCAGAGGTAAAGGTGCGCCTAGCCTTGGGTTTACAGCCATGTCTCGACCGAGAAACAGTTTAAATTAACGGAAGAAGGACTGAAGAGGCCAGCCGAGCCTTATGGACAATGCTCACGGGAATACTAACTCAGTTTTCAGCATCGATACAGGCGCCACCCAGCCGCCCAATTTCTGGACAACTCTAGGCCGCCTGCATCTTTCCCTGGCTTAGGGATTGCTATTGATTAGCTAGTGGTTGTTTGTGGTCTCTTGGAGCTTGATAACTTATCTAACTGAAACTTCGTCATATTCTGTGTATTGGGTATGCACGGCTAAATTGGATTCTGAGCAAATCCGTCCCGGGAAACCCATGACAGACGGATCGATAACAAACCAGCAATACTGAGGTGCATATTACATGTATTAAGCATTCCCTAACGGCAGGTACTGGCTTGGATGCGCGACACCATGATCCTATGCTTTGCTATGGTATCTTGACTAAAGGGTTGAGCGTTGATAACGTCTTGAATTTCACGAGAAACAATTAAACGATACAGAATAGTGGCTCAGCGAAATACACAAACTTCCTTAGCGAAAGAAGAAGAAAAATAAATGACCTTGGTGACTTCCCTCCACATATCTAGGGTAGAGAAGGATCAAGCGCAAGAGCAAAGAAAAGCGAAATGGCCTTAAGAAATCTCAACTTAACCTGATTTGATTGTAAATCGAATGAAAATCGAATTGAAATCGAATTTCAAATGAATCTAAAATCGCATGCTGCGTTGGCTTAGTCTAGGTAGATCATCATAGATGCTTGACAGATAATCACAGAGCCTGATTCTAGCCAGCCTTAATGCCATTTAGGAGTGATTATGCTAAAACGTATATTCTAATTTTATTAGACTATCCTGACCTGCTGAAATGCAACTATTCAGGAATAACAATTTAAGACGATAAGGTTTCCGGACAGTGGCAAGGAATGATCGCTCTGCGATATCCTGGAGAGGAGGAACTGCGTTGTAGTGGAGAAGAGGAGCCCAGAGAGTTACAGGGGCCTTGAACTAAATACAAGAAGTTTTGTTTGTCAAATCACTGTTCCTCTCCTCGAAAACTCAATGCCATATCCAACCGAAGCTTGAGGTTGAGGTTAATAGAGTTCTGACCAGTATAGTCAACTCCGTGTCCGCCCACTCCCAAGACTTGACTCAAAAACAAGTCGAGGGTCAAAGAGCCCAGCGTACAGCCTACCAAAGCTGATACGGCGATGATGGGCCAATACCCATGAGTGTTTCTTGGGGCGGCTATGCGTCGTTAGCGTTGTGCTAACACTGGCACCTACCTGTGTTGACTGCAGCTTGGCATCCCAACAAGCCTACCTATCCCATAATCAATCTTTGTGCGAGAAACACTGAGGCTCTGCTGCGTGTGTCATTACCCTATTATGAGTAACTTGATAAGAAAATACGCCAATGAAATGACACGGGCTGTGGGTTTCAGTTAGCCCCTTAAAGGCAAAGCAGCGCTTCTAAAGCCTGGGATCCGAGGACAACTGAAAGGCGTGCGACTGGCGTTAACATCGCCCTACGCCGCACCTGTGAGGCAATATCTGTCAGCTGAGTCTGACCAGAATCTTGCAGATTGGCATGGGTACAGGGTTGTCCCTTTGTAAGTACTGCGCACTGTCTATCGACCAACTCGACGTTGGTAAGCAGTAAAGCAAGGCGATGAGGAGGCCAGAGACAAGGCGCCAGAAAGTGCAAACAAGGCAGACATGGCTGGCAAACTCGACCAGGCCTGCAGCTGGTCGAGGACAAGGGCTAGGACAACCAATACGAGATATAAATACCAAAGGGAGTGTTACACCTCGCGGCAAGCTGCAGAAATTAAGAGTAGTTGACCAGAACAGGCAGTGTCTTTGATTGCTCATGACGGCAGCTTGCATATCTCTAGTTGCAGGAGGCCGTCCAACAAGTGACAAAGAGGGAAATATACTGTATACTTTTTTTTTCGTGTTACCTCACCTCAGTTTACACCGCCTCAATGCACATTTTTTTTGTTGCCTCACGGTCGCCTCGTCTACCTAGGCAGAATCAGGCTCTCGCACTGATCATGCTACGCACCACCTGACGATTATATCAAGGCGAGCAAACCCCTCTTCTCGATTGCTTTCTTCGTCTCTAGTCCTTTTTTTCTTGTGAGTATTTCTTTGTTCCGTCTCCTCTCCCCTCAGCTCAAGTCACGTATCAAGATCCTTGCGTCATCATCACGCTTTCGACCAACCCCCCCTGACAGAAACCTTTCAAACCCCTGCACGCACACACACACTCACCTCAGTCGAGAGCGCCCGCAAAAAATGTGTAACCAGACGGAAACGAGAGAAGAGTGCTGCTGCTGCGGAACAACAACGTCCAAGCTGGAGATTGAGAGCTGTGCCTTGAGACTGCAGGAGCAGGCGTTCCAGAGCAGGTCCAACAACCCCGGCGGCCGCTGCTACGGCGTGGCCACGACGTCCAACACGATTGTCGTCACCTGCCCCAGCTGCGCCGAGATGCAGCGTGGGGGGAAGCACGAGGCTCATCACGGCCGCGATGACTTTGGGGGGTTTGGTCGGAGAGCGTGAGAGGGCTTTTATCTGGTTTCCTTGGGGGTTTGGTATCAGCGGGAGGCGAAATTGTCGATTTATGGGCTTGGTTTGAGGTGTACAACTACTGGGAGGAGAATACGGGTTCAATTTGCAAGTCTTGACTTTGTTACTGACAATGCTCGACGAGTTCGTTCTGCTGACGCCATCACTTGCGCAGCGTCGAAGCGATCTTGAGCAGTCACTGGGGAACCATGGGCGCATATTTCCAAGAAACTTGTTTAACTTTTTTTTCTTTCGATTTACCAAGATTAACATGGATTTCATTTGTCCACTTCTACCGAACATGCCGATGTGAAATCTGCAACAGCAATGAGCTTGCTACAACTATAGCCTCTTGCCTATAATTGACCGGATATACGTAACCTTAAATAGGCAGCTAAAATAAGAAAGTTACAAGCTAGTTAATGCGTAGGAATGTTCATCACCAACCTCCGCGCCTTTGTCACACCGCAAGGTGCCCGGCACCTGAGGCATCTCGACATCCTGGCACGGTCGCCAAGACGATCCGCCTCACACCGACAACCAACGTCGCATCCACAGACGAAACCTTCTCAGCGAAGCGACTACCCATAACAGGTAGATTGAGGTTCAAGGAAAATGCAGTCTCTATCGCGTGCTCCGGCGGAATGCTGGCCAACTTACGGAGACTTGTGGGTGACGCGGGGTTGGTGATCAACCTGGTTTTTGTCAGCCGCGTGATGAGGAGGTTGGTCAGAATCACACGACCTGTCGACTTCACATGGTCGGCCTGTTGCCTGCGAAAGACGGCGGTGTCGTTGACGGATGATGGCTGACGTGAGTAGTTGGTGACCGGTTGGGACTGAGGGATGTTACATGCTCTGTGGATATTGACAGGCTGAGAAGCCTCAATCAAGAGTAGCTCTAAGTTATTGATGAGATAGCAGCTCTGCTGGTAAACTTCATGGCAATTATTTTATGCTAAACCAATGCCCGAAGTATCTAGAAGGTGCATCATTAGGACTATTTACCTTTGCGTTCGGGGTCGTATACTCCAGATTTCAGAATCATGGCCCTTTACTCTGAGGTTTCATGGACTACCTACCTAGGTATTGCTAATTCGCCTGGGTACTGTTTGATAGCTGCTGTAACCTCGTAAATATGTGCCACACTCATCTGGTGTCATGTCCATGGCTATTAGATTCTTCCCCGGTCCTCATCTTCTTCACTTAACGGGAGTTGGGCAAACTGAACTGAGTGGCCGAGATTCAAAGCATGGATTCGTTCCCGGAACTAGACAACTTCCCTTTTCACGACTCCTCAAAGACATATGTCCCTAATTTTCATGTATACATGTTTCCAGATAATGCAAATACTCGCCGCTTTATACGCAGGGCGGATAACTTCATATCATGTACAACTTAGTTGGCTGCTATGACCTCCCCTACCGGACCGACCTATCGCAAACAGAATTGGAAGCACATGTTAGGGCTCGTCCCGCTAGCCGTGACTATCCTTCTTGCTGTCTCTTTGAACAGTTGGAAATTCCAATCCGTATAGTAGCGACCATCCCCAAAATCAAACCGGCGGACACTGGTAAGGCCACTCTCTTTGCGAATGCGAGAGTGGTGCTCGATGAGATCTGAAGAATAATATTTTCCAACCATAGTTAGCCTCAATCTTTCACTTATCTGTTAAGTTTGCAGGCCTTACCCCAAGAATGGTGAGAAGCTATGGAACCGTGTGTGGTTCCGGAGTCATCTCTCCTTGAGTCAATAGGATTCTCGGGATACGTCTGGATACTGTTTATGACCGTGAGCATATCTCCGAGGTTGCTTAGAAGGATTGAACGGGTGGAGTGTTACCTGAGATCTTGTGCTGGTATTTCTGACATGTCGTTGGTTCAGTATAACACCAACTCGTTTGACGGGTCAGGAGTTGTGTCCTGCTGCTCTACCTCGATGGTTTGCCTTGTCTCTGTTGGCCGTATTTGGTTCTCCAGGCTGGGCAGTTCCACCCTGTCAGGGTGCTCATATTGGGAAGCCTGTTGCTCTTCCATGTCGGCAACCTGCTTATGGTACAGGGCAAGCAGGTCCTTCATGGTTGTGCGAAGAATGCGACGCCTTTCCTCGGATCGCTTGATCTCGCTCTTGCACCTGTAAAACTCTTCTTCAAGGGCTCTGAGACTTTCGTGATCGCTCTGCCTTTTGGCCTCGCGCATCTCTGTTTTGGTCTCTTGGACTGCGCGTTCCCACCGCCTCTTGTCCTTGGCCACCTCGGTCTGTAGCTCCTGGCCCGCCGACGTCTCGTTGAGTCTGCGTCGCTCATCAACTAGTTGGATCTGCAAGTCGGTAGTAACTGGGTCATTATGGCTGGCTAGATGCTGGACGATATGTTGTTCCGAGTCAGGACTGTCGACTCGAAAACACATGCTGCCTTGCTCCATCATGTATCCCCAATACTCTGAGGTTTCTATTAGTTCCTTCTCGCGTAAGCGGCCCACTTCGCTCGAGACTCCATCCCACATGGTAGTGGCTAGCACTACATTCCTCAGGGCGTTGTGTCCACAAAGCTTCTTGAAGAGAAGTATATTCTTCTTGGCGGAGCCCTGCATACGCGTGTCGATGATGCGGTGCAGATAGATGACGCCGTGGAGAAGGATCTTTGCAACGCGAAAAGCTACGAGCTAGGCGGCAAGGTCGTTGAGTACCTCGGTGTCGCTTTTGTTGGAGTCATCGAAACCAGGAGTATCGATGAGATAGACGGTGCAGCTGTCTGACAGCACGAAGGGATAGATAGCCACGTCTGACGTGCCTGGTAATGTTAGAATGTACAGGAAGGAAGTGGATATCTGGGATGACCTACATGATCTCATGGAATGACCAATTGAGGCCGTGGCATTAGAGCCACAACACCTGGAGATGAAGGTGCTCTTGCCCGAACCTGTGACACCCATCACGGCGATGAATACATCTGTTGGCCTTTATAACTGGTCAGAGACTTTGATAGGCGTGGCAATGGGGACGCTTTCAATGCTGTGTACCTGGGTTCTTGACCACAGGGCCAGCTCCGCAACTCGGGAACAGGGCTGGAGTCATGCCTGCTCCGTGAAGAGCGCTTTCTGCCTAATGGGGGCAATTAGTCTCAGAAACTAGAAAAGGAAGAAAAAAGAGTTGATGTCTCACCTCTGGCCATCTTGTCTTGGTGATAGAGTGGTCGAGCTTTGGGATACAATGTGAATGTGGGGCTGGGAGGGATATCGAGACCGTATTTATCGACATCAACTAGAACAAGTGTGGAAAGGAGAAGAAGAGGCTTTAGGTCGCACCATGGGAGCCTGAATTAGGAGCTGATAGCCCTAGAACTCGAAAATGCAAATGTATGCGTTGTTGTCTTAGAAGGTAAATATCGACATAGTGCATCGCCGCTTTTATAGAGGGTAGCTTAGGCTTATCTTAGGCGTTACTTAGTTAATCCTTATCCTAGATTAATTACTTTACCTAAGCGTTTAAAATACCTCTAGGATATAAGTAAGGGTATATAAAATTATAACCCTTTAACGTACATAATAAGCATGCGACGCATCCAAGTATGCGACGCATTTTACCCTATCTCCTCAGTGCCCACAAGACTGCAACCAGGTCACGACGAGGGGTTGGGGCCAATTAAAATGCATCAAATGAAAGGTACTTAATGCCACACCTAAATTACATGGTGATAGAAGTCCCAACAATATTGGCTGTTACAAATCGCGACATTGCACAAGCGGCAGCCGTACCTAGTCTGCTTCCGGCTTTGGCAGTTACTGCTGAGCTCCTGGAAGGGACTTGTTTTCTCACCTTTTGACCTTATCTGCCCCTGCCGAAAGCCCTTACAAGCAAGGCAGGCTGAGTTTACCTTGCGATAGACATGATTGACCTCTCGATTGATGCGAACACGCTGTAAATTAGGGCTTTGAAGGTCACTCTCGTCGCCTGCTCTGTAACGTTGCCGCGACTGGCTTTTCTGGGCGTAGGTGTTAAATAACTCGTTGTAAATGCATTCTCGCCACTCTTTCTGAGTTGTGAATCGCTTCCAACTTGGCTCAGGACCCCGTAACTGAATAACGTAGCTATTGACGAGTGCAACGTCAAGCAAGAAGGTCCAGCAAAGAGCCTGCCAAGGGCCGCGGCGCAAGGGATGATCATACGCATAATATGACGTCAATTGATCGCCCCGATCAACGTGATTCATCTCATCATTATACTCGGCGGCAACAGTAGGGATAGAGATATCCTTAATAGCTTCATCGCCAAAGAAGCGGCGGATCTGACGGGCCTCGGGCTTCTTGGAGGAGGGCTTCTTTCTGCGGCGTTCAACGCGCTCCTCGCCGGAAAAAACGGTCGTAAAGAACAAGACGAGGCGGTTATCCTTCCAAGCGACTTGGTTGACCTTGTGAGATGAAGAGAAGACAAATTAGTAAGAGATTTATATGTGAAAGCGTCTTAGCGTGATACCTGATTGTCAGCCGTAGGGATCACCTTAACCTGGTTAAAGTCGTAGCTAGTACCTAGCCTTTTATCGCCTCTGAGATCGTGAACAAGCTCCTCGTTGATGCCGCTGTTAGCTCGAGCCGTGCCTGTGGCTCCGTGGCCATGCATGCGGAGGCTGCGGAAGAGATCTGCCGACGAGAAGAGGTTATCGACGAAGACGTGATATGTCGCTTTTGGCAGTGTATTTGCTAGGGCCACGACGACGCTTTGAGTCGAGTTCAAGGCGATAGGCTCGTCTGAGGAGCCCTCTTGTGTCTCTTGTGATCCTTGCGTGCGGCGGGTGCAGCGGCGCTTTGCGGGAGGAAGCTCAACACCAACGGCGCCGTATTGTGCGCCCGTGATGTGCCAGAACCAGTGGATAAAAAACCCTTGCTGTGCAACAACCCAGATCCTGAAGCCTCGAGGAATAGGCTTGCCTTTGACGACTGTTGTCTCGTTGGACCTGCCTGTGAAGCGGACCATACACTCATCTATAGCGAGATGAGAGCCCGGGATGAAGATCTCCGCCGACGCAGCTTGTATATGATTAGACCACTCGTCACAGGCTTGGAATACCTTCGGAAGAGGCCCGGTCTCGTCGATCTTGGTGTAGTCAAAAGGGCGAAGGTGGCGGTGAAGGATCTGAAACTTCCAATAGGGCATGAACCTGATGATAGAGTGTAAAGGGCGCTGTTCCCCCGGCTTTGGAGTACTCCAATGGCTCTTGATAGTCTTTTCCTTATGTAAACCCATATAAATTAGCACTCCAAGCCATACATATACTTCTGCAACAGAGGTCCCTTGCCAAGCTCGCAGCCTTGCCTTCCTTGTCATCGGGGTATTCCAGCTATCGACAACCTCATTTTCCTTGAGCTAAAGAAGCCAGCTTTGAGTGTATTGGACCCATCTCTCAACGAGAGAGATAGGAAGGAAAAGCTGGAAAAGCTGCAGCGGCGATGGCGGCGGTGTGTTAATGTGCAAGTTGCGTGTCTCTACGGGGAAGGGTTCAAATTTGGTGCCGCGGGCCTTATCGGCCGGAAAAACAGCCACCCGGGCCGGGTCATTAGGGTGCATTTGATGGCTATGATTTTCCTTGATAAAGCTCATGTCATCGTAGGCATTGAGGGCTTGTGCCTCTTGTGGAATTGAGAGCGTAGCCATTGTTCAGTTCAAAATAATTTGTATGTGACTTTGGCTGTGATAGCTTCATTGATCAAACTTTTTGTACCCCGCTTGTACTAAGGCTATCACGTGGTCAAGGTGGGGCGAGGTACGCGTTGCAGTCTTGTGGGCACTGAGGAGATAGTGGGATTTATACTAAATTTTAAAGTAGTGAATTGGGGCTCGGGCGAGCCTGTTAGTCACGTGCTTGAACACGTGACCACTTGATCAAAAGAGGCATCTTCCGCCGCAGCTCTTAGCTAGCCATCCTTTTCATCTTTACCTTCTAATTTACCTCTTTTTCAACTGCTTATTAAGCAGCCCTCGCAGCCTCAATTGGCTGTGGGTGGTCTGTGTGTTGTGTTGTTGTTCCTCCACAGTTAAAGTAGCCTTAAAAATTCTAAAAAATTATCTATAGTTTATTTAATAGTTAAGTTTATTAAAATACTATTTTAAGCCTAACGTATGTGATAAGCGAGCGTCGCAGTCAAGCGAGCGTCGCAGTCAAGCGAGCGTCGCACCATACTGTATAGCAATAAATAGCTAATTTCTATTTTTCTAAAACGCGCTATAAAATATATAAAAATCTAAAAAAAATATTTATTATTATTTAATTAGTAAGGAAACCATATTATATTTTTTATAGAATTTTAATAAAATTCCTTTATATATAAATCACTAATTATATAGTGTGAATAGGTTTTTTAAAAACTAGCTTATTAAGAATATTTTAAAAAATATAAGAAAATTTTAAATAATAGCTAATTATATTATTAACTAAACGTTTAAATTATAGCTATTTTAAGACTAAATTAGTTTTTTGAGAATTTTTTAAAATATGCTTTATAGGTTAAAATCTAAGTGCGACGCTCACTTGTCTGCGACGCTCGCTTATCATGTACGTTATAGCTATTTTATTGCAGCTTTTATTAAGCTTAAGAATGTTAAGATTTAGTGCACAGTATAGGTGCGTCGCATACTTAGATGCGTCGCATACTTATCATATATGTTAACTTAATTTATATTTATCCTTATTAGCTTAAAGGTTTTACTAAAAAAGTATAAGAATTTTATTTTATTTTATTAAAAAACTAATTAATTACCTAGCTTAACTACCTAGGTGTGACGATCGTATAGGTCCTAGGGGGATAAACCGGTCGTACTGGTTTATGTTGGCAGTGAATTAGGTCGCTGTAAAGGTATGGGCCTAATCGGCACGATCAGGGTGATATCAGAGATGAAAGGGTAGATTCCGTATTGTTATTAGACTTCAACTTGCCGAAGCCTCCACCGAGTCTTCGACGGGAAGAGTTTGACGTGGCCTCTGGCCCACGTAACTATCCGATAATTTCCCGACCTGCTGGCGAAAGCCGGCATAACCCGGGTGTTCTTACAGTCGCGTACTCTGAGGATGAGTGCGTAAGTTACGTCTGGTAATGTGCTTAAGGGTATTGAGTGTAACCAAGTTGTATTGATAGCTGAGGTAGCTAGTATATAAGAAAGTGCAGTGAGTATGTGCTATATACTCTGATGTTTTGATAGGAATGACCGTGAGTAGGAACGCTGTCGTTCCTGGATCGCGTCGCCCCTGGACCGATGTCGCTCTAGTGTATTGTCGGTCCTTTGTCTGATAGGTGTGTTATCCCTACGGATTTATAGAGACCACGTGATATAACCGCGAGGGTCGTAATACTAGGGTTTATTCTTATAATTTATAAAAGATTATATCTCTTATTATTTATTATATTAAACCTTAGCTTATATTATTTTATTATATTTTAATTAATTTTTTAAAGTTTTTATTACTTATTTAATATATTATATAATATATATAATAAGCAAGTTAACTAGGCAAGTAAGTTAGCTAACATACATGATAAGCAAGTTAGCCATGCAAGCAAGTTAGCTACTTTTCTTACCCTATAAGATTAAAATCGCAATAAAAACACCACAAACCATTTGATCAATTGAAACTACTTGCTATATTCTTCCCCAGACGTCTCAATCACTACCTGACAGGTCCTTGCATTATGGCCGGGCTGGCCGCAAACACCACAACGCCGAACCCCCGATCGCGCCGACCTTCCTTGACCACCACGTCTCGATGATTCAGCCACTACCTGCGCATCAGCATCCATTTGATCAATTGCCTGCCTTCCTTCCTCTACCGTTATGACCCCTCTTTTCTATAGCCGGGTTCTTTTTGCCCTCCGGCGCCGACTAAGTATCTTATTTGCCTCCTGAAGGTCTTTGTTCTTAGCAGCTAGTAAGGCAACCCGATGCATAACTGCCTTTGTCCCCTTCTCAAGAGACCTTAGGGCTTTAAGGATTGACTCTGGGGAGCTGCTTTGGTGCCTTCTGATTTATCTTTCGAGGTATTCAGATTGAGATCCGGCCTTAAGCATAGTCCTTAGGGTCCTTGAGACCTAAGATATCAAGGGCTCAGATCCCTCCTCGGCAGGCGTTGGAGTCCATAGCTACACATTAAGCTTCGAGACCACACTTTCTAGGTCAAGGGGAATAAGGCCAGCTCCTTTAAAAGCCCTCTTAATATTTCTTTCTATCATAATAGCCTCATGTGCAACGTAGAAGGCCAGAAAGAACTCAATCTTTAAAACGTGGGTTATAGAGCATCTAATTAGATGCTGTAAGAGTATCAGGCAGGTGCAAAACTAATCCAATAGACCAAAAGATCCGCCAGTGTCAGCACAACGTGCTGGCACTGCCTGCCACATCAGTATATAAGGAGGCCCTCAGGCACTTCGCATCCTTATAGATGCTTTATTTCTCGACCATAAGCCTTCTTCAGTAGCCCAAAGCACCCGACGTCAAGTGGCTAAAGCAGGTGAGAGGAATGAGGTGGCATACAAAGCCGGATGATCTTCTTCTCCTCGCAATATCTCTCGAATTTGATAGACTGGTGACTTTCGTGGCCATCGAGGATCAGGAGACAATAGCGACTATTTAATCGCTTAGCTATGCACCGGTCAAAGTGCTTGAGCCACTCGAGACCAGTCTCGTTATCGGTCTAGCCATTTTGGGTCGTTATAATAGCCTAATCGCCCGGGAGGTTACTATCCCGGTACCAGTTGGCAAGGTGATATTGGCCCACACCGATGATAAACGGCTAGATCGCCTGGCCTTCCGCATTAATCGCCTAGATGACTATAATCCATTCCCGGTTTCTAGGCTACACTGATTTCGGCTTTAAACGCCTTTCTGCACCTATGATAACTATTCCGCTCGCAATTATGCCCATAAGAAAGCCAGTCTCATCAAAGTTATAGATATTATCTAATTAGATGCCATACTTCGCGATTATATTCGCCACAAGCCGAAACTAATCGCGGATAATGGTTAGATCTTCGCACTTAGCTCTCTAGTAGTCATATTTACAAAAGAAACGCGTCTTAAGGTCTAGGTGCCGCTTAACGAAGTTATGAGCCCAACGTGTGCCGACTAGTGGCGCGTCGCGGTCGGCGAGCAATTAATCAGCCATTTCTTTAATACCACGAAGCCAAGGGGGAAATCCTCGCGAATCTAGGTCGAGAATAAAGTAAATAAGGATCTATTCCTCTAGATTAGATAGCCGATGTGATTTCTAGATAGTATCGCGTCGAGACTAGATCCCTTTATGGCGATTAATAAGAGTATTACGATTAACCTTATAGATTATTACAGCCCATCGGAAGCTAAGTTTTAGTTGATTTTCATAAGCCTGAAGGGCAAGAAGCATTCTAGCCTCATAATTAGTAGATAACATGCTAGGTGGTTAAGAATTAATTAATTAAATCGAGAAGATATTAGGTGAGGGATTTTTAGCCAACTTGCTTGCATAGCTAACTTACTTATTATATACGTTACTTTTCTTAACTTTCTAATTAGAAATTATAATAAAAATATAATAAATTATTTAATTAATTAAAACTACTCGCTATACTCTTCCTTAGATATCTTAATTACTACCTAATATATTCTTATCCCTTCAATTGTCGAGGACCTCCCGGCCGTACCCTGCCCCACACCACCCCTGTCATTAAGAAGGTACATAAGGGGAACCACACAATGCGTCATCAATCATCACTTCCTAAATCCTTATACAAACCATTCTCAATTACACGATGACTTCTCAATCGATATCTTCACCACTACCTATAGAGGCAGTCAACCCATATGATGATAATAGCTTCATCAATGAAGATAATAGCCTTCAAGAGCATGACGGTGATAGCACCCGGAGACCGGTTTTTCTGCCTGCCGAAGACCGAGGCTTCGATTTTCAACCCTTTGAGGTGCCGCGACGAGAACTTCTCGTCAATAAGCTGCCCCAGAACCCGCTGTTACTTTTCCAACACTTTATACCCATTTCTCTAGTCAATGACTGGGTCAAGTACACCAATGACTGGGTCAGCAGCCTCATCCAAAGCGGCGTTATTGATAGCCAAGAACACGAAATAACAGATCAGTCACGCCTCCACGCCTGGAAGCCAGTCACGGCTGCAGAGGTATATATCTGGCTTGGGATCCTTATTTATATGGGAGTCCATAGCGAAATAACGGTAGAAGACCATTGGAAGACCTCTCAGCTAGAGGATCAGCGGCCTGAACACTCGATAATCAAGTTCATGACTTATAATCGGTTTCAGCTTCTTTATCGTCATATCCGCATCTTTGACCATACCAAATTCACCGACGGCGGCGGCGACGACTTCCCTATCGTCTTCCAATGCGTTGAGCCATGGTCTCAGCACGTTCAACTTGCAACAACAGAGCTCTGTGAGCCGGGCACGCATCTTGCCGTCGACGAGGCTATGATCCGATATACAGGAAGGAATAAGCAAGTTGCATACGTCCCCAATAAGCCTATCGACACAGGCTTCAAGGTGTGGATAGCCGCTCAGCTAGGCCTCTTCATGAGGTGGATATGGCACCAGCCCGGCGCAAAGTACGGCCCTGTTGGAGTTCAGAAGAAGAAGCCGGCATCACAAAGAAAGAAAAGCAAGGTAAATAGCAAGGGTCCTAGCAAGGCTAATAAGGCCGACGAGGTTAAAGAAGTTATCTACGTGGCTACAGAAGCCGGGGCTAAGATCATAGCTCTCAACTCGACTCAAAGCGTCGTTATTGCCCTGATTAACCTGCTGCCGATATCGACATATCACGACTTCGTGGATAACCTCTTCTCGTCGCCGGACCTCTTCCGCTCCCTTCGTCAGCACGGCCACGGTGCAACCGGCACAGCCCGGCCAAACTGTGGCATCTACAAAGGCCTTGCAGAGGCCAAAAAGGCCGATAAGGCAGGGAAGTCAGGGTTCCAATTCAATGAGATCAAGGTCATCCCAACGGCTGATAATCAGGTAAAATAATCCAATCTTCTTCTTCTTATCTAGCTGCTAACTACTCTTCTTCCTCCCTAGGTTAACCAAATCGCGTGGAAGGATAATGCCCTCGTATTGTTCATTTCAACCGTGTTCACTGGCGATGAGACGACTGAGCGTTGGAGGAAGAGACCGTCAACGAAGACCCTAACGGCACGGCCAATACAGCGCTTTTTTGGTGGTGAGCCGGTCAAGCATATATCGACCCCGACCATCGCTGCTTCTTACAATGACGAAATGAATCATGTTGACCGGGGCGACCAAAGAAGGTCATATCTTGGCTATGATCATCCTATCCGCCGGGGCGCTTGGCAGGCTATTGCTTGGACCTTTTTACTAGATGTGGTCCTTGTGAATAGCTTTCTCTTACAGCTACACGGCCAGCCAGATTGGAATCGTTATGAAAACCAGAAGAAGTGGAGGGAACGCCTCTATAACGAGGTCTTCAAGGCCTTCCATCCGCAAAGTCAGTCAAGGAAGCTTTTTCGAGCCGGGGACGAATTTACGCCTGTTGCACAGCATAAATTCGTCCGAAGAGGGAAAAAATCAGAATGCCTCGCTTGTCAGGGGCTTCAATTAGGGCAACCAAGGTCAAGAAGCTCAAGGAAGCCGTTGGCGCCGGTCAGTCGCAATAAAAGGAGACGTCAATCAATTTGGGGGTGTGAGCAGTGTAATGTAGCAATTTGTAACTCGAGAGATTGCTGGTACTTCTATCATAGGCTAAAATAGGTGGGGAATTAGGTACCTTGGATCCGATGCATCTTAATTGGCTGCTTCCCCCTGCCGTGACCTGGCGGGAGGTCCTCGACAATTGAAGGGATAATAGGCATAATTCAAAGCGGAATAGTTATCACAGGCACAGATAAGCGTGGAAAGCCAAAATCGGTGCAGCCTAGAAACCGAGAATGGATTACGGTCATCCAGGCGATTAATGCGGATGGCCAAGCGATCCCGCCGTTTATCATCGGTGCGGGCCAATATCACCTCGCCAACTGGTACCGAGAAAGTAACCTCCCGGGCGATTAGGCTATTGCGACGACCCAAAATGGCTAGACTGATAACGAGACCAGGCTCGAGTGGCTTAAGCACTTTGATCGGTGCACAGCTAAGCGATCAAATAGTCGCTATCGTCTTCTAATCCTTGATGGCCACGAAAGTCACCACTCCATCGAATTCAAGAGATATTACAAGGAGAATAAGATCATCAGGCTTTATATGCCACCTCATTCGTCTTATCTACTTTAGCCACTTAACGTTAGGTGCTTTAGCGTGCTTAAGAATACTTATGGTCGAGAAATAGAGCTTCTGATTAAATGCTCTATAACCCATGTTTCAAAGACCGAGTTCTTTCTGGCCTTCTACGTCGCATTTTAGGCTACTATAACGGAAAAAAATATCAAGTTAGCCTTTAGAGGAGCCAGGCTTATTCCTCTTGACCCAGAAAGTATAGTCTCGAAGCTTAATATGTAGCTATGGACTCTAATGCCGCCTGAGGAGGTGGCTAAACCATTGACCCCTTAGGTCTCAAAGACCCCAAAGACCGTGCTTAAGGCTTAATCTCAGTTAGATTACCTCGAGAGGCGAGTAAAAAGGCATAAAAGTAGCTCCCTAGAGTCAATTCTAGAAGCTATATGGTCTTCTTCTAAGGGAATAAAGATAATTATATATAAGGTTGCCTTACTCGAGGCTAGGGTTAAAGAACTTAAATAGGCAAATAAGATACTAAGCCGGCGCTGGAGGGCAAAAAGGACCTAACTATAAAAAAGAGGGGTAATAATAATAGAGGAAGAAAGGTAAGTAATTAATTAGATGGATATTAATGCGTAGGTAGTGGCTAAATTATCAAGGAGTAGTGGTCAAGGGAGGTCAGCGCGACTAGGAGTTCGGCATTATGGTATCTGCGGTAAGCCTAGTTATAATGCAAGAATATATTAGGTAGTGATTAAGATATCTAAGGAAGAGTATAGCGAGTAATTTTAATTAATGAAATGGTTTATGGTGTTTTTATTGCGATTTCTATCTTAAAGGTATAAGAAAAGTGCGACACATACTTGCATGCGACGCATGCTTATTATATATGTTATCTTTTATTTAATATTAATACTAGTATCCTCTGCTAATATAAACCTAATATGACCGGTTTATTCCTTAGGAACCTATATAATCGTTATAATTTTTAACTATTGGTGGTTGCGGCTGCCAGCTCAACCCACCTTTGTGTGAGTGATGAATTATGATTCATTTATGCCCAACTGACTCCCTATATGAATCAAGTCAATATACATAGATATCAGGCTGCTAAGTTGGGCAGCAGGAGCAAGGCAGTCTGCGTGAAATGGCTACACTAGGAGCTGCAGGCTCTGCGGTTTCTCCTTTGCCGTGGCTTGAACGTCTGACCACCCTCAAGTGTAGTTGAAGCTGAAATTTTACAAAACAGTCCACAGGTGTGAGTGAGTCTCTGAGCAAGTTCTACGTGGCATGGCGCCGGCGAGGGACTACTTGAGGCATCTGTATGATAGAATAAAAAGGGTTAGCACCTAGAAGCCTGTTAGATCCAATATTCCAACACTGTAAGCCCTATGATGCTAGAGCACCGCTGGATCTGCAGCTGAAGCATGAGGCTAACGACGTGGGTTCTTCGATTGCGTTTTGCCAGCTCGTGGCTTGAAGCCGGCTATAGTTGCTCCCTCTTGTGTACGACTTATTCCCTCTACGGCTCTTTGCTTCTGCGGTGGAATCTCGATCATTGTGGACCATCCAACGCCCGCAGCTGAACCACTCGTCGGCTTGGCGCGGCGCTTCTCGGCCTTTGTCAATGTCAAGACGCTGATAAAGCGGCGTTATTTTCTCGCAACGAGTAGAACAGTCTTGTGCAGGCGGGCTGCTGTATCTTGCTGTATCGGGACGATTTTCCATTTATAGAAGTGTGAGTAAGGAGGGTATAGGCACAGCGCCCAGAATCGTGGCAATAAGATGATTTCCTACTTCAGTGCATAGCCGAGTTATTGCTTTGTCAATATTCTGTTTGCAAGCAACTCTTCCTCTGTCGGCTAAGCCGATATTTGAAGTTTTATCTGCATAATTATATGGCAACGTACTTGCTGAAATGAACTATATTGCTTGTAGTCTCCCATTAAAGAGAAACGAGATGTTCGACTTTGGATAGATGTTATACAGTTGAAGTGGCAGGTGGCTTTGAACCTAGGCACATCCTTGTTATAGTTTGAAACTGCATATTGTCTATCCATAACTTCACCAAAGCAAGTACAGTTGTCTGACTCAGACGATCTTGAACGATATTGTGACATGCAAATGGGTTTCGGCACGCCGTCCCAGGAACCGGATTCCAAGCCATTCCTATCCAATTTATACAATAGCCGCACAGCGCAAGCGAATAAACTCATGAGGCGATCCAAGTTTACTTTTGTTTGAGTATGGAATGGGCCACTTGAGAGTTAACTGACCAAATTCCAACAGTTCAAGATTACCTGCAAAAGGAACAAGTCGCAGCACAGTGCGACCGCCATCTTGAAATAACTCCGTAGTGTGTGATATCAACACCAACGATAGACTAATGGATCTCTCCCGTATGATAACTTCATGTAGATGAACTTGGGTTCTTCCGAATGGCCAGTTACACTGACTGGCTATTACCCTAAGAGGCCATGGTCATTGCTCTCAATTCCAGTCAATACTGCTACATAATATGGAGCGTGAGCACCGATTTAGAGTCCTTGCCGCTTTACGCTTAGTGATAGAACCCCAGACACTTCTCGTCAAGAGTCAGGTTGGGACGCTCCCTGCCTGATACATTCTTGCAGAGCTCAGTAACAACTTTGTGGTCAGGACATGCCTTGGATTCTGGCGGCAGAACTTGCACGCCGGGTGGTGGTGATTGATCCGTTTGAGTCTGCATTGCCTATCCGATACTAGCTGGACATAGTGTTGTACCCATCCTCCTCGCAATCTTGGGCGTGTTGGCTGTGTCTAGATCACTTACCAACAGAGGTCGTGAAAATGGCGCTCTGCATCAGTCAGACCATCACTCCACACGCACCAGAGTCTGAGACATGATGACGAAAGTTGATGGTTGCCTACTTATTGTGCACCGAACACGCGAATCGTGAATTTAAAGGGCCTCTCTCTTGATCCCTTTTCTATCGGTGAGAGTTAAGCGTCAAAGACTTTCACAAAAAGTATCTTTTAACAACTGATCTAGACTGAAGGTAAGTGCAGTGATCTTTATAGTCTATAGTTAACATGGCCTATTGTTTTATTCAAATAATGTCGCTTCGGCTGGATTTAGCAACAAGAACACCTCCCAGTCCTGTTGGAGCAGAGGCGGCATGGAACTCATCCTGTCACCCACCCCCGGTGGCGCCAGCACTTGGCATTTTGGGACAAAGAAATTTGGGCTAAGAAGGCCAAGAAGGGTGAATATCCTCCCTTTTTGAAGCAAACCATAGCACAATGGCGCTTAAGGGGCCCCGTTTAGGTAGAGAGCATGGCACGGATGTTAAATGTCCATGGTTGTGTAACTGTACCTCGAACAATAGAAAATCACTATAGGAATCAGCGTTCCTGTGCCCTGACAAGCTGGAGTGTGGTGGGGAGAGGTGCCGTGCCCATGATGTCTTGTTTCTCACTTTTGGCCCCGACTTCGGGTGTTGCTCTCCTGTTCATGCCGAATAGCCTGGTAATGGGAGAGTGGTGGTCATGATGTGTTGGTTTCCGCGCCTTGACTTATGAGGACCGTCGAGATACTGAGAACTCATCTGCGACTACAGATATAAGATTTCAGACAGATTATGAATCGAAGAAATTGAGAAATCTCATTCCCGTGGAAAGGCGGAAGGGATGAATGCTCTGAGACCCCTGAGACCCCTGTATCGGCCACACACCAGGCCGTGTTTGCTTCTTTCCCCCATCCCGCCAACCAGATCTCGAGCCAACCTCCAGCCAATGCATCCCCCATTATACTGTCTTGGCTGGCTCCACCGACGCTTTCCCTCCCACACACCGGTCTTGCAACGACGTTGAGCGAGTCATCCGATTGGCGATAAACACAGCCTGACTCTCCGCCTGTGTGACCACACTTCCGAGGGCACAACCAACAGACTTGATTTCAGCCAAGGTTTTTGATTCGAGAAGAGAAAAGAGGCAAGTCAGGCTCCGAGACTTGTCGGGTATCCGCTTGCTTCGTGCGGGCGTGACAGGGCTGCGAGTTTGGCATATTCAAACCAGGGCACGAGGAGCTTCTTTTTCTAGTTTCTTGCGATGATGGTGATTTGAGCTTACTTGAACTATACTGAGTAGCATGTTGAAAATGCTGGATGACTTGGGCTAACATCAAAAAGCTTTGAATGGCTTTTGAGCTGTCAAAACAACCAGCATTCCATCAAGAAAGGAGGCTTCCGGTTGTACCCGGACTTTCCTGCAACAGGGACGGCTCAACCAATCGTTTATAACGCCACCGGAATGCCTTTCTTGTACCTGCCGGCTCACACAGACAAGGGAAACTGCCCCTCGGGTAGAAACTGTCACTATCTCGACTTGTGATCGGAGCAGACGTTTGGCTCACTACTTCGTTCTTCGACATACCATAACCGCCACATGTTAGCATAGGTGAAGGCAATAATTACTTACTGAGGATCTTCCTAACTAGATTCTTTTCTAATACTTTATCATTACCAGTATGTAAGAAATTGTAGCAAGCCTCATAGGGACACACAACAGATAAGCTCCTTGCTATCCTCAGTGGTAGGCTGATTGGTGAGCTCGCTTACCCTGGGAAAAGTAGGTACGTAGGTACCGGCAGTTCAAAACTGCTGCCTTGAGAAACCCAACACAGCCTCGTGGTGCGGGGTTTGCGGTATTATACCACTTTCCTCTGCTCCAAGATAACTCAGGTCTCACAAAGTAACTACGCTCGCTCCATGGCTGATCCTCTGTCATTGGCGGCCAGCATTGCTGGGCTAATATCCCTCGCCGACGTCACCTTCAAGTATGTTTTCAAGTTCGCGAAAACCGCTAAGGACGCCAAGGACGAGGTGCAGGCCCTCGCCGATCAGGTTAATGACCTAGCTCGCGTGCTGCGCGTGCTCGAGGCGCTCGCCGAGAACCTGGAGGCAGACGGGCAGGGTTTCGACCCAGCTCTGAGAAACCACTACTTGAACCACAGTCACAAAACGCTCAACAAGGTCCAAACAAGGGTCAAAAAGGCCCTCGAGAGCTTCAACAGTGGATCAAAGTCAAAGAGCCTTGGTCGGCAACTCAAATGGCCATTTTCCGCCTCAGAAACAACAGCACTTCTCAATGACATCTCCAGTCACAAGGCCACCATTAACCTCGCGTTATCTGCAGACTCGATGCGGAAGTTACAACTTTCGCTGTCCAAAACAGACAAGTTGAGCAACCAGTTAGCAACCATAAAGGAGACGGTAAAGAGGATCGAGATCAACACCCTGATTGACGTGGACCGCAAGAAGCAACGCATCCTCGACTTCTTCATGCCCGTGAACCCACAGCCTGACCTGGAAACCAGTGTCAGGCTTCGACATGTCTTGACGGGGCTGTGGCTTACCGAGTCTCCACCCTTTGATCACTGGCTGCATACACCCGGCTCCAAGCTCTGGCTGACTGGCATACCGGGAGCTGGCAAGACGATTCTTGCGGGCTCGGTCATTCAAGAGGCACTAACGCGTAGTCATGATGCCCCTGGGATCGGGGCGGCTTTCTTCTTCTGTGACTACAAGGATCCATCAACTTGGAACACGGCCAATATCCTTGGTGCTATCGCCTCTCAGCTCGCCCGCCAGAAAGAAGAGGCCTTTGACATCCTTGCGGAGTATTATGTCGAACTTCATCCACCCCATGGTCTCCCAAAAACGCCTGACAGTGACGAGCTCCGGGCTAGGATCAGTCAAATGTCGGAACACTTCGACCAGACGCTCATGGCCGTCGATGGACTTGATGAGTGCGGTGACGAAGCAGAAGGCGTGGTGGACATATTGCGCGAGGTGGCAGACTACTCCGAAAGGGTGTCGATGGCCCTGTTCAGCCGTGATCACCTCAACATCCGTATCCGTTTGGACCAGGACTATGAAATCATTCACATTGCTGCACAAACCGAAGACATAAGGATATATGTCGGAGCTGAGCTAGAGAAAAGAATCAAAACCCGACGACTACAGCTCAATGACATGACTATGAAGTCCGAGATAGCTGAAATCCTCGTTAACCGAGCGGAGGGCATGTATGTGGTCACTGTCCCCCAAGTTTCAATTTAACTCACTCCGAGCAGGTTCCGATGGGTAGTCTGTCAACTGGATTATCTTTGCGACTGTGCCCATGATGAAGAACGACGAGAAGCCCTGGAGAAACTCCCTCCAGACCTGCCCGAGAGCTACCGCCGACTACTCGAGAGGGTCAACAGAGCCTCTGATACAGTGCAATCAATGGTTCACATGTGTCTCGGCTTCATTGCCTTTGCCAACCCAAAATTGACCATTCTCCAGCTGTGCCAGGCGGTTTCGACACCTTCTACTCTGGGTGCAACTCTGACCAAGAGGAACACGGTATCGGAGGATGAGATCTTGAGAAGGTGCAGCAGCCTCATTCGGAAATCCCAAGACGACAAACGCTTTGAATTCGCCCACTTCACTGTCCAAGAGTTCCTCGAGGATAGGGCGGCATTGGGTGATAACCCTGGCATCGACAGATTCTTAATCTCGAAGCAGAGCTCCCACTTGCTTCTGGCTACCCAATGCTTGAGATTTCTACAGCTGAAGAACTTTGAAATGGAGCCCATAGCACATGATGAGAAGCAAAACTTGGATGATGACGACCTGATCCGGACGAGGAACAAAGATTATCCCTTCTACCCGTATTCTGCCATCATCTGGATGTCTCTCACAAGAGATGGGCTCGACGATTCAACGTTGTTTAATCTCGCGAATTCGTTATTTCATCCTTCCAAGACGTCTCACTTCACAAGCTGGTCACGCGAGCTTGTACGCACTCTTATGGGCCACGATGGTCTTAACCCTTATGGGCTTGAACCACTGTTCCGGAGGAATGTGAGCAGAGATTCTGAAAAATCTCGCAAGGGTAGGAGTATACCTCCATTCCCAGGCCAACGCATAGCATGGCATCAACGGACTCTCGACGCTGGCTTTGGACCGCTCCACATGGCGGCAGTGCTCAACATTCCAGAGATATGCAGTTCGCTCGTCAGCCAAGGAGTCGCGGTAAACTCTCGATGGGGTAACATCAGACCTATCGACCTCGCTTTCGTTTCGTTCGCTGGATTACATCATGATCCTATTAAAGATGTCGAGTTGACGGCCGGGGGCATTCTCCCTTTCCTCCCTGTGAGTAGACGGAGAAACCTCACCATTGAGGGTCTCATTCAACAAGGGGCTAGGCCATCTCTGGACCTCTCCTGGTCAAATGGGAACCCTGTCCCGCTGCATACCGTCAGGATAGCAACTATACTCGATGATGTCACCCCTATTACCTGCTTACTGTCTTCGGGGTTTGTTCCCGATGAGATTGAGCTTTCCAACTTCAGCTCTTCCTTGCGCATAGTTGATCGCGCTGGTACTGAGGCAAATTCGTCAATGCGCTCGCTCTTGAGATACCTTACTGCAGAGCCTGTTGCTACCGAGAGGTGGGCGAAGAAGCTTGGCTCTGAGGCGTCTCGCTGGTGCCTGGAGGCAAGGCTCTCATTCTCTGAGCATGAGCCTCTTTTCGACAATCAGCTCTCCACTGCCAGAGATATGTTACCGGTGCGAATGATCCAGGCCATCATTGACGATGACGTTAAGTTGGTTGAGCGTTACCTTGCTTCCAGTCAACTCGACGTGGCTGAATATCGCCACGATGGTGGAACACTGCTGCACCTGGCAGCCAGGAATGACGCCTGCGGCGCCTTCGGGTTGCTTGTCGCCGCTGGCTCTGATCCTTACCGTGAGGATGTCGATGGTAGCTTGCCTGTCCACGTACATCACCCCAAGTATGGGATCCGGTTCTATGAGACATTGAAGAGTCTCGGCATCTCCCTCTCGAATCCAGACGCAAGGGGGATGACAATCTGGCACAAACTCGGCCAGACCCGCGCCATTGATGAGCAAATGCTTTATGAGCTCATCCAACTTGATCGTGAGGGTACAGGCCGTGCTCTCCGGACAAGGACGCTTGCTGGTGAGACGCTGCTCTCAATCGTGTTGCGGCCAAAGCCTCTTGACATGATAGGAATCGATTCATGGGGCTTTTCAGAAGAAGGAGAAGGAGAAGAAGAAGAACATGATGATGATGATGACAACGACGACGTCGGATATGAAGATGATGATGAGAGCCGCAGTTCGAAGCGAGAGCGAAAGTGTGCCGAGAATAAGGCCAAGAGGGAACGTGCCTTCTTCTCCCTCCTAGACGTATGTTCAGAACTCCCCGGCTTCTGGTCGAATCACGGCCCAGTAATGGGCGCAGCAGCTAGCCTAGGCTCCGGAAACGTAATGCGTCGTCTGGTCGATTTGGGCGCTGGGTTCGAGCCCGCCGTTGAGGGAACCCGGACACCACTGCATGAGCTATCGGGCTTAATGCCACTGCAGGAGGCGCAAATTCTCCTGGACGCTTACCAATACTCGAGAGAGTACAAGTTCAGAGGCCGGCTGCCAGTCGAGATGTACATCAGGAGTGCGCTGAGGGAGCACCTGGTCCCAAACGCCCAAGTCATCAAGATCCTGGTAACCCCTGGCGTGCTCCGCAACCAAGATTCTGAGGGAAAAACGCTGTGGGAATTTGTTTGTCGTCTGGCAAGCGATATGACTTCCCTTGCACCTGAGAAGGAGTTGACAAAATGGATAGACAATGTTCTGTTGACCATGGCTGGGCTAGGGGCGATGCAAGCCTATGAGGAGCGGAACGAAGTTTGCGGTGTCATCCTGGTCCTTGATATGGCTTCCCAACATAGTCACAGGTGGCGCAGGCGGCGCAGGCACGGATCCTTTATCACTGTCGACACGGTCCGCGAGATGTTGCGGCAAACTCAATACTGGGCGTCGGCCAGGGACTCATCTTCGGTACAAAAATTCCTCAAGAGAGGCATCCGTAAGGGCGACCTGGAGATGGTGCGGCTCTTACTCGAGCATGAAGTCGACATCCATCGTCGGATCCGGGGACCTTCGCCCCTTGAGGAAGCGTGCGTTCCTTATCGCCCCTATGATCCCGAGGACGAAAAGCAGATGTTGCAACTCCTCATCGACTATTGCAAAATCGACGAACTCAACGACACGTCCCCAGAGGATGGTCTTGGACTTCTGCACAGGCTCATGCTCCTTTTATTGGGGTCGGGACGAACACATATCGATAATATGGCCACCGCTCAACGCCGCACATGTGCCCGTCAAACACAAGATTTCCATCAATAGCCGACTGCAAGGGTCCTCAAAAGAGCCACTCAGTCGCGGGCCAGAAAGCAAGGAAAAAGAGATTGTCCGCTTCAACGCGGATGAGCTTAAAGATTATGGGAATGTAAGCGTGGGGCTTACAGTCAAGGTGGCAATCACGGTGGAGAAGAACACCCCGATCCATGGAACCGTGGTCGAGTGGGTGGCAAATCTCACTACAATGCCAGCCGCAAAAGAAATAGTAGAAGAACACGGCATGGCCGTGACGACGCGCCTGGAGAAGCCTGGCCCAGCTCCCCCAGTTTCCGCCAGTCGGTTCCCGAGCATGCGTTTCTGGAGCGAGTCAGGGACAGCGGGCTTCAAAACCGACATGTGGTACTGGAGAGATGATAAACGCCTCGCCGGGATTCGATGGAACGCTTCAGAGGGGACAGCATACGAAGAGGCTGGTCCCAATGTCCCCCAGTCCAAACCTGACCTCACCGGGGCGGGCGCCCTTGCTGTGGTTCAGATGCACCAAGATCAACGGTTCAAGATTGTTTGGATCGGCAATGACGGTAGCGTCAATCTTTGTTCACGAGAGAATGAAGGAATGGGTCCCGAGGACTGGAGCTACGGCGTCCTCGCGCCTCCGGGCAGTGCATCAACGCTCGGCGGGGGGTGTTTGGCGGCTTGCGGCGAAGCGCCAGTCAAGGAGGCTCGACCACGGCGCAATCCCGTCATCTGGTGGCTCGGCCCACGCGGAGAGATATTCGGGCGTCGAGCTGTACCTGACGGTCCCAACTCAGAGCAATGGGTCGATGTCGAGCCAGGGGCCTCTCTTCCCGCCGGCAGTGTCGACGTCACATCCTCACTTAAGAGGCCGGCGCAAATGGCGACTACGTGGATGTATGATTCTCGCAAGGAGGATGAGGCAGCGTGTCTCTTCTGGATTCGCTCAAACGGAGATCTTATGGGAACATGCTCGTACACACCAGCCCGCGAAACTGATCCTCCCTTAACAGGGACCGCGATCGCATATCGTAATGTTGGAGCAGCACCTGGCACTTCGGTAACTGCGTTTATTGGGAATGGGATCGGTAGCAATGGCCCGATGGACGCAAAGGCCTACGTGCTCTGGGTATCAGCTGATAACTCCCTCTGTCTTGGCTCCACCGGAGATGTCAACTGGATCTTTTTTGGAAGTAGTTGGGACCCCATCATCAGGATTGCTTCACCATGTTGCGCGAACCCCTTCTCTGATCTGTGTCTCCTGGGTCACTCGTCAAACACAGCGGCGGCAGTGGTATGGGTAGACCCCGACCGCAAGTTACAGCTTGCCTGAGCTCAATCGATACCTGGGACTTATGGTCGGAATGAGTGGTCGCCGTGGGGACGGAAGGAGCTGGAAACCCGGACGCCACACGGACAGGCCCCGATGATTGCAAGAGCCGAAGCGCCTGATGCTCTCGGTCTTAACGTGATTTGCTTTCCGGCTTATGGAGGGGGGTGGACTACTTGTACCGTCGACCTGAGTTCGATAAAGCCATGAGATGCAGTGGAAAGCATGGAAGTAGTTGACTGAAAGAAGAATATTTCCGTTGTTATTTAGTTGAAACATCTTTAGTAGGTATAAATAAGAGATATAACAGAAATCCACGGCGACGACTAAAGAACTACCCCAGTATCTTCAGACAATGAAACCTCATCAGCGCGAACAAGTTGACCCCTGAACCACTTTTTCATCCACGCCAGCCTCCTTGCAAAGTCCAACATGGACTCTGGTTGGCATCTCTCCATCTTCCCGTAGATCTTCACACGAGCTAAAGCGAAACCACTCCACGGCTTGACTTCCTCTTCCCCACCTCCTCCTTCGGCCATTATCCGCTGCTGGTCCATGAACCGACCAGACAGAAGCCAAACTCTGACGGCTTCAGTCCCTGCAAGCGCGAGGCAACTCGTGATGCCGTTCTTTCCAAAGTAGCAGACTGAGGCTCCTCTGCGGACGAGCAACTTGACAGCTTCGAGGCTCCCGCAAGCGCTGGCAAGCATGACGGCAGAGCCCACGGGGCATCCTTCATAGTCGATCTGGGCGCCCATTTTGAGGCAGTTTTCGATGATGTCGACCAAGTTAAGTGCCGCCGCACGACACAGAGGACTCCATCCGCGCTGTGGCTCGAGGTTCAATAGTGCCTGAAAGATCTCCTTGGGTACCTTTTGTTGAAAGTTGCGGAACTTGGTGGTGAGGAAGGCAATCTTGTTAAGAGGGCGCCAATCCAAATGCCAGGGGAAAGGACCTGTTTCAGGCAGTCCATAGTCGTCCTCCAGCACAAGTTGAGATGTCTCATCCCGACTGATGATGCAGTGCATCAGACTCCGGCCGCACTCGTCCTCCAAAGTCAAACTACACCCTAGCTGCCTCAGGGCAGCGAGGTGGCGGGGAGTAATGGGTGGCTCATCGCACTTTGATGGGAAGTGTGAGTGAACAATCAACTGTCTTGGCAGTTTGGAGATCAGGTCAATGGGGAGTTCCTCGGCTTCACACCGAGACACCAACCAAGGGAGAGGACCCATTCTGCAGATCATGGCCGGCGAGGCACCCAAGCCAATGAGATGACTTACTGTGTCAACGGTTCTGGCGTACATTAGGGGCGTCCAGCCGTTGCAGTCGACGGAGTCGATGGCTGCGCCATGCTCCACGAGGATCGAGGCGGCCACCTTGTCCCCTTTCCAGGATGCGATATGCAGCGCAGTTTCCCGTGTGTGTGCGAGACGGAATTGTGTCTGGCGTCGACGATTCACAATAGCCTGGAGGGTTTGCCCACAGTTCAGGTCCGGATACGGCTTCCTAAATACACCAGATTAGCATGGAGCCTTTCAGGGTCTAAGTGTGGAACTTACACCAACTCGTCCTGCTCGAGCTTTTCCCAGGTCCGCAGTATGATATCAATACCTTCGATATTACCAGACCACATAGCATCGTGGAGAGGGTAGTCAAGGCCATAGACTAGGTCCCCACCGTGCCAGTAGTAAGAACCAACAATGCTGATCAGAAGCGAGTTGAAGATCGGCTTTGCCGCCGCAATCTCGATGATACTCGTTACAGTTCCATCCGAGTTTTGAACCGACTCCAAGGTGCTCGCGCCCCTATACACCAACCATTTTGCAATATTCGGCCTGTCTAGCTTTAGCGCCAGCATCAAAGGGGTGCACCCTCCAGTCCCCGGCAAGATCACATCGATCGTGCAGCCCCTGGAGAGTAGTTTCTTGCAATATTCCTGATCACCAGCTTCGATGGCTCGGCCAAGTGCTGCTGCCAAACGCCTGCGTTGTTTTCGGGATTGATGCCTCGCGTCGCCTACCTCATCCTGGCAGGTCTCGAAGTAGTTGACGAGCGCAACCAGATTCCGCTCTTGGGCATAGTCTCTTGGGCTCTTTCCAAAGTCATCCAATGACTCGGATGCTCCATGTTTGCACAAGAGTTTCGCAATAGAAACTGGAGCTCTCTGGGCAGCCAGGTGTAAAGGTGTCTGGCCGAGTTGGTTCTCCGCCATGACATGGAACCCTTTGGAGATGAGGAGTTCTGTTTCCTGGACAAACCCCAAAAAGGCGCTGATGTGTAGTGGAGTCCAGCCCTCTCTCGAATTGGAAGCCTTGACGGGGATGAGGTTCTTCTCGAGGAGGAATTCCAAACAAGCCTGGCTTCCCATGGCTGAGGCGAGGTGCAGTGCATTCGCATCTTTGAGTGGCTTTTCCGCCAAGCCTCGCACATAAACATCCATAGGCTTCTCCCAGTCCATGACATACGGTGTCTCTGAACTGCGAGACAGCACTTTCCGCAGAAACTCCACGTTATCTGATCTGAGCGCTATGAAGAGGGCAGTCGGAGACTGGGAGTGACCTCCAAGGCAAGGATCGGCTCCATGTCTTAAGAGTAACTCAACGCACAGCAGGGAACGCTTCTTTAGGTGGAAAGCAAGGGCTGACATTGCGCTTTTATCACGAGTCAAGAGGTTGACGTTGACGCCTCGTTGGATGAGGGATTCCATGAGCCAGAGGGTGTTGGTGGTGTCTGATCGCAGGGTGAGCCTTGGAGATCTTCTCTGCTTGGAACCTGTGAGAACACAAACGGTGCCGAGTCTGGGCCTGACACGCGCCCACTGTCAGGGGCCACGATTGTTAGTCTCGTCTCACGAGGTACGAAATACCCGAGCTTAGAGATGAGCTTATCGGTAGCCTCGGTTGTCAGGATCAACCTTTGGTGCAGGGAGCTCAAATGTTTCCTTGAACGGCTTACCGACACCTTGTCGTGTGACGAGGAGGCGGGCTTGAGCTCCCGAGGGAGGGGTACGGGACAAGACGAAGACGAGCTTGAGGGTCTGGTTGTCCAGGTCGAAATTGATCTCCTCGTCCTCGAGGATAGGAGTGACGGCAGGCCGAATTGTCAGCTCGGTTGCCCGTATACTAGTCTGTCCGCCAGGGCTGCTTGGTCGTCACAGCAAGTCGAATCGTGCATTCCTCGATGGCCCAACAGGCCAATCAGCAGTAGGGTCCGGCTTCGGCTTCGGCATGAGGAAGGTGACGCCTCGAAGAATGAATGATGTCTTGAACGACGTCGTCTGAGGGGCGACCAGGCCTTCAAACCGTGGCTTGATTTTGATGATGAGCATGACGAATTTCCCAGCCTCGATAGGGATAGAATCGCCCTCATCGGGGAGCGACTCCGGGATGAAAGAGTAAAGGCTCGATGTTGCGAGGTTGTGATCAAACGACCACCACTCACTGGGGCTTAGATCCTCCAGGGTGGGAGTTATCGGCTGAGTACCAGTGCCTGGAATCACAAGCACACCCCGAGACCCGTCCTTGACTTTGGGAGGGTATATCCTAGAGCTGAGGGCGACGGGGATGCGAAGTCCTACTTCGGCTGGAAGGCTGCTGGAGTCTTCGGCGCTGATGTTGAAGATGAGATCAGTCGGCGTCTCTGGTGCGTAAACAATGTTGCTGGTGTTTCCTGGCTCGTAGCAGAGGCAACAGTTGACATTCAGTGGCGTCGCCGAGTACGGGAGCGTGTTGCTAGACTCAAGCTCGTGAAGTGTTTGAGGCCCTTTCTGAATGCTGCTCTTTGCCTCAAAGTCGTACGGAGAGATGGGAGGTTGAATCTGGAGTCTTGGAACAGTTGGTAAAGCGACATTGCTGGGTTCGAGCAACCTTCAGCGCCTGGGCCGACTTCTTCATGTACTACCACCCCTTCTTCTTCTTCATCGCCGAAGTCGGCATCTGTCTCTGGGCCGAGATCAACATACCGGCCTTGCTCTGCAATATTCATCCCGGACCGAAGGAGTTTTCAGCTCGTCTTGGCTTCCAAGGGCCTCCCATGGCTGGATACGTCCACTTACATTTCCGGAAGTATGATACCATCGTTGCCTTCGGTCCCATGCCGCTGAGGCCACCTCCTCTCTCGTGGGAGCCGTTCTTGCGCATGGTCAAGAACCTACCTGCTGAGCCCCGCGAATCTGATGTGAAGAATACGCCAAACCACATCATCACCATCACAAAGGGCGCCTTGCCTGTCCACGAGAGCGCCCGCCCAGGGTTCCAGGACGAAGGATCGCCCCGAGTCGAGATTCGTGCAACCCATCTTGAGTTCCAAGTTCAAGCACGTGTTCCAATGCTTACTGCTACAGTTGGGCAGAATGCCCCATTCAAGACCAGCAGCTCATCCTGGCTATTTGCGCGCCCGATGCAGCACAAGGAAGCAATCGCAAGCTCACACATGACGGTTACACTGCAACACGTGGGCGCAGATGCCGCATCCCAACCGAAACTGCAACTGCAGAACACGGTCATGAAGAAGGTCGCCCCAGCTTTATGGGGTCGATACAAGGATGGTGAATCTCCCTCTGCTGTTGCGTCGGAGGAGATGCCAGAACACACCATGGTCTTGGATGTTTGCGTGGAGCCACATGGCCCATCCAATGAGGGGCTTCCGGTGATTGATGTCGTCGAGTTCAGCACGACCAAGTTGACACCGGGTAAGATCCCAGTTGTTAAAAAGGCTGAGAAGATGAGTGTCAAGCTTCAGACTGCAGAGACGGAACCAAGAGGATATGCACATATGCTGAACATTGAAGCCGTGGCAGAGGAAGAGGACAAGCGAGTACAATGGATTAAGGATTTGATCAGTGATAATTTTCAGGCGCCCACGGGGCAGTCAAGTCGGTTTTGTTCGGTCGTTTGGGTAGTTATGTAAGAATGGAATAGCTAGAAGATAAGATCTCAGTTAAGCAACCTATGCAACATCACCTCAACCCAGACTTTGAAAGAGCCCTGTGATGCTGTGTCAAATGATCATCAGAAACCCTTTAGGGACGCTTTCTGACTAGACATTTGCTATATTTTCACCCTACAATCCTCGTAAGCTTTCTACCTACCTCCTGTTTCTCTCCCATACAGTAAAATACCTCCAATCTTCCCTCTATTCTAGACCAGAAATGCGCTAAACCCTACAACCGTTCCGACAAACGCAAGCAGCGAACGGTAGTAGTCAAGCCTTCCCCACTCAATGACAAGTTTCTTCAGGTCCTTTGCCCTCTCAGACGCCTTAGCGGTACCATTGATCTCTCCCAGCCGATCGTTTATGGCTTCATTGAATGGATAGGAAGAGATGATCGTGAAGGGTACAATGGCACCTACAATAGCAGAGGCGGCGCAAAAAAGTTGGAACCGGTTATTGCCTGTCTTGATTGGTTCCTTGTACGCGAGGTATGCAAAGCTCGCCGCGGTTCCCGTCACAACGATCTTGCCGACGTAACGGCCGACATCCCAGGCTTGCTTCCACTGTTGAGCGATGAGGGGTGGCGGCGCCTTGACAACTGCGGGTATGAATACGTAGGCACCGCTGAAGTAGTAGCCTTGTTGACATGTGTCAGTGACTCAGTATAGAAAATTGTATGGTGATGACCAACCACTCATGAATCCCAAGAGGGTCAGGGCAAGGGCTTCTGGAGACACAGGCATGCTTGCGATGTGGATTTTGTTACCAATGATTTTCAACAAGCTATTGAGATTGTGTCGAATAGATGCTGGTGAAGAGGGCTCTACATACGCGATCGATGGGCTTGCTGTCCCATGGAGTGGCGGGCCGGAGAATTTTTAGAGTCCGCTTCGGACCACCTGGACTCCGGACGTCTCAAATGAGCATTTCCGAATCCTGGTGGTGGCCAGTTACGATGTCTTCTTCAGTGGTCACGGTGACGCTCGGAATCCCTTTTCGGGGTTCGGTATTCTCGGAGTCCGGCAGTGTGCGAGATGTAGCCAGGCCGTCGAACGCAGCTCGTGTGACGATCTACGGGAAGAAGAAGAAATATCAGGCAGAGTCCAAGTTGGACTACCTATGCAAAGAAGCAAGTGCAGACAAAGAAGAGCCGTTGGAGTCAGATTGTTCGTGCCCGTGAGGTTTCGTTGCCCGAAGATGAATAAGACTTGTTGCTATGATTCCGTCATCCAAACGACGCACTTCTGTCTTCTGTGGAGTGACTAGGGCACTTTTGGCCGTCGCAGTGGTTTCTATTATATCTCACAGATTTGATTATATGAAGCGTACATGGCATGCTGAAGGGGGACTGTCAAGAGAGTGGATATCTAGCCCTCTAGTTCTGCTTCCGCCCAATGCTAGCCCTAGAAGATGTGCAAACTCTTCGTTACCAGCTCCAACTATCAACATATGATACTCACCAGTCTGAATTGTTACCTCGAGAATGGGTCTGGAGCCTAGTGAAAGCGAAAGGCTTCATGGCGTCTAAAAGGATGGTCCAATGCAAACATCGTTTCCAAGAAATCCAGGGGGAAAAGGCAAATTATTTGGGTATCAAAGGTGGTGACGCGTCGACCTGGCCAGAGCTCAAGGTCTCTACACTGCTTTTGCTTTCCATGTTCCTCTTCTGGTTTACGATGCTGGACCAAGCCAAGGCCAGCAATGCCCATTATTCTTCCGGTTTTTGACCGAACACAACGCATCTGTATCGTAGTTAGCTCGGTCATGCCAAGGGTTTCTTCGCTGCGATGATCCGAGGGGTCTAGGAGAAGTGCCGGTACATACAGCTCAAGATATGAGTGAACGCGACTATCCAGAAGTTCCCTCTGCATCTCATCCAAGAAGTCTTGCACTCTTTCAACGCTCCACTGCTGGCGGTTAGGTTCAGCTTGCACACTGCGTCAGAAGGGATTAACAACATACCCCCAGCAATTCCGTCAACCCCCGCATGGAAAAGCCTTCTAGCCCTTGGAGAAGATACTGGCGATTCCACGCACCCCATTGCTTTAGTTGTTTATCTTTGGGCCACATGCCGATTGGTAGCTTGATTCGTCGCTCGGTGACGTTGACGTAGCCAGCTTCTCTGATGGCATCGCCGACAGTTTCACACGCCATGAAGGTCTTGCCAGTTAATTCCCCCACCTCTTGAAATATTTCCTTCCAGGTAATTAATGGAGAGTCTGGTCTGATGGTATTATCCTCTGACTGAGCGATGGCTGATAATTCCACCTGCTCTACCCAACCGCCGGGCCTGAGAGACCTAGAGGACAAACTCTTAACAATGGTAGGATTAATAGCATCTGGAGCTCTCGTGCCATTACCTTAGGCTTTTTCTGTGAAGCTCAACCCAATCTGGGACACAGCCGATCATGGCTCGGATATGAATAAAGTCAAAGTGGTTCTCGCCGAATGTCCAGTCGTCGTTGACGTCGTCGACCTTGAACCGGCAGTTTGGTGGGACAAAGTTTGGCTGAATCGGTGATAAATCGATGCCGAGGACGGCGGCAGACGGATGCTCGTCTGCGAATTCACTGACAAGGTCAATATGCGGATGCGTTGGACGCTTTGTGACCAAACTTACATGGCCCATATGCCAGTCCCGCAGCCAACATCGAGGACGTTATGCAACGCCGTTTAGTATGACGGCAGATGGCTCAGAGGGAAAGGGAGACTTACTTGGGGATAATCGCCAATTGGGGCCTCACATAGTTTTCCGTCGAGGACGACTCGGTAAAGCTCGTGCCTTGATTTATCAGAAGGTGGGTGGATGCTAGCACAGGCGGCTTACATCAGGTCTTCGGCGTCCTGTTGTTGTTCATCATTAGGGGCCCTGTTTCAGAGTCAGCAAGCATGGTCGCGACAAAAGCAAGATACCCAGCAGCTCACCAGTAGGAGCCATCTTTGTAGGCATGGTAGCGTCGCGAATTTTCCCACTTGTAGTTTAGAATGGAGGACCTCAGCGACATGCCATCAGTTGCCACCTCTCTTTAGCGGCACGGTTAGCCTGCATTAGCTACGAGGGAGATGAAAGCGGTCTCACGATTCGGGATAAGCAGAGTCTGTGTCATTGAGATCCGAGTCCTGTATGCGCGTGTGAATACTTGATGGCGTTGGACTGCAGGCGGCAGAGACTCACAACTTCAATGGTATTGGTCGGCGGCTGCCCAGGCGGTGACTGATCCATCGACGACGAGCGACGACTTCTTGGCGACAGGCCAGTGGTCGGAGACCCAAATGAGGACATTGGAGGTCCGCTCACCTCAGGCTCAGAGGCGCGGGCGTGCCAGACTGCCGGTACCGAGCTTGGAAGGGCGGCAGCAGCAGCAGCAGGCGGCGTATGTATTACAAAGAAAGAGGCAGTGAGAGGATGGATCGGATCGAGGGAGGTGACGGCGCGGGATGGCATGAGAGCGGGGAAGCGGTAAATCAGGTGGTGGTGTCGAGGGGAGGGTGAAAATATGTCCCGGCCTGCATAAGAGAGCAGGGGTCCATGGCAGCCACTGAAACGCCCGTGCGAGCACCTGGAGCACCGCTGACAAAGTGCAGTAGCCAACCAGCGGTGAGCGAAGAAGCCACTCTCCCCGGCAGTTGGGATACGGAAAACAGATGGTTAAATAGAATCTTGGGGTATGTTGTATTCAAAAGCTTCAAAGGCGGTGTAAATGTTCTAGTCAGATCAGCTCAAATGGCGCCCGCAGATGCTTCAAGCGGTCAAGCGTAAGCATTTCAGCTGCACAGTTCAGGGCAGGCAGTGATGCCTCCGTGGCATCCGGGGAATCATGAATGAAAGTTGAACTGAGACAGCATCCAAGCGAATTGTCTCAATCTGACCAATGGTTTAATATTCAGCAAAACCAGCGACTGGAATAGCCTCACATCAGATCATAGATGCAGAACCGGATGCCAAATGTGATCTTTTGGTGGTCATGAATGGGGAAATTGAGCAACGTGTCCCCTGATTCTCATGTCAAATCTGAGTACACCAGCCGTGTTAAATGCCAACGAGACGGTTCTCTGAAATTCATCCATACCAGACGCAATGTAACGCACCCTGCCAACAAAATCAAAGGATCTTCAGAGGTGCAGCAAGAGGATTCAATCTATTGATGTGAACGCCTCGCCTACCCTGTGTAAGAGCCGTGAATTATTGTGGTCAAGGTTCAACTTTGCACACTGTATCAAGCGGCGGAGGCCTTTCCGGTTGGCTTAGGGTCTAGCGCCTCGCCTTCCGATTGGACAGACACTTGACCGCCGCCTGTGAGCATCTTGCTCTTCTCGCACAGTAAAGGTACTTGCCCTCGAAACCATGCAGGGGTTTCAGGCCAGGTACGCATAGACACAGAGGCTTTCGCATTCATGTTGAGGCTAGTAAACTCGCATCTCTTCATAATAACTGCACATTGGTTTTACATAAAGTAGTGACCTGCGAGGAAATGTTCAGAAATAACTTTTGTGTCTTTTGTGTTGACTCGTTACTCAGCATGCCCATCATGCCCTCATATTGGCCACAATGCCCAATCGTGAAAGTCTAGTTGATGCAGCGAGTAAATTCAAGAAAGAACGAAGCCTCGCATCTTCTATAAGTAGGTAGGGTTAAGTACCCCATTCTACCCGGACACCGACTGCCGTTGATGCTGTGTGTGAGAGGCATTGCCTTCACCCAAGATGTTCAGCAAGAATTTTCGTGTTCACTCGTTACTCAGCATGCCCTCATATTGGACACAATGCCCAATCGTGGAGGTCTAGGTAGTTGATGCAGCGAATAAATTTGAAAAAAACGAACGAATTATTCAATCTTGAGTAATCTACCCGGACCTCAACTGCTATTGATGCTGTGTTTGGGAGACGTTGCCTTCACCCAAGATGTCGTGACAGTCGAAGAAAGGATGACTGCCGCTTTTAACTTGCTGTTGACGATGCGTTTGTCTCGTCGGATTTACCCCTGAGGATCATGGACCTTGCTAGGTACGATCTCGAGGCCATATGGAAATCTCTTGGGGTTCACGATCCAGTCTCGCAGATTATGACTCGAGGACGCTTATCTCTGAACCAACCACCATTCAGCACGAAGAGTTCCACGCCCAACTCTGTAGATAACTGTCCAATTCATCCGATTCATACATACTCGCTCACTATGAAGCCTGACAGTGAGTGAAGAGTCGATGGTCGGCAAGCCTAAAGTCCTCACGTAGAGTTTGTGCTGACCCAAGCCAACCACGCAACATTCCCCTCTCCTCCCCAGTCTTCCTTTGAAGCTTTGTATTGAGTTTTTTTTAATCATGAATTTCGCTGTCGGTATTAAACATGGCCGATTACCCCTCTGAAAACAATCCACCAGAAGGTGTCGAGGGATTATCTGCCCTCGACTTTTACACCAGACGGCCTAGCCTGGTATTCGCGAACCACCCTTTGTGCGCTCGCTCAACTAAACTGACTGCAGAATATCAACCGACGTTGAATTTCAAGTGCCAAGATCTCATTGAGGCTATGCTTCCCCAGATATTTGGTAATGGAGCCCACCTTCCTGCCACCCTGTCCCGGTCAATGACAAACCGGCAAGGGTAGAAAACCACCCTCAGATCCTTATCGAGATGATGGCGCAAGACCCCAAGAACATGTGGTCAATTCTATATTGTCCTCTATCTGGCTGCTTGCTGGAATCTTCTTCCCGGCGGCGTTGGGCTGGGCGACCCGTGTGCTGTTGCCTCGTTGCATGTGAGATTCTGATATGACCTTGATACGGTGCCAAAAGCTAGCAAACGACCCCTTTTAGACCAGATCTGACTTGGCATGCACACCAAAAATATCCCCGTTCTTGGGACATGGCGCAAGATGATGCGGGAGAATGTAAGGGTGTGTTGAGAGAAGCATGCAGACACTTTAGACCCCTGCTTCTGTATCAAAACTGTGGTCTTGGCCCGATGAAGGATTCATTTGTGTGGTGTGCAATCGATCGCATTTTTTGATGCAAGCTTCTCACGCCAAGCAGACCCCCCTGACAATCAGATTTCCAGCCAAGACGGGATCGATCCATGGCGAGTTCAACGAGGCAGTCTTCTGGAAGAAAAATGGTTGATAACCAATCAACCGGGGCTCCTCGGCGCATTTCTCAGCTCAGCCTGCGATAAAGTTTCTTCCCCGGGTTCTGGAAAGATGCACCGCCTCAAACTCGTGCGGCAAAGGTCCAACAACCTTGAGCCTTTTGGCGTCTGTGATACCTGACAAGCGCAGCGGCTCTTTTATCTTGACGTCCATGTACCGACATGTTGCATATTAAGCGCTGTGAAGCCTGTCGCTGTCGGTAGTCGTCGTTGCTGCGTTGGTGGCTGTTTCTCAGTGAGACTCTGTGCTTTCGCCATGACGCGTAAGTGGCGTCAGTCGCAGCGTGTGACCTTTTTGTGCAATGTTGATCATGACGGCTTGGCTGAATTGTGAGAATTGATGTTTGTGTGCCCGCCTCGGCATCGCAACATATCGTCGCCCAAGAGTCGATAGAGCCTCACTTGGGAACCTAATTTATAGCTTCATGACGATGGGTGAGCAAGTCGGACGCCTTCCCCTATTCCAGCTTTCGGCGAAACCGGTTTTCGCGTTCTGCTCGTGTGCCAGCTGAAAATGCCCAACACTGCCAAGAGAAGTCTTGGCCTCTTGGCCCCAATCAACCTCGAGTACATCTAGACACCGGATGCGCTTAAGGTCGCACCCGACTTCCGGGGTCCCTCCCCCATGGGCGCGCCAAGCGCCGCGAATCAGAACCCAAGAAATGAACCGTCAAGGGTACTTATTCCGGGTTGATCACTCTGCGGCATATGCACATAAGCATATCTTTCGTAATTCCCAGTACGAATATCCTCCCCCTAGCGGCTCCTCTCCTATCAAACCAACGTCTCGTTGCCCTCCCCACATGTCGGCTTCCGCGACTTGCCTGACCTTCTAGAAAGGGGGTTTTCAACGTAGCTGGATGAGGAAGGTGTCGGGCTATGTTTCTAGAGACAAGAGGGCAGGTGAAGCCATCCGTCTCGCTTCAGAGGCCGGATCGCATCGGCCTTGGCGCAAGGCAGGCTTACTCCGACAAAAGACGAGATTTGGCCCTTTTGGCCCCGGAGGTCGGCTGATGGTCTGATGCCGCCTGTTGACGGGTGGTCTGCCTCATCTTCTGACTCTCAGCTCCAGACTCGCAGGCAGGGGGTCCGACTTCAAATCCCGCACCCTTGGGACAGATAGCGATAGCAGAGGTAGGTTAAGCCCTGCGGGCGGTCCGGCGCTTCAGATCCAAAACCTCCAAAACTTCAACTACCTGCGATGTGCCGAGCCCTCACGATGCATCATCAACATCGGTACCCGTGCGACGAACCGTCATCCAGAGGCTGAGACCGTCATATTTGCCCAACCCCGTATCCTTCTTGCTTGGCGACCCCGCACCGGTGGCTCGACGTCTTGGCCGGCCAAGGCGAGACGAATCATGGCCAGTTGAGCTGCCCACCTCCGGATTCTATTGTCTCGGCGCCAAGACTTCCTCCCCCCACAGTCACTTCCTCCACTGTTTGGGCAAGGATGCGGATGCATGAGGGGGAAGGGTTTGAGGGTGAGATTGTCATTGCCCCCCGGGGAGCCAAGACCGTATGACGCGACGCGAGCTTTGAGGCATTCTGTCTGAGTCGCGGGTGTATAAATAACGAGTGTCCGCCCTTGTTTTGGTGCTGTTGATCATCACATCGTGTGCGGCTTCTTGGGGAATTCGAGTTGATCATTGACACATTTTGTCGTCCTTTCTGGGTTATTTGTTGTGGAGTGAGAAGAGAAGAGAACCCCCTACGTGGATAGGTACACAACCATGGCCGCCACGCTCAAGAAGATCTACAACTTCATCGCGCCAGACGCGGAGAAGGAGTCAGATGGCCGCGACAAGTGGCCTTCACGGACTGCCTTTGTCCTGGCCGCCATGGTAAGCAGAGTAGGAAACTGCTGCGCGGTTCAATCGCTAACTTGACCTACAGGGCGGTGCCGTCGGTCTTGGCAACCTCCTGCGATACCCCTCTGTCGTCTTTGCCAACAATGGCCTCCAGTGGTTCATCCCCTACTTTATCGCCCTCATCTTCCTCGGCATCCCCACCCTGGTCCTCGAAATTTCCATCGGACAGGCCTACCGAGGCAGCGTGGTCGTTGCCTTTCACGGCATCAACAAGCGCACCAAGGGTCTCGGACTGGCTGTCATCATGACGGGTTTCGTCGTGGCTACATATTACGTTCCCATCCTGGCCTGGGTCATGCACTACTTCCGGGCTTCGTTCCACAGCCCTCTGCCGTGGAAGGGTCGTGGCATGGAGTTTTATATGCAAGATGTTATTGCCAACAAGGACCCCATCACCCCCGAAAACGGCGGCTATGTCGAGTACCCGGGCACGGCCATGATCGGAGAGACTGCCGGCTGGTGCGCCTTTATCTGGTTCACTGTCTGGCTTTGCATGTTCAAGGGCGTTGGAACCACTGGTCGGGCCGTATACTTCACCATGGGCCTTCCCGTCATCATGTTGATTATTATCCTTGGTCGTGCCGTGTCTCTCCCCAACGCTCGCGACGGCATCAAGTACTACTTTGCTGAGTGGAACGGCTGGCGGCTTGGAAATGGCGACATCTGGCAGGCGGCCTGTGGTCAAATCTTCTTCTCTATTGGAGTCGGTTTTGGATATTTCACGTCATACGCGTCTTACAACACCAAGTATGCCAATGCTGTGCAGGATGCGCTCATTATTGGCTGCTGCAACTCTCTTTACGAAATCACAGCCGGATTCGCCGTCTTTGGTGTCATTGGTTTCTTGGGATACTCCCCTGATGACCCCACTATCTCCCTCAGCACCTTCACCGTCGGTTTCCTGACGTACCCGCTCGGTCTTGCTGAGATGCCCGGATCAAACGTCTGGTCTGTCCTCTTCTTCCTGACCCTGGCCGTCCTGGGTCTGAGCTCTGCGTTCGCTCTGCTCGAGTCCTTGGTCACGCTGATCTGCGACTCGAACCTGGGGCGCAAGTACTCTCGCATCCCTATCTGCACTACCGTTGTCGTTGTCTCGTTCCTCCTCTCGCTCATCTACTGCACCGAGTTTGGCTTCTACTTGTTGGATGCCGTCGATACCTGGACTAACAACCTCTGCCTCATCTTTGTCGTGTGGTGTGAGGCCGTGTGCGCCACGACGCTCTACCGCTACACGGATGTGATCGGACAGGTTGGTGTCGTGGGATACGCGTTGTACGCTGCTGGCTATATCATGTCCATGGTCCTCGGAGTTGCTGTCGGCCAGGCTGTAGGACCTGAAGCTGGCGCAGGTGTGGGCTTTGGTATCTTTATTGTGACCAACATCGTCGCTGTCTTCATGTCCAAGACTCCAGACGCTGGAGCGCCGAGGTTCTGGGGACACCACCCCATGCTGACTAGGTTCTGGTGGCTAACATTCTACTCGGTAAGTTTATCAGGCCCTTCGAGGTTTCTTCTCTAACATCAGACAGGGCAACCAACTACGCCGTGACCTAAACGTTGTTATCGCCACCGGCAAGAACTGGAGCATCCCGTGGTTCTGGCCTGTTATCCTTCGCTACATTTCAGCTCCCATCCTATCCATCATTGTCTCGTTTGCCTACCCGGCCTTTGCCAAGAAGAGCAACGATCCGCTCCACATCTTTGCCTTTACCGCCGTCCACTGCGTCATGCTTCTCATCGCCTGCGGCTTCATCGTGCCCCGCTGGTTCGATGTCTTTGTGCCTCCCGAGAAAATGCACCTCAGCAAGACCTTTTACGCGCCCCTCGTGTCTGTGGCTCCCCTGGAAATGAGGGAGGGCGAGGTCATGGAGGAGAACCGCGAAGTGGAGGAGAACCGGGACTCGGGCGAGAAGGGAAAGGGTATGCGCCAGGATGCTGATCTTCCGGAGCGTTAGACCGGGTGTTTGTCATGGCTGGGTGACTGTTGGTTCAGTTCTAGGTTAAGCATAGCATTGCAATTCATTATTATTCTTAACATGGTGCCTCTCGGTTGAAACCTACAAAATTTGACAAATAGCACGAAACTAATCCTTACAGCAAATAGAAAACACTAAATCTAACTAGATTTTGATTCTTTCTCATCGGCCTCCTTCTCCGGGACCACTTCTTGCGCCTCTTCCTTGCCTACTGTTTCGCCTCCCACGTTTTCTTTTTTCTCAACCTCCTGAGACTCCTTCTCGGTTTTCTGAGCCTCTTCGCCTTTCTTGGAGAAAATGTTGACACTTGGAATTGAGACATTGCCAAGCGAGGAGACAGCATTAGGAACCTTGGGCATTGCGGGCATGCTAGGCATGCTTGGCATGTTGGGCATGTGAGGCATCTTGCTCGGAAGCCAACCCTTGACATCGCTGATACCCGTGCCAGCCTGTTGCGCAACCCCAAAGAGGTAGTTGAGATAGTTTCTCTTCTCTTGAGTGTCAGCATTCTCAGGACTTGCATCTCCAATCAAGTCGCCTTCATCGTCGGGTAGAGGGACCAGAGAGGCAGCGGCTGCGATGTCGATAGGAGACTCGTCGGGCAGTTCGTTTTCCTTTGCTATCTCTCCTCCGTCAGTGGCCTTTTCGCCTTCCTCCTCTTGAGCGGGACCCTTCTCTAAGATCTCCTGGGCTGTCTTTTCTTCGGCAACTTCCTCAGGCGGTGTCTCGCGGAACTGGGGGTCGTCGACGACGTTTTCTTCGCTGAGGAACCATTCCTTGACTAGCTCTGCCGACTTGTCCGTCATTTCCTCGTACCCACGATGCTTCTCCGGTTTGAACATGTTGAGATGCGCTTCAATCTCATCACCCGCTCTGGGCATGACGCATCTCTCAAAGACAGGATACGCCGAGTGGCTCTCCTCAGGCACAGCGCAAAAAGTTCTCTCGGGGACAAAGTAGCCTCCGCTCCAGTAGCCGTTTTCACCAAGAGAGCAGTAAAAGTCGTGGATACCGATGCCTTTGAGTGCTCCCATGCGCTCTAGTCGACGATTGAGTTCCTTTTGTCTGAGAAGGGCGCCGACAAAGGTGAAGTGGTCAGAGAGCCAAGCGAATGACTTGCCCACGTTGCCGCGGTTGATATAAGCTAAGCCTTGCCCAAGGGCGTCCATACTTGAACGGTATCCTTCGACGACGGATTCTTTGTTGATGTTCTTGACGCTTCGCATGCCTTTCATGATGGCCTCGCGGTTCATGTAAGCGGCAACACCACCAGCAGCGATGGCACCGACTGTGCCCGTTTTAACGGCGACTAATTGCCATGTTTTCCACTGAGGACTTCCCGTGGCGGCTACACTTGAAGTTGCCGCACGCCGGGCACTGAGACGTGCGAGGCCAGCAGGTGCAGCGGCAGAAAGAGCTGTCATGACGTTGAACACGCTGTTGACCTTTTGGTAGTTGGAGAAGGCGCCGTAGACAAACATGGATCGCGCAAGACCGTTGTATGGCGTGTCAAATGTTAAGATGCCTTGGATGAGGGGGAAGATGAGGCCGTCTTCGCTTGCATTGGCGGCTCTTTCGTTGAGAGCTAGAAACAAAGAATCCGCAGCTACGAAGCCTCTGGATGGAAGTCAGCGATGCATTGCAATGGAGAGAAACGAGAAGACTCACCCCATGGAATGCGCGACAAGAATGACACCGACGTCTCGATCGTTTGCCGGCCATGGCTTTTCTGATTTCTTTTTGCGCATGTCCATTACACGTTCCTTGAGCCTGAGTGTGTTAGCAATGTTCGGGTCTTGGGCAAAATGACTTACCATTCAAGAAAGGCCTCGGTGGCCTGGACCAGCTCTCCTGTCGTATCATATTTGGGATAGACTACAGATTCGACCTTGTCATCGGGGAGCTGTTTGGCGACTGCCTTTTTTAGGTCCTTGGAGAGGTTAGTGAATCAGTTTGGTTGCCTCGAACAGTGCTTGCGTACGAATGGAAAATCGTGAAAAGTGTCGTCGGTTCCCTAGTTAAATAGTTAGTATTGAGAAGAACAACAATCTATAGGCAAACAGACTTTGAACCCATGGATAAAGCACAGCAACAGTGTTCGAGGCATGGTAGTCGTCAGTATAAGGTTGTAACTGCAACTGACGCAATGCAATCTTTCCTGGGCAGGGCATCATTTATAAAGACCCCCAACCCAGACAAACTTCCTCCATGTTCGTAATCTATCCTTGCATGACGTTGTCGGTCTGTCAACTTTCAGGTTTTCCAGCCACACGGTTGTGCAAGGTGGTGCGTGGCGAGAACCAATCGTGGCGCTGGGGCATGTTGGGGATAACGTCATCTCGATCATTTTGCAGCGCTAGCACCGGAGCTTTCCCACGTTTTGTCCTTAGCACGGCTGTTTGGTCTCTGAGTGGCTGTTTCAAGTTCCAGGGCATGTTGGGGCTTAGATTTGAGATCGGTTTTTGAGGCTGACGCGAGATTGGTGGTGCATATTTTTTATTGTGTCACTGTGTTCTTTATTGTCGCCGATGACTTCTTGTGGACACGCTATTGAGGTTGACGACAACGTAGTAGTCTCTATCTACCCTTCTCAGCGTCGACATTGATTGTCGTTGATAGACTCATCCTTCAACTGAAACCATTTCTCACCAGCCTCCGCAAATACCGCCATCTTCTCTTGCCCTGGCTTATAAAGCGGCCAAGTAATTCCGTTTCCATCCCGAGGGGCTTTGTGGGGGTTCTGAGCAAACGATAGCCAGAGAGCTATCAAGACCTTGTCAGTTTTCCAGGTTATCCGTCCATGAATTGCTGCTGACTCACCTTGCATGCCATGGGCGACTTGCCATTCGTACTCGGTGGAATTTCCGCGATATTCATAGTGTGTCTCGAAGAGAAGGGGGAGCTCGGCTGGATCTCTCGTTAGCCATGAAGGGTTACAGGATAGCAGTTACTTACCGCTGTGGGTTGCTCCAATCCAGGGCAAAGGTGAGATGTTGGAAAAGTTTCCAGTGTAGTAGTATCGATAGGTCGGGTATCCAAACTGAGCTCGTACTCTGCAAGCAATGTGAGCAGCTGATTTCCACTGATGCCTTTTTTACTCACCTTATCTCGGTCGCTACTGGACAGGTGATGGCTTGCAGACCGATGGCAACCTGGGAAGGGGATACTCCACTTGCATTATAGGTACCGAAACCGGCACCTTCGTTTGCATTGTTGCCCAGTATCCATGGCTAAAATTGCCAATTGTTAGCAAGTTGCTAGGGGACAATATGTGCTCAGAACCACTTACCACTCTCGTAACCAATCCTCTTGCCAGTCTATCGGTGGTGTTTGAGAAAGCAGTCACGTTGTCTGCCACGGGCGTAAAAGAGACGCTAGAAGTGTTGGAATACACTTCTTGGAGAACAGAAGCATCAACGCGTTGCATGCACTTGAGCTCCTCCTTGCCTGCCAGACCGCCGCAGCCCGTCAGGCTCGCAAGGGTGCTAAAGTCCGAATAGTTTCCGAAGGGCTTGGCCAATGTGCTTGTTGAGCCAGAGTCGGAGATCAATCCCTGGACAATCAAGTCGTCTGGGTATGAGTATCCGTACATTCCAACAGAAGCAGCACCAGCAGACTGCCCCCAGAGAATCATCTTGTTGACGTCACCACCGAAAGCCGCAATGTTGTCTCGTGTCCATTCAACCACCATTCGCTGATCGAGCAAGCCAACGTTCTGATGCGCTGCTTTGGCGTTGGGGAATCCAAACACATTGACACGGTAGTTCATGGTGACGACGATGTGGCCCTGTGTTCGCTGGATCCACTTGTCGGGAATCTTGTACAGAGAGTCTGCACCGCCACCTGTGAAGCCACCACCAGGGATGTAAATGAAGACAGGCAGCCGCTTAGAGACTGGCTCAAGAGGAGCATATACGTTCAAGTACAAGCAATCCTCAGAATCTCCGCCATTGGTGAGGAACTCTGGCATGTGCTCGGTGTACACAGTCGGATTCTTGCTGATAGCCTGCTTACACGACGGGGCATATTTCTTGGCTGAGATATGGCCATTGCTCTTGATTCGTCGAGGCGGTTGGAAGCGTCGAGAGTTCAGGGGAGGCTCAGCATAGGGAATGCCCAGAAATTGACGGACAGCTGGAGCTGTTTGATTGATGAATCCCGTGAGCTTTCCACTGGTTGTCTTGATTGTCAGGGATTGCTCGGTTGGGTAGTGTACAGCCGCCTCGGTCGAACAGAAATTAAGCGCGGCCAGAGCGGCCGTGAGAAGAGAAGAGGCAGGCTTCATTTTGGCGAAGGAAAGCCCGTTGAAAGCCGTTGGAAACTAATTCCTTGGCATACGTTTTCGAATAAATATATATGAAAAAGTATCCATGTTGAATTGAATGCCGTGACAAGATGCCGACCTCGGTCTGGATAAACAATCATCATTGTGTTCCTGATTTTACTAGCATTGTCGAGGGAAATGATATTGGTCCGGGGTTGGCTACTAGATATAGCATGGGTCAGAAAGTTAATCCCAATATGACATGATCGGCATAATCGTCGCATCGTCAGCTCAGGGTGGTCTGTTCACCGTTTTCTAATATCTGGCTCGACACGCGTTGTTGAGTTTCACTGTTAAAGATGTGGAATCTGGAGAATCAGGGATGAAACGGGGCAATGATACGTAAGACCTGCATGCATGAACGTGCAGGCCTGTGACAGATTTTGCTGCAACGCGCAAAGGAACGCAACTCTATCTGTGCCACAACATAGCTTACTTATCGTCAAATAGAAGTTTCAAGTGCTCTCCTCAAGCTGGGTTTTGCATGCCATAGCGTGAACTTGACTCCGGAAAACAGCAGACACGTAATTGTCTGGAGCGTGACAGTCCATGTTCGGGGGCATTATGGGCATAACAGCTATTCTATTACCAGGGACGTTTATTTATTATTGGCTAAAGATTTATCCAGCTTTGGCAATGACTCGTTCCATTTGCTTCCCTCATGTCATGCTTGACGATCCGGGCCCGAGGTAAGACTAGTCACCCCGCATTTTGATGAACAGAATGCGGAGAAATCGGCTTCTAGCAGGGGAATGACCACCCATGGAGATTTACCACCAATCCCCTTGGTAGCTTTAGTGGTTCTGATGGGTATCTCAGATCTGGGGGTGCTTGTCACTGTTGGAACCATTGGCCGGGTCATCACTCTCCCAGGGCTTCGGTTTGAAGGCTGCCGAGACGCTTCCAACCTGCTTCTTGCGGGTTCATCCATTGACCTCCATTTTTCGCGATGTTGTTGGCACTGAAAGAGAGGTTGGCTTGCACTTGGTACTGAAAGGTACAAAAAGTTGTGATTCTTTTCCAAGGAGCGACGCAACTAGGGGGAACCCAGAACGGTGCTCAGTAATAGAAACCAGATACTCTTTTGCATGACACGACATAGCAAAGTCGTCGGGTGTGGGAATACCCAGGATTAGTTTTTGCCCGCTCCAGTTGGACCAGCTGTGTGCCATGAAACTATTCCGGGCCAGAAAACTGGATGCGTGCGACATGCCCTCCACGGCCGAAGGCTGTCCACTATCAGATGCGAAACGACCCACCTCCTCTCCGTGTCACGTCCAGGACCACGCCTCTTTGTACTAGGGGCCCTGGGTCTGATGGCAACAAATGGAGATTGTCCTGCCTTCCGGGCCACATTGGTGGCTTCTGCGGTACTTGCAAGTGGCCGGGTCACGCTGCTAGATGCTCCACACGGGATGAGGTCGAGAATATGTGGATGCTGGCTTCCCAGCGCGTCAGGTACGCAGCCGTGCAGCCTTTGGCCCACCCTGCTGTCGGGTCTCGAGACGATGTCCCCATTGTCCTTAGGAGAACGCATCCTTGCGCCCATTTTCGTATTAAGTTCCATGTGCTGTGGTCTTTTGTTGTCCCTGACGAGAATAACGCGTCGAGTTGCAACCCATGGTGATGAATGCTTACCAGTAAGTAACTGAAAGAAAGTGGCTTTACTACCTCTTTTTGAAACCTAAACCATGTTTTAAGTATTTTGTGTCTCCAAAGCAGGCCTGCAAATAAGTTCCTACCTATTACTCAGTATGAGTAGACAGCTCTAGACATAAGTATGGGAGGATCTATGTATTAGCGAAACTCGGGATGGCTATTCAGAGGGTCTAGCTGCGGTCTATCACACGCGCCCCACAGATTCAAATAAAGTCCTCCCTGTCCTCGGAAAAATGGGCGATGAATCGGTCAGGTCCATCGTCGCTGATAACTGCGACCTCTATGTAAATGGCGAGTCTATCAATGATCGGTGTAGAGCGGCTTGTGAGCCCCTGTGATTCCTGACATCTGCCAGGGAATGTGGGGTCCAGCAAACATTCCACGGATGGTATTCTGGGTGTGGACTTCGTCGACTTAAGTCGGCCTCAAGTTCTGATATTTCATGTATTGATGGCCCAGGAGACCTAGTGGGCTTTCGTCGTACGTTCACTTATCCCTTCGCCTCGATGGAGGACGCGCGGTCTTTTTCCCTCGCTCTTGCATCTGGCCCTGGGTTTGCTGTGATACTACTGGTGTGTAAGAGATCATGGCTTTGTATTTGGTGTTTTTAGAAAGAGAATTATTTCATGGGACGGCCGAATAAGGACAATCCCATTGAGTATGTTTGCTTTCTACTAATTTATTGATGTAGACTCGGCTATAAAATCACTTTTGTATAAAGCATTTAAATTTGTAGAAGACTGAGACGAAATAACCCAAAAGGTAAAGTGAGCAAGTAGTGGTGCAGCCACGACCCTACGGAGAGGTATTAGGGGCAGAGCAAGCACTTCAACCCTGCGACAAAAAGGCCAACCTGACAGCTCGCTTTCCGCTCTGCTCCTAGCGCATGTAAGCTGGCCCCGTGAATAGGGTTGGCCTTGCGGCGCGTGGCCCGGAGGTTGACTCGATTTAGGTAGTATGCTTAACTATTAACATGCCGTCTATTTTAGCTTGGCGCATCCTTGGCAGACAGCTCAATGTGAGGAGGCTGGTGCAACCAATCATGGGAATGGACCTTTGGGGCAATGGAAGTCTAGCGCCCTCGATTTCAACGAGATGCGCAGCCACTTGATGGTGTGATCGTTTTGATTCTGCTAGCCGCGGCCGAAGAGCATCAGAATGTGTATAGCAGCCACGGCAAGATGGCCCTATAGTATACCTCATTTAGATCATTTGTTCTTCAATTTGATTTTTGGAGCACAAAGCGTCTTGTTGTGCCTTCACACATTACTGTCCAGAGTATACAAGCCTTGACCTAACAGTAACTTTGTTCAACACTTCCCATCTCCAATTCTTAACAAGTCCGTAAAGCGGTCAAGATGTGGTCATGTGAACTGAGTTGTTGCTCCTTTGTAGTGCTATTACTCTCCTGACTGGTCCAGAGCTGTCCGGGTCGCCGAAGCTATTGACAGCCACTGAACACGCTGGCGCAGGGCACGGCCAACGGACCCTAACGAGACTATCAATCTCCGCTTGCGAGATCTGGAGGCGAGCCTAGAACCTTGGTTGGGTCCTGCGGGTGATCGACGGGCTAGCAGTTCCATTTTCTCCCCGGCGTGCTGGGCCTGGGGCGAGAAGCGGCGCACCATTGCACGGAGCTTTTAATTGAACCTACTTCTTTGAGTGAAGGATGGCTGGATGGCTAGCTGGCTAGCTATTCTGGCCACGGGTCTGTGAGAAATAGGCAGGTCGATCGTGATGATCAGTGATCATAGCGCCAGGTGATTATCGTGACTCTAGGGCTTTGCCGTAGCGCTAGATCAAGTTCCAGACCCTTAGGCGGCCGAAAATTATCAAGGGTCTCGGACAAGGCCCCAAGATCTTGCCTTAGCCTTGCAGAATCAACGGCTATTGAAGCTATAGTGCCAATAGTCAGAGAGTAGGCTTCAATTAATGCACGCCGTGCATCGGGTTTCAGCTCCAATCTTGTCAGCCTTACGGTCTCCTGAACAACTGTCGGTCCCGTCGATCCCGGGTCTGGATCTCTTGGACGATTCTACAAAGAGTGGGAGAGATTTGTGCATAAAGACCTGGCGCCAAGTCTTATAGATGTCTCTTACCAGCTCGTTGGCAGAGAATCTAATGGTTCACAATCAGCCACATCGGGCATTTTCAAGTTTTCCCCAGTCTCAATTATGCACTTCAACGCCGTGGCTGGGCTTGCCCTGAGCCTCATGGGCTCTGCATCGGCCTTGGCAGCCCCCAAGCTTCCTGCTTCCGGTCTCTGCCCCAACAGCCAGTACTGGGATACTGGTAAGGGCTGTACCGCATCACCGCCGCCTCAGAGGTGCTCCTCCGACCAGTACTATGATAGTCTCAAGGGTTGTGTGAAAGGACAGCCCCCTAGCGGACCTCCAGGCTTGCTCTGCACCATTGTCAAGACCCTGGTCAAGGTGGCACGTCAGGATTTGCCAGTTACGTCCTTTTGCTCTTCCTACCTCAGCATTCCCGTGTCGACCAAGTCGGTTACGGTGACAGCCTACACTACGTATGACAACCCACGTCTTTAGTTGCAGTGAAAAGTCTCTAATATTTTCTAGTGTCACTACGACCACTTCTACCATCACGTCAGGAGTCACCACCACCACTGATTCAACCAAGACCATCACGGACTCTACAACCACTACCACCTCCACCGAGACCAAGACGACAACAACTAAGACTACCACTACATCCACCATCACTGAGGTCATCAAGACTGAAACCATTACTGCATGCGCATCTCCCGTCGGCCGCAAGGTGAAGCGCGATTACGACCTTGAGGCTCATGAGGAAAGAGTCAAGCAGGACAAGCTGCACCGCATTGAAGCACGTGGTATTGCAAAGCCTGGAGCCTTTGGAAACTATGTCGACCCTGCGGCCGTGTCCTACGCTTGCAACTGCTTCGACATTCCTCCCTACACCACTACATCAGTCACAACTTTGCGCACCAAGACCGTTACCACTTCTGTCACCGTAAGCATCATCATCTCCCCCATTCTGTTTCAACCCCTATTGACAACTCTTGCGCCCAGGTTCCCTCGACAGAAAGGGTTACTGCTACTGCCACGGTCACTGCCACTTCCACATCGACCGTCACAGAGCCAGCTACCGTCTACTCTGAGACGGTTACTGAGAAGACGACCACCTCGATAACTCAAACCGTCCTCAAGCCAACTGTCAGCATTCTCGCTATGGGAGGATGGAACAATGGCCACGCGCTCTACGATATGGGTGATGGTACGGTCGGCGACGACGGCCCCTATGGAACCACACTCATGTTCACCCTGGGACTTGACGGCACTCTGAAAGTGACCAATGGTGCAAGGAGCGGCTCCAACGGCCAGACTGACCCCAACAATTATGGCTCCAGCTCGTACGTGCTGTTCGGTTTCAGCGGTGGCGCGCTAAAGGACATGACCTGCACCGTCACGCAAAAGACCGACGGCTCTTGTCCCCTTACGTGCCAGGGCACCCGTGGAAGCACCAACTTTGACTGCGGTGTCTACTGGCGATTGGGCAGTGATGCTGATGTGCAAGGTTGTTCAGTGTTTACTCCCTACGCTGTTGGTTCTGTTGGTGGCTGATCTCAGAAATGCGCGGATGCGTTGATGAATCAATGACTTTTGGATGCCATGTTGGTGGTAGATGTGAATGATACGGCTGTCCACGTACACGAAGGAATGATGGCACTGAGTATATAAGATTCTCTTTATAGACATGAATACCTAACTGGCTAGGACCCTCCACGGTTTCTGGCCATAGGAATTGTATGATATTCTTTTACTCTAACACTCCTGCCGTCTTTGAATACTCGAGTTGATATCTATCAACGCCAACCGTCCTCCTGTGACTGGCGTCTTACATGATCGGTACAACCAGTCCATACGAGTCCTCCTCAAGTAATTTGCTACTATCAATAGACAAAGAGTATAATTGAGATATCAGGACTGCTCGGTATATGAGCAAATCGTCAAGCGGGTGTTGGCTTGTGTTGGGCAGTTTCCAAACCGGGCGCCCTCGTGGCTCGTCCTCCTCTTCATCCTCATTTACATTCTCTTGCACTTCTTCGGTTTCCCAGAGATGCCTTATCTTGTCAAGGAGCTTGCAAACTTCCTCCTTGGCTCGATCAAAACTCACTGCATCGGCCGAAAACACCCCGTGGAAGAGACAAGCTTTCAGGTCTGGGTCCCCAACGGCGTAGAGGAACCGTTGGAGTTTCTCATGCAACGCAAGAAACATGAACTGGTCCCTGCTTATAGTGCTTTCTGCAGTGCCCGGGTGGGCGTTGAGCATGACTTCTTGTATGGCATGACCCAGGATACCCAGAGTCATTTGCCGGCAGAGAACGAGAGGCCCCGCGTGTCTGAGCCAAGTGTCGATCGCGACAATTTCAAGCTCGAGTGCAGTTTTTGCTGCCACCTCTTCCAAACGATCGCCATCGGTCGCGGACAACGGCCTCTCAAGGTAATCAGACGTTAGTGCCCAAACTCTTGGGCTTAACTTGAGGTCCGTCACCGGGCCATCGGTTACTGTCGTCGCCCATGAAGTTGCCTGTGCCACCAAAGTGCTCTGATCTCTGGAAAAGTCTTCAGTTTGGTCAGGAGAGAGTTCCAGGTACGCTGAAGCCCGCATGGCCCAAAATCGGCTTTGTAGGAACAGAGTATCTAGCTTGTCGCGGAACCGAATCTTTGTGCGGGGGAATAAGAGTGGTAGAAAACGTGGCCTATCCGCTATTAGAGGATACAATGGACCCCATCTCGCGATGTTGAAGTTGATCAAGTTCTGATCGAGCAGTTGTCGCAGGAGTCCGCAGGATGAAGGCCACTCTGCCGGCAATAACCCGCAACAGCGCTGACTCGGAGGTGCGTTCTGGTTATTGCAAAGACATTCTGCTTCAGCTCTCTTGAGAAACATTATGCTCAGTTCGAAGTGAACATAGTTCCAGTCGAGCTCTCTTGCATAGGTCGCTACGATCGACCCTCGTTGGTTTATCGCTTCTTCAGTTTCGATCATTGGGGCTTCCATGTATCCATTGGCGTATAGTATTAAACTTCGCACTTCATCCAACCCCTGAGAAGTCGGCGAGAGCTCGGCCTCGTATCTTTCGAAAAGCCCAACGGCACCCAAGAGCGGATGCTGGCGAAAAGTGAGGTTGAATCCGGCGCCCTGCACCCGCGGAAGTTTGGATTCTGAATCGATGATGAGGCGGGCATAGCCTCTAGCAAAAATGACGGTGAGAGTGACGACAAATCGTATGGAGCCGTATGCAGGGACCATTGAGAAGTCGGATGGTATATAATCAGCTCCTGTGGACTTGCTTCCCCATAGTTTCGTTTCGTCCAAATCCATTGCTGTCAAAAGGGCAAGCCAGGTCGCTGGGAAATAGTCGTCATGTCTCTTTTTGAGATACTTGGGGTCTTCAAGTACTACTAGGTCTGTCGCAGGGATATGGTGAGTGCGTCGATGCCGGAGATGATCCAATTGATCCCAAGATGGTTCCAATATCGCCTTGGCGAGAAGGACTGGAGTCCGTGAGACGGTTCGATATCTCATCTCGATCCAGTCAAACTTGCTATCATTAAGACGCGACCATGGACCTATGGCATAGGCGCCAGACTTGGTCCGCCCAGGTCCCGCTGCCAAAAGACCTTGTCCAATAGTCAGGGCCGCGAACAGGAGGGCAACCATACCAATAACGGCCGTGACAGCGAAACTGAGAGGGTCCCAGTTGAACTGGTTGTTCTCATCTTGAATCTCGCTGAGGATGCTGACTACTGTCTTGAGGATGCATTCTGTGGTGTTGAGAGAGCACTCGGCGCTCTTGGAAGACATTCTGGTGAAGGATACGGAGCGGGGACCTTGAAGAGGGAGACAGGCAGGCGATTGGTGTTTTATGAGTCGCGATTGTAGCGCGTGGCTGTGTCCACCAGCAAGAGAATGAGGCGCGCTATTGAAAACACTAGTCTCAGAGCGAACAGGAGGGAGCCCGCGAGGTTGGCAGAAGGCAATATTCAACTAAATTAACTTGTGGCTGGTGACGTTAGAGGTATAGTCTAATAGGTATCTGGAGTCACGATGTTGTAACGACACCAGTGTCCTTCTCAGGCTGACCCCTGATATCCCAGACGAAGGAGGTGATAATGACATTATCACTAGTCTAGCGGCACCCTCGATACCTTGACTTTGAAGTGAGGCCCAAAACAAATTCTTCGGTCATTGACACGCTCGACTTGGAAATAAACCCGGAACTTCTTCCCACCATGCCAAACCAGGATCGACTTTTGGCCCAGCTTGACTCCATGGCGTCTAAGCACCCCTTCCACAACTTCAGCTGGATAGTCAAGAGCTTCGGCGAAAACAAACAGATCTTGCATAAGCCCATCCATGCCCTCCTCAGCTGAGTTGAGGATGGTCCCTTGGAATTCCCACTCATTGTTCGACTTATGCCAAAAGCACACGAGCATCTCGCCGCTCATCCCTGAAGGCCTGACGCAGCCCCAACGTCGCACGGTGCTGTCGGGACTGAAAAAGACAGAGTCTTCTACATCCCAACACTTCTGCGGTATACCATGCACGCCTAGTCTCGGGACGTCGGACGGAAATTCGACGGCGACGGCGACGTGGCGGAAGATCGAGACCAAGCTTCCAGATGTCAGCTGCTCGCGTGGTAACCTCGTGAGCAGAGTAAAGGACTTGGAATTGATTGGATAAGAACTGGTGATGCCGAGGCTCACGTCCATTCTTCCCGACTTGGCCGCTCTCATGAAAATGTTTGGTCCGGCCTTGCGCATGGGGATGAGGATCGGTCGGTGTTGCTCATCCTTGTTGGTGCATTGGAGTGATAGAGAATATCGGATAGAACCGTCCTTGTACTCCGAGACCCAGTGAGGTCCTTGAATATGAATTCCCTTGTTGGTGATGGCCATTTCGTATTCGTTGACCAATGGATCTGTCCTCAGTGTCAGATTCGAACACCAAGTAAAGTCCTCAGGTCCATCAGCAAGGAAACTGAGATAAGGGCGTCCATCCCAGCTGCCGCGCCAGGTCCAGGCAAATATGCTCAAATCGTTAGTAGTCCTGATAATCTCCTCCTGCAGCCGTGTAAACGCCTTGCGTCCCTCCCCATAAAGCATAGGCATGTTGATGTTGAAGATTCCCAAGAGGCAATAGGCCAGGTCTTCATCTCGCGTTGTCTTCCTCTTGGCAGCCCAAGAAAACCGCTTTGCAACGCATGCCGAAGAAAGCGGAACTTTGTGACTCAGTATGCCGGCGTCGATGTTGGTTACTGTCGAGAGCTGCTTGAGGAGACTCATCTTGTCGCCAGCATTCTTCCAAGAACGATCAAAGAACTGGACGGTCTTCGGCGCAATGAGCTCTTGCAAGGTCCAACCGCGACTGAACCATCGACAGTCTTTCAAGTTTCCATCTTGCAAATCTGACAGAAAGGCGTAGCAAACCTTGGCCTGCTGGTACCACTGGTACATCGAGTTTATTGCCTCGGTGAGCTCGGCGCTACTCGACTTGTCGATGCAGCATGTATCGATCCATACGTATTCGATGCCATCGCCTATCGCAAGTCTACATGTGTTTTGAATCTTCTTGTAGCCCTTCTTATCCTTAGCGACTGGAGACTTGCAGTCCTCAAAAGTAACCTCCTCGCCATCTTCCCAAGTGTGCGAGAGGATTGCGTAGGAAGGGATGTTGTTGCGGTAAAACTCTTTGAATCGGATTTTGCCATCTTTTGTGAACTTCTTGGCAGAAATCAACCTCATTATGAAGACACAATTGGTTTCGATTGGTGTGAAAGATGTGAGTGACGAAAGATGAGGGGTTTTCTGCAATTTTGGGTAAGTAAGATTACAGACAAGCCAGATACCTATCTGGTATAGTCATATGAAACTACATTCGTTTATAAAGATATTCATCAGTATGACCAGTTCCGAATTTTCATGAGAAATATCAAGTTTAATAAAATTCAAAACGTACTGGCAAACGAATGGCAGCGGATGTCGTGGCTGTGAGAAAGGCCAATTGGGTATAAAAATGCGAAGGGAGTTAATTATGGGTCCAATCCCTTGGTTACTGGATGGAGCGATATCGAATCCTGACTCAAGTACATGCATTTAGATTCATGACATGGTTGAGATATAGCGTCTCTCAATACTGCAACCGTTTCAGGCCTACGAAACTCGCTACTTGATCTCACTCGCCATTGGCCTTATCCCTCAATACCAAAAGGATCAATGGTTGGATCCTCGTGTCTCTGATATTCCATCCAAACAGCAATGTCCTGTGCAATCTTTTCCCCGTAGACCTCCTTAACAAACCCAAACATGAGATCAATTCCCGAGCACACCCCAGAAGACGTCCAGATGTTTCCGTCGACCACCCACCGAGCACTTGGAACCCATTCGACTTGAGGACGCCAAGCAGGAATTACCTTCCAGGCACCTTTGAACGTCGTGGCTTTCTTGCCATCCAAAAGCCCAGACAGCGAGGTGATGCCGGACCCGGTGCACACGGTCACAAGGTACTTGAGGCCAGGGTACTGCTTTTGGATGAACTTGACGATTGGGTTCACGACTGTCGGGTTGGGCTGCCCGACATTGTTGGGGTCCGGGTCAAAGCAGCCCATACCGCCGGGGATGATGAGAACGTCGAGCTGCGGAGCCGTCTCAAAAGTGTGAGTAGGTGTGATAAGCTGGGAAGTGGTGAATGGGGGCATTCCCATCTTGTCTGGCCAGGTCTTCGGGAAGGTTGACGTAGGTTGCAGACTCTCTGAGATGACTGACAGCGAAATGCCCTCCACATGGGTGGTAAGGACATTGAGAACGTCGATTGGGCCACAGACATCGATGAGTTGGAAGCCCTCATAGAGGACAACTCCGTATTTTTTTGGCGTTTGCGCCATGACAGTGGAGAGCGCGGGTGTTTGGTATTAGTTGAAGGGGAGCTGGCCTGTCTCTTGTTACACAGGTGGAAGTGGAAGTGGAATTATCTGCCTATTTATACAAACTCAAGTCCTACATGAAAGAATACTACATATATCCAAACGTCTTTAAGTCCTCTTTTTCAGCATATAAGGGCGGCAATGGGCGTAAACTTGTCATCGTGACCTCAACACGATACTCGGATCCGCACCTCCCGCAAGGATTCAAGTCCAAGAACCCTTGAAGGCTGCATGAAGGGCCAGCTCCTTTGAACACTAAGCTTCTAAGAGGAAAGATCCTCCGCAGTTATGATTACAAAGGCATTTTTCCTCCTCTGTACTCTAATTATGACACCTAGACAATACGGCTCTGGCCCTGATAGACAGAGCGAGACTTGGGTAAGGCTTCTGGTGCGCATGTATAGAAGTCTTAGTCACTGGGATGCAATTATACAGCAATAGAGAGAATCAGCCTGCCCCAGGCCTTGTGTTGGTTCACGCGAGACCTGCTGGGTTGGCTGTCTGAGGGTGACTGAGAGAGGCCAAGCAGACCTGTCATTTGGCCTTGACGCATTTGTTGAAGCTCCAGGCATTCAAGGCCGGCACATTGGGACAGCCCATCTCGGCCCTACCCCACGCTCAAGAGCTTGTTAATCTGGGGTAACCTCCACCAATCCCTTCCCCAGATCCTCTCTAAGGTGGCATCCGTAGTGTTACCAGGCTGCAATTGCGGCTCCGCACCACACCCACCCAGTTGGTATCCCTGAAATGGGCTGCACCAAGGCCACATGAAGCTTGGAATATCGCCTTAGATTGTATTCAACTGAGAGACCGGCACAGTGGGACCGCCCTGGGGCAGTGGAGAATGAGGGAACAGAGAATACGATGTATCTTTGCCGTCATGTACTCAATAGCACATTTCTTCCAAAGGTATTTCTGAGCCCGTTGTCTATATAAGATGTGGTACCCAAGTCGCTTGCCTGCCGTCATCTTTTAGCTCCGGTTCCGGAAGTACATGAGCGGGAGCGGCTCCGATGCCCCAGATACGGAGCCGTGTGATGAACCCTGCATAACGGAGCCGTGATACCCCACCTGACCGGGCCTACAGCACCACCACACATTGTCCAATGGTTATTGGCAGCACCTTAGCAGTAGCTCAGGTGGTTTCGACTGTCGGTAGGTACTATCGATATAGGGATGCGTGGCATGTGAGGAGGGATAAGCGGGATGCAGGAAAAGTCCATATTTATTTATGTTCCCCCATACTACTTCTTAAAGATGGTATTGACCATGATGAGAAACAATGCTTTTTGAGAAAAATATGGAACTGTAAGATGCTTCTAATGTACCACAATATATATATATATCATAGTTGGTGCGTCTATTTGAACGGTTTGTCATAGTCGCAAGTTCAGTTTTTTTGCACGCAACGGGATAAAACCCTCACGGCATGGTACACTATATGAACATAAATCATTGTTTACTCCAAAACTCAATAAAGCATATGTCAGAAATCTAAGTCATTGGAAGAAGATGATTAAAATTAAAGTTTAACACCTCCCGATGCTAAATCCTTGTTTCAACCCTGAGGTGGCAGACCATATATGGTCGCAAGCAACGCTTCCCGCGGCACCCGTCATTTCTCTGGCTTCTGGTGCAATCACCGTCTTGGGTTGCATTCTCTTGATGGCTTCAGTGCAGAAATGGGCACAATGTTACGTGGCGAGGCGTTGAGAGGCCGGGATTATTCGTAAATATGTAGAAATAGGAACCCGATAGGTGGAAAATACTTGGAGTTACGGAATAGAATATTTGGCTGAAGCTTTCCATGAGACATAGTGGAGAGCAACTGTCACTAAAATCAGGTATAAGAACAACCTGGATCTCGCATGAGAGAGCATCACCATCACCTTCGATCTTGTCCTTTCAAATACCGATAAACGAGTCTCTTAAAATACCAGCATTATGCGGCCTGTAACTCTTCTCAGCGTCCTTGCCCTCGTCACATTCTCGGCAGCGGCCGCCGTCGACAGCCAGGACAGTGCTGCCATTGTCGCGCGCAGTTATGAGACCGAACCTCGCAGCGACTCTGCCCCGTCCTCGAATCAACGGCTTGAAAAGAGACACCTCGCTCCTCGATGGGAGGATGGCGGCGAGACCTTTGGGTGGCCTGCAGGCTCGGTCACCCGCGGCACCCGAGACTACCAGTTTGTGGTAACCAATCTCGGCAATAACAATTACCAAGTCCAGCTCTACCACAGCGGCCCTGGCAACGGACGGGATGTCAGATACACCTTCACTGCGCCTGGCATCTCGATTGTCAAGACTCTCAAGCCGCGCAGCTCTGCCTCTTTCGAAGTGACCAAGTCGGGTGATGACTTTCAGGTCCAGGTTGAACGTCCTTGAGCAGCCCAACAATGCGAAGCCACCACCGAAGGGTTGATGCAGTGGCGGTTGCGAGGTGTTGAAGCTGGGAATCAGAAGATGAGGAGACTTTGCAATCTACATCTCATCATAGGAACAAGTAAGCGAGGAAATGACATATATGATTGAAGCAGCCGAATGTTTAAGGTGATTTTGAGACAGGGGTTATCGTGTTATCCTAGGCGTAGATCTTTGGGCAGCAGCTCAAAGATCCTTGAGTGCTCCTGGAGACCTCTCCCTTAGCTATCAGCGCCCTGATGATAAGCTCGGAAAGTTGCAGGAATATTCCGAGAATCTAGCTGTGATTGATACAAGGAGCTCCGATAAATGAAGGACACCTCGGTATAGACGAAAGTAACTGAAGATACCCCCGCCAGGTCCTCACCTCGGTCAATTAGCCCAAAGTTGATGGATCGGCGGCAACACCTTCCCAAATAGGCACTTGTATGCGCCTCCGACTTGTTCACCATGATCAACTATAGTATCAAAATCCATGTTCCGCCTATAGCTGGGACTCTAGAATCACCGGCAAGTCTCCACGGCATATTCTTATTAAACTTTATTTTGACAGTTGTTGCTCGAGGGAAGAGAATCATTGGGTGGTCAGGCCACCCCATGTGCCTCCACGGACTGCATTACTCTATACAGACCTTGAAAGAACTAACAAGGGATAACCACTTTCCTTAATCGTACTGCTTGAAACCCCTCGTTTCGGTTCTTTCGGAATGGTAAACGAAGGGTCATGCGATTGCGGAAAAGATGTGTTAAGAACATGTCTACAGTATATAAAGGTTCGCTCTGTGTCGTGATTTGTACACCAAGCCAACCATCTTGGCGCACTCTCAACTCCATCTTGACTAATTCATTCTCTCAAAATGCGCTTTCTCCTCTCTTTGATTGGTCTCCTTGGAGCCGCTTGCGCTCAGCAAAGCGTCTGCGACACCAACTGCCAGAAGGGTTGCGATGCCGCTTGTCAAGCCGCCATCGAGGGTACCTACCAGTCCGAGTCCAAACTTTGGGTGAGCGACATTGTCAGCGATCCCTTCTACAGCACCCCGGCGAATATCTCTTCGGCAAAGCCAGGTGACATCCTCCGCTGGGAGGCTGTGCCCGCTGCGCTGCTCAGTCGCAACTGGACGATCCCCGCCAGCCTGAGTCTTTACCGCTTCATGTACGCCACCGAGGATATTAACAACAGCAGTATCCCCGCAACTGCCTGGGCTTTGCTCCCATTCCACAGGTCTCTCTCGACGCCTGGAGAACCTCGGAAGCTTCGGACTGTCGTCTGGGCGCATGGCACGGCCGGACGTAGTCGCCTCTGCTCGACAACCAACAACAGAGGCCTATACTATGACTGGAAGGCGCCCTTTATCCTGGCCGAGTCTGGCTATGCCGTTATTGCCCCTGACTACTCGGGTCAGGGATCCGACATTCCACAGGGATTTATGTATGAGGCTGGTTTCCTGCACGCGGCCGATGTTGCCTACTCGGTTGTTGCCGCCAGAAAGGTTATCGGAAACTTCTTGAGTCGCAAATGGGCAGTTTTTGGACATAGCGAGGGAGGCATGACAGCTTGGCGTACCGCTGAGCGTCTTGCGCGAAAGGGAGAAGAGCGTCTACTCAAAGCTGGCGAATTCATCGGGGCTGTAGCTGCTGCTCCTGCTCTGCGACCTCAGAAGCTGATTCCACTCTCGTGGAAGCAGACGGGAACTGGTGGAGGTCCATTCTCTGTCTACTTTCTTCAGTCCCTTGCCAAGCTTTTCCCCAAGCAGATCAAGGTTGAGGACTATCTCGCGGATGTTACTCAGCAACGACTCCAAGTCCTCGACAACTCCTGCTTCCAGACTGGCTTTGCTGCTGTTGGTACTCTCAGCCCTGAGCAACTCTTCAAGAACACCAGCTGGCTCCAGCATCCCGCCACCAATGAATGGGCGGTCCGGTACAATGGCCAAGGCCCTTATCCCCTTGCCGCACCGCTGCTGGTCATCCAGGGCGTCAACGATACCATCACGCCTGCGGTCCTTACTATGGAGGATTTCAACCTTACTTGCTCATCCTATCCCAAGAGCCCGATCCATGCCAAGCTGTATCCCGAGATGGGCCACGGCCAAGTTCTCGAGTCGGCTCGTGCCGATATTGAAGCTTGGCTCGACGCTAGATTCAATGGCAAACCTGCTGGAAAGGCATGCTCTATTGACAACATTGAGCCTCTGACCGATAGCTATGCGCGAGGCGAGCTGTTCTGGGCAGCCAACATTGTCCCCTTCTAAGCGACTCTAGTCACATTTTATAACATTGGAACGATTTATATATTAAATACATTTCATGGCATATTTTCCCAGTGCAGTTCGAAATTCTGAGTAGTGTCCCTCGTTCCCTCAGGCGTATCTTCATCATATCTTGGTAACTAATCTTGTTTTCCCCAACTTGCTCATCGGAGTTGCTTCCTCCAAACATGGCAATATTGGTCCTGCCATGGCCGCGTTCCACCCAATGCCCAATGTGACGTACCAGATTCAGCCCCAGCCTGTCTGCTACGTTGTCTTTGGATCAACCTTTAAGGTTGGAGATCTGGTCAAGGTTGAGGCAGTTGGAAGCAGCCTGGTTGTTGACTTTAATGCGCGCCAGGTCAACGAGGTCACCATTATTCACGACGACACCAACACGTTGTATTTCCAGTAATAGAGAATCTCAATAGCCTTGTCAATATAGACTTTGCAGGTTTTCTATCCCTCTGCTATAGACACCCTAGGCAGTTAGCATTACTCCGGATACCCTGAAACAACGCTCATCTTTCTATGCTCATTTGTCCTATGTGTTGCTCGTTATCTGGGCCTTTCTTAGACGGCTGTTGTGTAGCATTCCTACCAATCAACATCTCACGTAACCTCCCTTCTCTCAGAGTGTCAGTGTGAAATCAAGCCGGAAATGTGGTACTAAGCGATGAATATTAGATGCCAACGAGCGATGTGCATTGGCTACGTCATCGCATAATGTCCAATGAAATGAACATATTGTTTCCAGGGGAAACGAACAGACCCATAAACCTCTCCAGAGACTAATTTGCGTCACTCGGGAGACGAGTGAAGATGAAGATCGCCTTCCCATACCCTAGAGCTCAGCTCAAATGATTGATTTTCAGAGGCTATTCTTCAACAAATCCTTTAGCTCCAACACAAGCAAATGCCTCTGTTTTTATATATGTATTCGATTGTGCCATAGTCATTTGTTCTGATTATATTCACAGCAGAGATGCGTCTGTATCTCTCGGATAGCTCAGGAGTTTGCACACGACTGTATCGCATCAGCTCGGATTGAGAGCGACTCGCACTAGCATGTGTTAGTGGGTACTTTCATCTCAGCGGCGACTACATCTCAGAACCTCGTCGACTGCCCGGGACATGGGTATAAGTCAAAGGGCAAAAGAGATTGAAAATGTAACAGATAGTCTAATTATAACTTGCCTTAAAACAATCCGACCCCGTATCCTACATGTCTAATATCCTCTAAGAAAGCACCCGAAACCAAAAATCTAGAATGAGCAATGCAAACCCGCCAAAAGACTGTCACGCTAAACAATGTGCCATCCAAAATCTGCTCATTAGATACTCATCAACTCCAATTCGCGGTTCCTCTGTTCCCGCTCTTTTGTGGCCTTTGCGATTGCGCATTTGCAAAGCCGGATCAGCTCAGTCACAAAATCGTTGACCAGCTTCATGTATGTAAGCTCATGAGGTGTAAGCCGCCTCACAGGCAGCTGCCTGACTAGACCAGCAGCGTCGCTGAGAAGTTCCAGATCTGCTTGGGCCTGTTCCTCAAGCGGGTTCATGAGAAGGTTGAAAAACAGACTCATCATCGCAGCCGTGGGATAAAAGACGACGACCCTGTAAGTAAATGTTAGTAGCTGTAATAATAGAGCAAACGCGGAACTCGGCTATTGCGGAGAAACTCTTACCAGAATGCTTCGCCTGCAAGCCCGTCGATGGCCGCCCTCAGGTACACGATTGTAGACCGGCTTGCCTCCAACGACAGGGCAATACTAGACTGTATGCCTCCCTTCCATTCCCCATCCTCAGAATTGTTCTCGGATGACATCCCACAGCATCGCCCACTCGCACGGTGGATAGCAGTCATCAGATGGTGATATTCCAGATGCAACGTGATGTGCCGCATGCTTCGGGGAAGCTGCATTCCCGCAAGCGTCACCTTGGATTTCTCAGTTATCGACAGTGCAGGCCGAAAGTCCGGCGGGATCGATAGTCGCCAAGCTTCGAGTTCTTCATCAAGCTCACGGATATCGCGAAGCAGTTCTGCATCTGACTTCTTGGCAGCTTGTGCTGAGTAGAGGAGGCGACTTGTCTTGTCCTTGAGGTGGCTCAGTCGGGGATCTCCCGGAAGATGAGGTATAAGCTTTTCATCGTTATAAGATGGTGATGTAAGGTTCTCATCAAGATCTGGTAGGTAGAAATAGCAACTCATGTAGTCCTCAGGGAGGGTGAGATCGCAGTAGTCGTCAGACATCAAAGGAGGCTGGCCGGTTCTCAAGGCAATATCTTTGTCGAAGATATAACACAACCAGAACAGCATTCGGAGTTGTCGTGTTTCGCGCTCTTCACGGGTGGCGTCGGTACCATGGGCTTTGGTGGGAGTATATGTATGCCCGCCAAGCATGAAGATGATGCGACAAGCAATAGCATGTAGCATGGCAGCGGATTGCAAGTGTCCGGAGAAGGTTTGGTGCATATGCTAGTAAAAGAGTTAGCATGACTTGACGGATTCTCCTGAAGATATCCGTGTGACACATACCAGCATAAAGACAGCCTGAAGACTTGTTATGCTGGTGTCCTCAAGAGCATCTGTCAAAAGATAGTGCGCCTTCTGGGCACAGGCATCGCTGTCGAGATAAGGAATTTCCGACACCCTGCCTTGGAACAGGCAGACGATGGAGATGAAGGCATAAACGCAAGATTTGGCACTGATCTGGTCAAGAGATAGAGGCTCGGTTGAGGACTCATATGCCAAGGTAAGGGTATCTTCAAACAGGACGCGGTCGATGACGGGAAACACAAGTCGAAAGGCGGAGTGGAGGTATACATGGAGGATTTGGTCGACAAGCTTCCTATCGGGAAGCTCATACAGGTCGGAAGGGCTGTTGTAGTAGTTGGAGACGGAGGATGTGGAGGAGAATAGTCGTTGTCGCGGAGAGAGGGGTTGGAACTTGTGAAACGAAACATCCTCACCAGTCCTTGACGATAGCCACTTCATTCCTTCGGCAGAAAGTATCGGCATGCCATTATGTTGGCTGATCCGCCCAAAGTGGCAGCCACCGTAATGAATCTGACCGAATGAAACGGTGCTAGTGAAGCCGCTCGGCGTCGATGGGATAGGCGGGCATTGTGATAATTGTGGTACATATGGCGACCCAAATGCGTCAAACTGTTCGCCCAAACTTATCGAGGACCTGGTAGTCTCATCGAAGCTAGTGCGAGGCGCTGGTGTTGTTGTTACACTTGTGGAAGTAGGAGTTGAGGGCTTGGAGGGGACCGATGTCAACGAGGTATCGGTACCACGCTGACGAGCAAGAGTCTGAGCCAATGCATCTTCGATGCGCTCCAGTCTCTTTGCAAGACTTTGTTCGGAGCTTTGAGTGGTTCTGGGGGCGAGTTAGCATGCCGAATGGGGGTTTGCCCACCGCTCTATCGAGCTTAGGTGCATGTCGATGGGCCGAGCCAACACCACTCACCTGGGCTTTGCCTTCTTCTTCCGGCCTCTAACCCGGTTAAACGTACAAGCCAAGCCGTGATGTTCACACCAGTTGCAGGGTGTCTTGGAATTGGTGGAATCGCATTGGATCTGTGTGTCGTCCACCCAGTGTCAGTAGACATGGAAATGCATCCCCACAAGAAAGAATGTTCTTCTGATTGACCACCAAGGGTGCCAAGAGATGGTCCGATCATGGGGAACAGAGAGGGTCCAGATATCCAGGGTTAAGGATAAAAGAGCTGGTGTGACCGAGGGTTGGTTCCAGGTACGTACCTTTCTCTTATGACAGGCATCACAAGCCCTTTTCTGGACCATGGCGGAGACGGCACTGAATCAGAGACAGCACGCAAGCATGGCTCGGATTCAGACAAAAGCTTTGTTCCTATCTCGTGGCTGCCAGACTGGGTTGTACCACAGGCAACAAAGAGATGCAGGAGACAAGCCCAAGAGCCCTAAAGCTGGCTTTTGCCGAACTCGAGTCCAGGGAGGGCGGCGGAAGTGATAGCTATGTGTCAGTCCCGAACGGAGTCGGTAAATTGGGACACGTCTTCTGAAAATCCGAACGCGAAAGCCCGAGACCAACAAAACGAGTTTCAAGATTCAGAGCTGGGTGTGGTGACGCCGTGACGCGGAGGAGGGAAATGGATCGATTGTCCAACTTCCGCTGACTCAGCGGTAGTTTAGACGAAAGGGGAATAGCTTGAAATCCCGTCAGCGCTAACCTTCCCGCATTGATCCACAATTTCGGCAGATGGCCCGCTTTCCATGTGGGATTGTGGGAGGTGCGATCCACTTCACTCAAACAAACTCAAACCACCGCTGACTCAGCGGCATCGAGCTTTGCGCATCTTTCCGACCAACACGGTTGGCATCACAAAAACCTCTCGTCAACCCGGTCAATCGGAGCCGATGGGGCTCAGATACGAAGCAATCGGCGGCATTTGACAGATCTTGGCACCTACGTCATCCCGGACTTCGCTGCTTACCAAGGCCGACATTGTAATCGTTCCGTCGTGCCCGGACTTTTCACGCATTTGAGGGCTCCTCTAGGCGCCGACCTTCGCTTTTATCTTGATGTTCGTGTCCGTTCTCCGCGCTCCCCACACGCACATGCTTATCGAGCAGAGTGGAAATATCCCACTGCATTAGACCCATCTTTTCTATCTCAATCGGATGCCACGGACCGCGTCTGCTCCCTGATTGCGTCTTGAGAGTGTTGTTTTTCGCGTATCCCAACACCATCTCGGCTAATGACTAAGCGGCGACAGCGCTGCGAGTGCGAGCATTCGTCGCAAAATGTCAAGCAGTGTGTCAGAAACATGTGGATCCATTGGATCCGCTCGAGTTGAGGCTCATTCAAAATGGGCAAATGGAATGCTTCTATTCGCCAATCTCGAGTTGGCGTCGGACTCCCGAGAAAGCCCGCTATCCTCCATGTTGTTGTCACCATTCAGCCAACACCTCTGACTGATGGGTCCTGATTAGTATTTACGCAGCGCCTCCTTTCTTTCAAAACCTGGTCTCGGCCTCTCTCTGCTGAAAATGGCAGTTTCAACCTTGTCAAACTTGTAGCCATTTGTTTTTCAAACCTAAAGGCATTCACCCATTGTACGACAGGGGTTTGCGGCTAGCATCCTTAGCTAGGACGGGGCCATTGCCCAGACATTCACCATGGACTCCAACGACAGCGACTCCCAGACAGTCTATGACAAGACCCCTATGAACGAGCTCGAAAACAATGATTCCGATTGGGCTCTGAAGCCCAAGGTGGCCGCTTTCAAGGAACGCGACAGATCTTCTGGCTTCCCCGACCGCGAACTTGGTGTCACTTGGCAAAACCTCAACGTCGAAGTCGTCACTGCCGATGCCGCTATTCACGAAAACGTCGTCTCCCAGTTCAACATCCCGAAGCTTGTCAAAGAGTCCCGCCACAAGCCACCGTTGAAGACCATCCTCGACAACAGCCATGGATGCGTCAAGCCTGGAGAGATGCTCCTCGTTCTTGGTCGGCCTGGCTCTGGATGCACAACTCTTCTCAACATGATCGCCAACCATCGACGAGGCTACGCCTCTGTTTCTGGTGATGTTCATTACGGATCCATGACAGCCGATGAGGCCAAGACCTACAGAGGTCAGATCGTGATGAACACAGAGGAGGAGCTGTTCTTTCCATCCCTTACTGTTGGACAAACGATGGATTTTGCGACCCGGCTCAAGGTACCCTTCCAGCTCCCCGACGGAGTGACATCTGCCGAGGAGATGAGGATTGAGACACGCGACTTCCTTCTTCAATCCATGGGTATTGAGCACACCCACGACACCAAGGTCGGCAACGCCTTCATCCGAGGTGTTTCTGGTGGTGAGCGCAAGCGAGTATCCATCATTGAGACCTTGACCACTCGAGGTTCCGTGTTCTGCTGGGATAACTCCACCCGTGGTCTGGATGCTAGCACGTGAGTCTCTCCAACTTCTTATCTATTGACGTACTAACCTTATCTAGAGCTCTTGAGTATACCAAGGCGATTCGGGCGATGACCGATGTCCTCGGTCTGGCTTCCATCGTCACTCTCTACCAAGCTGGTAACGGTATCTATGACTTGTTTGACAAGGTCTTGGTCCTGGACGAAGGAAAGGAGGTCTACTATGGCCCTCTGAAGGAGGCTCGTCCATTCATGGAGAGCATGGGTTTCATCTGCCAGCATGGAGCCAACGTCGCTGACTACTTGACTGGTGTCACTGTCCCAACTGAGCGAGATGTTCGCCCTGAGTTTGAGAACCGGTTCCCAAGAAATGCGGACATGCTTCGGGTCGAGTACGAAAAGTCACCCATCTATCAGCGCATGATTGCCGAGTACGACTACCCAACAACGGATGCCGCTAAAGAGAGGACAAGACTCTTCAAGGAGGGTGTTCGCCAAGAGAAGGACAAGAAGCTGGCCGACAAGGATCCCATGACGGTTGGCTTCGTCCAGCAGGTCAAGGCTTGTGTCCAGCGCCAGTATCAGATCCTGCTTGGAGACAAGGCCACCTTCATCATCAAGCAGGTGTCCACCATCATCCAAGCCCTGATCGCCGGTTCTCTGTTCTACAACGCCCCCGATACTTCTGGTGGTCTGTTCATCAAGTCTGGTGCTTGCTTCTTCGCCATCCTGTTCAACTCTCTCCTGTCCATGTCTGAGGTTACCGACTCCTTTACTGGTCGTCCGGTACTTCTCAAGCACAAGTCGTTTGCCTTCTTCCACCCTGCCGCTTTCTGTATCGCTCAGATCACGGCTGATATCCCGGTTATTCTGTTCCAAGTCTCGACATTTTCCATCATCCTGTACTTCATGGTTGGCCTGACCTCGAGTGCCGGAGCTTTCTTCACATTCTGGGTTATCTTGGTTGCCATCACCATGGTAAGTGCAATATTGACACTCACAATTCCCAATGCTGACTTGTTTCTTTAGTGTATGACTGCGCTTTTCAGAGCTGTTGGTGCCGGATTCAGCACCTTTGATGGTGCCTCCAAGGTTTCCGGTTTCCTCATCTCGGCAACCATCATCTACTCTGGTTACATGATTCAGAAGCCCCAGATGCACCCTTGGTTCGTTTGGATCTTCTGGATCAACCCCATGGCCTATGGCTTCGATGCACTCCTTTCCAACGAGTTCCACAATAAGATTATTCCTTGTGTCGGTCCCAACCTTGTGCCCAGTGGACCTAGCTTCAACAACGCCGACCACCAGGCTTGTGCTGGCGTTGGTGGAGCACGACCCGGCCAGAACTTCGTTACTGGTGATGACTACTTGGCCTCTCTGTCATATGGTCACTCTCACCTGTGGAGGAACTTTGGCATTGTCTGGGCTTGGTGGGCTCTCTTTGTTGCCCTCACAGTCATCGCGACCTCCAAGTGGCATAACGCTTCCGAGGATGGTCCCAGTCTGCTCATTCCCCGAGAGAATGCCCACGTCACTGCTGCGCTGCGCCAAGCCGATGAGGAGGGACAAGTCAGTGAGAAGAAGGCTGTGAACAACCGAGACGGTGTTGTAGCCGACGATACAGGCAGTAACTCGGATCGGGAGGACCTTGTTCGCAACACCTCTGTCTTTACTTGGAAGAACCTCACATACACCGTCAAGACACCTTCTGGAGACCGCACCTTGCTGGATAATGTTCAAGGTTGGGTCAAGCCTGGCATGCTGGGTGCCCTGATGGGAGCTTCTGGAGCTGGAAAGACTACCCTTCTGGACGTTCTTGCTCAGCGCAAGACCGAGGGAACCATTCACGGCTCGATCATGGTTGACGGCCGACCCCTGCCTGTTTCTTTCCAACGATCTGCCGGCTACTGTGAGCAGCTGGATGTCCACGAACCCTTTGCCACTGTTCGCGAGGCTCTCGAGTTCTCTGCCCTTTTACGACAAAGCCGCGACACGCCCCGTGAAGAGAAGCTCAAGTATGTGGATACCATTATTGACCTTTTGGAGCTTCACGACCTTGCGGATACTCTTATTGGTGATGTTGGCGCTGGTCTGAGTGTCGAGCAACGCAAGCGTGTCACCATTGGTGTCGAACTGGTTTCCAAGCCTAGCATTCTTATCTTCCTTGATGAGCCTACTTCTGGTCTCGATGGCCAGTCTGCTTACAACACTGTCCGATTCTTGCGCAAGCTGGCCGGCGTCGGCCAAGCTGTTCTCGTCACCATCCACCAGCCTTCCGCCCAGCTCTTTGCCCAGTTCGATACCCTTCTTCTGCTTGCCAGGGGTGGCAAGACTGTCTACTTTGGCGAAATTGGTGAACAGGCCAAGACGGTTCGAGAGTACTTTGGCCGCTACGGCGCTCCTTGCCCTCAGGATGTCAACCCTGCTGAGCACATGATTGATGTTGTCTCTGGACACTTGTCCCAGGGCAAGGACTGGAACCAGGTTTGGCTATCGTCTCCTGAGCACGATGCTGTCGAAAAGGAACTTGACCACATCATCTCGGACGCTGCTTCCAAGCCCCCTGGAACTGTTGACGACGGAAACGAGTTCGCTACCAGCCTGTGGGAGCAGATCAGGCTTGTTACCCAGCGCATGAACCTGTCTCTGTACCGCAACACCGACTACATCAACAACAAGCTTCTACTGCACATCTCTTCGGCTCTGTTCAACGGTTTCACATTCTGGAACATTGGATCCTCCGTTGGTGAGCTTCAGCTTAAGCTGTTTACCGTTTTCAACTTCATCTTTGTCGCTCCTGGTGTCATGGCCCAGCTCCAGCCCCTGTTTATCCATCGACGCGACATCTTTGAGACGCGAGAGAAAAAGTCCAAGATGTACTCATGGATCGCCTTTGTTACTGGCTTGATCGTTTCTGAAGTCCCCTACCTCGTCCTTTGCGCTGTTTTCTACTATGTCTGCTGGTACTACACTGTTGGTTTCCCTGATGACTCTTCGCGCGCCGGATCAACATTTTTCGTCATGCTCATGTACGAGTTTGTCTACACTGGTATCGGCCAGTTTGTCGCCGCCTACGCGCCCAATGAGGTCTTTGCTTCCTTGGTCAACCCCCTCCTCCTGGGTACCCTTGTCTCCTTCTGTGGTGTGTTGGTGCCTTACCAGCAGATCCAGGCATTCTGGCGGTACTGGATGTACTGGCTCAACCCCTTCAACTACCTCATGGGCAGCATGCTTGTCTTTGACATCTGGGGCTCCGACATCAAGTGCTCCGAAAAGGAGTTTGCGCGCTTTGATCCTCCCAACGGCACGACCTGCGGCGAGTACCTGGAGGACTACCTCGGCCAGGGCCTGGGCATGATCAGCAACCTTGTCAACCCGGACGCGACGTCCGAGTGCAAGGTGTGCTCTTACACCAAGGGTGAGGACTACCTCCGCACCCTTAACCTGAAGGAGTACTACTATGGCTGGCGGGATGCGGCCATTGTTGTCATCTTTGCCATCAGCTCGTACGCTTTGGTGTACGTTCTGATGAAGCTCCGTACAAAGACCTCGAAGAAGGCCGAGTAAAAGGGAACCTGCGAGGTCCCAAATAACATAATTTCCTTTCATAGAAAGATAGACTAGACATTAGACTGGGTTCGGTCATAGATTTTGTATTTATTCACATATTGTAATCAACTCACCTCTCCTGTGATCAAGCCCGCCGAAATGGGATGAGAGTGATCAGTGATAATGCCTATTAAAGAGTAGACAGCCTAGAACTTCAGGTACTCATGCGCTCCGCGTTGTTTATCCAGAAGAAGAGAGGTACCTTGATGAATAAGGAAAGACTGGTGGATATCCTGTGTATTGTGCCAGGGTTCTCCAGGCACTAACTAAAATGGATACTTGCTCGGAATAGCTTCCTACAATTTCTTGCGTGATTGATTAACCCTTTCCCAGCCCGTAACGCCACAACCCAACGCCAAACTCCAAGCCACATTTCAAAGAAAGACCTTTCATCCCTAAGTTAGACGTGTGTCCTCGAGGTATCCAAACCCACAGGGCCTATTACGGCCGATCGACGTGAGCCAAGGATCATCGAGCAACTCCTTAGCCGTAGCACGCTGCTCAGGCAGCCACGTCAACATGCGACGGGCAAAGTTGATGAAGAGTGCTCGCTCCTGGCCCTCGAGCATGGGCGTCGAGTTTTCAAGTGTAAACATCTCGTTGGGGATGAGCTCGGGGTATCTGAATTTGCCTTGCTCGTTGTAGTACTTGGACAGAGTTCCGCGGTCGGCACGGGCGAGGAGCTCCGAGGGGGGAGGGCCGAGGAGGCGGATCATTTGGGCGAAGCGGGTTTTGTTGGAGAAGTTGCAGTGGCCGGGAATACGGCCGCTGAGTAGGTTAACGTCGCCAAGGAGTTCCCATAGCTGAGGCTGAGTTAGACACACTGTTTGTCTGAGAGAGTAGAGTACATACTACAAGACCAAGGTTCCATATATCAGCAGAGTAAGTCCAGCCAGCTCGCAGCATCACCTCGGGGGCGGTGTACTCTTGGGGCTGGATGTCGTGGTTGTGTTTCATGCTGCCGTGGACGGCGAGACCAAAGTCTGTGAGCTTGACGTAGGTGACGTCTCCCCTTAGATGGCCGAAGCTGTTGCGTGACTCGTAGATAGGGCGACCGCTCCTTTGGATACAGGGCGCTGGGTTGGCTGTCTGGCGGATGGCGTACTCTTCGAGGACGCGGGTATCCTCAAAGGGAACCATGAAGTGGTCGCCCTTGAGATCTGCGATAGATGTAAGTAGCACGCGTGGATGACATGTCTCACTTTAAACTCACCAGTGTGGATAATGCCGGCCTCAGAGTGCAGATAGTCCAGCGACTTGAGAATACTTGGTAGCACAGCTTTAATGGTACGTGGCTGGACCAAGCTTGTAAGGCCACTCTGCTGTCCCAGCATCCAGAGCGGTTGTCGTAGAGGCTCCATTGCCATGCAAAGGTGAGTGCCATGAGGCCCTTCGACCTCGAAAGAATCGAGGACGCCGCGGATGTACTCGCGACCGGGGTGCGACGTTGGGACAGAAAAGATATGGTCTGTCAGGTCAAGCTCCTTGCGGGCCGCGGCCCGAACGGCAGGAGTGTTGTTTGTAATCTTGAGAGAGACATAACGGTCATTCTGCCAAGGAAGCCTGAGACTGTTAGTCAACGATGACGTATGCGAGAGGATACTCACCAAGATGTAGCCCTCGCAAGCCAAACTGTAGAACCGGTTCCCCATCCCAGCTTGGAGATGAGCTCATATTTTCCACCAAGAGTCTCGCCAATACGCGCAGGGTAAAAGTTCCTTGGGTTGTAGTTACCGCAGTTCTCCTCCTCAAAAGGCTTGCCGCTGCGCATGGATGAGAGTTTTCTCAGACTCCGCTCACAGATGGTGACGCCGATGCGGGGGTTACGGGCGAGGGTCCGGCAAAGAGCCGGCGCGACGAGTCCGTACCGCATGCTGAGTTTGTATATCAGTTGTTGATGTTGGAAGAAAGAATCGTTGAATGTTTTGATTCTCGGCTATGTCGTTAAGCCGAGGTGATCGCATATAAGTGAGACAGACAGACAAGCTAACTCGGGCTTCTCCACGATCGACAAACTTTGGAAAAGCCTTTCCAATTCCGGGGTAATGAGGGGCCATCTGAGAGCTTATAAGAAGCTGCCCACACACGTTAATTTTCCGGAGCTGACCGTGGCCTGTTTACTGAGGCATTGTCTTCTGCATTCGGGGCATGTCGGCTAAGTGAGGCCCCGGGCAGGCGGAGGGGTTGGTTTGCCTTGGCATCATGAACTTTCATTGCTTTTTTTGCCAGTAGAAACTCCAAGTTTTTGGGCTTTCTCCGCAGGAGGGGTGGAGTGAGAGATCAGGCCATGGCGCGAAAACAGGTCATGACGGCATGGGAGAGTCTGGGGGAGGGCTGAAGTACCGAAACCTGGGGGTGAATGGCTGGAGATAGTAGGCGTTTGATGCTAGACTCCGTGAGCTGGAAATGAGTTATGGTGTCTCTTTATTCTCCCTTCTATCTCCCTGTTGATGCTCTACTGGCTTCTCAAACCAGGAGAAGCTCACCAAACACCAAATTCCATACTAATCAACATACCCTCTTCCGACCCTCAAAATGCCGGGGCCCCGCATCCATCTTCCCCCATGTCGAAGGCGCTTGGGTCGAGAGCTGCGGGGAACCTGGTGGTTTATCCTTCAATACACCCTCAACCAGAGCCGTTGGCCAACATCACCCCACGCCGGAATGTCGCTGGATAGCTACTGGTGGTTTTCTGGACGTCCCTGGCTGCCGTCCTGACTCTTGGGCAAGCCATCGTGAGACTTGGGGACAAAGAGGTGTGGTCTGTCACCCTATACCTCTCCTTGATTCGGAAACCGAAATGGCTTGACCTTGCCCATTGCTTAAATGCTCGTTTCGTGTGGCATCACTCCTTGTCCATCAGCAGTTGCAGTACATGCAGTATCAAATGATTCCGCGCGCCTTGCTTGTCCGGGGAAGCACACAGGATCGCCCCGTCTCCAACCTGTCTCATTTCCCCGCATACGATCTGGCCAGTCATTATTTGCGCGTGACCTAGCTGCCTGCAGATGCTGCTGGTATTATGCCGAATAGCTCGGAGACGAAACTCAAGCACACCAAAATCCATTTCTGTTCACAGAGCTGAGTTCCTGCCGCTTTAAGCTGAGCTGCCGCTGAGCAAGGGCTGAGGTGGGCTGAGCAAGGAGTTGAGCGAGGGTGAGGGCCTGCTTTTGGGATCACAGATCCCCAGTTCTGGGACCGAAGCCCACAGCAGAAAGAAAAGAAAAAAAACACAGACAACAATCATCAATCAACACACGGCCGCTGCTCATCATAATTACGTTAGGCCTTTAGCACCCTCAGTGCGACACTAAGCCATTAATCATCGTTATCCCGGTTTATTGACAACTTACCACACTAATAACCCATAAAACTGAATATCTAATTTCAGACTGGCGACTGCACGCGCTCGATTAAAAACACTGTCGGGCGTACACGGTTCCGAGCCCCGCCAGCTTCCGCTCCCAGTTGCTCTCATGATCCCCGATCCGCTGCTAGTTCAACCAGAGCCCGAAAATTGGCCTTCATATTAATAAGCTGACCACAAACTGCGTACGTTCGGGGTTGTGTAAGGGAGCTAACCAATGTATGTTGTTGGATTGCACAGAGATGCTGGGTGTAGTTGATAAAATCAAGGTGATTGTTATTGTCATGGTGAGAGCTCCCTAGGGGCTTACAGTATATCCTACGTGATTCCATCTAGGACTTTCAAACTCTAAATCTAGGACTTTGAGAGGTGACCCTGAAGAGAGGGGGAAGCTCCTAATTGTTCCAACAATGTACAAAGTGAAAAAAAATCAAATTATGAGTAAGGGAGATCTGTTCTGCTGTTTACGCGTTTCAAGGCCTATGCGTATACATTGAGCCTGAGATCCCTAATAAGCAAGATCCTAGTACAGTGAACACGTGGTATCTTTAGACTACGTTTCTGGGGCTTAAACAATATACCAGTGCATGCCTTAGGATGATACGCTGTGTCCCAGCTCAATCTTTGGCATAGGACATGACGTTACAGACCAAACTTTGGGACAGTGCATGATATGCTATCACAAATGTTAGTATAGTACGTGGTGTCCCGGAATATAGAATATCCCAGCATATTCCATATCTCAGTACATGATATCGCAGCCTGTCACGAACCTACGTGATTGCGTGACAAAGTGTCCTTGCTACGCGTAAGGGTACCACGTGAGAAAGCACGTGGTGCTGGATATTTCCCCTGAGCCATGGGACAGACCAATCTCGTCCTTGTTTTGATCTCTTTGCACTATGTCTTGTATCTAGAACATACCCCTAATAGTAACTAAACTTCCATCGACTAGTATTTCTCACACAGCTCATATATTGCGAAAGGGCATTGTAACTAGCCATCCTTTAGCAGCAAATGAGCTCCACGGCGCTCGTATTCGACTCAATAGTTTATACTTCAGAACCCGGCAAGAAGGACGTGAACACCAACAAGGAGTAGACCTACAATACCTTACATGCTTGGGCTTGTCTTCGATACATCGGCTGGCCGGCAATTAGACAAAGCACACCGATGTTCGGGTATGTAGGCTGAGGCCATACCTTCAAGCCCACTGTATCATATTTTAAGACAAGGACGATGGCTGTAGCAACTGCTGGTGTTTTTGAAACGAACGTGAATAATTGGCCGAAAACAACCACAAAGCTAAAATAAGCACTGACGATACCAACAGTCAAACACCAAAATGCACATACGGAACCCAATGCGATACGCTTGCCCCTTCGTCGTCATCACATAAAATAATGTCTCTGGGCGCTTTACCGTCGCTCCAATCTTTGTTGCCTCCACCCTGAGCGCCCGTTGCCACCTCCGTAGACCATCTTTTGGTATGGGGTGGCCTTCTGCTCGCGGTCTTTGTTTGCGAAGTGTACGAGAGGTCTCGAAGCTCTCTGGCAGCTTTGTGTAGTCCTAGACATACCGACTCATCTGTCATCCCTCCATCCCTCATCTCCTCATAAGTGATCCTAGCCACGTCCACGCACAATTCATCGTTGACTTCCCACAAGGTACCAATGACGTGGCGAAATCCTGCTAGCTGGAAGGCACTGATCAAGTGTATGCTTTCATCCAAGAACTGCTTGTCATGAACTCGGCCTGTTCCACAGGCTGATAGATAAGCGAGGAATGGCGAAGTCTGACGGAGATTCTGTTCAAGAAGGTTGGCCACCATGAGCTTTCCATCTTCCAAGATCAAGTTGCTTTTCGAAGGATCATGAATGTCGGTATGTCCATGACCAGCGAAATGGAATATCTTACACTGTAGCATCTGCGACATGACGTCGTTGACGCGCCGTCCTGGCTCAACAGTGTTGATTGCCATAGATTCGTAAAGGCCACGCAGCACGTCCAGCTCTTTCGATGCAAAAGGCAAGGGGGGGCACTCAGGAGTGTTGTCCATCGCGACCACAAGTGCCTTTGTAGAGAAGGATGTGACAAGAGGGCGCTGGCGAGCACGGATGATAGCTTTCACAGACGAGCTATACGACGACATAACCCTATCAAGCACTGCCTCAGAGGAACCTCTGCCGTGGCGCCCGGCTGCATGTAGAGGAAACCCGGTCAAAGGACCCGTGGGGATCCACCAGACATGGGGCCAGTTGTTGTCGGATGGAGGCTTCGTGATCCCCAAAGCGCTCAGAATCGGGTTGGCAGTCCCATCCCACAGCCACGCTAGGGCATGCGAACCTCTTAGGTCACCACTCTTCGCCCTGGATTGCATGGTAGAGTATTCCAAATGCAACAGAGCTACGGACCTGATTTGCTTTTGTTCAATAAGGATTGCGTCGCAGCGGTACCGGCTTGTGTTGACTACGATAATAGGACCAAGTTCCGCAGCATTCCTCATTGCGGCTTCGCTCGGTGGGAGTAAGAACCTCTCGAAACCAAGCTTTTCCCGAATAGTGATGAGCAGCCTGTTGAGATCTTTTTCGGCCTGGTAACGATTGTCCAGGTGAGGGGTTGTAGAATACTCTAGTTCATCGTTGCATTTAGGTGTAGTTGGCCTGCCAAATTCATCCTGTAGGCGAATGAACTCCGCCGCGAGCGCAGGATGCTCCTTTCGTAAGTCCCCAACATCAGCTCGTATCTCCTCAATAGATGTTGCAAGCACACCACGACCCTGCTCGAGAAAGTCAAGCGCACGCAACGGCCCTTCGCCAGCCTGCAGGGCTACTGCGGCTGCGTCGGAGCAGAAGCCAGCAATTTGACCAAGCACATACTGCTTATCTGAATTTTGAAGCGATTGTGGAGACAGCAATGGTATAAGATTGATCGCAACTCTTGCAGTCTCATACGCTCGGTGCCAAGCAGGTATGGTGGCCAAATAATGTACGGATAGTCTACCAGCACGAATACGGCTGAGCACTGGTGACGAAATTTGGGCCAGAGCCTGATCCAAGCAGGTAACAGACTCCTCCAGGTACTCTTCGGCTCGCGTTCTGGAATAACGATAACCAAGCAGAACTCCTAAATTAGTCAAACGCCCTGCTCGATCTGGATTGCTTTCCGGGGTCGCTTCCACAGACCGTCTCGCATGGCAGATGGCTTCGTCAAGCTCCGCCATGGCTTCGGTTTTCAAGAAACTGTCGCCAAGCGAAAAGCCAAGATTGTTCAGCCATCCTGCTTGACTCGGGTGTCCATGGGGAGTATCGTTGACAGCTTGTCTTCCAATCTGGATGGCTTCTTCAAGATCGCTCATCTGGCCTGTCTTGGAAAATCTGTGGCTCAGACGTATTCCAAGGTTACTCAGGCACGCCGGTCGATCAGGGTGGCCCTCGGGAAGTGCTCTAATAACTTCCCGTTCAATCCGGATGGCCTCTTCGAGGTCTTTCATGAGTCCTGTTCTCGAATGTCTGCGTCCAAGTAAATCCCCAAGGTTATCTAGCCTTCTTGCTCGATCAGGATGTTGCGACGGAGTCGCATCAACTGCCTGCCGTCCAAGTTCAATAGATTCCTCAAGATCGCCAAGCAACTGTGTTCTCAGATATCTGTGTTTAAGATGAACAGCAAGGTTGTTAAAGCATGTAGATCGTCGAGGATGGTTTAGAGGAGTCACTTCCAAAGCTCTTCGTACATATCGAATGGCTTCCTCCAAATCGTCCATCACTCCTGTGCATGAAAACATGTTCCCAAGAAGAACTCCTAAATTACTCATGCGACCTGATCGGTCTGGGTGATCTGGTGGGGTCGCATCCACAGCTTGTCGCCCATGACGAATGGCCTCTTTCAGATTGTCAATTGCACCTGTTCTCGAGTGCTGAAGGCTGAGGCGGAGGCCTAGGTTGTTGAGAAAAGCCGGTCGATCTGGATGGTCTTCCGGAGTCGCATCCAGTGCTTGCCGTCCCGTTTCAATGGCAATCTCAAGGTCTGTCTCCTCTCCTGTCCTGGAATACCTATCACTGAGTAGGCTCCCTAGATTGTTTAAACGTCCTGCGCGGTCGGGATGGTTGGGTGGAGTCGCGTCAACCGCTTGTCGTCCAATATTAATGGCCTTTTCCAGGTCATCAATTATCCCCGTGCTCGAAAATCTTTCACCCAACAAAATTCCAAGGTCGTTTAGCCACGCTGCTCGGTCCGGATGGCCTTCTGGCGTTATTTCCACAGCTTGTCCAGCATAAACTATGGCTTCTCCGAGACATTCGGCATCCGCTGTTCTGAAATATTCATCGCCAAGTCTGTTTCCAAGATTGTTCAAGAATGCTGCTCGTTGTGGATGATTCACTGAGGTATTCTTGACGACGTTCCGTCCGAGTCGAATGGACTCTTCCAGATCCCCCACTACCCCTTTTCTAGAGTACCGATAGCTAAGGCGAACTCCAAGGTTGTTCAACCATTCTGGTAGATCCGGGTGTCCTTGATGAGTATTGTCGATAACTTGCCGTTCAAGTTGGATGGACTCTTCAAGATCATCCATTCGAGCTGTTCTGCAAAACCTATGGCTCAGGCGTATTCCAAGGTTATTCAAGCATAGTAGTTGAACGGGATGACCCGCATGGCATGCTGCGACAGCTTCTCGTCCTATCTTTATGGCTTCCTCGAGATCATTTATATCACCCGTTAGGGAATACCGATTACCCAGCTGAGCTCCGAGGTTGCACAATAACGCTGCACGCAGCGTACGGTTCTCAATGTCCGAATCTATACTTTGCCGTGAACACCGGATAGCTTCCTCCAGATCACCCTGCACTCCTGTCTTCGCATATCTGTTATAGAGCAGTACCGCAAGGTTGTTCAAGTATGTGCATCGTTGCGGATGGTCTGATGGGGTTTCATCGATGACATGCCGTTGAATTCGGATAGCTTCTTCCAGGTCCTCCATTCCACCTACTGGCGAATGTTTGCAAGCAAGACGGAGTGCAAGATTATACTGGAGTTGTACTTGATCTGGATGTTCCTGTGGAGTGATGGATTTCTCAAGATCGGTTGGTGCACCTGTCGGCAGATATTTGTCGATTGCGTTGTTTGCAATGTAATTCCAAGTCACTTGCCTATCCGAACAGGGCTGTAGGGCCATATTGATAGTTTGCTCTGCGGCCTGGCCTGGTGTTTCATGGCCTCCCACCATTGTGATCGTGGACATCTGTTGCCCAACAAAGAACAGGCCTATCGACAGCGAAATTCAATATAAACATTACGATAAACTGCATGAATAGTTGTTGCTTACCAAGAGAGGGCCGTGCCAATTCTCTTTCAGCTGTGATTCGCTTGCCAACACTTTCAAAACAAGTACTAGCAGCAAGTAGAGCGTGGTCCAGGATACCACTATGTATGGTCTGAGCTAATCAATGTGGACAATGACCCACGATAGCGGCCGCACCCTTGAGGCTCCCATGCCTTATTAATACTAGTTCTAAGGCGCAAGCTAACCACAGTGCCTCGCTTAACCATGCATCTCAAAGCCTGTAATTTTGAATTGGAATTGGAATTGGAATTTCCAACGGACACGTTTCTGCCTTCGATTGGCCCATTCGCGGCTCTCGAAACGGGGCCACGTCACAGCTCCCGCTTGCGTTGCGACTAGCTTTCATAGCCACAGCCTGCTCCCGGACCCCTCCACTAGAAAAGTGCGTGATGCATATTTGCTATCAGGCAACTTTTGCAACGAATAACTTTATAGTGCACTAGCGTGACTCTTTTATCGCAAGCCAATGAGAGCACTCTCCGGGGCCTTTAGCTCCGTCCGGCATAAGCGGCTAGATCTGAGCGAGGGCAACGCTGCAGCCACTATCACATTCGAGCGTTGCAAAGGACCCAATCGTGACTGGATGCGCCAGACAAACACCCGGTCTGCTTACCTTCATTGTTTCTATCCCCTCATCTTGCCCTCTGGCTCGCTTTGCCTCTCATCAGCTGAGCGAATTAGCCACACTTCCCATGTGCCCTCGCAGAGGGCTCAGCTTGCCGTGGACGTCGATCCCTCGCCCGGCCAAGCAGAGCGACAGTTCCACGTCAACATATTCGTGGGAATAAATGGGAACCCAATTGTACAGCAAGCCACCACCTGTAGCATTACTACGCTTTACTCTTCGTGTATACCTCGACTTGATTCTCGTGAAAATCAAGATGACAGACCTGTCTGGGTCAAGACGATTTGCCTTGCTAGTTGGAAATCGACTTTTATATCCACGGAGACTCCAGAAACACTGGAGATAAAGAGCGTGTTATCGACAGGCTGCGAGGATGCGTCAACGATGTGAACGGAATTCATCGTTTCCTGGAAAGCGCCTTTGGCACCGAATTACAGATCACTGCCCTGACATCTTCAACGGCCGAGCGAGACTCCGAAGAGCCAACTGAGGAGTCTCATGTCTGGCCAACCTTTGACAATATCAAGAAACAGCTCGACACGGTACTCGCCGGCACACACGCTGGTGAAATGTTTTTCTTTCATTACTCAGGCCATGGCGCACGACTCCCTAGAATAAAAGGATCTCCCAACAAAGAAACAGATCCTTCGCTACTCACGGTTGACTTTTGCAAGGGAGGGCGGCCAGTACGCAGATGGGAATTGAATTAATGGCTTAAAAAATCAACGACAAAAAGGTCTAGGTTGTCTTCCCTCTCGACGGCTGCTACTCAGGCGGCTCATGGCCCGAAGGCGTTCGATTTCGAACTCCCAACAGATGGACCCATATTCCCAACCCGCCCAGTGACGAGCCCGTTATCGACAAGGCTCCGCCAAAGTTCCCCGGTTGCGACAGTCACCTAGATACGTCCTGGTCAATCAACCCGAAGGGGTTCACACTCATTGCGGCATGCGACAGCCATGAGAAGGGTGCCGAGACAACCAGCGGCACAACAGGCGGAGCATTCACGCAAGTATTTTTTAAAATACTTTGAGCAGAAGAAACCCTCCAATTTTCTCGTGACGTACCGAACACTTCGTGATTTATTGGCCCCCAAGGTGACAGGTCTAACACCGAAAGTGTACGGTCGAGATCGGCTTCTCTTCTTTGGGTCCACGGAGCCGTTCTCGATCACGCCCGTCATCGCAAGGATGGAGGGAGACCGGATCTTTCTTCCCATCGGAAAAATCTACAGGGTTGAACAACAGTTTGAATTTATCTTCCGCGCCGCATCGTCAGCCTCTATCTTAGTGGATTGGATCGAGTTTGACACAAGCAGCGCCGAGGTCCCACCTAGCCTTTCATGCCTTCCCGGTGGAGTTTCGGGGATAAAGCGTTTCAATTTGTGGCGGAACCGCGTTGGGTGCTGCCTTTTGTCGGAGTCTCAAAGAAGCTCTGCAGGATCGGATTGCCAGTCCTCTCCAGATCCTTGAAGGCATTAGAGAACACGATCCGGATGCACTGCACTTGGTTCAACCGATGAGCCAAGAAACAACCCTGTCCCCGTGAAGGCCTGTGGAGTCCCGTCTTCGGATCCGAGATCCGAGGCGGCTGTTGTGTTCCCTTTGATATATTGACAGGTTTAAACTATTAAACCCAAGGCTTGTAAAATCTTCTAGTATCGAAGCTAAAACAGTGATTCCCCTATCCTGTAGGACCAAAATGCTGTGCTACGCGGCGGAGAAGCCTTATTCACCTCCGCTTGCGCTATTTTGGACCAAATGTCAAAAGGCGCGCCCTTGGTGGATAAAAATATCCTCCGCGCCTTCCAATGACTCACGCTGACAAAGTGACCAAGACTCGCCGACTACATTTACTGAAGGAAACCCGATTGCGAGAAATTATCGTAACTGCGCTATTGGCCCTATTTCCCAAGTGAGAGTTGACCTATACTTTCAGCATGTCTCTGGCAACCCGTCAAGATCAGCTCCTATTGGTCCCCTGGGACCCAGAATCCCCAGAGCACGTTGCGAGACTCGTCGAGCAGCGGGTGCAGTGCGGATGGAACATGGAGCTGGTTGAGAAGAAATGGCGTGATAAGCAAAGGTCGGGACACAAGTGCATTTACTGGATTGTGAGTCTTTTACCTCTTTGATCTCGACTTTGATAGTGGGCTGAACTTTGAATAGACATTATCACCTGATGACCCCTGTACACAGGAGTCACTCCAATTACACTTTGACAAGTTCCCGGCGGTACGCATTTGTACACCAAGCTCACGCCGGTCGATGGCTGATCAGTCTCTAGGAGAAAACACCACTAGTCGACACCGCAACTACTATCCGAGCCAAGCCGCGCACGCCTAGTCAAGAGCCGATTTATCCAGTCGGTCACATCTCACTGGATGACGAAAATGTAGAGGCTGCCCATCTTGGCCTAGACTTTCCGGAAACTGGCGTTTACTGGATCAAGACCTTTTACGTTTCAAAAGCCCTGCAGAGCAAAGGCATTGGCCGTGCTGCCATGGATATCGCCGAGGCCATGGCTGTCAACGAGCCGCTGTGTGCCAAGATTTTGGCACTGGACACTCTGCACAAGGATAGTGCTAACAAAATGGCCTTGGAGGAGACTGGCCAGTTACCCAAGGTATGGCTTGCCACATTGTTTTGAGGGTGCAAACTGACAGGTGGTAGACAACCAACCATGAGTGGTATGAACGAAGGGGCTACCGGCTGATTCATAAGCAACATAACCATTACTGGGATGCGCATCGAGAAGCGCCAGATATGTGGACTGTGTTCCTGAGAAGAGATATTGCATAGAGTGTTGGGAATATTTCATTTCGTACAAGTCAGCTTGGTGATAGCCATGGAGGGGTTAGTTATTTGCATAATTGGATTTACTATAACGTACATGATAAGCGAGTGGAACAGACAAGCGAGTGGAACAAAAATCCCTCAACCTATATCATCTCTATTTAATCAATTGATTCCTAACCACCCAGTATATCACAGTTAAATAAAGAAGCTAATATCCTTCTTGCTCTTTAAGCCCTTCAAAATAACTTAAAATTATCTCTCTGATGCGCCGCAAAGATCTATAAAGTTAGTCCTATGATGCTATGGCGCTAGCAGTAGGGCATTCTTTCTCTACGCGATATTATACCAAAGTCACGGAAACTATCTAATCTAGAGGAATAGATTATTATTTAGTTTATTCTCGACCTAGATTTACGAGGATTTCCCCTGTGACTACGTGGTATTAAAGAAATAACTAATTAATTACTTGCTAACTACGACGCGCCACCTATCGGTAAGCACTAGGCTTTTAACTTTATTAAGCGATACTAAGAGCTTAAGACGCGTTTTTTTTATAAATATAATTATTAGAGAGCTAAATATAAAGATCTAGCTATTATTCGCGATTAGTTTAGGCTCATAGAGAATATAATCGCGAAATATAGTATTACCCTAGGTGATATCTATAATTTTAATGAGACTGGCTTTATGATAGGCCTAATTTAGAGCGGAATGGTCGTTATAGGCGCAGAAAGGCATAGAAGACTGAAATTAATATAGCCTAGAGACCGGGAATGGGTTATAGTCATTCAGGCGATTAATACGGAAGGCCAGGCTATCCAGCCGTTCATCGTGGTTACGGGCCAATATTACCTCGCCAATTAGTACTAAGAAAGTAACCTCCCGGGCGATTAGGCTATTGCGACGTCTGAAAATGGCTGGACCGATAATGAGATAGGTCTCGAGTGGCTAAAGCACTTTAATCAGCATATAACCAACTGATTAACTAGTCCCTATTGTCTTTTGATCCTCGATGGGCATGAAAGCTACCACTCGGCCGACTTTGAGATATATTGCGAGGAGAATAATATCATTACGCTTTATATACCGCCTTATTTATCTTATCTGCTTTAGCCTCTTAATATCGGGTGCTTTAGGCCACTTAAAAAGGCTTATAGTCGAGAAATAAAGCATCTAATTAGATACTTTATAACCTACGTTTTAAAGACTAAGTTCTTTCTAGCCTTTTATGCCATATATTAAGCCACTATAATAGAAAGAAATATTAAGGGAGGTTTTAAAGGAGCCAGGCTTATTCCTTTTGACCCGGAAAGTATACTCTCAAAGCTTAATATATAGCTATAGACTCCAACGCCGGTTAAGAAGGGGGCTAAACCCTCTACTTATTAGGTCTTAAGGACCCCAAAGACTATGCTTAAGGCTAGATCTTAGTCTAAATATCTTAAAAGACGAATTAGAAGGCATTAAAGTAACTCCCTAGAGTTAATCCTTAAAGCCCTGAGGTCTCTTGAGAAGGGGACAAAGGCAGTTATGCATCGGGTTGCCTTACTAGCTGCTAAGAATAAAGACCTTCGGGAGGCAAATGAGATACTTAGTCGGCGCCGAAGGGCAAAAAGAACCCGGCTATAGAAAAGAGGGGTTATGACGGTAGAGGAAGGAAGGCAGGCAATTGATTAAATGGATATTGATGCGTAGGTAGTGGCCGAATCATCGCGGAGTGGTGGTCAAGGGAGGTCGGCGCGACCAGGGGTTCGGCATTGTGGTGTCTGCGGCAAGCCCGGCCATAATATAAGGGCCTGTTAGGTAGTGATTGAGACGTCTGGGGAAGAGTATAGCGATAAGTTTTAATTAATTAGATAGTTTATTATATTTTTATAGCGATTTTTATTTTAAAGGTTAAGGAAAGTGTTCCACTCGCTTATCTGTTCCACTCGCTTATCATGTACGTTAGACAATACAAGCTCTTTATATCCCTTAGTAGACACCCACGGTGTATTAACACGAACCTCGAGTATTAGCCTTCTTAGCATACTGGGAGAAGATCCCTGATTCGCGCACTATAGGCTCAGCCACCCTCCACGACTGGGGATGTCGATATCAGACCAAGGCTTTGAAAGATGTGGCTCTGAAGATGAAAGTTAGTCCTTCACTATTGTGTAAATCGAGTCAAAAGGGTGGGGCGGACTTACATGCGTAGAAAATAGGCCGACAACCTTTGAGCCGGTTGGTTTTATTGCCCTCCATCTGATCCTGTTTGACATAAGATGCTGGGGGGATGTGACCTCTCGGCCGAAATTTGTTCGGAGCTGTAGGATGTTGCGGTGGTGTTAGTGAGCGTCAATGAGAAGTCGTAGGACGTATACCTTCAACCCTATTACATAGCCCGACATCTCTTTGACCTCGATGCCTACTAGCTCCTCGCCCCCGACGCTGTCAATAGCCATGGATGTTCTTTGGTAACTGTCTCTCTGTTCTCTTGGGGGAATGCTCCCAGCGGGCTCCATATCGCCCAGATGCTGGTTTTGCGAGGCATCGGCGTAGAGAAATTCCATTTTACCGATATAGGCACCGTTAAAAGTCCAAATGGCAATCTCAACCAGACTTGAGATGAAATCCCCCTCGGATCCACCAAATAGGACAGTCGAGATGATCGGGCCGGAAGAATCTTGTGAGTGATACTCGTCGTTTCCGTCGAACAACAGATGATCTGGTGGCACATTGTACCAGAGACGGCTGTTTCGCCATTCATGCTTGCTCGGGAGGCCGTGAGGCTTATTCCGGCTGAGTGAAACCATTTTGAGAGCCTGAATGGAGTAGTACAAGATTAGCCGCCATCAAGGTGGGTTGGCAAAGGGTGAAACCAACGTCGAATTCTGCCCGGACGGCAGTAATACCTTCGTCCTCAGCCAAGTGCCACTTTGGAAAGCCTCCTGGTTCCCCTGCCCAAGGAGAAACTGTCCCATCCTCAGTAACGACGGCGATTGACCTGATACCAGACGTATCGAGAGCCAGTTGCCATCCCTGTATACGCTGGGGGGTGGAAAATCGGATGGGGACGGTTTGATCTTGGTGTATATATCCTAGAGCATCATGTTTTCCATCTTGATAGATGAATATGAGACCAGAAACAAAAACACCCATCCCTGTGCGAACGAGAGATACAGACACGCACTGGACTCGAAGCGGCTGCGAAGTATGGAGAGTTCGGACTCGCAAGACTCGACAGCCGCGGTGAAATCTCGCCTCTGGGTCAATGATTCCGCGCTTTGCCGTTTGCCAAAAACTTTCTTCTTTGGAGGACTCGGCTGGCATGAAAGACTCGAACCAACTCTCCAACGGGGACCCATTACAAGGAGTATTCACCATCTGGGAAACCGTTGTTTGCAGGCACTTTATAAGCTTCCAGACGCGTCTTCGGCTAGCCATGTTGGGACTATCACGGCTCAGAGTCCGAACGGTAAGATATAGCATCTTCCAAGATTTTGGAGGGTTGTGAGAAACCTCGGTTATGTGCTCAAACTGGTTGCCCTGCCGGAATCGTGATGCCCAAAATGTTGCTGACAAGTTCAGCGTAGCAAAGACTGGGGACGCAAGACGTAGGGAGTGCACATCGCGAGTGGAGAGAATGGTGAGGACTTGTTCAAGGAGCTCAGGGGCTAGGCGGGAGAATATGTCTTTCTCTAAAGAGAGATTGGCAATTGTAAGGCTGTATTGAGAAGGGTCATCCTGGAGGTGAAGATCGTTCTTGATGGCATCTGTAAGACCGGGAAGGTGCAAAGGATCCGATCGAAAGTCTGGAGGAATATAGAAAAAGTCGGGAAAACAACTTATCAGGGTTGAGACCGATCCTCTATGACGGAATGCCGCGGCTCCTCCATAGGTATGGCCCCAATTGATGATGCCGTCCAAGCCGATGGGGACGGAAAGAAGGGCACCAAAAAGAAGATTCAGATCCGGCGTAAAGGTTTGATTGAGCAGGTCCCAGCAGGATGAGTGAAATGCCCATCCCCAAAACGCCTGTGGCTCTCTGACGCGGTACTCTGGAGGTATCAGGTGCTCAAGCTGGAATATCCGCAACTCGACGTCAATCATGGGTCCTGGGCCGAGAGGGTCGTCGTAGCGCTTGTCGGTATCCCTCGGAACAGAGTCAACGCCAACCTGGTCAAGTTCATTACAGATGCCGACCCCGGACAATTTGACGTTGTCCCAGTGCGTGGCCTCGACCCACACTGAGAGGGGTTAGATGGTTGTCTCTTTTGAGGGGAACCGTCACTCACCGGCTCGGAATTCCTGGAGCCATGGTTCATTGGGTAATCGGGTGATGGGGATTCCGCATAGGACGCAGTACCTCATGGTTGTACCCGGAGTCAGCTTCGGTGGAGAGGAAGAGTCAGGGTCGCGTTGGAGGGCGTTTCAGGATCCCAGCCATGATTGACATAAGCCTTAATAATCAGGCACGCACATCTCTGGCCAATCTCACCGTTATCCAAGATCAATACCTGCAAAAATGAAAAACGGGAGTTTTTGCCCAACCACATTATGTTTTTTCCATATCTAAAGAACCCTACCATGCTAGGCTACCTACTTTACTCATGTATCAAATGAGTGGGCCACTTCTGTGGCACCGTCCAGGATCCTGGTGTAACTTCATTCTAGAGAAGGATAATTTACCGATTTCTTAGATGTGTTAATGGTAGCAGCGATGGTTCCGGAAAAGGAGTCAGGTAGGGGCATCTAGCTCAGTTTTCCCATCGAGGGCCAGGCTTCAGCTATTACAAAGAATAAATTATTAACATATCGTAGCATTATATCCTAATGCTAACACAGTGGCCTTTTTCCTAGTCTTTCTGCTGCCTGCAGTAGAAGACTCATGCCTAGCTGCAGGGCTAGTAAGATTACCCAGCTTTTCAAACCTCTGGGTCCCTTCCTGCCTCTTAAAGTATCCCCCTCACCCGAGCATATTACCCTTCGTTCTCTCTCTCCTATCGGCCACCGTTTGGAAACACAACTTTGCGTAACCTGTTGATCTAAGGTACCAATGGTTGATAATAAGGGGTGAAATTCTCCTCTATGGTCTTGATGAAGTCACCTTCATAGACAACTAGTCCTTTCTTCAAGGTGGCTAGTTGTTCCGTATTAGCAAAGTTCCACTCATTAAATCGTTCAACTACCCTGCCCCTGTCTGCCCCGTTGTGGTGGAGGCATATCCAGAACAGGACCCAGAAGAATGACTCGAGATCGTGCATGAAGGAATGCTGCTCGCCTAGGGGTGCCCCAATCGCCATGAAAGTCCTTGTCCCGGTTTTCCCTTTCGCCCCTGACGCTGCTTAACGTGGTTCTTTGATGGCCAGATCCAGGCCAATCAAGAAAGCAGGCCACGAAGGATTATCATCATCCTCGTTGATCATAAGATTATTGATCGAGATATCCCTATGGAGTAAGCCTGCCTTATGCAAAGACTCGTGTCCCTCGATGCAGCGCTCAAACGCCACCAGCAGAGCGGATCAGGAGCTTGTCTTATAGATAGGTATTCCATAATCTTCAAGAATAACACGACGATGTACTCGATTTGGCAGTGTAACCATGGCTTCAGTTGGGGGCACGGAACGGAATCGCTTGCTTGGAGGAAGATGGGCGCCGGTTTGGCTAGATGACCGCTTCTTATTGACGCCGGTGCCGCTGCGCCCTTCCCTTGATACGCTAGGTTCTTTGTTGCGCGGCGCAGGATGTGGCGGACGGAAGTTCGAAGCTCTCGTGCTATCAAGACCACGCCGAGTATTACTCTTAATATCGTCATTTATCCCAAGTATCTAAACCGTTTCGTGGTGATAATATCGAGCCACATTGACGACTCCTTTCTCAGTTGCTTCACGTAACAGGTTGCCTTCCTCCTCACGCTCTGGGTATTGCCAAGAGTCCTTAATGACAAGCAGCTTCTCCGGGTGTCCTTCCGGATGAGCTTTCCAATATGTTATCGATCGACCAGCTATGCATCGAGCCCGCCGCATCACCCGGTCGATGATGATTCGCTCGGTTAAACCATTACGCTCGATCTCGATGAATCGCTCAAGGTTTTCCGAGATAATGGTCGGATCGTATCTAAGTTCCTCCTTGCTCATCCAAAGAAAGCCAAGGATAGTGCGAACAAACTAAATTACGTCGTCATTGATATTAAACTATTTGGACGCGATCCCTCCGAGTCGGTCAAACACCTAAACCCTCATGAGAGATCCGCACAGAGTAAAGCCTAAAACGAAGCGGCGAGTATCCTACGCGACGAGCACCTCCCTTATATACCTCCCAAGATCAAGCCAAGCCTCTGAGGTTTTATCGGCGGAAGGATTGCTCTTGAGCTCTCCAGGCACGAGAATCGGGACCAATGGTATTTCAAGTCCTTGCCGGCTCGAGGATCATCCACAAACCCAACATCTAACTTTCTTACCTCCACAGAGCCATCAACCGGTTTATTAGGCTTAGCCAATGGCCTCCGTCGGTGTTAATATGTCGTGGATATGTGGCTATCTGCGAACGCTACCAGCTTCTTGGTGAAATTATCAAACCAGCTCAGGATGTCATCCTGATTTATATCTTTAGGCCATGCCTTCTAACCGTCCTTTTAAAGCGGATTACTATCTTCGCGGCATCGGTTAAAGAACGCCTAGGACGCCTCTCAAGGTTGGTTACGCCTCCAAAGTACGTATCGTAGAAGTGAGGGAGCCTAATATATATAGAGCCGAGCTCCACTTTCAGCACATCGTCAACATACTTACGGTGCTCAGATAAGTTCATAAAGCTGCTCGTATTCCGCAGCCAAGGGGTTTATTAGAGGGAAGAGGCCGTTAGGCGGGGAGGCAGAGTCGACTCGGTGACGGCAGGGTAAACGAGATTCCAGATAATATCATCATTTAGATCATCGGCGAGGGCGGCTTCTAGAAGAGGCTTGATGCGGTCGTAGTCAAAGTCGTCGGAGGCGGAGGCGGCCGCAGAAATGAGTCTGAGGAGATCACTCCGGAGGTTCAGACCACTGCCGCTAGAGCGAAGTAGGCGTCATATTGGAAGGCGTTGAAGCGCCGCCAGAAGGTCTATGATGGGGTTCTGAAGATCTATACCTAAGAGTTAGAAGAGGACGAGGAGGAAGAATGTCAGGCTACCTGGTAACTGTTATCTTCTCTGCCGAACTGTTCGAGCGCTTGGGTGCAGGGAACGCCCGCGCTTTCACATATAGACTTGGAAGAAGCGCGAAAAGCGTCGAGGCCATTCCCGATTGGATTATCTTCAATTATCCTGGACTGCGGCGGCTGGACGCCCATGGCGGCAGACGAAGGTGCGTAAGGCTGGATAAGATAAGATGGACAGGATAGCGTTCAGGCGTTCATGGCAACCGACCCAGAAATATCCGGGAAATCTTTATTCCGTGATTAATAGTTGGCTTTGGCTCATTACTCGTATCTTATGTTCAGGGATTTTATTTAACGTACTTGATAAGCATGCCGATCAGACAAGCATGCCGATCAAAAATCCCTTAACTTATAACTATTCTACTTAATCAATTGATTCTCAACCACGTAAGATGCCACGGTTAAATAGAGAGGCTAATATCCTTCTTGCACTTTAAGCCTATCGAAATGACCTAAAATTAAGTCTCCGACGCGCTATAAAGGTCTACTAGGTCAACTATAATACCCTCCACGCCCGACATAATAGCATATCTACGCGTTGCGATTGGATCCCTAAATCACGTAAACTATTAGATCTAGAGGAATAGATTATTATTTAGTTCATTCTCGACCTAGATTCGCGAGGATTTCCTCCGCAACTGCGTGGTAATAAAGAAATGGCTAACTAATTGCTTATTAACCGCGACGCGTTACTAGTCGGCAAGCGCTGGGCTAGAAACTTTATTAAGTGATATAAAGAGCTTAAGACGCGGTTTTTTCGTAAATATAACTATTAAAGAGCTAAATGCGAAGATCTAATAGTTATTTATAATTAGTTTTAGCTCCTTAAGAATATAATCGCAAAGTATAGCATCTAATTAAATAATATCTATAACTTTGATGAGACTAGCTTTATGATAGGTATGATTATAAGCGGAATGGTGGTTATAGGTATAGAAAAGCGTGGATAACTGAAATTAATTTAGCCTAGAAACCGGGAATGGGCTATAGTTATTTAAGCGATCAATGCGGAAGGCTGGGCGATCTAGCCATTCATCGTGGCTGCGGGTTAATATTACCTCGCTAACTAGTACCGAGAAAGCAACCTCCCGGGCGATTGGGCTATCGCCACGACTTAAAATGGCTGGACTGATGACGAGACGGGTCTCGAGTGGCTAAAGCACTTTGATCAGCATATAATCAAGCGATCAAATGGTGCCTATCGTCTTTTGATCCTTGATGGCCATTTTGTTGGAGGAACAGAACACACCAACCACAGCCAGTTTGTATGGTCGTGTAACTTTTCTCAAAGACTTCTGAAGAAGGATCCCACACACTTCTCGGTGAGGCAAACACAATATAAAATAGTAAGGGCAATTGATCAATTGATAGCAACGGAGATTTGGTCAGAGAAAGAGCCCAAAAGCTGCTCCTTTCTCATTGACCATGATGACAGTGATGATGATGCTGATGGCCGAAGGCAACTGGTCTCTGACCTTTTTCTACGTACAGGAAATTGCTCAATGGCCCAAAATGGCTTAGCACCTTTTTCCCCCAACTCACCATGAAAGTCACCACTCGGCCGACTTTGAGATATATTACGAGGAGAATAATATCATCACGCTCTGCATGCCGCCTCATTCGTCTCATCTACTCTAGCCCCTTGACGTCGGGTGCTTTGGGCTACTTAAGAAGGCTTATGGTCGAGAAATAGAGCATCTGATCAGATGCTCTATAATATACGTTTCGAAGACTAAGTTCTTTCTGGCCTTTTATGCTATATATTAAGCAACTATGATAAAAGCAAATATCTAGGGAGGTTTTAGAGGAGCTAGAATTATTCCTCTTGACCCAGAAAATATGCTCTCAAAGCTTGATGTGCAGCTACGGACTCCAACGCCTGCCGAGGAGGAAGCTAGCCCCCTTACCCCTTGGGTCTTAAAGACCCCAAAGACTATCATTAAGGCTAAATCTCAATCTAAATACCTTAAAAGATAAATAAGAAGGCATTAAAGTAGCTCCCCAGAGTTAATTCTTAAAGCATTAAAGTCTCTTTCTAAGGGAACAAAGGCGGTCATATATGAGATGATATTGATAAGGTCTGAGATCCAAGACCTTCGACAGGCGAATAAGACACTAAGCCGGCGCCGGAGGGCAAAAAGGACTCGCCTATAGAAAAGAGGGAAGATAACTATAGATGAAGGAAGGCAAGCAATTAATCAGATGGATGTTAGTGCGTAGGTAGTGGCTAAATCGTCGAGAAGTAGTAGTTAAGAAAGGTCAGCACCACCGAGGGAAAGGCGCTATGGAATATACGGAAAGCCTAGATATAATATAAGAATGTGTTAAGTAGTTATTAAGATATCTAGGGAAGAGTATAGTGAGTAGTTTTAATTAATTAAATAGTTTATTATGTTTTTATTGCGATTTATATCTTAGAGGTTAAGATATTTAATTAGCATGCTTATCTGATCGGCATGCTTATTAAGTATGTTATTTCTTTTTTAATTTTATATTTAAAATCTATTAAAATTTAATTATACATCTCTTAGCTCTCTTTTGGTAAGTATTCCAGACACTTGCGAATCCCCTCCAGACGCTCACCCTTGCCCCAGTCAAGGATGTTCTGTACATACTTGTAGAACTTGACGGAATGCTCAGGAACTTGAAGGAGGAAACTGTCGACATCCGCCATGTGATAGTCCTGCTCATTCTGCTTCCATGAGACACATACTCGTGCCTCCGTACAGCGAATGGCAATGCTGAATGCAGCGCTGTTGATTGGATGGACAGTGTCGTTCGTGCACTGCTTCACACGACGGTTGAGCTTTTCCACCATATTAACACAAGACGCTGACCCTCCCATACATCGGTTCATACCCGCCAACATACTCTCGCCACGCTCGCCTCCCATGAACTCGACGACCAAGAATGGATACACGAGTAGCTGATTATTGGCCATCATCTCTTCTCCCAGAGACCACAGCTGGTCCCACTGCTGGGGAAAGGCGTTCTCCTGTTTGTATCCATAGATCGCGTCCGGCACAGGGGTGCTGACCTCGAAATTGGATTCCGTCCTGCTTGGAAGATGGCGCCTGGCCATTGGTTCTCTGTCGTCGCGTTTGAGACAGTGAAGCGATCTAGGGTCGAAGAAAATGCGAGTTAAGAAATACCTTGCCACTTGTGGCTTTGACGCACCTCCATGCACGAGGTTATGGAGTTTTCTGTCTTGCAAAACCGCATCTGCCTCTGGGCCGGGAGAGTCACGGTCCTGGCGCATCTGGTTTACGAGGTTGGTGATGTGCTCTGGAGTCGCGTCGCGTCGATAATCCAAGTAGATGCCGTTCCCCTGCAGGTTATTGCGCCGGTAAAAGGCGCCCTCCTCAAGGATTCTATCCGAACAGGACCCAGTGAAGTTCGATCTGTTGGCCCATGAGGAAGTTCCGGGCGAAGGAAGCGTTGGCGTCGTGAAGCCGTTGGCATCCCGCGTATCTTGGTCGGAATCAATAGATTCAACCCACTTGAGAATAAACGAGTGCTTCGAAGTGGCGGACTGCTGCATGCTCGTTATTTGAACCTTTTTCGCAGGCGAAGGTAAGACTTGGGACATATTTATGGTTTACTTATTCTTTATCCATATTATTACCTATAGTTAGAGGGGGATAATCCAACACCTTTGTTCTGGTTTTCCCTTACTGGCGTGGCAGCAACTAGGTTGGGTGGTGCGCGCACCTATTTTTGGTAAAAGTAGTTGGGGGATTGAGACCTGTGTTTCGCGAAGAAAGCGCTTTGTTTAAAATTATAAATAACTTAGCTTAGAGACAAAGGCAGACATGGAAACTAAAGGCTTCAGCGTTAAGGAAAGGCAGTCCTGGGCTCCGCCCAACAAAGAAGAGTATCCAGTTAATCCAGGAGCTCTTTTATATTAACTCGCGGCTTCACCCCCTGGTTTTAGACAAAGACAATGCCAGCGTAAACTAGGACCAACCATTTAGGTCTTTATCGTGTTATAATTAGGGACAGAATGGCATGGTTGATGTTGTCAGCGAGCAGCGAAAGCGCCGTGTTTGGCTTTGGTCGATTTACGCTGTTGCTGTAGGCCTCAGTCTTTGACGCTACCCTGGACGAAAGTGGTACGGCAACGAGATTTAACGTGCGGGTAACACGCCCTTAGAAACGCCTGGGTGGGATGGCGTAGAAGACGCGAGTTGAACTAGATCGCCTAGTCAAGCCTTCACATTCTCGCCGCCGAATGACACCCTCTCTGCCATCGTCATCAAATCCTAAGAAGGGATCCCAGAGGACTCGAAGAGATGGGAAGCTCGACGATGGTAGAATTTGACACTTTTACCCGGGTTATGGGATACGGCAAGGCCCTAGCTCGAGATGTGCCGTGCGAGACCCATCGACAAGCGTTGTTGTTGGGCAGTATGAGGAGGTTTCGTAGGCACCTGTGGTTCGACTGCATCTTAACGAAGCTACCCCTCTTTATGTATCCTCTAGCATCCTCATCATGTGGTGATTGGCATAGAACCACGTCGCGAGCTCTGCACTGGGCTGGTCTATCCCCATGTCAAATTCTCCTGGTTCAAACTGGTTGGTCCTTGATTCGTACATGGGCATTTGACCTTGTGCCGCATCAACAGGTTGTCCACTGCTCGAAAAAGGCAGCATACCTGATAAATTTGCCACATCATGATTGCTTGCCCCCATGTGCGGCACTGATGAAGGCAGTTTTGGGTTTGGCGTGCAATACCCGGCTGACCCCGTTCCTCTCGTATCAAGCATGGCCTCTGGTGTCGCAGCAGCTCTTATGTTGAAATATTTGACCGCGACATCGTAGAGAGCTTTGAATATGCTCAGCTGCTTCTGGCACATGGAATACTGGGACGGTTCTGTCACCGTCTCAAGTGTGTGGACCAGGTCTCGCAGACAGGGCAGATCGGATGGATCAGACGTCTCTATCATGTGACAGAACAAGACGATAAAGGGGATGAATGGGGATTGGAGAAGCGTCCTTGACAGCAGAGTTAGAAAACCTGGATCCATCGACTAGAGTCAAGACTTACCAGTTGACATATAGCAAGAAATAGTTTGACTGTTTCTCCGTGCTGGTGAAGATTTCAACACACTTCTCGTGCTCCTTGACTGCTTGTCTGGCTGTGGCGATGCATTCGTCACAAAACACCGAACCGCCAGGCTTTGCAGGGGGAATGCTTCGGTAAATGAGGGTGAGCATGGACAGGCTAGTAACCCGCTCGCTACGAAAACAAAGCTGGCTTAAGACAGTGCCAAGTTTACGAGATACTTGATCTTCACATTTGATCTGGAACAGCGTTATTCAGTCTTTGGATTCATCAGCGGGAAAATGGCTACTCACCTGTAGGTCGTCCTCGACCGCCATCAACCTTTTGGTCTCGTCGGCCAAGGCTCTCGCTCGTGCGGTGCGAACGCTTGCCGGCTGCGCGAGAGAAGCCGGGCTGTAAATCTCATCGTAGACCCGACCTTGCAGGGTTGACATTCCGATCCAGACGGGAAAGGCCTGGCTGAAGAAACTGTGGCTGAAGAAGGGGTCGTTCAACACCTCAGGGGTCATACTCGGGACGGTAATGTCGTTTTCTCGGATGGTGGAGGAGCGGCCAATGCGGAGGGCCAGCATCTTCTCGGTCGTATAGATGCACCAGAAAAGCCGGGTCTTTTGGTTCTTTGACTCTGTCGTCTCTTGGTCCAGCATCATGCTGCTGTGAAGACCGAGGGATTGACTGAGGTTGGAGGCTGCACATATGAAGTTCCATGCTGCTGATGGCTTGCACCTTTGGATACAGTACAATGACTGGGGCTGATGAGTACGTGGGGCTTGTTTTCGGGAGATTTTGGGAAACTCACTGCCATGCACAAGGCTAATACGTGCTCGAGTGTCGCAGGCATATGAAAAGGGAGCCTAGAGAGAACTGTCTCGAGACTATCTCGGCATATGATGGACTGCGCAGTGTATTCTTTCTTGAGACTCTCATCTTCCACTACATTGGTGCACTCGCAAAAGAGCCAATATAGACCCAAGTAGAAGATGATGAGATCTGCCTCTGTGACCGGCCCCGGAGAACATACTTTGATGAAATGTGTGGTGAACTCGGGTATCGTCTGAAGGTCCATGAGCCAGAGGATTTGGATTGGAGTACTATCTTTGGAAGTGTCAGTTGCCTGGGATTCGTTGCCTGTACGCAAACCTACCTTGAGCCATCCGGAGACACGCCATCGCCTTTTCGGTGGAAGGCATGGGAAGTTTACGAAGACTAGTCCCCGGAGGAAGTGGCAAAGCATTTGGATAAAGATTCTCGACAGTGTCAGACTCCTGCTTCTGGGCATCTATGACACCCCTGAGGGCATTGAGAACCGAGGTCATCTCGAGCGCAACTTCGGATGAGGAGTTGTTTCTGACCGAGTTTTGGAGGAACTTTGTCGCAAAGACGGCGTGGGCAAATAGAGACGACTCGCCCTCATACTCTGGCTTGGAAGAGTACGGAGGGGATTCGTCGACGAAGCTGAGGTCGGACGGAGTTGGCTCTGAAGCTGCAGGCGTCGGACGGAAGGCGGCTTGAGATGTCTGCGGATTAAGTGCAGTACCGTGGTATTTGGGGCCAGATTGATTGAGACTCAATTGTTGGATAGTTTGGTTGAGTTCCTCAATTCTGTTCACGATGCGGTCAATCTTGTTCTCGCTGTCGAATGTTGACGTGGTCAGCTCAGTTGGAGGAGTCGTCTAGATGGACTCACTAGATGCTGGATATTAGAACGCGTTGGCGTTTTGTCCTTGGCTTTTGACCTGAAGGGAAAATGCATTGCGCCTTGGTCTTGATGCAGTGGGTGCATGGGTATACGCGATCGCATTTGACCTGAAGATGTAAACATTGGGGACCCGCTTGAGATGGATGCAAGTCACACCTTGCGCTGCCGACAATTCTCGCACTGCCACTGTTAGAAGCTGTCAAGATATCGTGTCAAGGGCTCCTACTGCGAGCTTTTCTAAAATGGGTCCCTCGTGCTCCTCAAATTGCGATATTTGGTCTTGGGTGAAGCTCGTGTTGTGATCCATCAAATTCTCTGCAGGCGTCTGCCGCCCCTCGGAAGGCGTTGATGTCATGGCTGTAAGCGAGCAAACACGGACGCTACGGAGCCAAAGAAAAAGCGAAGGATTGCAAACACAAGACAAAAGACGTGCGGACTCTGACCGTAATCACATATGTAGCTCCCTCACGCACGGGGCACGCGGACTCCGTCATTCGCCCCCTAAGATGCTAGGCAATCCTTTTGAAGTCTTGGCGCGGAGGTCCGGGATACAGAGGTTCCGGGCTCCGAAGGCGAGAGACCCTCCCGGCCACGGGGTCTTGGCGTCCGGGTCCGAAGCATCTCACAGCCATCGAGCTGACGTGAAGGGGTCGAATTTTCGGACGGACGTGAGGCTTTGCAGAGTGCGAGATGATTGGAGACTTCGTAATCTTGTTGGTAGGAGATAGGGAGAATGATAAATACTTCTTCACCCCTTGCAATTGTTTGCATGTCATCACAACATTTGTCTTCGTTCCTTGACTTTTAATTCTTCTCTTAATTCTTTTCAAACGGTAGCATCACTTCTGGCTCATTCCCTTCATCTTCCTTTCCTCCCTTGTTCTTCCAATTACACGACCAGCAACCCCACCATTGCGCACCAGCTTCTCCCATGGCAGCCAAAGACGCGGGCCAGAAGGCTCGCGACCCTGAAAAGACTTCGGCTCTCAAGTCCTTTATCGCAAGTCAATACATGTCGCATGCCTATCTTTTGGCTAACAAGTGATCCAGCGAGTCTTTCGATATGGCACCCCTCAGCTCTACCTTCTCGAGGTGATTGGCGTAATCGGAGCCATCGCCTCAGGTGTCGCATTAGCCATGGTCAACGTGGTCATTGGAGAGTTCATCACTCTTCTCAACGACTTTACCACCTCTGGTACTGTTCCCAAGGGCTTCATGGCGGCTGTGGAAAAGACTGCGTGAGTCCAATTATCGCTCTTTTTCCTTTGGCATCACTGACAAGCCAGTCTCTACTTCGTCTACATCGGCATCGTTCGACTCTTCTCGACCTACGTATACGCTTCCCTCTTTACCTACGTCGCATACCATCTCACTCGAAATATCCGTCGATCCTATCTCAAGGCCGCCTTCAGTCAAGAGATCGCCTACTTCGACCAAGGGGTCGCTGGCTCCATTGCGATGCAGGCAACCTCCAACGGCAAGCTGATCCAGTCGGGTATCGCAGAGAAGCTTGGAATCGTTATCCAGTCCATCTCCACATTCGTCGCCGCCTTTGTCATCGCCTTCATCAGCCAGTGGAAGCTCACACTCATCTTGATCTGCATTGTGCCTGCCCTGATCATCATTGTCGGCACCTTGTCGGTCCCTGACGCCAAGATCGAGACCAAGATCCTAAAGATCCAGGCGCAAGCTGGAGGCTACGCCGAGAGCATTTTCGGGGGCATCCGCACCATCCACGCATTCAGCCTCCGATCAAGAGTCGTTGCCAAATTTGACATCTTCTTGCAGGATGTCTTCCGCGAGGGAAAGAAGAAGAATCTACTCTACGGATTCATGTTTGGTGGCGAGTACTTTGTCGTCTACAGCGGCATGGGTTTGGCCTTTTGGCAGGGTATCGCCATGATCGCCCGTGGTGAGGTCTCTGACATCGGCAAGGTCTTTACGTGAGTTTCATGATCTAGGTATACGCCAAGTATAGTTACGCTAACGTCAGGTAGGGTCTTGATGTCCGTCATCATTGCCGCCAGCACCATCAGCATGATTGCTCCTCACTTTGTCGCATTTGGACGTGCAGCATCAGCAGCCACTGAGCTGTTCGTCCTGATTGACCGCGAGTCCGAGATTAACCCTTTCGATGAGTCTGGAGAGAAGCCCCAGGACCCGCATGGTGTCATTGCTCTCCAAGGAATTGGCTTTAGCTATCCCAGCCGCCCTGATGTCAAGGTCTTGGAAGACTTTAGTCTCAACGTTCCAGCCGGAAAGGTCACGGCCCTCGTCGTAAGTGTTACCTACTCGTCCAAGGCACGTTGCGCCATGTTAACAGTTCCAAGGGCCCTAGCGGTTCAGGCAAAAGCACCATCATCGGCTTGCTTGAGCGTTGGTACAACCCAGCCTCTGGCGCTATCACACTCGATGGCACAGACATCAAAAAGCTCAATCTGTCTTGGCTACGTACCAATGTTCGTCTTGTTCAACAGGTAAAAGTCCAGATCCCATGCCACTTATTCAACCTAACACGACCAGGAACCCGTTCTTTTCAATGGCAGCGTCTTTGAAAACATTGCCAATGGTCTAGTCGGAACCCCTTGGCAATTTGCTTCCCGCGACGAACAGATGAATCGGGTGGAACACGCAGCCAAGATCGCCTTTGCCCATGACTTCATCATGTCTCTCCCCCAAGGCTATGACACGCGCATTGGTGAGAGAGGTGGTCTTCTCTCGGGTGGTCAGAAGCAACGAGTTGCCATTGCACGGAGCGTCATCTCGGAACCCAAGATCTTGTTGCTCGACGAGGCTACCAGCGCTCTTGATCCTCACTCAGAAACCATCGTTCAGCAGGCGCTAGACAGTGCTTCCAAGAATCGCACAACCATCGTCATTGCGCACAAGCTGGCAACCATTCGCAACGCTGATAACATTGTCGTCATGTCCAAGGGCAAGATTGTCGAGCAAGGCCGTCACAGTGAACTCGTGACCCTCAACAAAGTCTATGCCAAGCTCGTCATGGCGCAGGATCTTTCTCCCTCTGGAAACGGACAAGACAGCGACCAGTCATCGGATGAAGAAACGACAAAGGGCAACGACGTCGAACCGGTTCAGTCTCTGGCAAAGCTCAAAACGGCAGAAGCTCAGCACCTGGCATCACTCAAGGACCGGGAAGATCACGAGCTATACAACAAGACGGGCCTAATCCACAGCATCGCGAGGCTCATCATGGCCACTCCCAACTTGTGGAACTGGTACCTGTTGATCTTGGTCACCTGCACTGCCGGAGGTAAGCATTTTGACCAGGAATTGGTGCGAACAGAACATGCTGACGTCTGAATAGCTGCTGTTTTCCCTGGACAAGCAGTTCTGCTAGGAAAGGTCATGACCGTCTTTTCCAGTCCAAACATGGTCTCTCGCGGCAACTTTTTCTCCCTCATGTTGTTCGTCTTGGCTATCGGATCCCTCTTTGTCTATTTTATTCTTGGATGGGCAACAAACGTGATTGCACAGGTAAGCCAATGAGTATTTAGTGATGGGATAGGAGCTGACGTTATCCAGACCTTGAACATCAAGCTTCGAAAGGAGATCTTCGACCTCACCCTTCGCCAGGACCTGAGATTCTTTGACCGACCAGAGAATACCGTTGGTGCACTCATCAGCCGTCTGGATTCCTACCCCCAGGCCGTCCTCGAGCTCATGGGCTTCAACGTGGCGCTTGTTCTTCTATCGGCCATCAATGTCCTCGCTTCTAGTGTTCTAGCCTTGGTGGTCTCGTGGAAGCTCGGCCTGGTCGGGGTGTTTGCCGGCATCCCTCCCATGCTGCTGGCCGGCTACGCGCGAATTCGGCTCGAGACAAAGATGGACACGGATATGGGCAAGAGATTTTCTGCCAGTTCCTCGGTGGCCTCTGAGACTGTCACAGCGATCCGAACCGTCTCTTCCCTTGCCATTGAAGACACTGTCTTGACAAAGTACACCAACGAGCTGGACCAGGCCATCAGCCAGACGGCGCCTTCCATGTTTCACATGATGATTTGGTTCTCCATGACTCAAGCTGTTGAGTACTTTATTCTGGCCCTCGGTTTCTGGTTAGTACGATGTTATCTATAGCGCAGAGTGAATGCTAATATTGCTTACAGGTGGGGATCCAAGCTCGTCCACGACGGAGAGATTTCCTTCTATCAGCTCATGGTCTCTTTCATGGGCGTCTTTTTCTCAGGCCAGGCAGCGGGACAATTGTTTAGTTTTGCGAGCAGTGAGTGTTCAACCTTGATAGACGGGACAAGTTCAGCAGCTGATCAGTACACAGGTTTCACCAAGGCCAACCAAGCGACAAACTACTATTTCTGGCTGAAGGAGCTAGAGCCAACGATCCGCGAGACTGACGAGAACAAGGAAAAGGGGCCTGCAAATGGTTGCAGGTCCTATGACTTTGACGATGTGCAGTTCTCTTATCCGCTTGCTCCGGATAATCGCGTTCTCAAGGGCGTTTCCCTCAAGGTACGTACAACGTGACCTTATCTACCAATTTGAATACCATCTAACGACTGTGGTCTGCAGATCAATCGCGGCGAGTTTGTGGCCTTTGTGGGTGCCTCAGGATGTGGCAAGAGCACCATGATCTCTCTCCTTCAGCGATTCTATGACCCAACCAGTGGAACCATCACCATCGACTCGGCAGCCCCTTTGTCGTCCATCAACCCTCTGACATACCGCAACCACGTCGCTCTTGTTCAACAAGAGCCTACCCTCTTCCCCGGAACCATCCGTGAAAACGTCTCTCAGGGAATGGATGTCGGCGTTGATGAGACTGTTCCCGATAGCGTCATTGAAGAAGCTTGCCGAGCCGCCAACGCATGGGACTTTGTTTCTTCGTTGCCTGAAGGTCTTGGCACACCATGTGGCTCAAGTGGAAGTCAGCTCTCTGGTGGTCAACGTCAACGTATCGCCATTGCACGTGCTCTGGTCCGCAAGCCCAACGTCATCCTCCTCGACGAGGCCACGAGTGCGCTGGATACCGAGTCTGAGCGCATTGTTCAGGCAGCTTTGATGGAGGCAGCCTCTACCGGTGATAGAATCACTATTGCCGTTGCTCATCGGTTGTCTACTGTTCGTGAGGCTAACCGCATCTTTGTCTTCTACGGCGGTAGGATCATCGAAGCTGGAACACATAATGAACTGATTGAGCAGGGCGGCATGTATTCCAAGATGTGTGAAGCTCAGAAACTGGACCGCGGAGTCTAAATCAGAGAAGCATCCAGGTGGGTGTAGGGTAACCCCATGGGGCTAGAGTTAGACACAGGAGTTTTGGTGAATGGTTAACATGAATTGACATTCATGCATTCTGGGGTAGATTTTCTCGAGGACTGGGCATTAGATTCACTTCAACTCTATGGATAATACCAGGCGGTAGCATATTCTTTACAATGATTATAGATTCTATATTTGAGCCCATCATGCAATTGCAATAATTCTTACCTGACGCCACACTTGGCTCCGGCGGAATGCCCCTAACTCGGCCGAGAAAAAGAGATTGCAGATTTTCAAGCAGCACCTCAAGCTGACACTTGACCAACTGCCGAAATTCTTCTATCCTACCCTTTGCCCCTATGACACAATGTCACAAGTTATCTAAGCCATCTCTTTCTCCTCATTGATTATCTCGTAGCATCAAGCAAGGGCCAGCCCAAGCTCGATCCCCGCCGAATTGACCCCTGAGCGAACCCTGCTTCACCCAATGCAACCCTACACGGCCGAATGCCTCCTTCTACGCCGACGAAACCAAGCTACTAACGGCAACCGATGTTACAGGGGTTGAGCGGAGATCAACTATCTGGGGTTATCATCTCCTACTGCCGTGTCATTCGCAGCAACCACAACGGCTGCTAAGAGAGCCGCCGCTACTCTAGCATTTTTTCGCCACCGTTTATGCGGAGGCAAGGAGGCTCTGTAGCATTGAGTGCCTAGAAGTCTTGGCTCCTTCATCTCCGTCGACGCGTCAATGCCATGCTTGTTCCGGACTTGGCAGCCGAGGCATCTCTGAGGACATGACTTGCATCGCGGTCTAGCGGTAAGGTCAGATCCACAGATCGCCAAAGAAGCAAAATGCTATAAAAGATGGAGGATCCGGATCGTTGCTGATCATTCATCGGTCGCCAATCGACAGCCGTCGTTCATCCTTCTTCATTCCTTCACTTATACGGGTCTCGGGTCATTGATCAGTGTCAGCCATGAGAAACTCTTTCATTTACGGTCTCTTGGCCGCCCCGGCTTCTGTCTACGCCGTTGCCCTCACCGGCTATGAGTACATTGTTGTTGGTTCTGGTGCTGGAGGTGGTCCTCTGGCTGCCCGTCTCGCTCTGGCTGGTCACAAGACTCTTCTCATCGAGGCTGGTGATGACTACAACTCGGTCAACTACACGGTCCCTGCCTACTCTGCCAACGCTTCTGAGGACCCTGAGATTTCTTGGAACTTCTTTGTGCATCACTACGCCGATGATGCACGACAAGCCCGCGACTACAAGGCCACCTACGAGACCCCCGATGGCGGCGAGTACACTGGTCTCAACCCTCCCAAGGGCTCCAAGCTCAAGGGAACTCTGTACCCCCGTACCCAGGCTCTAGGAGGATGCACAGCTCACAACGCTCTGATTGCCGTGTACCCTCACCAGTCTGACTTTGAGTACATCGCTTCACTCACTGGTGATGACTCTTGGTCTGCTGAGAACATGCGCAAGTACTTTGTCAAGATGGAGGAGAACCGATACCTGCCCGCTGGACAGGATGGCCACGGCTACGATGGCTGGTTCAGCACCGAGACTGCTCCCCTCAGCATCCCTCTTGGTGATGAGCAGCTCCTCAGCCTCCTCAGCGGAGGCGCTGTCGCTCTGACCGAGGTCAGCGGCACCAACATCACCATGGACGACCTCATTGCTGGCGATGCCAACGCCAACACTGCCACTCGCGACAAGAACCCTGGATACTACCAAATTCCCCTCTCTTCTCGCGAGGCTAGCCGTATCGGACCCCGCGAGTTCATTCTCTCTGTCCGAGATGCTACCTTTGAGAACGGCACCAAGAAGTACCCTCTCGACGTTCGCACCAACTCCTATGTCACCAAGGTCACCTTTGATGACTCTAAGCCTCCCCGTGCTACCGGTGTCGAGTTCCTTGACGGCAAGCACCTCTACAAGGCCAGCCCTCTGTCCACTGATGCCGCTGGCAAGGAAGGCAGTGCCACTGCTTCCCGCGAGGTCATTGTCGCTGGAGGTGTCTACAACACCCCTCAGATTCTCAAGCTCAGCGGCGTTGGTCCCGCCGCCGAGCTGAAGAAGTTCAACATCCCCGTCATCTCCGATCTTCCTGGCGTTGGAACCAACCTCCAGGACCACTACGAAATCACCGTCCAAGGTCGCCCTGCCGAGAACTTTACCGCGTTCGATGGATGCACCTTCAGCCTCTTCACCGATGAAGACCCTTGCCTTGACCGCTGGAGGGCTCCCGTCGATGGAGACCACGGCATCTACTCCTCATCTGGTCTGGCCGCTGCCATGTTCTATAAGAGCACTGCTACTGCCAAGGATGAGTTTGATGTCTTTGCTTTCGGTGGCCCCGTTAACTTCCGAGGTTACTTCCCCCAGTACGCCGTAAACGCTACTATTGAGCACGACTGGTTCTCCTGGGCCATCCTCAAGGCTCATCCCCGTAACACCGCTGGCGAGGTCACTCTTCGCTCCGCTGATCCTCTTGACGTTCCTGATATCACCTTCAACTACTTTGACACCGGCAGTGGAGACTCTTCCAAGGATCTTCAGGCCCTGTACGAAGCCGTTGAGCTCGCCCGCAAGGCCTTTGCCGGCCAGGCCGTCCCCATCACTGAGGTCCTCCCCGGCAAGGATGTGACCTCCCAGAAGGACATTGAGACCTACATCAAGGACACCGCTTGGGGTCACCACGCCTCTTCTACCTGCCCCATTGGTACTGATGATGACCCGATGGCTGTTCTCGACTCCAAGTTCCGCGTGCGCGGTGTTGCTGGCCTCCGTGTTGTGGATGCTTCCGTGTACCCTCGCATCCCCGGCACTTTTACTGCCGTGTCTACGTACATGGCTGCTGAGAAGGCCGCTGATGATATCTTGGCTGCTTTGAAGGAGGAATAAGTGATGATGAGGAACCATGTATGAGTAAGGTGTTTGATAGCGGTTAGCGTTAGCGAGCATGTCCTAATAATCAACGCAATTATACATTATTACAAGCGCCAACGTCCCAAGTGGGATTCCCAAATTAAAGACCTTCTCAAATGGGTTTAATTTACCTCTAATATATCAAGATGTCACCAAGTGCTGCTCGTGGGGCAAGGGTCCACCGATCTACAGTCTGCATGACCTTAGTGACCTTCCAAGAGAAGCAATCAGCCACAATAACAAACAACTCAGTTATTGGCACATGCCAGCATGAAAACTGAATCTGACCTCAATTAAACCAGTTAATGCCACTCAGTAGTACAACGTTGGGAATCTGTTTCCAGCTGTGAAGTCCCGTGTCTATTAATTATCCGCCCAACTATCTGGTCTCTCATACTAACCCGCTTTTCTCAATTAGCGTACAAAGAGTGTCGTGATCTGTAGTTCATGTAGTATGTGCATCATCTGTTTACTGCATCTTCTCACTGTTGCCAGTGACTATTCGCCTTGACCCACGGCTGTGGCGAGTGCAACTCCTCCTCACTCTCATTTCGTCCAGTTGTTGTGATCTGAACCTCTCTCTTGACACCAATGCCATACTCCTTTGCTGCGCTGGAGCCAGCACTGGCCTTCTTATCTGACAGCCCGTCACGACCAACGGAAGAAAGTGTGTATGCATTGTGCCCCGAGAAGTATCCCTCGGTTCCAGTTCCAGTGTTACGGTGTCCCGAGACCCCGTAGCCCGAAGGCGGCATAGAGATGGGCTTGCTGGTGAGTCCGAGGCGGAAAGCTACTAGCTTGAGGAGCGGTCGCAGAGTTGCGAGGCTACCAGCGGTGATGGCCAGACCTTGCTCAACCGATGACCAAATGGCAATGTCGAGAGTGTTCCCTGATGATCAAGTCAGTTCGTGGTCAAGTGAGAGAACGCACAGAGTACTCACAGAGGAAATCATCCTCTCTAAACTTAGGCAGGTATGGGAAACGAGCAATAACAGCCGAGCTTGCCCTGCATTTTGTATTAGCATGTTGACCAAAGGAGTAGGCGAGGTTATACTTACACGCAGCCCATGGCAAGGAGAGGGATCAGCATCAACTTTGTTTTCTTGTGGAGTTGCAACTTCCAGACAATAAGTCCAGGAAGAAGAGCAAAGATGAAATCCGAAATGACGGCAAAGACGCTGTAGAGCGTTGCCAGAGCGATGACGACGTTGACATTAACACACTTTCCAGGTTGTTCCTCGTTCCAGAAATATGACATAGGGCTGCATTGGAATAGAGTGACGAAGAAGAAGATGATGCCTGACAGCGTGGTCGACATCATGGCGAGGTAGATTACCCATCGATGGATCTTGCTCGTTGTGACGCGGAGGAGGAACCAGCCGATGGAGAGTTTGGATGATACCATGGAGAGGGAGTACCAAAGGTAGCAGAACCACCAGCACTGAGTCCAAGTTAGATCATGTTGAGATGACTCGTCAGGTAGGAAAAGTCACCATCTTGGCCGTTTGGATCTGGACCAATTCGAGGTCCTTGTGGTGACGTCCGGTACCATAGGTGACGCCCGTCATGGAGAAAGAGGCATATAGAGTGAAGAAGACCTGGAAGAAGATCAATGCCAAGTCAGAAAGCGAAACTTTGTCAAGCAAGGATGACGATCCAACATACCGTTCCAACAACCATGAGCCAGTCGTCAATACCAAACGCCTTTACCATGACACTCCGAACATATGCTCTCAAAATCATGGAAATAAGCGCCGCCGTTAGAAAGGTGATGTTGACGGCCATGAGCTCCGGCCCTCGATTCTCAATCTTGGTCGCCATGATGGGCCAGAAACTGTTGGTTTGCGAGAAACAGCCCCGGAACTGCCAGAGCAGTTCGGGCAACGTGGAGGCCGGGGGGCATTTTATGTAAAACTCAATTCTTGCAGACGTCCGTGCAAGATAATCCTAGGCCCTCGGGGAATATTAGTAGCATTGTGATCCATTTCCGGCAGTGGGCGCAGTGTCCCGATGCTACGGTACAGCGGAATGGGAGACGCAGGAGATGCATGCAATCTTTTCATGTGGGCACTTTGCACTACAGACAATAACTTCAGGAGAAAGAACCACATAAGCCGAGGCCCGCAACCGTTGAGGAGGGTCGACCTACGGCTCCGGAATGACCCCGACGTGTCAACGGCCGGTTGATTGCGGGCCGACTAGTCAAATCGGGTAGGCTTGGCCGGCTCAGAGGCTAGTCCGCGGAAAGGAGTTGAACCCCTGGCGTTGTTTTGGAAACACAGCCAAGCGATGCTAGCGATGTAGAACCACATGGACTAAGACCTAGACTTGGACCCAATGCCGATCGATGTCACCTTGGACCATGCGCGTGCTATAAATTGTTGAGTCATGGACATCCCAAAAGAATGCCGAGAGAAGCTTGGCTCGACAAGGGTGCATGACATTGCCCCCCAAACATGGGTAGTTCCGTTGGACTCAGGGGCATTCTGTAGGCGAGTCATTTCTGATCGCTATTGCATTCCCAAAAATGGAAAAGATGTTCAAATTCTGTTTCATCTTGGCTTGTCAGATTGCCAGCAGCTGTCAATTCGCCGCCAACACTTCGGCCAAGTGTCAGGTCATTATCTGTGTCGATCATGTGTTGAAAAAATTTGTCAGGAGAATCATACCACTAGTCAAGAATGATTGGGAAAAAGCCATCAAATGAAGTGAGCACGTCTAGAATCATGTTCATGCGCGTTCTAGAACCCTAGTACGATGGATAAACACGACCTTGCCTACCTGGTGCATGCCAAGACTGTGAGGCTCAAGGAATCTGGGGTGAGGCTGAGTCAAGATTTTGAGCGAAAGTTAAATTAATTGAAATCGGGCCCATGATGTAATGAAACCGATGCCATGTGACTTCTTCTGATAAGATAAAAGTTCAGTCAAGGTTAGTTAGCTTTGATAAGGCCCTGAAGAATGGACAATGCTTGTGATGAATTGCAATGGGCAGTGAGTGCACAGTGAGTGGGCGGTGGGCAGTGGGCATGGGGACAAGAAGATCAGGAAGAGGACGATGGAGAAGATGGGTCGAGATTGTCGATCATGATGACTAACAAGGTTCACAAGATAGTCTAGACTCCAGACTATCTGTGTTGATACAGATAAAGTTTATCACGAGTGAAGCTATGTCCAAAGAGACTTTCAGGCTTGACGCCAATGCCGTAGAAGGGACGTCTCGATCTGTTCTCGCAACAACCATGGTCGAGACAAAAGTGCGAATCCCCGCGCCTCTCTGTCTTTTCTTGACTGGTCCTCCGTTCACCGTCAGTCAACATGGAGTCTCCACCGAAGGCTTCTTCCCAATAAGGAGACGCCAGCGACGAGAAGATCAATGCCGTCAAACGCCTGCTCGATGACACTGAGACAACCCCTGGCAAAGCGACTGCCCTTCTCAACCTCCAGGAATCTACCTCCGACCCAGAACCCGACCAAGACGAAGACGACTCGTCTGACGAGGATGACCCATGGCTCAATGCTGGAGCACAGCCCGGAGTTCCCGCGAACCGTGAACACGGCATCTCCGAGGCCGAGGTGTCCAACGGCCATGCCGCAGAGTACTACCAGAAGAGAAACACTCACGACCCTGACTCATGGGAATATGCGCTAGCTCTGGCTGAACAAGATGATGCCGTGAGACACACAGCGTGGGCACAAATCCGTGCCTCAGTTGTTTCCTTTGCCCATGCCGTCTTCTCGCTGCCATTGGAAAATCGTGTGCCGATATTCCTCGGAACATGCGCAAATCTGGCAACACCAGCACTGAGAAGGGAGTTGAAGGGTCCAAAGGGCTTGGTGATGGTGTCGTTGATGTCCAACCTCCAAAGCAGCAACCGATGGCACCTAGTCGCTTTGAGCTCTACCTAAAGAAGCCTTTGTTCGAAGAAACTGTCGATGTCTCGACTACCGTGGACGAGCCTGAATGGTCCGATGATCCTCACTCCTCGCCGCACACTGTTGTTTTCCCTGGCTGGAATGATCCCGCCGAAGAGTTCAAACTGAAGCCACAGGGGAAATTCGTGGCCGAGACCAAAAAGGCTCTGGACGATTTTCTCGAGCATGTCTAGCTCGGTGGCAATCTCTCGGCCATGGGTAATGGAGGTGGTTTCACATCCACGGGCCTACCGAGCCTTTTGAAGAAGCCATTCACAACGTATGAATGGCTTGGCATGTGGCGAAGCTCCGAAGGGCGGAAGAGCAGAGTCTCACGCCTAGCGTTGGTGACGGTTCTGACAAGGAGCGTCCCACGACTCCAGGCAAGAAGGAGGACAAGCTTGAAGAGCTCTCTGAGGAAGAGCAAGAGCGGCTGCTTTCCTTGGAGAACGAACTTCTTGAATTGGATAAGTATATGGGCGGCGACAGCGAGTACCTCACAGTCGTCACTTACAGCGACGACTACGTCAGTGCCATCGCCCTCTTCCAAGCCAAGCTATCCCCAGACCACAAGATCACCACTCTAGACCGCATTGCCATGATATCTGACGTCCCGCGAAAGATCTGCGACATCCTCCAAGACGAAATCAAGCCGAACCGCTACGTCGTGGGACGAACCAAGAGCAAGGTCAAGTGCTTTGACAATGGCGAGATGCCTCCGCCGCAGATCATCAAGGTCTCGAACCAAGCGACACTATGGTCCAGCAGCGGAGGCGGATGGCGCCAAGCTCTGCGGGTGCCCGAGCAGACTACCGAGTATAGCTCAGGCGAAGGGCTGATCGCGACGATCCCCCAGATGATCGGCCTGCTCCACCTGCAGCATCAAACCTTGACCAAGCTTGCATCTTCGCAGGCTTTTGTGTTTGAGAAACCTATCGATGCTAGTGGGAGTCTGCTTCGTAGGGGCATCTTGCTCAAGGGACGTCCAGAGGGGTTATCGCATATTGGGCAGAATACGAGGATTGCGGTCTTGTTTCCGATGGATAGTGCTTGGGCCGGAGAGCAATTCTTCTGAGCGTGAGAGTCTTTGATATTCCGGAATCATATGGGATGGTTTGGTTCTCCAACATGACACTGAAGGGCAGTCGCTTGCTTGTGTTAGAAGGCTAGTAAGATGTTTTGCTTGAGGTGCTCGATGGTAGACAAATGCCATGGCAGGAGATTATCGTTGACTCCCCTCGCGATAAAAATTGACATGATGAATGTATGTAATAACTTAGTCATGACTGTATCGTTTGCTGTTGTGGACGATAGCCTCCTTTGGGGTTGTCATTGGCGATGACGACAAAGAATGTTCCAACACTTTGAGCGTCCTTTTGCAACCAATTGCAGGAAATGACTGCGCTACCACCTTCACGTCGCCCCTTCACATGATGTCTATGGGCCTCTGACCGTTTCTTTGTTAACAACACCAACTATATGACATGTCGTTTGGTAAACTTTCGATAAGCGGAACATCATACTAGAACAAAGGCCACGCCGTTTCACGCGCTCGAATTTCAATGCCGTCACGTGCTGATAACCATATTCCTTGCTACTGTGCCTGGTGACCTATTTGGAGACGTCGTCAAGTATCAGAACGTATTCATAAATTTGCAGTTCCATTAGAAATGCTCTTGTTCTGTGTTACTACACAGTTATTCACGGTAGAACAATTCGTCAATTACCTTGTCTGTCATGTCCTTTGTCGTTATTTACTTACTTTAGCTCACTCTTTATGTCCACAGGCTTTTGTTCGTCAGATGACACAAGTGTGCAGAAGAGCCTAGAGGCAGAGCGCAACACTCTGATCATTTACTATGATATAAAGGTGTGTAACCACTTATTGATTCATCATTCCAAAATCCTATCCCCATACTCACCATTTCCCATCCTTACCCTGATCGGGCCGGACACACTTTTCTATCAAGATGCCACCGCAAACAATCCAAGAGGCCTTGGCGGACCAAGTTCCCGCTTTCGTGCTCGATGTTAACGCACCCATTAACCCGAGGCCTGTGAGAACATGGATGATGGTTGATCCCAACGACGTCATGTACTGGCAAGGCTTTAACTTAGCCGAACTCATAAACGCCTATGGTCACATTTTCGACCTTCCATGCCCAGAATTCCCAGTGTCTGATGCACGTCCTCTATTCGTCATCCGAACCCTCGATGCGCTCAAGCAGCATGGCATTGAGACTCTACATCATCTTCTTAAATGCCCCCTTCAGTATGCCATCCCCAAGCTCAAGCAGAGTCCCGTTTGCTCCAAGCACGATGTTTTGTGTGACTATAAGGCGCCCCATACCCAAATTGACGGGATCTGGGGCGTCTTTTATGCCATGGATGATACGAATCTCGTCGTCAGCTGCTCTCGGTTGTCCAATACATTTACCTCGGAGGATCTACGTCTAAAGAAGCCAGATGCTATTTACACTCTCCGGCAGCTTGCCACATACGCTGCCATCGGCAAGATGCGATACGGCTTCATTCTCACTGACAAGGAAGTCGTCATTGTTCGCGTAAAAAGTCGAAATATTGAAGAGTATGCAGTCGGGTGGGTGGCAATTCCATAGAAAGAAACTGGCATATACACGCTGACGGCCCCCCTTGGCTGTGTTTTCTCTGGTCTTGATGAGTTTGAACGATGAACATCGTCACATTGTGGCTGGTAAGAACACGCTTCCTCTTAATGCTTGGATAAGAGAGAAACCCTGGGATGGAAAGGTCATCTTCTATCACCATTTCTCGGGACGGTATGTGGACAAGTTGCCAGAGGGCGTTGGTTTTTACTGGGAGCCAAAGAAGAAGAAGAGTAGGATGGGCCGTGTCGCTCGAGTTTTGACCGTGCCTTTCGGGGATATCAATAAATAGAGGTGAGAAGGGTGAATTGGCTGGCACGAGAGACAGAGACGGATACAAAGAGAATCAAGTTGCAGAAAGAGGCATAGGGGGTCTAATGAGATCATAATGTTGAAGGGAAAGGTCTTGGTGGCGATAAAGGATCACAATATTGCAAAGGAAAGAAGCCTAAAGGGCAACCCAACTACCAACGTTTGGAAATGTTTATTTATTCGTAATTACAAGCAGGAAGGAGAATTAACGTCAGTGACTGGTACGCAAAGGCGTAATTATTTCTCAACAGGATCAAAAATGAAACAGGTTCAGGGCAAAGTGGAAACAAGACAGATACTTAGTCGAAAACAAGTGTGCTGTACTCCATGGCCCCCTTGACCTTGATCGGGCCCGACTTGTTCTTCCTGTAAACGAAAATCGCCAACTTCGTCGTGCCTCGAAGACTATCCTGATTGTTGAAGAACTCAACAGTGATCGGGATAGGCCTATTCTGCGAGTGGTAACTGTAGCACTTGTCGATGACGCCTCCCAGCTGGGCAGGCAAGGATTGGCCCCATTGAACGTGGAAGATGTGCAGTTGGTCGCGCTCTCCGGGGATGAGCTGACTCCTTGCGACGTTCAGCTCGTTCGTTGTGGATTCTAGCCTCATCTTGACGTTGTCTCTGTCCCTGGCGTTGTCGTCCCGTTCAGCCGTGCGGGTTTGGAGTTGTCCCCTGACGTTGTTGAGCTCCTGCTCAATCACAACCCTCCTATTCTCAGCCTCTGCAGCCTGCCTCTCCTTCGTCTTCAGCTGACTTGTGAGGGTTTGGTTCAAGCTATCACGGCTAGCCTCCGCTTGTTGGGCTTTGCTCATCGCTTCGGCAATCTTGGCATCACATTCCGCTCGCAGCTTATCGACCTCGGCCCGCTGTTTTTCAAGCTCCTTCCTCATTTCCTCGTAACTCTGAGTGACTTGAATCTTACTAGAAACCCAATTCGCGTCATCGGATGGCGCTGCTGGAATAAACCCGCTCAATCCAAGTTGGGCCTGCATGCCGACAGAAGGTGCCGTGGCGATTGGGGCGTAGTTGGGTTTGGCCACAGGCATGACATCTTTCCAGACCTCTGCAGGAAGGAGGGTGGCAAAGTTAAAGTCCTTCTTCGAAACAGGTTCCTCGTCATCCAATTCGACGACCCCGTCGGAATCGGAAGCTGACGCCACATGGACGGCCACCTCGGTGGCCTCTGAACCTGCCAATTTGCCCAAGGCTCGCTGGATGATGGCGGTGACCTTGTCAGAGCGATGCAATGCTGCCCAGCTGCTCTGGCGCCTGAGGACGCTGGGATCTCGGCTGAGGACATTGATGGCCGTGATGATCTTCGATTGTTCCTCTCGCAAGGCAGACCGGACGCTAAGCAGGGTCTCCATCGACGTATCGAGCGCGTCCTTAACACCCATGCGAGGTTCAAAACCGTCCCGGTCGTCAATGATGTTTTGAAGATCCTTCAGAAGCATCTTGTAGTCCATGTAGCTGTCAAACAACTCGGCAGTGTAGCTGCTGACCTGGTCGTACTCCAGGGCCTTGAACATCTTGTTGTGCGACCACTCGACGAAGGATCTGTTAGACTTGTACTTTGTCAAGATGGCCCAAGTGCGCTGTGGGCATTCCGAAACTCTCTTGGGGAATGCAGCGGCGGCTGCAAAGACAGAGCTGACGTCCCAAAGCGTGGTCTCTGTTGATTGTTAGCGTCTGGAAATTCTAATGATGTAGTTGCGTACTTACCATCCTTAACCTGGCCGCCACCCATCCATGCGACACTGACATGGCTTTCCGTGTTCTTCAAAGCCGTAGAAAGCTCGGTTGAAGAGTCGGAGCCATAAGTGTTCAGAGTAAGCCCTTCGGCTGCCTTATCCTTGGCATCAAGGACGGACTTGATGGCCTTGACCGTCGACTCAACCCGGCTCCTGTCAAGTACCTTCAGAGAAATGATGCCAGTAAACTCTCCACCCTTGATGAAGCCCGAGATGTATGAGTCACCATAAGACTCGTTGAAGAGTGTGGATCCAGGCTCGATGCCATCGATGTGTTGGAACTCCGCATTCTCCTTGATGACAGTGGTCTGGTTTGTGACCTTGACGGTGACGACAATGTTGAGGTCGGCCGTCTTGAAGGTAGTCTCATCAATGGTTGAGCTTGATCCACTGACTGCTACAGTGCCTTTTTTGATGGATGAACAGTATGAGACGTTCATGCCTTCGACTACATCACTGAGTTTCTCGACAACTCTGGCCGAGTAAGACACAATCTGCAGCGAACAATGTTAGATCCTCACTTTGCTGCTTTTTCGGGATACATACCTGAGCGGGACTCTCGATGGTCTTTGTTTGGTTCTGTTCGCCTTGGTCGGACGACTTGACCAGAACGGCTCCATCGATGCAAAGTTCATGCGCTGCAAACCTGGGTTAGACTATTCTCAAGGGCTTCTAAATACTGGACCTACTGTAAGAATTGAAGCTATAAACTATGTCAGTAATTAGAGTCTCGCTTTGACGCAACATACGACATACCCTTGCCCGATGCGCATGGCATCATTGTAGGGCGCTAGTATCATGCTCATGGTGAAATCTGTGGCAAACGAGAGGTTGAGCTGATGTTGTTGAGTGGTAGAGGGAAGAAATGCTTCATGTCATGAGGGAATACTCAAAGCTCGGGCGGCATGGTTCAGCTTATATCTCGAATAGCTATTTACACATGTAAGCTCGAATACGATGGAAAGCAAGATGTTCATTCCGCATAGCCGAAGAGCCTAGAACCATCCCGCTGCATAGGGGCGAGCTGAGTTGAAACGTGGCGCCTAGAATATTAGCTGAACAGTGTTTACATTTCGGATGATAGTCTGAAATACCCTGCCTAGATTCGAATTGAATATAGAGAATGGGAGTCTGGAACTGCAATTATGCATGGATGCAGTCGCCGGGCTGCTTGGATGGTTGCTTTTGAGCATCCCAGCCTCAAGGAGGCCGGCCTGGGCCCTGCCCAGCCTAATTGTTACTGGCTACTTGCCGAGATGTTTACGGTGAGAATCTCGAATCCCGGCGAGCTAGTTAATGGCAAAATGTTTAGCTTGTTGACCCCAGCACCTCGTATCTGCGGAAGCGGAACTAGCGAGATCTATCCTTGCTTCCCCACACTCAGCCACCATAACCATAGCCCGGATCTTTTATTTTGTGTTCCAACAAGCACAGGGTAGTCTTAGGGATACAATAACGCTTGTGGTTTCTATCTAAAGCGTGCAAGAAGTTTGGCTTTCGTGGTGGGGATGCGGCATTCTCAGGCGCTTGGCTGACATGCAATTTGAGAGAAGTTATCCGCTGCCATGAACTACCGGCTTGACCGTATTGAAACCCCTCAAAGATTGGACATCGTACGTCTTGAATGATTACGGCTGTTTGCGTGAAACATCGTGGACCCTTTTGCGCCGAATGTAAACACACATGACCCTGGCTGCATGAGTGGCTTGCACATGGACCATCTAGACTTAGAGCTGAAAGTTGGAGAGACGATATTGCCAAGAATATTGCCACGTCATGTAGGATTAGGTTTCGTTTCTCCGTCTATACAACCATAATGATAAGCTTGTCGTTAATAAACATTGACGTTCTCGACAGGATCAAGAGACTAGACGGCCGGTGTGGCTGGCTGGCCGTTCCGTGTCTCGGACTATCCTGAACCATTGGCAGCCCACAGCACTAGATCGGCGCCATGCGCCACAGCGGCACTCACCTTTGAAGCGGAATTGCGAACCCTGTCGCCATCAGCTTTGAAGACGTCGGTTTGTCGGACATCGCTGAAGACACAAATACCAGTTGGTCTGGAATTTGGGGTGGGGGATATATGAGCCTGCTATCAACCCCCTTCTCTAAACCAACCCGCCGTCCTCACATCGCTGTCACCTAACACCACATCCTTCATCTTTTAGTATGGCTCCCAAACTCGACAACAACCCGCTCATTACGAAGCGGGATCCAGATGACCTTCCCGGTTCTCCGTTGCCACGTGAGTGTCCAGCTGAATATGAGACTAGAGTAAGATAACTAATCCTCGTGTGACCTGACTAGAGGGCACAAAATCGACACAGCCGTCTACATCTCAGGGAGCAGAATCTACACAGCCATCCACTACCCAAACAACGGAACGCACGCCGGGATCTACTTCCCAGGGAACCGGGTCTACACAGGCATTTACCTCTCAGGGAACTGGACCGACTGGACCCAAGGTTGTTTCTACCCCTGCAGTGAAGCCCACTGGCGACAAGGAGCAGCCCACTTCTGGAGGCAAAGCTGCGTCTACCCCAGTTCCCAAACCTGCTGGTGACGTGGAAGAGCCGGAGCCAGAGCCAGAGGAGGAGGAGGAGAAAGAGAAGCCCGCCGAAGAGAACAAACCAGCGGGCGAAAAAGAAAAGGAGCCAACGGCAGCTGAAAAGGCAGCGGCTCTGGCTAAGGAAGCGGAGATTGACAAGGCAAAAGATCTGGTAAGTCTCGCATTCACATTGAAACAAAACGAACAACTAACCAATTCAGGGCGTCAAGGACCTTGTTGACTCGTCGAAAACCGCCAAGAAGTTTGAGTCAACGGAGAGAAAGTCGCAGGCGGAGGATGTCACCATGGGATCCGGAATTGTTGAGGGGGACAAGTAAGTTTTCCCAGTTCCCTCTTCAGCAGTATTATTAACGCATCCCAATCAGACATGCTGGTCAGTTGAGTGCAGAAGAATGGGAGCACGTGCTGGAAAACTGCGGCGCCATGTATGGATGGTGCATCGACCGTACGAAGAACCGCATCACTCGTGCTCCAAGACCTGGTAAGTTGGCCCAGTCGATATTAAATATCCCAGACTGACAGACCCGTAGCTTTCCAGCTGAAAACACAGCCGGGTGAGGGAAATACTGCGGAGACGGGATCAAAGCTGCGGCCTTCGTTCAGTGTCAACGATAGCTCCCGCATCGACGTCTTGGTCAGCGCTCACGAGTTCGAGGAGAGCATGGCCGAGAATGACTTCAGCGCCCAATCTACCGAAGGCTCCGTCACGGGAGGTTTTGGTGGCTTTGGAGGATCCGTCAGCGCTGGTTATGCTTCGTCGAAGTCGACCTCAACAGCCACGTCTATCAACACTTACAGCAAGACAATGATCGCCAAGTTCTTGGTATGTACCTCTATCCTTTACTCTGCAATCACACTTCTAACTGATACAGTGCCCGAGAGCGGATGTGTATCTGCATGCTGCCACTTTGGAAGCAACACCTGAACTTAAGGCTGCCATCGAAAAGGTCAGGAAGACAAAGAACATCAAGGACCTACGTCAACTCCAGAGCGATTTTGGTTATCTATTCTGCCGCCGTGTCACTATGGGCGGACGCCTCCAGACAAAGAAGATCATGGAGGAGACGACAAAGACCTCGGAGCAGGAACAGAAGCAGTCCATGAAAATATCTGTGGGAGTTGCTGTGACCACTCCGTGGGTCAGCTCGACCGTCAAGCACACGAATGAGTCCGGGAGTGCAAGCTCTTCATCTACGACGGACAAGAGGCAGGAGGAGCAGCATTTCTTTGAGGCTACAGGCGGCGATACCCTTCTCGCGACCAAGTAGGTTGACTGAGCAGACATGTTAGGATTGATGCTAACCATGGCCACAGCCCTACTGCATGGGCCCCGACTGTCGGCAACCACAAGAACTGGCGTGTCATCGAGGTAAGCAACTCTTATCCACGATCAGCCATGTACTAACATGATGCACTAGAGAGACTCTCTGACCTTGATGGTCGACGCCATCGCCAGTATGGACGGCCTCCAAGACGTCAAGGCAATCTTTGCTGGAGCTGTGCCGGTTTTGAGCAAATATCTGGAGTTCTCGGACTCTCTTGACAAGAAGATCCGCCTCCGACTTACATCACCCAACAACGGGTTGTCCCTGTCTTACCTCAAGGACAGCGCCCAGAACGACACCTGGGCCCCTCCGCAGTACTATCTTGGACATAGACCAATGTGGTACACCACACCTAGAGCCATGGCCATCGACCAAAACTTCTGGGGCAACCCGCATGTCCTAGGAAAGGAGCTAGAGCCGCTCTTCTCGCCAAGAAGGTATGAACTGAGCCCCGTATCCTGCCCTTCCGAGTTAAACACTGACTTGTCCTCCCAGTTACCGGGCCCCTGCGATCTATGGGTATGCTACAAACAAGGTGGGCGAAGCAGATTTTGGCACAGCATACAATGAGCAGTTCGCCAGCACGGTTTGGAGCATTGTCGCGCCTTACGATGAGGCTTTGTGCCACGAATCTCGAGTCATTCTGCGATCTGAAACCCTGCAGTCTGAGAGTGTCTTGACTCACACTGTAAGTCTATCAACATCTGGTCATCCGACAACACTAATAATGACTGTTGAAGGAAGCAAGTGGCAAGACCGAAAACTTGAAGACGTCTCTTCCGTCAACTCCCACCTCATCCCTCATGATCTTCCGCAACCAACAAGGTGTCTTCCTCCCCGGCATGTCCGACGACGACGGAATCCAAATTTGGCGCATCCTCAAGAAGGGCGCAGCACCCGGAGACAAGATCAACATCATGGAAGGCGACCAAGTCCGCCTCGCCTGGCGTTTCAGCGACCAGACATCTGGCTACAGGGACTTTACCGACGACGTTTTTGGGCGTCGTCGTACCAGCCCGCCTGAAGGCATGGAGGACGTTACGCTGTACATGAAGCTACCATGGCCGCGATTCGAGCCCCTTACCAGCCAACCCGATCAGCAGACGACACTGCCAAACGCCCTCCTGATGAGTGAGAATTTCCAAGATAGCGATCAGCCAGCTCAACTCGGTCCTGTCAACACCGTCTACGCAAAAAAAACACTCAAGCAGGATAGCCAGACTTTTGCGCTTCAGGATTGCACTTTCCGCTTGGATTTGGTGTCGAACCAGGGCCAAGGCGATGTGAATGATTATCTACTCCTGGGCATCATACAAGATGCTCTCAAGTTCGACGTCAGCGTCGCAACGGCGAATTGGATCGAGAACATCAAGCGTCAGCAGGAAACGGCAGCTCAAGTCAACCACCAGAAATTACTGAGCCAGCAGGATGCTACAAACGTTGCACTAGGCCTCAGACAAGCGGTATGTCGTCCCCAAGCTAACGATTGATGATGTCAGGCTAACATAGACTCTTCCTCCTAGGTCCTTGGTCCGATTGCGCCGACCGGTTCGAATCAGGTTGCTTCTACAGTGGCTAGCGCTGTACGAGCTTGAGTCGAGATGCTGGAAGAAGCCTGTGAATGCCGTTTGTTTGAGTTTGGGTTACTAGATAGTGTTGCAATGACGGTTAAAGCGTAGCATCATAAGAATATCATAAGGAGTAAATTTAGGCCACCGCTCTTTACAACATTGGATTTCAGTGCCTTGAATGTTCACAACAATCTGCTATTCCAGTTGAAAATCCGCTCCCGTGAATAACTGCTGCTCAGATACTAGGGGATGAATGTATCCTGCTCGAGTCCTTGGGCCCAGGCTTTCTCCAAGCCTTCAGTTGGGCTACTGGCATTAAAGGCGCTAAGGAACCATTGCCGCTATGAAAGGGATGATCGTCGCTTACGAGCCCTCTGGAAGCCATCAGTTTGACAATGGCCCTAATCCGTTCTCCATCAAAGAGCAGCGTCTTGATAGCCTCCTCCATATCTTGGATGGTGAGGTTACCGCTGGTGGATTGGCGGGTCAGTAACTGCGCCAAGGAGCCATCGCCAACGGCACGGTAGAAGCGATGCACTTCGCGCACAATTTCTAGCATCTGTTCCAGAAGCCCGGGCTGTCTGGGTGAGCTAGGCTGAGGGCTGTCTGGGTGCAGGATGTTCCAGATAGCATACCATCCTTCGACTCGTATCCTCTTCAATTCGACCGCCTTCTTAACAAGCTGGTATTCAGCTTCATGCCCACGCTTCAGGTGCTGTAACAAGCGAGAGAAAGGTGTAAGGCGAACTCTTTCGCAGTGTCGATACTGGAGTGGGTCGAATTTGAGGAAGGGACACGCCCACAACATTTCCTCATCAGATCTCTGGCTGGTGGTCCTTCGCTGTCTGCCCGTCGCGGCCATGGTAGGAGGTGACAGTGGGCTGTGCTCTTTTACCGATTTCCGGTAGATCTCGTCTCTGACCTCAGTCCACAGGCGGTCCGACTGCGCCCAAGCCCGGAGCTGGCTTGGACCTCTGCTCAAGGACTGTCTCGCTATGTCCGAAACCACGTTCTCTGGTTGAGAGGAAGGCTCAGTGTGGGATAATTCAAGGTTGGCATCAGCAGCAAGAAGTTCCAGCGTGATTTGGGCGGCGTCGCGTGATGCTTCAGGATCGATTTCGTCGTGTTGCCACGAACTATCTCTAATGTAGCGCAGCCAACAGAGCCAAGGGCTTGTCGTCTGAGTTCCATTGGGTTGGATGAATTGTTCGTTCGGGCTGCATCCAGCCCCTAACAGGTACCGGACTGTTTCCGACCCTCTGATGCCGGAACACATGCTCTGAAATTTCATTCTCTTCAAATGTTGAAGCAGCGGTCTGCTGGTCGCATGGTATAGCAATGGTAAGCCTGTGATCCGTGACTATGACAGGCCAAACTTGTTTTGGTTTACCTGGTATACCGGCTGGCACCCAGAGCCCGTCGTCCCCTTTCGATCTTCCGGCTGTGAGGCATCTAAGCAATCTACCTGCCAGGTTTCTTGCGTATGGCGTATACAGTCGTCTAGATCCTTCGGCTGCTCAATAGCAAACTTCAAAAACCTCGTCATGCCCATTTCGGCAGCAAGAGCGAGCCCGATAGAGAGGTCGTGGTTGAAATGATGACAACGGGCCTGGTGTAACGCCCCTTGTCTCGCTTCGTCCCAAAATGGACCATAGCAGCCTCCTCGAAAAATGGCCTGGAGTCTAGAAAGATTCGCTGCCACAATGGATGGTGAGTCCCCGTTCATCTCAGAATAGTAGAAATGAAGTACCGCGTTGTTGGCGCAGATGTTCTTGTGGGCCATGTTGTTTTGCTGCCCCATGCCCGCGACTTCGATCCAAAGTGTCGATAGAATTGCGTGCGAGGTGAATGCACCGTCATCGGTTTGCATCCATTCCGAGTCCCACACATCTGGTATGCTAAGGAACTCGTATACAGCGCGATGCATGAAGACGACACTCGAGTCTAGAAAAAGGTCGTGCTTCATGTTGGTATCACAGAAACATGCCGTCTTCAGCCGAGTGTCCGATGTTGCTCGCCGAATCTCAACAAGACCATAACAACGGCTTCGCAAGCGCCCTTCCATCATTTCGCATTTCACCCTTTTCTGATCGATAGATAAGTCCAACGTACTGGGTTCGTCCCAGCCAGATCGAAAGCCCCGTCCCTCACTTAGAGCAAGCCCAAGCGTCAGGATAGAGCAAACTTCCTCCGTCGTCTGGTTGTCGAATACGAGACGCAATAGTCTTACGCTCTGTTTTTTGTACCTAGGATCGATCCCGTGGAGCATGTGCCTGAAAAGGTCTTCAAGTTCTGGTGGGAGTTCGTGGACACGAGCCTTGAGATCTGAGATATTGTCGAATGCTGCAAAACCTTCCAGTACTGGCCGACAGGCGAGAACAACCCAGAGAAACACGCCAGATGACTTTGAAACCAAGTCCCAGACAAGCTCCTTTGGACCGCTTGGATCTTCCATCGCCAAGTTGACCATGTATGGATCGTGTGTGATGGTGTCGTTGACATAGGTCTCGATGTCTCGTCTCGTGAGGTCCTGGAGCTTCATCTTGGGTTTCCCTTGGAACGCTGCGACGAATTCTGGCAGAAATCGGCTAGATACGAGGATTTTCACGCCGTCCAGCTTCCCTAGCTCTTCAATAAAGGCTGCGGCATCCATGGATCTGCCATCATACTCGTCGAGCCCATCGATGAACAAAAACAGTTTCCAAGATTGACCCTTGGCACAGTTCAAAAGCCTTGCCTGCATTTCGCGTGCAGATGGCATCGAGATCTCACCCTTCGGGTCGTTCTCTGTCGCAAGGGCTTCCTGCCACATATTGGGCATCGAGGCCTCAATCAAGTCACGGTGTTGAGTGAAGACTTGATACAGAAGTCCGCGGAACAGCCCCTCTTGGGATTTCTGCTCGGGCACCCCCAGGTGATAAAAGAAAAAGTCAATAACAGTGAGGCCCGAGGCAGCGGCCCATTCCTTCAATAGCTCTTGCGTTCGTGAGTGGCCAAGGAGGTATTTCATCAGCGTCGACTTGCCACTACCCGCTTTGCCAGCCAGCCAGTATATGCCCGAGTTTTCTTCCCGCAGCCAGTCGCAGAGATCGTCCCATTCCAGGGCTTGATTGGGAGGATCTAAGGCCCAGGACAACGTCCCTGCATGAGCGCCGCTCACGGTTTCCCTTCGATCGTCGATTCGTCTAAACCACAGTCGCTGGAGAACCCGATCCTGGTTTGCAGCCCGAATCGCTCGTTTGACTGCCTCGAGGACATACGGTATGCCTGGGGCCGCCTTCAAAATCAACTTGAGGCGTGGGATGCTCCTTATGTCGGTGAGATCTTCTTCAGTCAACGTTAAAGTCGACCTGGCATTGTTGTTGTCCGGGACCAGGGTGTCAAGCCGTGAGTTAAAGTAAAAGAGCTCCTGGATCAACTGTTCAAACTTGTCTTTGTCGCGCACAACCCAGCACCACCTGTCTTTCACTTTGAAGCTTTTGGTTTCCGTGCCTCCATCTGGAGTACTTCTACTCAAATTGAGTTTTTCGAAATTTCGAAGAAATCGCTCCATCCGCAGTGTGCTAGCTTTAGGTAAGTCGACACCAGTGAACGAGGTCTTGTTGATGCTTAGGTCGCGACGTTCAAGTCCGTATCGGGTTTGCAGAGCCTTGCCTTCCCCTAGCAAAGTCTTGATGCTTGACAGGACCCCAGCGACTGTTTCGTTTAGAGCTTCGTCATCCAAACGTTTGTCCCATTCCTTTGGCTTTACCAAGCCAATACGGTCTGCCCACTGGAAAAAGAGCATTTTCTCGACATCGAGCTTCGTTTCCAGCAATGCTGCGTCCTTGCCGAGAGACCTCGCCGCCGAAATCATTGAGTAGAGGTCGATGCAATCTTTGAAGGTGCCAATGAGGGCCACCGCCCCGACCGTAAGCCCTGCAATATCCATGGTGACGTATAGATACTATCCTGTTGACCGCAGGAGGAATCGGGAAGAAATAAGTCGGCGAGAGAGGAGCTGTTGGCATAAGTGGAAATGTCTTTTTAGATCGCCTGCTTCTCATATTAGCTAGGCAGAAACCGAGGGCCGCAACGCATGCCTAAGGGGCTATGCCCCCTGGTTCACAGCTCAACTCAGCCCAATGTGGCGCTTCATCGCGGCAGGCTGCGGCTAAGGGCGTACGCAGGATGAGTTGTCAACCCTGGCGCTCTATGACTTGTGACAGCCACGCATTTCGCCTCGTGAGGATGGCTTGAAACAGAGTTGCTGGTTGGCTGCAATCGGTGATCAGCGTGACGACAACGTGCGAATGCGGATGATGGCTGGCCTCGGTTCTTCTCTCTGTGTCGTACAGAGCGCCTGCGGTCCCCTTGAAGCATGAAAAACGGTAGTTAAAAGAGCCTTGTTTTGTGGAAAATGTGGGCATCACCTAATGCAGTGATATAACAGCTAAAGTCAGGTGGCTTCTGCGGACTTTCGCAGGTTTCGGCCAAGGGCCGAAGCTCATATAATCTCTATCTTATCCTATTCATTAAGAGGAGAGTCAGTTACGACATTGAGTATAATATTACTATCCTTCAGGCTATACCTAGCATATTCCGTAATAACTAAAATCTATTCGCCAGGGCACCTAGACTTTTTGGGCGTGCTTGGCAGTCTCTGAAGATTAAATAAAGCAGCCTAGTTGCAAACAATTGATCTCGTCAATCCGAGGTCTTTGTCAAGTGGTGCAGCTAAAGCAGTTAACTTGAAAACACCAAATGCTCACCTCTTTACTCTTTACACACCGTAAAGCTCGAAAACCTCCCTCAGGCGCCCGCCCGTCAAGTCAAAGCACAAGCCATCATAAAAGTGACCTTGCACCTTGTACCGGGTGACACCGCACCTTTCCTACAACTCCAGCCAACTCCTGGCGCTGTATCTATTGTTAGTTCTCGACTCGTCGATCCAGCCCGTTGCTTGCATTTAAGTCCTTTGTTCTGCCAATCCATGCTCGTCACGTGCTTTTTCATCTTTGTCTCTCCATCCTTGTGGCGGCATGGTCAAGCCGCAAAGGCCAACACACTAAAGCCCAAGCTGAACAACCACCCCTTCGGTTTCTTTGTTCTGCGAGACACTTGCCTGCTCCCTTACTTGGTCCATCCCCGTCTGTCTTTGGTTCTTCCGACAGGCCTGCAGATGGCTTTCCCTTTCATTCTTGGCTGTGCCATTTATGTTGGCCCAGGCATTTATCTGAGCTCTCTAAATATGCGCTGTTGTCCGACTCTTTGACATCCGACACACCCAAACTCCCCTCCACCGTTTATCGAAATGTCTTTCATAGAAATGTCTGTCAAGGTGCCTACCGCGTCCTCGTCGACCTCTCGACAAGCTGCGGAGGCGGTTCAGAGTGCCTCCCCTGTGCCTGCCGAGTCATCGTCGTCGTCGCCTCCACAAGCCGGGATGCCTGCTCACAGGGTCCCGCCTCTCATCCGACTGCATGTTTGGCACTTTTCCAAGGCAGGCAGAAACTTGAAATTCACCCGCTCTCTGACCGAGACCTTGTCCAAAGTCGATCTTCCGGGCTGGCTCATCCAACCAACAAACTCTGCCTCTGCTGGGATGAACCGCAGAGATGAGTTTGTGCCCGCTGTGGTGAGCATGCGGTAACCGCAGAGTTACTTTGACATTGTTGCTCATTCTTCTTGCTTTTTAGGTTGATTTCAAATACCAGCCCGTGTTCCGGGGCGGCCATGACACAGCCCCCGAGGAGCTCTTGCGAGTGTTCTTCCATCAAACTCTGCCACCCATCATCCGGGACTTCTTCGATGAGACTGGAAAAGAAGCGCAGTTTCTAACCATGTTTCCTCTCGGCGAATCCATTAATCGCTATTCCATTACCAAGTACACACATTCTCGACTTCTTCAGGCCTTGGTCGTAGACCCCGATGTTGTGGCCGGAATTATGCAAGTGCTATGCCATTCAAAGGCCGCTCATGCTAACATAGGTAACCGTTAGCCATCATATTTCCAACGTGGATGAATACACTCGCAAACTTGCTTACAAGCGCATCGGAGATCTTGCTATCATGGCTGTCCAAGGACGTGACTTGCAGGATGAGTGGCTCGCGCTCGGGACATGGCTCTCCAGGAAGGCTGTAACAGCAGGGGTAGTAACATCTCCGTCGTCTATGATGTCCAAAGTCGGCTAACCCTGCGCGATAGGTTGTTAAGGTAGTCTCCAAAAGCCGAAGGCAGACATCCTACGACAGATCATCTGCCGCTTTCAAGTGCTATCAAGAGCTTGAAACCGCTCTTGAGCTGGACTGCAAGAAGCTGTTTGAGCCAGGTGGTGAGTCTGATGACAGTTTTCGCAAACACATGCTCACTGAGACAGCCATTGGAAACCAAGACCTTTATTTCAGCATCGCTCAGATGGCCATCGCTTTTCAGATTGTCCCATTCTACAGAAAGGAGCGGGAACTGTACCTAAAGCGGTTCTTCAGAACGCCTAGCCGCATCATCTGCATCGCATCCCCTTTCGTGTCGTTGATCGCCTGCGTTTACTTCTGGAACAGGCGTAAACAATTCGACGAGCTCAATTGGAATTGGGCGATGGACAAGTATGCTTATTGGGATCAAAGGTATCAGTACACGATCTACTGGAAGAACAGTCTCGGCATGGTGCTCTTCTCGTTCTTGGTTGTGCTGATCAACTTTGTCGAATATCACTCACTCAGATTCTGTAAGATATTTTCATTCAACCTGTATCCGCGTCACCCGCATCGTTTACTAACACCTCGTCTCTATAGTCAACAAGAGAACCGACAGAAAGATCAACGATCTAAGGGTCACCCAGGGCGCCTTGGCAGCCAAGTTCTGCGTTCGGGTGCTCAAGATGCCGCCAGAGATCATGACCGCGACCGAGCGCCAGACGGTTCTGTACTCCTTGGGCGTCAATTTTCATGACGAGACCCCGGAGACACAGGGCCGGTGCCTCGATGCGTTTCTCGCCAAGTTGGGTTAATGTTGGGGTCAGAGGAGGGGGCTGATGGGCATGTTCATTTTTTGTTCCTGTAATTCAGTAGCTTCGCTTTTGACATTGCGAATTGCTTTCGTGTACGACGAATAAAAAGACGCTAGCTTGCTGAGGTTATTTTACAATCGTGGCATGGCCGAAAACATGGCAGAGAAACTCTACTCTGTATCTCTCCAATGGAGTTCCCTCTCTGAAGAACAACGTGGAGCTGACCTGTGACATCTAGATTCCCCAAATCTTCCCGTCCACCCGTCTGCCAGTCTTCCTCTCCTCTCTCGTCGCCATCATCATTCTCTTGATGACCTGCTGGCTCACGTCCTCCCACCCGCTCACCTTCTCCCTCGTAGTGATGTCGAACCGATGACCGGCCCACTCCCCCTTCATGGGCAGCCTCACCCGTTCGTCTTGGGCAGCCTCCTCGCCCCAGGTAATGTAGCACAGCAGCACCTCTCCTAGGCTGTAGGAAAAGTTGGACCGGGCGAGAGCATCGTCGCTGATGAACTGCTTGGTCGTGAGGTTGCGGAGCACGGCTGGTCGGTGGCTGCTTGGGAAGTGGGGGTTGTGCATCAGGAGTTTCATCAAACGCTTAAACGGCAACGAAACCTCTTGCTTCTGGTCCAGTCGCTCACGCACATTGTCGAGTGCTCTGCCCCATACCTCGAATGGCTGTTCCTTGACGAGGGATGCCAAGGTCGAGTGGTGACCCTCGGCCACGGCCTGTTCGCCCATTCCATATAGCGGGTTGGTTCCATCGCTGTCCCACTGGAACCTCTCCAAGACGGTCGCAATCTCGGGAGGGTAGCCGACAGCCCTTTCGCTGATGAGAATGAGTCGGTCGCCAGCCCACAGCCCGATGTCCTCCGAGATGGCTGCCTGAATCAGGTGGGCGATAAGTCGGAAGAAGTAGCTGCAGGTGACGGAAAGGCAGATGAGGTCGGCATCGTGTCGGCATTCGTAGAGGAGGGCAACGATCAAGTCGATGACATTTTGAGGGAGATTGACGAGAGGCGAGTCGTGGCTTGCGTACTGAGGTCAGTATTGTGGTCAACGGGGGAAAGGGCCAAACGCACTTTCTCTTCTTCGCGGGGATGGCTTTCTCGGTGGGGATCTGGAATCTCAGCCACGAGGGGTTAGCCAGAAGTCCAACCAGCTGTTCGCCTGAGGTGCTCTTGAGGATCTCCAAAAGCTTGGGCTGGCCGATGTGGCGAAGCTGGCGCTTCTTGTCGATGTTGATCAGCTTCCAGTCCTGGCCCATGGTGAGAAAGTGGTGGACGGAGCAGAGGAGGAGAGAAGAGGTTTGCCCAGGGCTAAAGGATGGAAACGCTGGAGGAAAAAGCAGATGAGGTGAAGAGGCGGAAAGGTGAAGCAGCAAAGTTGTCGTCTCCCCTTAGGTAATCGGCGCAGCGTGTCTCTGCACCCCGCTTCAGCTCGAGGTCAAGTCGTACAAATCGCACCTGCCGTTTCTTGAGCAACAACAGAATCGGCACCATCTTTAACTCAGAATGGTTTTTATCTGCTCAGATGGAGGTACAAATGCCATGCAGTGGTGAAAGGCGGAGAAAACTGCTAGCAAGTGCCCGTCACTTATGAGCACTGCCGAGAGGTGACGACCTTGGTAGCACTCCTCGACCGCATACAGCGCACCTGTCCCAGTCATATTTCGATAAGATTGATAAGAAAGGCACTCTGAAGAGAGTAGAATCCAATGACTAACTGCATTAGAGTATCCAGGAAGGCTCCTGCCTTTTCCCCCATCACACTCCGTGCCAACTTCCAGCTGGCAGTACCTCGAAATATTGGCGATACCTAGACACACATAAATGCACCTCTCCAAATAAATCAGCCCGGTTCCACTCATTTTCCGAGTCTCCTCTCGCAGGATCGTCATCAAATACCACCCGGATCCAGTAGCCAGTGCCCGGTCGGCTCCAGTACAGAGCTGACGGCTTCGACCAGCTCCTGTATGACTGAAAACCAACACAACACTCTCCGACCGTCCTCTGCGCTCCATTCTCATAGTAAATGCGCATCCCTAGGAGATCACCTTCGTCGTGATATACATCAACGCGGGCCATGTTCTTCAAGGGGGCCCATGACCATAACATGCCCATATAACGGTTTAGGCCGTTCTGGCCCAGCCGATGGAAGATATGAGGTAGCGATCCTTTACTGATGGGGTAAATAGAAATCCTAGGCCCATGGGTCAATGCCTCTTGGTCGTAAATGAGCGCTTTGGGCGCCTTGCTGTGCTTCTCGCACGGGAGACTCTGTTGAGGCCCAACATGGAAAATCCCAGCCAGTTTTGTCTCGAACTATTATACATTTAGAAACTTCATAACTTCAAGACTCATGCACCAACTCACCATAAAACTAAACCAATCTGCGCCTCTGTAGTCGCCACTCAGGATAGACATTGATAGAATCTCCTCACCAGGTGGCAGCGGCACGTAAACTGCCATAGCATCAGGCGGAGGCTTTCCCAAAAGGCCTGGGGATGTTCGAGTATGGGCATGGATAGCCAGTGAAGCCCCCCGGGAGTAGCTTTTATCTAAAAATTGTCAGGCCAGTGCAGGTCGCAAGGTCAATGGTCTTTGGATGCGACGGATACTTGATTGCAGGTTGAGACATGGCGCACGACTCGAGTTCAAAGAAATTCGAACGCTCAAGAAGGTGAAGAGCTTTTGGGGGTGTTGGAGTGTCCCACATTGCGAACCGTGCATACGTCTTAGTTGCGAGCCATGCGAGACCGTCCTGTCCGTCATTAGCTCGGCGTTACAGTTCTTCTCCCAACCTGTACATTACCTGGAAGTAGATCTCAACCTTAAGGCCTTCCATTCTCTCTCGTTCAGCGATGATAAACTTTGTGGAGCCGCTTCGCTTTTCGCTCAGCGGTTCCGGGTAGTCATCGAGAGCCTCCACCCTGCTGATGCCATGGTGATCCAAGGTGACCCGGGTGTAGTTGCTGCGTTCTTTTTGAAGCTTTGGGGCCACATCTCCTCGAGTCCAGGACCCAATATCAGACAGTTTAAACCAGCTTATCTTGGTTCCCTGTGGCATCGAGGACATCTCCGTCCTTAGGGCTACCACTCTCGCAAAACACCGCAGCGGCGCTTCGCTTGAGTATTTTTGAATGATGACCAAGAGCTATATGGGAAGTCTCGCCAGACCAGGGAGGTTAAGCTTGTTGCACACCACAGCCAGGAAATCGGGGGAAAACCCCCAAGGATCGGGAATACGAGCGTCCGGGTTATCTTCTCCAACCATGAACGAGCTCACGGCTTTTCCAACGAAGCTTGACCCTTTCTTTGCTTTCCTTGGGGATTTGAGAGCGGATATAAACCCGTAGCAGGCGCTCGTGTACCTTGACACAAGAGGATTCATAATCATATAGATAGCATCCTTTCATGGTTGTCGGTACACTCTCGGTGTCCATCACTTCCATTTTCCAGGGGCCAACCGGGTAGTTCTCACAAGAGACTGTACAAAAATAAGTAAGATACCCGCCCAATTACCATACCTTGTCGAGCGAACGCCGAAACACCCCATGGCATATACCGCATGTATGAGGCCTGAAGCATTTGAGCAAGAATCTCGTCCTTAAGTGGGCCAAGCGCACTACTTCATTCATAGCTCGTGTTGTGAAATTGGGCGGTAAGTGATAGAAGTGTGAAAGAGTGGTTTGTGGAAAGCGTAGATAGATAAAATGATTCGGGGCAAGATGGAATTCTCAAGTATGACTCCTGGAGCTTGTATTTGGCCACAAGCACAGTCATATATGCAACTGAAGAGCTTGTTGAAGAAACATGGTGAAACTCTAAGCCAAACACATGCCTTGAATTTTACCTTTCGATAAACATTAAATGGCATGCAGCAGGTCATCAACCCTAGTGGCGCCTCTAATCAGATTACTCACAACCCGCCAGGTGATTGAAGATGGCCCCGAACTGTTTGAACTCGGGCCGAGACCGAAATGAAGCTTGGAGGGGTTCTCGATCTCATCCCTCAACAAGAGTGTATCAGAACGAGGGTTGGGATAGCAGATCGATTCCCAATGTTCGATGTTCTAACCATAATGCATTGCAGAGGCGCTCTACTATACGTCGCTGTCATCACCAAGAAGATACCTATCTCTCCGTTCAATCGCTTGTCTCTGAGAGGCGGCTTTATCAGCCTGTGTTGGAAAATCGAGCACATCCCACACACCCCTCATCCTAGCGGCATCAGGTGCATCCAAAGGTAACTCTTTGCGTTCCCACAGGTCCCTGTAGATACCCGTCTCCTCTATGGGCTCTTCCGGATCCACGCGGTTGCGGTTCATGTCGTGGCCCAAGATCGGGAGGGGGCTCTCCGGCGGGGCAGCGTCAGCAGTCAAAAATTCGATCAAGGCTTGCTTCTGCTCAGGAAGAAGCTCAAAAATCCGGTATGTGACATTTGTTCGGTTCGGGTGCAAGTAGACAGCATATGGGTCAAACTCTGGTGACTGTCTGCGCCGATCAAACACGACAACGCCCCCAAAGATGCGGGACTCGGCCCAGTAACCTGCCATATCCGCAGCCCCATTGAGATACTGATCGTAGTCAACGTACCATGGGTGCTTGAAGAGGGTGGGGAGTGGCCCGTCTGGGCTGTGGTCCCAGTACAGCCTGTTGGACTTTGGCGGCGCCCACTCCGTGATGCCGTCGTCTTTGTGCAGACTCGTGCCGAGATTGAATAGAATCACTGCAATTTGGTGAACCGCAACAGCCATCAACTCAATGAGTCGATATTGAATGCTCTTGACCCCGGAGCGGCAGCTTGGTACGCGAAGAGCAGCTGTCAAGCACAAAAGTCAGCTCGCCTGACAGGAACACAACACGCGGGAGTTTTCAGCTAACCCTAGAGTCGATACTTAGAATTTCAGGTTCAAATTCCTCACGGAACTGCCGCGTCTTGTCCAGCATGCCTGGACATAGCTCCTGGTGAGCGCTGTGGAGAGGATGGCCTTTGGGCAGTTTTCCGCCCCTCGACTCGTATATGACCTGGGTCAGGGGCAGACCATCGATTACTTGTGCATATGTCAACTCGGCAATCTCTGTGGAGAGAATCCTGGTGATGGCACGGGTGAAGAGATCATAATGGTCGCCATCGAGGATATCGATGGAAAGGCTCCTGATCTGACTGTCATCCGTGATCGAGGGGGATTGAGCCCCAGCCGATGAGGTTTCTGAGGGCTCTAAAGACATGGCTTCTGCAATCCAAAATCTGAAGCGAAGTTGCCGTCTCTGAGATTGGGAGATTATGTGGGCGGTGCGTCAAGCTGGATCGCAGCAGGAAGAAGACGGTGCGCGTCTCCCCAGTCCAGAGCGCTAAAATTAGCGCACTTAGCGCTGCGGCAGCCTACCTAAGGACCATCGCCATGCACCATGCACGTGTGATGCCGCAAGCGCCGACAAAAGCGGGGGTGGGGCCCGGACCAATGAGATCAGGTAGCTCAAAGACCCGCCGCGATGTAAGCGCGTGGGCTTCCGTCTAACAACCAGGGTGCCAGGTAAACCAGGCCACCATACTTTCCCTTCATGTTTGAAAAGCGACATGGTTCATGCTAGAACATGGATCCATGAGGCGAATTGGTCTGCTCAAATTCGGTCGTCCGGGTCCAGGCCCAAGCTTGGCCCGTTGATGGGCCCCATACACGTCGAGCAGACTCCGGGCGGTTGCAACCAACAAGACGGTGATTCTTTTCCTGAGGATGGCGCAAGGACATTTCATTTCGGTTTCCCTTTTTGAGAAGACAAGTTACTGGAGTGTTGCGAAGATGTGAATACGGTCTGTTGGTTCTGATCTGTTTCGGGCTCAGGTTATCATCTCATGCGCCGGGCCTGGTTGACGGTCTCACTGCTCCGCTTTCAAGAGTAGGGCACCATCTAAGATGATTCTGGTGCCGCTGAGGCTTAGAATAGGGATTCAATCCTTGTTACTCACGTTGGCTTTGGTTCATGTCGACTTCAGAAGGGTTTTGGTCCAGGAGAACGGCGAAGCGGGCAAGTATAAGACATGGCCAAGTCCTCTATGAAACCGGGCCAAGATTCCAACACAGCTCAGATCACTCCAACAGCCGTTTTCTTCTACTTGCATTCTTCTATTCCTATCCAAGCTTCACAACCTCCTCTTTCCCGCTTGCCTTGGTGCAAACCTCCCAAGTTCGATCTGCTGGCAGATTCCCACAAATCGCTCCTCTTCAACCAAGGTATGCCTGTGACGGACAGCATGCGGCACGGTACAAGCTCTGTTAACAAATCTTTAGAAACAATCTAGGCCCTGTTTCAGTTTCTTCCCGAGAATTTCCCCCATTTTTCACCAATACTTGCAACTCAGAAAGTCGATCTGTCATATCCAACATGTCCCAGAGCATAGTCTTGGACCTTCAAATTCGCCCTGGTCGCTGGTTCGACTGGGTAGAGCCCCTCCCCTCCACCTCGACCAGATACAAAATCATCGAAGCTTCGGTCCACATGGGGCTGTCTATCCTGGAAACTCCCGAGGGAAGGCAAAGCCTAGCCAGAGTTGCTAGGGCCATCATCGAAGAGGGCCGGAGCGAACAACCACCTCGTCGTGACATTTACAAGGGATCACTAAAAGACATGCCCGCCTGGATAAACAGGTTTCTTACTTCCATGCGCTTCAACTTCCCTGCCATATTTATACACGATGAAGTCGGCGGTGAGGCTGAGGCGCAGAGGCTGGACTGGGGGGACATATGCGGGACTATGATGCTGGTCTTGGAGGAAGGATCTCTCTCAGCAGCGCCCTCATAGACAATATGGTGTACGCACATCAACAGTTGCCACAGATGGCCGGTGACAGCTACATCCGGTTCAAGTTTCAGATGGGCCTCAGCATTGCTCATGAGATTGTTCATCTCCTGACTGGATTCATCACTGGAGACCCTAACCCACTCACCCCCCCAGAGGTCAGCTTGCTCCGATACGGTGATTCGGAAGCTGGTGAAGCGGGTCGGTACTGGGAACATATTCTTTTTGGTGGTGTTGTTGAGTTCTGGTCCTTCAACGATGACCCTATGAATGTTCGGCAGACGGGCACTGCCTATTTCTTCGAGAACGGGGACCGGGATGCCACGGGCTATGCCGTCTCACTGGGCTATATGAACGAATTCGCAAACCAGGGTAAGTTTCCATCTTCTTATCTCTTGCGTGCGCGCTCCTCTGACGGCTCCTTCTTCCCAGTATTTACGTTTCCGATCCGCCGCTCCAGTAAGGCTGTCTTTACGACACGTGCGGCTCTCACACGAGCCAACTGCTCTGAGACGACGAAGTTGCGCACGAGGAGAAGGCAGAACCGTGCTCCGCCGGCAAACTCGCCAGCTCCGGACCATTGGAGTGCAAACATGCGCTATCGAATGCCTCCTTCCGGGTCTCAGGGCCACCCTAGGGTTCCCAGCCAGAGTACCAACTCCCAAGCAGGTGGTTCGGGTAGAGGTTATGCTTCTCAATCAGGAAGACCCAGTCAGGCCTATAACCCTCCAGCAGGAGGATCTGGTAGAGGTTACACCTCTCAGTCGTCAAGGCCCAGTCAGGCTTATCCCCCTCCATCAGGAGGGTCAGCGAGAGCCTACAGCTCTCAAACCGGACAGCCAATCAGGCCCTCCAATCCCCAGTCAACGCGGTCAGATCGAGCATACCCCAACCCATTTGCCCCCCGATCATCAGCACCAAGCCAACCCTCATACACTCAGCCGACAAGCGGCAGCCGGCCCCCTGAGTACTACTACAGACGCTGATTGGATGTTGGACCTAAGTTTGTGGTTTTTGCAAGCGATGTTGCGTTTGAAGATTGCTGCGGAACATCCTTTGTATTTTTGGAAAGTTGTTTGCCCCGGAATTGTATTTTGGACATGTCTGGGGTAATCTTGCTACGTCTTGATGTGTCCAACCCCCTATTTACATAGTTATCATTAGTGTAATTTCAGAATCCACCTCTTGTCAATACCTAGATCGTGTTTGTGTCTTTGCCTATATGCCTGATTCGTACTTGATTTACTACCTCAAAACTGAGCCTGACTAGAGGCACAAGTGTCATTTGCAAGGTGGTGATGGTACCACAACATTTCCATTGCCATTTTCGTTGTCACCTTGGGGAATAATTGCCTCTGGGTGTATGCATAAAGAAACCTTAAACTCCCATGGCGCAAGTCGACTTGTACACGGTAGAGACCGGCTCGAGCCGTCACGACAGGAAATGGAGATTATTGGTCACATCGCCTCCTATAAAAACCAAGCTCGACCATTTCTAACCTTTCAAACTTGCAGTTTGCCGCACTGGTGGGAATGCAAGGTGAGACAATGAGATGTTGATGTCCCCGGATGATATGGCGGGCCGGCATGTCTTACGCCAACGTTGAGTGGCCGCCCTAGATCTAGGCTGACCAGAAGGCAGATTCTCCCCCAACGGAGAGAGGTCACGCCTCCATATCCTCCCACAGCCTCGGAAACCATCTCCTCATCAATCCACAGTCGATCCCCATCATCTTCCGTCTCGGAAAGCGATGCAGACACCATGTTCAGAGCAAAGGGCAGCACCAGGGCAGTTGGCGGTCGTCCTCAACGGCTGAGGCCCGATGCCGGTGCGTACGGTCTCATTCCTTTGTCTGCAGAGGAGAAGGGAGCGCTAATTGTGATCAAGAGGAAGCGGGATTCTCGGCTGAAGCTCAACGCGATTCTGAAGAGGTGCCGTTTGTTGAGGATGAGCGGACATGGATACGGTGGCCTGTCTCACTCTTTGTGACTCTGATTTACCGGCCAATCTGGAAGCCTTTATGCGCCGTCTTGTCGAGTCCTGTGTCTCTGCTATTGGTTTTGGTTCTCTTTCTTTTTGCTGCTGTTCCATTTATGATTATTTCCGGGTTTTTATCTACTGTTTTTGGTATCCGGAGTGTCCAAGGCTCCACCAGAGAAGAGGGCAGGGCAGCGATGCAAGGGAGAGCTACTGAAATAGCAGCTCCTATCTATTGACGCGAAGAAGGGCTCATAAGCTCATGCCCTTGTGTACTGACCTGTTCTATCAACTTGGCTACTCAAGATCTGCCATCAAAGGCAGTTTATCGCGTTTCTAACTATTCAACCCTGTCTCAATGAATATGCTGACGAATAAATGATATTTGTCTAAGTAAAGGTGGGCATGTATGATTAATACACGAACCATGCTGAGATGATGCATCCTTGGCTGCTCATCTATGAGCACTCAAGCCTGTAAAACTGCAACTGGCCGATGAATATGTCAAAAGTCCGATGCTGATGGCATTGTTAAGGGCCTCTTCATGCCCGGAAAGGGAGCAATTCCCAAAACCGCATATTTCCAAGGTTACCAGTGGACTGGCTCCCGGCGCTTGGGGCCAGGTAATCCCTGGAGGCCACTATCGAGGCCCGCAGGCTGGCCTCCTGCGACCGAGACGCATGCATCCCCCCACAAGATGAAACGTACCGGCACTCTATGATCGGTTTTTGATCTGCAAGGCACTGCTTCAGGGCGCTTATTGTAAATTTGGGCATCCCTCAAGCTCAACTGTTATACTCTCAAGCATGGTTGTTCCATAGGAGTAATAAATCTCGCCTCTCACATTCAGCGACGCCCAGTCAGTTGCTAACAATTGTCTATACGGATGATATTAATTCTTATTAGGAAATACCTATCGCGAGATAGAAGTCTGTGAAGCAGCTTATAAGGGACTATTGCCTCGGAACCCGTTGAAAGGTAGCTTTCACTCTTGCCACTAACCTAACGGTCTATTGTGTTCCATAAAGTCAACTTTCAACATTTCCTTACTCATCTTCCTGAGAAACCTTCTCGCCTCTCACCCAAGGGTAAAAGTAGGCTTCCAGGGATGTAAGTCGATCCTCGGGAAGCCAGGTCAAGACGCACTCCAGAAAGTCAATAAACATCTCCTTGTCTGCTCCTGCCACATCATAGGCAAGAGTCTCCAGCTTCTTCTCTAGTAGCAAGGGCACAGGGCCATGCCATTGACCTAGATACTCGGTCAGAGGCGATTAAAAGAGTAGGTAAATGCAATGCAGGGAGCTCCCAGGCCTTGCTTCCTTTTTGGCACTCACCATCTTCATTCCAGTATTTAGCTGTCTTCTCTAACGTCTTGAGAAATTCAGGCGGTGGCGGACCAAGAAGGGCCGTCAGGGCTGCGATATGGTGGGCATCGTTCTGCTTCTGGGAGTCACGGTTGTACGCGCGGAAGAGGCTTTCTTTATCAAGGAGATCCCAGGCCTAAGACAAGAAACCCCAAATCGCGCCAGAAGAAGAATAAAGAGAACTTAGAGTAGGGGCGAGTTCATACCAGGAGTCCCGTGCTCCAAACATCCACGGCATTTCCCCACGTCATACCGAGAATAACTTCGGGTGCCCGATAAGCCATTGGCATGGCATTCCCGCGGTGCGCCTTACCAATGCGTGCCTGTCCCAGGTCACAGATTGTGAGTGAGCCAGCGCCCCCCCCAGCATGTATTGAGACACGTAAATGATGGTATCATCTATCACCTTTCGTGCTGAAGGTTTTTGTATCTCATTCTCTTCCACTGTGGAGAGAATCCCGCCGTCCGTGATAGCAACAAGCAGATTGTCCGAATGGAGGTCTTGTTTCTCGCAGGTTAGATAATAGCGCCTTATGCGAGATCTAGATGCTCACCAGTATGGATCACGTCTGCTTCATGGAGGTAGTTCAACCCCAGCAGCGCTTGACTGAGAGCTGTTGTGGTGAGACTCTGTTGGAAGACGTGATCTTTTGCAGCTCCTGCAAAGTCCTCAGGCTCATGCCTAAGGGTGTCATGACAAAAACGTCGTGCTCACCATGAGGACCTTTCAACTTGAACGAATCATGAAATTGCCGCACGTATTCGTGGCCAGGATGATCCATGGCTAAGCCGGGGAGGTGACGATAAACACTTAACTCGATTTCTGGCAGAATTGCATATAGTCAGTAACCAGTGCGCCTTTTTGAAGGCAAAAAGAAACGTACATGAGATCCTTGGACAGTTACACGGTGGAACCTGTGCCGTAGCCCAGCTTTGCCACTACCTGATAGCGGTTTTGAAGGACCTGACCGATTCTCATGGGATAGTAGTCCTCCCGTTTGTAGAAGGGCAATCTCTCCTCCTCCACCTTTTGAGACGGGTCTATAACCTCAAATCCACTAGACGGAAACTCGCGCGGTCGCGAAGGCGTAGATGGACTAGAAAATTGTCTCGAGGCCATGACGAGCCATGGTATGATCGAACGAAGGACAAAAGGGATGATTTCGATGAGCGGAAGAGCCGCCTCACAACCATCTTTGGGAACATGGCTTTGTACCAAAATGGCAACTTCTTGAGTCTTGAAGGAATCAGTCCAGTCGGAGTGGTCTCGTTTTCAGACACCCCTTGACGTCAAGATGGGAAATATCATTTTCAGCTCATTAATCACGCTTGTCGCTTTCCGAGTTCTTTTATGAATGACGCTTCAGCTGCAGTGCAATGTGTCTTGAAGCCCACATGGTTCCACGTGATGCCGAGCGGGGAAGATTGTCTCGCCCCGACATCAACCATATTCGCTCAGCTCTACACTCAATCTTGTCATCATCAGCCAATTGAAGCTGTTTTTTTGTTTAGGCAACTCCTCTATTCCCTGTCACTGGCCTTTTCGGTTTCTCGTTCATCCGGTCCAGCAAACATGAGCGTCACACATACGGTGCTCTTCCAGTTCAAAGCCGATGCCAAGCCCGATGACATCAAAGCGGTGCGTTCTTGTAAATCACACTCGAGAATGGTTACAGAATCTCATTTCATCTTAGGCTTGCGCTCGCTTCCTGGCGCTCAAGGACAACTGCATCCACCCAACTACCAACACAGTCTACATCAACTCACTGAAAGGCGGCCAGGACAACTCCCCGGAGGGACTACAGGTGAAGAGCCAGCCCCATGTGCCCTGAGTCTTGGCGGATATCTAATCTTGGCAGAATGGAATTACCCATGGATTTGTGGTAGAGTTCAGCTCGGTGGAGGATCGGGATTACTACGTCAAGACGGATCCCGCCCACCAGGCTTTCATCAAGAGTCTGGACGGGCTGATTGAAAAGGCAATTGTTGTTGACTTTAACGATGGTGTTTATTAAACCTTACCTCGCCTTTCTCCGTGGGAAAGGGGCCAGGCGTCGTTGATTGACTACCGTCACAATAAGGCAGAACTGCCACCTCCGGAGCATGAGGCCATCACTAGGGCAACCTTGGTAGGGCTTAAAAATCTCAAAAAAAAAAAAAAAAAAAAAAAAAAAAAAAAAAAAAAATAGATTTATCTTTCACATCTCCATATCCTCATTAAATCAAATCGCCATTTTAGTTCCGTGTCCCATCACGCTTGGTCGTTGCGTAGTGTCAGCGCATCTTCCATCTCTGTCCCACCGTGCTAAGCACATTCCATAACCTCATCCGTGCTGATTTTGAATGTCCTGGCCCCGAAAACCCCCCGGGCAAAGCTGATTCCAGAAGATTTTTCCGTCCATGATAGAAACCTCCCGGTCCCCACTCACACAGCCATTGCCTGAGAACTCTGGAGCCGAAACTTGAGCTTCATGATGCCTTCAATAAGAATGTCAATCACCCCACATCGATCGCCCAGGGCGGCCCGAAACTTTTGGACGTCTTCTTCAGTCACCTGCTCGCTATCCATGGTTGCGCGGTCAGCAAGGTAGTTGATCAGCCAGGTTTCGCGGCCGGTGAGCCCATCGAACTCGTCATCCAGAACCTTGATGAGCCTAGCAAAACTCATGCCTTGGCATTGTCCTGTAATCTCCACCCCCGCCAGGCTGGCGAGATCCTCAAGGCAGAGATCAACAGCTTCGAAATACACTTGAAGTGTTTCAACGAGCATGGCCTTGGACGTCGCGGCCGCATCACCCGGGGGAATTGGCAAAGCTTGGTAGGTTCCGGTGAAGAGAAAGTGCACAATCGTGTGTCCTACTCTCCCCGGCACGTCGAGAAGCTTGAGAGATTCGTTGGGTGGCAACTCATGGAATCTGGCGGCAAGGTCTGGGTATTTGTTGATGACTTGTCGATGTACGCGCGCTTTGGCACCTCCCATGAACTCGATCTTCAGCATGGCTCCGTAGTATGGCCTTGATGATGGATCAGCGATATGAGTGTGGGGCATGATGATGGCCATCGTAATGTACTCACGAGTCGCTGGGTAATTCACCAGAATATTGGCTGGGCATGCCCTCGAGTCGTGGCGGTTCAACAGCTCGTGCTCGATACATGGTGTCTGAAGGTTCCCTTTCGAATTTCGCGCTGACTGTGAAATCAGTGGTTTGGCAAAGTCCGACCAGCATTCAGTATATGGCTTGCACGAGGAAAGGCAAATCTTTCTCGGCGGTGGGGTGGAAAAGAGTGGAGGGGGAGTGGTGCAGGAGTAGAGGTGATGCTAATGGTCCGGAGTTGAGATCAAGTGGCTGCCTGGAAATGAGGAACGCCCGTGGTTTTAGCTCGTGATTCACTGCGCAGCTGGAAAAGACAAACCACCTTAGTAACACCTCCCTCTCTGGCCTTTGATCTCGAGGCGCCATGATTCACCCTTGTTCCGTCTTCGCCTTTCAGTCCACTGATTCATGCCATGCCTGTAAAAGGTCGACATCTTCCAGTCCCCAATGTGAAACAAGTGAGCCAGATTTGAATCAGCCTCCTCCAGCCCATCTTCTCATTCAGGTTGGGTCGCAAGCCTCTCGTTCTCAAGCAGGAGGTCCTTGATAATATCTCTCTGTTCCAGAATCTCCGAAAAGAGCGCACCGAAGACTGTCCCATCATTCTTGAGCGCTGATCGGTAAGTCCCAAGGCCTTCATCCAGTCCTAGCTCCCAACCGATTCGTGAAGCTTTCAGGATCAGGATGTTCATCAGCTCGAGGTGCCGGTTGTCGAATGTGATGTTGCTTCCGCAAACGACGTTGAGGATGCTCGGGAGCAACATGTCCATTGTCTTTACGTCAAATCCATGGACGGCGAGCTTAGCGAGCCTGTCGAGGCCGTATTCGGTGGCGAGAAAGTACGCCTGGAGAACGCGGTTGAACATGGCTTCAGGTTCATCATACCGCTCCAACTCGTCCTCGTCAAGGTCGTGTAGGTCCTGATAGGTACCGGTGAAGAGGAACATGACGAGCACATGTACCACCGCTGTCGGCCAAGCGGTGAGGTCGAGCTGTTTGCCATCCTGCGTGGCCACAAACCGGCTAGCCAGCTCCGGATGTTTGTTGATGGCCCTTTCGGGAAGGAAAAGGTGTTTGGGCCCAGCAAGTATCACCATCACCGTGCTCTGAACGCGATGCCTGTCACCACTGGTCAGCTATCAGTTCATGGGTGGTAGGGAACTCCAACTGACGAAGAATTATCTCCGGTGCCTTCAGCTTCCATGGTGTCTCTCGAATGGGCCAGTCGCCGCTCTGGACTACTCAGAGAGTTGGTTTTCTTGTTGAATCGAGGTCAGTATGATGGTAGGGCATGCATCTGAAAAGATGCCAACCCTTGCTTCGAAGATGAATTAGCTTGTGTGCCGGATGATGAAGGAGGACAAGAGACGAAGAAGCGAAGTATTCTGTACTCAGTGTAGTCGCTCTTGGAATTGTCAAGTTTCCAAACGTGATTCACTGCCGCAAGCAAAACCAGGTGTGCAGCGATGATTCTAGCCCCGCGGTCCCATACACATCCCTCCACAATGACTCCGAAAAGACTCTGCCTGGCAAACGTTTCCTACCTCGAGGTATAGGGTGACGAACAAAAGGCGTTCTCCCTGGCGATCCATCATCTTGACTTTGTCTACACCGACCAACGAGAACTGCAGTTGGCTCCCAAAATACCAACTTCAGAAGCCATTTTAGGGTGGAAAGACCACTGATGTATATACTGAAAGTTCTGGATGACGGTTCAACATACCGAGTGAATAGATGAAATAGAGGCTTTATTCAACCCCGAGATATCTCAATAGATTAAACTAAACACCTCAATTACTTGACGCAGCATAGGATCATACTTTGAAGTTAGGAACAGTTCATATTTATCCAGTGATGAGGGGTGAGCGCCCAAGGTCCAGCCGCTCACTCAATTATCATCTATCACTTCTATTTACAATCTCTGACGCATGTAACTCAACCTGCAAGAGGTAACTAAACTATGTCAACGGCGGTCTTGGCAGGAAGCCTGCTGTTGTCACTCTCGTCTCCCTTTTGCTCAACCACTTCAGGCGGAGCGTTGAGAGCCTCCTTCTTTGCCTTCTTTTGATCCCTCCACAAGAGCAGTTGAACCGTTGCAGTGATTACAACTGTTTTAGTGGTTAGTTGGGTACGGGCCATGTCTGTGAATGGTTACTTACTCAGCAAGACATTTAGAACAATAGACCAAGTGTAGCCCTTCCTAGCTGCTGGGAAGTCTGTCGTCTTCCAAACAAAGTTGGGCGCCTGAAATACACGTCAGCCGGAAATAAATTTGAGGTTAGCATCTCGAAGGAACATACCACTGCCTGCACGACGTAGGCGAGATCATTGGCCGCGCCAACAAGCAAAGCTCGCTTCTCGGTATCGGCAGTGCAAATCTCGTTGATCCAACTAAGAATGAGAGGACCGGCACCGCTCTATAGAAAGGTTAGATATGGACAGTTTCAATCTGTGATTAGGCTGAACTCACTCCAATGTTGGCGAACCAGTACACAATCATTCGGTTTGTGACGTTTCCGTATAGGGGCATCTTGAGGAGTCCAATATGGAAAGAAATCTGTATCCGGTCAGTGTCTATTCCATCACAAATCAGGTCTGATGGTACTTGCAGTGATGACAGCGCCAAGGTAGATGAAAGGATATCGGCGACCCTTCATGGGACCGTCAGAGAGCCAGCCCCATAGCAAGGCCATGACGATGAAGATTCCAGTCGTGGGCAGGGGTACTAAGAGAGTCAGCACTGAAACTTCCTAGATAATTGGCTTGATTTTTTACGGTTATTGATCTGAGGAACGGTAAAGTGCCTTCCAGGTACGGGAGGAGGATCAGCATTGAAGCTCTTGAGCCAGTATCCCATGGCAGGCTGGGGGTAACCGTTGTTCCAAACGACGTAGATGAGGGCTAAATGTCTTTGTGAGCTGCGTTTCGTTGACCTTGCGAGGGTTACATACGCAGAAGCCAAGTGTGCCAGCTGAAAAGAATAGACTTGACCTTGGCCTTTGTCCAGGGCTGCTTGCCAGCTCGGCCAACGGCGTTCATTCTCTCAACAGAGATGACACGCTCTCGTTCAGTAACCCACCAAGTCTTCTTTCCGTCCTGAGGCAGGTTGGGGAAGAAGATGTATCCCATCACAGCGAGAGGGAGAGTAATGATGCCGTCGATGATGAACAGCCAGCGCCCTGCGTCTTGGTTAGAACAGTACCGGCATGAGGGAAGACAGACACTCACATCCTTCACGTCCGTGTACTCCATTGAGATTAGTATACGCAGCTGCCTGCAGGAAACCGCTGAACATGTTGCCAATAGAGCCAGCGAGCCAGAAGACCATGGCGCGCTTGCCAATCTCGCGAGGGGTATACCAAGAGCCAAGCATGTAGTGGATACCAGGGTAGAAACCAGATCTTGATGCAGTGTCAGCACCGCTTCACAGCGACATAGGAGCAATTAACCTACTCGAAGAGTCCGACGAGGAATCGAAGAGCGTACAGCGCCTTGTAGGATTTGACTGCTGAAGTGGCGATGGTTGCGACACCCCAGCCAAGTTCCAATGAAGGGATGACCCAGCGAGGGGAAACACGGGTGAGAAGCAAATTGGAGGGGAGTTGTCCAATAACATAGCCGACGGTCCAAATAGAGGTGCCTGAGAGTGTCAGTCGATAGTTGTAAGCGCCAATTCTTTTTATACATACTCGTAACAAGTTCGTTGCCAAACATGTTGAGATCCTCCTTCATTCCACTCAGAAAGGCATTGTTGACGTTGGTTTGATCGATGTTCTTCAAAAAGTAACCGATCGAGGCAAAGGTCAACACAAAGGCGTCAACCTTGAACAGAAGCCACCGCTGCTCAGGTGGCAGCTCCCAAGTGTCCCAGAGGTAACCCTTCCAGGTCTTGAGGGGTTTGACAACGACATCCTCGTGCGAAGATCGGCTCGAGTCGGTGTCTGGCTCGCGGACATTGGCGTCGACTGCGTGCTTGGGTTCAGCCATTGTTGAAGGATGTATTTCCAACAGCTTACAGCTAAGCGGACTGCTCAGAACGTTAATACAGCCTGGCAGACAGTGCTACGTTGCAGATATATATACAGGGAAAAACTCGGGTTTAATGTCAGCTAGCATCAGATGTTGTAGCATTCACTCATCGGTCCCAGCGATCGCGTCAGCTCGCTGCAACGCTCTTGAATTTTCCCTCCCACTTTCTGGGCCCCTTATTGTAGCGCGCTATGGATCGATACAAAGTGGGATAGCCAATGGACAAGGGACGGCGACTATATGCACGGGGCCCCGGATGTTCGGACCTGGCTATTGTGGGATCGCTAGGCCATCTTGCGTGATTCCGGGTGAGGATAACACCTTATTTTCGACCCCGTCAATTTCTCCGCCACGAGATAAGAGAGCGAGAAAAAGGGCTAGATTTTTTAGGCGGATACGTGTATCCGAGATGGGCGTGATTTTTCTTTTTCAAGCGAGATCTTGGGGGAATTGAGTTTGTGAGAGCTGAGTGTCGATGGTCTGGATATCTCATCTTTGGTGTTTATCAACGTTATCAACGCACATCAACACCAACACAACATATCGACAGGCCACTTTCAGCCACTGCAATCGTGTCATAGTCTAGAACATCGTTAGTAGGGTCGCCCTTGCCGGACGGTGTCCGACTCCATGGTTCAAACAAGCAAATTGTGCTGCGAACTTCTCTGACACCATCGACACTATCCACAATGGCGGCATGCAACCCATCCACCAGACCCCCCCAATTCGTGTGATAGCAACTGTGGATCGGCCGAGACTGGCTATCGTCATCGTCGGGCGGGCTCCCGACCAAGGATGAGCCCGTCGTGCATCCCCCTGTCTCCGATTTAGGACCTTAAATGGGAATGAATCCAATAGAGGTGTTGCCTCACCGATATCCTGGACCCAACATGGAGCTCGGTTAGAGTGCAGCAGTCGCCTCGCTCACGCCATTACGCAAGCAAATATGGGGCTTCTTGCTTGTTTAATGCGTAGCAGGAATACCTCCATGTCGGCTCTACAATGATGACCTCCTTGGACAAGTGACTCTCCCTGAATATATTGCTTTTATGGCCTTCAAATACTTGCAACTCGACAGACGTCAAAAATGCCAAGGCGGCTCAACGGCAGACCAGGTATCTAGCTTTCTTGGCACTTGGCACCCTCGTGCAACGCATGCAGGTCCCGAGCTGGTGTCTTGGCGATCGACCAAGGCGTCATGGCATGGGTCAACTAATTTATAGAAAACGCTTGGCTAGTTCTCATATGTTTGACTATTAGCCCAGAGGAGTCCAACATGCATTTCAATAGTCATCGTATTCATTCCCTCTCTAACAGATTCCTGGGTTTTTTACCGTGTTTCACGCGCATTACATAGCAAATCGATCAAGACAGCCTAGAATGAGAAGCACTCAACACCAAAAGCCAGCAACGCTGACCTGTCAAGACAATAGCTTGCATCAATTGACCTTCGTGTATGCAACGGCTCATCAAACCTTCTACTCGAAACTCGCCGGACTTGGTCCATGTCTCAGTGAGTCTCTTCTAATTATAGGTATGCAAAGATATCGCGCTTCAATGCGCCAAGGACGCTTTCGTTGATGAATCCGCAGCGAGACTAGGTTAGAATTCGGAGAGAAAGTTAAACCAACAGCTGATAGCCTATAAACTTACCGACTTGATGTTGACAAAGTCAACGGAGGCGATGGTACGTGATAATGGGCATTGGTAGGTAACGCCATGAATAGCATCTATGTTAAGACGGGAGGTTAGATCGACCAACGGGATTACTCCCTTCAACAATCGGGGCTTCATCTGACCAGTCAACCAGGTATTAGATAAAGCAAATCAGCAAGATAAACGTACCTGCCAACGCCACAAGGCCATAAGATAAGTTACTCGCACTCAGCCGCAAAACCAACATGCAATAAGCTTTGGAGATGCATCACACATCAACACTGCGCCTCACAACACACGTGCACGTGTGCTCAGGCAAGATCTTATACTCTTCGTATTCCCACCTCAAGTTCTTCCTTTTCCCATTGTAAACTCTTCCCCTTTCCATTCAAATCTCTTCTCACTCTTATACCATGGCATTCACATCTACCCATTCTTGCACCGCCTGGTATCCAATCATGACTGGCGTCGATGACTTCCAGGCCGCCATGGCTGACGCATGGCGCAAGTACTACGAGGCTACCATACGGTCCTATAACACGACGAGAGTACTGGCTGTCTTTTGGGAGAAGGATGAGAGCTTAGGCCTTGGTGACCAGGCCAGACGTGTTCGGGACCTCTTTCAGTAGTCCTATGGCTATGATGTCGAGCTTTTGGCCATCACAATTCAAGATCCAAACCCAGATGTCACGATTTCTTTCAACCTCGATCGATTACTCAGTGGACTCAAAGAAGATGACTTGGCCATTTTCTACTACATCGGCAACGGCGATCAAGGGGGCTTCGAAGAAGTGCGAGCCCAAATCATCGACCCATCTCCTGCTGACATCCTCATTCTTTTGGACTGCTGTGTTGCTCCTGGGACAGTCATTGGACACCGCAAGGAACTAATTGCAGCATCAGCTTTTGACGGGACAGCCGAATACAGCCCGTCCAGATTCACTGATGCCCTCGTCGAGCAGCTACAGCACGCCATTGACAATCAACACATCCTGTCCACGGCGCAACTCTACAATCGCCTGGCCACTCGGCATTTGGCCACTCGATACTTGGCCATAGAGGGACGAATTCCCCAGCTCAATGCCATGCCCTACTTCCTCCAGAACTCTGGGGAAAACCAGGCGCCTATTATGCTGGCTCCCAACATGGCTCATGAGAATTGGACTGCAGGGGCGATTTTGCCAATCTTTCAAAGCCCAGTCGTCGTTATCCTTCACTTCCATCTTCTAGATACTCACGCTGCAACTTTGAACCAGTTGAGACATTGGCTCTTCGAAAACCGTCCTAATAATATCAGTAGGGTCAAAATGGAGTCTATGTTCCTATCTTTACCCAAAGGTGTGATTGCCATCGTCAGGGCTACCTTGGATATATGGTACACGTTACGCGATGGCCCTGCAATTTCATTCATTGGCTTTGAGGAAAATTACGACCCTTGTGTACACAATCCACCAGTTATGCCAGGGGCGATACGACCCATTTGTATAACTGAGATTTAAGGAACAAGTCACAAAATACAATAAAATATTCGAAAAAGAAATCATTTTAGACATACTTTTATAAGTTTGGTGAAAGTACAAGCTATATCCTTTAACCCCTATAGTCCGTTTCTATGTCCTTGGATCCTAAAAGACTACATAATGGTCGCCTCATTAACCTCGCAAATCAAGCCGGCAGATCAAGTTGGCAACGTGTGGGGGATAGAGCAGATAGACAATTGATTCTTCCGACATGGCCGATTGGCTGGCGGGAATTGTTGCGGAATTGGGCCAACTCCCGTCTCCGTATTCCGAAACTCTTTGCCGACAACCCCAGTTCATGATGGCGGTTGTCTACTAGTCATACACCATCAAGGGCAAGATTGTATTTTGAGCCAATTAGACCTCTCTCTTTCGTAAGAGAGAGAGGTCTTGCCGTGCCCCGACCGTGTCACCTCTCTCGAGGCCGACTTTAAGAACGGCTTCCGGACAATCGATGAACTCCAATGCCTTGAGGCGGTCCGATGGACCCGGTTGACCTCTTGGTCTTGTTAAACTCTACTCAATCCTCGTCAGGTCAGGGATGCTTTTAGTCATGGACCCTTTCCTCGGCAAAAGCCTCAGTACCTCTATCGGATCTAATAGCATCAGCTTGTTACCATCATGCGTCTTAGAGCCATTCTCCATGCAAGTGCCATCTTCGTGGCTTCGATAGATACATCGTTCGTGCTACCTCAGTTCCAATATACTTGAGACGTGTTCAGCCGTGTATTAACTACATCAAACGACTAAATTCTACCTAGGTTTGCCATCGGAGCGAGGCGTATTGTTCCTCTTGACAATGACGGCTCATTACCTCGGCCGCTTGATGAAGGCTTCATCGGCAAGTTTCCAAAAATGTCCCACGAACAAGCAGGTTATCTCCGACACTTCTATAACCTGGAAAGCCAAAAAGACGGCGAATGGCGCCACATGGGTTCTCAAGTTGCCGGCCAGGAATGGCTTGATGGGTATCGATACCAGCTGGCGACCATGGCATACGCTGCAGGAGCAGCTCATTACTTTCGGCTGCCCCTTCTGAGGTCTCTATTCAAGAGCTTGTTTGAGCAGCTCATCTCAAAAATGCTACTGCGAGATGTTTGGGGCTATTGGTATCTCACTAGCCACAGCGGCACTCTTGTAGACCCTGATCTCACCGAGCTGCGGAAACCCTGGGCGGATCCAGTTGCGAAAGAGAACATTATGGAAAGTTTTCAAACGCTCTATTGAAAACTGTTAATGTCTTGCTAACATCTTCCAGTATTCTGGTCACCTCCTCCACATGGTGTCATTGTACACGATGCTGTTTGACGACGACAAGTACAATGAACATGGTGCTCTGGAGTTCAACTGGATGCCAATCTTCTGGGGTATGGGACCAGAAAATTTCACCTATAACCGGACGTCCCTGCAGCAAGCGATATTGAAGGGGATGGAGGGAGAAAATTGGCTCGGCGTCTGTTGTGAGCCAAACAGCATCTTTGTCGTCTGCAACCAGTTTCCTGTAAGAGCACCTTGACCCATTCTCCTATCGACTGATTCTGACGCTATGATATCAAGATGATCGGGATGCGTTACAACGATGTTCGGGACAATACCCATATAGCCCCTGCCGTTCTTGAAACATACGAGGAGGCGTGGAAGTCCAAGGGCATGTTCCAAGACGATGGCCTCATAATTGATTGGTTTTCTCCAAAGCAAGACAGAAAGACACTTGCAGAAGACCCCGGGTTCACAGCATGGTATGCGATGGCACCGAGACAACTTTTCAAGGGGCTCAGTTGGGCTAATCGATAACAGGGGTGCTGCCTTTATGAACGCTTGGAATCCAGAGCTGGCAAAGGTCGCGTATGACACGGCATATGACAGGATTATGGAGATGATGATGCCACCGGAAAAGTCTACAGCTGCGGAAGCGTCAACGGCCTTGATATCCAGGGCGCAATCTCCCGGTGCTCAGCAACCCATGACCAAGCCTATCCTAGGATACGCAGCGCAGATGATCTCTGAACTCGGCGACGAGAATACCTTGGACCAGTACATACGCTTTGTCGACCAAACTTACCCCCCGACCTGGGAACAGGGCGGGTTCTTTTACCCGACCACTGCTCAAGGGAATGGCAGTCTGCCCCCAATGGACTCCTTCACCGGGAACGCCGCCATCCCCTATGCGAGGCTGAATGTCTTCCAGGGCCAGCGAAAGATGTACGAGAATCCTTGGACCAACAATCACTTTTCCACTTACCCATTCATCTACAACGTCGACCTCTCTAGCGGCGTTGACTTTCTGCGCGGAAGCTGGGATGAGGATCTTGAAGCCATGGCTGTCACTATGCGTTCCTATTCAGGAGAGGACAAGACGTGAGTATTGGATCAGCTTTCTCTCCCCCTAATTATTCGCGTCTAACATGCCAACTCCAGTGTTAAGCTTCATATTTCCGGACTTCGTCCTGGAAAATACAGTGTTTACCAAAACCAAGAGCTTCTTGGCGCGTACCAAATCAAGGATAGGGCAGACATGATCCAGCTTGAACGGAGAGTGACGGGGGACGACATGGATATTGTCATACAGAGTATTGGCCCTGTTTCAGTGCTTCCTCCCCTGCAGGTATCCCGATGGAAATCGGTGCTGGAATGGGGCATGTGCATCTTGGGTACTCGAGGCACATACCTGACGAGGTACCTTCTTTGGGTCTGACATTTGTGCATGGAGGTCTCACATCAGGCCCACGTACAGTACCAAGCAATCAGTCTCTCGAGTAGTGCAGAGTAAATTCCTCCAAGTCAAGTAACGAGGCCACTCCAAGCCAGCCCGAAGATAGGTCACTAGACATTAGCAAAGAAGGCGCTGTGAGCTAGCAGTAGGCCACAACTAGCGAGACTTCTTAACGTATAATTAGAGGTTCATTCCATTAGTGTCGTTTGCAAGATATGAGTGATATAAGGTGTTAATTGTGCAGCCGAAGGTATCATTGAAAAGTCTACTCTACTCTACTCCTCAAGATCTATCTTCCAAGTGTAGGCCAGCTCCTAAAGAGAGTTGCAGCGAGCAACCATAACACCTGAGACCCAGCCACCCACTGTGACGGCCAAGTTGCATCCCATCGAGGATCCTACATCGCCTTCGGGATGGTTCCTCTCATCGTCATCTGAATCATCCTCACCAAACCATTCGTGCTGGTAAATCTCTCGCTCGCCGATGGGGAATCCATCCATCTCTCGCATCCACATGAATACATTCCGCGTGGCGAGTTCTAAAATGTCCCTATCTGGGTCCAGCCGGGTGTAGTCAACTGGATTAGCAGCCGTCAGGGAAGGCGATGTTGGTCGAGAGCGAACTATTGTGGCCAAGGTCGCTGCCTCCTGGACTTCCTTCCTCCGTCCTGTGCAACTCCAAATGATCTTGGAAAACTTCAGCCCGTGTCCGCCTGGGCATGCTGTGTGAAGTCGCACATCAAGATCTAGGTCATTGATTGCCGTTGACCCCGGCAGCGGATACGGATAAATCGGTGGGAATCTATACCTGGATATTCCCTGGGTAAGGAATGCCAATGTGAACTCGTCCTGGCGTGAGATTGAGGTGGCGCTTTCCTGCTGCTGAGTGACGGGATTCTACACAAAGGATAAGACAGTCCCGGTCCAGGCCGCCTCGTGAAAGTCAATCCTGTTAAGGCCGAGAAGTCCTCCAAGGTTCTTTAAGAAGCCCTTATGCAGGCCAGCGATACTAGCACCGAGCCATAGGAAACTTAAATGGGGGCTCCGAAGGGAGAACGTGCGAGCCAGAATATCTAGATCTCCTGCCTTTCTTGACTGAAGAACAGCAATAGTGCCTTGTAGCCATGGGCCAGAGGCATTAAATAGTATACCAGGCTCGTAGAAGATGCTCCCGAGGATAGATTTCACGCCGTGGGCGTTGCATGATAATGTTAGGAGTCTATCAAATTGCCGGAGGTCCCGTCCCCAGATTGGTTCCTCTGGCGTTGCACTGGTGCTGATGCTGATTCTTGGTGGTCTTGCAGAGTACATGCGAGGTACGGGCAGCCAGACATTCTGCCTGTCGAAATTGGCCCAGGGGAGCATCATAGCCGTCGCGAAAGCCCCACGGTTTTGGTCGTCAGCAGAATGAAGTGCAGAATACTCAGCGATATACCGAACTGCTGTCTCGAAGGGTGGGCATTGTTGTAGGCTGGGCGTTGTACTTCTCGAGACGCTGGATAGCCGGATAGCAGGAACTGCTTTAAATGTCGAGGACCAAGGAGACAAGAGTTTAAAGCGCCTGCACGAGATGAAGGCTCTCCAACCCTACCCCGGCGAGAGGACAGCCGCCCACCACCGTGCTGCCTCGTCACTGACGACTCCAAGCTCCACGATCGCGTCTGCATTTCTCTTGTCGTAGGACTGGCTGGCCACCCACTCGGCTTGGCTGTCGGTGTACTCAAGTGGTGACGCCTGAGGTATGATTTCGACCCAGCGAGCCGATAAAGCATAGGCCCATGCCGAAACGAGAACTGTGAGATGATTGTCGTATTGTTGGAACCACGAGGACGGTGGTACGGGTGCCTTGGTTGACATGAAAAATCTCGTAGGCGTAGCGACATACGGCAGGATTTGAAAAGGCTGCTCGAAAGAGGGCAAGTCACAGGATCCTGTCCCAGGAACCCACGTAGACGAGGCTGTCAACAATCCAGAGCCATCGAGTTCAAGTCCGACAGGACAGTAGGGGTGCTGGGGGAAGAGATGCTCGACTTGGAAGCTGGCTGGAAGAAGCTCAGGGTCGTCGGCTGCCTGCTCCATTGAGGCCGACCAGGTTTTGTAGCCATTCTCGTAGACTAGTCGATATTCTTCTTCATCTAGCCGTAGCGGGTCAGCTGCCATTATTTAGATAGAGTAAAATATGGATGTCAGATGTTGTGCTGCTGTCGTCAAGCGGTGGGAGATGGATGAGGAGCTGCTTTGTTTAACAACCTTTGTGTGTGTATACCGATAATGCAGACCCAGTATGCAATTCACCGCTTAATATAGCTATAGGGAAATCAACCAGGCGTCTTGCTGCCTAGAACAACACGTTACGATCTCGAGGAGGCTGGGCCTTCTGGCTTCTCCATTAGAGAAGAGTTGTTACCGCCAACGTGATATAGCCTGAATACTGTCTGTTAATACAGCCTCGGCCTCTGACAAGTACTAAGAGAATGGCAAGTAGGTGGTTAGCATAAGTAGAGCTGTTTCATATGAACCGGGTCATTCATTTAAAAAGGTAGAGCATACAGCATCCCAAAACCAGACACTCCCGAAAAGCCCATGGCAAGATTTGAAAGGGCCGTCAAAACAGGGCATGCCGAAGGTCCTTCCCCAGGGAACTCACGTAGACGAAGCCATCGGCAAGCCAGTGTCATCGAGTCCGAGACCCGTGTTAACCACTATAGACAAGATAAAACTTTGCAGTACACGGTCTAGTACGGCTGTCTACACCAACGTAGCCCAGGCGCAAGGATCCCAAAAGAGCAAAAGTTCACTCAGTCAACGCAAAAGCCATATCCCTCTCGCCTAGCGACCAACTCAACCTCAGGTACGCGCATTCTGCAGCAGGTTCTTCAGCAGCTGAACCTCGAGCTTCAAATTAACAATGGTCTCAACTAGGATGTCGATGAGAGTTCGCTTCTCGCCAATACTCTCCCGGAGAGACTGTGCATAATCGTGACTGACGGGCTCCAGCCTCTGGGCACGCTTGGCCAGATACCCGTAGAGCCAGGTCTCGTGCTCCCCCAGTTCAAACTCCTCTTGTCTGATAATTCCGAGGATATCTATAAAAGTCATGCCCTCGCCTAGCTTGGTGAGCTCGAGGGAGGCGAGGACAGAGAGGTGCTCGAGGTCGTACTCGACGGCGGCAGCGTAGACCCAAAGGCTGACAGCAAAGGCCTTGACGTGCTTCTCCTCTGGAGTTTCCGCTTCAAGATCTAGTGGCTGGTAACTTCCAGTGTAGAGGTAATGGATGAGGATGTGGGCTTGACTCTCGTTCATCTCGGTGAGGTCGATGCGACGGTCGGCGAAGTGTGCGGCAAAGGCGGAATGTTTATCGATGACACCACGTGGGACCTTGATGACCAGCTTGTTGGCAAACTCTAGTTTGTAAGTGGCACCCATATACGGCCTGAATAGATGGTTAGTGAGATAAAACATGGCTTGGATGAGGAGTGTGTGGATGCAGGGTTACGCACGACTTGGACGGGGTGGCACCCTTCTTGGAGGGAGTCTGGGGGACATCTCCGGGCCCGTCATTGTCGGTAGCTTCAGTCTTCATCTTTAAATGTACCAAAGATGTGGTCTGGCGGAAATTGTTGGGTGCGGGCTGTTGTTGTGGCTTCTTTGTCCGATGGTGATGCGGGATTGAGACCAGTACCAAGAAAGACAAGGTGAATGATGGGGAAGACACCTCGTCATCAAGAAGAAGAAAAACACGGAATTCACCATGCCGGTGACAGACGTCTCGACGGGCAACCCACCAATAGACAACACTGCTTGGACAGTGCAATGAAGCTGACAGAGGCACTCAGTCAGATCTGAAGCGAACAGCCACAAAAACAAAGCACCCATACATGATAGCAATCTTGTTCAGTGTTAGTCAACGATCATTTGAGTTAAGCTAGCTCATTCTACAGTACAAAAGCGCGCATTGTGACTAACATCTTGACCAGCCGGGAACATTACAACCTGGATCCCAAACTCGAGCCGACGACCGACGACCGACGACCAACGACACTTCCCCTCCTCTCCACACAATCGAAAACAACAAAAAACCTCTGGGCCTACTTCTCCTTAAGAGCGCGGCGAAGGCGCTGGTTCTCCATCCCCATCCTGATCATCGCCTCGCAGACGATACCCGTGATGGGCCGGTTGTGCTTCATGTCATCACTCATGCCTCGGACAACACTGGGGGTGGCAGCCTTGCCGGCCGTCATGACCTCATGGGAAATATAATCCCGGAGCCAACCAGAGATCTTAGTGTGAGTGAACTCCTCCTGGTCAAGGATGGTGATCATGGTGCCAAGCTGTAGCATGGGAGTGAGAGCCACTAGCTCGTCGGTCGCCGGATCTTCGATTTGATAGAGGTTGTACTCTCTCGCGAGGTCGTACATATGGACAGCCATGCAGAACTGGAACTAGGTCTTATCGAGCTCTCGACTTCCGATCGCCTTGAGATCCTCGTAACGTTGGGTGTACAGATAATGAACCAGGATGTGAGCGGCTCCTTGGGGGACAGGCTTCATGTGAAGCTGGTTGTGTTCGAACCTGGCTGCAAAGTTCGGGTGCTTTCGAATGAGGCGACCGTGGACCCAAACATGATTACCGTTAAAAATAAGCGCCGAGACGGTGCCCAGGTAAGGTCTCGGTCGCTGGTTAGTCACTCGTGAGGTCCGGCCGATCTGCAATACTCACGACAGCGTGCCTTAGTTGACAGTTGCGACAGTGTTAGACATTGTCAAACTAGATCGTAGAGGACAGCGAGGAGAGTCGGTGAACCAAGGAACCTTTCCAAAATCTTGTTCCAAAAGCGTGTGCAAAAAAACTGGGTGTACGTTCAGCGCCTGTGGATGAAGGTTGAGGAGAAAAGAAAGGCCAAGGTCGTGAGTCGCGGAACGACGTGCTTTTGTAGCCAGCCTGTTGCCGCTGTGATTCACTGTCACTGAGCAAGGTGAGCGACAGTGAATCACAGGCAACAAATTTTGCTACCTAACGAGACTTGTTTGTCGTCCAAGCCCATCCTCCAGAGTGTTCGCCTCTTTTCCTGAGGGTCTTGGTTGCAACCATTTGCCATGCTTAGCGAGCAGTTGAGGTCATCGCCAACCCCCAAGGCTTCTCCTCTCGGCGCCACAAGGTGAATTCCATGCCAACCATTAAAGTCATCGGGCGAACGCCCAATAAAATATCAAGCATCATGATCGGAGTAACTATATAGCAAATTCAAACTGAGAACCACGATGTATACTGTAATCCCAACACTCCTAGCAGCCAGTCATGAGCTGGCCCAGCCGGGGCCGTCTAATCTTGCCGGACAGATCCAAGCGATGTCTGCTGGTCTGGGTGGCACCATAGACAGACAGCACTTTCCCATATATATTGTTCGAATAGCGGGAAAGACTTAGGATCTCCGTCGTCACAGCTGCAACGTGCCCCCAGCGACAACAGTGTCTGGGTGCGCTACCCATGGCCGCGCACTAGGAGCCAGTATGAACTGTCCGAATTCCTGCTTAGTTAACACTAGCCATGGTCTAACAGTGGAAGCTACTGACCGAAAACTGTCCGTCCAGGTTCTCTTGGCTGGGTGAACCCGAGGCCTGAGCCTTGGACAACTCTGAAGGGCGGGTGAGGGTCTCCTGCCATTGGCGCTGAAGGAGGCGCTGGTCATTGCTGATAGCCTTTTGCTACCATGGCGCGATGAGATCTTCGAGTGCTTACATCCTGTGTAACGTGATTGAAGAGTGCCCGTTGCCTTGGGTTTAATGGATGCACCAAGGCTGTGAACCCTCTATATATAACCACTCGACCAAACTCACTAGACAACCCAGTGAGCCATTCCTCTCTCAGGTGTATACAAAGTCGACAATAATATGGACCGTATCTTCGGGAATCCAGCGTGTATACACGTGGCCGTCTTAGAAAGAACCGACTACAGGTTTCTGGATACTTGTAGGTCCTAGATATATATTGGCTTCACAGAGTCAGCAACTTCCAGGTTCGGGTCAACACGATGTTCTCACATTTTATCAGGCCTTCCGCCGATGCTGTAAGCAGACTGGTCTATGATACAGCCTAAAAGTTCAGGATAAGCATCGCAAAGTGCTGTCTGCTTCAGCTGTAAACTGAGGGCACTGTCTGCGTTCGTAGCCAGCGGTAATGTTTCTCAAGGCCATTGCGCGAGATGTTCCAGTTGATTGGAGCCCACTTCAGAGGCCTTCTTCTAAATCTTCCGCGTTCTTTTCGATCATAGTCAAACGCCGTCCAACTTCGAGCAAGAGGTCAAAAACAACGGTATGCCCTGACTTTAGTAGCCTATCGGCCAGCGTGATGCTATCAATGTAGCGACCCGACCGCGAGGGTAGGCATAAGCATGAGGGTGTATAATGATGTAGGAAGAAGAATAAGAATGCACCAGCCAAAGCCGAGCTGATGCAGAGGCTGGTCCTCCAGCAACCGGACCAAAGCCGACATCTTGCCGGTCTTGTCCAGGTACACCACCGAAGATGAACGGGAAACGGCGGACAATGTGGGAGTGACGAGCCATCTGAGCATCTTGTACCCAAAATATATATGTAGTAGAATTCGTGAGGCAGAATCTCAACCTGAAACAAACAGGAAAAGGTGTAGGATATGATCCAAGTTTTGGATGTGGAGGCGGGTTGATGATATATACCCAGGCAGCGTGCCCAGACCGTCGTTTCCAGCCACCAGGGCGCAAACAACATACTTGCTGCTTGCGACCTCCTAAGCTCAGTTCATGCGTAGAGCATGATGACGACTAGATGCGATCCCCAAATGGGACTGAGAACGAGGCCACCACAAAGCCGCATGGATCCTCTCATTGGAGTCCGTCAGGATTGGGCGCAACACAGAGACGGACCGCGGCAATCTTTTCTCATCTTGAAGCGTTGAAAACATATATATAATTTAGTATCTTTTTTGTACTCTGGCCTCTCGACCAAGGATCCGACTCCATGTTCTCGTGCCAGATGTCATACTCTCGAAGAGCAGGCCAGTCGAGCCACCGTGGACAGAGCAATATAGTACTTTAATTAGGAAGAACTTGGAAAGACGTAATGGATGGCTCTAAGCACTTAAAGAGACTTTGAATGCCCGCGATGGGTGTGTGTTTGCCCACGTTTGATCCTGTCTAGATGCTGTCAACCATCGCCGAACACATTCGCCGATCAAGGTGCCAAGCAAATTAGCCTGTTGGTCCTAACAAAGACACCAAGAAGCAAAATAAATTGCTCAGTACCAAAGAAGGCTGTGGAAACCCCCGGTACGCAATTATGATGCTCTGATTTATCGGTCCTGCCCATCATCCACGACCTCTCAACCCGGCCCAGGTCAAAACAAACCAGGCCGCAAGACAGACAGTGTATTAACCTGCGAAGCTGATGCTTGCTAGGTATACAAACAAAACGGTAAAGTAAATCATAAGCAAAGATGAAAGCCGTCAAGATAAGCAGGGTGCCAATCCAGCAGCAGCCTGTCACCACACAATCCCCAACTCATCAAACTACCCAGGAGTAGCAAAAAGGGAGCGATATTTGGCACACCACTTGGGCAATTATTGGCATTCGCCGATATTGCTTCTTTCAGCTATATTATGGTTATCTTACTCCAGGTTGGAGTGCTGGCGGGCCGGCCAGCATGTTGCAATCATCACAACACCACGGCCAGAATCACTCTTCATGCACACCAACAGTTGGCAGCTAACTTCCATCTTTTTTTGCAAGAAATACCATGACTAGAAACAACCATGCCCCGTTTAAACATGCTCTTGAACCTTCTCGCTCCCTTCTACCGGTCCTCCATTCTCTGCACGCCAGCTCCATACCCAAATGAATGCAAGCATCCTCCTCCGGCCCGAAGCCTCTGCAGGGTGAGAACCGAGACTCTGCTCTAGAATGAATCATGACAGTTACATTACTCGCTCCTGGAGGCATGTCTAAGACCGCCAAGCTTCGATACATCATTATCCTCAACGCCGGCTCGCCCAGACTTAAGCCACCGACGCGACAACCAGCGCAGCGACGTTCTCCTCCTCGCTTCGCACCGTGATCTTGGTCGTCACACCCGTTTTTGAAGAGAATGCCATCCGCACGGTGGCAACTACCCGGCCGCCACCAACAGTCTTGCCCAGAAGCTTGAGCGTGTGAGTAGTCTGGTTGACGGGGACATCGGTGCCCTCCAGGGGCTGCAGGGAGAGAGCCTTGGTGAGCTGCTCGGTAGCCTCTGTAGAATTGGTTAGTCTTGCTCTCCCCATTCATGTGACATTTCAACGTACCTGCAATGCTGGACATGCCACTAAGCTGGAGAGTCTCTGTTGCCTCCTCGCCGGAAGCGCCAACCTGCTCCCAGATATGGCTAAAGTTGCCAGCGAATGTGGGAATCACGTAATCGCTACCAGTAAGGTCGAACTCGGCCACCTCGTACTCATCATCGTAGCCAGTCTCCTCAGGCTCATTTGTGGAGGGGTCGATCTCCTTGCTAGTGAATCGGAGGATGTTGGAAAAGGTAGAGATGGGCAGAGAGCCCTCGCCGTTGATCTTCTTGAAGGCCACGTACACCTTGCCAGGCTGGTCGGTCGGAAGCTTCTCGGCCTGGATGATAAAGACCTCCTCGAGCTCCTCGTCGTCCGAGGGGGTGGCGACGACAGAGACGTTCTCAAGGACAGTGTCGGGCAGAGTGTTCTTGACCTCATACTGAAGGACAATGTGCTCCTTGAAGATGTGCTTGACCAGAGTGACGACGTACTCAGTCTCAGCCTCAGTGAGCTCAAGCAGAGGCGACGACTTGAGCACGCTGCCAAACTCCTTCATTTCGGGAATCTCCAGCAGCTCCTGGGCATATCGCTGAGCCTGGGCAGTAGCAGATGCCACAGCCTCGGCTCCAGAGGCCTTGGTGGGGCCGACCTTGGGGGCCTTGAGGGTAGGGGTGGTGGCGATGAGCTTCTTGGTGCGGTCCTCGGCGTCGGCCTGTTCCCGGGTGACAATGGGAATCTTGGAGATGTCGAAGGGGCTGTCGAAAGCAGACTTGTCATCCGAGGTGACGTACAGGACAAGTTGCTGCTCGAAGAAGGGGAGAGAGAACATGTTCTCTGCAGGCGAATTAGCATTGTTCACATTTACGACTCTTTCTTGCTTACCGTTCTTGACAAATCGAGCAGCCATCTCATCGTCCTCCTCGGCCATAAGCTTCAGGTTGAGAGCAGCACGATCGCGAACCTCGTCATCGACATCATCCAAGCATCGAGTAAGGAGAACACGGACACTGCTCTTGACCTCGGGATCCTTCTGGCCGACACCAAACTTGGCCAGGGCGGTGACAGCGGCAGCTCGCACAATCGCATTCTCAAGCACCACTCGGTTGTAGATGTATCGGATGTACTTGGTGGGCTGGGCAGTCTTGGGACCCTCGAGACCAATAAGATGGAGAATTCGGACAGCCAACTTGGTGAACTCGCAGTCCTCAATGAACTCGCACAGGTGGGCGAGAGCATCCTCCTTGGAATCAGGAACAAACTTGATCAGGTCAAACATGCTCTCAACGACAGCCCTCTTGAACTCGTAGCCGCCCTCATCACGCAGGATCCCACTAAGGAAGGTGAGCATGCCGGCCTGCTTGCTAGGGAACTTGAGACACAATGTTCGGATAGCCTCGACAATCGTAATCTTGAACTCGTCGGTAATCTCAGACATGAAGGTGGAGATCTGCTTCATTAATCGGTCGACGCTAGCCTCGTTGCCCGTCTTGAGCAGAGTGGTGATGGCGAATGTGGCGATCGATCGGTTGCTGTTGGAGATGAGGAGCTCGATGTCGGGGTTGCAAACGTGGACGGCGGTAGGCTTGAAGCTGGCAAAGTTGTGGAGGATGCGCAGAGCAGCGAACTTGGTGACGGCACGAGGGGAGGTCAGGAACAGCTGGAGGACATGGACAGCTTGCGACACCTCGGCGTCGGTCACATCGCGCATGTCGCAGATAGCCTTGGCAGCCTCGAAGTTGACCATCTCGCTCTTGTGTCGCAGCCAGCCGTCGAGAAGCTGCATCATGGGCTTCCTCAACGAAGGATCCTCCTCAGCGAGCTGCGCAGCAAGTCGGACAAGCATGACAATAGCAGCGGGGCTCTTGAGCGCACCAGCCGCACCAAACTGCTGAACCATCTTAACAAGGGCCATTCGGTCGTGCGAGCGCATCTGATACAAAAGTCCGACAGCGTGGTATTGCGCCATGGTCGAGTGGTTCATGGGGATCTGGCTGCTCGAGGTGGAGAATCCGAGGGAGAAGCCGCCAGACGACTTGCTAGAGGCAGCGGCCTCCTGAGTCTCGCTCTGCCATCGTCGAACAACATCCTTGGCGATCGGGAGAAGGTGGTAGGAGGAGACGAGGGCGGCAGAAGAAACCGAGGGGTTCTTATCGACGATCGCAGTCTTCATCACTCGCTCGATCGATTGGACAGTCGTGGCCTTGTATAGTGTCAGTAGAGTCGGTGGAGGCGCCAGCAGCAGGACAACCTACATCAATGATGCGGCAGAGGGCGCGGATGGCGTTGGGTCGGTAGATGACATCGGTGCTGCCTCCAGTATCCTTCATAATGGTGCTAGTGACCATAATGATGTCCTCGGCCGAGTTGGCAAGCTCCTTAATGACAAGGTGGACCATCTGGCGGAGGGAGGCATCCTTGTTCTGGAACAGCTTGGAGATGCCAAAGAAGAGGGTGGTGGCTTCGTTGGTAGGGAACTTTTCACCCGTATAGAGGAGGAGGGCGATCTTTGTAAGGAGAATGCGACATCTTCGAGGCTGGATCGGGGACGAGTTGAAGAGTCGTGCTGTCGACCTATTTAGCTTGACTTGAACTTGGACGGTGGGGGGAACAGCAAGAGGGCGATTGCTCGAGACGGACCTTCCTGGAACACCTGAGTGCGGTCCACCTTGACCAAACCGAGGTCGGCGTCTTCGTCCTTTTTGCCGTAACTCATGTTGGGCAAGCTGGGTCGTGGGGGGAGCGGTTTGGTGAGGGAGACTTGGTGGTTGCGGTCGAGGCGCTCATCCAGAATCACCACGTCGCAGTTACTCAGGTCAGGGATGGGTCGTGCCGCATCACGTGACAGCTATCAGCCCCTTATCGGGACTGGGATTCGTGTCAACTTTGGCAAGGAGGTGACAGCCTTCGGTTCTGTCTTACGGGATGCAATAAAAAGGTGTCATTGGATTTCATACGAGTTTTCTATGCAATTTCTATTTGCATGGACTCTTGACTAGAAAGCTTCCCATTCTTGTCTCTCAAAGTGCCTCGCTGCAGCACCGTGGAGTACTGCTGTCCAAAGTACCTCGACAAGTTTAAGCTCCAACCCAGAAGCTATGATACAATCTTTTAATAAATGGCAAATTCTCTTATCTAGATTCTGTATTTCCGATTGTCGAATCCAAGCTCTATTTAGCCAGAATCACCCTTGCAATGTCGTCTTTGGCGAGCTCCCATCTCTCGGGGTGACATCATGTCGACCTTGAATCCACCGGCTCCGAGCCTCCTCAGCCGGACCCAATTTTCCACTCCGGCGGGTTTGCGGCTTTCTATTCTGCCCTCCAGCCTCAAATCTTTCCGACTCTACCCAATTCCACCACGAATTCGTCGCCAGAATGAAGCCTACGACACGGCTGCCGCTGCGGCTGGTTCCCCGGCTCGTCAATGCCCCCGTCTTCATCCGTCCGATTCACTCGACCGTTGCGAAGCCCGCCAATGTCGCCTCCATCGTCGGGACCGGCCCGCCACCGGAGCCACCGCTGCCAGCCGCCGAGAATATTCACCAGCGTGTCGCGAGGCGGAGGAAGCAGGCTGAGATGCTCAAGAATGCCAAGGAGCTGCGGAGTGCGAGCGGTGGAAAGGGAGGCGGTGCTTTGAGGAAGAGGTTCTGGAAGGATGTGGGAGTCAAGGAAGTGGACGGTAAGTGAAGATGGGCAATTATTGCCATTGATTGCGTCCAGTTATCTTGGCGGCAAGGCTAACAAGTATTCTTAAACAGGCACTTTGCAGATATTCCTTGATACTCGGCCATTGAGGCACCCTGTGTCCAAGGAAATCGTCCGTCTCCCGATCTCGAAGCCCGACCTCGCCTCAGCACTCGCTCTCGAATGGGACCTCTTGACTTCGGCTCAAGATGCGACACGACAGCATTTGATCCCTCTCACAAGTCTCACCTGCCGAGCTCTCGATATCGCTGAAGCTGACAAGACCTCCGGAGCCGAGATCTCGGAGGTCCGAAATGCCATCGCTACTACGCTCCTACGATACCTGGATACCGACTCAATTCTGTGCTGGGCGCCCCCAGCTAGAGAGCACGACTTGAAGAACGATGCGGGAGAGTCACTCCGAGATGTTCAGAAGCGGACAGCCGAGGACATTGTGTCGTTCCTTACAACCCACGTCTGGCCAGGCATCACCATTACACCTGTTCTTGACGGTCACTCAATTCTGCCCCAGGCGCAGAGCCCCGGTGTCCGAGAGGTTGTGCAGGGTTGGATCACAGGCCTCGACGCTTTTGAGATTGCGGGACTGGAGCGAGCTACCCTGGCAGGCAAGAGTCTAATTGCGGCTGCACGGTTCATCGTTGAGTGGAGTGAGGGATCGGTTGGCAAGGGCGAGCTCAACCAAGGCAACAAGTTTGGTGTCGAGGAGGCGTCTGTTGCTACCAGTCTGGAGGTTGACTGGCAGACGGGACAGTGGGGAGAGGTTGAGGATACTCATGATGTTAACAAGGAGGATGTGAGGAGGCAGATGGGTAGTGTTGCCCTGTTGGTGTCGGGTGTCCGCAAGGCTTAAGTCACTTGCCATGCATGATGGATGATGATCACAAATACTCACATGTAGAATAAGAAAAATGTATGATAGATATAAACAGGACACAATCATTGTGATGAAGAATTAGATTGGTTGCTGAATGATGTGCATGATGATTTGCTTCATTGGGCGAATGGGTTATGCATCGTGAGTATGTACCTGCGGTCATGGCTTCGCTACACAGCATATGAAGGCTTGCGTGGCTTCACAGAAATAGATATGAAGCACGACAGAGATCTTCTCAATTCAGTCCTCTTATCCCTTATTTAATGCTCCGACCTCAAAGCATAAGCAAATCTCACCATGTCGCCCTGCCAATTACCCTAGACCGAGGCGTGTCTTGGCCGTTGAGGCTTGACCAGCTGACTCAAGCAAACCTCATGGCTTGTGCTCTCGGAGACTCAGCGTTCCGCATGCGAAATGAGACAAGGGACGCCAAGCAGCGGAAGAGGCCCCCAAGGCTGAGAGCCACCAGGATGAACCAGGGACCCTCATGGGAAGGTCCGCAGACGGGTCTGACTTTATTTTTCGTTAAAGATCCAATCAAGAACAAGTTGAGGCATCAAGGAGAAATAATCTCGGATATGCAGATGTCTTGTTTGTTCTCTACGGAGTACTCCATGTATTGTTGGTTGGCGGTGTAAATTACCAGGTTGTGCGGATGATTTCGAAACGAGAACAGCACAAGGATAAAGATCCCGTCTGCCTCACAAGGCTTATCCCGCCCCAATTTGGCATCCATCTGACGGTAAGCGGAGTCCAGGGCCATCCCAGGAAACGAAGACCGAGCAATGCCACTACAGCTTATTCCAACCTCGTAGATGTTGAATACGACTCTCAGCTTGTGTCTCAATTAAGCCACCACGACGCACCCGATCAAGACAAGAGGCGACAAAATTGGCAAAAAGGAGGAGGCCGCGCAAGCAAGACGCCCCCCTTATCCCAGAAGCAATCACCTGCATCACCTGGCCACACTCGATCGTAGCGTGCAGACAGAGAACCAAGACATCACGAATCAATTGCCAAGAGTGGCCAACGCTTTATCCCCTCTCTGCCAGGGCAAAATGTCAGCAAGCTTGGCCGAGGATCCCGCTGAGTGTGTGTGCTCGAACCCCAGCAACGCTAATCTCCCGCCTGAGCAAGTTAGCTTGCCCAGCGAGGCGGAGTCGAGGCGATATGGGGCGGCTGAGGGGAGGGATGCCGAAGGATGACGGGGTTGCGCCTCTGGAGTGAAACATAGAGGAGGGGGACTGAGGTAGGGCGTTATGCTTAATGAATGGGTGTTCAGACTCTTGAAGAAAAGTTAACAAAGTCAACTTTAAAGGAGAAATGCTCAACTGGCTGACCTTCAGCTGCATCCTCACCCCCCCTCACGACATTCAACAAGCTGCGGGAACGTGCGTCCCAATATCTCGCAAGCCACAAGGCGTCAGCCATGGAAGAATCCAATGTTCAAGGCCATGCTCCCGAACATCCACCCGACTGCCGCCGCCCGGGGTGAGAGGGGGGCGTCTTTCAGCTTCCCCAATTAAGGCTCGACTTGGCATTGGGACACCAAGGATCCAGACGCCAACCAAGGCCAATGCCACCTCGTAGCTTGCGCCACCGGGGGCCACCGACAAGGGGGGGTTCTTGTTCTGCGCTGTCGCCTTTAAACAAAAGGTAGGGCACCTCCAGCGCGTACGACACGATGCAGTGTGATTCTTCATCAATCTTGCACTTTGGACCTCAACTAGAGGTTCAATCTACGGTATAAGCCATGAGGTGGACGACATTAGGAACCGTCGCCGCTGCGCTCAGCTGCGCCGATGCGCTGAGCTTCCCGCGATCAAAGACCGGCAAGGGTTACCTCTCGGTGCACGTCGGCACCGTTGAGAAGCCTAAGAAGGAAAAGACGAGACGAGATGGCGATGCCTTCGTAGCCGTGTTGGACAATATGGGATATTTCTACGCGACCGATCGTGCGTTCAGACAAAAGACATTAAAAAAGGTTACAAGTCTAACAACGAGAAACAGTTGAGATCGGCACGCCACCGCAAAAGATTACCGTCCTCCTCGACACTGGCTCCAACGAGCTCTGGGTCAACCCCGACTGCGACGAGGCCAGCAGCATAAGAGAGTACAACATGTGTCATGAGATGGGACAGTATGAGCCCGACGACTCGACGACACCGCCCATCGGTCCCTTTGGAAGGGAGACTCTCAGATACGGTGACGCTTCGGATCCCTCGACTCACACGTCGGCCACGATTCGATACTACGCCGACACATTCACCTTTGGAGACGCCAAGCTCGAGAACCAGACATTTGGTGTGTTGATCGAGAGTGATGGTATTGCTCAGGGTATTCTTGGTCTTGCACCGGATACGCGGGGTGGATTCGACAACGACGATCCTTACCGACTGCTGCTCACTTCCATGGCCGTCGAGGGCCTCATCAACAGCCGTGTCTACTCTCTGGACCTGCGCCATTCCGAGGCTGACGAGGGTGCCGTCATCTACGGCGGCATCGACCGCAACAAGTACATCGGCAACCTGGAGAAGCGACCCATTGTCCGCGGCGAGGGCGGCGAGTACCGTCTCGCTGTGGAGTTGAGTAGCATTGGCATGACCACCGAGGGTGAGGAGCACGAGTTCGACCTTGATGATGCCGACAAGAACGTCATCCTTGATTCAGGGAGCACACTCTCTCGTCTGCACTTTGAGGCTGCGAAGCCGATTCTTGAGATGCTCGATGTGCAGGACAATGGTGAGGGCTTCTACATCACCGACTGCGACAACCGCGATCGCGATGCCACAGCCGACTTTGGCTTTGGCAACAAGATTGTCCGTGTCCCCCTCAGCGATCTCATCATCGAAATGGGTTACGCACAGTGCTACGTCGGCATTGTCGTTACCACCAACCAGCAGATTCTCGGCGACTCCGTCCTTCGGGCTGGATACTTTGTCTTTGACTGGGATAACAAGCAGGTGCACATTGCGCAGGCTGCCAACTGCGGCGACGAGGATATCGTGGTTGTTGGATCTGGCAAGGATGCTGTCCCCAATGAGAAGGGCAAGTGCAAAGAGGGAGATGCCTTTACCACTGGACATGTAAGTTGCTCGTCTCCTCAGATGATGAACTCTTGCTAACAAGATCTTCAGGCAACCGTCACCAGATCTCCCACAAGGACCGGTCTCGCTACATCAGCCTACACCACCACCTACACCGTCACATCATGCCCCGAGTTCGAGCGCGATTGCCGAACCGGCGTCGTAACAACACAGACAGTCGGACCCCAGCGAACCGTCACCGTTACGGCGGGAGCCAACTCAGGCAACAACGGCGACGACGACTCAGCCGCCTGGCAACCCATGCCTCTGGGCTGGGTATTCGCAGTGCTTGGTGGTTTCGCCCTTGGCGCCAACCTGCTATAGAGGGAGGGTGTACATACATGACCTGAGTGATACCTTTGCATAACTGTACATATTTTTTGCGACGACGACGACACCTTTCTCTGGATATAATGACCCTTAATTGATAGACCGCGTCATTGGCCATGACCATGAAGCATACAGCGGCGTTCTGATCTCTGACTCGCGTTCTAGAGCAACTCTAACCTTGTGAAATTATCGTGCGATGGCTTGGCTTGGTACCTTGTGGGGGCTTGGGTTCATTGAGGTATGAATCTGCGTGTGTACTGTTGGGTTTAAAGGGACTTGCTGTGTGGCTTGCGTCGAGGATTGTTAAGTTTAAGATGGGAAGAATGCAGGAACAGCCTTGCCAAGTCACGGAAACATATCAACATCTCACGCCCCTGGTGTTGGTTCTACATGTTGCAAAAAAACCAACCACCAGCTGAATAACTTGGCAGCGTCTCATCCAGCAACGCTATCATAGCCTACTGCTCCCAATGCTCTGGGTTAGTAAAGGTTCCACATGACTCGAACGTGTCCCCATTGTTACTTGAGCTTATCACCTGTCCATTCCCGCCGTGTGTACGCAAGTGCCGGACCAGGGACCCGTTGCGGCGTTTCTCGTGCGCCCGCGCCGAGGACCTGGTAACTAACGTCGATCCTGCGAAGAGTGACTGGAATGTGCTAGCCTTGGGGATGGGGCTGGAGGGACCCAGAACGAGGGGGATAGCATCTAGACATGCTCTAGAGCACGGCGATTGCGGCCGTAATGCGTTGGCGACAGTTAACAAGTTGAGTTTTAATTGAAGGAGAAGCCATAGGGTTGTTTGATCCTGACAACGGTGATGATCCCGAAAGGCGTCGGAGGAGAGCATCATGTTTAGAACGAGGCTACCTGTCAAGCCACATTGAGCGATAGCATGTTGGAATGGAGCTCTGTAAGCCTCTGTTTTCGAATTGCAATTGTCGTTCTCATCTTGAGGCTATATGTATGCAATCCTTCCCATCCCCGGCATCGCCCGTTGTCAGTTGTGCAACTGCCACTCCTCTACAATCTCTCAGTTCCCTCGCCGCTGCCCCTTACAATGCCGTCCCCACTCCTCTGTGCCTGTGACCGGGTTGGTCCATTGGCCGAATCATCGCCATGCTCTTCATCAGTCCATTCATCGCCGCCCTCATTGCTCTCTCCATTGCTTCCTTCATCATCCCCCTCATCACTTCCTTCGTCACTCCCTTCTGCCTCCTCATCATCCTGCGAATCGTCAGTATCACCGTTTCCACACCAAAACCCGAAATCCTCACACTCATAGATATATGGCTCCGGGCAGTCCATCGGAGTCTCATCAGGCAAGCGAAGGCGAAGTTCATCGTCGTCATAGTTGTAGGTCTCAACCCGTTTGCTCACATGCTCGCTGATTTTGCCTCCGTTCCTCTCAATGACATGCCGAGGCCGGAACGTCACAGACACAATGTAGTAGTCTATAACGCCCTCCTCAGTCTCATCGCGGATCCATCTCTTGTTGTGCCAGCGGCTGGTCCCTCTCCACCGACTCTCCTGCCTGGTTGACCCCTCGGTGTCGGCAACGAGAACGGTCCCGTCTGGCTTCTTGAAGAACCAGCGCTCGATCATCATCTTGGCGATGCGATCAACCTGGCGCTTCTTGCGCTCTAAAGTCTCCATCTCGATACATATCTCATTCAGGCTGGGAGACAGCACGTCGCTTACGTCGCTAATCCAGGAACTCTCGAAGCGAAGCGGTGCATCATCCTCCCAATTCCACCAGTCTGCGTGTCGAATCGTGATCGTGAGTCTCTTTGGGTCCATGTAAGGTGACATCAGGAGTCTGCCCAGTTCACCCCCTTCCAGCTTGAACATCTGGGGAAACGCTCTAATGCCCTCGATCTGGACTTGCTCCTGACCCATCTGCTGGGCGATCTCCATAGCTGTGGCGTGCAGCTTATCGACAGCAGTGTCGACATCGTACTCCGGAGGCGCACGTTCGTCGAAGGAGAGCCAGTGCAACTGCTCGGTCAACATGAAGGGCAGGAATCTGCACTCGCGGTAGACGGCTCGACAGGTACGTAGTAGGGTCGTGTCCGTCCTGCGCGGCGCAAAGTATGAGGGCCGGGTGAAGCAGGTATTGCCATCATAGTGATTGTCTGGGGAAGTATCCTCGTAATCGGTGAGAGCAAGGGCAAAGATTTGGTTGCGCACTTCTGCTGGCAACAGCTTGAACAAGGGCGAGCCGGATTGAGGATTGTCGGGGATGGAGAGGATGTCTTTAGACGTTGGCATGCGCTTCTTGTTGCGTCGCCTGAACCTTGACAGGAATCGAGGCGGCTCAGGCTCAGGCTCGGGCCCAGGTGATTGTTTCCGTACGCGTTTGGTTCTTGCCATGGTTGGTGATTGTATTATTCGTGATGTGAAGAGAAGGTTAAGCTGACAGAGAGAGGATGGGCATTTATATGCTGGGTGTGCTAGGCAGCACAGTGGGCCTCGTGCAACTCGCCTGTATTATTGGAGTTGTTCTGTTGGTTGTTGGTTGCAGTTTCATGAAGAGGCATGGATCAATCAGGGTCGAATGACGATGGCTTTCGTGACAGGGAACATGCTCCGCGGGATCTCTATCAGTGGTCGTATTGAGTCACCATGATGTGACCGGCGATAACCTATTTAGGCTATGGGGGATCGAAGGCAGCCACCACTATCCTGCGGCTGTTGGTAAACATAGCACTTAAATGAAAAGTATCCGATGAGATTTCTTTCCTTGCATACCCAATAGTGGAAAGAACAAGAGTCGATTGCCTTTGTACTCGTTACCGCAAGAAGGTCGAGGGCCTGCTGAAGGGCTGATTGGATCCCAGCCGTTGAGGCTGTGTCGACACCCTGGAGCACAGTCAAAGCAGGCTCTGTGGAAGCGGACGCGATAGGTTTATAAAGAAAGATTTCCTCATAAAAATGAACATTTACCACAAGTCGGCTGGTTGGCACTCATTTATTGCTCACGCCCCAGGGTAAGCACCTGGATGAGGTGAACAGCGAGAGTAAACATCAAAAGAACTCTCAAACATTACCACTCCTTCTACTCTTCTAAGATTGTAATTATACAGAATTAAACAAGATAGTGATGAGAATTTGATGAGAATAGCTAGGAAGCCTCAGCGATGTGCCAATTCCCTCTCATCAATGCCTGCTGGGCTGCCCGGGCTGTCAGGACCAACACGTTGCATTAACCGCCCAGGATAGGCGCCTAGAATGCGCAGCACACAGCCATTGGCTATGCTTAAGACATGCATAAAAGCCTTGGCCAAAGTAGAAAAAAATCTACAGCGCGACCGATGGGTATAAAGTGGTTTCGCTGCCTGTCGCGAGGACTGATCATCAGCCAACCCTCTCACCTAACAACCACACAGACCATGGCCAAGATCCCCATCGACAAGACGGGGTCTAGCTATCATGGCTTACCGCAGCGTCATAGCTCAAATCGTGAAGGCAGTTCGCTTTACCAAGCCCAAGAATGAGCTTGCTGAGAAAACCGAGGCTGATGAGAACGCGTTGAAAGCCCGGGAAGGTATGTCTCTTCTTCTTTGGTACATAAGCGAAATACTAATCGGTCCTCATAGCATTCTTGCGCTCGTTTGCCTTTCCTGAAGTTCGGGAGCGGTTCCAGACTGTGAGCTCTCACCTCGAAGGGACATTTCAATGGATTGGGCTCAATGAGACTTTCAAGTCCTGGCTTGAGCTTCCTGAAAAGAACGTTTTCCACCTGGTTGGGAAGCGTGCATCTGGGAAATCAACATTCATGAAATACCTGACCGGGGACGAAGCACTTGTTACGTGGGCTCGTCTCCAAAACCCTTCCAGAAAGACCATCGTCATTAGTCACTTCTTTCACTATGCCGGCCAAGATCCCTCACGGACGTTTGAAGGGTTTCTGAGGTCCATCCTATTCCAACTCGTCGAAGCGGACTCCGATGCTTTCGAACAAGCTCACCCAATTTTCCTGGGGCGCACAGCCCATCAGTCATCACCAACCTGGCCTCGAGATGACCTGAAGAAGGCTTGCTTGAACGTGTTTAAGTATTGGGGAAGCGTGGTAGACCACCAGCGCCCGATTATCTATCTCGTTGTGGATGCATGGAACCATTTTGACGGCGAACTTCACGAGATGACCTCCTTTCTTCGGAAACTATTCGAGCTTTGCGGCGGACGCCTGAAATTATGCATTTCCAGCACCCAAGAGGCCAAGATCGACAATGCCTTGGCCGGCCTAACAAGCCTCGGCGTCCTTCCGAGACTTGAGATTGACAAGCACACCCAACAAGATATTGAAATGTACATCAAAGAAGTCTATCCAATGCTCACAGAAATTCACGTGGGCGAGGAAGAAACGCTTGCGGATGCAATTCAGGATCGTGCCAAGGGAGTCTTCCTTTGGGTCCGGCTGGTGTGCGCAAACCTGATCAACCGCGCAATAACGAGTACTGAGGTGACCAAAGCCTCGGCCGAGAAACTTCTCAACAATCTACAACCTGACCTAGAGAAGTTTTACGAGATGATGTTCAACAGTATAGAGCCAGACGTTCGAGATGAGGTTGAAAAGGTCCTGTCCATTGTGGTAGCAGCCTCGAGACGTTTGAATGTCGAAGAGCTACAGTGCGCCGTGTTTTTTAGCGATAACGAGAAAATCTTCAAGATGAACAACAAGATCAACACCAACAACGGCATCAACAACCACAAAAGAAGGAAACCCAACAGCAAAATCAGCAAGGACTATCTGAATGACCTTGATGTATTCAACCGAAACTTGCAGACCGTGATCGAAACAAGATACCGCGGGTTCTTGGAGATCACCCACGTCAAAGGCAGTGGTGCTAGGTCCGAATTCATCATTGAGCCTTGTCATGGAACAGCCTTGAACTACCTGACCGAACGCTGCAAGCCTCAGGGCCTTGGGGAAGCCTTCAAAGATCTCAAGGCCTACGGGCATAGTCTCCTTTACGAAGCATCAACAATGTACCTCAGCTATTTGAAGAAGGAAGATCTGCCTCCAGAAGCATCCGAGATTCTGGATATTTTTGCCGGCGCCAAAGATGGCGGGCAGTTGGTTCAATTCGAGGCAAGTGAGGACAACAACACTTCCAGCTACAAGTGGAGCCAGACAGTACATCCAGACAAGCCGAACGCGGTAAATTTCGGGACCTTCTGCAAAGAGTACCCATTCCTATGCTACTCGGCCGAGAACTGGGGCCATCACGTAAAGTCTGGCTGCACAGCTCAACTAGGACCTGTTGAGGCACTTGAAGAAGAGACATTTTATTGTTTCTTATGGGTCTTCTGGGAGCTCATGGAGGCCAGGCGCGCCAACCCATATACCCCCTCGGATCTACCCCTTGATGCACTGGAATATCTTTCCTCGCTAGGTTGTGCCAGCTATCTACACCAAATTCTGAACCGACGGCCGGATAGGATAAAACACCCCGAACGACTGCTCCTTTCCACCATTCGAGCGAAGAGCGTTCAAATGGTGGATCATCTACTACAGCATTATGCGCTCGAAAAGCTCAATGTCAACCATGGCAAGCAAGCCGTATTGCAGGCCATCGACTTCTCTTACAATCCGAAGGGGAGGGAACCCTACGAATTGTTGGTCAATTCTCTTCTGAGACATGGGTTTCCTGCAGACAAAAAGGTCCAGTACACCATTCGCGATGAGCATTGGAACACGAGTCGAGAGCTTCGAGTTCGAAAGAGACAGTTTGAAAGCAATCCCCTACTTCTGGCAATCCTGCTTCAGCGCAACCGCATCGCCGAACTACTCTTGAACCATGTGTCTTGCAGAGACGCGGTTCGTAAGGAAATCAACTGGGTTCTATATCAAGTGATCGAAATGGCAGCTGATATCCAGCCCGTCAACATCGAAGGTATCGAGCTGCTCCTAGACAACGGCGCAAGCACAATGCCTACGACTCCAGATTTGAATGTGCCTCAGGTCACACCCCTGGGCAAGGCGCTCTCTCGGAAGGAGCTTGCCGTCGCAGAGACACTCCTTGACCGTGGGGCCGATGCCAACTTTCGCGGCGATAATGCCAGCCAGCTCAGCGTTGTGGCAGAGGCAGAGAACGACAACCCAGTGTGTGTCCGGCTGCTGCTGAACCGGGGTGCTCGGGTGGATGTGTGGTCCATGGAGCAGGGCTGCAACAAACACCCAGCAGCTAAAGGGGTCAAAGATGTCATTTCCATCTTGATGGACCATTTGCACGGGAAGGGGGACATTAACAGACTAATCGAGGACCGAGAGACCGCCCTACACATTGCGATTCGCTGTGACCGAAAAGATCTTGTCGAAAGATTGATTCAAGAGTTGGAAGCCAACGTGAACATCCGAGATCACAATGGAGATTACCCCGTTCACGTGGCTCTGCGGCAGAGCGAAGCCATGACTTATATCAAACTTCTTCAAGGAAGCCCGAAATTTGACGGTTACGTCAAGAATCGTAACAAGAGAACCTGTTTCCAGCAGGCAATGTTCAAGAGGCAGTATTCATTGGTTCGGGAGCTGAGGGAATGTGGAATGGGTGAGGACGAGCTGGATTTCGAGATGGAAGAGGACCTTCAGGAGGATCCCCTGGCAGTGATACCATATCCGGATGCGTCAAAAACAAAGCTGACATTTCACTTGCAAGGGTAGGTTGAAAAAGTACCCGTGAGTTGACAATCTTCCGTTAGCTAACGTATTCCAGGTCTTCCGGAGGCATGATCCTCCAGACACGACCAGAAGATACCCGGTACGGCATCAACGAGCTTATCCATGGTACAGATGAGCCTTGGAATCCACTCCGCCATTCTGTGCGTCGGGGCATTCCGGACGTCGATCCTAGCTTGCGAGGACTTCAAATACGGCTACCGATGCAGCCAGTGATTCCGCAGGCACCGGGGAATTTGCCATTACTTGAAGGAATCATCACAGACGAGATGGGGATTTCTTTTGAAAGTAGAGAGACGGGTACGCCAAGCATATCAGACACGTCGGGTGACGAGTTTCTTGCTGGCACAGGGAGTTGGATGGGCATGAGGTGGGTTGGCAAAGAGAATAGAGGCATACATGAAGGCGTTGGCTGGCATACTGGTGGTGATGGATATTGACAAAAATGATGCCGTGAAGGACGACTGGGCGACACAAGGTCAAAGACACCAAGTTGAACCCTGAATTCAAAGGCTTTCTCTACTCTAAAATAACAATGCATATGTAACATTAAAAGAATAAGGAGGCAACCTAATAAGAGTTAATACTCTAGATCTTGTTTTAGTTATTCTTTGATTACTTTTCTGATACATATATAGCTACCCTTAGGGAAGGATATGCTAATATCATTACAGTGTCTTACTATCCCGCGTGTGAGGGTAATCGTGGAGGATGAAGGAATAGCGGGTCATGCAACCTTGATTGGCAAAACGTGGGAGCACACTCGCTAAGCTCTATTTGAACCAGCGTCTCCTCAAAGATCTTCACTTGACTTGCTCTCTCTAGAGATTCTTGCATCTGCTAGAACGTTTAGCTCTCTGCAAGAATTCCTTTGTCGTCTGACAATCAGGCTGGGGCGATGATAGTTCGTGGCAAGCGGAGCTTGATCGCGAATCATCGACCACCAGCAATAACCACTTAGGTGCGATCTTCGTGAACTGGGTCTTGAAACACACGTCTACGACGGATAAACCGATCGAAACCAGACCGTCAAGACTGTGGCTAACGGGCAAGGCACGAACAATCATTCACATCTCGACACGCGCTAAACACTCCACTGTATCTCTTCATTTTCGCTCATGACGCGGCCGGAAAATAAAGGGAATGGTCGGCATGACCAGGGAAAACAGGCCGACCAGAGTCTCGACTCGATGATCCTGGCCGAGGTTGCGTTAAAACCTTACCCCCAGAGTAAGCATGGCGAGACCCTTGCACGAGCTCCACGCGGACGCCGGGCTTGATCCCTGTCGCCGAACCATTACAGGACCACCTATTTGGAGTCTTTTACTACCTTTTTGCGAATGTAATTCAACCTGCGGAGGTGGCATGCCTGTCGGTCGCGGGTATTGCAATGGGGGTCATGGGAAATATGCCCGCCAGGCAGCGAAAACAAGCGAAGACATGCTGCCGCTTGATCTTAGCACAGGTTTGCCCGAAGCCCTTCCATTTACCCGTGCAGGCAATCGAGCGGGTCAGATTCTGGGCGTCCTGGAAGACACAGTTAGACACAGTGTCGGACTCCTGAGATTCTTGTCTTTTGCCTCATGCCGATCTTATCTTATCTTATCAATCAGTCCAAGAAACATGGCGGTTTGAAGATGCGCCTCTGACACAGTGTGGCAATCGATCAGCACAATTAGCTTTGAGAAAGCTAAGGGACGAAAGCAAAGGTGGATCGCAGCCAAGCAGACCAAACCTGAGGCAGCAGGGAGAACCGGATCCGCTGTCGAGATTATCCCACCGGCCCAGTCAAGATTTGATCCCGTCTTTGGTGACATCGCTGGAAAACCAGAGCTGCCTGGACCGAAGGCGCCAAGAAGCGCTCGTTCTTTGACGAATCGTCTTTCAACTTTAATCCCACTTCACGAGAACGCCTTCCTGGCCCTACGAGGCCTGAAGCCTTGTCACTTCTGGCTAGAATGGTCATGAACAACGTAAAGCCTCCCCACATGCCATCCGATGAACCCACGCGACGAGCATGGACTTACCACTACGCCGGTAGAATTGCCACTATTGGCTCTAGCCTTTCCAGGTTCCCATGGGACAAGACGGAGCTTTTGCTGGCCGCTTGCCAAGAAGACCAGGCTGCCCAGTTTCGAGAAGAATTTTTTTTCCCTACCTCTCTTACGCGGACCATTCCTGGCCTGCTTGTTTCTCGTCTGGTCATCGGCTTTTCTCCTTTCGGTCGCCTGGACTGGATTGAGCTAGCTGCCTCAATAATCAACTGGAACTGGTGGGTTCGGACTTTTGGACCCACGCTCGTACGCGATCAAGGTGGGAACAAGGGGGGAGTTGATCTTTTTTACCCTGCGAGCGATGGGTGACAGGAGGAGCTTGATCATCTGTTCCACGGGCATGGCTCTGTTGCGATGTAACGACACCTACATGCAGCGTGGGACGTTGGAAAGTGGTTTGAGAATCTGATTCCCAAGAGTTTGGATATGGCCTCACAGAGTTTCTGTTAGACGCCAAGGCGCAAAACTGCAGAGCAGGACCCTGTTCATGCCGGTTCCTACTGCCGGGCTATGGCTTGGGACCTGGTCCAGGCCAAAACCCGATCTTGGCGCAGGTGGCGGTTTCTTAATCGAAGCCCCCATCTCGCCATTGTTCTTCTCATCCTTGTTGACGGCGTGCCGCTCCGAGTCGAGAAGCGCGGCAGACGCGCTGTTGAGCAGGCTATTCTGACTCGGCCAACAGTCGACGTGAAGAGACTCTTTTGACTTCATCTCTGCAATCAGGCAGTCTTGATTCAGTGTTAAAGTCGAGACCTCGACTGGCGTATATCCTCAGAGTCGTCTTAATCACATGTTAATGCCAAGGGAACACCAGTACCATGGACGAGCCCGTTGCTGTGCCTCAAGAGGTTGGCCGATCTCTTGCCCTGATGGCACTTGGTCAGCGATTATCAGATGATCAGATTATCGAACTAGTGTCCGAAAATTTGCGATGATCCTCCTTAGCCATGCCCGCGCCGAGCTCTTGGGGATGGGATGCCGCCACCAACCTCAACCCCGGGCCATGCCCGGTAGCTTTTAGGAAATAAGCTCCGACCAATCAAAGGGGCCTTAGACAGCTTAACCCTGTCATCTGGGGGTTTTCTGGTGTTATTCCCAGGGTCTTGGACGGACATGGTGGGACGTAGTGGGACGCGGTGCGGCCTTTTCTCTCCATGTCGACTTGGAGATTCGATGCAACGTTGGGAACTTATGTTCCAGCGGCAGACGCCGCTGCGAATCACCCGCAGGGTAGTAATGAGCTTTGTTTATCTAGTGTGTCATGGCGAGCGTGGGATTGTCCAGTCATGGGTTGATGTTTGGGGGTTTGGCCTGGGCGCGGGTCATGGAAAAAAAAAGAAGAGGGCATCTGGGATGGAGGCATTGTTGTATCTCCTCAACAGATGATCGTACAGCTACGATAAAATTTATAGAATAATCCAGAATACTTGGACAGTGTCCATTAACGAAATAATAACTTCTATTATCTTTTCAACATTTTTAGGTAATTTATTTGAGACGAGTTGGAGATGTTCCTCCCATCTGGCGTCTCGATTATTTCGCCTCATGCTTATGGGGACCGTCAGAACTCTAGGCCCTTGGAAGACCCATCCCACGAGTCTAACCATGGCTCGCCAGAGGGACGATCATCGCCGACCCTGTCAACAAGTCTGCGTCTAGGTACTGACAGCGTCGCATCTTGGCCGAAGAAAGGGTACTTAACAGGGCACTCCTCCCACCTTGTGAAAGCTCTCTTGTCGTGCAAGCTCCTCTTCATTCACCACTCCGTCTTGCAACTCGCCTCCTTTACTTTGGAAGGACCAATCTCTTGCTTCAATGGCGACTCACACTCAGATTGGGCCCGAGCCCATTAACGAGGTGTCGATTCCCGACATTGAAAAGGTCGCCGGCAACGAGAAGAACAATGAGATCGCCGAAGAGGATCTCAAGGACTTGTCCGATGATGAGTTCAAGCAGCAGGGTGTCAAGAAGGCCGAGGCCATGACTACTGTCTGGTCAAAGCAGATGCTGATTGCCACCTTTATCTTGTAAGTCAATCGAGATCTTCAACCAAGAGAATGCTTACTGACTTGTCCAGCGTCTGGCTCGTCGCCTTTGTCGACAGTCTCCTCCAAGCCGTCCAGTCCAACCTCGTCCCCTACGTAACATCCGCCTTCGCCCAGCACGGCCTCATCGCGACCACGAGCATCGTCGCCACCATCCTCGGCGGCGTCTGCGCCCTGCCCATCGCAAAGGTCATTGACATCTGGGGTCGAGTTTGGGGCTTCGGCTCCATGGTGTTCCTCATCGTCGTTGGCATGATCATGAAGGCCACCTGCAAGAACGTCGAGATGTACGCTGCCGCTCACACGCTGTACTGGGTTGGCCATCTTGGTCTCATCTATGTCATCGACGTGGTTGTTGCCGACACTACCACCCTCCGAAACCGATTGATCATCATGGGTCTCAACTATACGCCCACCATCTCGTCGACGTTTGCTGGTCCCAAGATTGCCGAGCTGTTTTACGTCAACGTCAACTTCCGCTGGGCTTTTGGTGCTTTCTGCATCATCCTGCTTGCCTTTTGCATTCCCGTCATGGTCATCTTCATCATGAGCGAGATCAAGGCTCAGAAGCTGGGACTTGCCCCCGAAAAGGTTCACAACCGCACCGTGTGGGAGTCTATCAAGTACCACTTTGTGCAATTTGATGGTATGTTTAACTCTAAACCCTAGCCTTTACTGCTTCTAACTTGTTCTAGTCGTCGGTCTCAGCCTTACTACCTTTGGATGGTCGCTTCTCCTACTCCCTTTCAACCTAGCCTCCAAGGCCCCCAACGGCTGGGCTAGTGGCTACATCATCGCCATGATCGTCCTCGGAGTCGTTCTCATCGCCGCCTTTGTTGTCTGGGAGAAGTTCTTCGCCCCTGTGCCTTACTTCCCCTTCCATCTCCTCTCCAACCGAACCGTCCTGGGTGGTTGCCTTATCTACGGCCTCATGTTTGCCTCGATCTTGTGAGTAACCCTGATCGGATATCTTTGTGTCTTGATCTAACTGGTGTCAGCTGCTGGGATGGCTACTACGGATCTTACCTGCAGGTCGTTCACTTCGAGAGCATCACCACTTCTGGTTACATTCTCAACTCGTTCTCCCTGATGGCCGCCTTCATTGGTCCCTTCGTCGGACTGTGAGTCTCCCCGCGTAACTAACAATGAACAACAACTGACCCTAGCAGTGCCATTCGATACCTCGGACACTTCAAGTGGCCTTCCTTCATCGGCGTCCCCTTCATGGTTCTCGGCACTGCCCTGCTGATCCACTTCCGTCACTCCCACACCGCTGTCAACTGGCTCGTCATGTGTCAGCTCTTCAACGGTATCTACAGCGGTATCTGGTCTCTGACTGCTCGCCTCGCCGTCATGTCCTCAGTCAACCACCAGGATGTCGCTGTCGCCCTCGCTCTGTGGGGCATGTTTGGTTCCATTGGAGCTGCTATCGGTCTTGCCATCGCCGGTGGTATCTGGACCAACGTCCTCCCTGGTGAGCTGGCTAGGCGCCTCCCCGAGTCTGCTCAGAACATGACTGCCACCATCTATGGTGACATCACTGTTCAAATGAGCTACGCCAGGGACTCCCCTGAGCGCGATGCCATCATTGGCGCCTACGATGTCGTTCAGCAGAAGATGGTTATTGCCGGTGCTTGCTTCATCCCTTTCACCGTGCTGTGCCTGTTCATGTGGAAGAACATTGACATCCGCAAGAAGGATGCCCGCAGCACCCAGGCCCAGGGCATGGTCTTCTAGACGGGTATTATTCTCACGATATGTCAGGATCGCAGGCGGGTTCTTGTCTAATGAGTTTCCGACAAAGATTAATGTTCATGTAATTCCAAAAGTTCATTCGCTTTCTAGATACCTCACCTAGACTCTCTTTAATGCAAGATAGTCTACGCTCAGATGCCCCCTCTACAGCTACAAAAATACCGTGTCAACATGCTCAAATCGCATCGCTCATCTAGACGTCTAGTATCTAATCGCCCGTCTATAGCTTGGCTCCCTTATCCTTGCGAGCCTGCTTCTCTCGGTCTCGCAGCAGCCGTCTCAAGATCTTGCCACTGGGGCTCTTGGGCACAACATCGATAAACTCGATGCCTCCCTTCAACCACTTGTGCTTCGCCTTGTGTTCCTCGACGAACTTGTTGATGCTCTGCTTCACCTCGTCGTCAGACCTGCCCTTGGCTTCGGGAGCCTTGACGACAAACGCCTTGGGCACCTCGCCGGCTCGCAGATCAGGAACCTGGATGACCGCACAATCCGAGACGAGTGGGTGGCTGAGAAGGTGAGCCTCGAGCTCCGCAGGAGCAACCTGGTGGCCCTACACGATGTAAGTAAACGATCAACTATGAGCATAATTAATGGGCGTACCTTGACTTTGATGAGTTCCTTGATACGGTCCACAACGACGAAGTGCTCGTTGCCCTTGGGTGACTTGCGGACGAGAACCTCGTCACCGGTGCGCATCCAGCGACCATCCTCGTGGTGCACAAAGGTCTCAGAAGTCGCCTTGGCGTTGTTGAGATATCCCAGGACGATTGTCGGGCCCTGGACAAGGAGTTCGCCGGGCTTGTTGTACTCGGTGATTTCACTCCCGTCGGTGTCGATGAGCTTGGCCTTGAGGCCGGGGAGGAGAGTTCCCGAGGTGCCAGCGTCGATGTCCAGCTCGCTGGTGGATGTGACGACAGGAGACGTCTCGGTGAGGCCTTGGCCGAGTCAGTCATGAAGAAAATGATGAGGGCACAGATTTCGCTTACCATAGCCCTGGCAGATTTTCCACTCAGGCCACACCTTCCAAAGGTCTTCCATGGTCTCCTTTCCAAGGGGAGCAGCGCCGCTGAAGATGAAGCGCACGCTGCTGAGGTCGTACTTGGCGCACTCAGCCTGGCTACTCAACATGTGGATCATGATCGGGGGCACAAGGGCCATCTGCTCAATCTTGAACCGTTGAATGGCGGACAGGAGCATCTTGAGTTCAAAGCGTGGGAGAATGACGGTCTCATCTCCGTTGTACAAGCCTGCGCAGAATCAGCATCAACCACGCTTCCAAACGAAAACGAAGACCTACCATAATGGGCAACGGGCACGAGCCCGTAAATGTGGCTGAGGGGCAATAGACCGAGCTGGACCTGAGTGTCGACGCCGGCGGCTTTGCGACCAACGCCGTCTTGGATGGTCATCTGCAGGATGTTTGAGATTACATTATGATGGCTGATTTGAACGGCTTTCTGCAGATTTGTGAGCCAAGAGGTCCCGATCAATACCGCCAACACTCACGGGAAGACCAGAAGTTCCGCTGGAATAGCACAGGTAGGCAACCTGTCGCGCACCCTGACCCTTGACCCAGTTCAGAGGCTTGAGCTCAGGAGCATCCTTGCCTTCAGCGATCAGGTCGTCGATAGTCTTGAACGGAGCCTTGGCCTCAAAGCCAGGAACTGGGAGGAGAAAGATACGGTCCTCGGGGATACCGGCGCCCTTGGCCGCGACAAGGGCATTTTCTAGAAGAGGGACGCAGGTGAACAGGGCATTTGCGCCGGACGAGACGAGCTGGTGCTGGAGCTCCTGGGCAGAGTATGCAGCACTGGCGGGGGTGACGATGCCGGAGAGACGGTGGACGGCGTGGGTCAAGGGAATGTAGTCAATCTGTGCGACGCGTTCAGTTGGCATGTGTTTTCCTCACACAACAGCTCTAGGCATACGAACCGTGTTCAGGGAGTACAGCGCAAGAACCCTGTCCCACTCTGTGCCGTCGGTCAAGTCATAGCCGAGGCGCTTCGCAAGCGCGCGGGCGAGCAGCTTCTCGCGCTCCTCGACCTCGGAGGTAGTGTACGACTTTCCGGTGATGCCGCAGGTGTAGGGCCTTCTAGACCGAGACAAGGGCTTCCGGCCGTACTTGTCGGAGAAGACAAACTCGGGGATGGTGATTGAGTCGGGAGGATCTGCAGGTAGGCGCGTAGTGAGCAAGCGAGTCACGGCAGAAGAAGCCTGAGCAAGGGAGCATACCAAAGGGGAGCTTTGGGACTGAGGGGGGAGGTAGAAAGACCATTGTTGCTGGAAGTTTTGGAGATCTAAGCTGCGCAAGCGAGTGAAGGGACTGAGAGGGAGAGAAAAGGGAGAGGCAATTGGGGAGAGAAAGGGAAGGTAGATAAGGCGGCGCCTTCCTGTCGCCAAATTCAAGACCTCCCACCGAGGAAAAGGGAAAAGCTGGGGTAGGGGCCTTGGCATTGGCCCACCTGCTCCATCCCCCGCATGCGCCGAGGGGGGGTGGGAATGAATAAGACACCAGTACAGAGATATTAACTCAGTGTTGCCTTTACACGGCTTGAGCGTATCTGATAAATTTCATAAATAACTTGTAGAACTTTCAAACTATCATTTTTTCTTGAAATAATTTTTTAAATATTTTATATAAACTTCTCTGTGGTAAATCACACAAAACTTAGGAAAGGTAGAGGTAGCATTGCTCTTCTAGTGTCTCCTTTATTTCTTCAACCCTGTCCACTGTTTTGGGGTCCCGCAGCACCCAAGTCCCACAAACGTCGGTGCGCCAGCTCCAGGGCCTCGGCACGGAAAAGACACTGGAGTAACCCTAGCCAATAGGGGAGGGCGGAAGCCATGACGATCGTGAGCAACAAAGGGGAGAGAAGGTGAAGGAAAAGCCAATTTGAACTTGAACCACCATCTCTTAATTCCGCTGCGTGATGCGCTGAAACAAATCTGTAGATGCGCTCTGATAACCGGGGTTGTAACCGAGGGCCGTCCTTGCATCATGACCCTTGTAGCCAGATTCGCGCCCAGAATGCATCTCTTTGGATTCGGCATTTCCCATCACCGACCATCCTCTCTCTTTCTCCTCTTCCCTGACTGAGTGGGTCGAGCCTCGGCAAGTGGTCCCTCTCCAACTCGGACGTCATTTTGCGATTTCTAATCCACCCTCTCGGGGAGATACATCATCTTTAATACCGAGTGAACTCGAGCCCGTTGCTTCCGCTGCAAGGGACGTGGTACAAGTTCGACAGTGCGTTCGGCTACAACCCAACCGTGACAACGCCGACCAACCAACTCGAAAAGATCTGCTCTCCCTCCTTCCACACAAAATAAAATTTCCCGTCCGTTTTTCCCGTCTGTGTACCGTTCACCGACGTTGAAATAAGCTCACGCGAAGGATCGAGATTGGTGCTGACTGGTGCTGACATGCACATCGGGAAGACAGATGTGTCGCTTGGTACCTGACTTTAGCTACGACTTGTAAGATGAAGATGAGTTCTCCACATTCTACGAGGGGAAATAAGCAAAGATGGACAAACTCTGTATACTATGCAACTCGACACAGTTACCTTGTGCGCCCTATGTTGGCAAGACCATTGAATAGGTACGTCGACTTCTAAAGTCTATCCCAATAGCAACGGCATTAGTGTCAAGGCACAGGAGTAGAGCCAGTCCACCTCTAACATCAGTGGATACTGCAAAGGGAAGAGTTTAGGGCAGAATGGAGGTCAAAGACCAAAGAGAGCACCAGTTTAAAGGTCAAGGGCGAGCAGAAAGGGTCAATTCGTGCTTAACATTCACGAGGCAATGCAATTGCAGCTTAGGCATCACAAGGACAAAGAGATTGAGCATCGGAGTTGATTGAAAAGAGAAAAATCAGTCAATATTAAGATTACACAAACCAGCCAGCGGGTATATATGCGTCTATATGCATGTCGGCTCGGCCGGTAACTTCCCGTGCTCTTTTTTTGTTTTTATGTCGGTGATTTTCGACCCCGACGACAAGCGTCAGGGGGTCGGGTAAGTTCCAACGTTCCACACCAATGCATATTTTTCGTAAGGATCGTAAGAATGATACATGTTGATGAGCGCGCTTTGGGGCTTCCCTAGAAGCTTGAGCGGTCTCGGGATGCGGGATATACAAGTGACATACATGTTCCGCCTCAGGTACCAAGACCCAATCTATAGATAACAAGGAAAACAGAGCTTATGTGCAGTGCTCGTCAAGACCCTTACAGGGCAATGGCGACAGCCAGGATGGCAGCGGCGATGCCCATGCCGTTGCGAGCGGCGCCAGCAGTCACGGGGACGTTGCCGGGAGCCGAAGTGGGAACGGGGACACCACCAGTGCCAGCGACGGGCTTGTTGGTGATGAGAGTCTCGCCAGCAGCGGGAGCCTCGGGGTTGGCGGGGTAGGCAGGAGAGCCAGTGGCGCCAGCCTCGGGGGCAGTGACGGGAGCGGTGGCGGGAGCAGTGGGAGCAGCGGGGATGGGGCCGTTGCCAGCGGGGCCGGAGGTGAAGCCAACCTCGGGGACAACGATCTCAGTCTCGATGGTCTTGACGGTGCTGCTGCCCTCAATGGTGGTGCCCTGGGAGACGCAAGGCTCAGTGACAGTGGTGGCAACAACAACGGTGGTGTAGTGAGCAGAGGTGATGATGGTGGTGCCAGTGACAGTGATGTGCTCAGTGACGGCGTCAGCACCAGTGGCAATGACGGGGTTCTGCTCAGCGTAGGGAGCGCAGATGCCCTGGAAGAAGGAGACGGCCTCAGCGACGATGTCGTCGTTGTCAGCGTGGGCGTACAGGCACTGGAAGACATTGTCGACGAAGGACTTGTCAGGGCAGTAGCAGGCAGCATCGGTGTTGTCCTCGCAGTTCTCAAGGTACTGGATGAAGGTGTTCAGGCAGCTGGGGACAACGTCAGGAACGTTGTAACCATCCTTGGGAGTCTCGGGCTTCTCAGTCGAGGGCTTGTCGCCGCTGGGCTTGGAGCCAGTAGGCTTGGGAGACTTGTGGGTCTGGGTCTCAGTGACAGGGCAGACGGTGGTGGAGACAGCGACGGTCTCAGTGACAACAGCGGGAGTACCAGCGGTGACGGGGCAGTTGGTGACCTCGGGGCCGCAAGAGGTGATGGTCTTGACGTTGGTGCTGTAGACGGTGGAGGTGCTGTCGTAGGTGGTGACAACAGTGGTCTCCTCCTCAGGGACATCGGTGGTGGCCTCAGGGGAAGAGCCCTCAGTGGTCTTGTCACCGCCGTTGGCGGGCTTGGTGCCGCTGGGCTTGGAGCCAGTCAGGGTCTCGGTGACGGGGCAGATGGTGGTGGAAACAGCAATGGTCTCAGTGACAACAGCGGGTGTGCCAGCAGTGACGGGGCAGTTGGTGACCTCAGGGCCGCAAGAGGTGATGGTCTTGACCTCAGTGGTGTAGACGGTGGAGGTGCTGTCGTAGGTGGTGGTGATGACGGAAGAGGTCTCCTCCTCACCCTCAGGGACAGACTGGGTCTCACCAGGGGACTGAGCAGTGGTGGTCTTGCCGGCCTCAGGCTGGGTAGCGGGAACGGTTTCCTCACCCTCGGGAACGGACTGGGTCTCACCAGGGGACTGGGCAGTGGTGGTCTTGCCGGCCTCGGGCTCAGTGGCGGGGACAGTCTCCTCACCACCAGCGGGAACAGTGTTGGTCTCCTCACCAGTGGGGACGGTCTGGGAACCCTCACCCTCAGGGACAGACTGGGTCTCACCAGGGGACTGAGCAGTGGTGGTCTTCTGGCCCTCAGGCTGAGTAGCGGGGACGGTCTCACCAGCAGGAGGGTTGGTCTCGACGCGGGTCTCAGTGACGGGGCAGATGGTGGTGGTCAGGGGAATGGTCTGGGTCACGATGACGGGAGTACCATGAGTAGCGGGGCAGTCAGGGACCTCAGGGCCGCAAGAGGTGACAGTGGTGATCTCAGTGGTGTAGATGGTAGAGGTGCTGTCGAAAGTGGTGATAATGGTAGTCTCCTCACCGTAGGGGAAGGTCTTGGTGGTCTCCTCACCGCCGGGGTAGCTGGTGGTCTGCTCGCCGCTAGGGACAGTGGTGGTCTCCTCGCCGCTGGGGACAGTGGTGGTCTCCTCGCCGCTGGGGACAGTGGTGGTCTCCTCGCCGCTGGGGACAGTGGTGGTCTCCTCGCCAGTGGGAACAGTGGTAGTCTCCTCACCCTCAGGGACGCTGGTGGTGCCCTGGCCGCCGGGGAAGCTAGTGGTCTCCTCAGCTCCGGGGAAGCTGGTGGTCTGCTCGCCGTTGGGGTAGGTCTGGGTGTTCTCGCCGCCAGTGGGAACGGTCTGGGACTCCTCGCCGGGGAAGGTGGTGGTCTCCTCGCCGCTGGGGACAGTGGTGGTCTCTTCACCAACAGGGACGCTGGTGGTAGCCTCACCGCCGGGGAAAGAAGTGGTCTCCTCGCCGCTGGGAATAGTGGTGGTCTCCTCACCAGCAGGGAAGGTCTTGGTGTTGTCGCCGTAGGGGAAGGTCTTGGTGTGGTCGCCACCAGGGAAAGTCTTGGTGTTGTCACCGTAGGGGAAGGTCTGGGTCTGCTGGCACTTGGTGCAAACGGGCTTCTCGGGCTTGTCGCAGTCGAAGTCGATCTGGGGGATCTCGACACGGCACTTCTCCTTGGGCTTGTTGGGCTGCTTGGGGTAGACGATGTGGACCTTCTTGGCACCACCACACTGAGAGTTGTAGACATCGGTACCGTCCTTGGAGCAGTCGGACTGGTGCTTGCAGTTGGAGCCGTCAGGCATCTCATAGTGGAACTCGAGGCGGCAGTCAAACTCGGGCTTGACGTGGAACTTCTTCACAGAGAACTTGTCATAGCCACCACCGCAGCTACCGCTGTTGCAGCCGAAAGAGGGAGCAGACTCCTTGGAGGAGCCACACTCTCCGAAAATGGTCTTTCCGAACGTACGGCCGCTAAGATCACGCTTCGACTTGTCTTCTCCGCAGGTCCAGCCGCTGAAGTCCCAGTCGTTGTACTTATCGAAGCGGCCGACGTCGAGGTCACCCCAAGACCAGCCACCCTTCTGCTTGTCGTCACACTTGTTGTCAACGGCACGAGGGGGAGAGTACTTGGGAGCTTCCTTCCAGTTACCCCACTAGAAATGTGTAAGTATGCGATCCGATGAGATGAGATGAGGCTCTGTGGAGAGCAGGGATACTCACGGTAGCGGAAACCTCGCCAAGGCTGGCAGCAACTGCCAGGAGGGCGAAGGTAGCCTTCATTGTGAATGGTTGTCGAAGAATTTGTTGTAATAACTAGTTGGTAGTAGCGAATGAGTGCAGATAATTGATAGTGAGAATGTAATTAAGAGACGTGTGGGCCAAAGGAAACGAATGACTTTGACACCAGAAAGGAAAAGAGATATTTGCTTAGAGTAAAGGAAAAAAGAAAAGATGAAGGTGGTGATGAAGCAAGAGGAAAAGCCAAAGATGGGAGGGCATGCGAAGCTACTATATACCCAAGATGCAGTCCATACATCCAGACGAGAAGACGTGGGAGACTGACTGCAGAGCACAAAGGCCGGCCAGCCCGGCATCTGGTGCCAAGCATGCGCCCCTCAGCCATCCATGGCTAGTGGAGAAGGCACCGACGATGGAAGCCCCTGGTGTGCGTCTGGGTCAGGTTGAGCACGGCTGGAGGAGACAACAGGGCTCGTGAGGCTCCTGAGCAGTGCAGCGGTCCAATCCACCGTCCAAGCTCTCCGGTGAGGTGGTGTTGGCCTAGCGGTTTGCAGTCCAGAGGGCGGTTCCAGGAACAAGGAACCAGGGCCACCGTGCAGGGATCTGGGACCTGGGCGAGGCCCCGCTGACAAGGGTATCCAACAGCAAGCTAAGCGAAGCCAAACAATTTGTAGAAGCCCTGCCAGAGCGCATCCAGGGGGTTTTCTTGCTGCCGAGACCAGGGCACCAATGTGGTCCTGAAGGCTGGATGGACTGATGGCCGAGCGTGCTGGCACCATGAGCACGGGAAAATCGACAGCGGCCAATGTGATGCCTGTGCCTGACCATGGGTAAGGAGGCATCCCCTTTCTTCTTCGCAGCCCAGACTTGGATCCGTTGGCATATTTTGTTTATGCCATTGTGTTCCCTATCAGATGCCCAATTGTGCATTGCCGCGTTGTGCATCCATGGCCCATCCATCCTGCGTTGTCTATGTGTGTCAAGAGATGTGACTATTCCCGAGTCGGACAAGATTATGCATATTTTTGTTGAAAGCTCCGATGTGCTAACTTTGGATCAGCCGCATGAGCTGTTGACAGAGCGCTTTGGTGTCTTTGATGCTGAATGTCGCGGGGCGGGCGTCTATCAGGCACCGCTGCGGGGCAGTTGTTGAGCAATGACGGCTCGCTAGATCTGTCGACTAGACGCCAAAGGGCAGATCGTCGACAAAGAAGCGAGCTGATGTGCGGCGAATCAGAGACAAAGCGAGAGGCTTGCGCTTTGTCCTCAACTTGTGGGCTTTCACCGACGACGGCGTTGCGGTGATGGTAGACGAGCTGGAGATGTGAGGCCACAAAGCACAAGGCGAGCACAAAGCGAGACAATCAGTGCACATCTCCAGCCGGCTTGATCGTGATAGGAGAAACCCACCGCCAGTTGTTGTTGCTCGGCGTTTTGTCTCCTGAAGCCAGCATGCTTTCTCATACCGCCGCTGCCGTTGCTGGGGCCTGTTGATGTTCCATTGAGCTCCGCGTACGGCCAAGTGCAACCTGATCGTTGAAACGCTTCGCCACCTTATCAGAGAGCGTTAAGCACCTCCTTTTGGTGGGTGGTGGGGCTCTGTTGATGCCCCTCCAGCAGCATCTGCAGGTACGGATACCACGGGCGATGCGCCCACCAATAGACTTGCAGCGCTTCGATGGAGCCCTGGCGGCTCGAGGTTTGGGGGTGTCTTTGCGGGAGCCAGTGAGGTCGGTGGAGGAGCGGATGCATCAGTCAAGGGGTCATGATGGGAGGGAGCAAGTTCTTCCTGTGGCGGTTTGGCCCCTGTAGGAGAATGTCTCTGGTGGCTCTTTCCCCAGAAAGCCACCAACTGAAGGCATTGGGCGTCTATCCGCGGAAAGTAGCAGCAGCGGGCATGACTTGCAGAGGGAAGGTGCTAATGGAAGGGAACCAACTTTTAGTGGCCAAAATGGAGGCCGCCACTACAACCTCAACGTCCAATGCCACAGGATTCATACATCACAGTAGGGATGTCCTTTTGCTTCTTCCTTGATCCTGCGCAAACAAATCATGGCTTCCATCGCCAGCACGACGTTGTCAGTGCCGGGTAGGCTCGAGTCAGAAACACAGCATCCGCATAAGCACCAAAAATACATTCGCCTCCGTGCCATGTGGTTGATCCTCACTGCCGTCGGCGGATCTACCAATGGCCTCCGGAAATACCATGGTAGGCTCACCCATGCAATCTACAGCAACGTCAGTACAAATCCGTCACGGGATGCTACCTCGAGAAATTGCACAGATTCATGCAGTCGACGCCCGTTGGAAGGCACCAAAGAATTGTTCCAGGATGGTCAACTTGCACGCTTTCCCCGTTTTGCAGCATCGTACCGAGGTCGATTCAACGCCCGAGATAGGGCCACTCCACCCTGCCACCGTTGCCACCGTCCCGCTCCGGGATTAAGCGTACAACCAGCCATTGATCATGAATAAACGTTCGTGGCCGTCAGGGATTCAAGCGTGGCCAAGGTCCGTGGGAGACATCGGCCAGAGACAGCCCGCTTGGCATGGGGCCGCCCTGACATTTGCATCGCCTGACCGATGGGGTTCCGTGACATGGGACTCACATTCTGCAGGTGATGGCTTCACAACACCGAGTTAGAAGCCAATCTCGCGTCGAGGAAACATCATCTCCGGATTTGTCGATTTGTTCTAGCTCGTAACTTTCCAATCTGGTGGTTTTGTTTTGCAATGCCGTCATACGCGGAATTCCCTGGGCATCTTGGTTGCTTGACACTGGCACTTCTTGACCTCAGATCAACTCGCTGTCGGATACTCCGTACTCCCCCGACGGATACCAGACAACGCTCGAGCAACGATAACTGAGACAGGCGGCTGGCCTCAGCGCCGAGCACAAGCAAAGGTCCCTCTGCCATCTCTGCCATCGACAATTCCGTCTTCGTCATAGCTGTCGGAACCAGGAAAGGCAAAAATATGGCGCCCAAGTCCATGACTTCCCCAGTTTTCTTCTTTCTCTTGAATCCTCCGTCTTGGTGGGTGTTCATTTTTAGCACCTCGCCCGCGCTACCATCGCGTGGCGTCGTTTGACGCTGGAGTTGTCTCAGGACAGGCTGCCCCTGGTTGTTTCAACATCAGGGCAGCCAATCACAACTCAGTCAGTGACCCGATCTGAGACAAAGCAGCAAAGGGTCCAGCCTTGCCGCCCTCAAAGTTCACCAATGGATCCTGAACAAAGCCATATTGGACACTGAAGGGTCTCAAAAAAAGACATGGCAAGGGTCAGGCCCTATGAAACATCCGGGCTGGTTTTACTTGTGCTTATTCTAGGAATCACTCGATGAGACATCTCCGTTTACGGATGGATCAGCGCGCATTGGCCGTTGCTCTCAAGTCCCGGGTAGGTGATGAAGATCAGAGTTAACCGCCAGCATCTCAACAGCAACCGCCTTTGCGGGACAAGACCAGAACGATAGGATATGAAGAGTCGACTGCAGTTAAAGAACTTGCACCGCATGGTTTAAGCATAATTTCCGACGCAGAGACGCCCACGCTGGGTGAAGATTGTCGAGAGGCCTTCAACACGCTTGTTTGTGATATGACTGACGGGTCGCATCGACGGCTGTCAAGGATTCTTCACATCAACCTTGATTGCATGCTTACTCGCCAAATCTCTCTCGCCAAAATGTTTCAACCAAATACAGCAACAGTCGAAACAAAAAAGCACAGTCGTTCGGTATGAAAACTCCAGTCCGTCCGTCACCGATTCCACCAAAACACGGTTCCCTCACCTGAATCTGGCGACGGCCGAATCGGAATAGCCCTCCACCACACTTGTTTGGTAGACCGGAGACCACGGTTCCTTGTTTAATTTCCCGTTCTGTTCACAGAGTTTTTACGCCGTAGCCTCTCGGAAGCAGGCACTTTGTCAACGTCACTATAGTTCAGGTACGAACTGTTATTGTTGACTAGACACCTGAACACTAACCCGCTTCTACTCCAGTGACGCTGGAGCTTATCGAAAGACAGCTCCCTGTGGCTTGCTCACGCCATTGTTTTGGCGTCCGTCAACGACGGTTCGCCGTAGTCTCCGCGCGCCGTCGGACCCATTTTGCGCCTCTTGCGTCGCTTGTTTTGAAAGGGCTTCTAGAAGCACATCATCCCCCACTTGTTGGACGGTGAATTACGGTGCTGCGAATTGGTCCAAGTGCTGTCCCGGCTGGAGTCTCAGAGATGATGGCCTGAGACGGAAAAACATGTCAATCACGGAACGTCGCCATTCCCGCCGCTTCCGGGGTTTGTCGTATTTTCTGTCAGGGGTTGTTCTCTCGCAGGTCGAGCCATGATGGGATGTGCTACCCCTAGCGAAGCTGTTCATGACCGGGGACTTTCTTGGCCCGCCGAGGGGATCCCAGGCGACACTAGCCAGAAAGATCAAGGACGCAAGGGTGCTCCCCAGTGTCTTCTTTTTCTGGCTCTATCGCGTTTCGAGTTGCGGTGATGGCGGCTTTTGCTGAAACCCGCGATTTGATCTGTCATGGCCGTGTTACCTACCGACCGACGCCATCCACCCAAGCTGCGACCCTCTTTTTACTTTTGAACGGTGAAGCAACGTCTCTACATCGAGACTACGAGTCAATCCGATGCACTTTTGTGTTGCGTCCTGTCGCAGAGCGGGCCTCAATCAATTGCTAAGTGCACATTTGCAATCAAACATGGTCGTACGTTTTTTTAAGATTCGCGTGCGTATGTTGGTTCACTCGCAGGTAACCTTGAGATACAGGCATCGAATTCTGCCCTCTTGACATGTCTTGTGGCACGTTCATCGCCAGACGCTTGGGCGATTGATTAACCGTCCTGGTCGATCGACTTCCAGGCCTCCGATTCCTCCTTTTCTCGTGCCAGGTTCCCTTGCCTCAGCCTTCCCCACTGATCGTCGGCCCAGAAGTGTCTTCTTTGGTGGTTGTCCGGCCGTTTCATGCACAAAAATGCCCGACATGTTGGCTGCCGGCGTTGTTTTCTCATGGCCAAGGCTGCAGAGCTACGGAAGGATTTCAGTGAGCAAGCTTGACTCAACCAACGGCTTGTCCGTCAAATTATTTCTCCTTGGACGTTGGTGCCATGTTTTTCCGTCTACGTTTGCCGAACCCCTCGTGGGGACATGGCCGTGGCGAGATGCCGTACCTAGCATCCCCCGACAGGGGAACCGGACCATGGCCTATGAACAACTCCTGCGGCCGACGATGGCCCAGCCTGCCAGCCTTGTGCCTGCTAGTCGGCCAGGACCGGGTACCTGCATCTGGGTTCCGGTGCCTTCCTCTGTTGGTCCATGGGCGGAGGTGATGCTACATCGGGCGCTGGACACCTGAAGCACGCGGCTTCCTTTTCTCTTTCGGGACCCCTAGGAGGTGGCAGTGAAGTGTGGAATCTTCCATTTGTCCTTGTCCGTGCCCAGCTGAGTGGTGGATTTCGTTTCTACCACTTATTCATCCTGGCCTCATCCACAGGGCCGGGCAAGGGTCATGAATCTGGGAGAGTTCGACCGTGGGCAGAGATAGATTCATGGGGCATGCGAGCCAGCGCCTTCCAGGGCTATCATCTCAAGATGATCATCAAGGCCGCCTCTTTCTTGGCCCGCTTCGGGCTTCTATATTTGTTAACCCCCTTAAGGACACGGACTCGGGCCGGTTTCACCAGCGATATGGCTCAAACCCTTTAACCCCGTGTTGCCCACTCGTTCGGCAGATCTCTAAGACAGAAAAGGCATTCGAGTTCTCTTTTATGCGTAACTCTAGGGCTGAGCCAATTTTCAGCTTTGGAGGTCTGTGTTATGACTTCAGGTGTCGAAACAAAGAAGTGTTGCGACTTGACCGCGCTCTATGTTGGTTAAACCGCTGGAACTCTGGAGACTCCTTCTTTGATGGAGCCTTGAACACGGCGATAACTCAACTTGTTCAAGCGTTACTCTCACCGCAAGTTGGTACTGACAGTGTTCCAGCTTTCTCTCCTCAGTTTTGCTCCTTTTCCGTGGTCCAACCACCAATCGCGTTTCTTCAGCACCTCATGAACCGACCCGAGATACCAGATGATGCCACCTCGGCTTCTTCGCTTCCGTCCTCCTTCGGCCAGAGCCAGTTTCTTTCGTTCTTTGCGTGAGGTGTCATGTTGCCGAGTTCCATCGTGGATCCTTTGTCCCATGGCCTGCATGTACGATCCCCTGCCTGTCGAACTAGCCCGCCTTTTTGGATTTCACCTCTCAAAGGATTCAACGACCGAGAGGATGGAATACTAGGGGATTCAATTGGCAGGGTTTTGCCATGCCTTGACGATAGCGATGCGATGACAAGCCCTTTTGACAGTTCTGTTGCTGTTCGAGGTTGGCTCATGCATGTGGAACGTAGCATGCCTTTTGGTGGGAACTCAACACTTGAGAGGAGACTCTGATTTTCCACTCGACATGAAGACCTTGGCTTTAGAGGTGCCGAAGATATCCAGGTCATATCACAGCGATTGCATCAGCTTGTGTCCGCAATGTTCAGTTCTGGACTCCAAATGACCACCAGCCGGTCATGCCCCTTTCCGATGCTGATACCTGACCGTGTTCGTATACGAGATATCAATGGGAGCCCACACGAGAATTTGACAACTCGGGAGGATGAGCTAGTGTCTGAATTTTCTGGTGGCTGGTCTGTTGGGCCACCCATCATCCTTTGTACGCCGTTGTTTAAGACTTGTACGGACAATGAACTTCGATACAAAAAGGATATGTCATGTTCAATTGCTCTCTGTTCACATTTTGTCCTGGTCTGCGAAAGATGAGCTACGAACAATGAGCTACGTGAACTGCTTAGATACTTAAGAGTCGACGAACTGAGGGATTCCCCCCGAGCTCCTTTTTTGCCCTCAGAGACCAATAACTTGATTCACCTTGCCAACTTCATTACAATCACCAAACACTGAATCGTCAAAATGGTTTGGGATAACCGCGGCCGTGGCAGCCATCACAACAGGGGAAGCAAACGGAAACATCAGAACGATGGGGGCAGCAACAATGGTCAACAGAATGACGGTGACCAGCAGAACCAGCAGAATCAACAGAATCAGCAGAACAAGCAAAACCAGCAAACCCAACAGAGCCAGCAAAACCAACAGAGCCAACACAACAAGCAAAAACAACAGAACCAGCAGAACCAGCAGAACGGCAACGGCCAACAAAATGGCAAATTTACCAACAATAGTCAAAACAATAGCAACTGCAGCAATGCTAAAATCGACTGGAACAGCAACGGCTGGGTCGGTACCAATCATAACAAAGGCAAAGGCAAAGGCAAAAACGTTAACCACTGTTGCTTCTGGCAAGAAGTGTCCCAAGATCCTTATCTAAGGCAAGTATATGGGCATCTCTCCCAATTTCTGGCAGACAACAGAAAGGCCGTCTGTCCAAGCTCACCCCCATCGTCAAGCGACGTCATCATGGCCGAGGCACGACAAGACAAGACGGCTTGGCAGGAAAAGGTGGAAAAAGACCCCAACGCAAGCATTTTGCTGAGCACCGAAGCAGGTAGGTTCATCAGCCAAGCCCTGCATGGATACTTCGAGCCATGTATGAACGTGGAAGCTCTGAACGAGACGTACTTGATCGTACAGCAGGACGCGACGGCCCCCAGCTCAGGGTTGGTGGGTAAATACATGGTGCACTCCCGCAATCCCTTCCTCCCCAATGGACCAAAGGACCTTTTCGTCCAGATGAAGGTCAAACTGCAGCCAATGGAGGTGGAGATGTTGATATCTCCATGCGATACTAATGGGTTTAACTTTGAAGGTCCTGTAGGTGTGATGAACAAGTACCGAAGGGAGCTCACTACCCTCATCGACGGTTATAAAGTCGTGGGAGAGCTCGATGCGTCTATCAATGGGATGTATCTGTCCTTGGTCATGGGACAAGCTGAAAGAGCGTGGGAGTACATTTACTCCTCTCTTATCAAGTGCCCCCAATGACCGAAAGAGGCGATAGAGGAGGGGGGAGTTGTTTCCAAGTCTGTTTGTTCTCATGTAGTTGATCTTGTCATTGAATTAAATGCCAACCCTTGTTTCAAGCTCATTTTTCGTGTTGGCCATGTTTCTACCCTTGTATGAGGCTGAGTGCGCAGATACTGTGATGTGCCATGTACCATCACAGGGGAAAGATATTTGCCCACGAGGAGAGGAGGGAGGAAACTAATCACGACGTGCCTCTTGCTTTGATTGAGACCGAGAATAGAATGAAAATCGACCGTTGGTACTGTTCCCGAAGTGGCTTTCTCTTTGACTCTCGGAAGGCTTGTGTATAGGGTGTGGATACGAAGCTTGTGGCGGAGTAAAATGCTTATCTTTGTCCCTTTGACATTGTACCGATATCGAGGGCCTTTGTTTATATCTTGCTATATATGGTATCACCCCGGAGCATTTATGGGGCTGATCTTTTCGACAACAAAGAAACTTGATGTGGGATGGTTGCTCCGACATGCCGGCGAGGCTGGTGTGGACATGGATGAGTTGGTGATATTGAGCATCACGACGTGTCTGAAGAGCCCATTACCCACAGTGACAAAGAGCACAGCTATACACGTGGACGTATTGGAATCATACAGTAAAGCCAATCAGACAATTTTAAGCTTCTATCACGGCAGCCATAGAAGGTTAATGATGGAAAGGCAAGTCTTGCGCAAGAGACGCCACCAGCTCTCAGATGCGCGAGTAAAAAAAAGCGGTAGAGAATTTAGGGTTTACGAGTATCGTGCGCATTAGGATTTCCGTAAACAACTGCAGCGAGTTCTGTGAGAGTGTCTGTACGTCTTGGAAAATCATTGCTGCCTCTCGCTGTTCAGAACCTCCATAACTGTGCTCCGAGGCTGTGCATCAAGTGCAGTTGGCGACTAACTGTACCCATGTAACTGACGGGTAAACTATTTACATGCTAGTGGAATCTTTGCCTTGGCAATTGTTCGTTGTTCAGAACTTGTAACTTTGCTGATTGCATGCATGCTTTCAACGGTCGTGATTCCTGTCGTATCTGAGTTTGGCTTCACGCTTCATGCCTGATCTCAAGTTTCTCTTGTAAGGTAGATAAAGAGTGGGTTGAAGATAGCGGCCGTACTCGAAAGCTAATAAAGAAAGATATGGCTTGTTCACGTTCAACAATGAGAATATTCCGGCGAACTTCAAGGCACATTTCAAAGACTGAACAATCATTGTCATGGACAACAACTACCTCTCAAATTCATATCGAAGTTTAAATATCAACAGCCTTTCTCTTAAGCTTTGATTCTGCATGCTAAGTACCTTTTCACCATCAAGACAATAACCCGTCGCTTTATAAAGGCAACATAGTAAGCACCTGCACAACCGTCCACACCAGGAAAATCATCTATCACAAGATGCCTCTCAACTTCTTCAGACGCCGATCAAGCCGCGCAAGCGAGCAGGTGGGGGCACCACCGACGCCCCTCGAGACGGCTGACCCAGACCGCCTCAAGGTTCTTGATATCGTCGAGTCCTACCTTACTCCCATAATCATCCCTTATCCCCCCATCGTCTTCCGAACCCTCCAAGCAGAGGGACAATCAGAATTCATGGTTCAGCTGCCGAAACCAGTCAACGCTGACATCAAAGCCAAGGAACTGTACGTCAAGTTCAAGAAGGACTTCTATGGACGGACTGTAGTGTTCATGTCAATGCCGCAGCCATCCAGCAGCATGTATGACCTCCCCGTCCCAGATCGTCTGTACGACTGGCCGACATACATGGGACCTAATTACCGATGGGGTCCCATCACGGTTAAGGTGGAGGATTCAGTTCAGGGGCGGTGGCTGTCCATGACCATGCATGCCAGCTTTGGTGGGGACTGCGTGGACTTTCGGATGAAGCAGTCTATCATGGAGCAAGGTGAGAATGTCACACTGACTGGGCCTCGACCTGATGGCATGTTTGCGCTCGGCTGTGGTGGCCTCTGGAACCAGTAGCATGTTCGGCGCTGATCCATCGTTCTTTGCATGGATGTCGAAGTATCACAGCAGGAAGAGGTGACTTGACTGCCGTGAACTAGTCTATAAGTTGAATCTAAAAGGAAAGTTATGATTTTGAAGACTGATACAATGCCTCGTTAAACTACCTATGCATCATGGGAACAAAAGTGTGGTGAATGGCCAAGTTGGTGTGCCAAATGTGTGCGCCTCTCTCAGGTGCCACCCATGTAAGTATCCATTCTCAGAAGGGGGCGGTGACTTATCTAAGCCATGTTGCTTCTAGAAATGCCGGGCGAAGAATTGAGAAGGGCATTCTGACCGTGTTGGGGGTGTTACAGTTGTGCATTGAGGCAGGTAGAGCAGCCATCGTAGAGGGAGAAAGGCCAACGGTTAATGGCTCGGCCCTTGGACCGATAAAATCTCAATCCCTAGCGAACTTGGCGAGTTCGAGGCTTCATGCACTACCTAAGAAGGTTGTGGGACATACGGGCGATATTCTGAGCTGTCGTTGATGTCCCCTTGCCTAATTGGGAGTATTCGTTGAACTTCACATCTATGGAGTGGAGAATAGGCTTGCGACAATAGACTAACCACGAGGTAGGACTCGATCAGTGAATGATCAAAAGAAGCTGGTTTAGGAAGATGTTGTTTTATCCTGCCTTAGAAGAATGCTACTGATCTCCTCTCTGGCCTGTTCAACTACCACCTTGCATCCTCCGTATCCTCTCCTCTGCTGCCCTCGCCCTCCTCTCCCTCTCCAACCTCATCCTCATCTCCGGCGTCAACCCTCTTGATTCAGCTTCTCTCTTCTCTTGAGGTGTCTTTGTTAATCCCGCAGAGAGCGTGTTGCCCTTTTGCTTCCGGCTCTCAGGCACCTTGGGTCCTTCGCTCCGCAGCCTCTCCTCCTCCGCGCGCCGTCGCTCTGCCTCTTTTGTATCCGCCTCCTTCTTCTCTCGCTCGTCGCGCATGTCGGCTTCAGCCTTTGTCATCGCAGGTGGTACCTTGGCTGAATCCCAGGACCACTTGGCCTCTCCAAGCTCTGAGCGCGCCACACGGAAAGCATCACGGGTTGCCCGCTCGCCGGCGAGTTCAAACGGAGTCTTGCCTTCGTCGTTCTTAATCGTGGGATCAGCGCCACCTCGCACCAGGAGTCCCAGAACGAGCGGTGCAGCGTTCTGGGCCGCAGCAAGATGGAGTGGCCGTGGGGCGTGGTGGTTTTGCTCAACGGGTTGGAACTCAAAGTCGGGTGAGAGGCTGTTGTTCTTGAGATACGAGAGGAGGGCGGGGACTTTGGATCTCCGTGTGAAAGCCTGAAGCTGAGAGGTATGTAGCAAGGCTGTCTCCTCCTCCTCTGACAACTTGGGCTTTGAAGGCTTCGACTGTGTCTTTGTCGGAGTCGCACTGGACTCAGACTCCTTCTTAACCTCAGCAGGATCAATCTCACGGACTTTTAGTCGGGTCAGCTCGATGAATGATCTCATAAGCTCATTCTGTGTCGCTCGTCGCGTGCTGAACGGGAAACCTCGCAGTCGAGTGTCGTTGTGCTTCAACACCTGGCCTTCGTATGGCCCGAAAAGAGTTCTCCGGTTTGTCACACCCGTTGCCCGGATGAAGAGCAGTTCTGACGTGTCAAGCAGGGCCTTCCAGTCCTGAAGCAGATTCCGCACATCCTCCACCAAGGCCTGTTCGTTGTACCGTCGCAAACTTGAACCGGCTGAGTGTGCCGCACCCTTGGCATTGTCGTTGGCTGACTGCGAGCCACCCTGCTTTCGTCGTGTCGTGTAGCGATGGAACGTCTTGTGAGCCAACACTGTCGCCTCCCGGTTCATGGTTGTGCCGTTCTTGTTTGGCCTCGGCGCAAGAGACACGACCATGGCTGCAAAGTGACCGCCTCCGATCATGCAGAGGAAGATGTGTGGGCCCTTGTACGCAATCTCGGGTATCGAACCGTCCTTGGGCATCTTGGGCATCGATATTGGCTCGACCTGCTTCTTCTTGAGGACCTCGACCAGGTCCTGGTTTCGTTGTTCTTCGCCTGTGAGGATGGCACGATACATGCCAAAGTAGGTCTTCTCAGGGAGCACAGGGGAACTGAACCAGATCAGGGGCGGCTTGCCACGACCTTTCTTGCCAGCGGTATCATCTTCTTCCTCATCTCCATTTGTATCGTCTCTTCTATCTGCTAACCTCGCCTGCTTCTTTAGGAGTGTTGTAAGTGTCGACTCTTGCTTGTCCTCCTCTTCCTCGTCCGACTCGTCCGAATCTGAGCCCGACAACGACTCATCCAAGTCCCCAATCAGCTTCTCAAACTCGACTTCCGACACTGGCTTCTGTCCTCTGAGCTTCTGCTTGAGGTTGTAGTGGTGCAGGTCAGACTTGAGATGCCCTCGCTGGTCTATCACCGTAGTGAATGTGAGACCGCAGAGGGAACAAGCCTGGGAGCCAACGAGGTTGCTGTCGGATGCCGAGGGGCTCTTGGAGGGAGACGAGATCGAGGATTCGACGATGGATTCGGTGTCGGCATCGGACTTGAGCGTCAACGTGTCCAGGACCTCTGGCGGTAGGTCATAGACTGGCGATCCCAGTTAGCAATCTGAGGGGCAACGATGGCGGGGTGAGGGGTTATTCCTTACGGTACAGGGGACGCCTAAGGATATCCTCGTTGGCCTTGGCCATTGCGATGACTATTCTATGTCTGTCGTGGATAAAAGGCAATGATGGCGAACCAAGACTCTGTCCAAAGGGCGTCTTGTCGCGATACTTGAACTTTTTTCGAGGTGAGCGGTTGTTGCGGTCCCTGTATGCGTCATACCTTGTCGCGTTGACTCAGCCGGCCAAGCCACAGCCTTGAAGCCCTCTCGCTTGAGCCACGCCCATGCCACCACGAAAACGCACCCCTCCAGGACCCCACTCAGGTACCCTTGGCTCCACCAGGGACCTCCAAGACAAAAACTCCCCACCACACATCCATCTCGGTGCAAGTACTTGTCTTCCATCTCAAGAACGCAAACACCAAACCACCAACTTCATTGTTCAACTTCCTTTCATTGAACAATTCCAACCAATTGCGTCAAGATGGCTTACAATCCTCCCGTTACCATCAACGCTCCTCTGGCCCCGGATCTCACCGGCCTTGCCATTGCTCAGCTGCAGTACCGTTCCAACGAGCTCACCATTGACCCTTTCCGCCAAGCCCAGCGTGAGAGACACAATGCGCGACTCACTCCTGATGTCCTCAACTGCCCCACGACTTCGCAGCAGGTTCTCAAGCAGCATCGCCGTGAGAACTGCCAGCTGAACTCTATGGCGGCCAAGCTCCGCACCTACAACAACTTGATGGCACCTAGCGAGCCCATCACTGCAGAGCAGAAGAGAAAGTGCCTTCTCTTTCGCTCAGCTGGATGGAACTACACTCGCATTGCCATCTTTTTCAACTTTACCCCTCGTCAGGCGCAGTACGCAATTCTGATCACCGAGGCTTTGTCCGTGCCCAAGGGCAATGCCCTCAGGGGCCAACTCCCCGTCCTTAACCATCCCCAACTCCTCATCGTCCTTGCCTTCACCCTGTCTTCCAGAGACACTCGCCGCATGGAGTACAACAGACTTGCTACCTCCCTTGGATGGAGATGCAAGCCAGCCGTTATCCGAAATGCGCTGCGCGAAGTCGGGTACGAGCGATATCCCGCCCTCATTCGACCCACCATCATCGAAGAATTTCGCCAGGCTCGATTTGACTGGGCCCAGGACCACGTCGACTGGACTGTCGAGCAGTGGAAGGCCGTCGTTTGGTCTGGCGAGACCCGCATCATGACTGGACCTCACGCTCGAATCCATGTCACCCGCACCATCCACGAGGCACGCGACCCGGCCTGCATCATTGACGACGATGCCCACCTCCAGAACGGCAACGCTTTCTGGGCCACCTTCTCCGGCCTCAAGGGCAAGGGTCCCAGCGTCTTTTGGGACCCAAGCTGGGGCACCATCGACACCAAGAACCACTCCGAACGAGTTCTCCCTACCGTGAGCTACTGGATCCAGCAGCAGCCAGACACCGCCAAGTACTGCATGGAACACCGCCCCATTGAGCACTCCGACGCCACCATCCGCACCGAACTCCAGAACAAGAACATGGAGGTTCTCCAGCTGCCTCCCGCCTCGCCCGACCTCGATCTCATGGCTGTCGCCTGGGACATGATCAAGACGAAGATCGAAGAAGACCGCCTGGTTGCCCACCTCCGAGGCCGCAGCCCAGTTGTTGAAGCCATCGAGACCTGGAACTGGATGGAGGAGGCTCACCTGATGACGCTGATTGAGAGCATGCCTGCCCGTTGCCAGGCTGTGATCGATGCCGATGGCATGTACACCCCTTACAACTAAGGTGCACTCGACATGACTGGACGGACTTGACGAAGGATGATGGCTACGAAGGACAATGGCTATGAGGGATGATGGCTACGAGGTTACGAGGAATGAAGGAACTGGTAATGAAAAGGGCTTACAAAAGGATCGAATTCATGTGAATAGCTATAATGACCCCTAATAGAAAGCTAGATTCACACACTTGCTGTTTCCGCCTGTTCGTTGTGCATGGTCAATTCACCCTTTCCACTTGATTGCGCCCATTCTGTCCATCTACATTCACCACATTTTCGTCCATCTCCCCCAATGCGCCGTGATACCCAAATTTGGTGTTTCGGACTTGCACAGTACCTTGCACCGTGGCTCGTGCATTGACACTGTATTCTCGCGAGACGAATTAGGAAATTTAAGAAAGGCCCACATAATCTGAGAGAAATCTGAGGTTGTCCCGGCGTGGCTGTGAATCACGGCCTCAGAATCCAAGTCCCCCGCTTCCATTGACAGAGTGAATCACGGCCCCGCCAGAAGACACTTCCCTGGCCTCATGCAACCCTTTTGACTTGGTGGATCACAGCCTTACTAAAATTCTGAATCACGGCTTCGCCAAAAGACATTCTGCCCCTTCGCTTCTTCGAACCCTTCGACAGAGAACCACGGCCTCGCTAAACTTGCATTTCGATGTTGCCTGCCCAGTCCATGGAGGGGCACGCGAGCCTGGGCGCCGCACCTTATCCCACCTGCGAGCTGAAGTGGGCAGCCAATGGCCGACGACGTCAACGTCACTGGTGCGCATCTTTCAGCTCCCATCTTCCAAGTCCCCCATGTCTCCCGTGTCTCCATCCTTGGTCTCACAACCTTAAGTGCACCCTTGTCTCATTGCGTCAGTGGATCTTTCCCACCCGCGATCAAGAATTCGGTCCTTGATCGACCCCGCCTTGTGCGGCCTCCTGCCGTGTGTGACGATGTGTTGCGCAGCTATATAAGGATGTCGTGGGGGACGTCTTGTTAGGTTCTTGTCTTCTCTCGTCATCATACCTGAAACCTGTACATTCATCTCCAATATCCTCCTTACTGAAATACCTCAATTCCACCGTTCATCTCTTCAATCATCATCATGGATTTGCTCAACAAGGTCACCGGAGGCGGAAGCAACAACGCCGACCAGAACCAGAACCAGAACCAAGAGTCCGGCAGCGGCGGCGGTTTCATGGACAAGCTCAACGGCATGGCCGGCGGCGGTGCCCAGGGCGAGAAGAACGAGGATGGCCTCGACAAGGGTAAATCCCCCACAAACGCTCGATGCTGAATCAGTGCTAATGTGCTTCCAGCCGTCGACTACGTGCAGGAAAAGTTCCTCGGACAGGGCGACCAGAGCAACGAGAGCGCCGCTGAGCAGGCCAAGGACGAGGCCATCTCGGACTTTATCCGCGACAAGTACAAGGAGACGACGGGCAAGGAGTTCTTTGTCGATGATAAGGACAAGAAGTTTGGTGCCTAAACTTGAGGCTTATGGATTGTACGATTAGCTATGACGAAACCTGTATGAACCTGGTCTGCGGGACCCTTTTGATGACACTTGCTAGCTTGCCATGCTAAGGAGCACCAGTGGGTGTCAATTGGATACCAAAGTGATGCTGATTGATGATTGATACGCATTGAGACCCATTTCTTATCAAGGTGCATGGGTAAGTTCCAGGGTTCTACGATCCACGCGGACGTACAGAAACTTGAGACACCAGGACGGCTGCGCCCAGTTAAGTCAATAAAGAGTAACGTACATGTATAGCGAGTGCACCGGACAAGCGAGTGCACCACTATACTGTACTGCCAAAAATAGCCTACCCTAGACTTCCTAACTTTTTCTATAAAATAGCTATAAATATAAAAAAAGTATTTTTATAAACCTAATATTTTAAGAAATCTTAGGATAATTTTTTTAGATTTTTAAAAAAGTCCCTTTATAGAGAACTAGCTAAGTATACAGTGCGAATAAGCTTATTTCTAAACTACCTTATAAAGGATTTCCTTAGAATTTTTTAGAGAATTATATAAGATTATATAATATATAAATAGTATTTTACTAAAATCTTACTAAATTTAAGTAAGATCTCAAATTTTAAGGTATTTTTTAATTTTCTCTTTTTAGGTAAAAATATAAGTAGTGCACTCGCTTGTCCGGTGCACTCGCTATACATGTACGTTATTCACTTTATAGCCTAATTATGAGTTAAATAAGAGATAAAAAAAAATATGAAACATTATCATAAATTGAACATTTTAGATTTAGGGACGCGTTAGAAACCAGAGATCGTTGACTCTGCGTCACAACAGCCCGGTTCAGTGACCGTCGCGTGCGCCAACTCTGCAAACAGAGGGGATCTCAATGAATTCAGCAATTCATTCTTGGCAATATCGTCCTGCCATTTCAGAAATCACGTGCTCTTTCGTCCGATCTCAGGCCTCATGCAAGCTATTTAAGGTCATGCTACGGAGTATTTGGTTGAAGCAAACGGGAGAACGGTCACGCCCGGGGGTGTCACCCTGGTCGAGGAATAAACGAGACAGCAGAAGATTAAGAGGGTTAGTTACCTTGCTCCCCTTAGGCATAATAATTAACTAAAAATATATTATAGTAAAGGTAACGCTTTAGACCTTCTTTGATTATTCTTATTATACTCATTTATTATCTTTAGGGGAGAATAGGCTAAAGGATTTATCTGAGCGTCTCTCTTTTTCCTCGACCTGGGTGGGTGTCTAGGTGCTTGGCCACAGCCCCGCAATACCGCAAACATAACCAACACAAGAGATGGAAGAGCCAAATGCAGCAGGTCAATTCAGACCCTGGTTAATAGCTGTTCGGCCATTACTTAGATGGGATCTATCTTTTGAGAGGCACGGCAACAAAAGGATGATAGCGGTGAGGCTGTGCTGACGTGGTCGCTTAAAGAACTCGGCTGACACGGCACTAGGCAACTAACACTTCGACTCATCACCATCATCATCAACAGCAAATATGCCTCGTCCCGACAGCAGTGCGATTGTAGGCGAGCTGCGACAGACAGACAGCGCAAGTAAACGCCAGGACGCTATCCGCCAATTCACCAAGGCTCTCCGTCGCGGAGACCGCTTCCAGCCGACATGGGATGCCGTTGGCGGAGCTGCTGGGCTCGCCCAGTTGATGGCCGAGTTCAGCGTCAAGGACGTGCGTACAATGTGCAAGGCTCTGGGACGTACAGCCTCGGCTGAGAAGGCAAGACCTGAGAGGCGCAAGGCTCTTGGGGAGCTTGTGGAACTGCTCTGCGATGGGGGCGAGGATGATCGTCCACTGAGGGAGTTCTATCAGAACATTGTGCCAGCGTGTACCATGGAAGTGGTTGAGGAGTGGGAGAATAAACGACATGTCGAATGGACGTCGCCGCAGCAGAAGAGACTGTCCCTTGGACACCGCGAGCAACATGAGAAGAAGTTCCTCGAAGACATCTTTTCTCGCGGCAAGGAATTGACATTTTTGTCGCAGAGGAGACTGTTCTGCGGTAATATGGCCTTTAGTGAGGAAATTTTAAACACGCTCCTCGCCAAAGAGGGAGATATCCGAGTTCCTCAAGACTTTGTTGACGAGTTGGTCATGCCGCTGCTCAAACGCCTGCTCAAGAGGAGATTCGATCACGAATCGCGACAGAAGTATCTCCATCTCGTGGTGCGGTGCATTCAGAAGCACAAGAAGGTTATATCGAATCAGCTCAACCTCTTCCACGTTGTCGGGCCTGTTCAGTATACAATCGACCGATGGTACGAGGCGCCCATGGACAGCGACGTCAAGGAACGGTTCAAGAGCGACTTGATACAGCTTATTGAGCTATCTCCCGCAAACCAGCGACGGGATGGCGTAGACTCGCTCCGCGATGTCATGGTCATCTCTAAGAAGCTCGACAACGAGGCGAAATATGAGCTCCTCCGCCTACTCTTCCTCCACGCGAAAGGATACAACAAGATCGATATCGACGACGGATCAGACTCTGGACTTGATCGACTGAACAAATTGACTGCCGAAAAAGGCCTTTGGCCCGCCGGTTTGTTCTTGGCTGTTGACTCAAAGAAGGCAATGCAGCTGTTTGAGAGACTGGACAAGGCCCACCCAAGCAGTGACTTCCTGAGCCCCGGACCCGACCACTCGGTCATTGCGCAGCGTCAGAGGCCTGACATTAGCACCTTTGCGGACGTCGAGGTTGCCAGGGCGCTGTTCATCCGCATGTCCAAGACCGAGAATGAGCACGAAGGCTGGCTTGAACGTACCCGCGCACTTATCCATGAACGGAGGGTGAACTCTCAGCAGGCTCGGGAGCCAGGACTTCGCGCGTTTTGGGCCATGTCAGCGCTGAATCTATGTGTCGCCGCCATTGACATTGAAATGTTGGGGGACACTGTTCTTTGGGCACGCCGTTTTACCAAGGACACTTTGGCGTGCAAGGAGTTGTATGGCCCCAAGGTGTTCAACACGAAAGAAATAGCAGCTCTCTTGGCTGCCATGCCAGCGAAACGCATAAAAAACCCAGAAACCGCTATATCATTCACGTCGTCAGTGGTGAAGGAAGATATCGTGCGTGCAAACCGGATCCTCATCAACCTCCTAGAGACGGCAACCAAGGCAGTTGGAGAACCCGGCTTCCAGCGCCGGGACTGGGATAACGTGATCGGCCTCTTGAGAGTTGTGGCCGACAAGAGATTCGACAACGTGAAAGGTTTCTTGAAAAAGCTCAAAAAGTGCACGGCGGCTGAGTTCGCAAAGTGCGAGACAGTCATGGTTGAGACGGTTTGGAAGCCGACCATGGACACTCTTATCGAGGCAGAGGCCATCGTTCGCAACCCGACATCTGATGCCCTCCGTGACGCACCTCACTCTTCAGCCCTCATCGGGCGGTCTCGCAAGTTTGAAGCCTCAGGCCTCTTTGCCTATAAGAAGCTGGCATATACGGCCATCTCTCCTGCGCAGCTAGCATACCTCGCGAGATTTCTCCTAGACCAGATGCGGGCACGTCTGGGGTTGGAAGCGATGCGCGTGCACATGGGAGACATTGTTTCAGTTATTGAGAGCATTGCCAACTCTGACCAGCCAGCCTTAGCTTCCCCGTTCATCCGAGATCTTGTCCTTCACGATGAGGGCGCTGCTGAGAGTTCTGCATGGCATCGACAGCTCCTCAGCGTGGCCTTTCTTTCGTCTCTTCCGGCAAAGGCGGCAAAGGAGATCCTGCAAAACATGGGCGGCGCCATGACGGAGAGACTGCGGCAGCAGAACGAGATCTGGGACAAGAAGGAAGATACGGACGAGTCCAAAGAGGCTGAAGGGGAGGCCAAGAAGCCTCGAACTCCTTGGATCAAGGTTACGACAGTCAAGATGCTTGCTCAAATTCTTCAGAACAACCTCTTTATCAACGCCTCGTCGTCTTGCGACATTCTGATCGGTCTGCTCGCCGAGGCACGACATATTGATATCCGCATCACCATCACAAGCAGTCTAATCAGCGCCATGCAAGAACCAACCTGCCCTCCAGAGCTGCGTTCGCATATCCTAGACGCTCTCGAGAAGTACATTGTGCCTGTCGTCGCGGACCTCAACGAACGACGCTCTATGAGAGAAGAGGACTGGACCGCTGCCGAAGAGGATGGTGCCGCCTTGCCTGCTGTTAGTGAGGAAACCCCTCTGCTGGCGCTTCTAGTCGAGCAAGCCAACTCAGTCAAGCTCAACGAAGACGACAAGAGACGGCTTGCGCAACTCATCATGACGGCACTGGAGCAGTCGGCAGTCAACAACGCTCGCTGGATGAAGCTCTTCCTGGCAAAGAACAAATTTTACCTCGGCGAAGGTGAGGAACTCCCCAAGATGCCAGTCAACATCACAATGCTCTCTTCGATCTTTACCCAGCTCATGGCCTACATGCCACTCTCCGTTTTCGACATGATCCGCTCCGTGGTGTTCACCAACATCAATCCGACGCCAGCTATTAAGACCATCACAAAGTTAATCAAGAAGAACCGCGACCTCGTTAACTCCAAGCCCGGCAAGCATTGGATCGCGCAGTTCAACGATCAGGGCGTGGACGCGTTCAAGTTTGGGCTTTGGAGCGCCGTCCAGGCTCTGCAGAAGCCCAGCCATGAGACCCAGTCGAAGCTTGAGGAGGGCAAGGGGATCACGATCCATACTCTGGAGGACTTTTTGCTCGATGCTGTTGAGCTTCTTCTTCAAAAGGGCGAGGATGACTTGATTGAGAGAATCGTTCTGAGGCTGTGTGAGGACCGGTTCCGGAGCCGTGAATCTTGGACCAGCTGGCGCGAGAACTGCTATCCTCTTATTGAGCGAATCATTCTGAAGACGGATGAGGTCCGCGTCCGCCAGCGCAACGAGAAGAGCGAAGGAAAGGCGCCCGTCTTGCTGCCCAACTCGACCCTGATGAACATGGCCATCCTTCCAGTCCCCTTCCCCGGAGGGTCACCTGAAGAAGAAACCGAATTCATCTCAAAGCTCCGCCAGATGATAGAGACATTCGCTTCGCGTCGACGACCGTATCACAACGACTTTGCGCGTTTGAAGAACGACATCAACAGTTGGCCAGCCAGGAAGGAATTTGTTCGCTTCGCACTGAAGCTGGCCGAAGAGACCGGATACGACGTCGCTTCAGGCGAGGAGGCTGAGCCGGCAGACTACATGTGCTTTGAACTAGCGGAATACCTCCTCTCCAAGGCCGATAATCCGAAGGACAAGGACACCATTGTCGAGGCCAGGGAGCTGCTGGACAGGTGGGCGAATTGCGGTGACGAGGGTGTGAGAGAGCTGGGGATCAAGTCCCGAGAGCAGCTGAAGCGGCAGAGCAAGGGGGGTTGGTTCAAGCGGAAAGGAAGCGAAGAAGATTAGCTTGTTTACATGTCGTTGTGGTGTTTCACAACAGATTTGTTACATAGGTTGGATATAGCGAAACAGGGCCGCCTTCAGGACATTTGCCAAGATGTTGGAAATCCGAGACGAGCCAGGAGGCATAACGGAAGTCGGTAGTATAAATACGTGCCTTTTCTTCCATGAACGAGACTTTTTTTTCTCATCAACACCAACACCTTTAATTCTCTCGACAATTACCCTTCTATTCAATCTCCGCGGGCCGGATTCCTAATATCGTCAACATGAAGTTCCTCTCCATTGCCATTTCTCTCTTTGCCGCTACCTCTCTGGCGCAGAACGGGTAAGATCCATGTGACTTCTTCTTGTCAGCTTCGCTAATACTAGACACAGCTGCGGCTTCCCCGATGGCCCCGACTGCGAGTCCGTCGGCGTCGGCGCCAACGGGCTGGAGCAGTTTGTCGATCCTGACGGATGCTGTCTGTTGCCATTCCGCTGTGGCAACGTTGCTGGAGAACTGTGTGAGCGAGTGAGCGGTACCAGTGCCGGCAACAACGGTAACGGCAACGGAAATGGTAACGGAAACACAAACGGGAATGGCAACGGGAATGGCTTCAACTTTAGCTTCGGAAGAAACAGGAACAACCGCCGACGAGTGTCACGAATCTAGATGCCCATAATGTTTCATGCGGTGTGTTAAATCTAGAAGACGGCATTCGTTAGTCAACGGCTGCGGATCTACAGGGGAAAGTCGAGGCAGCTGGTCTGCACTTCTTGGAGGAGAAGATGGGAGGACGACAACTTAAGAATACCCAGGTTTGAAATCGAGATTACAACTCCTGACTTCAAATCATTTTGGAAATCTTCCTCTTCAATTGATTAAAACCATTTTTCTTTCTTCCACGTCGACCTCTGCAATGAGTAGAATCGGCCAGTGTCTCACGAGGCCTCGGCGTGGAGTTGTCTCCCAAGATGGCAGAAGTCTTAGACCAAAGAAGAGGGGGAAATCCCTAATTACTTCGCGGCGACTGGGACTAGATAGGTGACGAAAATTTCAAGCCAAAGGGCGTCATTGGGAATCTGCGAGCGAGGTGTTTGCCAAGCGACGATGAATTGGGGAGTGAACTTGGTTTCCCTCACTGTACTTTGAGGGGATCTAGAGATTGAACTGTCATAAAGGCTAAAGGTCAATGGCAATGGTTTACAATAAAAAGAACAACATATGCTTGGCGTCGTCTTGAGCCTCGAGGGAAAAGCGTTTGTGTTGGTGCTTCAGAACTCCAGGTGGTACGTACCTTGATGGCAGCCTCTGATCCCCGGCACTCAGTACAACCTCTTCTGCAGGCATTTGCACCCCCGTGTTTTTTTTTTTTTTTTTTTCATCTTTCGTCTGTGTGTGCATCACGTGAAGTTGCAATTGTGCATTTTCTCGCAAGCCGAACATGAGGAAGCCCTCACACGCTTGTGAAGTCCACGCAGCATCAAGCAACGGATCAAGGATCGACGTTTTGGGATAAATTCGATGAATGCCACAGGTTATTAGTAGTAGCTTTTCAGACTTGATTGCGGAAATCGACATAGGAGCTTTTGATTCTTTTGCCCAAGGAGCTCAGCTAGAGTGATGTCAAGATGGAGAGTTACACAGAGCATTCACGCACAGTGCATCCATCACCCTCCCTTAGAAACCAAGCGACAGTGTTGTTTCAGTTTGAATTGAACCTCAGATTTGACCTAAAATCAATCAATCTAGGCGAAGCACACAGCCCAGCTCACCTTCTCCAAGGCTACTGGGAAGCCCTCGATGTTAACTCGTATGCTTCTTATAAATACATACAATAGACAGATTCCATACTCCCTTTCTGTCCCTGTTACGAATGCTCAACTTTTTTTGTTCCCTCCTCTGTCCAAGTTGGCAGCAGATGCGTGTATATAGCTGCATGCCCAAGTTGAAAAAAAAAGCAAAGATCCCTTTGAACATATAATATCGTTCCTAAACCTCCTTCAACACAGTTCGTTATCCTCGTGATATCACCATCCAAGTGGGTACCACGCTTCGTGTTCATAGTTCCATGCGTATGGATATACCCGCCATACGGGTAGTAGCTGAGCCTCGGGCTGCTAGACGTGAGGTCCCAGGTGGGGAGGGAGTTGGTGGTGATAGGCGTGAGGGGGAAACCCGTGAGGGTAGGATGGGGCGGGCATGTACCGTGGGGGAGGCTGGTTGTTGTACTGCATGCTGTTGGTGGCGAATCCTCGCTGGAAGCCGTCGCCGTTGCCGCCGCGAAAGGGGGACATGCCGTGACCTCCTCGTCCGCCGTTGGGGTTGCCATACCCGTTTGAATTGCCTCGCCATGGCATGGCATGATTTCCCCCGGGAGCCCAGCCACCGCGAGGGTTTTGATTGCTCTGAATGTAGGATGCTTCGCCGTTGTAAAACTGTCGATCGCTCTCGGGAGAGGGAGGTCCCCCGTTGTGTCTACCCGTGTCAGAGTAGTCCCCTGATCCGTTCGAAGGACCTCCACCACCGCCGCGACGACCACCGCGTCCGGGTCCTCGTCTCCAGCGGTAGGGTCTCCGTGGGCCTCGAGGCTTGCGGTCGACCTGGAAATCAATCTTCTTGACGGGCTGCGTGACCATGATGTCGTCGACGATGCCGTACTTGAGCAGTTCCTCCTCATCCGTGGTCCAGACTTGAAAAACATTTTCCAGCTTCTCAATGTACTTGACCTCTGGCACCCAGGTTCTCACGTAGGCGCCGTTGCTGTCGTAGTCAAAGGCTTGCTTGACGGGGTTGAAGATGCGAGCGTCGCCACGGGGGTCGTTGCCCACACCCGCCACGTACTGCCAGTTGGCCCAGTTGGAAGACACATCGTAGTCGACGAGCATCATCTCGTACCATTCTGCTCCGTAGCGCCAGTCGATTCCGAGGTGCTTGGAGAAGAAGCTAGCAACGTTCTGTCGGGCTCGGTTGGAAGTGTACCCCGTGTGGTAGAGCTCTCGCTGCGAGGCGTCGATCAGGCCCATGCCGGTCGTACCTTCGAGGAATCTGTCAATGATTCTTCCCAGGTCCTCAGGCGAAGGATCCTGGTCAATAGCAGCCATCTTCTTGTCAGCCGTCTTCCACTTCTTCTCGTACTGACCAGTAGCCCCCTTGAAGCCCGAGACTCTGAAGAGCTGGGCACCAAACTTCATGGTGCACAACCGCATGTAGTCTCGCCACAACAACTCGAATCGTACAGCCTTGGTACCCTCGTTCTCTCCTCTGCCAAAGCCTCTAGACCGGACATAGGCCTGATCCGTGCCATCCTCAAGCTTCATCAGCTCCTCGTGGATGGAGCGAGCCGAGATGCAACCCAGAGCGAGGTACCCCGAGAGCTTGGTACTGTAATCGACTCCAAGAAGCCCGTTCCTAGTCTCTTGATACGTGCACATGCCACCAGTCTTGACGAGGTGTCGAACGCGTTCCCAAGCAAAGCTTTCACCGCCGTCAAAGGGGTGCGCAGACTTGGCGTCCTGGGGCAGTACAGGAGGGTTGGCGAGCATGTAGTCGATGGGCTGCAGGAGTCGACGCTCAAACTCTTCGTAGGTGTCCGGCACTTGGAAAGGAGCATCCTGGGGCGGGGTCCAAGGAGGGAGAGGAGGTAGGGAGCCGGCCTGGGGGCGGGGGAGGGACTGGCGAGGGCGCTCACGGAGGGGTTCTTGGGTCTTGCGGTATGAGGTGAAGACATCTGGGAGTTCCTTTGGGTTGCTCAGGCCTGTGTCACGGCTTTGTTTGCGTTAGCAGATCGTCGAGGGTATCCTGTGTGAGAAAAGGGTTAGGGCAACTCACTCATCGATAAAATACTTGTCATCCCGCCACAGCTTGAAGCCGACGCTCTTTTCAGAGCACACAGCAGAAACAGCATGCTGATCGTCGACTTCTTCGGATGACACATCTTCGGTCATCCAGACAGCATCAACAGGGTGGTGGTTGTCGTTTAGAGCTTGGATCAGTTGTCTCGCAACGTCGGAGAAGCTGCCAATACGCAACACCAGCCCGCTGCCCAGATCCTCCAGGCTGTCCTTTAGATCCCAGACTGACTCTGCGGTGAACTTTGCTCGGTGCGGACCACATCTCCAGAAGCGACCAACCTGACTTAAGGCCTGAGGGTAGGGGGATTTGTGGTTCTCGGTGAGGAAGCCAGAGACCTCGATCTGGTGGGGCGGAAGGATGTAGACGGGGAGAAGGTGAGTGAATCCATGGTCAGCGGTTGCCAGATGGTGAAGGATGGGGTTGTCGGTGGCTCTGAGGTCACGGCGGAGGAGGTAGACGAGAAGTTTACTCCCTGCCATGTTGGCGAGATTTGCAGTGAAGGGAGAATTGAGAAACGGAGCGATGGTGAAAATCGTATAGCGGTCCTCTTTTTTTTCGGATCCGATGAACAGACAGATCTCGGGAGGGGGAGGTAAGATATGCGATCTCCCACTAGGCGGGTTGTGCGGGAGGGGTCTGGACCTCTCTGTACCAGGATGTCTGGACTTGATGTACTAGGGTGGTGAGACTCGGGCCACTGGCTGCTCAGTCGGGTCTCGAGGTGGTGGTGGTGGGCGGCACTTGGTTGAAGCTGCTACAGCAGATGTTGAGGAGGAGGCTTTGTGCGGTGGGAGTTGAATAAGGGCTTGTACTTGGGGATGGTTGGATATCAGATGGACGGGCAGTGGGTCAGGGCCGGAGGAGGCTGGGTCAGGGGAACGTCCAAGTGAAGTGGTTGTGTCAAGGTATGTAGAGAGGCAGCCGGTAAACTTGTAGGTGAGCTAGAACTCGACTCAAGAGTTGACCGGTGTGTAAATGTCAAACGGGTCATGGATCCTTGCGTCTCTGGATCTCGCTACATTAGTGGCTCCAACGGTTCCTGGCTGAAGGCGAAACGAGACAACGTCGTCGATGGATGCGGGTTATCGGTAGATCGCCACAGGGCAGGGCAGGGTGTGCGTGTATGATGCGCTTGCAGCGTCCCCAGACGTCTTGCCTGTCTGCCGGCTCAGTATGGATCTCTAGCGCCAAGGCGAGTGGACTCTCTGGCGCCTCTTGAAGAGTGGATATGGTGATGGCATCAACAGGGCCGAGACAGAGAACTTGTGTCAACTGCTCAGGAGAGGGGATATTGAGGCTGAGACAGGCAGGGCTCTCGGGGCCAGTTGTGGTTTTGAGGCTACTGTTTCTGTAGGGATAGCGGGCGAGATGGTTGCCGAAGCAGACGATGATGTGCAATAAACGAGAAGAGATCTTGGAGGCGATGACGATGTTGACAACGATGGATGACGATGATGATGTTCTAGAGGGAGCTATGTTGCAGGGGGAACCTGCAGGCAGGAGGAGAGAGAAGAGAGACGGGACGTCCTTGGGCGATAGATGGCGAGCAGGTCTAGAAACCCGGAACTTGTTGCCCGTAGACAAGCAAGTGATGACGCCTTGGAAAAAACGGAGGGGGCGATGCCAACCGTTGGTTGTTTTCTTTTCACAGGCACTTATTCACTGGCAGCAAGATCAAGGCGAAATCGAGCAAACAGAACAGGAATTAAACAGTGACAATCAGGAGAAAATAAAAAAGAAAAGTAAAAGGGAAACAGAAATTCAGGAGGAGGAAAGGACCCTGATCGGCCCAGCCGGGGAACGACGGGCGTGCGCCATGTTGTCGTTTTTTTTTTTCTTCGTTCCTGTCTCTTTTTTTGCCTCTGCTGATTTTTGAGCGATTCCCACGACCCTACAACGAACCTCTAGATCGGACCAGACGCGGGAGGTTTAGCCTACAGGGGTAAGGTTCATGCGGATTCGCCTAAGCAGCAAGGACCCTTGAAAGAGTAAGGGAAAAAAAAAACGTGTGGTGGTCTGAAAAAGTGACTGTTGCGACTGCAACCCAATTTTGACCAAGGACCCTGTCAACCTGAGAGTGTGCGAGCGCAGCACGGGACGAGGCGCCGTTCTATTTTGCAGGGGTGGAGGCGTCCCCGATGAGTCTCGGCGCCTCTCTGTTTTCTTGGGGGAGGAGTTCTGCAGGGGGTGATTGCAGCTGAGATGGATGGAAAGTGAAGCAATTGACAGACAGTACAGGCTGTGTAAGATGGTGAGGCCAGAATCTTACTGATTGATCTCTTTCACCGGCCAGCCTTGGATGGTGTTCAAGCCTGTTCGAACCCATGTTTCTCTCCGCCTCGCAATCTAGAATCATCCTTCTGTATCACATTCTACACATCTCTCTCTCGCCTCACTTTGCCTCACTCTTTTTCTCTTAAGCGAAGTCGATCTTGCGTTGCGTTGCACCAAGAAAAAAAACGATGAGATGCGATGCAGCAGCTCGGGTATCGACATGACCATCGACGGACGGGGTGACGAGATCCGTTTTTTCTCCTTCGCCTGAGACAAAGCCATTGACTTTTACAAAGCGGGCACCGTCACCGTGGCGCCGGACCTGCTCCCTTTGGACTTGTGAGGCTTTGTCGTGAAGAGGGAGCTTCACTCCTCCTCCCCGCCGCTAAAGGAGGAATCAGGGTCCAGCGGGTTTCCCGACGATCAATGACATCAGAGTTGCACCCTTTAAACGACCTAGCTCCAGCCACAGGATCCCCTGAATGAGTTCTATCAAGCCGATTCAGTCACTTTCATCGAGGCTACTGAGCAGGTAACACTAATCCACTGTCTGCTAGCCTCGAGATATCCCCCGTCATGTAGATTGTCCTTCTGATCTGCACGTAGGGTGCTGGCACGCGGCCATCGGCTACTCCCAAACTTTGACAGCCTTGGGTTTGGCCCGCTCTAGACGAACACACACACCCCTGTCCATCGCCTGACGGGGGGCCTGTGTGTTTAGTCTCCGATATCCGTTAGCAACGTGCGTTTCCTGCGATCGAGGGACCCGACTCTCTGACCAGCTGACGGCACCTTTTTTCGCTCGCTCCCGTCCGTGACACACACACACATACGGGCGTCCCAGAAATGACAAGAGGCGGCGCCTCAGAAGAGGAAAAAGAAGCAAATACACTTTCGGAAGATGCCGTTGCCAAGTTGATGTCTGCGCAGCTTTTGTCGTTTGACCGTGTTTCGGCGCCATCTTGGCAATCGAGGCTTTTCTGAATTCCAGTTACAGCTCCAAGTGTGACACTCATGATCCAGACAAGCCTCTATTCAGGCCACACACTTTTCTCCCTCACCGAGCTCTGCACGTCTCTTGTCTCTGCATCATGCTGTCTCTTTGCAGCTTGACAATGCCTCGAAAACTCCACTCTCGCCCGTTCTATTTCTCAGCTCTGCTTTTGTACCCGTACCAGCTGGGATGCATGTCTCAACTCTGTTGGTTTCCCAACCCTGCAGCAACACACCACACAAGGTTTCCTCCTTTCTTTTTTCTCGGAGTACGTTCCGCGCACCTTCCTTGGAGAGATACAGTAGCACACCTGTTGTCAGTCACACTGCACACATACATCAAAGCACCTCGAGCCATCCCCGCAAGACATGGCCAACGCCACGGCATCAAGTGTGAAAGGTTTTATACAGCCTCGTCGCAAATACCTTCCTCATGTGCATCGTGGCTGCTCATGTCTCGACTTACGAAGCCGTCCGCATCTTAAGAGTGTGGCTATACTACGAGTCATCTCCAACCAGGACTTGCAGAGTCGTCATGCTTGCGTGCCTACACAGTGGGAGGCAAGAAGTATTTGCCCACCCTTCCGTACCGGGCTTGGCCGGCTAACCCGATCCGGGCTTGGCCGGCTAACCCGATCCGGGCTTTATTATGAGGCCGCTTTTAAGCTGTAATTGCAATTACTCAAGGGCTCACTTTGAAGCAGCTAGGGAATCAATTGAAAGCTAATACTTTGTATACCAGCCATTTGCCTTGATAACAGCAGCAACCCGGTTTGGCATCTTCTCACAGAGCTTTTGCAATACTGCTGGCTCGATCTCGTGCCAAGCTTCCTGCGCAGCAGCCACTAAAGCCGCCTTCGTCTCAACCGTATCAGGGGCATATAGCAATTCAGGATATAGTCCATAGATCTTCGCCTTCATAAGGGCCCAAAGGTTCTCAATGGGGTTGAGGTCCGGCGACCAAGCTGGCCAGATCATGACCTCGATGCCTAGGTCGATGAGGAGGGCTTTGACGATACGGGCTGTGTGTACGGGGGCGTTATCATGCATGAAGATATCGCCGGGTTGAACAAAGGTGGGTAAGACTCTTGCGTAGAGGTTACGAATAGCTTCGCCTGTGACATAGCCGTCAAAGGTCATAAGGTCCGTACGAATCATGTCCCCAAAGCCGGCCCAAAACATCTGCCGTACGACGCCCTGTCTCATCCGCTCAGTCACATCGCCGGCAGCTAGCTGCTCTGAGGGACTAAGGAAGGTCCAAGTTGGCTTGATTCCTTGACCGCGGCGGACCATACACTCATCACTCCATCGGACCCTTCTCCAGTCGATATTCTCATAGCGGAGAGCCCACTCAAGTCTACGGTCGGCTTGGAATTGCGTTAGCGGGTTGCGTTTTCGTCGGAGCCATTTCCTCTTATCCATTTCGCGAAGAAGGTATCGTAGGGACCTTTCTTTAACGGCGTTATCGACGGAGGCAAGGAGGTCTTGGTGCGTGATATGTGGGTTGGTTGTGACGGCTTCGTATAGTTGATCGCGTTGCTCGCCGGTGAGCTTACGCGGCGCGCCGGACCGCGGCAGAGACGCGTTTTCTTTGCGCTTGGCTTCTTGCTTTATCGTGTAACGGATCGTGCTGAGAGGGACTTCGCGATGGCAATGATGAATTTGGCGAAAGGAATAACCGCGGTCTCGTAGCTCGCAAAGGCGCGCCCGAAGCTGTGGCGATAGCTCCTTGCCTCGCGGCATCGTAATGTGTGGTGTTGAAAGGAGGAAAATGCGTAGCAAAAGCAGCGAGGCAAAAGGTGGCCTAATCGGGTTAGCCGGGCTTGTGGTACGGAAGGGTGGGCAAATACTTCTTGCCTCCCACTGTATGTACTGTACCGGGTTCCCGTCCTGTTGGCTCAGACCGTCAGAAGGCAACCCCTTGCCCGCCTGCATTGGTGCAACTGCCTTGATCTGCATTCCTCAACCGTCTGCATCAACACGTGCAGGAGGATAATCCCGCGCGGTACGTCCGTCGAGCATTTTCCCGGTCTAGTCAGTAACTGTCGATTTTTTACCAGAGATACGGGCCCGTAGGTCGCACTAGAGAGGATCGGCTGCGATCTGGTGATGCTATGCTTTGTGATCGAATCAGTAGTGTTTGCTTTTCAGGTACACAAACCCAAATACCCGGGATGAACAACGGTACAATATGTAACCGAATATGGAACAATACATACTGTAGGTACTTATGTTTCATGCTGCAACGTCGATGAAGACAACTGGACCTTTCAAGCTCCCCTGCAGTTGAGGTGGCTATACAGCCACACATGAGATACCCGGCAGTCTACCCTACAGCAAAACGCCATCCTCTCTCTTTCCACGATCTCCCACGACGTCTTTTCCCAGGCCCTTGATCAAGCTCATCGAACCTTGAATCAAGTTCAACTCGCCACAGTGACACATTGATGGAATTATATGGCAAAGAAGCAATGCTGTGTTACGCGCCACGCATCCTCATAATGCCCCTCTCGTCTGATGAGTTGCAACTCCTCATCACTTGCCCGCTTGCGCGAATCATCTCTCGTCTGCAAGTCTTGACCTGACGTAGGAGGCCACGGCCTCTTTATGCTGTCTCAGGAGCGGGCCGGTAAATCAGGAATTGAACAGCCTGTTCAAACTTCCTGCAGCAGCGCCGAGTCAGCCGTTGCAGTGTGCTACAGCGTCCAGTGAGATACCCGTTGGTGTTTCTGATCCTGATCGAGGAACCCGCGGAGATCGACCGAAGCTAAACGGGGTTGCTTGCCTTGTGAAACCTATCCTGGCCTGGCACAGGTTCGATTGGACTGGATTATTTACCCCCAAAGATGACGGTAATAAAGCTGCAGTGTTATTCCCAAGAGCTCAGATCTTCTTAGCCTATTGCTTAAAAAAAAAGTCGCTATCGTTCTGGCTGGGCTGTAGACGTCCACCTCGTCATTGACGCCTTACAAAATGTCATGTCTTGTCTTTAAGCCGAACAATCTCAAAGACCTTTTACCATTGATACCCTCCGCTTACCGGCAAGCCACGATAGGAGTTATCCTCGGTCGGAGCAGCGTTCGGTTCATCCGTCGTATGTCCGCTCGCATCGTCCGAGAAGCAAAGAGAGAAAGTGAGTCGAGCGCGGGGGAACCGAAGCAAGGACCTCGGGGGGCGGAGGAGCGGACCCCGGATTTTTGTGGGCGGTCTGACAGGCTGGAGAGCAGCTGTGAGGGCTCCATCGTTAGGAGGGGAACCTGGGGTAAGGAGATGGGGTCCAGCGATGTGATGGATGAATTGGCGGTGATGGGGGGATTGTGACAGTCAAATTGGTATCGCAGAAGAGCAATTGATACGTATTCTGGGTTATAGCCAAGGCATATTTGCTCAATTGAAGGATATCAAGTCTAATCCATTGCTATTGAAAGAACCGTTGATCCTCATTTTCCCCGCGTTGCCTTGTCCCAAAACTTTCACCTCAGACAGAACAAAAACAGCACTCAATCTCCCCAGTCCCAATCTCCGATCTCGCTCCCCTAAAACCAAGGAAAAAGAGCCAATAGATAACGTATCCTGACTTCCTCGGCATTCAAATCTGGCTTGCCAGGGATTCTCCAACCATTGGAGAGCGTTCCCAGGTTCCTGGGGCGCGGCACGTCGTCGGTAAAGGGAAGCTCAGCTACGAACCCAATTGAAGGCAGATTGAGCAAGGGAGGGGCCGTGATTGGTTGATTGTGTTTTCCCCTCGCCAAAAACACCTGGGTCTGAGATGAGACGTTGACATTTCTTGACTGTTGTCTTGGGGAACACATGTTGACGCACTGTACACACTGTACCTTACAGCAATTTTGCAGAGTGAAATACAGTGCTAATATTAAAATCTCCAGCTTGGCCGTCGTCAGGCCGGCGGCTAGCCGAGGGTAGCTTCGCGGTAACCCACGGCAAACCAAGGCCCCTACAGCCGAGCGTAATAAATACGAACGAGTACCAAGCTCCAAAGAAACGTGAAGCTCCAGGTGTTATTAGCCCTGAGGTTGTTTCTTCTTCTCTGCTCGCCGTGATACCCCCCTCTCTTCTCTTCTCTCTTCTCTCACCGGCGAACCTCAATTGACCTTCCTTCTCCGTTTAATCGCGAAGAGGAAGTATCAACGAAAAACGAAGCAACCCTCACATCTCCAGCATGTCTGCCGTTAGTCGGAGTCTCCGGACGGCCACCAAGCAGCTGCGCTTCCAGTCCCGGGGCCTTCGCGTCGCCGCCCCTCTCGTGGCCCGCTCGGCATTCGGCGCCGCTCGCTCGTCGACTCCCGCCTCGTACAGCGCCTTCTCAACATCCGTTGCCAGATCCTCCGGAGCTCCCAACATGGCCGCCGCTCCTCGTGAATACGATCCTGAGATCAAGGACATTGCCGACTATGTCGCCAACAAGACCATTGACTCTGAGCTTGCTGTGAGTTTTTGCCTTTTGAGCTTGTGATGATTTTGCAACCCCGCCATACCCCGCCTTGACCTCAACACACCAAACTCACTCTCACTGCAATACAATGCTAACAAACACCCAATTCAGTTCGACACTGCTCGATGGATCCTCCTTGATACCCTCGGCTGCGGTCTCGAGGGCCTGAGGTTCAAGGAGTGCTCTAAGCTCCTCGGCCCCATCGTCCCCGGCACCGTCGTCCCCAACGGCCCCAAGGTGCCCGGCACCCCCTTCCAGCTTGACCCCGTCAACGCCGCCTTCAACATCGGCGCCATGATCCGATGGCTCGACTTCAACGACTGCTGGCTCGCCGCCGAGTGGGGTCACCCCTCGGACAACCTCGGCGCCATCCTCGCCGTCGCCGACTGGGTGAACCGCACCAACAAGGCTGGTGGTAACCTCGCTGGCGGCAAGATCTTCACCGTCAAGGATGTCCTCGAGGGCATGATCAAGGCCCACGAGATCCAGGGCTGCCTGGCTCTCCTCAACTCTTACAACAAGGTTGGCCTGGACCACGTCGTCCTCGTCAAGGTCGCCTCCACCGCCGTCGTCTCCAAGATGCTCGGCCTCAGCGAGAAGCAGATTGCCGACGCCGTCACCCAGGCCTGGGTTGATGGCCAGAGTCTGCGAACCTACCGTCACTCCCCCAACACCATGTCCCGAAAGTCGTGGGCTGCCGGTGATGCTTGCCAGCGTGCCGTCAACCTCGCTCTCAAGGTCATGAAGGGTGAGCAGGGTGTTCCCACCGTCCTGTCCGCTCCTGTCTGGGGCTTCTACGATGTCCTCTTCAAGGGCAACAAGTTCGAGTTCCAGCGTCCCTATGGCAGCTATGTCATGGAGAACGTCCTCTTCAAGGTCTCCTACCCTGGTATGTACCCCCAATTGACAGATGAGTGAATCAAGACTAACATGCTTCAGCCGAGTTCCACTCCCAGACCGCCGTCGAGGCCTCTGAGAAGATCCACCACATCCTCAAGGCCCAGGGCAAGTCTGCCGCTGACATCAAGGCCATCACCTGCCGAACCCACGAGGCTTGCATCCGCATCATTGACAAGCAGTTCAAGCCCATGGACAACTTTGCCGACCGTGACCACTGCATCCAGTACATGTGCGCCACCATGCTCGTCTTCGGCCGCCTCGAGGCCACCGACTACGTTGACGGTGGTGAGGCCGCCACCTCTCCCCTGGTCGAGTCCCTCCGCCAGAAGATCAAGTGTGTCGAGGACCCCCAGTACACCAAGGATTACCATGACCCCAACCTGCGAACCATCTCCAACGCCCTCACCGTCGAGCTCAACGACGGCACCGTCCTGGAGGAGGTCGCCGTCGAGGCTCCCCTGGGCCACCGTCTCCGCCGTGAGGAGGCCAAGCCCGTCATCCTCGAGAAGTACAAGCGCCACCTCGGCCCCCACTACCCCGAGGCCAGGGTCAAGGAGCTCGTTGAGCTCAACCTGGATGCCAAGAAGCTCGAGTCTACTCCTGTGGATGAGTACGTTGACCTGTACACTGTTGAGAGCAGCCAGTTTGTGCAATAAGCGGTCAATCTGGGAGAAAGAGCTGGAATGGATGGAAAATGGCATTAAATATTAACGATAGCGATGTCTATTTGACTCAAAATGTGTAGTCACCACTACTTTCTGTTGTCCCTGCTTCCACAGTGAACTTTTACTATCCACATCCCGTGTGCATGTCATTAATTCGCCATCATACCTAGTGCCTTTCAACCCAACGCAGGAGTCAATATCAAACAAGCTTGATGAATGCTTCCGCGCTCAACACTCTGCCTCAACAAATCTTATTTCGTCAAGAACACATGGCCAATTCACGATAATAAAAGCAGCCTACTCTCCGTTTTAGCAATCCAGAACAACTCTCCCATCAACACCAACAACATCATCAACATCATCAACAACATCATCAACAGCAACAGCAACGACAAACAAACATACAAAATAGCGACCCGAATCGCCCGCCACATTCTCCCACTCAACAAACCAAGCCCAGCAGCAAATCGATACAGCACCGCACAGCGTGCCCCCCGATGCGTTGACCTTGTTAGGGCCAAACCTCAAAGCCGCCCTAGACTGCCTGAAGCAGACTGGCCTGATAAGACTGCCAGAGCCAAAGAAGCTTTTCAGTATGCTTCTTGCTCTGGGTACAGAGATGGTTCACCAACAACGAGCAAAACTTCATTGAACACCAAGAGCAACTTCTCTGAGTCCATATCATTGATCAGCCTTACAGCTGGCTTGACGGGCTCGGTGGGCTCGGCAAGGCGCTTGGTCGCTATGTGATTGTAGAGCTGCTCATTGGACAGGATGCGTTCACTATCTGTCCCATGGGCTGTGGTCTTCCATACGAATTTCAGTACCCTTCGACTGGCGCAGACAGGGATTCGGTCCCAAAAGCTCCTTGGCTGCCCAGGAGATGGCATGGCGCTGTTGGGCGGGAAAACCAAGCCAGCCAGCCGAGCGTTGGTTATCCCACTGACAGCTGAGAAGGGTTTACCGGCGAAGTCATAGGCCATGCTATTCCATGTCTATTGGCCGTCTATGTCGATGAACTATCTTCCAGGAACTAGTGGCTTATACGTCTAGTCTTCCCATCATTGTCCATGAGTGTCATCATCAAGACTACTTTGGACATGTGCACGCTTCTTGCCCACCAACTCGCTCCCGATCGATTCGGCGCCTTTTGCCAGCAGGAACGACAACCTCGAGCCTCGTCAGCACTGGCACTCGAATGATGTACTCCCTTTCCTCTCGAAATCACGGCAAAGCTGGACCAGAGGTCCAGCGGCTCCTTCTCAGCTGCCTTCTGCAGCTCGAGTCGGCACAAACGGGCTGCCAAAGCATCGGCCTTTCGAGTCTGCGCAGATACCCCCTGTCTTTGACGTGCTAAGCCGTCTTGAAGATTGGACTGAGCCGTTGTGTCTGGGATCGCATGCCAGAGCCCGTTCCAGGGTCCTTTGAGGACCTCGAGACACCGGGCCAAGGTGGTCCTAGTCCTTACTGTATTTCACCATCATACGCAAGACTGAGAACGTCGATTTTGTGCAACGCATGATCGAAATCCAATGGGCCATCATCTGTGCGGAAGCCATCTCCGGCGGAACTCCAGCTCTCGAGTTATTGAAGGATCCAACCTGGAGGCCTCATGGTGTTGGGGCAGATTGAGAGGCTCATGAGCGCGTGCTGTGTCCGTTGATGGCGATTGCCATAATTTCTGCCATGTCGCTTTAGGAATTGCTCGCTACATCGGCCGCATACATCAATGGCCTGTCCTACACCTAACATGACTTGTTGTGTCGTGATATCCATGGCGGTGTTACTCGTCGAGTCGCCCGAACACAACTGAATGCCATTATTTTGGACTAATGACCATGGATCTGAGATCCTGGTGTTCTCAAAGCGTGGCGCTCTTCATATCCTCGCCTACACACACGCCTAGCCATGCCCTCAACATCAACACCAACACCACCACCATCACCATCACCATCACCATCACCATCACAATCACAATCACCAGCAGCAGCAGCAGCAGCAGAAGGGCCATCCTCACCAACACCACCAACATCACCAGGGCGGGCTTCTCGCCATTGGTTTGGCCTATTCTTCTCATCTGTTATTGTTTAAACGATGACACTTGCCATTACCCACCATCCCACACATGACTGGCCTCCCCTACCTATGGCTGCTACAGCATTCCAGCCGGCAAGGTGATTCGTGCCAGGACTACTACAGTGTCCTACAGGATGACACCTGGCTCGCTGGTAGTCTCGTTCTGAGTAGGCTGAGCCATGGGCGACATGCGACAGATGCACCCTGTCTGGGGCACGGATATGAGAATGGCCTCCAGCTGTTGGATATGCTCTGGGACGACCAGGGCGCCCGAATGGCTCCCCAAACCAACCGACTGTAGCGACTTCTTAGCACCTATGAAGGTCAGAGGCGCGTCAGTGAGCTTGGGAGCTGGAGGGGTCGGCCTCCAGCAAGCACGATAGCGTGTCTCTTGGTGAGCGAACACCGAGATCAAGGCCCAGAGGTCACTCTTCATTCAACCTCCGTTGAATGCTCAATGGCCTCAAAGAAGATGACCCGGCCATTTTCTATTACATTGGGCACAGGGACCAAAGAACGATCTTCTGGCTCAGTTAACCCATCAACGGCCGGGCTTCAACTATAATAAAGAACACATTGTCAACACATTGTCAACACATCATAGCATTATATCCCAATGCTAACATAGTGGCTTTTCTTTTTTCTTAGCCTTCCTGCTGCCTGCAGTAGAAGACTCATACCTAGCTGCATCATCATGAAAGGTTAAACCTCTCAGGGGGTATTTAACTGCTCTAACCTCCGTACGAGAAAAGTGAGTCAACCTGTCAGGAGGAGTACGGCGAGGATCAGGTCGATTAGAGCTTGAATGCAACATCTCGGCAAATTGCCAAACTTTGGTTGGCACACATCAACTTTGAACACAATGGGGGACCAAATATCGACACCCGCAGATCGGTTTGCGGACTTCTTGGGAGCTAAGATGTTGACCTCCAATTGTGTCAGTTGCTGTTCTCGACAATATGTGCAAGCCCCTTTCGAGGTTGGTGATGAATATACCTAGGTGTCTGATTGTTTGTGGTACTCTTAGCTATCGGACGTTTGTTCGTATCAAGCATTGGATATAATCCACTATTCATTCTGGATAAAATACTCCGACTTGCTGGATAAAGAGGGATCCATATTAGGCGATGTCGTTTTCCGCATTTTCCTCACTGTTAGTTGTAATCACTGCAGTGTATGAATTATAGTAGGAATTGAACGTGTTTCACAACTAGGCATTACCTAAGCCTCTTCTTCATTGACTAATGACCTCATACAAACTAACAAGTTAATTAGAAGATACGCGTACATCGGAATGAAAACCGACTCGGTTACACCACATCATAGAGCCTCGCGACGTTTACGAGTGACCCAACCCCGTGATTGGGTCGGGAATCCGGCATGCCAAGTCTCCCCGTCTCGGCGAGGGGCAGCACCGCCTCAATCCGCCCGCTTTATTTTGTAGGGGTCTGGTCCGTTCTCTCTTGTTCGTGCTCTCCGGACTTTGAACAGGTCATGAAACTCTACTCTCTCATCTAACTGGCCTTGACATCCTGTCATCACTTTCGCTTTCCGTGAAGCAATCATTCATCGCTGCGACCGATATTTCTGTCTTTGTTCACATTATCCAGCGATATATCCACTTTGCCCCGGCGCAACTCCATCTGCAACCATGGCTGCTGATCGCCAGACCATCATCGAGGTGAACCGGTCGCTTCGGAACATCAAGAATGTGAATAGCCTCCCTCCCTATCGGCCATATTCGCTATCTCCTCTGGAATAACGTACGGCCGTTCGATGCGATCATCTAACACCGTTCAGGAACTCGAGAACCTCCTCGAAAAAGGCGTGATTGACGACTCGGTCTATGAGACCATCAACACCGCTCTCCCTCCCGAGTCCTCGCTCTCTGGTCCTCTCCGCACCGCGACCGGCGCCTCCAACAACAACGCTGCCGCCAAGGCCGCAACTCCCACTCCCTCCCACGAGCCCCCGACCAAGGCCTTTGAGGACCTCAAGGTCAACAAGGCCCCCTCTCCCGCGCCACCCGCATACGAGCAGACGCCTCCTCCCGGCGTCCCCGCGCGCAACGTCAAGCCCACCGTCGCTCAGGCCCGCGCCCTATACCGCTACGCCGCCTCTGACGGCCGCGACCTCTCGTTCGAGAAGGATGACCAGATCGCCGTTTACGAGTATATGAACCAGGACTGGTGGATGGGCCGCAACGAGCGCACCGGCCAGGAGGGTATCTTTCCACGCAACTACGTTCTTGTCGAGCAAGAGACCAAGAAGGCCGCCATTCCCCAGCCTCAGTACGGATACCCTGCGCCGTCTCACGGCCCACCCGCTCAGCAGAACCCCTACAACTCGCATGTGCCACCCATGGCTGTGGCCGAGGGATCTTCGGGTCAGCAGCAGGGTCAGGAGGGAGAGAACAAGATGGGACAGTACGGCAAGAAGTTTGGTAAGAAGCTGGGTAACGCTGCTATCTTTGGTGCTGGTGCGACTATCGGAGGAAACATTGTCAACAGCATCTTCTAAGCCTCGACGGCGATAAAGAGCAGGGACATTGGAGGATATTGCTTTGTTGGTCAGGCGCTGGTATTACTTGGCGTTTGGGTTCTAGGGATATAGACGCGCGTCAGAGGAGGATTTCTGGTTTCTTGTCGTACCAAGTAGGGAATTAATGACCTTGAAAAGGTTTCAAGTAGAACAAAATCTGGGCGACTATTTACGGCGCAATCGAAATGGGGTGAATTTCATGATCCAGCTTGATATCGAAGAATGCCTTTTCACTCATCATGAGCCCGTCTGTCTGCTTCACTCATGATGGACTCGGTGGATCTGGTGTCCTAGATACAGTGCCAGAAGCCGTGCGAATATCCATCCCTAGCGCCAATCCAGCCATGATCAAATTCTGGCACTGTGCAAAACATAAAATTTCTTGACGCCTCAACCACGACGAACTCTTACAATCTCGCAAGGAAACACCAAACCACAGAGACCATCACCATGTCGGCATCAAAAAAGAGGCAGGCGGAGGACAACCCTTCTCAACCCAAGCCCAAGAAGAATAAGAAGAGAAAGGCCAATGCCCCGGATGATGACACTCTCGACACTGAGCTTGGTCTCAACATCCTGTTTACAAAAATGGATAACCAGCTTTTGGCGGATCACCTCGCTCAGAAGCTGAGTCGATTCGGCAGCGATCTGAGCGCTGTTGAAATCTCTGATCTGACCGTATCGGGTAATGCTGAGATCCCATCCCGCTTCTGTCGAATGTACCTGCTAACGATGTGACAGCCAACGCCATCCAAGACACGACTTCATGGCAGGAGGCGAGGACGTTGGACAAGTTCCCCGACTTCCTCGAGAGCGTCTCGGAGAACCCCGAGGGTCTGAAGAAGGCGCCCAAGAAGAAGGGCTCGCCTCACACGCTCATCGTTGCAGGAGCGGGTTTGAGAGCGGCTGACATCGTGAGGTGCGAGGCGCATTGCAATCTGAGAGCCCAGACATGAAGCTGACGGAACCAGATCGATGCGCAAGTTTCAGAACAAGGACAACACAATCTCCAAGCTGGTATTTTCGCCTTGTGTCCTGTCAACATGGTCAATTGCTGATTTTGGATGGAACAGTTCGCCAAGCACATGAAAGTCGAAGAGCAAGTCAACTTCCTTCAGGGCCACAGGACTGGCATCGCCGTCGGCACACCTGCCCGACTCATGGACCTCATTGACAACGGTAAGCTCCTTCCCCCTCACCGGGCAGCAGCATGAGACTAACTATTGACAGGCGCACTCTCCCTCGACAACCTGAAGCGGCTCGTCGTGGATGCCTCCCACATCGACCAGAAGAAGCGCGGCGTCATGGACATGAAGGACACCATGATGCCTCTTGCCAAGTTCCTGGCACGGAAGGAGTTCAAGGATCGGTATGGGGATGAGAAGAAGCCGCTGGCGTTGTTGTTCTATTAGATACGATACCCATGCAACAGAATTGACAGCAATCTATATGTTCCTTTTTCTGCTTCTGCTTCTCTTTCCCCTCGGCTCTGGTCTAAACGGCGTATTCATTTGGCAGTCCACATCTTTACCGGCTTCCTCATCTGTGTCTGCCCCAGTTGGCGACGGTCACCGAGATTCAAGGACGATGCTCTTGTCAATTCCTCCTCAGTCAGCTCTGCACCTTCCCAGGCAGCAACACCAACACACCTCCTTCCACCCTCCGAGGTCAGCTCTTTCCCTCTCTTATGATGGCTTCAGCGGCCATTTATTCTCTTCTCGCCCACTCTCTTCCCTCTCTCTTCTTCTCTCTCTCCATCATCCACCGCTTCACCTTGAGCTCACAAGCCCGTTTTTGGACCATTTTCTTGCTTCCCTTTTTTGGACTCGCCGCGTTCCTCGCTGGCTACTTTTTTGGTGTGTCGTTTACCTCAGACTTTCTTGGTGACTGTCGTTTACCACCTCTTTTTTGTGACTGCGGTCAATTTCAAACCCTTTGACAACTCTTTGCTTCGATTTTACTCTTCTTTTTGGCGATTGTCGCTCCTGACGACTTTCAGTGCTCTTTTTGGCAACCTTCTCCTCCCTCAACCAGCCGCTTCTTTCGGCCACTGTCGTTTACGCCACAACTACTCCTCTTGCTTCAACTCTTCCATTACTCAGTCTCTCGAGACACGAACACGATATGAAGCCTTACTTCGCCACCGGCTTGATGCTGTCAAGCCTTGTCACTGGCTCTGTACATGGTCATGACATGTCTGTACCAGGTGAGTACCCTTGACCCCCTTGCTGACAGCCTTAGTTGACAAGACTATAGAATGTGCTACTACTTGCTCTCGCGGCCTTTCTCGTTACCGCTTCACCAACCAGCACAACATACCCACCAAAGCTGTCTGCATGGACATGGCCAAGCAAAGGGTACGTTGGAGACTAGTCATTCTGTTGACAATGCGCTGACTCCAGCCATCAGGAACTCTTCTTGTGCTTGGCTAGTTCTTGTGGAGAGGACTACGGTCCTGCTCTGGCATATACCATCTCCGCATGTTCCAACTACGGCGCTCTCATTGCCGACCTCCTACCTGTCGAACTACAACATGTGGGCCTCGCCCCACGACGGTTCTCTCATTTGACTCCTCGACTTGACACGGGCCGTTTTGCCTTTGGCAACCAATTCACCCTTGCTGTCGACTGCACGGCCGGCTCCAATGGTGTCCTAACCTTGTCACTCCCCGAATCTGTCCCTTCTGGTATTCCCCAGCCTCCTCCTACTGGTGATTCTCCTCTCGTTCCCGGATCTGAAGCTGGTGATCCCAATCTTGGGTCCAGCCCACCCGTTGGCAACACAAATCCCAACCTCGATCCCAGTCCACCTGCTGGTAACACAGACCCCGTCCCCGGATCCCAGCCAGCAGGTCCTTCTGCATCACATGGTGACCAGTCAGGGACGTTCGCACACGCAGCTTCGAATAACCCCGGGGGCAACGACAATCCTAGCAACGGTGTTGGCAACCCAGAAGCCGTAGATGCAGACTGCGACCCAGCAACTGAGGGCTCAAACAACAACCCTTCAGGGCCTCCGAACAACGGACAGGCTCAGCATCCTTCTGGAAGCTCACCCAGCGATAGTGATTCCTCCCCAAATGGTCAACCCAACGGTCAACCGAATGCTCCATCTCCCAATCCAGCTAACGGCTCCCCTACAAACCCAAACACTGCGCCCGGAAACCCAAACAATGGTGCTGGAACCGATGCCGGTAGTCCACCTATTGGCACCAATCAAGGAACATCAAGCAGCCCAAATGATGGGTCTGACTCTGGCTCTGGTCCCCAAGGGCCAAGCTCTGGTGCTGGGGACAATGCCGGAAACCCACCCTCTGGTCCCAATCAAGAATCACCAGGTCAACTTCCATCTCAGCCTGCCCCTGCACCAACGGCCCAGAACCCAAGCCTGTCGCCCCCTGCTGGCGATTCCGGAGTGTTTGATCAAGCAAATTCTCAAGACGGAGCCGGTGAGGGCTGCGAAGATGGCGTTGATCCTGAGCGTGGCTCTGGGGCTCCAGGAAAAACTCCCCCCCAATCACCTCCCGGAAGCCAAGGCAACAACCCAGTAGACTGCACTATTGGTACCGATAACCCAGCTTGCGGGAATCATAACCAAGGACCTCCTGGAACTCCAGTCGTCCCCTCTCCGGGAACCCAAAACCCAGGAGTATGCTCTGAACCAGCTGATGGTTCGCCCGACTGTGGTGCCTCATCAAGCCCTCCAGCTCCCCCAGTACCTCCAGCACCACAAGAACAAGCACCGGCACCTAGCCCTGCCGTTCCTGTGCCAGGACAAGGTGATCCGAACTGTCCCGCCAATGGACCCTCCCCATGCCCCGTCCCCGGTCAGCCTCCAACAGCCCCAACACCGCCTTCGGTTCCCAACACCAACTCTGGGCCTGATGGTGGCGACTCTACAAGAAACCCAGGAAGCCCCCAAACTGGTCCATCCCCGGGCGATGGAACTGGACAGCCGTGTCCAGGATCCGACTCAAGTGGCAGTTGCGGCTCTGCTGAAGCGCCACCTGGATCACAACAGCCTTCGTCTCCGGCTGGACCTCCATCATCTCCTGTGCCTCCCAATGCTCCAGAGGACTGCTCTGTAGATGCAGAGGATTCTTCTTGTCCTATTTCCGGCTCAAACGGATCTGATCCAGGAGCTAGTAGCCCTTCTGCTATCCCAACACCACCAGGTCCTCCTCCCGCCAGCAACACTGCCGCACCTCCGACAGATGCTGGATCGCCGCCTACGCAAGGAGGAACAAATCCTTCGCCCAATGGAAACGGTCCCCCCTGTGATGGAAGTCTTGGCCCATGCCCTGGTAGCCCATCAACCCCAGAAAACGGTCCTGTCCCTTATAGCCAGGAGTCCTCTCCAGACGGCCAGGTACCTCCCGGTCCTGGTAGTGATGGCGGTTGGAGATCTGATTCGGCACAAGAAGGCGCCGACAGTGGTGACGGTGTGCCTTCATGCAACGGCAACTGCCCGACGAGCCCTGGAACCGCAAACTCTCCTGCCCAGTCTCCAAGTTCACATGACAGCCAATCCCCCAATGGTCCTCAAGCTCCTCCAAGCAACGGCGGCCAAGGACAGAATGACAGAAATCCCCAAGCGCCTGGAGATCCAGCAGCATCAGGGCAGCACTCTCCTCTAGTGACAGGGTCAAACCAACCAACTGAAACATTCATCCGAGCTGATCCTCCCTCGGAAACGTTCATTCGAGCGGATCGTCCAACAACCACGGAGTTTGTCAAAGCCATCCACCCCCCGGAGGACCCTAGTGCCCCGTACACTGATCGTGGACCTCAAGTTATCACGGTGCTTGCTCCCACGAAGGTCGAAATCACCCAAACGAGGATCATCACCGTCTAGTCAACGGACGACGCCTCATTGGACCGATTGCCGCCTCAGCTCGTAGCAAACGCCGAGGTCGATATCGCTCGAAGACAGGAGAGTAACCAAGAATCCAGCGACTCTGTCAACTCTGAGGCTCCAGATCCTGACTCTGACCCTGATCTGACGTCAACATACGTTCGAGCAGATCCGCCATCAGGTGCCACTCCAGATCCTCTAGTTGTCGCAGGCTCGGCAGGACGATCTCAACCTTCGCTTTGGTATTGCGCCATCGTCCTTCTAGCACTCTTCACCTTGAGCTGTCTTGCGGACAATGATGGTTTCTTATTCATGGAAGAGAACATGATGGAGGTGTAGAGGATTGTCTGAGATCCAATGGTGTTAATCCAATGGTGTTATTATTTGATTCGGGATATTTGCATTGATTGGTGGTGTGATAGATATCGTGGAGTCGATTGTTACCTCGTAATGATAATGTTCCTATAGACTTAGATTATCCCGACAACATAATGAACTTGTGGTTTGGCTCATAGTAACCTTCGAACAATGTCTAAACTGCTACTTTGAACTTTCGAGTCACTTGGGAACAGTCTCGAGGATGATGGCAAGATAGAGCATCAAGTTGAGAAGCCACTGAAACGTGGTCGTTGGGTATTTGACATTTCTACTGACACAAAGCACCTAGCTAGCTTGCCTGGACCAGGACAACTCTTGGAATAGAACCCAAAACACCAAGATCCAGCAAGACACCCTCGAATGACACAAGCAACCCGAGCTGGGAGCGCCGTAAAGGACGCCCCTCGCAGCGCCATGAGCCAGGAATCAAGACAAAGGGGAGAAAAGATACAACAGCGGGAATCCAGAAGCAAAACCCATATCAATACATGATCCATCGCCATGGTCCAAAAACAACAACAAACCAGTTTGTCCCAATTAGTCCTCCTTTTAGTGATCCAAGACGCGCCTCCTCCACTATATTTCGGGGCCAAAAAGCCCTCCCTTGTCCCCAGACTTGAAAGAAGCAGTCCCATCTGCCACGAACGTCGTTTTCTCGTATCCGTCATAGTTCATCAAAAGGTGGGGGATAAGGATGCAAGGGTGATAGAATAAGAATGCTGAAAACAGATGAGGTATCATGCGGGAATATATGTTTAGACAGGCGTCCAGTCCTTGAGCCAGGGGTGAGACTGCTTCAGATCAGGAATTACAGCAGTGCTGACGCTGCGCTCGCCAACAATGTTGCCAAGCGAGTGGTTGATCATCTGCAGAGTGGCTCGTCGCGAGGGCTCAAAGGCAATGGGCAGGACGGCAGCAGGAGGAAGAGGGGCCGAGGAGTCGCGGGCGGGAAGAAGTTCGAGGTTGTCGGGAACGGCCGGGTCGAAACGCCCAGTCTCCTTGCGGTAGCCGGCATGCACAGATGGCTCAACGGAAGCATCATCCTTGGACCACCAGGTCCAGTGGTTATACTCACGGGTATGGCCATGCTCCAGCCAAGGGTAGAGATCCGGCTCGATAGTGTCCTTCGGAACGGATCCGAACGGCCGCCATCCGTAGAAGAGAGGCCATGGGTCGCGGAGGGTCAGCGTGTGGCGGTGCTGCAAGAGAGCAGCGCGGGGAACGGCATCGTTGAGATGATGGTAGGCGGTGGAGGAGAGGTCATCCTGATATGACTGGGGAGCCCCTGTCCAAGCGGCGGTGACGATGTCGGGGCGAGACAGGGTGTCGTAGAAGCAGCCCTCGTCGAGGGTTGTGAGGTAGTTGTGGATAAAGTCAAGGATCTTGGGGTTGCCAAGCAGGAAGAGACCGTGCCACCAAAGCGCGACGCGGGGTCGGCGGAGCGCAAAGATCTTTACCAGCATCTCAAAGTCGCAGTAGTTGAAGGCGGGGCGGATGACGCTGGAGATGGCAGCCAGCCACGGGCTGACAAGGTTACATTGGATGTCGGGCTGCCAAAAGATGCTCCAGAGGACTGGGCCCAGAGCGTAAGGGTGCATGCTCAGCGTCATGTAGTAGTGGGCTTCCCCAGCATACCGCCGGATGTCCGTCTTCTGGCCCTCATCTAGCCCCGTCGTCTTGCGCAGCTTCAGAGACGGTCTAGGAAGATGTGGCTGCAGCTTCGCCATGCGATAGAAGGGAATCGCGAGGGTTGCAAGGAAGGCAGCTTTGATGGGCGACAGGGGGCTAGGATCTCTGGATCGGCAGGGTTCATGGCCGATGCCGAACAAATTGCAAAACTCAATGAGCAGCTCGGTAGCCTCCGATGGGCTCGGAGGCTCAGCATCGGGGTCAATCGTGGCCTGCTGTTCGGTAGCAATGACGAACCGCACATCTCCCGTGCATCGCGCATCCCAAGGTGAGCATGCACCTCCTTCGTCATCAGGAGCCCAGCCCGGCTTTGGCGCCAGAATGGCAGAGAGCCAGTGGACTAGACGCGAGGAGGCCTCGCCGGGGAGCTGGACCAGGATCTCGCTCTGCGCGAGGTCTCCAACCGCATTGATCGGGATTGGGCGGAGGCAGGAGTCGGTGAAGTGGGCCCTTCTCTTCTGGAGTTGCAGTAGCCGGGTGGAGAAGATGTAGGACCAGCACATGGTCAAGATGGCAAGGCCTTGCGGGGCGTTGGATGCGTCTGCGCTGCCAGAGGGATTGCCATAGTGGGAGGCGCTCGGATCCGAAGAGATGAGGCAGTCGATGGGTTCGGGGTAGGAAAGGCGGAAATACTTTGTGGTGCCGGTAACCTTGTTGAGGTCGAGGTGTGGTGGGCGGTCCCGAGCGGACGGTTGGGCGGGCGGCGGTTGACAGGGCTCGGGCTCCGGGACGAGCCAGGTGGGGGCTCCGGCCAGGACGCCCTTTGACGGGACCGTGTTGGGGAGCGGCGGCATATCCTGGAGCATGATGGACGGGTCTAGGCCGGGGGGGAAGAAGCCTCTTGGTAGGGCCAGGGCCTGGCTGAGAAAGTGTTGCCAAGTCTGACGGCCATTGTTGAAGATGCGGCGAATGTCCTTCTGCTTCGGGATCAAAGGGTCGTCGATATGGTCCGCCACAGAGAGGAATTGCTGGTCCTTCAAGGCCGGGGCGGGTTTAAAGAGAGAGGGAGACGAAGCCTGGGCACTGGAAGCTGGAGTCAACTCTGAAGCGAGAGAGGTCTCGGTGTCTGCGCCAGCGTCTGAACGAGCACTGGCATCATCAGGCTGAGGCACAATGGCAGCCTCAGAGAGACCAGTGACGATGGTAGAACTCCAGGCAAAGGGGCGGTCGAAAGAGTCGTCCAGCTCATAATCGCCGCTGAGGACCCAGGACCGGACATGGTCCATTCCCAGGTCCCACGTCAACTGCATTGTGGGAGGAAGAGAAAAATCGAGGCTCTTCTAAGTGGTTGGCCAGGGTGGAGGGCGCAGACAGCCTGGTTGTCACACGGAGGACAAAAAGTTGGCAGGTTGACGTGGAGGTCGGGGGAAAAGGAGAAGATGGAATAGAAAGAGAAGAGAAAGAAAAAGAGGTGTGTGAGAGAGGTTTATGGTAGATATGAGAGAGAGGAATATGGAGACGAAGGGACGGACAGACAGGGGAGAGCGTAGCAGAGAAAAGGCTGAAGATTCCGGGTGGCCACCCACCCCCGGGAACCCGTTGAGTATATAAGAAGCAAGCAAGATGCAGACTTTGAGTGATGCAGAGAAAAGCGCTGCATAGACTCGGGTTGGAGCGGGTATGGCTGGACTATTGGTGCGCGGCGGGCCTCATCTCGCGTGCTGTACTGCTTGCCAGCTGGTGCTTGATGCTTGCTTGCCTGCTTGCTTGCTTGCCGCGACTACTACGTCCATGCCATGGCAATGACCTTGGCCATGAATGATGCCGGCAACGCTGGTTGGGCTTCTGCTCTGGCCGGCTGAACTGGCTGGCTGAGCTGGGGGTTGAGTGGCGGAGCACATAAACGGAGAGGGAGGCAAAGAGGAGGACACTAGGAGAGTCAGAAACAAGACATGGACGGGAGCTTGCATGTCGCGCATGCCCCTGGTCGGCCACTGGGTCGGGTTGGTGTGCGAGCCTGCACCTGAGCCTGGGCCGGGCTGCCATACGGATACTGTAGAGTGAGTGAATAGAGCCAGATGGCATAGAGAAAAGCAACTTTTGCAGTGTTGCTGGCTGCAGCAACTAAACAGACGGGGGCCGGAGGGACGGAGGGGAAAACAAGGGGTGGTACAGGACAAGGACTGTAGCGTAGGGAGGCGTAAAAAAAGAGAGCCAAGCGGACCCGGGACGGAGAGAAGCGGAGATGGCGGAGACGGCAGCAGGAGGAGAAAGGAAAGAGAGATTCATTCAATTCGAGTGGATATGGATAGAGGCCCCCCGAGTCAAGTCAATGGATGATGAAAGATGGATGATGTAGACGGGGATGAGATGGGTTTGAAGGCTGCGGTATGGATGATGGGGCATTGAGCATGGGGCAGGGACAAGGGACATAGCGACAGGGGTGGTGCCTTCCTTTCCTTTTTCCCCCTCCACACGCACTCCACGGCTGTCAGTTGCGGCGCAGGAAGGTACCAGACCGTCTACCGTCTAAAACTCGAGATATTCGCACTGTTGTCCGCTCACCTTGGCTCAAGGAGCACAGAGCTTTTTTGCTTTTCTCACCTCAACCGACTAGGACGGCCGACCACGAGGCAAAGAGGCCGGCCGTTGAACAGCCCAGGGGGTTCACCTTCTTTTTTTTTTTTCTTGCCTCTGTCCGTCTCTTTCATCTCGCTTTCCTTCCTTTTTGCTCCGGGTAAGCTGAATGACTCGCCCGAGTGGTGATTGAGTTCAATAGTTGGTATCCCAGCTGACCGTATCCATCGGCCATGGAATCGTGGTTTTGTATTCAGGATCGTATCCCTTGGATATAAGAGGATGGCCCCGAACAACCTAAGTTGGGATGGGCGCCAACCATAGACCCTCGACCCTTCAGCTGCGTCAATGTGCACCAACTCCTAGTCCCCAATAATACAGTGTGCCTCTAAGCTGCAGTTGGCACTTGACTCTGGCTGCGTATGGGCGTCACCTTGCCTACGTCAGGTAGCCATGCTTTGGTAGCGGCGCTGACAGCTGGAAATCCCCAAGAATGGATGGATGGATGGATGGATGGACTGGGGTTGACGAGAGTGAAGAAAAAAATTTAATGGTTGTCACATGGAACCCCCCAAGTCAACCACTGACAAGTAAGCAGCAAGGTTTCGAAATGCAGTGCCGTCTTGACAGCCGACAGCTCCGGGGTTGCACAGCGGCTGAAGAAGGGAGGACAGCCAGCCGATCAACGTCCACCGCATCTTCTGGGACGCAGGAGGAGAGATGTCCTCGACACTGCGCCGGGACTGACTAGGGTGTCGATGTCGTAGGGTCGCGGCCCAGGGTCTTGAGTCGGTCGTGAGGGGCCAGTGACAACGGCCGTCGACGATAGACGGCCCCGCTACGGAGCTTTGCTTTGGGACAGAGCATGGATGGCAAGGATATGGATGGCATGGGGGATTGATTTACCGCCCAGAACCCTAGCCTAGTCGGTAGACTAACTAGCACTGTACGACAACATGTATGTACGTGCATGATGCAGATTAGATTAGTGAGATACGTGTGAGACGGCGGCGAAGGAGGAAATAAGGAAAAAGGAAAGTTTTTGACAAAGCTGAAGGGGGAATGGAAATGGGAAAAAGAAAGCAACGGGTGCCATGCCATGGGTAGAAGAAAAAATTGGACGCCATGATGGGTGGACGTTGACAGTTGGCATTTTACAACTAATGATAACTGATGAAGAAACAGCAGAAACAATACAGTTTCATATTTGGTCGCATGTCTTGTACTGTAACCTACGTCAACATGTTATTTTTATCTAGACTCCCGTCCCGTGGTAGTGTAGTGTCCCAGGAAATCCCAAATCCTCCGTAGGTCGTCCGTCTCGGCATCTCCCGCTTCCTTAGCTCCCTTGTGAGCAAGCAATCCCACTCACCTCTCACTTTTCCTGCACGTTTTGGCACTCGCAGATCGATCCTCCTCAAATCTCCAATCCCACGTCGCCCCAACCACAGCGCGCGTGCAGCTGTAGTAGCAGCACCAAGTCACACACGCACTCTCTAGCCCGGGCTGACTGGCCCGCTGGCTAACTAGTTAGTCAGGACGGAACATTTCCTTGCCTCGTGCAGACCGGAAAACCTCGTCGGGCCCATCCATCTCCAAGCCGTGTCTTGCAGTATCCTGCAGCCTGCCAACCGGCGTCACAAATTGACCTGCCTGTGATTGTCTGTAAGTCGAACCTTTGATTGTGTCTTGTTCCAAAGCCACCCTGTCTTGCGACGTCGGACAAGGAAGCAGAAAAAAAAAAGAGGCTTGTGCTGACTTGGCAAAAAAGCAGATCCTGCATAATTTTTTTTTCCCTGCCGCCTTGCGCAAAAGTAGTAGATCACGCTACAATCTCTATCAACCTCACTCCCAATCCGATCACGACCGGCGCAATCATGAAGAGCAAGCGCGCAAGAGAGGCCGCTGAGGCTGAGGACAAGCACGTCACTCCCGTCGACGTCGAAGCTCCCCCCAAGAAGCGCAAGCGCGACGACGATGCCACCACCGCCGACGTGAAGAAGAAGGCCAAGAAGGAGAAAAAGGACAAGAAGCACAAGAAGGAGTCGCGCAAGGAGCGCAAGGACAAGCGCAAGGACCTCCAGGACCTCCCCGAGCAGGACGACGACGAGGAGGTGGTGGACGAGCCTGCTGAGGATTCTCCAATGGCTGATGCCGATGTCAAGCCCGCTTCTGCGACTGCAGACGCCGCAGACTCGGACAAGGCCGCAAAGAAGAAGAAGAAGAAGAAGAAGGATAAGAAGAACAAGGACAAGGAATCACAACAAGAGGAGGAGCCCACCGCCGACGCTGAAGCCAACGATGAGTCCAGCAGCAAGAAGAAGAAGAAGAGCAAGAAGGATAAGAAGTCCTCCTCAACCACCGCCAACAACGACAACAACGACAACAACGACGAGGCCGTACCCAACGGCGCCGACGCGGACACGGCCGCTGCCGACGCCGATTCCAAAGCCGACCGCCACATCGTCTTCGTCGGCAACCTCCCCTTCACCGCCACCGCCGAGACCATCCAAGCCCACTTTGCCTCGCTCTCCCCCATCCACGTCCGCTGCATGAGCGACCCGGCCGACTCCAAGCCGTGCCGCGGCTTCGCCTTTGTCGAGTTCGCCAAAGTCTGGCATATGCGAACCTGCCTCGACAAGTTCCACCACTCCATGTTCGAGGATGGTGTCTCTCCCGCGCGTCGCATAAATGTCGAGTTGACGTGAGTTTTTCAACCCTCTTTCTTTCTCAAGTGTCTCACTCATACACCCCCTCCATTCCCCCTCTCTTGATGCATCACATTTCCTGCGGTTTGCTTCTCTGAGTGTGCCTTGTGTAACACTCCCAATCCGCCTCCATGGCTTGCTGGTCACATCCCGTTGAGCCACGCTCATCACCACCTGACCGATGCGGCCCGTGTATCTCTTCTTGAGTGGCCATATGCATGAACAGCAAAACCCGCCCGCAGGAGAGAGCCATTGACAAATCGCGACACTCGCAACTCACTCTTGGATACATGATGCTGACCCCTTTGTGTAACAGTGCCGGCGGAGGCGGCAAGACAAAGCGCCGCCAGGAAAAGATCCAGGAGAAGAACCGCAAGCTCGACGAGAACCGCACCAAGCGAATCCAGCGCGAGAAGAACGCCAAGGAGGAGGCCAGAGCCAACACCGACCAGGAGCAGCACATGGAAGACGCCATCCACCCTAGCCGTCGTGGTCGCGTCCCCGGTAATGCTTGGTAGGACCTGAATGCCAGAGATCGTCGCCGGCTGCGTCGTCATTTTGAGCCTGGCGCATAGCTATTATGAGGAGGAAGCGCAATGTTGTCCTTGAAGCAGTCTAATGAATCAAGTCTTGGCCGGATACACAAAAGTTGGTATGCATTTACTTGTACAAGATAGAGAGATACCCCAAGGAATTGGATCATGACCTCGCAAGGCTGTAGCCCAGGACCATGAGTGATGACTCGTGATGCAACTCTCTCCATTGCCATGGAGTTCATGTATGTAGGATCTCTTACTGGCAACCAAGCTAGACGAGTTTCTGCCAATCTTATACACCAATCAATCGCGACTTTCTAGACGAATCGCAAGCCCGTCTCTCCGTGACTTGAACTCATGATGAAGAGTAAGAAACTCGCCTCCCTTAGACTTCTCATCCAACAGCCATAGTCCACGCCGCCAACTTACACCAGAGTTGAGGATCAGCCACTTGCATCCGAGGCCAATGAAAATGAAGACATCATCATTTGTAGAACGGAGATTCCGGTGCCAGTCCATTCTAAGCCATGATGGCTAACTTGAACGCATACTGAAATGATCATGGGGAACAAGGCAATGTTTAAACTCGTAGATTCAACCGTCCACAATCAACACAAGCAGTCACAAACAAAGTCCATAGAACGAGCCATCTCGCTCGTCTTTCTCTCCATCATAGCGTCACGGTGCAGTAGTCATGCAGAATAGAATGCTCCAAAAATGCAACCCGGTTCTTGAATTACTTGCAACATCGGTATAAACTCCTCCGCGAGGAGGAAACAGGTGAGAGATATGAGCAAACAGAAAAAATGTGGAGATAAAAATTGAACCGCAGATAGAAAGGACCAAAAGTCATTCAAGAACCGCCTCGCATATACCATCATGATATGCAGTTGTAGCTGTTTAGTTGTGTGTGTGAGAGAGGTTGAGGGATTGTTTAGAGTAGAAACTCCCCCAGGATATTCCGTTAGAGCCGCCGTCTTTGTATCGCCAAATCGTCGATCATTTGTCCAGAGCCGTCATGTCATTTTGCGTCGTCGAGACGCCTTGGTTGAGAAAATCAAACAAGCGCGTGGGCTACCCGCGCGCGGTGCAAGGTTGGATATCTACAGGATCGAGCACTTCTTATTTTTGGGGGCCTTGCTAGTCTGAGTCCGAGGGTTAAGGACAGCCCTGGAGCCGTGTTAGACGATTCAGACACACAAGTTCGGAAGAAAACCTACCGAATAGCCTCGTCGAAAACGCTCTTAAGGTTCCTTTGAGTCAGAGCGGAGCACTCAAGGTACTTGTATGCCTTGATTTCCTTGGCGCAAGCCAGCGCCTGTTCGTACGACACGGGCTCCATACGCTTTTGGCGGAGAGACTCGAGCGTAGCGGCGTCTTCTCGAAGATCGAGCTTGGTTCCGACCAGGATGATGGGGATATTGGGCGCATGATGGTCGATCTCGGGGTGCCACTAGAGCTTGTGTCAACGGGACTCGGGTTCTTGTTCGCTGCGTCGATGGTCGTTTCATCGTACCTTGGCCTTGACGTTGTCAAAAGAGGGGGGGCTGACGATGGAGAAGCAGATGAGGAAAACGTCGGTCTGGGGGTAGGACAGAGGTCGCAGTCGGTCGTAATCTTCCTGACCAGCGGTATCCCAGAGGCCCAGGCTAATGGGCTTGCCATCCACCATCACACTCGCCGAGTAGTTATCGAAGCTGCGTCACAGGTTGCATCAGCAATGATGTTCAGGATGTTATCGGCGGGAAAAGCGGGAACCAACACGGTGGGGATGTATTCGCCAGGGAAGGCATTCGTGGTGTATGAGATGAGCAGACAAGTCTTGATGGAGAGTCAGTAAAGAGCTTGCAGCTACTGCACCAGACGGCGATGCTTTGATGTCGAGACGAACCTTGCCAACTGCACCATCACCAGTCACAACACACTGCATCAGCGGTCAGCCACCCAAGGTATTGCGTCAGACAACCAGCGACCGACAAACCTTCAACGATTGCACGCCGGGCTGAGCCATTGTTGCGATGGGTTGTAGAAGGGATCGGAAGAGGTTCGGCCGTAAAAGTCACTCGTGATTTGCCGGGGCGCAGGTCGAGATGCGGGATGGCGGACAATGAGGTTGTGATGGAGTCGTCTAGATGTAGAACCCGAGGAGAGGGGAACGACAATGACGAAGCGAGGACGGGGGCTCGGAGTGCGACGGTGAAGCTGGCGATGAGATAGGTAAGCGACGGTGGGACTCGAATCGCTCGACAAAAGTTTCAAGGATGCATAAAATCAAAGAGGAAAGGTCAAAGCGAGCAAACTTGACACGAAACCGAGGTGTAGTTCACGCGTTTTGTGCCGCAGAAAGGTGAGGCCACAGGAGGAGGTTCAATGATGGGAGCGATCCACCACAGAGAGAGCAGACCAGAGCAGAACAGAGACAGACAAGGAGAGTCGACCGCCCGCCCGGACAACGCCAGCCAGAGAGGACCACGAGAGAGGCGCCCAGGATAGCCAGTAGCCACCGCCGGTGCCACCTTAGCCTACTAAGGTCCCCTGCTAGAGACAGTCCTAGCCTTGCCAACAGCCCGCTGGGCTGGCTGGGGGGCAAGGGGGCCTTTCGGTGGTGCTCCTGTGCCGCTCAGAGTGTCGGAGCTTCTGGACAATCACGGCCTCTAGAGGAGCTCTGCTGGACAGCTCTAGGCGCCTTGGGAGTGGGGGGTGATACAGGGGGTCCCCTACGGCCAACCAAGGTACGCGGAATGATTGATGGAGGAGAGGGAACCTGCCTTTGCTTTGCGGTTTGTGTCTCTGATAACGCTTCTTGTCGATGGCCAGCTGTGGCTGGGGATGGCTTCGGAGCGCGCCGAGATGAGGTGATAGAGGACAAGAGCAGGATGAGAAGGAGGACGGGACACGAAATGCTGCAGCGACGCTTCAATGTAGGGAGAAGCAGCAATAAGAATCCCAAAAAGGCACAGTAACGGGTATTCGCAGGAGCTGGTGGGATGGACAACTCGTGGCTGTTGTGAATGGAAGGAAAATGGTGGAGGCGGGCGATCTTCTGTGCGCGGACGTCGCATGTAGGTACCTTGCGTCGGTGTGGTGTGAGTACCCTCAGGCTAAGAAACAACACCAACCGCCGCCCTCTCCATCTTGTCCACCCGTTTCTTGGCCCAAAAGGTGGTCGGGGGATTGTGGATCGGTGGCGGGGGAAGCGCAGAAGCAGTTGGACGGCTGCAATCGTTGAATACATTTATTTTAAGCCATTATGATGCACATTGACGGGGATGGCGCACAAGGACGACCAGGTCCAACAATGGGGATGACACAAGAATTCCTTAGTTTGCGTACCTCAGGTGCAGGTGGAAGACGTCAGGACAGGCAGGACGTGCTTTGGCCAAGAGAGGCTGGGAATAGTAGGAAATGTCACTGCCTACCTACATTTCACCCGCATGGAGGGTAATTCAGGGGTTGAAGGTTCAATCTCGAAACGAATCACCACTGTTGTTCCCAAATGGATGCCATCCAACTCATTCCTGGCGCTTATCTGGACGTTTTGATTTAACTTCAATGCACTACTTGCAATGCAGAAAAGTGTCGCGAATATATACCAAAAGCTGGAATCCGACTCCCATCCAATGACAAGGATCGATAGCTCAGTGGTACGAGCGAGGGATTGCAGATCCCTAGGTCGCGTGTTCGATCCACGCTCGGTCCTCATACCTTGATTTTTGCCCTTGCTTACTATTTTGCCGGCTTACGTCTTGCTCTCCAGTTGAGCGTCTCATTCATTCCCCTCACTTGTAAGATTCCAACAAGTTACAGCACCTAGCTTATCCAGAATTAACGACTGCTTTTTGGTGTCACCTGTTGTGAATCAATATCAAGTGAGTGGTCCGAATTGGCGACAAGTTGCCATTGCTCTCAGTCCCTGCAATTCAGATCCGCAACCCAGATCTCCACTATATCGGTCACTAACTGCCGTGTAAGCCTTGCACTTCATCTTTTCAAACAGCATGGCTTCGGGCACATTCTCTTCTTTCTCGCCGTGGCATATCCCACCCCTCTTCATCGCCAGTGCGTTTACCCTTGGCGGCCTTCTCCCCTTCTTCAACCCGGCCCGTGCCATTCGCGAGTTCGGGTTGCCAGAGGGCATAGCCAGGTCTCAACCAGCCCATACGTGTTTCGCCGTATACGGATCCCGGGTGTCCATAATGGGTGTTTCCATGTGGATCTTTTATCTACGAGGTGACTTCAAGTCACTAGATACATTGATGGCCCTTCTTTTCTGGGCCGGTGTTGCAGATGGATACCTGTGCTGGAAGGAGGGCGTTCCGGGCAGCGCCCTGTTCAGGTTTTCTGCTAGTCTTGTCGTGGGCGCCTGGGGGTTGCTTGGGTTGACTTCAAGGGGTTGATTGTACATCTCGACTGACTCGAGTCAGTGAATATTGCAACCTACCTATTCGGGCGACGGGGCACTCAGGCCTATGTTCTGCACTGAAGTCTAAATCTAGTCTTTCGGGAAATTATCTTATGAACTCGTCACTTTATCGGTATTCTTCTGACCTTCACGGATGTGCTCCTACCTAGTTGTATGCTAGAGGTAGTTTTGTATCTCTAAGCTAGAAAGTTATGGTATAACAATACTGTACTCTAAAGCATCCCTCAGAAAGCCATGTGACGCACCGTCCTAATCCCCACATACCTGAGTAGGGATATATGACCCATTGACTCGATCCAGTTCATAACCAGCTATCGTGAGTGAGGCTGTGTTGGGTTGCGTTTGACTATATTGAAGCTCCTATGAGTTCCACAACGCTCGGCATATCGTATCCCTACTCCTTGAAACATGAAACGTCGGAACTTCAGGCAGCCGGCAGCAAAGAAAACTGATTTCACAAGCTGAACATGTTACCGGCAATTCAAATGACCCCATCCCGAGTAGAACCTCGTGGTTCATCTCGTAATAATTGCCTGTCATGTTGCAACTTCAGCTGTAAGTTGGTGTTGCAGGTCATGATAGGGTAGATGGGTCCGTGCGCGGACATGGACCCCCCCTCGTCGCGTGTGGTCGGAGCTTGTCGCGTCCCACCTTTACTAACATCCATCATCGACATGGATCAACAACATCAACAATAGCGAAGGAGGGAGAGGTTGACACGAGCCCGTGAAGGCATCAATTGGCCGAACACCAGCGGACGAAAAATTATACTTGATACCCGTCAACCTGCCATCTGCGCCGCCATTTCACCCTCGACTATCGATGCGCAACCTCTAAACAAAACGTCATGGACTCAAGCCCCATCGGGTCGCCTATCAAGGCTGCCTCACAAACCCCGTCCCGAACTCCCTCACGAACTCCAAACCGCCGCGCCTTCAGCGCCGAACCGCACTCGGGCCGCGCTTCGATACACACCCCTCTCGATCGTACCGGAGCCCGCGACCTCCGAGCCTCTATCCGCCGTGGCACTCCCGGTTCTATTGGCCGATCCAATGCGCCAACTCCCCATGCCAAAGCCGCTCGTCGAGCGCTCGACCAGCGCCGAACAGCCATATTCACGCCTGGAAAGAACCGACGGCGCAGTTTGATGCAGCAGCGTGAGACGCCCCTGGACATTCTGCGGACCCTCGGCCGAGTCCTGGCGCCAACAAGCAAGCCCATTCAGACGTCCTCGTCTTCGTCACCGGATGACAAGTCGAGCATATCGCCTGTGCAGCAAGAAGAAAGCAACATTTACGAAGATGACGATGAAGACGACCTACCGATTGACAGACCACGGCTATCTTTGCCGTTTGATGATGAGGATGCTTCTAGTACAAGCTCCGATCTGCGGCCTCCACGGTTGTCGCAACTCGAGGAAGACAACTTTACGATGCAGTCGATCGAGATGCCGCGACGAGCTATCAGCGAGCAGGCGGCATCAAGGCTATCCCGTGGAAGCTTTGGAAGCATGCGCATGAGCGACTATTTTAACGAGGAAGAAGGCACGGAGGATATTGGTCAACAGTCGGATTTCTTCCCAGGCCTGCTGGAGGACCTGCAAGCAAGAGCGGGCGCTGATGACCTTTCTCTAGACCAGTAAGTCGAGTGTTGGCCTGCGTTTTGCGAACTGGCGTATCCTAACGACGAGCACAGATTCGAAGCTGATCAGTCGCGGCGGATGACTGTTGGCCGAGAGAGCGATTTCAACTTTGAGATCCCTCCCGGTGTAGGAGAGCAGACAACATTTATGCTGTCTGACCCAGCTGTCGATGTCCCGCAGACATCACCTATCGTCGATCATTCTGTTGCCGAGGCCATGGGTGAAGATGCTCAGGAACGTCAAGCCGATGTGGTGCTTGGTGACTCTGACTCGGATGTAGGGGGAGGCTTCGACATGGGTGGATGGGACTACGATGCTGGCGGTGTTGACGACCACAGCTCACTGGATGAGGGACCAGAGCCTATAGTAGAGCCCACGGTAACTGCTACAGTACACCGAGCACAAGCCGAGGACAGACTTCCGCGTGGTTTGAAGGCGAGAAAGAAGCAGAAGCGGATATCACAGCATGGCATTGAGTATCCATCACTGCCCCCTGCGTTTGTCAAGAGGGTGGCCCAGACAGCTCTCCAGTCATCGGGTCTAAGCAACCAGCGTCTCTCTGCAGAGACGCTGGACGCTCTCATCCAAGCATCTGAATGGTTCTTTGAGCAACTGGGTGATGATCTGGGCGCCTACGCAGACCACGCGAAGCGCAAGACCATCGAGGAGAGCGACGTTTTTACGCTCATGAAAAGGTACGTTGATGATTCACTTGGGTATCAGCTCCTTTTTTGTTCTAGCCAGAAATTCTAATATGGTACAGGCAACGCCAGATAGGGCCGCGTTCCTCCATGTTTTCTCTCGCGCAGAGGCACCTCCCGAGAGAACTGATGCAAGAGCTGAGAATGCCTGTTCCGCAACCCGCCAAACAGCGACGTGCCAAACGTCCGCGGGAGGAAGACGGCGAGGGAGAGGTGGCGGAGTATACATGAGTCTTACATGGGTATGGATGAGTGAGATTTACATTTTACAGGCCCTTTGAGCGGGCTACCCGACGAACAATCTCGTTTGAGGGCTTCTTGACGACCATCCACAGCATGATGGAGGTTGCGGCACAGAGACCGTACCTGAAGTCGAGGTATTAGAAACCCGAGAGGACTGGTGTGGGGATGAGAGAAGGGGGTGACATACCATGTGAAGATGTACTGGGCGTGATTATTCCGCAGGTTGACCTCTGCAGCTCGACCATAGGGAATGCCGCGAGCCTCATAGTCGACCATCTGCATGAACTCGGGTTCTACCGTTGTTAGCAAGGATGAACTGTACGAGATGGCAAGGATGAAGCAGAGGTTATACATACCCATAGTGGCCTCAACCCAGACGGGCTGGCTTCCCGTCAACTCGGCCATCTGCTTGACATCAGGGAAATAAAACAAGCCCCTCTCGGGCTGATTGTCAGGCGTAAACATGTTCTTCTTCCATGGTTCTCTGAGCAACCCCTCCACGGTGACCTCACCCTTGGGCAACCCATCCGGCCTCGTCCTCTGATCTCTGTGCTTCTTGTCGATCCAGCCACGGTTTATAAGAATAGTCGTGGCGTCCTCGCGCTCTAGCGGTGTAATGACCATGTATCCGTCAGTACCATCTCGCATGCGCGGTCCGATGAGCATCTCCTGGTCGTGTCGGAAGTGGCCTGTAGCTGTGACTCGGCGGTAGTCGAACTCGTGGACGGCCGAGGGATCGATGGTGGGAGGGAGGGGGAGGGGATCTCGGACGAGGCGGTCTTCGAACTTTGCGATGAGCTCCGTCTTCCAGCCTAGACGCTGGACCTGCCATGAGCCGAGAATGAAGGCCGTGATGGGGATGATGGCTGCGCAGAGGTTAGCTCTCCGCTCGTATGCAGACGTGGATTGACGCACCGAGGATGATGAGGCCAGGACCATGACGCTTTCCAGCGCGGACAATTTGCGGCGGTCCATCGAGAATCGACACAAACTCCGGGTCATCGGCGTCGGGCTGTTTCCTGGTATTGCGACGAAAGGTGGATGATGTGAAGGGTCTTTTCGGCGGGGCGGAGGCCAATCTCGGACACCGAGGGATGGGCCTTGAAGCGCGCAGGCTGCGCAATAGCAGATTCCGGGGCGCGTTCATTGTGGTAGATGACGCATTGGAGGTTGGGGGATTGTCGTGGTAGAGGGAGATGGTGGGATGGTCTTGGTGGTGATGATGTCGTTCTCGGACCGGACGGGAAGACCCACTTTACGGAGCCATAGAGTCGGCGACCTGGGTTTACATAAATGAGGCTGCGAAAACAAGCCGACCATTTCTTCTTTTAGAGGGTGATTATTTTAAGTTTAGTTGAGTTGATATGGGCGAGTTCAACCATGGCCATGAGAAAGGTAATGTGAGCGATCAGAGATGAATTGCTCATAGAAAGTGACAGTGTAAGTTGGGCCTACTTGTGAGAACTTGGAGTGTACTACTGGGGACAAGGCACGGTGATGGTAAGAAGTTCAGTCTATTTGTGTATGATAATCAATGTACTTGTCCTATTTGGGGTCTATATCATTGTCATTGAGCCCCCCTAGGGTCCCAAAGCCCGGGCTGTTTAAATCTATGCAAATTCAACGGCTACCAAGAAGGGCATGGCCGTTCTTACAAAGACGCCTAGTTCTTAAGAGCGTCGATCCACTCCAGAGCAACCTTGGGTTCCATTCTGTTTCGGTAGTCGGGATCGATGTAGACGTTGCGGACGATACCAGAATCGTCGACGAGCAGAGTGGCAGGGATGGGCACCTCAAAGTTGTCGAGGCCATTGCGCTTGGTGAGGTCGACGCCGACCTGCTTGAAGAGGTCCTTGGCAGAGCTTTGGTCAAAGACAATGCCGAGTTTCTTGGCGACTTCGTTGTTGCGGTCCGTAAGGACGGGGAACTTGATCTCGTTCTTCTCGGCCGTGGTCAAGCTGTAGTCGGGCAGCTCGGGAGTCAGAGCGACAAGAGTAACACCCCGGGCCTTGTACTCGTCAAGGTGACGCTGCAGATGCTGGAGGGCGATGTTGCAGTAGGGGCACCACTCGCCGCGGTAGAAGGTGATGAGAAGAGGGCCATTGGCGAGCAAATCGTCGCTCGACACCTCCTTGCCGGTGGCATCACTCAGGCGGAACGAGGGGAACTTGTCACCAACTTGGACAGCGTTCTGGGGCTTGAAGAACTGAACAAAGTCCTCGATGGCGGCAGTGATGGGCTCAGAGCCGGGCACGCCCTTGAAGGACTGGGCGATGGCGGTAAGCTGCTCGGACTGGGAAGACATTTTGTAGGATTGTTTAATGAAGATTGGAGGTTTGAAAGATGTTTTGAGAGTGGTAAAGTTGTTATTGTGTTGAGTGTTGTTGATCTGATGCTGGATTCGACTCAACACCACGTCTTCACTACCAACTATATACTCGATTCCCTGCCTCTCAACACAAACTGCAACGTGATTATCAATCCTCAATTATAAATCTCGAAATGAAGTGGTCTCAGTTTGTCCGAACTGATTAATCCACTTGCGCCTGCTTGATTGTTGGTGTTGTGCTACTTAATGCGGCTCGGGTCCACAGGGGTGGGAAGGAAGGTAAGGATTCGGCCGACTCGACCGAATTCGACCGAGCTGAGGCATCCTCAAACCAACAACCACTAAGCAACTTTCCCCGAAGCACAGTCTTACACACGAATCATGCAGTCACAGCCCAAGCGGATGAGACTAGGCACCAAGAGCTGCACCGAGTGCAGACGCCGAAAAGTTCGATGCATCTTCCCCGAGGGCTCAGACAGATGCCGACAGTGCAAAGCCCACAAAGCGCCGTGCAGGCCCCAGCAGGCACCATCGAGCGACTCGCCCAGCACATCGAGTCTCTCGCCCGACTATGTGCAATCGAATGAGGGCGCCGTTGAGGTCCTTCGTCTACGAGAATGCCAGAGACTCGGTCTACCGCCAGATACATCCCTCGGCGCCATCTTTACCCATGTTGTTGGCGAGTCGGTCTCGTCGAGGAGCACCTCCAGTGATCAAGACTTGGATGCCAGTGTTGTCCTCGAAAACGCACCGCTTATGAAGAATCTTAGAGAGACTCTGCCTACCCAGCCTAGCTTTGAAGCCGAGTTGCGGCCCAGGCCACAGGACCCTTTTCCTAATCGTTCTTCAATGGTTTACTTGCCCTGCGCCCCAACACTGGTCAGCATTTTTGAGTATACGCAGCAATTCTGGGCCATCTGGCCCCTGGCATTCACGCCTACGGACACGGGTGAAAGATGTTTCCCAGGCTCTGTGCCGATGGCCGTGAGGTTTATTCAGCAATCCGTCATATCTCCAAACCCAGGCGTCGTCGCAAGAGCTCTGGTCTGGCTCAGCCTTTGCCTCCAGGAGCTGCCCAAAGACTTCAACAAGGACACACCTTTGAGTCTGCCTTGGAAGGCATCCAAGATCATTGACTACTACCTTAAAGAGGTGGAGGATCTGCTGCAAACACACTCGTCTCCCGTCTGCAGTCTGGAGTTTATCGAGGCGCTCACACTTCAATACGAGCTATTCATCTTCATGGGACGTCCCTGCAGTGCTTGGAAGAGCACTAGGACCGCCTTGAACAACGCCATGATACTCGGCCTGCACGGGTTCGTCCCAAACGGACGGAAAAAGGAGATATGGAATGCTCTTTGGGTACAGGATCGACATCTATCCTTATTCCTAGGGCTGCCTTATGCTGTTCCAGAGCACTTCATCCGCCTCGACCGAGTTGACGAAAATGATGCCTTAGAGCGGAGGATCCTTCGAAAGGTGGGCATAATTTCGGGCCACATCACCGATCGAAATTGTCACCAACTCGAGTCGTCATATTCAAGCACGGCTCGGATCATAGAGGAGATGGACCAGCTCAAGGAGATGATTCCGACCGAGTGGTGGGAACCCACCGAGGCTGATATAACCGGGTACTATGGCATAGACTTTACACGTCGTGCCATCATCCTCTTCTACTATACAACCAACAAGCTGCTGCATTTGCCTTACGTGCGCATGGCAGCCCAAGATAAGCGATACGACTACAGCCGAACCGCCGCCTTTGAGTCTGCCGAAGGAATGGTACGAGCATACCTGAACATGCGAGTCCTCGGAACTGCGCCCATGAGCTGCGACTTTGTCGATTTTATGGCCTTCAGCGGAGCTGCCATTCTTGCTGCGGATTTGATATCCAAGAGTTCCTCCCGTTCGGCTGAAGAAGAGGAGAGGCTATGGAAACTGATCACGGAGCTGGCCAAAAGCATGAGAGATATGACCTCTGTGCTAGACTGCGCGGTAGCGACTCAGGCTGCCGAGGTACTGGAGAATCTGCATGCGGCGCGACACGGGACCTTCTTTGGACCTGAGAACTTTGAGGTGACTATACCTTACTTTGGAAGAATGCGCATCTCGCAGGTCGAGAAGCCTGCACCTGCTCTTCCCCAAAATGTCATCGAGTTCGAGACCAACGTCTTCAACATGCATCTTCCGACCGACCTCCAGCCCTCATGCGAGCTGACGGAGAATTGGAGTTCCGGATGGGATTTTGATTATACGTATGAGTGGCAGGATGTGTTTAACTTTGAGCAAGTTGGGTCTTGATTGATTTTTGGCTGCCCCTCCTTTTGCGAATAGCTTCATCTTCGATCAACCACTACCACAACACCACTCGCCCAAAACACAGTCATAGAAAATTGCAAAAATTACAGAAACTATATAAGCCAAAAAAAAGAAGCGCGTAAGGGACAGGCATCTTCATGGCACAACCTTCTTCGAACCCCAGGCCCGTATACACCGACATGCCCACCTTATGTCAGCACACGTCGCCGTCCCCGGTGTACCAGCCATCCCGAAGTGCGTTCTTCGTCAGGACCTGCTGAAAAGTCGTCACCGTTACGCCATTCGGATGTCTGTCTGTTGAAAATGGGATCCGGGGAAGTGATATATAAGGGTAGAGGCTTTGCCGGGTGTCTGGCAGTGATAGAGCGCCGGGAGGCGTTCAGGGGTTGGTGACTAATCAACCCGGTTGGTTTGGTTGGAGAGATAATGGATTTAGGCATAGTCATAGAGAATGGGAAATGCATTTTTATTGTATGAAGGGTCTTGGTTGTGCTGTTCTTGGTGAGTTGTGTTTCTGAACTCTCATGGTTACACAAGAATGTGATGGCCCCTTATGTGAACTCCAAGTCTTGATTTTGACCACACTCCACCGCGACACATCAAAAATTGAGAAGAATAATGAAATAATGAGAGAAGATTGGGGATTCACTCTATTTCTATCCATGAGAGACATATCGGATCGTGTCAGAAGAAGTGACCGGCTGTACCAACGCCGGCCTTGAGTCCATTTCCTAGAGTTTATCCATTCAAGCACAGCATAACCAGTCCCTCGACGATGAATACGCGAGTCCGCGTAAACTCAGAGTTTCTGTGATTTCTCCACAGGCTCACCATCTCTGTGGAATATGGGTTCCCAACCCCTGAAGTCGCCCCCGCACCCCCTTTTACCATCCTATCACTCAAGAGTTGTAGTCGGAGTCATCGCCCCAGCATGAAATCTTGTTCAAGCATCTACCAGTTTGGGCTTGCACTTTGCCCAAGCCGTTAGATACTGCTACTGCTACCACCAAGACCATGGCCGCCGTCTCTCGGACCAGGAGTTGCTCCTTCATGCAAGGCTTGCGCATTCTCGACGAATACAGGCCTCCAAAATCTGGAGATATAGGCTACGGCCGTGGAACAGACATCAGTTGCCATCTGTTTCTGACCCATGAGTGAAGCGCCTAGACAAGAGACTGGCTCCTGCAATGGGCAGCCTGTGTATGCATACCATTCCCCAGACAAACTATACTTGGCACATAGGTTAGATCACGTTGCCCAAGAAGCTACAGACATTCGCTGAGATCAGTGGATGAGCAACTTGTGTTAAAATGACTGAGTTCAATGCTACAGAAGAGATGCTAGTCAATCATCTCGAGGTTGAAACCATTCCCTAGAACCTCCGCACCCAATTAAGCCACCTGACTCTCAGTCTGCGTGACTTGCTGCCTGCAAAAAGAGTTGTGTGGTGTCGGCAGCGCTCATAAAATCGGTATGAGCACCGCAGGAATCTTCCAACCGCTGCCAAGGCCTTGCGGGCCTGACTGACCAACGCTTTGAGGACTTTTTGGCTTCATGAATGAGAATGCCATTCCGACGGGGATACTTGACCTGCCCGTCAAGAAGCTGGGATCACTCCTCCTCGAACCGCAGCGATGGCTGCCTCGGCGATGCTTCGATCGTCATCAAAGGACAAGGTGGGACCGACATTGTCAAAGTCCGACCAAACGGTCTCAAAATCCTCATTCTCCTGCTGTGTTCCCTCCTCTGGAACAGTGGTAGAGTCTGCCGCAGCAACGTACCAGAAGATGATCTTGAGAATACCCTGCCGTGTAGTGCGTTGAGTAACGGCGATGGGCTCAGTGACAGCTTTCGGACGGTCCTCCGTCTTGACGGAGGAAGGCAAGGTGGCCAAGGTGTCGATGTTCACAGGGAGTAGTTGAACTCGTATTCCGGTCTCCTCAAAAGTTTCTCGTAGGGCCGTCTGCTCGAGTGGTTCACTTATGTCCTTGCGACCCTTGGGGAGCAAGTATTCGCCTGTTCGCCGCCAGCGGATAAGGAGCACTTTTGACCTCTCTACATCTAGCGACAAAGTACCGCAGCTGATGACGAACTGGTTAGAGAGGTGTAGACTCTTGCCTGTGGAGGCCATCTTGATGTTCTGATGCCGTCTGGGATGAGACATGAAAATGTCAGCTGGGTGACTAAATACACCCGAGTTTCGCTTACTTACCTTGAATTAATCAAGACTCTTGTTTCTCTTTGTAGACTGTAAAGGAGCAAGGATCAAGTGTCAGCTTTAGCTTTGGGCCCTGCAGACTTGGCCTTTGCCACAAATTTCGAGGAATCTGATGCGTGGGATCACGATGCCAAAACTAGACGAGCCCCCTCCGAGGCTTTTTCTTGCTCGATTAAGGGAAACTCTCCCAGAAAAGTTTGTCTGAATCATATCACCACCTTGAACTTGGACGCTAGGCCCGGGCCGTTGAGGCAATCTTGACGACCTTTTAGGCAGCAAGTCATGGCGGAGGAATGATTGGCCGCCCCCCAACCTTGTTGCAAGATGCATTTTGCCCAATCTCGACTTCTGTTACATAGCGAGGAAATTCGCTGCTGGCCTCAAGATGCTAGGGTTGCGGCGGGACAAGTCACCAAAAGGACCGCCGATCCAGATCGTCCGGCTTGAGAGAATCCACGAAACCTGGGTGAAATGAGTTGGCCAGTCAGCCATCACGTCCTGGGTGGTTTGACAGGCCCTTTCAGGATCAACAGGATTTCCAGAACCATACACTTTCACCATCGATTTCGTCTGTGTGATATTTTCGCTGAGCTATGGCTTTCATTCTTTCACCCTCTTCGTCTCTCCGCCTTTGTCGCGGTTCCGCCGTTATTTGGCCCTGGATCCTCAACACTCGTGGTATGATGCCCTATAGAAACTCTCCGCCTTGGTCTTGACTTTATTCCGCCCTGGAATCCATGGCCATGAGAGAAACCGCATTGTTTAGTTAGAATCCTCATTCTATTCTGTACAGATCAGCATGGCAGAATCGGACAGGTGTGTTTCACTAGTAAGAAAACGGGTTGACTTACACGCCCACGGTGAATGTTGGCTTGAAAGAGGAACGAGAAGCCGAAGAGACTGACAATAGAATGAAAATACGAAGAAGATAACAGGCAAAGGGTTAGGATGGGTGAGGATAGAGCCAGGATGTGAGTAGGGTAAGGGCGAGGATGAGGATGAGAGTGATCAGAACCACACCCGCGTGCACAAAGCGAGGGAACCGACCCTCATCAACCCCGCAGTCCCGAACTGATCTTGGAGAGAACCAACATTGCCGACCCTCGTCATCGGCGGGTGCTGTATCGAGAGGACCGAGTTGGAGTGGTTGGGTACGTGGGACCCCCGTGGCCGTGACCCCCCTGAGACTGGTACACCGCCTCTAGGAAGCCCAGGAACGCTCGTCGGAACTGGGACCGGTCCATCAGCAGTTCTACACAACAGTATATACCGCCATTGGTACCTTCGGCATCTTCGAGGTAGATGAGAAGGAGAGTGTCCCAATCGAAGTACGCGATGTATTTCGTCTGGTATTGGAAGCTGTAGTTGACGGCCTGCTTGAGCAGAATCTCTGCGTTGCCGTAAAAGGCTGTAGGACCACCATTATCCAAGCTTGCGATACGGCGACGAAAGTCATCCAGTCTGTAGCAGGCATCGGCGAACTCGTCGAGGCGGATAACGCCAGGTCGCTTGTAATCGAGCACGGCGAATCGAGAGGCACCGCGACCCAGACGCCGATGCCAGGTCTTGTCCGCACGGGCGCGTGCACCGATGATATTGGAAGCCTCTTGATTGAGTTGAAATATTTCTCTGGGGTGGTGGGCGGAGAGTGCCAGGTCGACGGGGTTGATCAGTTGCAGGGCAGAAGCATCGCTGACGTCGGCCTCGAGCAGAAGAGATCTGGTCTCCTCCCAAGTAGCTAGGTAGGAGTCTCTGAGGCGGTTGTGGCTCAGAGGAGCAATAGAGATCCGAGAAAAGAAGTTTTGAAGACGTAGCCCGAATTGTGGTGGCTCTGCAAAGCTGGTTGACGGACCAGATATGTGAGCCCGAGGATCGTTGGCGATGGGGTCGGTCCTCCTGGGCATAGATTTATCAAAGGATGCGAGAATGGTAGTGGCAGGCATTTTCACATACTTATGATGATCTGAGGAGGATAATTGGATGTGGAAGGGAAAGGGTTAGAGGTTAGAGGACAAGATTGGTATGGACGAGGATTTTGATCTTGGTCCGAGGTGTTGGGTGCAGTGATTCACTGTCTATACACGCTGGTCAATGGCCAAGGCCAGGCTCCCTAGCCACGCCCCAGGTATTCTCAAGCTTTAGGAAATATTCAAGATAGCATCGCTGGTCGAGATATTCTGCCACTCGAGTCCCTCTATGAAGGAGCTCGTCCACTTAGACGGTAGCCAATCAGAGAAATCCATTTCAACGTCAACAGGTCGACCACCGTACCAGATTGTAGCTGCTTTTTGCCGTAGCTTGAAGTAAAAGTTTTGCAGGCCTCTGCATGCTGGAGCAATGCAAACGGGCCATTTCCCCCCTGTGGTTTGTGGATTAGCGGGCAGTGTTGAGGCAGCGCAGCGCAGCGCATCTACGATGAATCATCTCCCCCATTCTCTTGCACGACCCAACTTCCCCACGACAAAGACCGGCACAATTCTGTCTTTTCTACTGCTGATCGAAGATGGATTGTTGATATTCACCACTGCAAGGATGTGGATACCAAATACATTTTCCATAGAGGATTGGCCTCCGCGTCCGTGGGTGCCGCTGCCCGATCCACGACGTCCCGATTTCCCATACCACAGCGGTCTCACCCTCACCATCCGACCTCACACGCCTCCCCCTCCCTTTGGACTGACAGGATACACCAAAGGACAAGAACGCCAAAATGCCAGTCAAGAGGAGGTCACCAAGGTCTCGCAGTGTGAATGGTGTCTCAGCAATCCTCCCACCGAAACCCCTACGCACCCAGACGCCGCAGCGGCAAAAACGCTAGAGATTGTTCAAGGTATCGCCTGTAAGGATGGGCGCGGTGCCCAGGTTGTGCGCTGCCATCTGGGCGAAGACAAGAACCGCAGCTACGTCGCCAAGATCTACGACCCCCTCTACTACTCCTACGCCGACCCAGAGTTTGGCTCACCCGTCGACGTCACCTACATGGCAGATTCGCACTACAGTCGCGAAGCGGCGGCTTTTGAGGATCTCATGGCTGAAGGCGTCGATGGTCAGTTCACTCCCAAGTACTACGGCTCCTGGACGTTCGACATGGTTTTGCTTGGCACTTCTGAGGTGCGTCCGGTGCGCTTGGTGCTCCTGGAGTGGTTGAATGGAGCCGACCTTTGGACTATCATGGAAAGGGACGGCGCGACCAATGGCTTCCATACCATGCCTCCTGAGGAACGACTCGAAATCTTTGCCAAGGCTGCAGAGGCAGAAACAAAACTCAAGCACTACGGCGTCATGCACCGCGACTTTGCGCCTAGAAACGTCATGATTGTTGATCAGGCCACAGACGAGGGACCTCAAACGAGGGTGCTCTTGATTGATCTGAACAATTCCACCTGCGGAAACCGCCCAAACTTTCAAGATCGAGAGTTTTAAAAGACATACCCCCTTCCCATCAGCCCGCGCTATCGCTGATGGGGAGGATGTCCCAACAAGTTCTTGCAATGGGTACCCGATCCGCATCGCTCTCAGGATGCCGTCTTTAACGGGTGGTGGGAAAAGCGATAACCAAATCCTTCTAGTGAATACCTCCTGCTACCTTTCACGTTACCCAAGCATCGTCGAAAAGCCAAACTCATCAAATACGCTTCTCCAGTTCCAAACACTAAACCTGTCTTTGCACAAGTCTACAGTCGTCATTATTCTCTACCGCCTATAAGCTGGTACGTTGCCCCGAGAAGAATTTGCTCTTGATACGATAATTGAGTATACTAACTCTTGCAGGTCCCCTGGTGCATCGTCTCTAAGTGAACTGGTTGAAGCCAAGTCACAGAGAAGTCGTGTTGATCCAGGCGAAAGCGACTCGCCTCAAAGTGGCAGTGGATCACCAAGAAGCGTTTCTGAACCCAAAAGCACATCCTAAGGTGTACTTGACGAATCCGAGAAGCCGAGAGCTTGTGTTGAACTACAAGACCACGGCGATCTCCGAGGCGAAGGCGAGACATGGGCAAGTGGGATCGAGCAAGACGACATGGGCCTACTTGGAAGCGGAATCAAGGAAGCAAAGACATCACACGGAGACACCGAGTCATAGGACAGCCATTTCACCTAGTGATAGCATGGGAGAGAGGGATGTGGTATCAGACCTTACGGTAGCGAGACGACACGGAGTGAACTCGAGGGCACAGAGACATGGACATGGTTTGGCTCGGAGATTTCGAGGCGTACGATTGTATTCGCTCGAGGGTGCTGTCTTTAATGTTCGAATACTGGTGTAATTAAGATTAGAAAGCTGGGGGAGTGAAAGTGGCAATCCTTCCTGGCTATCTTCTTTGACCTCGGAAATCTTTGTGGGAAGGGGTAGGTGTGCATCTTGTGCGTTCTCCTCGTTCGGGGGGAATTAGACAGGCGAGATATATACATAATTGAAGGCCTCTCGATCTTTGCAGAACGTGTTCCCATGATGGGACGACTCAGCACATGACGGCAACGCCGAAGCCTGGCAGTAACAGGTCGTCGGCAGGATGTAGGCGATGAAAGTTAGTCACATGTTTGGTCGTATCCCAAAACTCCCTCGTCGATGCGATGTTCGATGTCCCAGGACACGGGCGAGTTCTATTTTCGCTTTAAGGTGTAAGACTGAGTTATATAGCCAGCAGGGAGAGGAGCAGCATTCGATGTGGCGCCCCTCATCTGGTGATTTGAACATGTTTGTAAAGATGCTGTTGACGGTAGCGATGATCCCCATGGCCAACACCTCATGACTGGGGTGTGGCCTGGTCTTCTAGGTTGAACTGTTGCATTTCAACAAGCTTGGGATATTTCTTTCTCCCATTCTCAAGATCCTCGATCAGGTTGTCGCCCTCAAACGACACCTGAACCAGGGAAGGATGGATCCCTTTCGTGTTCCATCACAACGGACAAATGGGCATTCAGAGGCGTCTTTGGGAACTAGCTTGGTGCAGGGCGGCCACCTCTCTGATAACTGGTATATATATCTCCAACAGGGGCGTTTTGCTTAACGATCCTGAGCTGCCAGCGAGGACGCAGGTGGAGTGAGCAGTTGGAATGGCCGAAGGGTGTCGACAACTCCTATCTCTGCGAATATCGTATTGTGAGATGATATTCTCTGCCTGAGGAAGTACCAGAGGGGCCATATGCCCATGGTACTCTACCGGGTAGTCGACGACGTCTTCGTTGACCCCGAGGGTCCATGAGTAGATTGCCTCGCCTCGGTGAGGGCGGGCATGGACTTGTCTCGTCCACAACCAGTGAACGGAATTGACTCGTGGCTCGAGATTATAAAAGCAGTGCGGAGATGGGTAGTTCTTATGGCGTAGAGATCCACCATGTCCTGAACGACTTCGGACCAACTCGGCTCTTTATCATCCAGGCTGCAGATGTGCGGCTCACTGCTCGAGTGACGGGATTTATACACAGGGATGATGATATCGTCATCTGTCTAGACGGGAGTAAGATGGCCAGTCTCGGATCCAACAGGGCTTAGGGATCTGAGAGGTCTCTATGACGGGGAAACGCTGTCGGAGGCGCGATGCGCTCTGGGTTCGTCAGGTTCCAGTATATAGGGATGTTGTGGTGGATCTGATATATAGAGTATGCTCAACATTGATGACGGCCACAGCTAGAACCGGGTCGGGGCTTACTTGGTTTTATAGAGGATTGCTGTCACCTATCTTTATGTCTTTGCGAGCAGATTTGGGAGCAGAGTGACCAAGTTTGTATGTACCAACACAACACGAAGACAACGCATCAACCTGTCGTTGTTGGTTTGGCAACGGCTTGATAGATACAGTAATTGCTATCATATCCAACTATTTCCTCACAAGTGAAATCACACACGTCGCCTTGGTAATCCTCCCAAAGTATGGAGTGGTTGTCTGGGATGCTTGCCTCTGAGTGTTGATGGGGGGCAAGCATCGACAGGCAACCCGTGAGCTTGGTTGCACTGAAACGCACAAGAGCACGGGAAACTTGAAACAGACAAGTATGGAGTGCATGCTGTCATCGGCTTATTTCCAAGATTGTTTATCATGGTCGCCTGATCGAGCACCAGTATTTTGCCACCCGAGTTGCTTGCACACAACTCAACGGCTTGCACAGACTAGTCAACACTGTCCAACATGTGGCTTATTGCCCCCTGCTGGTGACCTTGCCATGATTTCAGTGCCAATTACTAGCCAGACAAACTTTGACTGCCTAAATGATATATGATCAGCCCAGGGTTGATGCTGATATGCTTGGTATCAAGCTTGTAGCACCTACTGATCCCCCCCCGGGCGGGTCGTTGCATCCCGTCAACGCCACCAAACGATATTGAACAAACAGCCTTAGTATGCAGGCTGCCTCCTACATACAATATCTTGAGGGCAACGGCTTGACCACTGCCGGCCACCTGCAGAAGTGCGAGAGCAGTGTTCATTTGACCCACGGCTGACCACGCCTTTATCATCCTCCCCTTCTCCCTCCCACATCTTTTCCCTTTCATGGTCTCTTCATCATGGCCAGCGACGAAAAGATGGCTACTAAACAGAACTCGGACACCGACCAGGAGGTCGACATCCCAATGTACGTCATCCGTGACGTTCCTGGTAAGGGAAAGGGCCTCATCGCAACCAAACCTATCCCTAAAGGCACTCGAATCCTGGCCGAAGCCCCCGTCTTCACGAGTCCCGTCATTTCAGAGATCCAAAACGTCAAGGCCGAGGTCATCCGCCAGGTCAACAGCCTCACACCAGCCCAAAAGACGGCCTACTTCAACTTGACCCGCCTGGACATGTTCAAGTCCGAAGATCCGGCCTGGGGCGTCTTTTGCAGCAACTGCCTGAGGGGGCCCGCCGAAGACATCCACGGTCTTTACTTGATAGCCTCGCGTGTCAACCACGCCTGTCTGAACAACGCCCACGACTCCTGGAATGCAATCCTGGGGAAGCTCACCCTCCACGCTCTCAGGGACATAGCAGAGGGCGAAGAGATCACCATCTGCTACCTCGACAAGCTCCGGGACAGGGCCGGACGCCAGGCGGGACTCCGTGAGTTCACATGCACCTGTAGCCTGTGCTCCCTCGAGGGGCAGCGCCTGGAAGAGAGCGACCAGAGACTGAAGCAGTCGTGGTACTTGTACGAGCTCTTGGGGACTCGGTCTGAGGCCACTGACGAGTCGGTGTGGAGGAGATATAGCGCCATCCGGGAATGCGCCGACCTGCTTGCTAAGGAGGACACGTTCGACTACTACTCGATCCATCTTTACTCCATCGCCTGCTTCTCGTTCATGGTGATGAACGAGCGTGCAAGACACATGGTTTTACTTGAGCGGCACCATCAGGCTTGCCTCTTGTTCCTGGGCGACGACAACCCCAAGACGTTGAGCAGCCAGCAAACGCTCCAGGGCCTAGCCCACTGGAACTCCGTCATGGGCAAGGTAGACCCAGCCGTCGTGCCCGAAGGGCTTGGCCCGGAGGCCTTCGAGGACTGGCTCTGGAGAGACAGTAAGGCCTGCCTCAACGGCTTTGCCGACCTCAGCAACGAAGCTGTCTTTCCTCGCCTCGGAGGTCTTCCTATCTCACCCAGAAACAATCCAGATTACTTTACTTTCGCCAATGAAGGACGCCGCATACAGTCTCGCAAGGCCTGGTGCCTTCTCGCCGAGATTATCAAGACCAGCTCCATCCCCGTAGGCGTCCGGTTCTGGATCCAGGACCACTACCGCAACCAGTGCCCAATCGAATTCAAGTCAGGAGGTCAATGCTCGAAAGCCCTCAGCCCCGAGCCCCAAGTTGGTTGGGCCATCGCCATCTTGCGCCCCGTCAGGAAGGGTTACCTCGCCGAGCACTTGATCCTAGGGTAACATCTCCAGTACATGCTTCGCGTTAGAGAGCGCGAGAAGGACCTTATCAAGGTATTCCCCCAGCCGTCTTCCTCGACATCACATGCTGACAACACTCATAGATATTCCCAATGTCCTTGAACGATCTGATGTCGCTAAGTGCCCGCGTGCAGCAGTTCTCGATCCAGCACGATGGCGGAATGAGAACATGCCATGCCTGCCAACGTCAAGGAACCTCACCCAAGGCATGTGCTAAATGTCACTTTTTCTGGTACTGCGACAAGGTGAGACACAGGCCAACATATCGCGGCGTTAGATCGTTATATTGACTAGCTTACAGGATTGCCAGGCGCAAGGTTGGCGTGAAAAAGGCCACAAGAACGACTGCAAGATGCTCGGGGACTCTGACCTGAAGGCCATCTTTCAGACTGCCTGGGACGGCTTGGGCAACAGTCCCTTGAGGTTCCCTCTGTGAATTTGTGTTGAGCAGTTCAACACTCGAGGGTGTATCGGTGTGCAGGGCGTGGTTGCACAGCAACATTGCTGAACAATGATTCGTGCTTGTCTTTGGAGTGGAACGGTATAGCGGAACAAAGGTTTTGTATCGTTGTCAAAATTAAATCGCTTGTAAGGTATCTATCTAAATGCAAATGCTTTCTATAAACTGTTATCGTGACCAGAATCTGATCTTGCTCACGAAACTCGCCGGTCTACCAGAGTCATCAGAACTGGTAGGACTTGCTTGGCGGAACGACACTCGTCGCGGCTTGACATAGTAAAGGTCAGCCTCTCTGAACGAGTAATCAACGTTTGGATTTGATGGAGAAGCCATCTGCCACGCTGGTGACACCTCCCCAGGTTCCAATCCCCCTCCACCCCCCGAGCTGCCCGAGCTGGAACTTTCACTTGTGCTCTCAGCGATGCTCTCAGGGGTTAATCTTCCCAGAGCCTTGAACTGATGATTCCTCCCCGAAAGCGAAAGGCTCGATGACGATCTCTCGGGTCTTGGGGATCGGAAGTATGTACGTAGCAACTCTGGTGATACTGGCTCTGAGCCGAAAGACGACGCGCGAGGCGAGCAAACTGACGGCGCTTTCGAGCCTAGCGAGATATTCCTCTCGTGATCGACTACGAGGCCCCGTACGGACAGATTGGTGACAGTCGTGGGGCGCCTTGAGAGTTGTCGAAGGCCAAACACCTGGTAACAAATGAGCATGACAGTGGCTTTGCATACAGAGAAGTTCACCTACTTGAGGGCGTTCCTGATCCTCGTCCTTGTCCGGCTGCTCAGGGCTTGTCTTTTTGTTGGCCGCAGCTACGGCAAATTGGACGAGGTCGTAGGCCGAGGGAACGAGAAACATGCCAATCATAAAGAGAGCATGGAACATCAATATGATGTATCCGAGAGCACTAGAGGCTTTGTGGCTCGCGAGATCAGGAACCATGCCCACGCACAGAAGCAGGACACATAGCCGTGCGACCGTCACCACAGTAGCCCTGGAAAGCAGGCCGGACACCGACCAAGCCCATGTGGCAAGACCAAGCTGGCCAACTTCGCAAGCCATAAGGACAAACAGCTGCTCCGTTCCGAAGTGTTGCAAGCCTCCAATCACAGACCCGCGGAGCACGAGAAAGCCAAAAGTAGCCAGCGTGTAATAGTCCTGGGTTCGTGATGGCACTTCATCGGCTTCCTGCCTATGGAGTTCGTCGATGAGCAGATATCCCATATTCTGGGGGCTCCGTGAAGACAACCCCCACCAACATCCCATAATCAATAGGCAGATCGCCACGACTGTCAAGATGGTGTAGTAAGATGGCAAGAAACGAGCCATGTCAATCTGATAAGTTGCCCAGGCCGTCAGAGGAAGCAAGAGGTAGCTCAGAAAGACGCGCAGCGCAACCCAGATAGTTGCCTTGTGGTTGTCTTTAGCAGAGCCCTCCAGACTCCACTGCCCAGCCTGTCGAAACCAATCTCGTGTCCATCTCAGGCTCTGGCCGATGTGGATGAAAATAAAGAGACAGATGAGAATGACGACGGCAAGAGTGGCGATGTTGCTCCAGGTGCCCATGGTGACAGGGGCACCCATAACCTGTATCATGTGCTCGAGGCCCGAAGTTCCACCAAATGTGCCATTGATCTCGTGAATGCCGTCGCGAATGCCATAATAGACGGAGTGTCGTATCACGATGCCTCGTTGGAGCATCAGAGTTGACCAACTGGCAGCGCTGACAATGGGCTGCAGAAATCCGGGATAATTGAGGCTGAGCGCTCCAGCAAAGAAGATGAATTGGATATACGAGAGACAATCGGCGATCCTGGTGAGGTGTGACCTGTTCGATGCCCTTTGAACGGAGCCCTCCTCTTCGTCTTGTAGCGGTTGTACCAGATTGGACCACTCTCGCCAGCCAGCAGCGAGAATCACCAACACAAAGGTAATAATCGGACCCCAGAAGGAGATGCCTTGCATAGTTGGGCCAATATCTGGTGTCAGGAAGCCATTCAGGCATCCAATTGGGAGGTCATCGGAGCCCCTAATATCCACCTCCAGCTCGAAAGCCGCCAGAGGTACCGGATGGTTGATTCGGAAAAGGACCTTGAAATATTGTGTTCGCTTTTCAATCTTCTGGGCGGTCCATAGTCTCGACTCGCAAGTCGAGTTTAGAATCTCGCCATGGTATCGACTCGTTCCACCAAGAGCAGCCAAGCTCAGCTCTATCGAGGTATCCTGTTGGCGGAATTGTTCGCACGTCTTTAGGTCCGTATATTCGCCCGAGATGATCAATTGGAGTCGCGTCTCGTTGTGTCGTTCGTCGAGGGATGCCGAGAGGCTATAGGGAGTGAACTGGGGGTGCGACGAGAGAGCCTCTCCAGAATCCGAGATGCAATCCCGGACTTGGACATGCGCAGCCAGACCAGGACGCGCGAGGAAAAGTAAAAGAGCGAAAAGCAAGGTCCTGAAGGAGAGCATCTGCGTCAGAGAATTAGAAAGAGAGGGAGTAGCTGGCATCGCCACCGCCATCAACGAGACATGAAGGGAAAGGAGAGACAATGAAGGGACGTTGAAGAATCACGAACCCGCAATCCATTCCATCGCATTGCAGGGGAAGGGTTCAAAAGACCAGACGTTTTCCGGGGCAGCCTTTCGATTCTGCAAAGTCCCCATCCAGGAACCCTGGCAGCCCCTGGCTAGTGACGTCGCAAGCGCTACAAGGCCTGTAAAAAAGGGCTCTGTGGGCCGTCTAAAATACCTGGTCGCTCTGTGGATGCCGCTTACAGGAGCGATCGTCGTCATTTCGATGGGGCTCAACTGTCATGGTCCTCTATCATGGAGCCCGGGGCATTGTGGCGATCCAGAGGTTGAAGAGAGCCTGACTCGTCCGGTACGCTAGCGGACAGAAGTGGAATCAGGCGGCCTCTCCGAAGACCCAATGAGCCGGAGCCGAACAAGAAGCTTGGTGGATAACCTGGACTTTAGCATTGCCATTGAGAGTGCCGCTGAGAGTGCCGTTCAGAAGTGCCGGAGATTCGTGATAGCATCCACTTGAGGATGGGAAGAGCTCGCCCGGGTCACGTGGTCGTTCATTACGTGTACATTCAATCAGCAGTTCAACCTTGGGCCTTCTATTCCCTATTTAATTCCAATAATCACGTCACGGGAACTCATTTTGAAGATTAGTTTTTACCCGTTGCTTTCATTGAGACAATATCGCTGGTGTTGATGTCCTTTGTGCAGGAAAGGAAACAAAGCATCGAGCTCACATTTGCAACGGCAAGTTTGGCAGAGAGAAACGAAACACAAGGCCTCATCCTAGATACCAGCAACCTCGACGGTTCCCAGTTGCTTAGTTGGTTCATCAAGAGAGATCATCATCCGGGCAAAGGGGATGGCATTTCGCGGCTGAAATTCTGCAGGGCGAGTCCTCCAGAGTTAGACGTGACATGGGGCTGAGCCGCCGGGGAAGCGGATGATATTCATGGCCCCGGCAATGTGCAATGTTTTCTTCTTCCAATGATTTTGATTTAGCCGAGGGCTTTTTGATGATTCAAAATGTAGATCGTTTTTGTTCAGCTCGCCTCAACCTGGTTCATCAGCGCCGCCTTTGGACAGCCATGCAGCATCAATGAGGCTATCGTCACTGCACTTTGAGATCTCCGCTCAGAACGCGCGTCTAAATGAATATGGCTCGTTGCTTACACAATGTGAGACTTTGCTTACATGCGGTGAAGCCTGTCTCCGGGTCGTCAGAATTACAAATTATAACACACTTGTCACATTGGATGTGTTGTCACCACCATTGTGAATTTGTGGCTTTAAGTGTTTCGGTTCGCTATCAGACAGGGAATGATATTGACACCAGATCCCCGATGCCCATGTCTTAAGTAGTCTCCGTTCATCAACGGAACTCACCAAAGTATTGTCTGATGTGAAAGGGGGGTGTGGGTTGGGTTGGATTGACATGTGTCTGGGAGAAAAGAGAACATGAGAGCGCCAGAAGTACCAACAGCCCTTCTGATCAAGCCATGAAATGCACGCAATCCTTACACACGGGTACTTTGTCTTGTCCCGCGCTTGCGGAAACAATCTGGAATAGTTGTGACTAGAGATTTTCAACTGGAGTTAAAGGTGTTGTGTGTTGAAGAATCGGCTTCTCTGTGTAATCAATCATTATCATCTTCGACTACATTGTTCAAAAAGCTCTTTACGACGGAGTAGAGTCAAAGAGAATATCGCTCAATTTTCAAGCCTGATCTTCGTCGATTAGCCATGACCGGGTATCATTGAGACTGAGATTGCCGAGTATTCAAATGAGACAACAACTCTTTGCATGAGACAACAAGAGAATGACAATCAAGTATTGGCGATAAGTTTACCCCGAGAATGGCTTAATTGATTGGTCCAGAAAGGCCGCAGGGGTCTATGCAAGTGGGAGGTCGAAAGAGACTCAACGCGGGATACCGTTTTCAAAGGGTGGGACGAAGCAAGCCCGCTGGTAACGAGAAGCACATTACTGTCTCACCTGCGAGGGATATCACTTGGCATTGGTGAAAGCAGCTTAATACCCGCTGCATTAACTGACCAGGTAAGCTGGTGGCTTGCCGGGTAGGTAGGCTATTGTCGCCCCGTTTCAGCTCTGGATGATCCCAGAGTTCAACCAACACCCAACGCCGCCCAGAGCCTGATCTTCTCATCACCTCTTAACCTCTCCCTTTCATGTCTATTCAGTGACTTATCAACACCGAGAACGAATCTAGGCACCAGCACTTCAATCATGACCGGCTGCAACAATTGTCACAGGGGGGAGCCCGACGTTAGGCTGCTGACCTGCCGGTCGTGTTTATCGGCCCAGTACTGTTCCCAAGAGTGCCAGCGGAGTGATTGGCCAAACCATCGAGAGCCCTGCCGCAGCATAAATCCTATCCCGGGAGCTTCACAGAACTCTGCGGCGAGTTGGATACAGGGACTGTTGGGCGAAGAGCTGAGTGGCGCTTATGGCCCGTCACCACCCAAGGGACTAGACAGCGGCATCTCTTCGCCCTTCACTCGTCTCCAGAACGGCACCTTTCTGCACAACCGCTCAGAGAGGGATGTCTACCGGATCCTCATCGACAGCTTCCGCTTCCGCATGGAGGAACAGTGCCAACACGACGGTAAGGCAGCAGAGGGCACCATTTACGACGACCTTGACGATTCTCTACCTGCCTTCAAGGAATACCTCGAAAAGGCGGCATCCCGAAACAACTTGCTTCCGCCGTGGTGGACACCTCAGAAGCAAAGGGAGTGCGAAGCCTTTGGCATGTCCGGAACCGACTTCCAGGACTTGCACCTGGCGTTGGAACAGTTTAGCACCACCTGGCATTACGCGGACTCGCGATTCCCTTCGCAGCTTCGAATGCTTGCCGAAGCAGTCTACGAAAAGGGGGTTGGCGGAACCAGTTCGTTCACCAGGAGGGCGGCGTTGGCCGAGCTGGAGGCTGAGCGGAGATAGCAGGCGAAGAAGTAAGCAGACGACAAAATGGGAAGGGGAGAACAACCTGTTTGAAACAATACAGCAGCGCCTTTGTTAGCTAGGGACGCGGGCATATCGGGCTGGTCTTGGGAAAAAGTACAGATTTGTTAACAGTTTAAGCTGAAAGAGCATTGACTTGGTAGGATCAACGTTGGAATTAGGATTGAACAGGGTTTTAGGTTATCACAACAAATTGAATCGTCCTTTCCTTTCTTTTATAATCCATGTTTGTCACCGTGAATTGTTTCATTGAGGCAAGTGCGCCGGGTGCTCTCATCTATACTTGAACAGCCCTCTGGCAAGTCGGCCATCCTCCACCTCCAGTTTCATCAACATCCACCACTCCACCCAACATCAAGCACATTCTTTGGATTCATCTATACCATCGCTACTTGCAGTCGTTAAAATGGGAAAATTTCGCACTCTTATTACATCTTTGGGCAAAAGATGGTTTCAGAGAGGGAAAAAGGACACCGACGAAGACGATGGCGACACGCCTGCCGACAACACACCCAACAACGAGAGCCCGTCTGCCGACGACAGCACTGTAGGCCTTTACCCTGAGATCTTACAAGACCCCTATACGCTTATCACTGGCTCACCATAACCAGTCAGGAACTGACCTGCGGCAGCCTCTTAGAGATGAGGAGGGCGAACTCGCTCCCCTAACGCGACAAGGCCATGGTCGGGTTAGCGTTGAAGAATGGTTCTCAGACTCAGAACCCTCTCGATCCTCGCTCAGACTCAATGAAAGCCCTTCTCAATCATCACAAGGCCTACCAATTGTGTACGAAGACCCTGCCGAAGAAGAGCCATCTCGCGATCGAGTAGAACCCACCCCCCCTCCACGTCGACGGCCTCGCAGACAAGTCAGGTTCAGTTATCCTCCGGCCGAAGCAGGGCCATCTCGAAGACCTCCAGATTATACACCGCCTCCTCCTCAATGGAATGAACACATACAGACCGGGTTCGGACAATCTTCCACTCAGGCAGAACAATCTTCTCAACCACATCCTGCGCAACGTTTGCTGCAACCTCGCCAAATGCAGTTTTCGTCACTCAATGCCATATCCCATGAGATTTGCATCACTCAGATGTTTAAAAACCCCTTGCTCTGGACAAACAAGCAACTACAGGCTATAAACTGCACTATCTTGAGCGAGCTGGCGTCAAGGCAACTCCCCAACAACGCAAGTTGGGAGCGCAATACCATGTCTTCCTCACGATTCCGCAACCCGTGGAGGGACGTGGCGGCATCGCCGTTGACCTCTGCCACAAGAGTCATCGAGCAATTGAACCAAGGAACAACTTATGCTTGTTGGTTCCTTATACCGGCTTTGCTCCGTGGGTTTGGCCTCTGGCCTGCAGCTTTCAGGTAACTTTCCTCTCCGCTCTCGATAGATTCCTTTGGCTGACGCATCCAAGATCGACAATCCCGTATCGATATCGTGAAGTTGACATCCTCAATATCCCAATCCATAACACGTACAACTAGAAGGAGTCGTCCAGGGAATTCCCTCAACTGGCCCATTTCGACTTGGGCAACCTCGAGGACGCTCGCAAACGTCTTTGCGGGATAAATTCTGGCGACGAAGAGATGAAGCGTCGCGCGCAGGCCGATTTCGATCGCATTTGCCCTGAAGACAAGTATAGCGACCCCTTCATTGTTGCCGTTCTGATCGCTCTGGCCCAGCAGCAAAGGCTGTTCATTGACGCTCAACCGCCAACGCCGGATCCGAAAGGAAAGATGCCCGCATACACGCCCGCCCATCGAATCTGTGACTCTTACCAAAGCAGATCGTTCTTGGTTGGTCAAATATTTCCTAACGCAAAACGCCATAATGCTGACTTGTGCGGGCCAGGTTCATGTTTTCGTCACCTGCAGAGGAGCACCCGGCTTTCATTTGTACAAGACAATTGTTCCAATACAGCTCCTCGACAGATTGGAAGACCCAGGCCGGTTTAATCACTCTGGCAGACTGCTTGTGAATCATCATCGCATCAACCTCGGGGAGCCTTCAGCCGTGCTGGCAGAGTTGGGCTGTCTCCTTGGCCTCCCAATTGACCAACCGCCCCCCAGAAACAACCGAGAGCGAAATTAGCGGCGGAACAAGTCATTCAAGCGTCTCTATTGTCTTTGTCACCATGGCTTGAATCTGCTGCCATCTTTGGCGCAGTAGTTCTCGCTGGTTTCCCAAGCCTTCCTCTGTTTCGTCTATTTCGTCCATGGTTTTCGCAATTATTCCCAGAAAATCCTTAAGGGCCATCAGCAACAGCTCATTCACCTCATCTTGCGACGCATGCCCATCATCAACGGCATCAAAGAACCTCTGCCATTGCCCGGGGGTGCAGCAGAGCATCCGCAGAGCCACCTGAGTGCGGTGGCAGCCAAGTGTCTGGTCGTCAAGAGTGAATCTACCCAGGAAGTCGATACTCGAAAGCTCTGCACGCTGAACCTTGTTTAGTAGCGGAAGTATCACGTCATCGAGATAGACTTCATCCCAGCGATTTGTACCGAGGATGAAGCCGTACTCGGTAAGGAGGAAGTCGTTCGAATGGGGCCCATAAGACACATACACCTCCTCACCTTGACGATAGACACGGTCCGCTTTGATGGTGTACCCCAAAGGAGAGAAAGAAAGTTGGCAACCCTGGTCTGCGTGGTTGAAAAGGTCGGCGGCTGGCATACAGACCAGCCGATCAGCCTGAGCGTATGCTTTCATTTTGGGCATGCTGTTGTAGAAGGTTCTGGTGTTGATGAGCACCCAAGCGTATAGATAGTCATCTCGAGTTAAATTCGGAAAAGCGTTCAGGACAATTTCACACTCGCGTCGAAAAGTAGCAGTCTGTTTGTCCAGGAGATTCTTTGCTCGCCTTGGGAGCAGCAGCTGTAGCTCACTTGGCCACATCATGGGTATGCCAGATTCTAGGTCCTCCTTGGTTGGGAGAACTGTCTTCCACACGGCAAAGTCATCGCTCTTGTCGAGAGCAATTTCGGCAGCCAAGATGCCGTGGACTGAGACGCCATGCAGAGCCTCGGATATGTGCTTTGGCACGGTGTCTATGGTGCGAAGGGCTTTCAATGGGACAGTCAAGATGGCCTCGTTTGCCTAGGAATTTAATTAGAAAGATTTTGAGGGAGTTGGAGTTGCTTACTCTAATGTCGCGAGTTGCGACAACACCAATACCTCTACCAGGGAGAATTCGAGGTTCAATGCCTTTCAACTTGACGCCTTTGCCCTCAGCCCAAGGCAGGAAAGCTTCGTCGATGGACATTTTTTCAGCACATCTACCTGGAGATTTACTCACCTTCTACTCTGGCAACCTGAGAATATCTAAGTATCCTAAAAAGAGCAAAAAAATTCACGGTAAACACAGAGTTGCTGTTGACTCATTCACCCATGGGATCCTTTCATGCAGCTCATCGCAAAGTTTCTACTGGATGGCGAGCTTCCAATTTGGGTTAGTCAGCACAAAGCCGAGCTTCGGCATGTTACCCACGTGATGCCTCCAGCGTCATAGCTCCAAGCTGCTACTGTACCTGGTCACTTGGACCGACCTTTGGATGAGATCAAACTGTTGGGAACGCTTATGCCTCGTACCAATTCCTGTTGATTCTCTTTGAATTGGTTTCTCTTCTTAAGTCTGTTGTTCATTTCATATGCGCCTGTCGATGAATCATACTCTTTTGCGCATTCCAGACGATCGCCGGAAGCTCTCAGCCTCGTGAGACGCAGAGACCAGCTCGAAGACACCTTTTCACATCTACCAGCAGAAGAGAGGTTCTCAACTCCTCGGCATCTCTCGGCCTTGTTTCGTCCTCTAAGCGCTTCATTTGATCATACCAATTACCCCATTTCTTCTCTTTCAAAATGTTCTACCAAGGATCCCTACAGGACGGAATCTCGACGGCAGTCGGTCAACAGAAGCTCGTCCTCTGCTTCGTGACAGGTATGTCTTTCATCTCATCCCCTGCACCGCCGACAAAGGCGATGTACTCACGTGCGCCACAGATGAGAGCGAAGAGGGCGTGCAGTGGGAGACGGAGTTTCTGACCGATGAAACGGTAGGATTTCTGGATCTGCAGATCAATGGCCTGGGGTTGGTTCTCTTGTCGCTAACCGCAGTGTGCAGCTGAGCGACCTCATCAAGGACCATGCCATCGCACTCCGCCTCACAGCCGGCTCTGAGGAGGCTGGCTACTTGGCGCAGATTTTCCCTCTACCCCGGACTCCTACTGTGGTTATCATTAAGAATGGTGACCTGAAGGAGTACATCACGCCTGGCACCAGCAAGGAGGATTTCATCCGGAGGGTCCAGAGTGTCTTCAACTCCACAACGTCGTCATCGTCAGCTGCCACCCAGCCGGCCCCGGCACCACCTAGTGCCCCAGCGCAGCCAGAGCCCCCGGCGGCTGCACCACCAGCCGCAGCTCCTCAGACTTCAACGTCTGAGAATGTTCGTCGGATATTAGCTGACCGGGCGGCCAGGTTGCAGGAGCAGAGGGAGGCTGAGAAAAAGGCCAAGGAGGAACGCGCAAAGGCCGAAAAGGCAAAGGCGGCCGCCATGGATAAGGACAATGCGGCTGCGCACAAAGCGGCTGATGCAGTGAGGAAGCGCAAGCAGCAGGACCAAGAGGAGCGTGCGAGGATCCTCAAGCGCATCGCTGATGATAAGGCGGAGCGGCGGATGCGTGCCGAAGAGCGCCAGAAGCAGCGTTCTGAGACCGTTGAAACTCCCTTGGAGGCGGTGACGAAGCTGCCTTCCATGTCCAAGGTCGGCAGCATGACGGCGCTTCAGGTACGACTCTTTGATGGATCGACGCTCCGGTCGCGGTTCAAGTCGGAGACAGCTCTCAAGGAGGTGCGCAGCTGGGTCGACGAGAGCAGGACGGACGGAAAGCAGCCGTACACGTTCAAGCAAGTGCTTACACCGCTACCCAACAAGAACATTGACGAGACGGAGGAGGACAAGGCCATCGGGGACCTCGGCCTCTCCCCGTCGTCAACGCTGGTGTTGATTCCCGTCAAGAAGTACGTATCCGCGTACGAGGACTCAGGGAACATCTTTACGAGGTTCATCTACTTCATCCTGGGTCTTTTTACCTGGTTCTTTGGACTCTTTGGGTCGAGGGAAGACCGGGGAGCGCCGCAGGCACCGGCGCATGACGACGATGCACCCGCCAGCCCTCGGGATGAGTCCCGAATCCAGACCTTCCAGAACCAGCAGAGGGATCAACAACTGTACAATGGGAATTCTGTGAGTTGCATCTCCGTTTTTAACACATCATCACATATTCACTAACACTGGAAAGTTGAATTTCGAGCCACGGCCAGATGAGGAAGAGAAGGATGCGTAGTGTTTCCCAGTGGAGTGGGATGGATATCTTTTTTTGTTCTTTTGGTATTATACAACGGATGGTTGTGCCGAGAGTTGTAACAGTAGTATTTTCCCACCAGATCCCGTAATAACGCACGCTAGTCAAGGGGAAGCCAATTCCCTATGCTCTTAATCCCCAGGTTTGATATCAAAGTCTCTTTTTTTATCCCCCCCTCGTATCTAAATCGTAACGGACATGGGTGTGATTCAACAACTTAGTTGGTGCCGGCAGCAGCCTGGCAGGCCTTGAGCTGCTCAAGGTACCAGTTGCAGATCTGCATGTTGCCGTTGTTGTCGTCCATGCACTTTGTAAAGTTCTGAGCGGCGCCGGCGCAGTTGTTGTAGGACTGCTCCTGGGGAGCGGCCTGGGCCTGGACGGGGGCGGGAGCGGGCTCAGAGGAGCCGCCGGAGAAGAGGCCGCCGATGGCGTGGCCGACTGAGGAGCCGATAGCGACACCGCTGTAAGGATCAGAGTTAGCCACACGTGTCTGTAGGAGAGGCTGTGAGAGGGCCATGATGTGTATATCATGCTCCACATGAGCAAGAGCGCAGTTCGGGACTCGATTCCGGACCACGAATTGAGGGCGGGTGATGACTCACGCAGCAGTGCTGGCCATCTGGCCAAAGAGACCCGGGCCCTGGGAGACGGGAGCGGCAGCCTGAGGAGGCATGGCCTGGGGAGGAGGGTGAGCAGCGGCGGGAGGAGGAGCAGCCATGGTGGCGGCAGGACGAGCCTGCTGAGGCTTAGGAGCGGGCGCCGAAGCAGTAGGGCGCGAGGGAGCGCGGCCGACGGATCGTTGACGAGGCATTGTCGATATGTTCGTTAGAGAGGACGGGTGTATTCGGTGAGGTTGAATTGATGTTGAGGAAAAAGAATGTGATCAAGTTCCCGGCGGCGTGGAGATGGGGAAAGAAAGAATGCCGGGGACTCGGATTTCGGTGGTTCCAAGCCTGCAAGGACCCACCAATGGGAGCTCGCGGGTTTCCATGGAGGGTGGAGGGATTTGCCCCGTAAGGCCTCGGTATAGGCATGAGCTGCGGCGGGCAGGGCAGGGGTCCACGGGTCCAGAGGGATCCAGGGCCTTCTTCCGTTGACAGCCGCTTTACGAACATGGATGCATCACGGAGTTAAGGAACGGGGTAGTTAACTGAGTAAAACAGTTGTGCTTGTTTATTTCTAGAAGGCAATTCTAGACTGGCTCTTCTTCTGTATACTCTATGACGAATTTTTGCTTCTTTTTCCCCTCCGTACTTTCTACAACAGCCATCTAGGGCGTGCATCTGCCCATGAAACGGGGATACAGGCATGCCTCTCGTACTGTCCAGAGCTTGAGAAGCCACGCCAAGAATCTGCAACAACAGTCAGCAACAACTCAGTCATCATGCAAGCAAAAGTACGTACCGTTCTGCTCCGAGACCGTATCCTCCGTGGGGCGTAGAGCCGTACTTGCGCTGGTCCGTGTACCAGAAGTAGCCCGTGGGGTCGATTCCTTCACGCTTGTATCCAGCCATGAGCTCCTCCCAGTCCCAGATTCTCATGCTGCCTCCGACGATCTCTCCGACTCCGGGCATCAGGCAGTCGACCGACTCGGTCACGCGAGGGTCATCCTCGGCTCTTTGCATGTAGAAGGACTTGATCTCGACAGGGAAGTGAGTGAGGAAGATGGGACGGTTGATCTCGTCAGTCATCTTGCGCTCAGCAGCTTCGGCACTGGATACGAGTTAGCGAATGCGGTATGTTGAACTCCAAACATGCACATACATATCATCACCAAAGGTGTGGTCGTTGCCCTCTTCGTTCTTGATGCCCCGTTCCCGGAGCCAGTCGATGGCATCCGAGTAGCGCATTCGCATGAATGGCCGCTCAGGCTTCTTGAACTCGGGGTTGTACTTCTTGATGGCTTCGGCAGCGAGAGGGTTCTCCAGAGCCAGGTCAATAACCCGGCAGATGACATGCTCAAGGTGGCCCAGGAGGTCATCGAATGTGATAAAGTCCAGCTCGGCCTCGACGTGAGTGTACTCGGAAAGCTGTTGATGATTAGTATCCAATGGATCAAGCTAATTGGCAGCAGAGTATGGAGACACTTACATGGCGGCGTGTAAGAGACTTCTCAGCTCGGAACGACTTCTCGATACAGTACACATCACCCAAGACGGGCAAGACAGTCTCGAGGTAGAGCTGACTCGACTGAGTCAAGTACGAAGTCTCACCGTAGTAGTCAAACTTGAAAAGAGTGGCACCACCCTCGACCTGGGTCTGCACAAGAGCAGGAGGGCTGACCTTCTTGACATCCAACTCCTTGTACGCGGTGTGGAAGGCCGACTCAATGACATCGCGAACGAACATGATGGCTGCGGGCTTCTCGTGACGGAGGGTGAGGTGTCGCATGTTGAGGAGGGTCTGGGTGTCGCCGTCGAGGGGCACCTGGTTGGTGAAGGCATCGTCGCCTCCAGGGGCTCGAGCAATGATCTTGAAGTAGTCGGCGCGCAGCTCGCGGTCGAGGGGGGCGTGGGCACCGGCGGGGACCTCCCAGAGCTCGCCGATAATCTCAATCGACGTCTCTCGCGTGAGAGTCAGGGCATCGTATGTCTTGGAGAGGTCGCCAGAGAGAAGACACTGCATCTGGTTGAGTCCTCGGCGGAGTGTCACAAAGATAAGACCACCCTGCTTGGCAACACGCTGGACGCGGCCCTGGACCGAAACACGCTTCACTCCCTCGGCGGGCTCATCCTTGCTCTTTCGAAGCACTCCAATGACAGCGGCATCGGTCTCGCCAAGGTTGATCCGGATGGGTTCAGGAAGGGAAGGATCGTTGACAATCTGGATCTTCTTGGCCTCCTCCAGAACGGCCTCACGAGCAGCCTCCTCCTGGGCTTCCTTCTCTGCTCGCTTAGCAGCAGCCTCAAGCTTCTTCTTCTGCTGAGCAGCGTAGTTGGTAGCCTTCTTCAAAGCCGACTTGGCAGCGGGCTTGTACTCCTCGTCGTCCTTCTTCTTGACCTGGTACTCTGACTCGGCTCCGTGGCGGAAGAAGGCCTCAAAGATGGTCTTGTAGGGGGCTGATTCGGTTCCCTGGACCTCGGGAAGGTCGCTGCCGGCCTCTTCGTCAATGTAAATGACCGCCATGATTTTTTTCGTCGTCTATTCGGTCTATCTCTGCAAGAACGAGGAAAAAGAATTTGGGCGCCACGAGATAGATACGGGATGGAGGGGTTTAGTGCCCCGCGATCGCCTTGGGCCTTGACTCACAGCCAATTCATGAGCCGATAGTGGGGGGAGGAAATATTAGTCATTCCTTATCTGCCCCGATAAGAAGTTGCTGGGGTACGACAGCTTCGAGGTCCCAATGGATCCTGGAGATCAGACGCTTGGTCGTGGACTTGGACTAACCTTGTTACTGTAACTAGGTAGGCGGGTGTGTAAAAGAGCTAAACGCATAGTCTTCTAAGCCCAAGATATTCATTGTCTTGATGGGTTGTCCATTCCATTTAATCACGAGGCGATATTGAACCGACTCTTTCACTGTGTGAAATGCAATCAGTTGGTCAAGGACAAGCATGGCGGGGCTGTCTGCCGTGAGACTTCTATTTCCGATTCGGGCAGCGAGGCTGCCACATGTTCTACCTCAAAGCCAACAAGAATCTGGTTTCCTGCTTCTCTCTACAGGAGGCCTGGTTTGATGCCAGATAGGTATGCATCCCCAGATGCCCCAGACGTACTGTCAGACGATGGACTGTCAACTGCGTCGTCGCCGGCCCGGTCTCCTCGGCAATGCTGATTCAGGCTCTGCAGATGTGCACCTGGAAGAAGACTTTGTGCGAAGGCAAAGGAGGAACATGCCAGACCGAGTTCAGCAGGTACATTGAGAAAAACTGCGGAAAGTCCTGCAAGGACCTAGACGCGACAGGTTGGACGGTTGTGCGCGAGGACACATGCACATGCTGCAAGTATGCCACTCCGCCTGACAGCCCGTGATTGAAGACTCATGCGCTATGAGAATCATGTATGCAGTGCGGGCCTGCACAAATCACCCCGAGGTAACAGCCTTGCCGTGATCATCCACGCGTCTTGATCCGGAGATGGAAGCGAGACCAGCTAAACAGGCTGTACGGATATGTCGGCAGGCCGTTCTTGTTTTTGAGGCCGAAAGGTTCTATCCCTGAAATGAAAATGTCAGACTCCGAAACACCATCCCTTCTCTAAAAGCCAAAACATGCTGCCTGATCCCTCGCAGACCTGCACCTCCTGGGGTATCTTGACAAGTCTCTGTCCATCTTCGATATCCACCCGTCAACCGTCGAGGCACTCCGTTCTCGACCCCTCACTTCTTTGACTTGCTCTTCTTGTTCTTCTTCTGCTTCTTCTTGCCCTTGCTATCAGGCGTCTCAGCCGCAGAGCCCGAAGAACCTGCCGTGTCCTCCGCTGGTCGCTTCCTGTTCTCGACAGACTTGAGCAAGGCCTTAGCACGCTCCTCGGCAATCTTTTCAGCAAGCTTGTTGCTGATGGTCTTGTTATCAGCCTGTTTAGATAGTCAGCATTTTCGTCTGTGTAAACATCATGAGGGCATGGCATACCAAATCAGCCTTCAGGATACGCGCCGCGGCTTCTTGGTTGACTGTCAAGTTTCGTGTCTCCTCTACCGCAGGCTCCTCGACAGCCTTGATCTTTCCAAAGTACTGCTGTACTCGCTTGAGCTCAGTGAAGACGGCATGGTTCTGCGCGTCAATGCCCTCGAGCTTCAGTGATGCTACAAAGATTGTCAGCTGTTGATCAAACATGTGTCGAAATGACTTAGATATTGCTAGTCGCATATACTCACAGAAAAGAAGAGACTCAATCGCGTAGGCGGTCAGTGAAAACAGCTTGGCCTTGTCCAGTAGGGGCAGCTCAGAGGCTATGCCCTCCAAGTTGCCGATTAGGGGCTGCAGCTTCTCTTCGAGGTCATCCAGCTGACCATCCAGCCGGTCAAGATCCGGCGTGATATCCTTAACGTCTGCCATCTCTGTATCGGTTCTGTGCAAATGATGCAGATGAAGGGCGCAAATATGAAATGTTCACGTCGTCTCAAAGACTTCATGGGCCAGTGCAGAAACTTGATGGACCTGAAACCCAATTTAGACTAGCGTGTGCGTATTTACTTATCGGGGCCTTTGTACTTGGCGGTGTGATGGTCTTTTGAAGCTCAACGTCTTGACTCGTCTACTTGCAACAAGTTTAACTAATATTTGAGTTGGCAAGTAGATATTGAACTGGCATATAATGTGAGTGTTACTATATGAGCGATTCAATTCTTTCGAAGCTTTCCGTGGTTTCTGTCTCTGTAAAACGCTGGATCCTTGGCTGTCACCAGTTGCGACTTCTGAGGCAGACAATAACAGAGCCCTTGATCGTGCCAAATAGTAAAATTATTTCTGAAATATCCATCTTATGAAACATTAAACCAAGCGATCATCGTTGACAACTGCTCTCTTACATGGTTTGGCTGTCTATCAATTCTCTGGACGATATCGGAGCTCGAATTGACCAATAGCGCCTCCTCTAAAAACCAGCTCAAAAGACCCAAAAAGTCCCCTTGGGCCGCAGTCTCTGATTGGCCATGCTCCATTTTCAACTTGGAGGGAAAAAACGGACTCGCCTTCCGGCTGAACGATAATCTCCCTCCCACGCATTCACTTGACTTATCGACATCACCACTTTTTCTTAATCCGCCACTAAAGACGAACTCAACGATATTGGATACATACCGACTCCTTCCCCATCCTCGAAAGCGACTCGAACAACGTCGCATCGTCTTCCACCGCACGCGCCTCCATGCGCGCATCCGCCCTCTAGTCTCCAGGGCTTCCGGCTACCTCGTGGCCACCCAATTCCTCCTCCTCCACGACCCCGATCACAGCCGTCAAAGTGGCGAGCCTACCGCAGGCGCGGGCCACCGCACGAATAGCCCATAGATCGAACCGATGGCTTCAACATAGTGTCGGCGTGAGCCGCGGGGCTCTCACGCGACAATTTGCTTCGGCCACGACCCCGACCACACATCACAAAAAGCCCGAGGCTATTCCTCCAGAGCTAGCAAGCCCGCCTTCATTACGGCCATGGCAGGGCTCAGAGGTCAAGGCCGGATCAGTTACACCGACATCGACAGCCCCTTCATCACGATTCTACGTTCCTTCGGTTGTGCTGCCGGCCGAAAAAGCCAAAGCTGGGCCGGTCCATAAGATCCATATTTTGGGCGATGATGAGCGATCAAGATTCATCGCTCATGCTCTCTGCAGTGTCTATGATTCCGTCGAAATGCTGTCCTTCCGAGACATGCCCAAATCACGATACCGAAATGTCGAAAAGGTCCAGCCTGACAGGACGAGGAGCAGCGCATACGCCGAAAAGAATACGGCTTTGGTTGAGGAGCCAGACACACCCAGCACCTCGCATATTGATCAATTACTGGTGACGGGTCGAGGATTTGAGGCTGTGAAAGCCATTGCCTCCGTCAAGGACCGAGTGGACGAGAACACAACCATCTGCCTCATGAACGACGGCATGGGCGTGCTCGAGGAGGTCCGTGAAAAGATATTTAACGGAACATACTCTGGGCCCACCTTCATGCTGGGCCACATGAGCCATGCCCTGGTCTTCAACCGGAACCGTGGCTCTGTCAAGGAGCTCAAGGCTGGACGAACAGTCCTCACAATGGCCGACACAGCTTTGCGGTCTCTCAAGGGCCTACGCGCGTCACCCGATGGAACCCTCTTGCGATCATTACAGCTGGCTCCTTCACTCAAGGCATCCACAAGTCCCTACGACCGATGGCTAAAGTTCAAGCTCCCGTCGATGATGTTTACGGCTGCCGTTGAGCCGGTATGTGTGCTCCTGGATTTACCGTACAATGGCCTCTTGCACAACCGGTCGGCACAGAGCATGATGAACAAGCTTTTGGATGAGATGGCCACGGTAGTGGAAAACCTTCCTGAGGTCCAAGGCTCCACTGAGCTGCTTAACTTTCTCCAAGGAGAAGGTCTCAAGAGGTTTTGCTATCGCAGAATCACAGGAAAGGCTATGGCCCCCAGCGAGCTCGTAAAGCGGATCGAGAAGGGCTTGCAGACGGACATGAACTACCAGAACGGGTACTTTTTGAAGCGGGCAAAGACATTGGGCCTTGAGATGCCAACCAATAGGCTGATGGTGCAGATGGTCAAGGCCAAGCGGGCAGAGGCGATGGAGAAGAGGAATGCGTACATCCCGGTACAGGAGGCATCGATAGAGAGCATTAGGCAGAGGACGCGATCTTTACCAGGGGGTGGGAGTCTTTTGGAGTAAGCATCATCATGAACTGGGTCATTTGGCGTCTGGGGAGCTCATGTACACAAGCATTGAAAAGGCGCAACATCTCTAGAGCGTCCAATAAAATTTTATTTAACGTTGCAAAACACGTCTCCATCGTAACTTGAAGTATCCTTTACGAATAAGGCACTTGAGCTTGTCTTGCTGCCTGATGTCCAGCATCAAGGTTGATGCTCTGCGGGGTCATGTGACGTTTTTAAATGCCCCTCCACAGAAGAGACAACCAAAGCAACCCCGCGGTCGGCGTTTGGCTGGGCTGATACATCGACTTACACACTGTTGACGTCGCGATACTTCAGAAATCATGGATGACGCAGAGCTAGAGCAGGTATGCGATTCTCTTCCTACAAGCTCGGGGGCACAACTCACATCATTTCCAGATCAGAAAGGCTCGTCTTGAGCAGCTCAAGGCCCAAGGTGGCGGCGGCGGCGGCGGTTCCTCTGGGCAGCAAGAGCAGCAGCGACAGTCAGTAATATCCTCTCTACACCAACAACCCATGCTAACACGTCTCTCTTCTGAAACAGACAAAACGACGACGCGCGCCAGAGCATCCTCAACCAGATCCTCCACCCCGAAGCGGCCGACCGACTGGGCCGCATCCGCCTTGTCAAGGAGGAGCGAGCCACCGACGTCGAGAACCGACTCATCATGCTCGCGCAGACGGGCCAGCTGCGGCAAAAGGTCACAGAGGCGCAGCTCAAGGAACTGCTGAACGCCATGGCGGATAAGAAGGAGGAGGAGAAGATTGTCGTGAGCAGGCGCAAGGCTTGGGACGACGACGACGATGACCTGGATCTGTGAGGGGGGGTATACTGCTTCTGCGTAAAATTCTGGCGGTTCTCGGTAGTTCAAGGGTTGATGAAAGCTTTGAGCGGTAGTGACAAGAGAATAAATGCTACGGCGAGACTTAATAACATGATGCTTCCCTGGGTTTGGAGCCATGCGCGGACAAAGAGCTTCGAGATCGAAGGAGATCAACACTGTTCTAGACACCCAACGACGAGACACGACCTGTCAACAAGGCTGGCTGGTGAACATTTCTCAGTTGTCACAGCGGGGGCCATCAGCATCAGCAATTTTAGGGAAGAAATCATGTAGCTTATCCAGGCTGATCATGATCGTCACTCTGTTACCCAGAAGTTTGTAGTTAAAGCTATGAAGGTGTTTGTCAGGACCCTTGGTGTGATTAATGTCTACGCCCTATATAATACGATTTTTCTTTCCACCTAAGTGAGCAGTTGCTTGCGAGGTTTATTGCCTTGAGTCAAGACTTGAGCCTTTGAGGTCCACAGGCATCTCTCACGGGAAGCTTCGTACCAAGATCTGGAACGAGTTCCTGAAGGCAAGGGCCTAATTATATTCCGGATCACCTTGATTCATACAACGTGCCTACGTATGCTTTTCTGAGTGCGTTCGCAAGGACATTAGATCATAATGTAGTTGTACATTTGGAGTAGCTCCAGGTCCATCGAGGTTCACAGCCATTAGACACCCCTTACGCAGTGCGGACACGAACCAACAGCCTGCTGGTCGTAATTATCTACATCCGTATCTTACTTGAAGATGACAGAAGCCTCTCTAATTGGGCCTATCTTAATCTACTTACACACCAATGATACAAACTACTAAGTGTCGATTCACCACATATGATATAAGAAGTACAGGTATAGTTGCAGGTTATACCCAAGTACCTACGAAAGGATTCAGGGGGTGGACACGGCGGGAGCTCATCGATAGGCGATTGATGACAGCACGTACTGGAAATGCTATTGAAGGACACTGAGGGGGATTTTGGCGGTTGTTTCCTGGACGGACAAGGTCTATATATAACGCTAGGAATGATGATGGGGTCATCACCATCATCATCAAAAGTCCGGTCGATGCAGTGGGCGCAGCCCGAGTTGAGAAGCCGGATCCATTGGAGACGTCACCTGATCCGAACTGAACGCGACCATGCCGCCGACCGGGGAGTCGGCATCACCTCTCCTAAGGACCGAATTTCCCTCCAGCACTCTACTTGAAAAGGTCAAAGATCTCAGCAAAGTCTGCTGTCCACCATTCAAGCTGGGTTCGCTGCTTCCGCTTGTTCGTTGAAGCATCCTTGAACGCAGTGATCGCATCTTTACCCGTAGTCTCAACAGCCTCTCTCTTGCGAAGCGTTAGTCTGGTTTTCTCTTGGAACTCAGTGACGGGATAGAGTATACAAACCTGTACTCGATCATAGTATGCATGTTCGGACCCCTTTGGTTGTCGGCTCATGGCCTGTCAGGTGTATGACGCCCAAATAGTCACTGTGCAAGATGTTTCCCCATTGTGTTCAAAGTTGATGTGTGCCAACCAAAGTTTGGCAATTCGCCGAGATGTTGCATTCAAGCTCTAATCGACCTGATCCTCGCCGTACTCCTCCTGGCAGGTTGACTCACTTTTCTCGTACGGAGGTTAGAGCAGTTAAATACCCCCTGAGAGGTTTAACCTTTCATGATGATGCAGCTAGGTATGAGTCTTCTACTGCAGGCAGCAGGAAGGCTAAGAAAAAAGAAAAGCCACTATGTTAGCATTGGGATATAATGCTATGATGTGTTGACAATGTGTTGACAATGTGTTCTTTATTATAGTTGAAGCCCGGCCGTTGATGGGTTAACTGAGCCAGAAGATCGCAAGATGTTTCCTAATATTGGGGTCCGTGGCTTAGACTTTGATCCAAAGCTTCCAGGAGCTCGAGTGTCTGTTTGTTACAGTCCACATGTATGAGCATGCCCATACATCTTGGGTCTGTCAGAAGATCAACTGTACGAGTTGTCAGTACCCGATCAAGACTGTCCCGGCTCCAGGATGTCCTCACCATGGCCAGGATGCCTCACCTCTTGGATCCGTGGATGGCGTCCAAGATGCTCCGATCTCAGATATTTATCCAACTCAGAGGTGTGATACTGGGTGAAGATGACCAGGGCCATCCTTCACTCGCAACGGGCTCGCCGACCTAGCATGTACTCAGGCTTGAAGCTGGGACGATGGCATCCTGGGTGGCCATGGGCTGCTGAGCGGCCGCCCAAGGCGTACACAAGGCTTTCCAGCAGTAGTCGAAACGGGTCCATGTCAGTCGTAGGCGCTGGCGCATGTGTCCAGGTGTGTCTTGTAAACGCGCTCAAAAAAGCTTCCCCTCCCTTAACGTAATTCTCTGAGCTGGAAAATCTCGGGTTCCCAGGCTCACTCACGTCAATCGAGGACCAGTCCCTCAAACCCTTTTCCCATTTGATGTGTAATGTTGATTCGCTCCGCATTCTTGGTTGCCATGGAAGTCCAAAAGTCTGCGGTCGAAGTTGATGTGGTCGAAGAATCATGACCACCGGCAAGCAAAAGGTTTCCAAGTTGGGATGTCGTTTTACCATGAACTGGGGTCGGGCCCAGTCCCATCCCAATCTTGTTTTTCCTCGAGGCGGCCAAAACATGATGCCAATCAACGGTGTCAAGTACGGCCTCCGTGGGAGAAGTGTTGCCGAAACCGGGGTTGGTTCTCTTTGTGGCTCGAAGAACGGGGCTCGGCAGCCTGTATTCAGGAAGAAGATCATGTTCCCTCTCAAGGAATCTCCGATTGAGTTGGTTCAAGGTCTGGGATGGGATGGATGGTTGAGAGGGTTGCCCTCGTCCAGATGGTCTTTAAGTACTTGTTGAGGGCAAGAGCGTCAGAGGAAGCCTTTGTTGACAGGCCCTCAAAGTTTCATCCTATTTTCATATGAAACTTTGTCATTACATGCTGACCCTGTAGTTATACTTTGACTGAACCAAGAATAGGGTTGTGTGTGGCCTTTCTTCTCTTCACGGGGCTCGAGAGTATGGGTGAATTAACCATAGCCAACACAACATCATTGTGCCTAAACCTTGACGAGGCACAAGGTTTTGCATTGACTTCCCGTCTAGGCATTCAAAGTCTATTCTCGGAATCGTGCAACCACCCGATGTAGCACAAGGGCCAAAGAGCCGCGAATATGTAGTCAGCCGTAGAACCACATGTGACTCGAGGCCTTGATCTGCAAGTATCCGGTGTCATTTGGAAGCCAATCAAACACGCGGTCCGCTTACTTCAACCCTTTGTAATTATATTCAACTTTGTCACAATGTTGGGAAGAAATTTGGGCATCGTTGGTCACAGCCTGGTCGACAGGTTGAGCCACAGTACCTCCCGGTTGCAGCCATCAAGCAGACGCCACGAGGCTCTCGGGTGAATGGCTCAAAGATACAAACAGGGAGTCAGGTCTGTTGTATTTTTCTCAATGTGTTCACTCCTGACACATGAGAGTCATTGTTTAAGGCTGCGAGCCGTATTCCAACATGATGTATCCATCATCTCACGCACCGCCCGCTGGCCAAGGATGTCAAGCCGCATCCCCAACCGATCAACCTGCCCAGGCATGCGGCTGACTATCTCGACGCCTTTCCAGGTGGCCAAATACTACGGTACGTCAGCCAGCCAAGCGGCTGATTCGGTGCACACACACACACACACACACATACGCACGCACACGTACACGTCGGAGGCGGGCGTTTGTTGGACTCGGCGGAGGCGGGAAGCAGTCGGGATGAATCTGGATCATGGCCGGCGTCCGGGGACCCGGTCGCTATTCCTTTCTTTTTTTTTATGGTCGAAGGGCGCAGTCGCGCAGGAGGAGGAGATGGTGATTTCAGCCATCGCATCGCATCGCATCCATCCATCCATGGTCGGGATACATATTGGGTGTCATGCTAGGGCGGGGAGCAAGGGGGAATGAGTGGCAGAGTGAGGGAGGAGTCATGCCATTCATTGAAAGGATTGTTGCAGGGTGAAACAGCTCCTCAGTCAGCCCAACACCAGCTGCACCCGATAAACGATAAATCAGATTGTCACGATTCTTTTCTTTTGTTTCCACCGCGTCAAACATGGAGGGTATCTTCAGGCAGGCTGTCTGTCTCTGTCACTACCACTGCCACTGCCACTGTCACCCTCCATCCACCGGCATTATTCCTCCGGTTCCCCTCTTGCAAGGGTATAACGCCAGCTTTTGGTCTCGCAGCTCAAGCCCCAACAACGACAATTGGATGCTTGAACCATTCAGCCGGTTTTAGTTCTGCATCCGTTCACATCCCGTCCGTCCCGTCTGACAGCCAGTCCGGGGTACTTGATACCGTACCATCGGCAGATGTCCCCAGGCCCCCCATATCAGAAGGTTCTGGCCTGGCTCTGCCTGCATCGCAGTTGTTGTTTCTGCACTTCTCCTCACTTCAACAATCTCTCTTCTCTCACGCAACGCATGTACGCAGCCTGCCTACCTGGCTGGCTGGCATGTAACCAACCTACATACATACGGATACTGTACGGGCCAATACTAGGACGTTACCCGTTATAAGACACGCATATTATGACAGAATCGTCCCCAATCAAACACCCATCCATCCATCTCAGTGCCAATCCCAGTCTCAGTCCCGACGCCCGCGCGAGCCGCCCCCGCGACCTGACCTGCACTGCACCTGCCTGACCGACGTGTTTGCCAGTTGAGGCGGTCCAACGAGCGAACCAGTCCATGATCCGACCTCTCCTTGCCTCAATCCATCCTTCCCGTTTCTCTCTCTCGCAGAATCACACCACGTGACTGACAGCTCAGCTGGAGGTAAGCTCAGAATATTTTAACTATTCTTGTTGGCCGCCGAGTCGAGGGTTTTTCTCTTCCCCATCTCCTCCAACATTACACCACCACCCAGACTTGGATGGGGAACATGTCTATCATAGACAATTGACTCAATCTCGTCTCGTCTCGTCTCGTGCACTAGATTCGAATCCTCTCGCTTTTGTCTTTTCTACATCATTTGCCTCTTCTCTTCTCTTCTCTTTCCGTCTTGTCTCTTCTATCTGCCTACTGTAACCAACCTACCTACCTCTCAGTGATCCCGGCCTCTTTCAACAAGCTGCCTACCATGATACGCCTCCCCGACGAGATCTGGCATGACATCTTCTCTCGGTTCCTATGCGCCATCCCCAATGTAAAATGGACTCTGCTTCGGGACAGGATGAATCGCGATCCTCTCAAGATCCTGATAATTCTGTCCCTCGTATCTCGCCAATTTCACCGTGTAGCTCAGGGTCTGCTCTTCCGAATAATCGTGTCCGGCGTTAGAGACGATGAGCACGAGCGCCAGGCCAAACTCGCCCGTACCCTAGCTACTCATCCCGACTTCGGTCTCAATGTTAGGGCCATCGTCATCGATGATATCGAGTGGCCAAGAGATGCCGGTCTTTCCAACATGCTCGAGGAGCGCCTTGACTCTCTCAACATGCCTCAATCCTTCCAGAGACTTTGGGACAAGAAGATGCACAGTGCCAACGTCAACATGACCCCTCGCAACAGAAACAACCTGACAAGTTTTATTCTGGCCCTGACACCCTACGTGAAACTCGTCGACATCACATACAGTTGCCCGTCCAAAGCCTTGTTCTGGCTGCTGGGTGGAAGTCTGGGCAGGCGGAAGGAACTTGCCCACGCCGACTGTAGCGAGTTCTTTGCCAACGAAGATGAGCAGACGCCTTACGGCAACGTGGCAGAAACCTATGCCAACCATCTCCCAAACTTGCAAGAGTTGCGCCTGAGAGGAGTCGGCTACAACTCGGCCATTGAGCCAAGCCCACCCATCACCGACTTTAGGCGCGTCCTGATTCACCCCAACCTCAGGACACTGCGAGCCCAGGGCTTCCACTGGCTGGGCTTTGAGAAGGAGACGAGGCTCTGGGCCAGTTTTCCCATCCGTCTCCAGTCTCTGGACATCTCTGAAGCCATCATTGATGCCCCAACAATCAGACACATCCTGACCATCTGCAAGGATCTCCGTAGCCTCTACATCACACTCGGGAATGTCCGCAAGTCAGGATTTGATATCGACTGGGTATTCGACCTGACCAGCATTGGCCACTCGTTGAGGGAACTCGGCCGGAACCTAGTCGAGTTTGGTTTACACACCGACGGCTTTGAAGAGCATCGTCATTGTTATGGGAGAATTGGCTCTCTGGAACGTATGCCACGCCTGAAGCATCTCTGTATCACAAAGGAAAACCTTGTGGGCGTCCACGGGCTTGAGGAAACGCTGCTACTCAACGAGGCTCTACCCTTCACACTGGAGACGCTGTGCCTCTACTCCGAATTTTACCTTTCCCCGGATGCCGACTATCCCGATGTCTTCCAGGAGGTCAACGACGAAGTTTGTGGTGTGCTGGTGGGCGGCAATTACCCTGACTTGCGAGAGGTCACCATCTTGCGGCTCAGTGTGGAGGAAAAGGTCAGAGGTGGTGAATTTGGCGGCGCTGTCGAGGGGTGGGACCTCATTGAAACGATGCAGCTCGAACCAGGGTACAATCCCAAGAAACTGATGCACCTTAATACATATCTTACTCGGAAAAGGCCATACGGGCCGGATGTAGCGAACTCGGCTTGACCTTTGGAGCACACTTGACAATTTACTTGGCTAGCGTTATGAAGCGGATTGATATTGGATTGGGTGAAATTGGCATGAGATATGACTTTGGGAACCTTGATCAATACATCACACTCGTTGAGCGAATCAGGATTATGTCTGGTGGTGAATGAATATCAATCTCAACTGGAGAGGCGCCGTCTGAAGATGCAGCCGGAGGTTGCTCGTCAGTCCTTGGCTAGGCTCAACAGATCACAAGAACGATCAACTGACAAGGGCCTTTGACTCATAAGTAATTTTAATCATCAGGACAAATTAAACAATTACTCACTAGCTTCCTTGTGAAGCTATTCTCGCGTGACGTTCGTCTGGTTTGCTATTTTGGGTTGGGAGCTTAGTCATGGCGGATGCCCATGTCTCCATCAACACCATCAGTCCTCGACATCGTACCATCACCAACCTATTGCCGGATTGCCCGTCGCAATGGAGGCTGCTCTGCCACGGCTGCGGTCAATTGGGTCTGCCCGACAGGGCTACACCCTTCTGCGTGCTACAGCTTGTGTTTCTTGCTCTCACCGCGGCTTCTCGAGCTTGAACCGGCCCCCGCCGAATTATCCTGGCCATGTGCCTCTGACGAGGGTTGAGCGGGCTGGAATGGCCATTGGGGCTAGTCTGTGGTCTTTTTTCGACCCGTATCGTCATGGTATGCACTCTATACTCTTCCGATTGCTCTAGCTAACTCGTCAAAGACCTCATCGCTGCCACCGGCGAGGCCACCGCAACCCCATACTTCATCTACCGCCTCCGCGACGCCATGCTCGCCGACCCGACCGGCCGCCGCATCCTCCGCGCCCGCCCCCGCATCTCGTCCAAGACCCTCTCCCTCCCAGCCCTGCGCGCCCTCCCCGAGAACACGGTCGGCCGCGCCTACGTCGGATGGCTCGACCGCGAGGGTGTGTCGCCTGACACCCGCTCCGCGGTGCGATACATTGACGACGAGGAGTGCGCGTACGTCATGCAGCGGTACCGCGAGTGTCATGATTTCTACCATGCTCTCACGGGCTTGCCGATCGTGAGGGAGGGTGAAGTCGCGCTCAAGGCGTTTGAATTCGCAAACACGCTCCTCCCCATGACGGGTCTGAGCATCTTTGCAGCGGCGACCATGAAGCGCAGCGAGAGGCAGCGCTTCGCGAGCATCTACCTCCCCTGGGCGATCAAGAACGGCGCCCGGGCCAAGGAGGTGATCAACGTCTTTTGGGAGGAGAGGTTAGAGGACGATGTGGATGAGCTACGGAGGGAACTGGGGATCGAGAGGCCGCCGGACATGAGGAGTATTCGTAAGAGGGAGAGGGAGGAGAAGAAGAGGTTGAAGGAACTGAGAGAGGGGGGGTTTTGATACCCCTTTGTACCCGTCGCCCCCTTGATTAGCTTTGTGTAGTTGTACTGTAGTGTAACATATCTGTGATTCTGGTGACGTCTAAGTTTGTCGTCGTGGAGCGAGTCAGGAGTTGGTAATTGGTTGCTGCCATGTGTGTTATGGTCCTGAACAGATGTCTGACGAGGGCTCACCAGATGATGAAACTCATGACATCTATGCTTCGGTTAAGATGCCCAATGACTGATGATGACCTCGCGGCGTCAAGGTTAAGGCTGACGGTGTGTGTTAATGGGTGGTCATCGCAACGGCTTCCAGTTGCCTCGTGATGAGAGTGAGTATACACCAGCAGTGTGATGGCGCCAACGACACCGAGACCTATTATTCTCAACCCATCAATAAAGAGTCATAACATTGCAATCCGAATATTAGACAAGCCTCTTCAACCTCTTATGATTTCAACGTCGGGAGAGTTGTTGCAATCCAGGGGCTCGGTTTCTTGCAAGCCGGAGCACTACACGACTGAGCGTGCAGTCATGTCCATGTAACATAACTTGATTTATAGACCCACCCAGGATGTCGAATAAATATGCTGGCAACTATTCCGATCTGACTGTATGGTCGCACATAATGATGGGTTCAGCCTCCAGTGCACTCTCAGCATCACACCTCCTATCAGATATTTGCATGGCAATTTCGGTCATCTGTCACTGAGATCCAGTGTCCAATGGTCGGACACATAACTAGCATCAAGTAGTTTGACCCTCAAGTCAAGGCACTATTAGTAGAGGCAACCGTCAACGGTGCCGTTTTGAGTTCAGAGTTTCCTGCAAATGTCTAGACAAGTCTGGTCCTCTTTTCCAGTGTTATTGACGTCCCTAGAGCTTAGATTCCCTAGGTTCCTTAGGTTCCTTAGGTTCCTTGGAGACTTTCTCGTCCTTCTTCGTCCTCTTGTCAAACCCATCCGGTGGGCAGCAGTACAGGATAATATCTGGTTCACCCCCATACATAACCGTCCCTCCCTCGTTTTTGCCGCCAGCACTCATCCAGCCGTAAGTGTACACGAGTACCCCCGAGTCGTTCTTGAAAGAGGCTGTCTCTGATGCATCGTCCTCGCTTCCATCTTCACTCTGGACATCATCATCATCATCAGCGTCGTCCGTCTCGTCGTCCTCTTGGTACATGGGTTCCGACTCGATAAACACCTTGGGAAGCGCCTCGCCGTACATCGTGTTGATGATTGCGTTCATAAAATCCTCCTTTGTTACGCCATTCTCGTTCTCTAGCTCGATGGCGGGCTCTGAGGGGGATTGGCAACAGGGACAGCCGAGTGCGTGTCTATTGTCGAACAAGGTGACGGCACACGTGGAAACGGGCGGCTCAGTTAGGTAATGAGGGATCTCTTGGTTCTTCAAAACCGAATCCTTGAGACTTGTAAAGACCCCTCGCCAGTAGGTCTGGAATGTCGAGGGCGAAGAGGGGTCAAAAGGTGGGCTGGCTGGAAAGGCCTCCTTGGTGCCATCAGCAATGGCATCAATCATCGGCCGCCACTTTTCGAAGATAGGGCCCGGGTTAGAATCTTCCTCAGAGTCTTGAACACCCTTGGTCTCGTCGATTTGAGCCTCCTCGAGGACGTTGGCCTTGTTGACGTCTTCTGTAGCCATGGTGGAGTGTCGTCTGAGGTTGATCAATGCCCGTGGTTCGGTAGCGAAGAGAGAAGAACAATGCGATGAATATATAGAAGTTCTCGAAGCAGATAAATGCTGCCTCAATATCAGTGATCTGATTGTAGCGAATAAGCCGTCAGGGATTCACGGCCTGACTCACACGGCGACTCAATGCGTCGGCCCCCAAACGATCAATTGTTCCACAGAGGCGATGCCAAGGAGCAATCCTTGAAGAGAGTGGTCGAATTGTGGCCTTGAGTGACATTTATATTCGCCTAGTAATGTCGAAATGAAAAGGGTTCACGCCTCAAAGCAACCACAAGGCACAGAATTGGACATGTCAGACGGTTATCGAAGCGAGGTCTGGTGCTTACCTACCCAGCATAAGGCAGTCTCAGGCAGCAGTCACAATCTGCAGTGACAGGAAACAATTATGCATTGCGGTAATAAACAACTCATCTTCACTTGGCATCCTAACAAGATAAGCCTAGGTCTGTATTTGAACTGCGTATCAAGAAGTGAGGGGGTTTGGCACACCAACGATTCAGCATGCCACCAGACTTCTCATCGCAAACTCACTAGTATCTCCATGAACTAGGAATATAAATACTAGAAGTCTTGGGAGAAAGTCTTCCAAAGCACTGTATAGTTCTTAATCTACCTATTCACCAATTAGTCAGGACATCTTAAGGTCCCTTTTGTTGCAAGCGGCTGTTTAGTCCTACTCTTGGGATAAATACGCGACCAATAGCTGAGTCGGTATAACAGATACACGCCGTCTTCCAGGTAGGAACTACAAGGTTAGAGGCTATTGTTTGCGAGTTTCAAGCGTACACGAGCTGTGCAGCAAGTCCCCTTCAGAGCAGGAGTCGTGTAACGGAATTACACAAGCACGCACAGAGCCAGCAGTCCAGAAACATGATCAGCCAGACCAACATCTGGCCACCTAAATTGTGCCAAACACCCATACATATTCATTTTTTTCTTCAATTTTGCATGACCTGTCTTCTTTAAATCGACGGACGGGAAGTCTCACCAGGGCGCTCGACCCTCTATCCACACGCACAGGGACATGGACACGCATTCGGGGGGTTTGAGAAGAAACCACAATTTCTGTTTTAGCCTCAGCTAGCCATACCTTCTATTTGCTCCCTTGTCAGCTGAGTGTCCCTATTTCGACCCATGGCATCTTCTAAGCAAGTGTTGTGATGGAACCTTAGCAAGAGCTCAAAGCCAACTTGAACCCACCAAACGCAAGAGGTATGAGGTGCCTGCTCAGCCCTCATCCGAAGATGTCCAGGTAGAGTTTCAAATTCCCAATGTGAAGTGAACCTCAGTTTCATCCGTAAGAAGGTAGAAGCCCTCTTCTGACTTCAGTGACACCATATGAACATCTCACAACATGGATACACACGAGACAGAGAACCATAAACAACACACTCAGTCAAAGTCAATAATCGCTCTGTTACGCCTGTGCCTAACCTTACATGCCTAAATCTATTGATACAGTTGAGAGAGGCCGCGTCTCCAGTTTTCTTTCCTGAATCGCCTCCTCTCCGACACTTGTCCGTTCGCATACCACTCACTCCTTTCCTGGAATCAAGACGCCACTAGTTGCATTAAACGAGGAACCTTGACTGCATCCTGGTCCAGAAAGCCATTATAGCAATCTTGAGGCTGGCGAGCAACCGCGGACGAGGCTCTTTGGTCCTGGTTTCCTACCGTCGTCCGAGCTGCCCACGCCTTGGGCCCCGGTCGTTGCCGGAGATCTGGCTAAACGAAAGCCGAGTCACTACCAGCGTCGAAGCTTCTAACCGCATGACCTAGAAGAATTAGCCATGCTCCACCACTGCAAGGGCGGTGAAGATGCTATCAACATACCAAACGCCCGGCCAGCTCTATTCTGGACGTGGTCGCTTAGCACCGTGCGGGTTGCCCCAATCACCGCCGCCTTGGTTCTGGTTGAAGCCAAAGCCAGGGTTGAAGTTGGGAGGCATGCCTTGGAAACCTAGAGGGGTTAGCTATACTCCATCACAGTCACTGAGCTTCAACATACCAGGCATCCCGTTGGGGCCCATCATGCCCATTCCCATATTCCCGGGCATACCCATAGGCATTCCGCCCATAGGGTTCATACCCATCATGCCTCCTCGACCTCCTCGCATTCCACCAGGGCCACCGCGCATGCCTCCACCCATCATGCCGCCCCGGTTGTTGAAACCGCCAAAGTTACCGCCGCCCATGGGTCCGTTGAATCCACCTCCCATGTTGGGGTTGAACCCACCCATATTGTTGTTGTTATAGTTGCGGTTGTTGTAGTTGCCCTGGTTCATACCGCCACGGTTATATCCGCCGCGGCCTCCCCGGAAGCCGCCGCCAAAGTTTCCGCCCATGTTGTTGCCGCGGTCGTTGTAAGAGCCTGACGATGAACGGTTCTGGTCCTTGGCCCGGGCTGGGGCGTCCTTGGGCAGTGTCTTGAAGGGGTTCACATTGGGGTTCCAGTAGCTCAAGTTGATCTTCTTGTGGCCAGCTTGGCTCTCGGCCATGATCTGTTCGACGGTGTGCTTGAATGCGGTCGCCGCCTGAGGTGAATAGTACTCGACGTATGCTTGGCTAGAAAACGGTCAGTTACTCCATCCAACTCATCAATTCCATAAGAATCGTACCCCTTGCTCTTGCCGTTGACCTTGTGCTCGCTAAACGTAATGTCCTTGAGCTCGTCTTCACACTCAGCTTGTCGCGCCCATCCTCGAATGTCATCGTCCGTGGTCCACCAATTCAACTCGGAAATCATTACTGAAGTGGTAGCAGCCTGGTCAACTGGCCGGCCATCTTCTTCCTGCTTTCGCTTGGTCCCTTGTTGGGAACCGGAACCGTGATGGCCAGGGTCGTGGCTTTGACCCCGATGGCTGTCTTGCGGGTGGTGCTCATCCATGTTCTGATCATCGTGGCTATCCCGTCGGTGGTCGTCATGGTGGTGATCCTGGTGGTGGTCGTGGTGGCCACCATCGCCGCGCTGGTCATCCTGCTGCTGCTCGTTGTTGGCATCGCCGTAAAAGTCGATCTCAAAGTCCTCTTCAGCCATCTTAGCCGATTCGATGCACGAGGCACAGGTTAGTGCCGTGCAAGCGATCTAAAGGTCAACGAGGATGAGGTTGGTCAAAAGTGATAATTAGTCTGCGAGATACACGAGACGGCCTCTGGTCTTTACACTTGGTCATCAGCCGCTGTTCGCTCCGTTTTCCAAAAACCGCACCCCCCAAGACTCAGAGGCCTTGAAACACCAGTGTGATGATGAAAGATGAACAGGGCTGGAAGCTTGCAATACGTACACTCCTCGGGTGACAGGATGGATTGAGGTCCAGATGATACCTCCAGACAAGACGATCCTCGACTCAAGGATCCAATCTTGAGGACGAAGCTCTGTGCTCGCAATCCTCGATATCTAGCTCCTGGGCAAAGGCACAGGTACAGGCGGGGAGCAGTGGAATAGAGGATGCCGTCTAGCCCGATCAACCTTCCTCCTTTCCTTCTGCGAGCGCTTCCTTCGGTCGGCGATCAATCGCGATTCGGTCGCTGGCAGATTCGACGTCGGAAACTGCGCTTGGGGATCCGTCGACGTCTGGCTGTCCGATTTATTCAATCGGCGGCGCGCGGTTCGTTGGTTGTCGGCCCTTCCGTCACCGTTCTGAATCAGGCTCTCGCGGCGCACGCTCACCCAGGTCGAACCGGGAAGAACTAGCTTAATGAATCAAAGCGCCAGTAAGCAAACTCGAAAGAAAATAATGAAAAGGATAGAGAACGCTTGAGGATGGGCCCGAGATCCGCGTTGTAGAGTTGATGGACGTGGGGATTTTGCGAGAACCCAAAGTTGCGAGGAGAAAGAGCTTCGCGCCTTCTTTCCGGGGAAGGAGCTTCGCAAGCAAAAGCCAAACGGCACACCTGCAAAGGACTTCCCTCCTGCCTCCCCCCGGCGGCAGCTGGCGTCTAGCGGCTCGCGTCTGGGGGAAATAGCCTGGGAAAGCCGCAGGCAACCAGCTCGACCCCACTTTCCATGCTTCCGCGCCTCTCCACTCTTTGGGGCTGAAGCGGTGGCATCAGGGGAGAACCGTTGCTCTGGCTGTGGCTGATGAGGTCCAGACCTTCTCCCGGAACATCCACCGGCCCGTCCCTCTTTTCGGAAATCTGGCCTTCCCCCAATTGGAAATTATTGTTAACACGTCGTTCGCACCGGGGGGCAGCTGTCATTACTGGATCACCAAAAGAGGCCCCCTTTGCGCATCCTCGACCTTTTTGACTCTCCTTTCTCCCATCCACTCACGCGACCCATCAACGACCCTTTTTCTACTGACGAACCCGTCGTCTCTCTATTCTTCTTCGTCCAACTTACTTTAATATCGTCTTTTCGACCTCTCCTTTCAAACCACCGCCAAAATGTCCGACCAGGTTCAAGAGCTTCTCGAGGTTCCCTCCGAGTTCGTCAAGGACGGCGTTCAGTTCATGCGACGATGCACTAAGCGTACGCCTCTCTTTGCGCTTAATTCGCTCTCTAACTAACTATCACCTTTTAGCCGACCAGCAGGAGTTCCTGCGGCTCTGCCAGGCCGTTGGCGTTGGCTTCCTCATCATGGGCGCTGTCGGCTACGTTGTCAAGCTAGGTATGTTCTCAATCACCGCCCAATGCGGCTCTACTCTAACCCGACTGCAGTGCACATTCCCCTCAACCACGCTCTCGTGGGCAGCGCATAAACGACCAACCGACGGGTGGAAATCTGATGGTGGCGACTCTACGATAATCCCCAACTAGCAAATGGCGTGGCTGGGGCGTCACACAACCTTTCTTGTTGCGAGTACCTTCAATGGGGCGGAGTTTAACGGAATCATGGCGGGAACGCGACATCATACTACGCTGGAATTCGATCGAGCGCCGTGAGGACGATGGTGTCCTTTTTTGCGTGCAGGGGGAGCTGTGCAGATGGGGTTGAGATGACACCCCGTTGAGGCAGCTGAGGAAGACGATCAATTGTACAAAAATATATCCAAAGTCTTTTCTGCAATCTTGTCTCGCTCTAATGAATAGCATACGTTGAGTTGTAGTACAAGTCAGGATCTTCCTTAAGCACATTGCTGACGCTCCGGCCCATGGGCGGATCTCCCTCGTCGTCGACGTTCTCGTTGAACGAGTGAACAGAGCAAGTTCCCTGCGCCATATTGTGTCCATTCCAAGCAGATGCTAAAGAATTGTCAGTTGGGAGAACTTGCTAACTAAGGAGTCAACTTACCAACGAGAACAGGGGCGCTGGGATGCCAGCTGGCATCACGAACACAGGTTCCCCAGTCGCCGCGCTCATCGAAATGGTAAAGGCGATACCTGTGGTTCATTGGTCGCGTGCGCATCGTCGCCTTCTTGACATCGACAATGCCAGCCAATGTTGCGTCCATGTTCCAGATATACACCTTTCCATCTGTGCTGCCAGAATACACATACCTCGAGTTGGTCGCCGAAGGAGGTGAGAAGTGGCATCTGATTAGAGTTCGGAGCACCTTGTGGCCTCGGAACGTCACCAATGAGTTGTCGTTGGGGTGTACGTCCCAGTCCTCGTCGTCATAGACTCCTCCGCGGTAGTCAAAGTCGCTATTCTGCGTGTGCCGGGTAGGGTTCAACTCCTTGAATCGGTCGGTAGACATGGCCATTCGGAGATCCCAGAGCTTCATGCTTTGGTCCTTTCCATTGCTGAGAATGTAGCGCCCATCACCCTTGCTGTCGATGTACGTCAAGCCTTCGATGTGGCCAACGAATGCTCCAGCTTCTCGGTTATCTCCCATACTTCGCCGGTCCCAGACCTTGATTGTTGTGTCGTCAGATCCCGAGTAGAGAATGTGGGGAGACATCTTGTCGGCGAAACAAACGGCGTTGACATCGTCCTGATGCCCACGAACGTGGTGTAGAACCGTCCGTGACTCGATGTCGTATACCACAAGAGACGCCGCGCTAGTTCCTGCAACCAGCTCCCTCCCGTCGCCAGAAAACCGAACAGACCAGATGCCGAAGCCACGTCGCCCGTGCCATCCATGCCTGGTCCCATCGTCGAGATCCAGGGTATAAGGGTCTCCAGTGTCGTTTGGGTCAGTGGGAGCAATCGAGACCATAGTCTGGATCGAGGTGTAGGCGAGCCATTTGTTGTCAGGGCTCAGCGAGGCGTCTGTGAGTGTCCACTGACCCCAGGGATAGCTGACTGTCTTGTAATGCTTCCAGTTGTATGGGTTGGATGTGTCATACATCCTGACCTTGAAGTCTTGGGAGCAGGCGAAGAAGAAGTTTCCATCATCGGAGAACTGGCCCGAGTATACAGGATCATCAAAGTGAATGATCTGTTCCGCTCTGCTCCGTGGCAACATACTCTAACATGTCATATTAGTTGAATCGTCTGGGTCATGCCGGTGAAGCTCATACCTGTGTAATAAGAGCGTTGTTCCTTAACCGATCTTCTCGGTCGCCCAACGCCAACTCGCGCTCCAACATCCTCGTAGCAAGACGCTTCTTGGCCTTGAAGTTGTAGTCGTTGGCACCAAACACCCCCGACCGCATGAGCTTGATGCCCTCCTCGCTCGGGACCTTCGGGAAACGATTTGGGTCTTTGGGTGTGCGCCGTCTTCCCAGAGGCCACTGCAAGAACTCAATATCGCTTTCAGGGTCATCTTGGAACAGGACGTTGGTGAGTTCCCGATTACGCATCAGTGCAACAAGTTGTCCTCTGGTCAGTAGTCCTGTTCTGGCACCGGCTTGGTAAAGTCAGTTCTCTTCTCTGGTAAAGACAGAAGGACGATACTTACATCGTATGAGGTTCAGAATGCGCTGCGCACTTTCGTCATCATCCTCGTCTTGGTCGTTCTGGTCTCCATTGTCGTCCTCTTCACCGTCATCGTTGGTTAGCAAGACCTCAAACTGGAGGCCACCGTTGGCGTCTATACATCTTCTCAGATAAAGCTCGAAAAATCCTCAGGCTCAGCTCAAACATACCTTGAAACCCGTCGTCATCATCTTCATCTGGCTCATCCTGGTAGTCGGGATCTTCGTCGTCGTCGTCCTCATCCTGCTCTACTTCGTAGTACCATGCTGGACCTGCCGAAGGTTCGTGATCGCTCTGCTCTTCGTGAGCTTCTCGGTCATTTTGATTCCCCTGCTGTGATTCCGAACTCCTCCCTTCGTTAAGAGGAGCCATATTGAGTTCTGGGTGTGAGGTGTCGTGAGTGAGATGGCAGCTCACGATTGGACCTAGTGTTGCTTGCTAAGCGAGACCGCTGGGAGGGGACAGGGCGGCCGACTGGCGGTATGGACGGAATAGATTGTCAAGAGATTTATTACAGAATATGGAGGATTACGAAGACTCGGTAAAGAGCTTGGGAAATCATGAGTCTGATGAATTATCGACGATGCGATATGAACGAGATGTTCAAGCTGAAGTCGACGGTTAAGCTTCCCGAGCTTGTGACGACATCCATCGCCGGAGATTAGATAAGGCAAGCCGCGATAACATAAGCTACCCTGAACAAGCCAGCTTCACCTAGCAGCGACGGAGTTAAGCACATTTGTGTCTATTATATCGAAAATGGCAACACGTGAGTGTCTTGAAGGAATACTCCTTTGTTTTAGAGATGCTCTGCGCCCTGGATCCTAGTGCTCACTCGGACCGTTCCTTTGTGCAGCCAAGAGCGACCAATCGGTACGACACCATCACGGCGCCCAAGCGCAACACCACATCGGATGGCTGCAGCTTAATGTACTGAGATGGCGCAGATACATCCGCGTTTGCTTATCGAACAAGCTGACCGAGATCGGGGGCCAAGTTACGGTGCAGTGCATGCTGTGGCAGCCCAAGGTCCCATGTTGAAGTTATTACCAATACCTCCCTGGTTGCCTTCAGACCTCAAAGGTACATCTCAACCCAGAGTGGTCGCTCCAAGGGACTTGTCCGACCCCAAACTCCTCCTTCTCAATTACACCGGGATGCATGACATCGATTTTGTGCGGTTGCAAGCAAGCCCAACATAGCAATCTTATCGAGCCGACCTGGCGGGAAGGCCTGTTTTCCATCGACACCCCAAGTGAACCCCGGCTCAGAGTCGTGCAGCTTGACCCAAGCATCCACAAGACCATTATCTGCGACAAGTGTATTATCCTCAGGAAGGACAGGATTGAAATCACCAGCGATCAGACCCTTTCCAGTCTCTCTCAACATTTCTGCAGTGATTGACAGTTGCTTAGGGCGCCTTGAAGGCTCAAGGGCGAGTGAGTCGAGATGAACGTTGATCAGTCTAAGTCGTAATATCTGGGATGTGTTATCTGTTGAGGAGGAACAAAGATATCGCTGCACAGGGCATCTCTGCCGAAGCGACTGGGAAACTTGACCCTCCACACTGGTCCTAAAGCCATGGATTTGTTGGAGGGTCCAAACCTGGCCTTTGAAACAAGCATCATGGTCGCAAATATGTGACCTCCCCAGTTGGTCGTATCTGCTTCAGTTGAGAACCATGACTCTCGAATGCGAGCATCTTTCAAGAGATGTAGCAGCGCCGACTTGGAAACCTCCTGGAAAAAGATGATGTCGGCCACGGGCTTTAGGCCTAAGATGTGAGAGACTATGGCTTCCAACCGAGAGTCAGAGAAGTGAGCACCAGCGTCGACGTTCCAAGTGACGATCCTGAACTTTGGATACAGATTTCTGCCGAGTTCCGATGCTTGGCGGGGCAGCCCAGAGGTTTCAACACGACTCCAAGCCTGCGTGGATGGAATGAATTGGTGCCATGACTGCTGCAAAGAGGACGGGGCAGATGAGGGAGGTGAAGCGGTGGCAAACATTCTTCTGAACAAGCGCGGCAGGTTGTTCATGATCGTAATATTAGGAAATTGCTTCCGTATGCAGGTAGGATCCCCTTGAAGGCATTGACAGACAATTGCTCCCTTGATGAACAGAGCCCCTGTTTACGATCATGAAAAAGTGGCCACGACGGCCCCTGAAGCTCGTGTAAAAATAGGTGATTAAACTGTTGCCTTAGTCAAATTTGGGTTTAGCGCGGCACGGCTGGGGCCACGTCGTCCACTGTTCTTTCCTCTGACGGGACTTGCCAGACCCCTGCAAGCTCGAATTTGCCCTGTCGCTCCTGCACTTTGGCTTTGGGACGGGACCTTGGGCCTGGGGAAAGAGGGAAGTTGGCATCTCCACATGAAACCTCAAGGTTGATCTGACCTGACCTCCTGTGACCGGCCGGACCTTCCTTGCCCCTAAATCCAATCCAAGCCATCCAATATCCAACCCCAACCAATTCCATTCCAGTTTCGTTCTTCAACTCCCTTCTTGTCTCTCTTGTAGTCGGTGCCCACGCATTGCGCCCTCATTAATTTTCTCTTTGGGACACCTTTCTTTTATTTCTTCTATTGTCACGTTGTCACTTGCGCGTCAGACGGACTCGAGTCCAATTGATCCTCCGTCCTCTCCGCTCCGTCATCGCCGTGGACCGCATCCTACGTTGCACGCGACCTCGACTCCTACAAGGTTTGCGGCTTTGAACCTGCCTGTCGATTCTGCTCTCGACTAGAGTTTCGTCTGTCCTCTCGACCCGCGGCTGTGACCGCCGACAGCAAGTCTTTGCGACTGGCTATCCTGATCATCTCGTCTTGCTCTCGACATCATCGACTCGTCGCCCACCATGAAGATCCGCACCAAGCACTCGCCCTTGCTCTTCCTCCTCCTCCCATCCATTGCCTACGCGCTGTCATCCCATGACATTGCCGACCTACCAGCTCCGGCCGCGGTCCCAGAGGCAACGAATGAGATACCACAGGCTGGTCTCAACCGACACGATGTCCCGACCAAGGATGCCCCCGTCGATGGCAAGGATGGAAAGCCTCACCACGGGCCTTTCATCGAGACGACGGATGATCACAAGCGGATAAACGCCGCTGCCGCTGGATCTGCCGAGGGCGACCCGGATACCCTCCCTCAGCTCAAGGGCCGACCCGTTGACCCAACCATCGTGGATGGTAAGAAGATCCCCGAGACCAACGACGGCGTCATGTTCGACACGAATCGAGTCCACGCTCAAGAGGGCACCACCGGGACTGAAGGAGGCGTGACCGAAAAATACAAGGCAAAGAAGCTTGAGGAGGACCTCAACGGAGCGAGTTTCAAGAAGCCTGAGGCTCCTAAGGAGGCGCCTCCTCTGCCACACAGCGAGGAAGAAAAGATCCGCGCGTCCGGAGGTGTGGTGAAGGAACCCGGCAAGGATGCCGAGGAGGTCGGGTCAGAGTATGAGAAAGAGAAGGAAGGGGAGGCTGTTAAGCCTCTTGTCAAGGGCAACAAGGGTAACGATGATATGGATTTTACTGGATTGGATGTGAGTATCGATTCACCTGCCAAGAATCTGAGACTAGGATTGCTGACATTATTCTAGAAGCCAGATGATCTCCCCGAACGACCTGTTGGACAGAACGCACCTTTCCATGATTCCGCCAAGAAGGAACCTACCGAGCCGAGCAGAGGATCAACTCACGGCCAACAAGATGACGACCACCTCAGCCAGCCCTTCCACTCCTTCGTTCTATCCTTTACCATGATTTTGGTCTCCGAGGTTGGAGACAAGACTTTCCTAGTTGCTGCTCTGATGGCTATGAAGCACGATCGGATGGTGGTCTTCACTGCCGCCTTTGGTGCCCTGCTTGTCATGACGGTGCTCTCAGCTGTTCTTGGCCATGCTGTTCCTGCCCTGATCCCCAAGCGCCTGACTGGATTCCTCGCTGCCATTCTCTTCTTTGTCTTTGGAGCCAAGCTGATGCGGGAGGGTCTCCAGATGGACCCTAACGAGGGTGTCTCTGCTGAGATGCATGAAGTTGAGCAGGAGCTTGCTGAAAAGGAAAAGGAGATGGGCCGCAAGCGAGGTGATTCCGTGTCGGCTTACACTCTCGAGATGGGTCTCAATGGCAACGGCCGAAGGTCTCGACCCAGTAACCGCTTGATGTCGCCTCCTCGATCGCCTTCTCAGTCCCCTGTTCGGGAATCCCGTGGTGGTTCGTCTGGTATCTTCCAAGGAGTAACCAACCTCTGCTCTCTGCTGCTTAGCCCGGCTTGGGTTCAGACCTTTATCATGACCTTCCTGGGCGAGTGGGGTGACCGAAGCCAGATTGCTACCATCGCCATGGCTGCCGGACAGGATTACTGGTGGGTTACTCTTGGTGCTAGCTGTGGCCATGCCATCTGCACTGGTGTTGCTGTCATTGGTGGTCGGGCCATCGCCGGTCGAGTCAGTCTCAAAGTTGGTAAGTTTATGACTTCTACTCTACGCTTGATATCATGGGGGCTAACATTTCCAAGTCACTGTCGGCGGTGCCGGTGCCTTCCTCATCTTTGGTGTTCTTTACCTCTTCGAGTCTCTCTACGGCTAAAGGCGATTCCTGCCCAAACGGCATTTCTCTTTTCTCCAATATACAAGGGTTTCACACCTGTCGTCATCTGAGACAAAGTGACTGACTACATGACGCCTATTCATTGTAATACTTACTATCCACGTTTAACGGCCGCTCTGCAGTTTTGAGACGTTTTCGCGAGCACCGACCGAGCTCGGCATGAGAGGAGCCTCGTTTCTGGTGGCGTTCTCTCCGCCTGGTTCGATCTTTTGTATAATACACCTGGCTGAGATTGTCTCAGCTCTCTCTTTTTTTCGGTGCGAGGGCAAAAGCTCCCTCGGTAAGATAAAGGCTATGGAATGAGACAAAAAGTAAAGAAGAGGACAACTAGTGACGCAAGGGAAGACTCGGAGGAAGAAGGCTTGGTGGGAATGGCGGAGTTTTCGGAAACAGGGAGAGAGTGTGTCTGTCTGTCTGATGAACTGGATGGAATGATAAAGGGACAAAAGTAAGGGGTAATGGAGCAGGACTAGAATTGGGGCTGGAGTGTCCATGTTGGTTACTTGATGTAGCTTGTATATGAGGCGATGAAGAAGCTTCTCGGCAATGTATGAATACGAGTGATCAATCTCTCACGTCAAGGCTGCTCAAGATGTTGGGTCCAAGAGCAAAGACAGCACAGGCGAGATGTTGGATGGCAAACCATGATAGACAACCAAGTCCATACATTTCATTAACATTTTCCTTATCCATCAGGTATCATCCACCCCTTCCCAGCGGAACAAATATCCCCTGTACTCTGGAACCCTCCTCCCTTGACCCGTCCATCTAGAACCGACAGACATTCAGACAACCACCCAAGACACGGTAGAAAAGGTCCCTTATCTCTCGACAACCTCCTACATTCACGGGGCTCATCACATATCTCTAACATCAGACCTTGTTCCCATTCCCTCTCCTAAAGCAAAACGGGACGAGAGAGCATGTAAAAAAACACAGAGAACGAAAAAAAGTAAAATACTAAAGAGCAAAGCCAAATAAGATTCCTAAATAGAGAATCAAGGGAAAAGAGGCTACATCCAAGCGTCAAGCATACAAGCGTGATATTCCAACAGTTGTGTTCTTGCTCTCTTCTCAGACATCTTGGTACGTGCTGTCAGGCCGTTATTGGAATCAAACAAAGGGGGTTCGGTTATGTGGGAAAAAAAAGAGGTTGGGTTGGTCGTTGATTCTGACATTTCTATGATGGGAAAAGATGCGCTTCCTTCAAACATTTTTTTGGTCGTCAGTCATATAATTTGCGGTCGTGAGATCCCTGATATCGTCCTCTGGCCTTCAACCCTCATCCTCCTCGTCGATCGGGGCAGGTGTGCGTCGCTCCGTGCGCCTCTTAGGTCGCCGGTGTCGCGAGCTGCTGATGTTGCTGGCCGAGTCGTCGGGCATGATATCGGCCTCGTCAAATGCCCAGTCGTCATCGCTGCCTGGGTCACGATCGCTTCCAGCCCATGGCGGACGTTCATAGCCCGATGTTTGCGAGTTGCCCGAGCTGGGTCCTGATAGAATGTCGATGCGTCGGCGGTTCTGGAGGTTCTGCATCAATCCCGCACCTCGTTGACGTAGTGCTGTTCGAACTAGCTCTGCTCGGAGGTGCAGCTTCTCAAAGGCATCCTCTAGCTGCTCCATTCCCTTGTATATATCTCGCTCAATCTCTGCGATGACTGCCATCTCCATCTCCTCATCGTTGGAGACTGGCTGTCGGCCAGATGGCGCCCCTGAAGATGAGAGGCTTACAAACGAGGCTGGTGTGGTACCCCGTGAGTAGACAGAGAAGGGAGTTGTGTTTCTGGAGCTATACACAGATGAAGCTCGGGGGCCAGGGCTCATGGTGCGTGTGTGATAGTATCCGCCAGCGGGAGTAGGACCTCGTGACTCGGGGTTTGGTGTGTGCAGCGTGTCGTCGTCAGCACCAGACCAGAGGAAGCCATCGAACCGTCCCGAGATGAGAATTTCCCATTCCGAGTTGTTGATGTTTGAGAGGGCGACAAGTAGATCGTGAGTGTGCGAGTTCTTGATAAGATATGTGGCCGACTCGGCATCACGAGGAACCTGGGGCAATCGGTACAGGCGTTGCAACGCAAGACCAGTCTTGATGAGGAAATCAGTGCGAGGTCGATGACCAGGAGTAGGTGCGCGGACAGATGACCGCAGCTCCTTCGATCCTGTCATGAGAGCATTGAAGTATGGGCGATCCTCGGGATCAAGGTTTGTGAGAATGGCGAAGGATAGCGTCTCATCGTCCACTTCCTGAGGTGGTGGCACCGGTGTCTCTCCTGTGTTGGATAGCCATCGGTCCACGGCAGATCGGACCTTCTTCGACTGCCGGAGGTAGTGCTCTCGGAATTCCTCAGCGATATCGGGGTCGAGCTTCACAGGAGATGCAGGTCGAGGGGGGACATCGGCAGAGATCTCGGCAGCTTTGGTTCCAATCTCGGCAAGGTCGAACGGAGGCCACTGCGGGAGCTCGATGCGCCCACTCACCCACTCCAGGACATCACCCCAGTTCAGGCCCTGGTGAATCTCGTGTGAGTTGTCACACATGATACAAGTGCAGCCATGAGGGGGCAGATCCCGGGAAAAGACATTCTCCAGGCGGTCCAGGAGCCTGCGGGCAACAGATCGATGCCCCGTGGCAACAGCAATTGATCCCTGCTTGTTGAGGACGGTGTTGTACTGCTCCAAAAGGTTAAAGAACGGAGCGAATAGGGTATCAGCGCCGGCCAGAGGAGGGTTGGATGGTCGGGTTCCGTTTTGTCGAGGTAGCACAGACAAGAAATTCTTGGGGGCGGGATAAGCAAGGCCACCATTTTGGAGGAGGTAATCGACACGTGGGACATCCTGGATGTCGAGGCCAGGCGGAGGAGGTGGTGGAGGGGGTGCCGCGAAAGCAGATGCCGGAGTCGCCGTTTTCGAGTGCAAGCTTGAACCAATATCTTGGACGTCAATGACAGAGGGTGTGCCAGATTTAGTTTCGGGATAGACGCTAGGGAAGGGTGTCTGAGTGGGCGTCTTGGGAGATGAGTCTTGAGCACTCGAGGGCGAGGACTCGGCTCCTTCCACCTCGGGTCTCTTGACGCTTCGGGTTGACGACGTCCGCTTGGCTGAGGGGCGAGATGAGCTGGAAGTCCTGGATTCAGGTCGAAGCTTGTCTCGGGAGCGGATAGCGGAAGATTTGACATAAGTAGCTTGGCTCGAGGATGCAGATCGGCGACTAACTCGGGAGCGTTCCTCGTTGCGTGACGCTGACCGGGAAAGGGTTGAGGATCTCGATTTCGAGCGATGTAGACCATCCTCTTCGGCAGGAATCTCTTCTGTTGGTGTATCGACCCTCGGCATTTCGACCCTGGGCGTCTCTGCCCCCGGTGTCTCTTCCGAGATCTCTTCTGCTAGAGGTTCCTCCTTTACCGGTTCCTCCTCTGTAATCTCTTCCTTCACTGTGCCTTCTTCGGGTTTCTTGTCACCATCAAGATCTGTCCGGGGTGGGCTGAGAGGCGAATCTGCCTTGCCGGCTGATACTGGCGACTTTGGAGATTCGGGCGCCTCAGCAGCCGCAGCGTCGCCACTAGCACCAGGTTCGGCTGGTTCAGGAGAAGGGCTGGGGCTGGGGCTGGGGCTTGGGCTTGGGTAACGAGGAATGGCTAGGGAATCGCGACTAATGATTGCCTCCTTGCTGTGTGCCTTGCTGAAACTGGGGTAAGGCCTCGATATGCGCTCCGAGAGGATAGAAGTGGCAGCTGTCGAGGTTCTAGCCATGTCCGAGCTGGCTAAGTCACTCGTCGAGGCGGCACGATCGCGGTGGTGGTGACGGTGGTGATCATCGTGGTCTCTATCCCTGCGATGTCGGTGCCGGCGGCTGGAAGTGTGGGAGATGGTGTCGCTGCCTACTTCGCTCAGCTTGCTCCTGGAAGAGCGCGAAGTGCGGTGGCGGCGTCGCTCGCGGTCGTAGTCCTTGTCTCGTTCTCGGTCACGGTCTCGGTCGCGCTCCTTGCGCTCCTTGCGATCTTTTCGCTCCGACTTGGAGCGTCTGGGCTTTTCGCGCGGTGATCGGTCGGCGTCGGCGACCTCGACGTCATGGTCCTTGGAGGACATGGTGGACATGGTGGACCATGGAGGGGATGGGGAGATTATCGGGTGAGTCGTCGAGTATTAACCGAGAGTTGATCGCTGTCGTTCGAGTAGTAGCAAAGGGAGGTGAAGTTCTGGATCAAGAAAGCGGTCAAGAGGGGAGGAAGCGCGTATGTCGGCGGAGAGCGTGCGTGTCAGAAAAGGGAGAAAAGGAAGTCAAGATGTGGTTAAGGTTTCAGGCCGCTAGGAAGCCTGATCGAGTAATAAAAAAAATTAGGCAGGTTCCGTAGCTGCGAAGAGGAATGATGTGAGGGTGAGGGGGATCGGAGATCAGGTCGGGTTGGCAGTGACAGTGAATCGCGGCCGAAGGAGCTGCTGCTCCAGCGTCGGGCAGGTACCAACCAAATCGAGCCCGCTGCCTGCCCTGCCCTGAGTCGCTCGCTGTGTCTCAGGTCAGGCTTCAGGCACTAAGGCAGGGTCATCGAGACAGGCACCTTGCGTCTTGTCTTGTCTTGATGCGGAATAACGCTCACGACGGTTGATCCCGGATTAATTTTGCTAATAGGTAAATAGTCTTGAAGCGACCTGTGCCTGGGCTCAGGTTCCCGAAGCTTCCCAGCCAGCAGAATAATGGCAGTGGGCTAAAAGGGGACAAGCACGGGCGCCTTGAAGAAGTCAAACCGCCATCTCCACATACAGCCAAAGACAATAAGGTCCAGGTCATTCAATGCTGTTAATGATTGCTGCGCAATAGGGCAAATTGTAACTAGAAATCAGTGCAATCACGCATTGTTACAATTGCAGCACCCCCTTCTGCGTCGTCATTGACTCGGCCACGCACACGCGCAAGCTCTCCCACAATCTTCACCATCCATCCCATTCCATCTTTGCCGCACTGCCTCCGCCTCCAAGACCCCTGTGGAGCTGTACAACGAAGCCACCCACCCAACGGATGAAAGATTTACAGGGGAGCATCCCGGCGCCGTCTTTGCAGACTTTTGGAGGCTGGTCGTGGGTCCCTCGAGAGTCCCCGTGCCCAATGACCAACCTCCCAAGCTCTCTAACCGCCACGGCACCCTGGTCGCCAGACACGGGAAGCGTTGGATTTCTGGCATGGCATGTTGGATGAAGCATAATGAGATCTAAATTGTTCGCATTCATGGCTTGGTATCGCAATCACTCAACGCTGCCATCGTGATGATGCAGTCACAACCCCAACTCTTTGAATAACTCAATGCACACCACGGTCACTTCTCGACGCTCACGCTGCCACGCACGCATCCAAGCCCCCGTCCGTAGCTTCACGTAAACCATCTTGTATGGTTGGCGGTGCTGCCCAATCCTCCACTGCATACAGCACACATCCATCCATCCATCACCAACGCTCCAACACCATAGGTTAAGCGCGCATTCTCACATGAGACTCCTCTCACCATCACGACTGGAGCCCAACACCACCATCTGCCCATCATGATAGGCCGACAAAAATACCGGTTTAGCACTTGCATATTCTCGAATCTTCCTTCTCATAGGACAAGCTATTGCATCATGCATCTTTTCTTTCATTCCCGTATCTGTCATAATCTATCGCGAGCTTCTCTTGGCTGTCTAAGTGATTCAACAAAGCATAACACTCGCCCGTCTTTTCCCCGTCCATAATGTTTCCTTCTCTTAATAAAAAATAACGCCGATTCCGTATTTCACTTGCGCTCTTGAAAATCTCATGAGCGTCTCGTAGCACCATGCATACCGCGACGCTGTGACTTAGCCGACCTCCTCTCAAATCGATCGAGGCAAGCAGCTTGTGGGTATCTCCCTCTTCGACTCATCTCCAGTAGCCAATTCATCCAGTCATCCTTTACAGGCGGTCGAGGAGACCACGGCTCTCGAGGAGCAGGACAATCTCGTGCACGATGGAACGGACAGTCTGCTTCTCAAGGTCGACAACGAGGTCGGCCTTGGCAGGGGCCTCATAGGGGTCGTCAACACCGGTGAAGTTCTTAATCTCACCCTTGCGGGCGGCAGCGTAGACACCACGGCGGTCGGTCTTCTCACAGTACTCGAGAGGGGTGGCGACGTGCACGAGGAAGAAGGGGCCGGACTTCTCGATGAGGTCACGGGCAGCCTGGCGGGCCTCCTCGAAGGGAGCGATGGGGGCGGCGATGACGGCGGCACCGGCCTTGGTGAGCTCGGAGGCGACAAAGGCAATGCGGGAGATGTTGAGGTCACGGTCCTTGCGGCTGAAGCCAAGCTCAGGGGAGAGCTCGTGTCGGACGTTCTCGCCGAGGAGCATGGACACGGAGCGGCCACCACCCTGGTTGAGGGTGACCTGCAGGGCACGAGCGATGGTGTCCTTGCCGCTGTTCTGGTAACCAGTCATGAAGACGGTGAAACCCTTCTGGGCGGGCAGGGGGTTCTGCTCGCGGAGGACCTTGACGACCTCGGGGTAGGAGAACCAGGCGGGGATCTCCTTGCCGGTTCGGAGACGGTGTCGCAGCTCAGTGCCGGAGATGTTGGTGGTGCGGGTGCCCTCGGGGATCTCGTTGGCGGGGAGGTACTCGTCGGTGTCGGGGAGGTAGATCATCTCCTGGAACTCGACCATCTTGATGCCAAGCTCCTCCTGGTGCTCCTGGACGAGGTACTGAGCATCATAGGGGCCGTAGTGGTCCTTGCCCTGCTTGTTCTTGCCGGGACCAGCGTGGTCACGACCAACGATGAAGTGAGTAGCACCGTGGTTCTTGCGGATGATGGCGTGCCAGAGGGCCTCACGGGGACCACCCATGCGCATGGCCAGGGGAAGAAGAGCCAGAGCGGCCATGCCGTTGGGGTATCGGGGCAGGAGAGCCTTGTAGACACGGACACGGGTGAAGTGGTCAATGTCACCGGGCTTGGTGAGACCGACGACGGGCTGGATGAGGACGTTGGCCTGTTGGGAGCGGGCGGCGCGGACCGTCAACTCACGGTGAGCACGGTGCATGGGGTTTCGGGTCTGGAAAGCGACAACCTTTTGCCAGCCGAGCTTGTTGAAGTGAGAGCGAAGCTCAGAGGGGGTGACTGCATCGTCGTTAGCCTTATGCGCCAAGCTAAAGTGAGGAATCGGAACTTACAGCGGAGGTCGAGGAAGTCGTAGTGCTCAAGACGGTTGATGGCCTCGAGCTTACCACCAACGTAGAACTCCTTGGCGGTAGAGAAGAGGTACTTGATACCGGGGTGAGTGTCATCGTCGCTGCCAAAGACCTTCTTGGCCTCGTTGACCCTGTACAATGCCTTGTAAGTATCATGGACAGTATGCGCCATTGAGACCACCTACTTGTCGGGTCGGTAGACATCCTCAACAGTGAGGATGGCAAGGTTTCGGTCGTCACGGAGATCGCGGAGGGTGATGCGAGCGCCGGGCTTGATGTTCAACCGGTCAATGGTGGCCTGGTCAACATCGAGGTTGATGGGCATGGAGAAGAGGGCGCCATCAGCGAGGCGGTTGGTCTCGACGACACTAGAAGCTCAATTAGCCCCTGTTGAGAGCTTTTGCTGGATCCAGCGATCAAACATACCTGTTGTAGTCCTTCTCAGTGAGGAAACCTGTTGAATTGCTTGTCAATTGATGTCCTCATAAAAGATCTCGTCGCAAAGGTCAGGGGTCGGAGGTGCGGGGGCGGGGTCATTGCCCGTGCACGCCATCATCATCGCGGCGGGGGGACAAGCCAAGCCAAGCATCAGCATTGGTGTCAGCTGCTCTTACCTTCAATGGGAGAGAAGCCACCGTTGAGGATCAGCTCAAGATCGCAAAGGTGACGCTCAGTGAGGACGAGGGCGGGGAGCTTCTCGGACTCGGCCTGGAGCTCGGCCTGGCGAGGCAGATCGCGGGCGAAGAGGTCCTTGAGGACACCACCGTGAGGAGCGTTGGCCATTGTGATGTGATGTGTGGTCAAGGTGTTTCTGGGGAAGAAGAGAAGGAGTTGAAGCTTCAGGAACCGAGTCGAGGATCAAGGTTCAAGAAGAAGGGGTCTCGAGACTTTTAAAAACAGACAAGAGAACCGGGGGCAGAGCACGCAATCGTGGGGGGAAAGACGATTGCACGAGTGATACTCGGGGAATGGATGACAACGGAGGACGGGAGAGAGGATGGACAAGAGGGGTGGAAGGGAGCGGTTGATTTTAAATCACGTCCGGATACAGGAAAAGGTACAGTCCATCTTGCTGCGTCTACCCTGTCATGTCTACTAGTTTCCCCCGTCCCTGCCAGGCTCTAACATGACTTGCTGGGGCCTCGACATGGAGGGGTGTACGGCGAGTGGGAAGGGAAAATCGAGTGAAAAAATTGCGTGGCCATTGACGAACGGACGAAATCGGCGGCCTGCGTGTGATGTCCTTCTCCCAGACGCCTATCCTCACCGTCAGGAAGAGAAAAAAACAATGGGGTTGTGGTTTTAGCTCTCGATGACGTGCTCGGGACTTGAGGCTTATACCTGCCGCCGACGACCCTAGAGGCCAATCAGAAGCCCGCGAGACCGGACAAGGCGGCGCTAGGTCCTCGGAGCATCGCTCTCGGGCGGCGTTGTTGTTGGAGATCATGATGGGAGTTTTTCAGGAGGCACTTGCGAGGGTTGAAGCTTTGGTCCTGATAGCTGTCTGGGAGTAAATGGCTTGCGCGGCTCTGAGCTCGGGACCTCTACTAAGACATGGTCCCTGCAACAACAACGCCGTGATGTGGGATGTAAGCCTCGTCCTCCCCTGAGAATCATGCCTCATGCGGCCGGGTTCCTGGTGCCGTGCCGTGGCGACAAGACGGAGACTCTCCTCTCGTCTCGCAGCAGGGCCCTTTTTCTTTTAGCCCCGCATCGCATCCCACTGCGCAAGAAGCGAACGAGACATTCCACGGACATGTTCCATGTGGCACGACCATCCATCCACATGCACCCACGTCCGAGCATCCACACCCACCTCCGGCTGGCTCAGAAGGACGAGTCGAGTCGAGGCGCTCGTGGGCACGCAATAATCTAGACCCTCACGTCTGCTGCTTCTCCGAGGCGCCTATGTCTTGGCCCGATCACGACTTTTGTTCTTTTTATTCATTAACTCATGTTGCTTCATAGATGGTCTTCCGGACCGGTCAGTCCCCCCCGTAGCCTTGCGTCTAGACGCCGTTGCTGGGGTGGTTCCGCCGACTAGGGCGGCAGTTCCCCCGAGCAGATGCGGTTGTCGGGTCGGGCGATCGCCCGGAAAGTGGTGGAAGCAGAAAAAAAAAGTCCACGCTGCTCCATTTCCCCTCAGTCATGATGGATCATGTTAGTAATCCTGTGTCTGACATTGATGCGACGCTCGCCTTGGTTACCCCGGACATTCTGCACTTGTTAACGCCGTGGCCGATGAAAACGCCTTGGTGAGTATTTTGACCATGGCACAAAAGCTGTATTGTCCATGCAGAATTGACCGTTCGAGACGCCTGTTGTGGTTTGCGATTAGACATGCTCAATTGACCCTTCACCAAGGTGAGGGTGCCCCTGGTCTGTCCCCTGGTGATCTGGGTTCACGGAACTTCGGGTTGTTTGAAGGATCCTTTGGACCCTTGAATCAACACGCAATGTCATTTAATTCCGGACTGTTGATGGCCTGTAGCCGCGCGTATCTTTGATCAAAGCTTCGTCGACTGCTCTAGCGAACTCATAAAACCTCGACGTTTCCATGACCAAGGAGAACTGTTGTTGCAACCCACACTTCATTGATCCAGACTTGTTCGTGCCTCGGGGGCTAACTGTCCTGCAACGGCCCGTGGGGGAGACAAGGTGCGTGGTGGAGCACGGCTGTTGAATAGCACGATGCGGCAGTACAAAACGCATCATGAAAGGCGACATGTACGCATAAAAATTGCCAGCCGGAGTGATCAAGTGGACAACGAGTGCAGATTCTTCGATGGCGTCACCAGCGAGTTAATGATGGCAATGGACATTGCATCTCCAAGCGGTCCTCATTATGGTCTCGACTGAGAGAAGGTCGTGTGACTGAAGCGCTCGCCTCTCACAAGCCAGTTAATCTTGAGCTATTGAACAGCTGCGACAAGGTATAAGTGAACCGTTGTTTAACCATCACGTCGCTCGACGCTTGTGGTTGTGGCATTCGGCCAGCACCTTTTCATGATGGGCGGAAAGCCCGCGCGGGATGGAGGTGCTGGGCGCGAGCGGACTGGCCAGCCACCTGCAACACATCATTTTGTGGAATTTAGTCGCCATCGATTGCCAAGGCCCGGTCCCGCGATCCGGTCCCATCGGGGCATCCACAGCCGACCATGAACGAAAATAAGGTCGATGAGGAGATCTTCGAGATGGGAGTGTCTGCCGACGGTCCGAAGACCTGTCGCATTCGACGGAGATGGTCAATCTTGGTAGAAACACTATATGTGAATATCATCGCTCATTGATGCTTTGTTCGCGCTCGACCGTAACGGACTCCTCCAAAGCGCCGTACATCCGCCCAAGGATGTTTCGGGATAGTCTCAAGCCAGTGTCCCCAACGTTTAATGACGAGTCGACTCGACACAGCCGCCCGTTCTCTTAACACTGGCGCTGCCTCATCTTGACCAAGATGAGGGCCTGAGCGGTGGACGACATTGCAACTAACACAAGCTGCCTAGCCACACGGGCCGGGAGAGCAATGAAATACGAAAAGGCAAAATATCTCAAAACTCGCTATTAGATGAGCATGTCTATTATATCCTCATGCTTTGAGTGCTTTTTGCTTAGGTAAAGCTAAGCGTCGAAAGTATCCCTAATAGAAACGGATGTGATTAACTCGAGCCCCCCGCTGTGATCGCCGTGGAGGTTTCTGCCGGCTAATATAAAAGTGATCCATTTCTTTGACCTGCCTTGTGGCCAGGCGAGATTGGGAAAGTCGGCGACAATATGGCCGTTCTCCGTTCTCCCACAGCCCAGCCACTTTCTCGTATCTTTCCGCTCCCGCGTATAACACCACTGCGGGATCTCCGGAAGATGGCTGGTGATAATTTGGCCAACAATGTGCCAAGATCAAGTGCCCGCCGAAAAAGAGCGGGTAGCACGATCCTTTCACCATTCTGAAATCATTTCAGCGCTTCTCATGCGCCATCTCCAATCAAGACATGTCAAATCGCATCCATCTCCATCCTAGAGGCCGGCACCAGCTGAGACGGTGGTTGTAAGTACGACACGTGGAGACTAAGTCACTGAGAGGCCCCCGCCCCTCGATTAAAGCATGATGCGTCGTCGGCCAATCGTTACTCGTTGTTGCCCGATTCCAAGACCAAACTTGACGGGAAAAGCGGTGGGGGAACCAAGTTTTTGATGGACTGGCTGGAAACCTCCAACAGTCTGGATGTTTGAATCATGCTACGCGTGCATGGTGGGCGCTGCTGTGAGAACGGTCGGCGCGCGACCAGATTGCGCCAAGTTGAGAGATCCGTGTTGAACCAGAAGTAAGCGTCAGCCAAGCACAGCGGAATGGAAGGTCTAATGAGGGCATTCGTAGGCCTTGAATAGCTGAAGACAGGGTTGTCTCTCGATGTTGGAAGGAAATGGTGTGTGGGCCACTCGGGGGCAGGTCCAAAAAAAAAGTCCCGAAAGGGGCGCTTCGTAGGTGCAGTTTCGCAAATGGAAGGTGCAATGACACCACGGGGCACTTGCTTTCTTTGCGAAAGCGCGCCGACCACCTCTTGATTGCCTCAGAAGGGTCTAATCAAGACTTGGGTTCTAGGGACTTTTCTCTCTAGCAACACCAGCCTCCTCTTGCTCCCTCTTTTCTACCTACGGATACTACTGCTCGCGCAGTCTCTCTTTTACGCGCCGTAAACTGCGCATCATTTCGCTGTCCGTTTCCTGAAACTCCCCTGCAGATGCCAGCCTATCAACCTTAAATCACAAGCTGCGATCGCTGGTGGCTTTCTCGGCCGCTGCGCCACTTCTTGGTCTTTGTCTCCTGGGGTTACACCTACGTCAAACGACACGAGATTTTGCATTGGCACCAAGAATACCAAGAGTCAAAACTCACACACGACTTGTTTCTCCTCTCCCTTTTCCCCTCTCCGATCGACCGGTTGATACCTGAAAACCCGATCCCCGCCGCTTGCGCTCCTTCGCGACGTCCTCGTCCTCTTCCAGACCCCCGTTCGCGAATTCGAGATCCTTGCGATCTTCTCCCCGAGACACGGCAGCTCTGAAACTTTGCCCGCCAACGTTCATGTTCGGGTCGCCCGCACCTCGAGAACCCGTTACCCGATTTTCTCTCTTCTACGGCCGCTCGATATAAGAGTCTTTCGAAATAACGACTTTGGTGTCACGAAATCTACCCCGGGCGGGATCGCCCGCCATCCCGCTTCATCCGGCCCCTTAACGACCCGTTGCCGTTCTTCGAAATGTTCGCGACTCGGCGGCCTGTAAGGGCCTTGGTGGCCCTGCTCTCCGCCATCAGTCTCGTCCCAACAGTTTGCGCCCAGGATCCGGTCCTTATCAATGGGACAGATGCCGATGGCGTTTACCGCGACGATCTCGATGTTAGTCGAACTCCGGCTCTTTACACGGGCGACTTTGGCGACTGTTTGAGTGGTGGAAGTTTGTTTAATGTTACCGCCTTCGATGCTGCATATTATGCCGACAACCTCACGGTGTCCTTTCACTTATATGGAAGTTCCAATATTCGCCGTGAAAATGTCATGAGTATGTATGGGGAACTCGTCTAAGCCAACCCAGCTAACCGGGTTATAGTGCACCTTTCTATCCAAGTATACGGCGAGGAGAGATTCAACAAAACTTACGATCCATGCAAGTCCAACGTTACGACTCTCTGCCCACTCGAGGCTGGCGAAGGCATTCAAGCATACATCTCTACCGAGATCTCACCCGACGACATTGCTGGCATCCCGTCTATCGCCTTGAACATTCCCGATTTGGAGGGATTTGCCCGGCTGCGGATTTTTGCCAACTCGACACAGACCGAGATAGGGTGTTTCCAGGCCACCATGAGTAATGGACAAAGCTTCTCTCAGCCGGAGTATGTGGGAAGTATTGTGGGCGTCTTTGTCTTCGCCGCCGCCTTGGCCTCTTTCGCGACGGCCATCTACGGTCTCCAGATTCCGCACATGAGGATGCACTACGCCCACTCTTTCTCGATTTTGGTCATCTTTGAAACATTCCAGTCCATCTTCTTTTCAGGGGCACTGTCGGTTGACTGGCCTACCGTTCTGCCCGCCTGGTGGAGCAACTTTGCATGGACTGCTGGCATGTTTGCGAGCGACAGCATGGTTGATGCCATCAGCCCCTTTGCCGGTGTCACCGGGAACGCCAGCCAAGTTGGCTCTGCGGGATCGATTCCCATCAATAACGGAGGTGGACTGAAACAGCAGATTTACGGCCGATCACTTATACGCCGGTCACCTCTGCATGTTGATGATGTCCTTCAGTCTCTTGCTAGGCGCAATGAGTTCAACGCAAGTGATCCGTATGATTACACTTGGGCGGGAAAACCACGAAACCCCGGAATGCCCCTTCCAGGTGATTACGGTGGTTTCGCAGGCACGCTCTCCCGTGTCAACATTCCCCTGTACGACGCGTTCATCATCGGCCTGATCTGGCTTTGTGTTGTACTGGCCGCTGTTGCCATCTTCGTTGTGACAGTCAAGCTGCTCCTTGACTTGTCTCGCAAGATCAAGTTGATCAAGACCGATGGGTTCGACTTTTTCCGTTCTCATTGGCTTGGATACATGGTGGCAGGTCTGCTGCGGACGCTCTTCATTGCCTTCTTCACCATGATGACACTGACCACGTACCAATTTACTTTGGGTGCGCCTGCAGGCCCGAAAGCTATCGCCGCCGTTATCTTTGCCATGTTCCTTGGACTTGCTGCACTCGCTGCCTATGCTTGCGCCGTGAGACTGCGCGAGGGCAAGTATTCAATCGTTTCCGACTCGATCCGCTTTGAGGAAGGAAAACTGTTCAAGAAGGTGCCTTTCATTGCGGCAACACTGGAGAGTTCGATTGGCGAGGAGGAACAGGCCCAGAAGCCCAGACTTTTTGGCAGCATGGCAGTCCGACGCATCAAGTTCACCGACAATGACCCTAACCGGGCGAATGTGCACCAAGACGCGGGCTACATCAAGCGCTTTGGATGGCTCTCGGCGAGATATCGACGCACGCGGTGGTGGTTCTTTGCTGTCTATCTTGCCTATCAGTTCATTCGAGCGTGCTTTATCGGCGGAGGTCGAGGAAATCCGTTGGCTCAGGTCTACGGACTCTTCATCTTTGAGGTGCTCGCCCTGGTTGCCATTATCAAGATGAAGCCTTTTGAAGGATCTCGCAATGCCACGGCGGCGATCTGGCTGTTGTCGATCTCCAAAATTGTCACCACTGGATTCTCGATTGCCTTCCTGCCATCGTTCAACCTTAGTCGTATCGTTGCGACAGTCTTTGGCATGATCATCATTGTGGTCCAAGCTTTCCTGGCCGTTGCGATTCTGGTCTTGATTGCCCTGGGAATGATTTCGACGTGGATGTCTCTATCTCGCAACCGTGAAGAGTTTCCCAAGGACCTCGACCCGATTCGAGTCCGATACTTTGAGCACATGGAAGTCCGAGCCGGGGACTTGCCCAAGTCGAAGGAAGTCGAGAAAATTCCGGAGCCTCCCAAGCCTACTTTTAGAGTCAACAGTGTTCGACGCGAGCGAAAGGTTGTCGAGGATAACTCATTCCCGATGCTCGAAGGCACAGGAGGTGACGTTCCAGATCATCCAATGCACCCGCTCAACCGGCGGAGTCGGGCAAACAGCGCCAGCTCTCGACACTCTGTTAACAGCCTGCCTCGCTCTGGACGCACCCACCGTGCTTCATGGAGCTCCAAGGACTTTGCGGAGTGGGATGCTGAGATGAACCGAGGCGATACGGCACGGATCAGTCGCATGAGGAGTAGCTCTCTGCGTATGCAGGCAGCGAGGTATTCTGTTTCTCGACCACCGATGACACCAACCCGGGAGTCAGCCGAGTTCCCTCGCATGAGCGTCAACTTGATGGGATCCGAAGATAAGGAGGTGATTGCCGAGGACAAGATTGAGGAGACGACCGACACACCAAAGAGGAGGAAGAGAACTGTGAGCTGGGCCGACCAAACAACGGCACCAGGCTCCTCCGATTCCTCAGACAACACCAGCAAGGACAACACGATTCAAGAGAAGGAGGAACCAAAGAAGAGCCAAGACGACGAGGTCAAGGCCAAAATCGAGCCATGAGCAAATCGTGACTCGTTGAGCGACGGCCCTTGCATTTCATTTTAGACACGGCCTCATTGCTCATTTATTCGAACCGCATTTTGGAGTTTTTATTTACGACTAGGCGAGGGGTTGGCATTTCATTCAGCAAGCAAGCAAGCATCAACGACGGGATTTGAAAAAGTAAGCATTTTGTAAATACACGGCATGTTCCCGTCTCCCTGCTAGGTCAGGCGAGGTGGATTTTGTTTTCTTTCGTTACCCAGGACCTACCTACACTGAGATGCGATATGACGAGACGCAAGCATATAGAGAGAACCTGGCCGGATTTGGCGGCTGGGGAGTTTGATGTTTGGATAGCTGGAGATTGGCCACAGACATGTAGATAGTTTATTGAACCATTTTAACACGAGCATGTGCACTAGTTGATTGAACTGGATGAGGTTGTGGTTTACTGTGTGACCTTGCTCAACACCCTATACTTGCCCTCTGGTAGAGTCTGGGTGGAAACAAGACGAGGGATCATGGGGTTGAAGTCGAGTCCTAAGACCAAGGTTGATGACATTGAGGTCTCATACCAATTCGGCCAATACGTTGCGTGTGATATTCATCCCGTGTTTGAACTGACTCAAACGCCCACCACAGATAACCAGAACAGCCTTTACTGCGCTCTGCCACTATTCAGCCTGAGCCAGTGTCTGAGCCAGCGTACCTGAGGCGCATTCAATCGTCTCATCTAGTTATGTTATGTTCTGTGATTGCCAGAATCCCTCGCAGCTGACTCGAGCATCAAGGCCAATATGGCATGCGACTCGGCCAAGGGAACTGGATTTGGACTTGGGGTCATTATCACGGTCCGTGTTGAAGAGTGTGAGCGCGAGGAGTCAAACGAGATTAGTTCATCATCGAAGCAATTGCCATTTTGGTCTAGTCACTCAAGCTCTGTAGTTCTTGTTGACGAACCAAAACAAACGAGCAGCTGTTATTGAGAACGCTTCTGGAAAGAAGCTATCCAAGAGAATGCCCTGTGACAATGGACTACATGCTGCGCTGCAAACACCGGACTTCCATCCATGGTCCTGAATGGTATCTGAATGAATCGTTTGAGTCTCGCCAGGAGCCATTGCACTCATCCAGATGACCCCAGGAGAAGAAACAGAAACAGTCTTGTCAACTCTTCCCGCCTCAGCCCTTGAGAAGCTTGAGTTCGTCAACAGATCCCTGAATAGCATCATCAATAGTGTTCTCAAGAACCCACAAGAACCGACACGATGGCGCCAGAACCCATGAGTGAGGAGACAAAGGAGGATATCCGTCGCATGACGGAAACCCTGACCAACCAGCCCACCATTGAGCTGCTTACTCGAGCTGGGAATCAGGCCAAGTACAACAGGTGGGACCTCAAGGAGCGAAAGAAGGCTCGGGAGGAGGCCATGGCACGAACAGAGAACAACGGGGATGCCGGAGACTACGAAGGGGATGTCACCAGAGATACCGAAGCCAGTGTTGCCGACACCACTGGCATCAACGAGGCCAACGTCACGGATGCCGGCGCCAACGAAACCAATGCCACTGACGTCTCCGAGGCCAAGGGCGAGGTCACGAACAAGGTCAAGGATGTCGTGTCCCGCGTTACAAAGGCAATGAACCGCCTAAGCATGACCAAGAAGGGAGCTGGTGACAAGACTGCAGACGACAAGGGCAAGTCTGGTCACGACAGCAAGCAGGGTGGCAACAAAGCTTGATCACCTGGATGAACTACAAGCCAAGAATATGCACTGTTCTCTCCTTTCTTTCTTTTTTGACTATCTGCAACTATCTGCAGAGGTAAGTGTTTGCTTTTCTCTAAACGAGGCCTCGACTAATGGATGCTTGCAGCCGGCAGCCTGATTGCAGCATTCTCTCTCCGCCATGAAGCGGACAGCAAAGCAAGCGGTGGCGTTCAAGGAGGGTATCGTCGTTGGAATTACTCAACATGGAACGGGGAGGGGGGATAGGGTCAGGCAAGGATCAAGGCGTGATGGGACGATACTACAGAAAACCTATCATTACTCTTTTTTGGACTCGATCGATTAGCTCTCAACAAATGCGAGATTGCTACCCTACCCAAGATGCCAAGTCCGTGAACACATCTCATCTTGTTTGCTCTACAGCCCTGCAAGGGATGTAGATGCCCTCGTTGTGCAGTGAGAATCGGGCTACCTAATCTGTCACTCTACATACATGCATGTTGTCTGCCTCGAGGCCTTGTTCTATTTCGTCTCACCGGTCAAACGAAAAAGGCATGCGGGGAGACGGGCTCCCACGTTTTTTTGAGGCCCGGACTGAGACATCTGCAACCTAGGGTTGGCTGTTGCTGCAAACACCCGTTTGCAAACCACCACATGCAGCGTCTTTTTTTTTTCGTTGAAGATGGAGGGGGCGAGCAAATCTACAGTTACGTCTTTAAACCAAAACAGATGGAGGGGTGAGCTAATCTGTAGTTGGATCTCACGATCGGGGAGATGCAGGTTACCATGCAGGCTCTGGAAGATTACGCCCATTGTACTGTGTACTACACCTTTGTATCTTGTAGAGTAGGCTGGTTCATGTCTCAGGTGCCGTGTGTGTGTTTGTCCCCCAACCGGGTTGCCGGCATATGTAGGAGTTCACCGGAGCTTGATTCCGGAGATTTCGATCTAGGTTGCGTTGCGTCGTCTTGCAGGAGGGCTAGGGCTGTGTACCCGGGTCAAAGATGGCTGACATTGAGCAACTTCAGTCGTGCACTTGTAGCACAACTTTTCAAGCCCGTCGTCGTACAGCTTCAAGCAACAAGAGTCACAATCACATAGTATCCGGTTTGCTTCCACATTCCCTCCCTCCCCTCGAGTCTTGTGTGCAGCGGTCCGCGGAGGACTTTGCCGTGTCTGCATCTACCCGTAGCGTCCTGCACCTTGAAGAATCTGGGAGGTTCTGGCTTTTGTGAGGGGTCAGACAGACACGGCTCGAGATTTTTGTTTGCTCCCCCCCTTTGGCTGCGGGAAGAAAAAGCAAAATACAAGGGTTGCAAAATCGGGTGGCGTTCGCTTTCAACGGCTGTCGAATACGATCGGCAAAGATACCAAGCCCTAGACATCACACAGTATAGTTCACTTGATGATGAGGGTTAGATTTGCTTCTTTTCATAGCCCCCGTGTTCCCGAGAGTATCGGTCGACGTGGCGGCGCCAACGACTACGGGTTTGGGCTTCAGGCAGCGACACTAATGCTGGCTGCCGTGTGGGAAAACGGTTCGAGACAAGAAGATTATGTAGGGTTTTTTTTCGTATGCCTGTTCGCTATGACTCTGAGTTGATGACTGGGTGCATCAGCAAGTCTCAGATGTCACGGCGAGATTGGTTCTCGATCTGTATTAACTCCTTTCCAAAGACTGGACGAGTCCTCATGTGCTACGTTGATATATGGAACCCCCTTGACTCTATCCTCTCTTCTTTCTTCAAACTCTTTGTCCTTCCCCAGATCTCTTCCACAACCTACTTGGGCTCCTCTTCATTTGTCTTCTTTACAAGTCACACACACACGTACCCCTGAGAAACACTTCAACAATGTCCCAAGTTCGCTTCCTCTTTGAGTACCCTTCCGTCGGCCGCGACGTAGTCTCTCAGTCTGCCCCCGGTGTCAACCGTCCCGCCTACGGCCCGGACCCGGAGGTCTGTTCGTACGAGGACGACTCGGGTAGTGACAGTGAAGACTACGAGAGCGAAGACGAGCTTGGGGAACCACATCTTGACTGGCATCCTCATGCTATCAACTTCCTCGCTCAAGTTCCTCAGAGTGACGCCGCCTGGTCTCGTTACCTCAACAGCAACGGGGATGTGCGCTCTCTGTGCCACCGTCTCCGACTTCCCTTTCTCTACCCTGGCTTCAGGAAGGACCACCTTGACTGGGGGAGGCTCTTTGCAGAGTGCAAATGGCACCTCGCTCGAGCATGCGAGAACCCTCCCCTGGCATCCTTATTTTCTCTCCTTTTCATCGCCGCATGCCACGTCGCCCTGGTCGACGGCTGCCCCCACGAGACTGTCTTCGCTGGCATCAGGGAGTGTGTCAGGCAGTGTGGCATCTGGGAGTACGAGCTCACGGAGCCCATGCTCGACAGGCTTCGAGAAGGTGCCGTCAAGGGCATCATGATTCTCAACGAGTACGCGAGGGTCGTTGGGGCTCGCGCCCACGAGATCCCCATTTACAGTAAGTCTTCTCCGCTTCCTGATTCATGATCATGTCTCTGAGTGTCAGAACAGCTTCTAATTGTATGCAGCTGTTTATGAGATGTACTCCAGCGTGCATAACCTATGTCAAGAGTCGTATCCCGTTCACATACCGACCAACGGCGCCGCTGCAGTCCGACTGCCTCGAGATCCCGTCCCTAGTGTACGACATACTGGGAGGGTCTGGCTCGAAGTGGGAGTAAGTCCTGTCCAAGCCCCGCGGCGTGCCCTTTTTCTAAAAAATTGTTACTAGGTATCGAGAAATTTGCGAGATCCTGCAACCTGAGGGAGTGCCAAGGCCTCTGTACAAGAGTATCTGTATGGGTGGTGTTCTGGAGTATGATGTGAGTGATGACGAGGGCATCAGTACTTTGACGGGCCTGTTTATGAGTTCAAGGAGGAGTACGCGTGTTCGTTTCCACACCCAATGGGCATGTTCAGGGGAAGTCGCTTGGAGAGTTTCTAGACTCGGGGTTTGTTTCTGTGATTTGGAAAAGATGAGTTTTGAGATTCGGCGTGTGTATTCAGAATGTTTCATGATCAATAAGAGTCTGTTCTTCTAAACATGACGAGATGAGTGACAAGTGTGAAAAACGATCTGCTGTCCTGCTTTCTGCTGGTGTGCTGTCACCTTGTCCACAATCCTCCTTTCCTTCAGGGTGTTAAGAAGAATTAAGACGCAGGGCAAACAAGGCGATCTGTAACACAGAGACGGCATATGAACCGAGTGTCCTGAGGCGCACCAACTCAGAGTGAGGTCACTGATCGAGGACTCATTCATAGCATGTCTTGGTTGATTCACGCAAGGCACATCGACTTCATGATACCAGTGTCTATCTAGTAGCAAGTAGCTGGCATCCTATATGTTAGCCCCATAAGGCGTCTTGTAAGGGTCGAGACGAGAGGACAAGAGGCTCAGAGATGCAGTTTTCAACCGGCACACTTCAATCTCATGGTGAGGACATACGAGCTCAAACGTCAAAGAGTGTATTCAAAGCAGTTAACGAGAGACACTAAATACATTCATTTCAAATATACAACCAATAATGAAACAAGCAATCAAACCGCAATATCGGTATTGTCAAAGCCCAAGTATCAAAAAACTCGACGAATCCAAATCATGCCTTGTAGTACCGGAACCGATACCTCTTCACCTTCGGCAACGCAGACTTGTGGAACGAGATGTAAATGAAGCGCAGACACCCGGTCCCCGTGAACCGTATGGCCGTCTCGTTCAGAAAGAGCACCATGCCGGGCTCCCACTCGACGGGGATGCAGTAGTTCGTGCCCTGGGGCATCAGTTCGATGTTGGCCCTCCCGGTGCTCAGAGGCATCAGGACCACGATGTGACCTGGGGTCGGCCAGAGAGTGCAGCCCGTCTCGAGGCGAAAGGCCTCGGGCCGGAACCAGGGCCTCTGAAGATCATGGATGATGACCTTGGCTTTTGCTGACCAGGACGAAAGGGGACCGTTCTATGCGTTTATGTTAGACTTGTTGGCAAATGAAAAGGTTCAGAAGACATACCATGCCCCTCAAGACAGCCCAGACGACGGCCCGGCAAGGAGGACTCAGTCCGTAAGTCCCAAGCTTGGAGTGCTTCTCACGGGGGGTGATGGTCATGATGTCGCTGATGGCCTCGGTCTGCAGGTGCTTGGTGTACTCGTCATACACGTAGACGGCGTACCAAGGATCCAGAGCCATGGTGTCGGTAGGGTGTTGTGGAACGGAGTGTGTTGGTTGAGATGTGCTTGAGGTAGGAACAGGTAATGAGAGTCTGCGACACTGCTGCTGTGGAGATGAAGGTTGAGCGGAAGTTGATGCCCTTTTTATGCTTCATCAGACGTGAAAGCCGTGCAACAAGAATATGGACACTCTCATAGTCTAAGGGGGGACAGCATCGTTTGCTTCGTTCAATGTGAACATTGACGATGCATAGGCTGCCAAACGCCGTGACTCCTTCACGCTCAACGGACTGCTACCTGAGAAGCAGCAAATAACCGGTAACCATGCAGACGCATCGAAGTAGTCCATCGTTTGCCCGTTGAAGACCCCGGCTCTCGTGTCGCGGGAAGCCCATCCGGAGACGACCCCATGGGCAGCAAACGGGTGCTCGCAGGACATGATACCTGCGAGATGCCTCCTATCCTGCCATGATTCGTTGTTCCAAGTTTGCTCTCCTTGATGCTGCATTGGTGCTGATTTGATCAACATGGCTGAGCTGCAAGCTCCCATCGACCATGGCTTGGCTGAGGCCTCAAACGGACAAGAAAGAGGGGGAAGGGGAACTGTGTTGAAGCCAGTTACAAGTTGACGAAGTCATATCGAAAGGGTTGCCGTTCCTGTGACACCACACGCACATACACAACAAGGCTGGCGTTTGTAAACATACATACAGTATTCATGCAGGCTATGGTCCGTGGGTTGTCGACGCTGCCAAGCTGGAGCAGGAAACGCAAAGGTGACAGATCAGATCGTCGTCAACCCGTTCGCTGGTTTGCTTTGGACTTGTCGAATGGCTGCAGTAGTGTATCGAGTTCTCTTGAAGAAAAAAAGCCACTGCTTATCTTTGCTTGGGTCTAGCCCCAGAGCCCGATCCAGAGGAGGCTGCAGAGCGACCCCCATGATGCATCCACGCATGAAGTAAACAGAGATATCGTCACATTAAATCTCGCGATGTGACAAGAGGGAACATAGCATGGGTGAGAAAAGAGGCGCAAAAGGGGCATGACTCTCTGCATTTGCCGTGCGACACACACAAACGGATCGAGTGGTTTTTTCTCTCAATGCAGTTTGAGTTCCAATGTGATCGACTGTCGTGTTTTTTTGAGGCTTGCAGTTGTAGCTTCTCACACTGTCAACGTTGTCCATCAACTCAACCATGCATCACCCCCAATATGTGATATGCCAGAGCCCGGTGAATCCCACGCTGCCAAACAAACAAGACACCCCAATCTTTTTTCAGCTTGCATCTTTCTCTTTGGCGTTGCAGTGCCAGGACGCCACTGATCCCCGTCTCCTTTCGCCATGTGCCGGATCAGTGACCTCTGGGCATCGACTTGAGCAGCTTGACAACATTGTTGTAGTAACCCTCAACTCCTCCGTAATTCTGCAGCACCCCGGAGATGTCCACCTCGTCGAGATCCTTGGTCCTCGTCCGTCCCAGTAGCCCCGTGTTTCTCGTGCTCGGGATCCTCAGCATCTCGGTCTCGACCTTCCACCCGCAGTCCCCGGCAATCAGAGTCACCCAGTCGACTAGCGACGCAAACATGGACTTGCCCTTGGTCTTGTCGCGGGGCGGAGGGGCTCGCCACCTGTCGCCTGTGAGGTTGTGGCTACAGCACGGGATCATGATGAAGGGGCACTCAGAGATGGCGGCGAGGATGGGTGTCCAGGGCGTCAGTTCGTCGGCGTGGTTGGAGATGATGAATGTGCCCTTTGGAAAGATGCCATCGTGGATGTCATCCGGGCCAACCTCATCCTGCTCTCCGTTTGCAACCTCCCTCGGCACGACGCTGGGGAGTAGAAGTAATCTCTGCAGGGATTTACCCGAGGGTGACATGGACGATGAGCCGTTGTATTGAGCCCAAGACTTGCGCTCTCGCGCGTCGAATCCCCAGCCCGTGTAACCCTCTTCTCGTAGAATGTGCACCAGCAATCCGTTTCCACATCCAATGTCGACAAAGCTGGGAAACTCTGCGTCCCTGTACATGTCTCTCCACAGCTCAATGAGGAAAGCCGCGATGCCCAGATCCTCAAACACATGTTTGGACGGATCTGTTGTCTCGAGCCAAGACCTCGTAAGGCGTCTGGCGTACTTGTTCTTGAGCTCGGAGTACCTGTCCTGGAATCGCTCTCGAGGCACGACAACGTCGTGGTTTACCCTCTTGACGTAGCCGACGGCATTGGCGTGACCGTGCTTGTGGATGGTCTGGAGGAGATGATGGGCAACCCTCCCCAGCTTCACTTGATTAGCCCCCTGGTCGGCCTCTTCGGTGGCAGGGTCCTCTTCGAAAGGCAGGAAATGGATAGAGATTGTGCCCTTGTTTGTAGCCGGATCCCACTCGTGGAGCTGGCCTACCCCCCTGACTTTGGGGTGATAGTAGGGCATTTCTGCAGCAGAGGTAGCATGTGGTAGATAGATGGTAAGAGATCTTATCAGGCCTTCATCCTCTGGAGAGTCCTCGCTCTCTGGGGTAAGAGGCGAAGTGTAGAAAGAGCACGTTTGATCCAGGGGCGCATCTCGAAGTGTATTCCGAGGAATGAGCCTGCGAACAATAGTTCTTTGACAGATCAAGCCCTGAAAGTCTGGGATAGAAGGGCAGTCCTTGACAGAGTCTTTATTATGAGGCTGCGAGCCATCCCCATCATCGTAGAGAACATCCGCGCGAAACAACCATTTGGAGTTGAGGTTTGGATTCCTAACCAAGTTCAACATGATATCGTCAAAGTATCTCGTCTCAAAGGTACAAGCGTGGCGGCACACGGGCACCCAACCACCACCACCATCACCATCGGCGCGGAGGGCGGGCGGCGATCCCGGGGGGAGCTCTTCCGGGTCAAAGGGCAATTTCCTTCGAATCTCCATCTTTTATTCGTTTCGGAGGTTGGTGCCGGCAAGACCGGAGGGCTGGTTGAGTTTTGCAAGGGGGATACTGTAAAAGTGGTGAGACTTTTGAGTCTTGGGAAAATTCAGTTGGTACCCAGTACGCGGGTCAAGAAGAAACGGCAGACCACGGAATAGAACGGCAAGCACCTCCACAACTCTCAAGGGTAATAACTTTTTATAAAAGTATCAAATTGACTGAAATTGAAAAGAGCGTACGAAGAAGGTTTTCTATGAATTTTGTATATTATTTTCTATTGTGTTGCTTGTCTACCTATCTACACATTTGTTTCTCGTGCCTCGTTTTTGCGTACCCTAGGTACCGACAATTTGCGATTCGGGAATGTCACCCCGGACGTTGCTAGCCTTTCTCTGCCGGCCCAACAAAGTCAAGCAAGGAAAGGCCAGCAAGCGGTGGAACCAAGAATCGAGACTGCAAAAATCTCCCCTTAATAGCACACTTCCCTCTTAAATATTTATACAGATAAAAGCTATTAAATTATAGTATACGAGGAGAAGATTAGATAACGTACATGATAAGCGAGTGCACCAGACAAGCGAGTGCACTAAAAATCTCTACCTTAAAGATAGAAATCGCTATAAAAACACCACAAACTATTTGATCAATTAAAACTACTGGCTATACTCTTCCCCTGATGTCTCAATCACTACCTGACAGGTCCTTGCATTATGGCCGGGCTTGCCGCAGACACCACAACGCCGAACACCTGGTCGCGCCGACCTCCCTTGACCACCACTTCTCGACGATTCGGCCACTACCTGCGCATCAACATCCATCTAATCAATTGCTTGCCTTCCTTCCTCTACCGTCATTACCCCTCTTTTCTATAGTCGGGTTCTTTTTGCCCTCCGGCGCCGGCTTAGTATCTCATTTGCCTCTCGAAGGTCTTTGTTCTCAGCGGTTAATAAGGCTACCCGATGCATAACTGCCTTTGTCCCCTTTGCAAGAGACTATAGAGCTTCTAAAATTGACTCTGGGGAGCTGCTCTGATGCCTTCTAATTCGTCTTTCGAGGTATTCAGACTAAGATCCAGCCTCAAGCACGGTCTTTGGGGTCCTTAAGGCCTAAGGGGTCGACGGTTTAGCTGCCTCCTCAACCGGCGTTGGCATACGTAGCTACACATCAAGCTTTAAGATCACATTTTCCGCATTAAGAGAAACAAGCCTAGCTCCTCTGAAAGCCCCCTTGATATTTCGTTCTGTCATAGTGGCTTAAAATGCGGCGTAGAAGGCCAGAAAGAACTCGGTCTTTGAAACGTGGGTTATAGAGCATCTGATTAGACGCTCTATTTCTTAACCATAAGCACTCTTAAGCACGCTAAAGCACCCGACGTCAAGGGGCTAAAGTAGATGAGAGGAATGAGGTGGCATACAAAGCCTAATGATCTTATTCTCCTCATAATATCTCTTAAATTCGATGGAGTGGTGACTTTCGTGGCCATTAAGGATTAAGAGACGATAGATACCAATTGATCGATTGGTTGTGCACCGGTTAAAGTGCTTAAGCCACTCGAGACCGGTCTCATTATCGGTCTAGCCATTTTAGGTCGTCGCAATAGCCCAATCGCCCGGGAGGTTGCTTTCTCGGTACCAGTTGGCGAGATAATATTGGCCCGCACCGATGATAAACGGCGGGATCGGCCAGCCTTCCGCATTGATCGCCTGAATGACCGTAATCCATTCTCGGTTTCCAGGCTGCACTGCTTTTGGCTTTTCACGCCTTTCTGTGCCTATGACGACCATTCCGCTTGCAATCATGCCCATAAGAAAGCCAGTCTCATCAACATTATAGATATCATCTGATTGGATGCCGTACTTCGCGATTATATTCGCCACAAGCCGAAACCAATCGCGGATAATGGTTGGATCTTCGCACTTAGCTCTCTGGTAGTCGTATTTGCGAAAAAAACGCGTCTTAAGGTCTAGGTGTCGCTTGACGAAGTTTGAAGCCCAGCGCACGCCAACTGGTGACGCGTCGCGGTCGGCAAGCAATTGATCAGCCATTTCTTTCACACCACGTAGCCGGGGGGGAAATCCTCGCGAATCTAGGTCAAGAATAAACTGAATAATGATCTGTTCCTCTAGATCTGATAGTTTGCGTGATTTCGGGATGGTATCGCGTTGAGATTGTATGCCATTGTGCCGACGACGTAAGGCATAGTAGTCAACCTGGTAGAGCCTTGCAGTTTGTCGTAGTTTTAAATCTGGGTTATTTTGAAGGGCCTGAAGTGCAAGAAGTAATCTAGCTTCTTTATTTGATTGAGACATCTCTAGTTGTGAGGAATTAATTAATCAAATGGTGATGATGTTAGATGAGGGATTTTTGGTGCACTCGCTTGTCTGGTGCACTCGCTTATCATGTACGTTACCTGCCTTTATATATCTTAATTTATAATTATTTGGCTATCAAATTGGGCTTCTTTTGGTAGCAAGAGGTCGCCTTACTGAGATTTTGGTGTGGCTACTTGGGTTTGCAGTCCCGATTCTTGGCTCCACCGCCTGGCCAGTTAAACTCGGAGCTCTCCCCATGCGCTAAACAGCCATGAGGCGATAAATCCTCCGTCTTTGAACAAGCCTCCCCCAGTTCTCACTTCACCTTCGGCTCCGGGAAGGCAAAGTGGGAAGCCTCGGGTTGTCCCAGGATTTCGGGCCTGGCAAGGGAAGGCTAGGATACGGACAGGGTATCCGTCGAGAATGACGAAATACAGGCACTATCAGCGGGCAGCAGATGTGACACCGAGGATAGTCACTGCGATGGCTGTGTTTTGCGTAAAAGTCGCTGAGGACTGCATGGATGAATCAGGTGGCGACTCTACATCAGGCTCTGCAAGGCCAAATCTGCCTCGAAATGACTGCTTTCAACCCCGATGTTGCCTTTTGCCCGTTGGGATCGGCTGGAGGACTATTTCGTGGCAACAAGTCAGACGCTCTTTGACCGAGCTCCTGGGATGCAGCCCTGTGCGTCACGAGCGAGGGCTGGGTGACTCGCAGCGCAACCACCCTCTTGTGGAGTTGAGTTGACTTGCCGCGGGTTCACTTCAGTTCTTTTGTTCGTGGAGACGGAACACCGCTGGCCCTCCCGCAACCGGCCGGACCTGATTTGCAGGCTGGATTGCGATGGCCGGTGCGTCAGGGGCTGTGCATTTTCCGAAATTTCCCAGGTGTACAGTACTGTCATTGCCCCCCCAGTATACGAAGTTAACAGTCTCGAAGCGACAAAGTGATGGAATTCTGTAGAGTCAAATAGCCGCATTCTGTAAAACGGGCTTCGCCGGGCGCAAACTGATGGGAGATGTGGCCAAAATAGCATTGCATGTCTCGCATTCTGGACTGGACTGGAATTGCCCGGCCAGAGCGGTGTGCGCGATAGTCCTGGGCTGTAGGTGGCCAGGCGTAAAGAGTGACTCCCCCCTAAGAGACCGGATCCGACCACTGACAGGCTGCGACTGCGGCTGGGCCTTCTTTGTTTGGGCTGGTCCCTGGTGGAAACCTCCCATGGATGGCTGTGGATGGCGACCGAATTCATCCAGACAAGGCTCGGCGCCTCACATGTCAGGCCACAACAACCGCCAGTAAGGCATCCGGCAGCCCGTGCTCCCTTCCGCCCGCCGCCCGCCAGAGCCCAACCAATCCTCACTTACTCATCTTTTGCCCCTCCGCTTCTCTTTTCGAAACTCTCTTTCTTCACCCCCTACAACGTCACCAACACAAATACCCGCAACTCCCCCCCAGACTCTTGTCCTCTCGCAAACTTCGTCGCAAGACTCTCCTCTCTCGCAAGCTCACCTACGCAACTCCCCCGTACCACTTCTTCGATCAACCTACACAGCGAGGCGCTATCTTAGCCGGCGGTCGCTGAAAACACCCTCAACCCTTTTACAAAACCCATTTCCCAAGGTCACCCCAGTACCTCCGAGTTTATGTCCATCGAAAATCTCAAGACCTACGGTACGTTTCTCTCTCGATCCATCTCCTCCATCCATCGGTCGGAAGCCCTCAGATCGTCCAGAGGCAACCCAGCCTCAAAAACCGACCCGCGTGTACCTGCATCTGTTGATGCCAAGCCACATGCTTCCGACCCCGCCAAACCCACATGTCAGGACAGATGGTCAATGGAAACAAGTTTTACTAACTGCTCTCGTCAATAGACCCCTTCGCCGAAGCCGACGAGGACACCGGAGAAACCAAGCAGACGCAGAATTACATCCATATACGCATTCAGCGTAAGTCATTCCCTCCTCCAAGCCACCTCAGCCACCGGCGCAGCGCATCGAGAGTCGCATCACCTTGCATCCTCACGTGAGATTGTCTGGTGGTCGCCTGGATCGTCGCATCGCTGCATCGGCAACGTCATTTCTCGTCCAATGCTAACCTCCATCACAGAGCGTAATGGACGCAAGACTCTGACCACTGTCCAGGGTCTCCCCAAGAAGTTTGACCAGAAGAAGATTCTCAAGGTCATCAAGAAGAAGTTTGGTATGTTTTCTTTTCCGTCCTACTGTCATCCAGCTGCTAACCTGTACAGCCTGCAATGGCACCATCGTCAACGACTCCGAGATGGGAGAGGTGATCCAGCTCCAGGGGGATCAGCGCAAAGATGTTCAGGAATTCCTCATCGACAAGAAGGAAGGCCTCGAGCTAGATGCCAAGACCATCAAGGTCCACGGCTTCTAAAGCTATGCATGCCCCGTCGTCCTGTCAGTCGCCGTACCCGGGCGTCTTGACGTAGAGGGACAGGGATGCATGGCCTCCGGCTTGTGCCTTATCCGGACGTGTCCCCTTGCATTGGAGACACCCCGAGGCTCGGATCCGATTACTCTAGGACGACGGGCACCCACTCAGGGCGAGTTTGACTCCTGGTGGCTTTTTGGAAGAGTATTTTTTCTGCTGCACACGTTCTGGAGCGGGTGGGTGGTGGTTTACCTACAGCGTCTGCCCAGCTCACGTGCAGAGAGGACGAGGCTACGGGCAAAGCACCTGTCGTGTTGTGTCTTTAGACGAACAGACAAGGCTTGTCGGTCGCTCGTTAGTCAAGTATATCCTACCTGGGCAAGCCCCGCAGTAGTCTCAGGCAAATAAATACAAGGCCAATTCCGAATGAGTTGAGTGCAGACGTGATTTTAGGCGCGGTTCAACTGAAAGTGATGTAAATAGACTTGACGCCAGGCCCTTCATATCCAGTTTCAAGATAAACTCCAAGGCACCGACTCCAAAACTAACTGCCTATACACACAATACAATACAACAAGAGTCTGAAAGACAAAGACTCGCTGAAAGACAAGGTTGAAACAAAACAACAAGCACAGCCCCAGCATGGGCGGGATATAAAACTCCGGAACGAGAATACAAGAACGTATACAAATAATCCAAAACAGACAGCGGCCAGGTACGGATGGCCATTCACAGGTCCAGCAAGAACCTGGCTCAATGTGAGGGGGAGGATGCACACCGGCATGCCGGCACACAGTTCCGCGCAGATGACGAGGATGACGAGATGCGCTAGAGGCCGTCATGCTGCTCGATGCTGCCCCTAACCTGCGCGACGACGCGTGACGCCTCGTCCCAGGCGCGGCGGCCAGAGGCGATGAGGGGTATCTGGGGATACTGGGGCGTGTAGAGGTGCATGTGCACGAGCAAAGTCACCATGCTGAGGAAGCTGGCGATGGAGAAGACGTTGATGGACGTCGAAGTCTCCTTGCGGATGTTGATTTTCTGGTGCGTGATGTGATACATTACGGTTAGGGTCTATGTGGTTTTGTGTATTAGTGGGTGAAGGCAAAGAAGGGTGCACATGAATGTTGCGGTGTGAAGCCGAGGTGAGGGGGAACGTACAGTTGCTATGCCGATCCAGCCTGGGAGGAGGAGACGGGGGTCTTGGAAGCCGCCCGCGAGGGAGAGCACGCCGGCCGTGATGTAGGCGTTGCAGGCATTAATAGTTAGGAGGCGGACCATTGTCGCCTGAGGAGTATAGTTGATGAGCCTGTATATAGCTTGTCAGTATCATGGTTTCTCTGCAGAGCAGGGGTGTTTGGTGGACAACGTACCATCGCGACATCAGGCAGTCGGTAAAGAAAAAAGACAAATATCCTGAAGCAAAACACTGAAAATCCCACGACATCAGCACAATTCCTTCTTGCAGTTTCATATCACAGCTTTATACTCCAATAGAGCCAGCTTTCTCCGTGGAAACGCACCCATATTGTAGCGAGCCCAGTTTCAGTCAGGGCATACCTCGCATCCGCCTCGACGCTCAACCCCTTTGTCCCAGCCGCCGCCGAGGGAACGACGACGACGAGCTCCGGCCCTGGCAGCAGTCTCAGCAGGAGCTGAAGCGCCGAGGGGAGACCCCACCAGAGCGCGGGAAGGATGGAGACGAGGCGGAGGGTGAAGAGCCACGGATGCCAGGGCGGGGGCACGTTGAGGACGACGGCGACGCGAGGCTGGAGGAGGGAGGGATGCACGGGGGGTTCAGAGCTGCTGTTGGTTGTCGCCGCTGCTGTATTCGGGGTCGGGGTCGAGGAGGTCGTCGCGAGAGGTTGTGGAGGGAGCGGGAGATGGCCTGTCGAGGAGCCCCGACGGAGGGGGGAGGGGTTGGCCATCACTCGCTCGGTCAGGCCATCTGAAGCAAGATGTTTTCTCGGTAGGCAATTCGTGATATCCAGAATTTCTAGAGTAAATGCGTTGGTGGAGTAAAAATTGGACAAAAACGCGGTGGTTGCAAAGCAAAGGGGGGAAGTTCAGAAAAAAGATGATGGTGATGGCGTCAAAGGAGGAACCTCTCTCCTCCCTCTCGCCTTGCACCGAGTCCGAACAGGGGTTGCGGGGAAAGCTGCCATGGTTTGTGCATTCGGCGCCTGCCAAGTGGGCACACAAGGGTCATGAATGTGGCTAGAGCCTCCCCCAATTTCCAACTGTGGCGCGAGCACCCCGTGGCTCGTGGGTTAGGGTTGAAGAGTTGAAGATCTGCCAAACCAGAAAAGGTAAACAGCTCAACAGACGGCATTGATAAGTCGTACAGAGTGGCTTATCTCTGAAAACAAGAGTCATGACGAGGGACGTGACATTACACCCAATTTCATTTCAAAGCTAGCACTAAGGTATCATATTTTCGTTGGTTAACTTGCATACTCCTCCATTTTATCCAGACTACCCACCGATCCAACCCTTGAGACGCAATCGTCACTTCCATTGTTGTAAGAAATTCGACATGTGAGAGAAATCCAGACCATCAAGATTACCCCTTGAATCGCCGGTAATGAAGCCTCCGGGTAACGACTGACAAAGTGGTGAAACACATCGTGTAACCACACCACCTTCCGCCCCACGAAGTGTCCTCACTCGAGTCCTCCTCAATCCTCGTCTTGCTTCGACCGTTTGGGAGGGCTGCCGCCGTCCTCCTCCGAACTCTCTCCCTGATCGTCTTCAAGGCGTGTCCGCTTTTTTCCGTCTCTTTGAGGTGCGCTCAGTTGTTTCGGCAGCAGAGATGGGTGATCTGCATCCCCATCCTCGTTCCAGGTGTCGCCTCCTTCAAGGTCCAGCCCATCCTCAGTCGATGTTGGCAACCCCAGTTCCTTCTCGATCAAAGGTATTTGATCACGTATCCATCTCAGTAGTATCTCGTGGCGCTTTGCTCCGCTCCTGGCTTCTCGATAGGTTGCCGTCGCCTTCTTGTACTCCTCAATCATGTTTTTCCGAATCTGAAAGTCGTCGAATTCCTTGATCGCCGAGTCCAGTTCCGCTTGGGCTTCGAACAATTTCCGTTGTGCCGTAGGCCCTTTCACACTTGGGTCCAGCATGTCCCGGTCTGCCAGCAAGATATTTGATCTTGCAATCTCCACCGCTTGTCTCAGTGACGTCCTCTCCTTCTCACAAGCGGCCGCAAACTCGTTGGCTTCGATGTCGTCCTCGGTCTCGTCTGGTTTCAATACCTTGGTGCTGACGAGATTCTTCCAAGCCTCCTTGTACTGTTGATGTGACTGCTTGTGCCGGAGGAACTTTTCGTACTCGAAATACTCAAAACACAGGTACTCGATCCACTGAGATAACTCGGTTTGATCGTATGGATTCTTTTCGAGATGAAGAGACCCAGCGAACGAGTGCTTGGCCAAGCGTTTCTGACACCTTGAAGAATGCTCACTGAAGGTTTCCGGTTGACTCCTCACGCTGAGCTGGTGACGACGAAACTGATCCCATCTTTCCCATTGCCGCTCGTACACTACCCAATCATCCGGTTTCGGCTCTTCCGACTCCCCTTGCCAGTACTTCAGAACCTCGGCGTGCTTTGTCGGTTTCCTCGAGACCTCTTCGATGCGCTCAATGGGATACCAGGGTCGTCCTCCATTCCTGGTTAGTAAGCCGTGAAAACTCCTCTCGCGGTCGAGGGTGTTGAGATATCGCTCCTCAGGTGATAGGGGCCGTCTAATTCCAGCTCGGAATGAGGCTCTGCTAGGAGTGGTTGGACTGGGCAGGGTCTCGCTTTCGGGCTTGGTGTGGGGGTAGAGATGCATGTAGCTGCCGGGCTTGTCACTTGGATAGATGGCACTGGGGATGTTTGGCAGCAGGTCGCAGTAAAGGATACTATGGAACCATCAGAGAGGGAATAGAATAATCGAGGAAGCGCCCATACCCGATTCGGTCCCTCATCCAACGAGTGACCTTGTCTTGGCTTTCAAGGTCGAGGTTGCTGAGATTATTGTCAGCCGCGGGCCGATGGCAGTCGTCAATATGGACCTACGCGCAACGCTCATTGTGCATGTCGAGTTCCTTGTCAGTCCACCCGACGGCGTCTGGACCTCGACAAGGCGTCCGGTCCGTCGGTCCATCGGGCGTAGGCGAGTTTGGTAGCTGGCGGTCCATTCGAGAGCCTCGGGAGAAAAGTTGGGGTGAGAGGGCCTGGCAGACGAGGCGGCGGTCGGACGAGCAGAGGGCGAGTGAAGCTGGCTCAGTGGCTGACAGCTAAAGACGATGGGAAGGCGGCCAGTGTTGTAGGATTGAAGAAGGACTCGGGCGAGTGAGGTGCAGCCAGCACATGCGTCGCGCAATGGGCAGAGAGCAACACAGACACAGACAAATCCGACAGTGACACAAGCAGAGGATACACACATGGATGAGACAAGAGGGATCGGATCGTGAGTGAGGCTGAGCTTGAGCTCGTAGGTAAGTTCCTACGTACCTCGGAAGGTATTTAGGGGGGCGTGCACAGGCACGGGCACTGCAAGCGCAAGCAGAAGCAGCCTTGTTCTGTCGCATTTCCTGAGTGAGGAAGTTGCATGCTCGCACGCACCTTCTCGGTCGTCGCGGGTTTCGATTTAACGATGGAAAGCGCGGCCCAGGTCAGGTCGCCCCTCTACTCCCCTGCTCTGTGTCAGTGAGGCACGGAGAGGAAAACAGGTACCCCGGTACCTTGCCTTGCGTGGTAGCCGGGTCCCTAGCCCGGGCAGCCCAGCTCCAGGGCCCTCTCAGTCTCCAGGGCTGGGCAGTGGGGCAGCTTTGCCGGCAGCGTGTTTTGGCATGTTCCAGGGGGTCCATCCCTCCCCACAGCGGGCGGCGTGGATCCTTTCCATCGTCACAGGTCGACCGAAGAGTCCGGGTACGTACCTACATCTGCGGGCTGCCCGTCAACACCAGACGGGAGCAGACAGAGACTACGAGAGCAGCTAAGATGAGCGAACCCTGGTTCTGTAGATGAGCTGAATCAAGTGACCCAATAACGTCAGGGCTCGGAGGTTTGTGACACCCGGAGTAGAAGAGTCTTCGGCAGTTTGGGCAAGAGAGAGAGCCCTGTAAGAAGGGTGTGAGTAACCTGAAAACTTCACTTTTGCCCAAGCAAGAGATGCGTCTCGAAGAAGCAAATACACAAGTAAAAAATAGAATAAAAATGTGTCAACACGGAGATGATTTTCAAGTCCCTGGCAATAATTTTTGAGCAATTATTTTCCCATTCCCTGGCCATCATGGCATTTCACTCGATATCCACAAAACCAGCCTGTCGACATCAAACATTCCCAGATCAAGGACGTCCCAGTATCCAGCACACAGGTACACCACCGCTGGCAGAAGTGGATGCCGGTCGCACGCGGCCGCAGCAGAGCATCTCTTCCCCCACTGATGGATAGAATGGATGGAAGGACAAGTACCGCGGGATAAGCGCCAGAAACTTCTAGGCAGTGTTTAGCTCCAACATGCGTGGGACCCGGGATCTCCCCCCCAAGCCCCCCTCTTGACCGCACATTTGTCATTTGTATCACCGTCATGCGCCGTGGAGCGAGCCAGACTCCCTTGTCCATCATTTCCATGCCCCACGCACCACAAAGAGCATGCAGGTCCTTTCACGGTTGACTCTGTTCCTCGTCCCGCGCAATCGTCGTGACAGTGTCTGGCCTGGTGTTGCGAGTTTCGTCTTGTTGAAGGGCCTGTTCAAACTAGAAAAGTCGGATGTGTTGGGTGACACCGTCTGCAACAACCCATTTAGAGCCACCACTCATCTTCCGAAACGTTGTCGAATATCATCCAGGGCCATCAGATAAAGCTTTTTTTTTCTTCGTCCTCGCAATTTGCCCCCCGGCCAAGACCAACTAAGCCCCGTCCAAGCCGGCATCGGGGACTCCATGCTAAACTAACTGCTACTGTAACTAGCTGGTCCCCAATCTCTGAGAGAGCCAGCCTGATCTCGAGCAACCATCCTTGCGCGCCAGCTGCCCGTCGATCCCATCTGCCTTTTCTGCAGCTTGACCCTTTCTTAGCTTACCGAAGATACCGAACCTGGACAAACCTGGGGACCAGATCCTATCGACGACAAACAAAATGTGCGAATGTACATACAGCACAGCACAGCACGTCTGTATGTAGACGACGTCTGACCCATCACGCATCCCATACCTACAGTACATGCAAGGCATGTCTCGCCCAGTTTTACCACCCATGCTCATGCACGGGCGAATCTCTCCACCTTGACAATCTTGCTCTCCCTCTCTCCCGCCTCACTTGTGCTGCGTGCGCTGCCAGTGGCAGCCAAGGGCCGGCCGTCTTGAATCAGCTCAACTTTGACTGTGGGCACGTCTACCCGTTTGTCACCTCGCACAATGTCCTGGTGAAGTGGGACAGAGCTCGATGGTCGGATCATATGCTGGTCCCCGAGGTGCGGGCTGACGGTGTTCTCTCCCTCCTTGCGTCATGACCTTGGCCCTTTTCACGCCGGGCTGCTGCTGCGGCACGAATGAGCCCTTATCGAGGATACATGCAGGCAGGCAAACATGGATTCGAATGTTTGCTCCCTCATGCCTGCTACTACTGCGCGTTCTTCCAATTTCGGTTCTCTGCAGCCCATGAGACGTCGGCTGGGAAGAGGTTTGGCTGACGAACAGGGAGGGACCAAGGGAGGGATCGCTCTGTGTTGTGTCACCCACCATCAGCCTCTCAACGTCGGGCTACCACTTCCAGGGAAACGGGGCTGTCGGCCTGCGTGCGGTACGTGCGACAAAGCAACGTCGTACAGCGTCCCGTGCTGAAACGCCCGTTGACTGGTTGGTCAAGACGCAGTTGATGAGTATCTGCTGTCGGTGCGATATCTCGGGAGCCTGCTCATTGCTGAACACAAGCTGGTCAGGAAGGATCCTATGTTAGAATGGTTATGCTTGCATGACAGCACATCCGGGAGCAGGGCCTGAGGCTGTTGGCTCAGCAGTGAGCCCCGCGAAATGGCGTGGGCAAGAGAATGGGTTGCACAAACGATGGCTGAAATAAGTGACATCTCGCACAGTTGAATGCCGCCTCTTCTTGGAACTGCCTTGAGAGACCAATCAGGACTACGGAGGGGGCCAGGTTCAGCTGTCCTCAATCCAGAGTGATCCAACAGGATCTCGCGAGAATGTGCGCTTATGCCTATGCTTCAAGTGGCTTGCGTTGATAGTCTGATGGATTATGTCTGAGATGAAGGCCAGTGCCTCGTTTGCGGGCTCTACCTGATGCTCCGCGGATTGCCGTCCAGTGAGTCAGGGGACCAAGAGACCCTTCATGCTTTGAATGTTTGCTACTGCATCTATGCAATACGCAATGCCGTCTGGACATGGATGAAGAGCTGCATCTGTAGATTTCACTGTGGATGGCTAAGACTACGGGGTGATGGAACAAGAAGGAGCAATCCATACCAACGTTTGTATCGACTTGGTCTTCTCAACCCGGTTTATTGCCGTTGTCTCAGTATCACAAGTAATTGATGGCATGGTCCCGTTCAAAACAGATCGAGGGGTTAAACGACTTGAATGGTCTCGTTCAAAAGGGCATTGACGTGAGGTGACGACGATGATCATCGTGGGTTCCAAGTCCGGAGGCAAGGCGTCGTTTGCGGTCTTGACAAGCACGTGTATCGCGTTGCCAAGAGCATTTACCACTACAGATGAGACAAGAGACAAGATGGTGTTTCCAACGACAGGCTTGGCGATCTGTGATTAGCTTCGCCCAGCACCTCTCAGTCTCAGCTGTTACCTTGAGAGAACGCTGCAGTGGAGGCGGTCTACATCCATGACAGCAGTTGGCCCGATCTGCGCGAATTGGATCCATCTCGAGATCACAAACAGGCACTGGGCCACGTAGGTCGGGTACCTACCAGCCCTACAAGCCAGACGCAACATGAGCTCAGAGAGATGGTGCCGGATTGTGAAGGCAAGCGGCATCGTTTGTATGCAAGGTCGGTCTAGTATACACGCACTTGCAGTCTGTGCGACGCAAACGCTGAATCTTGGAGGTATAGACAGGTGACCAATGCAATCAGCAACAATAGAACAGCCAAGCCCAGTATAATGCCCGATGATTATAGGGGAGGTAGATAGAAGAGGAAACGTATTAGATTCCAAACTCTGCATTCCAATTTGCCGACAACTCCGGCAGTAACAGAGTAGCTACGGAGTAGTTACGAGTTCACAATGTGGCGAGGCACTCAGTCCCCTCTCCTCCTCGTCTTCCACACGCTCACCCCTCTCACTGCAGCACAAGAGGCATGTTCTCAGCTCATTGGTCTCCGAACACGATCCGTTGGAAAGACGACATACCACAAGATCGACACTGTGAGTGCAACTCTTGAAGCCTGGTGCAGAAGCTGACGATGGCGTGGACGGTATAGCAGCAGTCACAGCGCCACATCCCGCTCCCGACTCGAACACGCGATACCAAATGATCCGACTGGATGTGCAAACGAATCTTTGAAGGAGGAGAGGAGTCTACCGCAGGCGGAACCTCAAAATTGTGATACCCAACTACGACGAGAACAGCAGAACAGCCAAGTTGAGGCCCCCGACCCATTGACCTCGACCCGTTCCTATTCTTATTACAACCGATTGCATACAGATCTTCACCAGACCGCAGCAAATCAGATCTTTGGGAACCGAGGCCATCCAGTCAGCTCCGTCGACACCGGCCGGATCACCGATCTCCAGGGAATGGGTTTCACAGTGGGTGACGCTGTGGAAGCTGTCAACAAACGTTTTTTATTCCCAAGCGGCAAGACAGTGACACAATCACAAGAGCTAGGTAACTTGTACAAGGAGGCTCGTGTCGTAACACCGGGATAGGACACTGACTGGGCAGCACCGTCAGAGGAACCGCAAGAAGCAGGCCACCATGTATGAAGAGCCGTATACAATTCCTAGAACTGGACAGAATTAATAATTTTATTGCGATGTCTATGCCCTAGATATACGCAGAGACTAGTTGCTGTGCTTGCTCAAGGCGATTGCCGTCCACGTTGTCGCGCTCTTGGTTGGCCTTGCGCCTAAATTGGTTCCCGACTCCCAGGACGGTTTTGAACGGGTAAACTTCCAGGTTGGTAGCGATAAACCTTTGTGCCAAGGCCATATCGTGTTCAAAGTTGTTATGTTGCCAATCGGCGAACGTTTGGCAATTCGCCGAGATGTTGTATAGTTGAAGCCCGGCCCTTGATGGGATAACTGAGCCAGATGACTCTCCCAAGACGAGTTCCTGACTTTTATCTTTGTACCAGTGAACCCGCAATCACCAAGCTCGACCTCTCCTATACCCAGGGACACCCTCTCACCTCCTGAATCTGAGAGGGAGAGCGCGCTTCCGCGTGCGGTCAGGTCGGATCATATGCAGCGGACAAGTCCACTGCAATCCCTGAAGCACCTCGTAGTGCAAAAGGACGATCATCTTTGACCAGTACGAGCAATTAACACGGGCAAGTTGAGGATGTCCGGCGAATTGCCTGACAGACTCCTGCATGCTTTTGGAAAAGCCATATATTTCCATGCAACTTTCCCATTTATGCGATTCTGAGTAGACAGCGTCCTCGGCATACACGATGCGTCTAATCATGAATTGCAAAAAGGTAATATATGGCCTTCCGTCGTTAGGGTCTGTCTCGCGCCGGACCAATCCTCTAGGCCATCCTACCCAAGCGTTCCACATCTTGGCTGCCGCCTGGGGTGTGAAGCCAACGTACTCGATTGTATCCCTCGATATGAGCACCTCAGGGATCAACGACTGGGGGTGAGGAGGCTCATTAGGTGGTGGTATGAGGGACTGATCTTGTCCGTGGCTCAAGCCAGGGGGTTGTAGTGGTTGTTGAGGAACCTGTCCAACGACCTTTTGGACAGGGCTGGCAACTTGTTGTTGCGAGAGTTGAGTAGCTCCCTCTGACTGAGGGGTGTTGTTTGTGAGGTTCGAGTTCGTAGGAGTCATGATGTCGGTATCACGTAGATGATGGGCTCTGGTTAAGTTCCGGACACTGGGTCTTCACTAGATATGATATCAGTATCTGCTACTATGCTTGCCAAAGGAAGCCATACCAGAGATGTTTGTTATGCTGAGGCTGGCACGGATCTGTTGAATGCTTTGCGAGATGAAAAGTATGCGCTATGCAAGATGCGAGATGCAAGATGAGTCTGAGAACAGCTGAATATGGCAAGCAGTCGAGAAGAGAATATGAAGTTGAGAATGAGAAGAAGAATAACTACAAGAGGTAGAGGCGTACTTGTACAAGACAGCATCCGTGTCTGCCTCCATGGGAAAACAGTTTCAACGTGCATTCTCAACAACTCTCCCCAAACTCTTTGGCATGGTTTCTTGGAAGGTCGAAAGCTAGATTAGCCCCCCGCTTCTCCTCAACTAGATGTTTCGAGCATCTCTTGTCTGGGGAAATTTGGACCAAACTAAAGTTTCATGATTCCTTTGATTCACTATCTAGGATATTTTCACCTCCATTTCCGACCAAGGTACGAGTCTTAGTCTGTATATAGGTAAGTATTACCGCTCTGTCCTCAGAGCCATACTAGACTAACCTAAGCTTCAGGAAAAGGAGACATATCAAGGCTCCTGACACGAGTAAGGAGTCGCCAGTTGACAGTACAGTCGTTCAGCGCTGATCCCTGTGGTATTATACCAGTGTTTGGTGATAGCACCATATGCGCTTATACAATGAGAGATATCGGACAGTCTGATGCATACAGACCCCAGATGTTGCCCAGGAAATTGTCTGGATGGGGCGTGGTCAACGGGCGCCTCGGTGGTGCGGCGTTATTCTAGACACCGCTTCAAAGGTTAGCATTTGTACGATAAGTTTGTGTACATCCGTGGTGCTGGGTCGACTGGAAACTTTATTCCTGGGAGGGAGGTGAGTAAACTCCTGACTGTAAATCTGCATATCAACCACAGCTGCGTGAGACTTGGAATGAGGACCTACCTCTCCTCTCGGATGTTATGATATGAATATGACTAAGTTTAGGGAATTAAATCCTAAAGTCATATAAAAATAACATTAAAAGAAAAGAATGCTTTGAAGCCTCGGCTCGAAACTCTGGTCCAGTTGAGTTCTCAATCAAAGTTACTTCACTTGTTAGCCCTCCCTCGGCCTTTCTGACGACGGTACTTTCTTTGGGACTTTACGTACTTTGCCAAAATCGTGTGAAAGGTTCTTGTCATGACAAGGTGCAAACCAGGACTGGGTTCATGCGAGTCGCAGCTGTAGGTTCAGATAAAGTTGAACGGCAAGTCTCCCGCGCTGCAGTCGTTACAAGAGCCACCGCCTCAACTGCCAGGGCTTGCATTCAAGTTGATACGTGACGACTCTTGGGAAATATAGAAAATCTGAATGCGCAGCTTTTTTGGTGAGACAAAATTTGGTTTCATATTGGCGTTGGGTGAAATTCTTTGTGGCGGCAAGTGGGAAAAGGGGCTACGCATAACGGAGACAAACAGAATGGGTTCGACCTGGCCTTGAAAAATTCGTTCACGCTGCAGCCTGATCTCAACAAACAGTAAGGTTAGGCGTACTCGTGCATTGGGTTATTTCGGCCTCAAACATCTATTCGACGGCACCCACACCAAGGTGAGGCCATCTGAGAATACCTCGCTTTCTAACACATACCCCCAGGCACCAGCCTCCCGCATCTGGTATTTCGACGCCGTGGCCGTCTCAAACTCGACCCCCGGCGGACCTCGGGAGTTCGCCAACACCTAATCCATCACAGGCAACAGAGTTAAATGGACATAGCACGTGATGCGAGTCTCGACTGCTGTCTCATGACTCCTTCGTATAAGGTCATTGAAGGAAGAGATGACGGAAGAGATGACAGAAGCTAAGAGCTCTAACTCCCCAGGGTATGGCTCGTTGCGACGCTGAGCGTTGATCCGTGTGGCCGTGTACTTGTGTTTTTTGATGGCCCCACATGCGCTCACAAGAAGAAGGATACAGGCGATCTTGGAGTAGGTGACGTTGTCGAGGGAGAGTCTAATGGTAAGGAATAGGCCCGCTGTGACGAGGTCCAAGAGAAATACAATGAGAGATATCGGACAGTCTGACGCATATGGACCCCAGACATTGCCCAGGGCATTATCCGTATTGGTCGTTGTCGATGGGCGCCTCGGTCGTGGTACAGCGTTGTTCTAGATACCGCTTCAAAGGTTAGCGTTTACACGATGGGTTTCTGGGGCGTCTCGGTACATACCGGGATGGATCGACTGGGAGGTTTAACCCCGGGAGGTCGGCAAACGAACTCCTGGCTGTGTGTCAACCACGGCACAAAGATGGATCCGAGAGGTGAGGGGGTGTAGTGTAGGAAGCAAAGTTGAGTCTCTGTGGACCCTTTTCGCCGATCCCTGTTTTATCCATGCCTGTACATGCAATAACTCGATCTTCCTCTGGATCCACGAGGGGTGGGTGTACCTTCCCTCGACATCTGCGCGAGACTTGGAATGAGAAGGAACACCTACTGGATATGCAGTGGATGGATGCGAGTCGATGTCGGACCGAGGCTTAAGAAGACGACCTGGCTATTTTTTAACTTAAATAATGAAACTTGTTAAACTCCTCTTACAGGCTATGATGGTAATACACCAAGTTTAGGGAAATATATCCTAAAGCAAATAAAAGTACTGTTGGAAGGAGGGAATGCTTCGAAGCCTCAACTCGAAACTCTGATCCAGTCGAGTTCTCAACCAAAGTCTTCTTCACCTCTTGCCGATGTTGTGCTGTGCTAAAGGTCCATCAACAGTCCCCCCTTTAAACCTTCGCTGGTAGAAACCTTCTGACGACGTATCGGATTGCGAGAATATTCCAAAGCCACTCCTAGACGAACTGGACTGAATGTTTCCAATTCTCAAGTATGAGAGTGGTCCTGTGGTATAGTCTTTGTACAGTTGGAGTGTTGAGCACAGTGGTAGAATTCAAGTGTACAACCCCAGAGCCCAGTAGACTACCAGTCTGCCGGCATTGATATTGATGTACTGTAAAAAGACCATGAGATTTCCCCCCTTTGAGAGTAGATATTTATTCTCTTGTAACTGGATGTTGTGGCGTTGCCCGTTTTCAGTCACCGGACAGTCTGACAGTCGAATTGCCTCCTGGTCTGCAATATGTCCATGCCCATATCTACCAATTTGCGGCGTCTCTCAGCACAATCAGGGATAGATGCTTGACGCTTCCGTTGTCTAATGGACCCTATAATCGACAAGCAACATTGTCAGAGAAGACAAGGAGCTGGACGTGACAGACCACCAAGTCCTAGCCTGGTACGCCAAATGTCCTCCACAACCTCAAAGCTGTCACGCATGTGTTGGAATTCGATCGGTAATGTTCGTCTTTCCATCGTGAATGTTCTATGCAGGCAGTTCGTTCACAACGACGTGGGGATGTCTCTCAATGGTTCTTCTCCCGGCCTCGGTATGAGTTTTGGCTTGGCCTTCAAGCCTTGGTGGCAGCTCTAGCCTTAGGATTCCTTCGACGACGACCATGTCGGACTCTGATTCAAAGAAGAGAAATCTGGTCTGCGAGGTTCGTAGTCGGAACTATGCTTGGAGGTGTAGTTGGGGGGTGGTCAAAGGAGTACTCGAAGGGATAATCGTAGGTATGGACGTAGGTATATGAAGAAGGATTCGAAGCCTGGGGAATATGTTAGTCCACAAAGATATACGGCTCATCTAGAAGAGTTTCTAGCCCTTTCAGCCATTCTAACAGAACAGAACAGAACTCAACCTTTCTTTCCATGAACCACCCAGTGATCTTGATCAGGAATAAGAAGAGAGCCAAGGACGAGTGAGAGAATCTCTCTAGATAGTTCCTCTCGCTTCCCGGGTAGTATTCATTTTCTGCTCAAGCCACACCGAGTGCTCCGGCCTTGGGCTTCTCGTCGACGATGGCTGTAGTAGTCTCGGTCGCAAAGCGAAAGTTCTTGGTCTATCGTTTGCGAAGTCTATCGTCGTAAGAAAGCTGTAAGGGTAGTCATACGTATCCGTGATGTCTGCGAGAGAAGTTCAAAGCGAACTGGGGTTGATTCTGAATGCTGTTGGTTCCAAGAACCATTGTTACACAGCGCCCCTTTTCCATACCTGGTGGTCTACACTGTGAGTAGTAGGAGATCCAGTTAACCCAGCATAAGCAGGACTAGCGCTACAAGGCCAAGCTTACTTCTCTCTCCTTGTTCCTCGTTCAGTCCACCGCTAAGATCTCTTGTGTTCTTCGTCTAGGTGCTTGAGGAGCCTTGATAAAGAGGCCCGAAGTAACACTCGCTTGTATTCTTCCCTGGAAACGTTCTTCAGACCTTTCTCTGTCGAGCTCGGGTCAAGAGGAGTCTGCTGGTGCGACAGGGTCCTCAGGTCTGGCCGTTCGATCGAGGTACGAGTGAGGATAGGTAACCAACCTTCGGGTCATGAACGAACACGCCGAGGTCTTCTATTGTACCAATGCTGCTGTACACGACTGCCAAATTCTAATCGAAGCGACTGAGGGCAGGTTCGTCTTCCTTCTTCAGCGTTCGAGTAGCTGCTGCGGCGGGAGGTAGTGGACAAGGGGGCAGATCGACGTAGGCACGATAGAATCCTTCGTAAATTGTCGGCATCGAGTGGGAAGAGTATTTTCTGTGATCGGTCAGCGTGGTGTTTGTAGAAAGAGAGGAGGATACGGACGTCTCCGAGGCCAGACGACTTGGTCTCGCATCACCACCATGCAGAACGGGGCCAAGATCACGACCTCCTTTTTCAATCTTGAAAGAAGCAGCGTAGATATCGATTCTGGGTGTTGACTAATAGAATGGAAGGGCTCTGAATGCACGCAGAAGATGGTAGAAAGAATCAAAACCATACGCACCGACTGCACAGCTTCTCGAGGTCCCGTTGGTGGCGATGGGGTCATGACACTGCCCACCAAGAAATAATTCCTGCACGCTGGCGGCTATCATACATCACAAAGAGCCCCAACACTGCATGGCCGTGACATGAATACCGCTTCGTAGGGGATGCGTCGAACGGAAATATCAAAAACGCAACAATCGTCACCGAGTGTTTGCCAGCTGCCCATGGCCCCATTCCCTTTTACGTCCGCCTAGTCTATTGTTCCCTAGGCTGTTTGGACGCACCTCGACCATGTGCAATGCCCTGGCCAACGATACTCCTGGGACGTTTTCCAGGGGAGGCCATTTACGTGGGTTAGTGGATGTCGAAGCGTATGCAAGAATTTACAGTACCTATATGCGTCTCTAAAATTCACAACACCACTGATATTGGAGGCTTGTTTGCCCAGAGGAGGAGACAATGGACTAGAGTAGAATCAATGGAAGCCCTAATTCATGTCCAAAACTATTACGGTGCATCTGGTCTAGCCCTAGAACATTCTGCGCGTGTGAAGCTGTTGTGGATGCCTTACCATGGTTGACGCTGGTGCTCCCGCTCCTTTTTTTTCTGGCGGTGGCCGTGAGCTGCATCTCCATCTCCCTCCCACGCTCCCCCTCGCCTCTCTTTGTTTTCCTCCTTCACCCTTCACCACGCTCACACCACACCTCCGCAAACCTTTACCCGCAACGCATCTTCTCTTAGAGCATCGCATCGTCAAGCACCTGACAAGTAAGCTTCTCGTGTTTTTTTTTTTTTTTTCAAACTTCTTCTCGAGAGGCTTCTCGCCTTTGTGCTCGTCAGCTTTCCACGCGAGCCTTCAGGTTTCTGCCGTTCGCTGCTCAACCGATCACCTCTTCTCCCACCTTCGAAGCAATAGCTTCACATTTCTGCTCACCCTAGCATCACTTCTCTATGCGAGTAGCACGTCTGCGACGCCTCGCTCGCCTCGATACCCTCTCTCGTCTCTTCAGAAGCACCTTCGAACGCGCCCGACCTCACTCTCAAGGTCCCCGGTCACCAGAGAAGCAGGCCATCCAGGTAAATCCCCTCTCTCCTCTCTCTCGATCCCTCTTCCTCTTCTCTTCCTCTCCTCTCTTCCCCCGCCTCCATCTTCTCCGCCTCCTCTCCCAAGCTTCCTCTCCTCTCCTCGGCCGTCGCTGTCGTCTTTGCCTCTTCAGCTCCCGCCTCTACCTCTTCTGCTCTCGCCTCTAACGTCGCCGCTCGCAGCAAAGTTCTCTCTCGGTGCCGCAACCATGTCTTCGTCTGGGTGGCGTCGCCCTCTGGGTGCTGCCAGACGGGGAGAAAACCAGCTTCGAAACGCATTTTCCGCTCTCGACATCCAGCGCACTGCAGACTCTGGAAGCGACAGCTCCGATGACCGTAAGTGGACTGCTTCTCTTTGTGTTCGCTGTCTCCCTCTCCGTCTCCCTCTCTATCTCTCCCCCTACTCCTTTTGTGTTGATATGCATCCACCGGGTCTCCACCGGACTCGATGTGCACTTGCCTCTTTCATCTAGAATGTCTGCATGTTTGCCTCATGTTTAGGCTATGCTTGTGCATATTTATTGTTTGCCTCTGTTTGCTGTTTGTTGTGGCCTTTTCGCCGTTTTCGGGGGTGTAGTTTGCACTGCTGGGGCCCCAGAGACGGCCAGGAACTCACTCATCACTCCTCTCCATCACTTTGAAATCTTCTTTCTGTTCCAGAATGATTTAGCTAACTGTCCAAGAAATCCATCCTCGTGCCCTTCATGTGGCCAAGAGGTAGGTGTTGATCGATGGCTCGTTGCACTAGTTCCCCTAACACATGCAGTTTCCCTCCCCCTGGTTCTTTCGGCGATGCGGATGATGAGTCTCAGTCCTTCTCTGGGTGAGTATTCCAGAAAATCCTCTGTTTTCAGTTGCTTACACTCTTAGATCGGGTCCTTCCAACTCGGATGGCATGACCGGACGTGACAACGCTGGAACTGATACTTCCACCACTCAGGAGATCTCGAACCAGGAGCAGACCTCTCATCCCCTCATCAACCCAGAGGCCATCCAGGACGCATCCAGTCAGGAATGGGACGCTCAGTCCTGCTACCCTCCCGAAGCTTGTGTCTTCGTCGCAAAGTAAGTCACCACAACGCCCTTTTGGAAACCACACACTAACTCGACACTCAGCCTCAGTCAGAACTATGATGATCTGACCCTCATGTCCGCCGTTACAAAGGTCTTCAACCAGTACGGTACTGTCTTTGTCAAGATCAAGCGCGATAAGCGTCAGATGCCTTTTGGCTTCGCTCAGTACACCGTAAGTAACACTGACAGCCACACTTCTGATAGTTGAAACTGACTCTTCCATCAGAAACCTGAGGATGCTGAGAAGGCCCTCGTCAACCTCCGAGGTGTCGAGATCCTCGGTCGACCCGTTCGCACTGAACGATGCAACGCCAACTGTAAGTGACACTCCACTAGATCTGCTTGGCTGTCTGCTCATCATACATAGTGGTTTTCCTGGTCGTTCGTCGCAACAAGGGCCTGGTGTACCACCAGGAGGTTCGAGATCTACTCTCTCCTTTTGGAGCCATCGCCAAAGTCGAGGACCTGGACTCTGCCACACAGGAGCGCCTTGGTCTCTCGCCCGCAGTTCGTGTTCGATTTGAAAAGTTTGATCCCCGACGTGATGTCATCAAGGTGAGCAGCTATTACCATCGTCGTTGCTTCAACACTAACAGTCTCGCAGGGTGTCGGTGACAACACGGCGTTTGTCATTATCAACTTTGATTTCAAAGTTGCTCAGGATCCCTCTGAGCGAGATCCCACCGACGTCACCTGTATGGACCATCTCGAAAGGGATAGTCGTTCCATCTTCCTCGGCTCCCTCCCTGCTCATACGAGCGATTTCCTTGTCCGCGAGCTGGCTTCGGCGGGCGGAACAATTCTCAATGTCCAGCTGAAGCAGTCGGTGGACGGCAGCGCGGGTAAATAATATCTACCTCTGACAAGTTACTTGCTAACGTGGACAAGGTATGCCTACCTACTATGCCTTTGTCGAGTACGATCATCCCAATGGCCCTGACAAGGCTATCGCCAAGTTGGCAAGTACTCCCTGACGTTGTCCAAGATATAGGTAGTCAACTGCTAACAATGATACAGAACGGCTACAGAATTGGTGGCACTTCGCTTCGTTGTGAGCGACGACGCTCCAAGGTCACTCCCACGGCTCTAGCTGCTTCCACTGGACCCTATGGCACCGTCCCACCCAACAGACCTCACCGTCGAAACGCATCGGCGTTCGCGACTGCTTTCGTGACTCCTTGCAATGAGCCTGGCTCTCAGACACGTCGCTCCAAGGGACATCGGCGATCCGCTTCTGTCTACAACGATGTTCTTGCTGGTCCCAAGACCCTTGACTTCTCGATGGGTGCCTGGCCACCAAAGGACGAGTCTCCCTATGAGCCTCAGTCTCAGCCCAAGACCCAGTCCTTCCGACGATCATCTTCGTACCGCCAGTCATCTGCCTATCAGCCCTCGTACATTGAGCTGCAGAGCGGTCAGTCTCCTTACCAGGAAACATCCTTCCGAAAGCCCACCTACACTGGTTCCGAGTACCAGCAGATGCAGTATCAGAGACTGCAGACATCGCCTCTCTACCAGGCACAGAGTCCTGAGATTCTTCAACCTGAGCCTCTGAGAATTCCTGCTCGCCGTCTTTTCGACCTTGAGGAGGCTACTACCATGGGACCTCCTGCCATCCCTGCCTATGCTCCCCTGGCTTCTCCCAACAAGCTGAAGCCCACCGTTCACTGGGCACCTTCTCCCGCTGTGTCCTCTACGGGGTCATCTGACTTTGAGAGCAACCGAAACCCTTACCTGTCTAACGCCCATCGTGCTTCCACACTTGGTCCGTCGTTTGGTCAGCGCATGGCTGGTCATCGCTCTAGTGCTCGCCGCTCTGTCACCAACCTTTTCCCTTCTATCGACGATGCTGTCATTCGCGCCAAGTCGGCCCTGGAGGAGTCTGAGGATGCAAAGATCCAGAGCACCCTCGCCAAGTACATCCAGGACGCGAACAAGGAGAATATTCACAAGGCTGCTGAGGATGCGAAGAAGAAGGCCTCTGAGGACGCTACCCGCAAGGCTTTCAAGACCGCTGCCGAACTCGCCATGGAGACTGCTGCTGCCAACGAAGAAGCGGCCTAGGAGACCGTCGACGATTCGCAGAGTGATTCGATCCGAATGACCAAGAAGAGGGTCTTCACCCGTGCTCACCACCTCTCCGAGGAGAACCTGAAGCACAACAACAAAGTGGAGGATGAGCTTCTCAAGCGCACCGCTCGATCCGAGGAGCACCTCCGACTTGATCGCCTCAACCTCTCCTGCGATAACCTCAAGAGAGGTCCCAAGGCTGATAAGGGTGAGAAGTCTAAGAAGGTTGTCAAGGCTGACAAAACCAAGACTCCCAAGTCTTCCAAGAAGAAGGCCAAGGATGAGACTCCTCAGAGCACTGTCGACGCCCTCGCTTCTGGTGGCCAGAACAACCTCGTCCCCCAGGGCATGATGCCACTGCCTTATGTTTCGATGGTTCCTCCTTACCACCAGGCCTTCGCATACCCAGGAGCACCCGGCGCGCAAATGATGCATCCTATGATGCAGGCACAGATGGCCAACGCTCAGGCTATGCAGTCTCATATGATGGCGTCTCAGATGATGTCTACTCACATGGCTCACCCTCAATTGATGCCTCAGATGATGCCTCAGGGAATGACTCCTGGATTCGGCCACATGCCAGCCGCCTACCCTCAACAGGCACAGTACCAGAACGCTTACGCCGCCAACATGATGTACACTGGCAACCCGGCTTACCCTTACGTTCTTGTCGAGTCGCCTACCCGCCAGGCCCATGTCACCGAGCAGGATGACATCTATGAGGACGATCAGAACGAGGAGTCTGAGGAAGAGACTTCTGAGGAGCAGACCGAAGAGGAGACTTCCACCACTGGGTACTAGGAGTCTGCGTTCTCGGACTAATCTCTCACTCTCTGATGCGCTCTTGCTCTCCGACCATTGACACTCATCACCGCGTCGGCATGAAGTCAGAGCTTCACACCACGACCGATTTCTCGGTTGTTTCTTGACACAACGCATGCATATCTATCTGATTGCTTACACTCGTTTACTTTACGATTCTCAACGATATGCTCTGTACTCGCTTCGTCTTTTCCCGGTTCATTCAATCTGTTTCGCCTTTACTTCTTTCATTCGCATCTCTCAACATCTTTCGAGCACTACAAGTGAGCTCTGTCGCAACGATAGCTTCATCGCCTGGTGTTCAAGTCTTGCTACCCACCTGTCGCTTCTTTCAGACCGCCTCCTAACATGTCTTGTCCCCCAACCACCATCGGGCAGTCGCAAAGCCGCGAGCCTGGTGGTTGGGGTTGACTTTTCCAGGGACGTCAATCGAACGCTTCATTGTCGTGACGGCACCCAAGGCTTGTTGCTTCTCGACACACTCAACACGCTCGGCTCTTTTTTGTTTGCGATTTCTCTCAACATTTTCTGCTTTCGACTCTCTACACTCTACACTCATTTGCACTTTTTTCTTTCTCAATCTCTTGGCCTCGCACTGCCTACTTGCTTACCAGGGCAAGTGTTTGTATGAAAACCACGGATGGGACATGTATGGATGGGATATTTCCTTAGAAAATTAGAAAAACCAAAAAAAAAAAAAGGTTGGAAAAGGGCGCAAGCCCACAAAAGGGTGAAAGCCCACCAAAAAAAAAAATAACTCTCTGGTCCCCTCTTGCTTGATGAATGTGTGAATGTTCTCCCTGGTGATGATATGATATGATATGATGTTTGGACCTGGCAAAAGGGCCGATCGTGGGATCATGCTATGGGGCACTTGGTAGCCCTGGCGAGATAACACTTTTGACGAGAGGCCTAAGGGCCTTCACAACGTGAGCAAATGTTAGTGTGACTTCAAGATATGCATTACCAAGACGTTATGAGCCTAAGGAAAGCCTTATGTGATGGTAAGCCTTACTGTGATGTGAATAGTCTCAGTCAATTATTACATGATGTCCAGGTAAGCTTTTTACGACTCCACGGCAAGCATTACGACGACACTAAGGTAAGGTTTGCCTCTAATGAGCGAGACAGTTATTCCCGTGAGCAATGGAGACCAATCGTCAACGAGTTAATAAAACAAGCAACACAATCTCCCTTTATTCCTCCAACGGCAGCCTGTAGACTCTTCGGTCCGTCGCTCCATGAAAAACTCCACTCTTTTCGTGTCCACCTGATGATTCCCTGTCGGCTCATTTTCACCACGAGTTCGCGTTGTCCATCTGTGACGGTTCTGATTACCTTTACTGGATTGGGAGTGGGAGATGGGTTCTAACTGTAATCAGCTGAAGCGGCGGCGCATTTGAAGAAAAAAAAAAACCCCCCTCAGTCTGGGAATGCCTGATTTTTCTTCTCTCCTACATCAACAATTCCACACAGGAACGACACTTTTTCTGTTGAACGTCTAGCTTTCGGATTTCGAAAAACGACAGATCGCGTCTCCTTTTTTCGCCATGGGTCAACCATCTACGCAGGCGTCCAACGCCGTCATGTACCTGACTTATGGTGCATTTCTGTTCGTGATCCTTGGAGATTTTGCACTCTCTTCTTTCGCGTACACAGACACCAAGCTAACAATGGACGCAGCGTTATTGGAACAGGCGTTGCCTGGAGAATGAGAAACCAGTCCAAGAAGGACTTTCTCTCTGGCAACGGAACTCAGACGGGTCAGGAAAACTTATCTCCCAGAGACTCTAGATCCCATGAGTTACTCATGGGGCACCCTCAACGCTCAGGTTCCCTTCAAAAAGACCACCTACTAACGTTTGGCAGCCCTTCCTCTGGCCCTCAACTTCATCGCTTCCGGTGAGTAGAGCCTCAAAGAGCTCTTGAAACGCAACATCCCGGAGCGGTAGCAACGCAAAAGAACACGGCAGCATTGCAACGATGAAGCAATTGGCTGTGAGGAAATCTTCCATCTCACACGCGAGTATTACGACGAGCATGAAGCAGTGAAGACTGAACGAGCAGGTTCGTACCTCACAACAAAACGATCTTACTTCTTCTCCCCCCTCCCCAAGATGTTTCACACAACTCTGTTGCTACTAACCCTCATCCAGCTCAGCAACTTTCAGCTGAGCTGGATACCAATGCATCAAACCTGCTCCAGAGAGACATCTCGGGAGGGGGGAGAGGATGCGGCTCACTACGGGCGCTGAGTCGAAGTATCGTCGACATCCAACCTCGAGGACTTTCGAGTCTATCTCGGGGAGATGCTGACGTGCAGAGGCAAAGCTGAGATTGTACCGTAAATACTCGATCAAGTTAATGCTTGCGTGGGAAAAGTGTTGCCGCTCCAGAAATCCCCCCGACCCTTACCCCCTTTCGTCGGTGACAAACTGACTCTTGTAGCTCTCGGTTCTGCCATCCTCTTCTCGTATCCCGAGCTGGCCACCATTAGTGGTGTTCAGGGTATGATCGTCTACTCGCTCTCGTCGGCTCTGCCCATCCTCATGTTTGGATACCTCGGTCCTGTCATTCGACGACGTTGCCCTGAGGGTTTCGTCTTGACGGAGTGGACAAGACAGCGATATGGCACTTTGACTATGCTATATCTTAGCTTCATGACGCTGGTTACCTTGTTCTTGTACATGGTTTCTGAGCTCTCGGCTATTGGACAGGTTGTCACGGCTTTGACTGGCCTCGATGGTCTCCCCGTCATGATCGTGGAGTGCGTCATCACCACTATCTACACCTGTAAGTTCACCTCTCTCCGGACTTGCAGCCACATTCTGACTCTCCCAGCTCTTGGTGGCTTCCGCATCTCCTTCTTGACCGATGTCATCCAGGGAGCCATGGTCATCGGCCTGGTAATCCTCGCCACAATCACCATCGGCGCAAAGACAAGCATCGACCGCAGCCTCATCGATTCATCCGGCCTCCTCAAGGCCAACCTCCTCGGCTGGCAGCTTCTGTACATCTTCCCCGTCGCCATCCTGACCAACAGCTTCTTCCTGTCCTCTTTCTGGCTGCGCACCTTTGCCTCCAAGACGGACAAGGACCTTCACCTGGGCACCATCATCGCCACTGGCGTCGTGCTGTGCGTCCTTACTGTCGTTGGTTCTACTGGTCTTATCGCTATCTGGTCCGGAGCTTTGCAGGGCGATGAGATTGCCTCATCGGGAGCCATTGCCTTCTTCGCCCTTCTGGAACGACTCCCCAGCTGGGTCGTGGGTATCGTCCTCGTCATGGTCGTCACCCTTAGCACAGCCGCTTTCGACAGTCTACAGTCGGCTATGGTCTCGTCCGCCTCCAACGACTTGTTCCGCAACAAGCTCAACGTCTGGTTCGTCCGAGGCGGTGTCGTCCTCATCATCATCCCCGTCATCGTCCTCGCTCTCAAGGCCCCCTCGATTCTTCAGATCTACCTCATCACCGATCTCATCTCCGCTGCCACTATCCCAGTTCTCTGCATTGGTCTCATCAAGAGCTGCTGGTGGTGGCGTGGCTTCGAGGTTGTCGTTGGTGGTCTGGGTGGTATCTTCACCGTCTTCCTCTTCGGTCTTGTCTACTACGGCAACGCTCAGGAGGCTGGTGAGCTTCTGCTCCTTCAAAAGGGTCTGTACGGCAACGACTGGAGTGCCTTTGGTGCCTTTGTTGCTGCCCCTGTCGGCGGTATCCTCTGGGGCGTTGGTGCTCTCATCCTCCGTCTCTCTGTCCAGTTCGTGATGGCCAAGGTCCAAGGACGTCGCTTCGATGCTTTGGACCGTCCTCTTGAGCGATCTGAGAGCAGGGAGACTGATGAGCCCGCCGAGAACCTCGTCTCTGCCACGACTGGCAAGTTCTTCTAGACATGTCCCCATGAGATGTCGTCAGATGCGGTCGTTTCTCACAACGACTTGGCTGGCTCTGTCAGCCAACCCTTCACCAGAGTGGTGCACTCGACAAACATCACCTCTCTTCACATCGCCTGAGGAACCTCGTTTCTTCGTGGACGCCGGCTGCTTTTTACACAAAAGGCAAATACCCAAGATTGAATTGGAGAAGTACTATCTATGTACTGACGTCCGTTCGCCGACCTCCATGCTATTCTATAGTACACAGATATAATCCTCGTACAATATATACTCTCGTTTTACACGTTATTCTTGCTCCTTGACTCATGATCCCATTTTCTCAGCTGGAAACCAGGTCGTTCAGCCTTCATATCAGTACAACAACCTTCTCTTTCTTACTTTTTGGTTGGTCCAGTCCATCCCGCTCGCTTGGCCTGCTCCACGTTGATCCAAGCCTGCTCCTCCAGATACGCCTCGAGAGTCGTAGCAGGGACCGTGCCCCATATACGCCAAGATCCAGACTGGTAAGTCTTCTCGTTGACCTGCCTCGACAGAGCCACGTATTCAATCTTCTCCTGCACCTTTGTGCTTCCCGGGATCAGCTCCCCAGTAGACTTCTTGTACTTTGACGCTCGCTGCGTCGACGCAATCGCAATGACCGCCTGCTCGGTCGAGTTGTCCTTGTCGTAAGGGTTCACCGCGTGCACCTGGTGAGCGACGACGCGAGGGTAGAAGAGGGTCTTGTTGAACTTGACAAGCTCGAACGAGGTGCGCTCGGTAGGGTTCCGGCGGTCGATGGCGGCAGTGAGCTTCTTTGCGAACTGGCCGAGGCAGAGAGAGTTGATAGCAGCCTTGTCGCCGGCCGCGAACGCCGTCAGCATCTCGGTGTACATGACCTTGGCTGTCGGTGCGATCTTGCCGCGAGCGGCCTTCCACTTGGGTCGGGTCGTCCAGTCGGGCATAGACTTGAGCTTGAATTGGAGTACGGAGAGGGTCTCAATGCCCCATTGGCGCAGGCGGTACCATGAGTAACGGAAGAAGTTGGTGCCGCCGGGGTATCGAGAGAGGGGGAGGGGGATGAAGGTGCCTTGAGTTGAAGTCAGTCTTGCAGTGATTCACAACCTCAATTGGAGGGTATATAACCAACTCACCAGGAAACAGAGGCCCTCCTCCTGACCTAAAGTACTCATCATTCGCCCTCTTCTGCATAACAGACATTGACTCGGCCTCCATCTTCTTCGACTCTTGACGGGCAGTCTTCTCCATCTCCCGCACCATCTTTGCCCTCGAGGGTATGGACGAGTACCGCGCAAACTGCACACCCACCGTGCCCATGACGCCCCTTCTCAGGGCGCCTGGGCGCAGCGCCATCGTCGACGAGGCAGGCATTTATTCGTCTGGGCACCAATTGAGCCGGCACAGGGTCATCATCCGGAGTTGGGTGCTCTGATCGGCGGGCGGAACTTCACTATCGGCTCAGAAGAATTTCTTGGGCCGGTGTCGGAGAAATGATGTGCCGTGATCCGACCCTGTGGGAAATGGTATGATTTGGGGACAGTCGCGGGTGGCTCGTGGGGGAAGGCCGGGTGGGTGTCACTGATTCACACATGCTAGCCTGTGCAAACCTTCAACGGCTTTTCGAACTCATCAACCACTTCACGAGCTGCACCACCACCTCTTCTCCGAGCAAAGGCGCAGTCGCAAGGCTCTAACTGTTGCTTCTGCCTCTAGCTCATGTCCCGCGACTCTCGGTGAGCCAATTGGGCTCTGCGACGAACCTTGCAACGAACATCACATCCTCTACTTCGGAACTCGCCCCTCATGAGAGCGACGCAAACCCTCCTCTCGAGGAACTTCTTCGGGCGAAGCATGGACGAGCTCCGGCGACGAACACAGATCGGTATACTCTCTCTACTCGAGCTTTGATCCCTCCAGCTAACAAACTGCAGCCGTATCCTTCGAGGCCATCAAGGGCGCCACGAAGCCCAAGCCCCTCTACGACTTCAACACCTCCAACAACGTCCGCGACTGCATCGTCATGACCGACAAGACCATTGGCGGCTTCTCCGACAGCAACTTTGACTACGCAACATCCACCGACCCGAAATCCCCCTCCTCCTATGCCCGCTTCTACGGCTCCATCTCTACACGCCTCCCCGCCGACAAGCCCAACATCCAGCGCACCGGGTTCGCCGGCTTCCGAACTCCCGATCAGCGTCCTACGGTGTTTGGTCGCTCGATGTGGGATATCGATCCCTTTCTGTACCTTGCTCTGCGAGTCAAGTCAGATGGCCGCAGTTACTTTGTCAACCTACAGACCGAGAGTGTGGAACCGTCAGATCTACACCAGCACCGACTCTTCGCCAAGCGGCCAGGACAATGGGAAACGGTGCTCATCAAGTGGAACGACTTTGTACGAACGAACCATGGTTTCGTTGTAGAGCCTCAGACTGAGATGCTGAGGCAAAAGGTTCTGAGTGTGGGCGTTGGACTGACGGATCGTGTGGAGGGGCCGTTTGAACTTTGCATCGAGAAAGTATGGGCTACGAATGATGTGTCAGAGGCCGATTCAGGAGCACCAACCGTTGAGGCCCCAGCAAAGGGGACGTCAGCAGAGGGTGGGCTAAGGAATAGGAAGGGTGAAAAAGTACGATGGTAGACATCAGGAGGTGGAACAAGTGTTGCGTGGGACAACCACGATTGATGAGGAACGAGACATTGCACGTGTATCATTAAATCTCATGCTCTTGAATAAGAGTACCCCTGGGGGCTGGTTCATATCTCACTCGTCCTTGTACAAATAAACAGTATAATCAACTCCTAAAGATGCTCCCCTTCGCCACTGTCTATGCTATACCATATCATCCCTTGCTTTGGCCATCATCGCACATCACGCTCCAAGACTGAGCGCAGCAGCCTTCTTCTGTAGTGCTACATACTCCGCCGCGTAGTCTGCCGCCAGGGCCATGTCTCCGGAGAGCTTCATGATCATGGCCTTCTTCGCCGCCATCTGGCATTGCATGGCCATGTCCTCAATCTGCGAGTATTGGTCAAAGGACTTCTGTACAGCCTGGAGGGCTTTGGTCATGTATTCCATCCGCTTGGCTGACTTTGGCTCGCACTTCCCTGCAAGTCCCATGTTCGCGTCAGCTAGATAGCTGTAGAGCTGGCCGGACAAGCTCGCCGTATCGCATTCGAGAGACCGAGGTATCACGGCCACCAGCAATTGCGAAGCTGCCTCAAACTCGCTGAGTGAAACGAGGATGTTTGACACAGCGCCGATGGCTTCCCAGAGACCTGGAATATTGCGGGCTTCCCAAGAGATACTTGCCGCTCGCATGGCAGCAGTGAAACCCCTCTGCGTTCGACCACACTTATCCAGAAGCGAGGTCTTCAGCAGTAGAAGCTTGACCTTGAGAACCACGTCTCGCCGTTCTTCCTGTATCTGTGACATGATGCGATCGATCTTGGCAAATGCTGCTTGGAAGTCTCCCCGCCGGATCAGATAGTCGACATGGAGGCTATCAACGATGAAGGCCATGTCGGGCTCCAGGTCATCATCCCTGGACTGAACGATTTGCGATATCAGTTGGTCAGCCCCTTCCAGGTTGTTGTGGTGTAGATCTCGCTTGAGCTTGATGATCCCTCGATACTTGTGCCAGTATTGACTCGGCTTCCATGATCTCAGCGAGTTCTCTTCCAACACTTCCAGTTTCTCCAAAGCTTCGTCGTATCTTCCCTGGCCCGCGAGCATCATTGCAAGTCGACAGCTGAGTTTGAGCTCGTCGTCAAAGATCGAGTGTCGTGCATGGCATCTCAGGAAGACCTCACATGCCACCGACGACATACTGGAGACACCAAGACGATCCCACAGGGCCGCCGAGAGCGCGAGGTGGGAGCCAAACATGTTCTTCATGTTTCTCACCATGACAATGTGAGAACTTCGAACCATTGACTCCATTGCTGCAGCCACGCTGTCTCCGTTGATAAGCCCAAGCTTTGCCTCGCTGAGGAGCACGGCACTCCATAGCGTCCACATGCCCGTTTCTTTCGACTTTACTCGAAGGAATGCGAGGTTGTCCTTGCCCGTGCCTAGCATGCTATGAGACACGAGGTCGCGAACAAGATCGGGGTGGGCACGCCCAAAGTGGAACAGCCAGTTGAGAGCAAAGTTGAGGCAAGACATGTCCCGGTTCTCTCGCGCTGTCGATACGGTTTCGAGCATGGCTGTCAGGGCTTCTCGGTGGCAGCCAAAGTCAGCCTGGAGAACAGCAAGGTTCATGAGAGCGTATTGGTAATAGGAGCGGTCTCTGTTGGACATGGTGTAGTCGAAATATCGATGAAGCAGGTCGAACGCGGTAGGGTAGTCTCCTCCTCTCCAGGCGTCAAGGAAACTGTGATTGTTAGATATAGACTCGGTGACATAAAGGGGCTGGACCTACTTGAGGTAATGTGTAAGACTGGGCTTGATGCAACTGTCCTTGAGCAAGTCGTGAAACTGATGGCGAATCTCAAGTGGTATTCGGTTCCCATACTCTATTTCGTGTGAGCAAGATCCTCAGCACTGGGGGGTTACACTCACTCTGTACTTGTTCAATCTGGAACTCGAGGAGGCTCCCGATGTCGTCGGCACTCACGGGGACCGTACTACTCTGATCCCCGGTGAGCATGTCACCGTACGCCACCGAGGCCAGATCCATAACACTCTGGTGATCCCAGTCCTCTTGCTCGCCCATCAACAAGACATTGTCGAAGCTCATCCGCCCAAAGCCCGGGAGTTTGCGCTTCATGTATTGGGCAGTAGGTTGTCGATATCGTACAAAGTTCTTCCAAAGTTCAGTGCAGTCGTGGAATCGAAGTCGATGGTACTCCAGTCGTGATCGACGAACAAACGTCCCAAAGGGCGAGTTTGGTGTGAGCTTGACTCCTCCTTCATCTTCAACGGGATGGCCCACTTCGGCAAGTCTCTGTCGCTCCTCCTTCGTCTTGGCCAGCAGACGAGAGAGGTGGTCAAAAAAGTCGTGCATTGCATCAAGGCAGTTGATGTCCCAGAGCTTTCCTAGAAACTGGTCCCATAATCTCCGCCCAGGCATGCCCATCAAAAAGGGATAGCTGCCGAGTAGCTTCTCAAAGTCTTTGATGCTGATGATGAGGCTGACCGTCCGCTCTGCCTTGCCCCATCTTTCGGCCTGATCTGCAGAGACACTCCTCGGAGCAAAGTCTGTGAGGTGGTCGTGGACGAAGGAGAGGACTGGGAGGATCGCATCACTTGGCACAGCTCCTTCGACATAGAGCTCCACGAGGACGAGCAGGCCAATCTTGGCCGGGTTGAGGAATCGAGCCATCCTTGCGCGCTATCAAATAGTGGAAGTTGGAAGGGCGAGTTTGGATGTGAAATGGAGGAGTTGGGTTTGAGTTCAGAGTGTGCACGCGATGGGAAGTGATGCTGTCGCTCTACACCCGGTCGCGCCTTCCTTCCTGCCTCACTGTCAATCAGGAAGGACCCCAAGCGAATGGAAGTTTGTCTACCTCTACGAGAGGCCTAGGCCTTGATATCGATGCTCAAAGAGTCAAACACTCATAGCCTCCGTTCTTTAGACAGCTCCAGGCATCTCATCCCAACCTGGCGCACGCGCTTGGTGTGTTGATGGGTCGCTTGGCGGTTTGTGGTTTGATCGGCTGTTCCTCGGGAAATGCCGGGATGACACAATGTTTGGTGGGCAGAATGCGTCGTTGGACATGACTTGAGGGGTCTGATATCATCAGCCAGTAGCGCAAATTCAATGCTCAATTGGCGTGCATATGAATAAAGATCCTCTTAGAGCTAGGTGAAGCTCGAGGGCTTCCAGTTCCTCATCCAGGACATGCATTGGTTACACCCACAATGGCACCAGTGAAGGGCGAGGCATTACTCATCATTGACAATCTCACATCACCACACAGCAGTCTCATCAAGGCACACAATCTCAACAATCAGTCAATTCGAGTCTAGGGAACATGTACAAGGTATCTCCGGGAGGAGCTGTCCGTCAGTTGTCCAACACATGACCAGTCTAAAGATTCGCTTAGGCGACCTTGTCCTTGTTGTGGTAGTTGACGCTCTCGTTCCAGCTGTGGCAGGTTAGCATTTTGTCCTCGGCACTGTACGGCAAACGTGAAGCTCTATTGGTCGAAGCTGATGTCGAGTTCAAGCTTCGCAGAGCTCTTCCAATGTCGGGGTTCATCGCTCGGGAAGTCGTAGTAACTTACAAGATAGTCTGTGACATTGTTAGCCTTGTGCAATTGGCCCGTAAAGAATCCCAACTGACCTTGTCGCCATCACCCCACTGGTAGTTCTTGGTGCGGATGTTCTGGTAGGGGTACTCGGTGCGCTCCTCCAGAGGAGGCATGTGGTTCCAGTGGTCCCAGTGCTCGTTCCAGAGCCAGTAGGCGTTGGCACCGGACAGGGCGAGGGCGGGGATGACGCCGCTTCCATCTTGTTAGCTCTTGTTCGTACCAATGCATCGCGGCCGTGTCGTCTTCAGCTTCCGATCCTCCGAAATCGACGCTCGGCTCGTAATTCACTCAATCCTCGGGTCGGGACGTACAAGATGGAGATCTTCTTCCAGAGCTCTGCTAGCTGTCAGTAATCATGCCCAATGCATCCAATTGACCCAGTCCGCAGTCGTCGGCGACTCACCAGTGGTGCCCTTGGCGTGCTCCTTGATGTGCTGGCGCTCCTTGATGAACTCGTTCTCGGCGGTGCTGGCGAAGCGGCGCTGGGCAGGGACGCGGAGCTGCGCGGAGACGCGCGAGGCGGTGCGGGTGAACTGTCGGGCGGCAGACATGGTGAACGTTGTTGTTCGTTCGGTTGACGTGTTGATGGTTACAAGCCAAGTTTGTGATCAGGTCATTCTTGGACGAGCTCGGTTAGAGCCGCCAATCAGTGCTGCCTCAATTGTAAGGTTCGAATTTTTCTCGCGGGTGACCGAGGGCACGTGATCTCGCGAGGTGGCCGCGCAAGCGATAAAGCTCCTGCGTCATTGTAGTCAGCAGCCGCGATCTTCAACCCTCACGCGAGCAACGCTGTGAAGATCACGACTTCGAGTCACTTCGTTACCGAGATGCTTTGAGTTTTTATCTCTCTCGTGGTTCTGTCTGCCCTCTCATACGCATCTGGTGTTCTTCAATCCCGCCGATTTGTCCTTGTTTGCGACCTACGGCCAAGTTCCCCTGTCCTTCCATTATCGCATCGTCCAAAAACGCTGGAGATGATGTGCATCACGAGAATAACGCCCACCACGACCCCTTCAGAGACTCTACTGTGAAAGATCCTCCCCAAGGCTCGAATTGAGCATTTCCACGATGGCATTTCGTCTTACAACATGGAATGGTGAGGCTCCTCTCCAACTCAAAGACCCACTCACTTACACATTCCCAGTCAACGGCATCAGGTTCGTCATTCGTTGTTAAGAGGCTGAGGAGTTCTAATGTTTTGCTGTCATCAGGAATCCCTTTGGTTATCAACCTTGGAGAGAAAAGCGAACCTTCCAAGTCAGTCTTCCTCCAGTCTCCTACGCTGTGATCCTTCCTCCCTCAGTTTAAGTTCCTTCCCTGCTTCAAAAATCATTGGCCTAGATACAGCCTAAACCTCAATGATCTTGTGCATGTTCAGGATAAGGCATGAGTTAGATTCAGGCTGGGACCCAGATGGTGCTCAGGTTAGAACCTAGATAATGCTTAGGCTAGGACCTAGACGGTTTCCAGGCAAGGACTTGGATGATGCTTGGACAAGATCCTGGATTATGTTCAGACAACGACCTGGATGGTACTTAGCCTAGGACTCAGATGATGCTCAGCCTAGGTCCTAGATGATTCCTAGGCAAGTATCTAGGTAATACTCGGACTTAGGCCTGGATGATGCTAGGACTGGGATGATTTAGACGATGCTGAAACTGGGACCTGGGCCATGTCTAGGCTGTCTAAGTGCAAGTGTTGACTCTTTCCACAGGCCATGTTCGATATCTTGGAAGCTGATATCGTTGCCATGCAAGAGACCAAGATCCAGCGAAAAGATCTCCATGATGAGATGGTCCTCGTCCCTGGCTGGGACGTCTTCTTCAGCTTGCCCAAGCACAAGAAGGGTATGGCTCTCCTCCTTCAAGGCTTCAAAGATCAGCAAGCTAACTAGCCCAAGGATATTCTGGCGTCGCCATCTACACGCGAAACTCCAAGTGTGCCCCCATCCGAGCTGAAGAAGGGGTCACTGGTGTCCTCACACCCCCCAAGTCCACGACCAAGTTCCGCGATCTCCCTCCCGATCAGCAAATCGGTGGCTACCCTCGGCCAGGCCAGCTCGACGGCATCATCGACGAAGCCACTCTCGACTCCGAAGGCCGCTGTGTGATTCTCGAGTTCCCGGGGTTTGTGCTCTTCGGGGTGTACAGCCCTGCTAACCGTGACGAGTCTCGGGATGACTTTCGCTCAGGTTTCTTCCAAGCACTCGATGTGAGGATACGAAATCTTGTAGCAGAAGGCAAGCAGGTCATTCTAACAGGCGACTTGAACGTTGTTCGCTCGGAGATGGACTCGACCAACGTCGCCGAGATGTTGCGCAAAGAGGACATAAGCTTGGACAACTGGTTGAACATGCCTGTTCGGCGAATCTTCAACCAGCTCATCTTTGAGGGGAACGTGGTTGGAGAGAGAGATGAAGGCCGCGAGGAGCCTGTTCTGTGGGATTTGTGTCGTTGCTTTCACCCAAAACGAGCAGGCATGAACACCTGCTGGGACACAAAGCGAAACACACGGCCTGCCAACAACGGCAGCAGAATTGACTACGTCTTGTGCAGTGACGGCATCAAGGACTGGTTTACCTTTTCCAACATTCAGGAAGGCCTCATGGGCTCTGATCACTGTCCTGTGTTTGCGACGTTTGCTGACAGGGTGACTATGGAAGGCAAGGAGCGCGCACTGTTGGAGGCCCTGAACCCCTCTGGGATGTTTCGAGATGGCGAGCGTCAGCGTGACTGGAGCTCCAAGGACCTTCTCCCTTTGTCTGCAAAGCTTATCCCAGAGTTTGACCGACGGCAGAGCATCCGCGACATGTTCACAAAGAAGACGGGCCCAAGCCTCTCCCGACAAGACTCGGTCAGCACAGATACGCCCGCAAAGCCCTCGAGCTACGCAAATAGCAACACACCTGCAGCGTCGACGGAACTTGACCAGGCCACAGGCTCACAGACCAGCATCGCCTCGTCTAGACCCGACACCATGGAGACCACCAGCTCCAGCCAGACCCGATCCCAACCGAGCACGAAGAGACCTGCAGACACCACGAGTACGACATCAACGCGATCCCTCAAGAAGAGCAAGACTACGACAAGCTCCAACGACGCCAAGAGCAAGCCGCTGGCCCCGGGCCAAAGAACCCTGCAGGGCTTCTTCAAGCCAAAAGCACCAACCTCCCAGCTCGACAAGCTAGAGCGAGTGGCAACGAGCTCTACGCCCTCTCCAACAAAGAAACCGACAGGGTCGTCAAAGACACGGACCAGCCTACAGGGATCATCTTCATCAATGTTTGCTACCACAGCAGGAAGGACATCCGAGAACAGCAACGCCGCCACCGATGGCGAGTCGTTTGACAAGGTGTTTGACCCAATCGAGGCCAAAGAGTCTTGGTCAAAGCTGCTGGGCAAGAGAGTCGCACCCCGATGTGAACACAACGAACCCTGCATCAGCCTGACCACCAAGAAGCCAGGCGTCAACTGCGGTAAGTGAGCCAAACGGATGCTATCTTACGATCAGTGACGTGCATGCTGTGGCGTCCCCGTTGCACAACGTCGCGGGTACACGGCTGCAGGCAGGTACAAGGTCAAACTCTGAAGCTAATATCGATTACAGGGCGCTCGTTCTACATTTGCCCGCGGCCGCTGGGGCCGTCTGGAGAGAAGGAGAAGGGGTCTGAGTGGCGGTGCGGTACATTCATCTGGAGCAGCGATTGGAACGGGCCATGAGACTTGGGCTTCGACCCCTTCCAGGGCGCTGCCAGCGACGGCAAGAAGGGATGGGATTTGTACATTTATATGGAATACTGGCTGGGGCGACAGAAGTATACAAATGATACAGCCGGGTTCAAGATACCTACCTAAATCCAACCATAGAAGTTCAAGATGCCTCCATAAACACTCAAGGATGCTTGCCTAAACACCGCCATGGAAGTTGAAGATGTCTACCTAAGCACTCAAGGATGCTTGCCTGAGCACAGTCAAATAGGTTCAAGCTACCTGCCTAATCGTAGTCAAGGAGTTTGCGTGGTTGCTATGGTGACCCCAGTGCCTCCCAAAGGCAACAGCGACCGACCCACGTCGACGGTTGAATCTTAGATCATGGCATCACGATGTCACGCAGGCAGACAGAAAAGTCAGTGAATGACCTTGTTTGGATCTTCACCCTGGGGCAACGCAGAAGCGGAGCCGGTGAACTACCTAAGGCATTGCTGCCCAAGACTAGCTACTTGAGTACCAGAGTGAAAGACCATGCATCCCATAACCATAACCATCACAGAACCCGGTAGACAAAGGTGAGATCTCAAGCTGTGCTACCGCCATCGATACCCTTCCTCCAAGTGAACAGGAATGCCACCGAGTGCGGGTGAAGGCCTGGGGCGGCAGACCCGCACAGATTGGTAGAGGAAAGTACAATGCGATACCTCCTCGCTACACCCAGAGGTACATTAATCCGAAGGTTCCTCTTCCATACTTCCGTTTGAAGCTTCGTTGTTCGCGGCTTCCTGCCTCTTCTCGATGTAGTGAACGAGAGCTCTCTGGGCCATGAGCTTCCAACGCTCTCTGACTTCAGGAGTCTCACTGAACCACATTTGAGTAATGGCCTCGCCTATACAAACGTTAGACAAGCTCGCATATTCGTGAAAAGGTTGCTTACAAAGTTGCACATGCGAGATTTCGGGGCGCTGTCTGCGAATGTCCGGTTCCTTCGTCTTTCTGTACAAGATCCACGCATTCTTCGAAAGGGAATGGGCCAATCCATTGTCCAGCGTCAGGAGGACAGAGGGGACAGGAACATTGTCGACTCCGGTAGCGTCTAGTATCATATTAGCAACTTCTAGTTAACCGCAGTAGATACAAATACATGCCACGGGCAAAACAAAATCTTCCATAGGTCGAGGTATCGGACGACACACCCGGAGGCATGGGGCAGAGGCGGAACTTTCTTCTGGCCTTGTCATGAAACACCATGACGGACTGCTCAACACGGCGGCTGCGACGATTAGATCATCAAGACTCCTTCAATCACAAGTTCACATGCCTGAAGTTGTCTGCGACATAACACAGATATTGGGGGTGCGAAAGGTCGTTCAGGAAGATGTGAACATCAGACCGATCCTTCTGGTACACGAAGCTGAGGGGCACGTCCAGATAGGGCGGGCTGAGAAACCCTTCCGCAGTACATCGGGGGTGCTTCGCCATCTCCTCCATAGAGATATTGTCGGGCGCCATGGCTGTAGGTGTTGGGGCGGCCTTTATAAAGGCGAGGCTTGTGACCGATGTTATGAACTTGGGAGGGTTATGTTGGGCAACAGAGCAGTACGCGAAGATTAGTTTTGCCACCCACTCTCCAATATTTTTAAGGCAATATAGTTTGGCAAATTTACCTAATCTAGGCAGAGAACAATCGGAGGCTTATCGTATTGTTCTCTAAATTACCCAAGTAGGCCCTAAAGAGTAATAGAAGCACAGTCCTATTGTTGGAGCTTTAGGCCTAAGGCATGCAGAGTTTTAGGGGCATGTCATCACGGGCCCGGCTGCTGCTCTGTTCGCATTCAACCTTCGCATCACAGAGATCACCAACATGGAAAACTCATTCAGCTTCAGTCCCTTGTGGAGGGAGATTTCCCTCGCTAAGAGGGTTGACCCTGCTCTCAAACCTCTTCACGGTATTATCCTTCAGCGAGCCCTCAGAGACATCCCCCTACCGGAATTGGAAGGCAAAAAGCTCCAGACTGAAGGTATGTATTACATTGTTTTGCTTACATTAACCCTAAAGTTTTGTAGGCATTCTTGAATCGGTCGCCTCTCTGATCCCAGACCTACTTTCAGACCTTGCTGAGGATAATGACATCCTCAAGGACATTCGAACGCTCGCTGCAAGGGAGATACCAGGAGAAAAGCCTTCGGTCATCATTCAGGCGAGCATTTCGATGTGGTATGCCGAGGCCATATCGTCTTTCCGCAAGCATTACCAACCTGGCAAGAATGACACCATGGAACTTGCGGGCCTGCCTCGGGGCATGCCTTGGGAGCATAGCCAGTCTGAGCAGTTCCCATTCGCCAACTTGGGTTTCATTGCGATGCTGGTCGTGGGTGAAGTCTGGGAGAATCCTGCCGACCTCAAATTTCGATCTGCCTGCCTTATCGCCCATACCGCCCTTGCTTTCCTCTACATCACCCATATCCTTGGGGAGCATCTCGCGGATTATCCGTGGCATAGTCTCTCTACCTATGTCGACGAGCAATCCGCCACAGCACTTCTTTTCAAGATCTCGCTCTCAATCGTGGCCAAGGGCTACCGCCTGTCTCAGCCGTCGCAGGCGCCTGCAATCGAATTCAATGTGGCTCCCAACACCATCAGAGTGTCGGGTCAAGGAAGGAAGCTGCTGGTCAAGGTTGCAATGGACAACGAGTGGCGATCTGTCCCATTCTGGCATCCCTATCGAAGAGTGCCTGGTTCGCCTTGGAACAACTACATCATGAACACCCAGCTGCCGACCTTCCCTGCCAGCACCCCCCCGCCTCAGGACTCCGTTGAATACCATCTGCCCTGCTCAGCTTTCACGTTGACTGATGGCTTCGAGAATGCATACGAATTCAAGCGTGTTGAGATGGATGTGGTAAGCTTCCTCATAATCCTCACAAACAGTGGCTGATATCTTCAAGGACGTGCCTGGAAACGAACGGTCGTTGGCCGACCGAGAGGAACGATTCATAGATCTCGCCCGGCTATCGGGGGGGACGTATCCGGGCATGAGACTGGACGGCTTGGTCTGTTGTTCCGTGTATTTCGAAGGCATCACGCTGACCTGATGATAGCCACCCAACGAGATCGACGACATCAGCGATGAGTACCTGTACTTCACGCCAGCGGTAAGTACTTTGTCATCCTGCAATATTTCACGGTCTAAATTTTATGCAGGGCAGGACACCCCGTTCGGACATGGGAGGGTACCTTACCCTCAATTTCTTGAACGCCGCATGTCATGCATGCCAGTTTCTCGAGGATGCAGACGCGGATGACGATGACTTCTATCTGATGACGTTCACACATTACATAGGCAATGGCCAGGGTGCTTGAAAAAAAAGAGCAGCAGAGGTACAGCAGAGGTGCTGAGGTATCTCTACAGAGTCTAGTCTAGGTCACAAAATTGCATGTTGACGGTCACACTTGTGTTGAATGCGTAGATTAGAAGCATCGGGCAGCCCAACTTAGGTTCATGACTACGGCCTGTCTACCCCTCGCTGCCCTCAGCCAAGCCTCGTGGGTACGTACCTGTTGTTCTAAAAGAGGAGGTTTAAACGCACGGACCATTCCCTGTTCATTGCCTGAGCATCGGCCCTAACCCACCATCGTCCTCTGTGGATCTTGGTGGTCGCCAAGAACAATCCTACCGGCACCCCTCTACACACCCTGGCTCCTCACTCCCTCACCTCACTGCTTTAAAAAAAGCAGCATCCTCCCTCCTACCATCCGGCAGCAATCATCACTTCGCTCCATCCACATCGGCAACTCTCAGCTTTCGAAGCATTTACCTCGTCAACATGGATCGAAACACGCTCGCGCAGAGCCTCGTCGGGGTTCCCGTTCAAGACCTGCTGGCTGTCCTCCCTAACAACACCCTCCGTCATGTTGCAACCCAGCTCCACCCAAACGGCCCTCCCGCTCATGAAGTCGCCTCGGGCAGCCAGGATGCCTCTGTTGGCCGCGCCAAGCGCCCTCTGAATGCTTTTATGGCTTTCCGCAGTAAGGACGCTTCACATTTGCGATGAATGTTTGCTAACTGTCAGAAGCCTACTATCTGAAGATGTTCCCCGATGTTCAGCAGAAGACTGTTTCTGGCTTTTTGACCACACTCTGGAACAAAGAGGCTCAACGCAACAAGTGGGCCCTCATTGCCAAGGTCTATTCCTTCGTCCGCGACCATCTGGGAAAGGGCAAGGTCAACCTGGCTGCCTTCCTCGCTCTTTGCTGCCCTATCATGCGCATGATTGATCCCACCGACTACCTTGATACTCTGGGCTGGGTTGTTCAAGAGAATCCTGAGGGCGCGATGACCATCACCCAGGTCCAGGACGACGAGCATTCTGTTGAGTCTACCAGTGCCCCCGATGCCTACCCCACCTCTGAGATCGAGCTCCTTGCCTCCCTCATCGAGTCTGGATATCTCCCTGAGCATGGACCTGGCCTCATTCAACTCATGAGCCAGAACAACAACGGTATCATGACCCTGAGTGTCGACAAGGTTGACAAGAAGAAGGAGTTCATCGACGCACTCGTCAAGGACCCATACCAGGCGACGGAGCAGATTCTTGGTGCCGTCTACGACCATACCTACTTTCAGCGCATGTCGATCTACTCCTGGGAGACTCTCGACCTTGGGGATTTCACTCACATCCCCATTACTATCCCATACCCACCCACCAATGAACCCTACCCTTTCCATGACGATAACCGCCCTGGCGTTCCGACTTCGATGCCCTTCGACGCTCACCTTACCCCCGCCCAACGCGCCTACGAGAAGCGACTCAACGAGGTCGCCGGCGCCTGGGACATGGATGATTCTTACGTCGCTGGGTACATTGTCGAGATTAGTAAGTCACTCAGTCTCCATATACTCAATCGTTTCTTGATTCTGACAGCCTTCTTCACAGACCCCAACGGTGCAGTCTACGGCGTCTCCGGTGAGCTCTAGTGAGCAAAGCAGTCACATGTTGCGATGGGATTCATGTAAATCATGGGTGATGGAGCAAGGGTGGTACTTCCAAGATTGGTTGGGACTCGGTCACTTTGATTCTAAATCAGCAATGAAGTAGATATGCAATGTAATCACGTCACAAATCTACATGGAAATTGCAATCAAAGCAGTTGCGTCCACGCATATTATGATACAAGACATGTGAAGGCAAGAATTACAGACTACCTAGTGACTGGTCAACTACAGCTTGTGATCGTCAATGAGCGAGCGGACCGAGTTCAGTGCCTAAGAGCATTTGCCAAGTAAATTGTTGCTCCAAATGAGCCAAAAAAAAAAAATGGTTAGATATTGCCGAGATCCAACCTGGAAGTCTAGGCAAAAAACAAGTGAGGAACAAGTGAGGCCAAAATGAACATGGTGTTGTGATTGATAGAGCCACCCCTAAGTGAATCACTGCCCACTGCCCGGTAACAAACGTGGCCTAGGCAACAGGAAAAGTGAGGCAGAAGTGAGGTGGAAGTGAGAGGAAGGTGAAAAAAAAAATGAGGTTCTTATATGCCGGTGCCAGCCAGCTGTCAGGAACTGTGCAAGTGCAATGCAGAAGCCATGAGCGTTGAGCCCAGTTTGCCATGAGGCTTATGTCAGAAGTCACCAAAGCGAGTGGAGTCGTGGGCCCTGAAAGCCTCCGAACGCCATATGCCTCGAACCCTCCGACCAGGTGCCTGGCGGCCCACTTTAAGACGGGCTACCTGCCTTCCGGCAAAGTCTCTGTGCACGAGCAGTCAGGACGACCCTAACCCAACCATGGCCCGAATCCTAACCCCATCCTAACCATAGCGTTATCAAGATGTCGAAGAAGCCCTTTGAAATCTAAGGCAATGCCTGGGTAGTACTTGGCCAGGTACATCAAGCTTGGCTTGTACAAACTGACAAAAGCTTAATCTCCAAGACGTAGGGCCTGCATAGATGCCTACGGAATTAACTTCTCTTGTTGAAATTGACGCTGGGAATACTGTAGCAGGTAGCTACTTCCTGGGGGCTTCCACCACTCAACCACGTTTAGCATGATGCAAGGGTCCGTGAAACCCCAGAGGTCCCCACACGATCGATCAGCCCTACTGTGTGACGGAGCAAGCGTATGGCTTGGCCTTGGCTGACATGATGTCAGAGGTGGCACTAATACGGAAATAGCGCCGTCGTGGGAGGCAAGGTCAGCCACAAAGCAACAGCGTAAGTCGAGCCCCCCATGCAAGAGATGATGAACAGAAAGATGAAGCCAGATGGGGGTGTTCGCGGCGTTCCTAGCCATTCTGACTAGGAGCTGGCTGATCTCGACCATGTGTCTTCCGACTCCCTCGACCAAGGATGGACTATATTATTCGCCGCCAGCAAGGAGTGCCATGACGTTTGTGCAGTTAGTCTTCTCAAACTGGCCATTGTACCAGTCCCGACACAGCCTGGCAAGCTTTAACTTGGAGTTTTACAGTACTGTACCGGCCACGCATAGAGACATCACTACCAACCTCCGAGGGCTTGCAGGTGGGCTCACGCCGCACCCGGCGGGGGACTGAGCCTGGCGGACAGGCAGAGCGTTGGGGAATTGAATGTTGATCCTTAGCGCCCAAGGTTGCACTAGTGGTAGAAATTCGAAGAAGCAATCAACGCTCTGCTAGCGCCATGCGAGGCACAATTGGTCACGGTTGATATTGATATGCATGTCGTCTTGGTGGTGATGAGAGATGTTACGATACTTGAGAAATAAGGCTTGGAACATCGAATGAGAATGCTGCTCACCGCGGGTATCATCAAATCAAATTGCACAAACTCTATATCCCTTTTCGATGTGAACCGTAACTCCTTGCAAACGCTGCGGATGGTCAGCCGCTGTTCTCACTTGCATAGGATCTCAACTTACCAACACAAGTTGTTGTCTCCGTCGAGCTCAGGTGTTCTACTGAGTCTGGTTGACCTGGGCTGCAGCCTGGTTGGCCTGGACAGCCCGACCAAGTGCAGTGGCAGCGGAAGGGTTGGTGCGGCGACGCTTCTCAGAGGGTCGACGAGGTCGGTACTGGTAGTCGGGGTGCTTCTCGTAGTGAAGACGCTTCACCTCATCGGCGCGGACCTTGTACTCAGCCCGAGTAGCACGGCTCTCCAGATTCCAGCAACGGCCCAGGATCTGAGCTAAAAAAAAAAAAAAAAAACCATGTTAACAGATGTTCAGGACAGGGTTGGGGAAAGGCTCACAGATCTCGTTGTTGGTGATGCCAGGGTGCATAGACTTGACAAGGAGGTGACGCTCCTTGCGATACAGAATGTAGGCGTTGGGGGGTCGGGGAACCTTGACTGGGGCACCCTCAGGGCGAACCATCCAGAGGGCCTCGCCAGCTCCAGTGGGGTTGACAAGCATCCCTTGACCAGCAGTCAGGGCACGAGGAGAACCGAGATAGACATGGTCGGAACCGTTGCCATCACGGGCAAACAGGACGGGCTCATGAATCTCAGACCTACCTGAGTTAGCCATGATTAAAAGAAAAACAGAGGGTTGGTGATCTTACATGAGCATGCAGGCGAGGAAAGCCTTGGCGCCATCATCGAGGGCGCGGTAATGTTCTCCCTGGATGGTCAGAATATTGCCCTTATCGGCGGAGAGCTCAGCCTTGAGCATCTCCCAGAGAGTAGTGAGCTCTCCCATGTCTACCTGAGTAGCGACCTGGACGGGAATCATTGGGGCGGTCTCAACCACGTTGTTGGCGCTTATGATGATAATGGTGATATTGAGCGGATGATGTGAGAGGAGTTTTGTGGATTCCGAGGTTGTTTCAGGGCAAAGGTTGAGAACCAAATCTTGGTGATGTGAGAGAGAAAAAAATTCGTCTCGGCCGCTTCAGAGTTGGATTTTGTAGGCAGCAACTGAGTGCGATTTTGGCATAAAAGAGATTCTACCTATTGATGCACTGAAGTGGGGCAGGGGTTTGTTTACCAGTCAGTACGTACCTTTCTCAGATTCCCCTCAGATCCATCTCAGATTTCATTGTTCGCACATGGCCCGTGCGTCGAACGCTCTAGCGCGAACTGTGGGTCCATCTCCTCGCTCAGGTCTAGCACTGTGCGAATTTCTCCTGTGGAATCTGAAATGCGGGACTCAAAAAAAGGCTTCCCAAGTCATCCGCGCAATGTCCATGTACGTGGGTAGTAGGCAGTCCTCAAGAAAAGAGACATTTATCCCACACACTCTTTAACTAACACAGCGAGAAAGCTCGGCATGTCCCATGCACCATTCCACAAGCCCTTTATGACTTGATCGCTCGAATTATCATTCATAAAGGTCCAGGGTCTAAGACCGGGGTTACTTCTCCAAGCCCACATCCCCATATCATTCCGGGGCAGAGTTTTAGTTCATATGTATACATGGATTCATTGTCTTGCTCATGAGCCTGATCTTTAGCCATAGCTCAGATTCCTGTCGCTTCCAAGTCTCAAATGCCAGAGCACTCATAACACGTTCCCCATATCCTGATGTTAAAATGCCCCTTCCATGGGGCACAACGCTTCTGAGCCATATGGGACTTCAAAGCATACGAGAATTTACCGCTCTTTCAGAGAAGTATGGTGGTCTTTAAATTTTCTCCGTGGTTGATATGAGAGATCTTCACCTAATTTAAACCAGATCTTAATTGTATAGGGGTAAGAACGTGAAGATTTGGTTCTCGACAAAGATTTTCAGGTGCCAGGTAAAGAGCGAGCGCAAGAACTCAAAAACACAATTTTGTCTACAGTACCTGCGTATCCTACCATGAAGCCTTCCCATCGGGTTAAAGTCTCAGCCTAAATTGCCCTCCCCCGTTAGACATGCGCCAGTCATAAGCCATTTCCCAATGTCACCATCAAGCCACAACCTGAGCAGGTCTGAGCCAGTCAGTACTGTTCGGTAGTTTGGCGGAGCACTCAAGAGCCCAATCCGCAAGCATGGGTCCATTCATGGTTGCATGACCAAATGCAGTGGGGTGCCAAGGCGGACAGGTAGCGTCTGGGTGATATCGCTGGCACTCTTCCAGGGCGTCACATGGAATGCTGTTGGTACTTCCTCTAATAATTGCTTTCCCACCACCACCTCCAACTTATTTCTTTATATTCTCCACCCCCAAGAATAACTTACACCAACTTTTCATACCTTCCCTCTCGAGCCAGGTGCAACCCATTATCTGGAATTACGAAGACTCTTCTTTTCAATCGCTCAACCGTCGCCATGAATCCCAAACCCACTCTTCCCAGAGCTGTTCACCGGGCTTCCTCAGGTCGAACACCTAAATTCCCACCTCGCGCCACAAACGCAGATATCAAGGCGCTGTTGACTGGTCCAGCTCTTCGTCATCTTGAACCTCAACCTGGCGGGAAGTGGACCTTGGAGTCACGAGCGCATGAAACCATTCTTGTCAAGTACTCGACAAGAGACGGTATCGAGATTTTGCGTACCACCATACATCTCGCTGCTAATCCAGAAACCGCTGCTGATCTCTGCTGGGAACATGTTTATGGATATACTCCAGGTAAGTGACCAGTTCATTTCTTATCAGCACTTACTCATACGTTGAAGGGCAAATGATCGTGCCAAGCGTCCCACATATTTCTCCTGAAGCCCAAGCTCTCACTTCTCTTGAGGCGAGGTGCATGGATCTAGAGCCGCTAGATCTACCCCATGTTTATGGTCAACCGCATGTTGGTAGCAATATCCATGGCACCATGCCACCGACTGGCGAGCTCCAATCTCAGGGCTACACCTCAGCTGAAGCGCCCATAATGCACCCGATGCCACAGTCGCTCCCACCTCAACACACTCAGGTGGTGAACGGTATCGAGGAGCATCACCGACAGCTGCAGTATGCTCTAGATATACCTGCGAGCTGGACTGTCTTCGATGCTTCCATGGCCCAGCCATTCCAAGCATCTCCGAACAGCAATAACTTTATGCATCAGGTTGAGTCAGGTGGTTGTGGGTTTTGGAATTGGGCACCACCTAACGAAATGCATGCCGAAAATGAGTGGCAGTCATCTCTTCCACATCCCTGATAAGGCTGGATGTTTCATGGATTCTTTCCCTCTCCCAAGACTCCACCAGCAAAGCAAGTTATAGCATGACCCATGATTGTTTGTGTTTATTTGATTTTACATTAGCAATGAGTTAGATATGGAATTTAGTCTTCCGCCGAAGCTAAGGAGCGATGTTCAACAAAGTGATCCTGTAGAGAGCCATGTTGATGTGTTAGGCAATGTCACAACGAAGCCAGGACTAAAAACCAAAGAGCTTCGAAGCAACGGTGATTGCGAGGGAAGGTGCAGGGCGCTAATCTGTCCTAGTAGATATGCACTGTTTACACACTGTATGTCGTTGATCAGACCTCCTCTGCACTTGGCAATCAAGAGGCTATTCTGTGTTTGATTAGAGCAGTTCCATGCGGAAGACCGACCCCCTCAGTAAATCACTGCCCGGTAACAAACGTGGCCTAGGCAACAGGAAAAGTGAGGCAGAAGTGAGGTGGAAGTGAGGTGGAAGTGAGGGGAAGGTAGGAAAAAAGTGACATCCTTGCGTATCGGTGCACCTAGCTCCCAGAAACTGTGCACATCCAATGCAGAAGCCTTGAACGTTGAGCCCAGTTTGCCACGAGGTTCATGTCAAACGTCACCAAGGCCAGTGGAGTCGTTAGCCCTGAAACCCCCCGAGCGCCATGTGCCTGGCAGCCCACTTTAAGCCAGGGCCAAGGTCCGGCAGGCCATGGCATCAAACTCTTTTTCACAGCTCTCACCCATGTTTGTCAAAATGCAAGGGTCCGTATTCCCCACACCGATCAGCCCTAGTGCGACAGCGAGGTGCCACAAGCGTGGGCTGGCTGGGAGGGACAAGGGTTCCATAGGTGGCACTAAGGCGGATATAGTTTGGTGCCGCCAGGGCCCGCAGAGCGAGGAACCACGGACCAGGCAAGGTCAGAGAAAGAGTGAAGGTTAAGCCACACGCAAGAGACCACGAACGGCGTGATGGAGCTGGATGGTGTGCATTCGCGGCGTCCTTAGCCATGATGACACGGAGCTGGCCGACCTTGATCCCTGGCGAGCCGTTTCAACCACGCGCCTCTTGGCCCCCTTGATCTAGTTAGAACAAGCTCTGCCGCCTGCCAAGACTACAATGACGTTTATGCCTGGCCAGGCTCACTCGAAATAGCCATTGCATCAGTCCTGACGCGGCCTGGCTGGCATCGTCTTGCACCTTTGCCTGGTATGCACGCAAACATGGCCGTCACCATCCTCCGAAGGCTTGCAGATAGGCTTGCGCCGCACCTAGCAACGGACCATACCTAGTGGTCAGGTAGAGCAGGTGAGGGGCGGGCAATGCAGATCACCAAATCGCAGCATGCCAGTCGGCGCCACCACCACATGGAAGCCATCGACGAACCATGCGATGCTCTTGTGCCAACTGCGCTGCCATGCATACGACGCAAACAGCATCATCCCCGGTTGGCGACTCATTGCAATTATAACAGAACACTCAAATCGGACACTGCCCTGTGGGACTGTGCATCCCGTCCGCTATCTCGGCCACTTGCAAGGGTCCACAGTGTCTCGTTCGGATGAGGGACTTACCCTGGCAGTTTCTCTCGACTTGCAGAAATCCAGCCATCTTAGTTGCCAGAGGCATTCTTCTGGGGTTAGCCATGATCGACGACGCGGAGGATCCATCCACCCATGTCCCGTAATACCAGGCGCCCGCTCCCCCGCACCAAGCTTCCAATGCAGCGTACTGTATCGTATCGCACCAGTTTTGGCGCGCTAATCACCTCTGAGCTTGGTCAAGTGCTCGAAGACGCGGGGGGGGGGGTGGACTTCTGAGCGACCCAACGGAAATAACACAGCCGTAATCACCTCTGAGCAGCCGTCCGTTTATTCGCGATTCTCCTAGCCTTGTTCTCCACCAGGTCGAGCCAATACGGCATGCAACTCATGCTCTGTGTCCTTGCCTGCGCAGGACTACCAGAGCGTACTCATCCCCACCTTTAGAGCACCATCCAAGACTTTGTAAAACTAATATAGGAATAAGTTAATCTCTCATCATAATTTTGGTGAGCATGTAAAGAGACTCATCATCATTGGTCTAGATCCCTGCTCAGTACCCAATGGTAGTCCCCGCGCAAGTCAGGAGATAATGCCCAGGAAGCCAGACAGAGGTTTCTGCCCGTGGTGTATTAGACAGGTGTTCCCTGTCGACCGCTGTGGCGTCCAGCAGTCGCAACTTCTGGCAACGTAGCTCTTTGGCTCTGATCTCTCGGCCAAGACCTGGAATGCAACCAAAGCCTGCGAGACGGCCCTCCAAACATGATAGAGCACTCAAATGATCAACTATCTGCGTCGTTCGGGGTACCCGGTCGTGCCGGTCAAAGGTCGGGCCTGGATATGGCCAATGCACAGTCTCTTTGCCTTGTGCCATGAGGGGCCGATCCCGACCGGAGCTGGTGAAGAGATTGGATCAGCTCTCGACATCGATGAGCGATGTCTCGTTTGGAAGCAAGTTTGCTTCCAAGTCTTGTTGAAGGCGGTGTTCGCGGGACGCAGCGAAGACGGAACCCAAAAGAAGTGTCGTCACAAAAAAGATGGCAACAGACGTCGAGAGAAGGTCTTCTGCCTCATCATCTGCGAGGCCACGGAGAAACTGAAGAAGGAGCAGAAAAGACGCCACGTAGGCTGAGACCACGCAGAGAAAAAAGAGCACGAGGGCAGCCGTGGCACGCCAGCTCGTCTCTTCAGACTCGAGGACTGGCTCGGGGATGGCGGATCTAGCCGCCTCAGTCTTGTCTTTCTCCTCAAAGCGAATCATTTCGATGAGGGCGGTAGTGCCAGGGTCGTAATGGTGGGTTGTTGGTGAGAGTCGTAGTGTTCAAAAGTGATACTGTGATGCCAAGTTGTAGCGGCTCTCGTTCCAGTGGTGAGCTTTACGTCTTGTATTGATCCAAGAGACCGCGGCTGATGAATTGGTGAGAGTAAGAAAGCAATAAAACAAGGTAAAAGGCCCTCCTCTTATAGCTTCTGCGACACAAAGACATTTTGAGTTTCTTCTTGTTGGGGTGACTCACGATGCACACTGAAGTCATCACGAAGTTGAACTTTGAGGCAGTGTGCGCCGAAGTGAACTCACATCTTTTACTAAAAGTTACACATAAATAGGTAATCCCAAGGCTTAACCATGGGTAAAGTGGTCAAAGAAAGGACGAAAGCAAAGCAAAGGATTCCAATCAGTGTCTTGATAACACTGTCTACGAGTCACACCAGTAGGTATAAGCCCTTCCTGAGGAAAGGAACCGGTAAGTTGTGGCCAGGTCGCTGATCATGAGCAGGAAGGGTGCTCTTGGTGGGCCACCGTGCCATGGTATCTGCTGTGTTAGTAGCTACCGCTGTCCGAGATAGATGAAGAATGGGTGATTGAAGGTTGATGATGTCTCGAATGAATGAGAACATGAAACCGCGGTGCTGGAGATGTTTTGAGAGAGTTATAGAATGAGAAAACGAACGAACGAACGAACGAACAGAGGGAATGTGGTCGTGGCCAGACGGTCGGGCAGGAACCCCTCGACCGACTTGTCCATGCATTTTCAAGTTCTAAGCCTTTTCTTGGACTGCATTATTGTCTACCTATGGAGTAAAGAAAACCACATTTAGGTGGTTCTTAGGTTATGCCATGAAGAATATCCTGGTACTCCGCCTACAAATGTAGAGTTCCCCAACAAAAGCATCTTCTCTCTGCCTACGTGTCCTAACCACGGATCAAGGTTTCCCACTGCTAATAAGAGTTCAGTCCCCTCACCTCTCCCAACCAGTCCATCGGTCAAACTACTCGAGTTCAGCAATACCCTCAGCTCGCCATCCCCACCCGTCGCCTATCAGCCCAAGCATCGCTACATCACACTTTGCAATACAACCTCAACACTAGGGCCCCACAGCAATTCGATCCCCTCCACCATTACTACCATTACGGCTGTCACCAACATGGCCGACGTGGGGGACAACGATGAGACCAAGCGACCTGGCCACCCTTTGTGGCGGTACTTCATCCTACTCGTCAGAGTTTGCCTTGTTCCAGTCAGATTCCTTCTTGCTCCATACACCATCGTGCTCGAAGCGAAAAGAAACGATGTTGGACACGGGTTATCACGTATCCCTGTACGGCTGGGTGACCATAGGCTACGCAGGAATCGCCAACTTCTATTCCGAAGCGTATCTAAATCCCACGCATGATGAGCAACAAAGATTGTACTATTGGTGGTCGTTTGTCAGATGGGTTATTTTGGGTTCTGTCCTCTACGTTGTAACGATTTTGCTGGCGCTCTGTGATATGGCAAAATGACCAGACAAGGATATATACCTTAGACATTTGGGCCTTCAATCTGGTGCGGCTTTGCTGTGAGGTTGCCCCGAACATCCAAGGGAATCCTCCCCCTCCGAGACGATGGGTACAGCATCTCAACCAAACCCTACCACTGATTCCCTCACCTTACCACATGGCAATCGGTCTTCTAAGCGCTAAGGAGGTCTTGGATTTGGTCAACCCATGGGACTTTAGGAGGGAAAGGCTGGACGAGGCTTGCACGATGCTTGGACCATCGCATGGAAATGATACATCATGTCACCAAACTGTGCCTTGTTCCTTGGCGCCTTGACTAGTGATTAATTTGAAGAATCAACCAACGCTCTGCTAGTTCCATGCGAGGCACAACCGGTCACGGTTGACATTGATATGCATGCCGTCTTGGTGGTGGTGAGAGATGTTACGATACTTCAGAAACAAGGCTTGGAACATCGAATGAGAATGCTGCTCATCATGTCACCAAACTGCGTGTTGGTCCTTAGCGCCTTAGCTGGTGATCAATTTGAAGAAATCAACGCTCTGCTAGCGCCATGCGAGGCGCAACTTGTCACAACTGACAAAGACATGCCGGTGATGGCGATGGCGGTGGTGATGGTGGTGATGGGAGATGCACGATGGCTTCACCGGCCTCGGCATTTGATGATCGCCATGTCATCTAAACCCCACGCTTGATCCTCTTTCTCGAGCTAGATCTAATGGAGTCAGGTCACAAGAAGATCAGACATGCATGGTGGCTTGGGGGGGAAGCAGCTGCGGGAGAGAGGGGAAATCATGGCGCAAGCTTGGCAATGCTACCCTGGATTTCAGCCGCAGAAGGCTTTTGATATCACCAACACCACCAAAAGCAAACAAGCAAACAAGCAAACAAACTGGAAGGTTTGAAGCAGGCTGTGAGAGAAAATCAAGAAACCGTGCATCCATCCCGTGCGTGTGTCTGCCTTTCCCAAGTCCGTACCGATACGAAGAGTACGACTCAGGCTCCGAGATCTGGATCCAACACCAACATCGCCAAGACACAACAAGATGTCGTGAGCCCGATTTCAGTCACAACGCGGGAAAAAGGCCCAAAAGGTGATTATGGCTGCTCCTTTCGCTTGGCGACTCCCCGTTTCTATCCACTAGTACAAGATAAAAAAAGATGATGGAGAAAAAAAAATAAGGTTGCCGTCCCATCCAATACACACTGAAGATTCTCCCATCGCCCTCGTCAGTTCGGCCTGATCGATACTATCCCGTACAGCACTGTACGGTACTGTACGGGGCCGCTGTCTTGATTCCATCTCTTGATGCCGCTCGGGGACCAAGACATTAGCTTAATGCGCCTCTCGGGGACCAACAAGCTTATGACGCCTCGCAAGCCATCAAATCTCCTGTCTCCTCTCGTCTCTGATCCCCGTCCAATGAGGGCCAGACGTTGGACCTTGGGGAATGCGCACACCCCGGGCAAATCAGCCTCCTTACTCTTCTTGGTATGAGATCTTCCGCATCTCTCCAAGGCGATGCCGGGCGGCCGCCAGGGCGTTCTCCAACTGGAGAATCTCGACCTGTTTGTGGCTGTCAGTTGTCGATCTTGAAGCTAGCCCGGACATAGTAACCGTTGTGGCCGTCAAACCCCGGAGATGAGAGGGTACACAAAGGTAGGATGGGGGGTAAGGGAAAGAAACGTAGGGGGTATGCACTAACCTGTTGCTCCATCTCCCGCACCTTGAACTCGTGGGCCCCGAGTGTGGAGTAGTCCACCTGGTCCTCCTCTTGGCTGCGTTCCTTGATCATGCTCTGGACTTGTCGGACAAGCGAGCGGCATGCAGCTCCGACGGCCTTGCTGGCCTGCTCCAGCTTCTCTTGGCTCTTGGACATGAAGCCAGCCTTGACTCGGCTGGCGGCCACAAGCTGCGCTGTCGAGGCAGCGACGTCGTTGGAGGCCACGATGAGTTGCTCGGGACTGTTGCGGTTGGAGATAACGCCGTCCGCGGTCTCAATGAGCGTGTTCGTAGACGATGCCACGGCCTTGGCCGCAGAGATGAGACCCTCTGTCCATCGGTTGTTCTTCTTGTAGAAGGCTGTTCGTGAGGATGAACCCCGGCCAGCCTGCACAATCTCCTGCTGTGTCACTGTAGCCGCCTGGATAAGCTGGGTGATGGCATTGGTGATAGCTGAAGCTGCGTCCAGAATCGAGTCGTGCACCTTGAGCTCATACGTAGAGTAACCATCGCGAGGCTTGTTCTTGAGCTTGAGCAGTCGTGCTGCTGCGGCAGCGATGGCATCCGCCGCCTTGCTCAGCTCCTGGTCAACGAGGTCTCCCAAGTCTCCCTTCTTGTTGGCGAGCTTGCCAAAGCCCGGCGCGAACGTCTCAACAAGCTTGTTGAGCTTCTGCAGGTTCATCTGCACGTCGTTGTTGCTGTTGATGACCACGTCGGTCTTCTGGAGAGGGTCCATGCCCTCAAGTCGGAAGCTCTGCAATCCACGGAGGAACTGGACGGTGGACAGCGCCGATTGGCGAGTTCCGTTCATCAGAGAGTCGGTCTTCTTATCATCGGTTGCCAGTCGGCTGAGACCCTTGGTGTTGCTGCACACATCGGCAATGGCGCCAGAGAAGACGTTGACGGCCTTGATCAGCTCCGCGTGAGTAGCGTTGGGACCATCTGCGATGAAGTTGTTGAAAGAAGTAGCAAACTCCATGGCACTGGCAGAAGCCTTTTCGATCTGCGACAGGACGTATGTGGGAGATGCGTTCTGGTTACCGGCCTGCATGCTAGAGTCCAGTTCGTAGAGAGCATCGTCGACACGCGCAACACCTGCCTGCAGAACAGAGTCGATGATGTCGTTGATCTTGTCGAGGTTCGCCAGGATCAGAGCATCAATCTGACCGTCGAGGGCGTGATCTGTCTCGCCCTGGTTCTGCTTGAGCTCGTTGAGCTCGATGAGTGTCTGATCCATGCCGGCTTTGTAGACCTCGAGCTCCTCCTCCTTGTCACGGAGAAGCTGCTCAAGATCGGAGCTTCCATCTCGGAGGTTCAACTGTGCATCCTCCAGGGCGCGCGACTTGTTGCGCAGTGCCTCCTCCAGATCCGCCATCTCGCGGTTGTACTTGGCGAGCATCGTCGAGAGCTCGTTGCCCTTGCTGCGCTCCAGGTTGTCGGCCCGGTCCTGGGCCATGCGAAGCTCACGCCTGAGCTTCTCGACCTCGTCCTTGTTGCTTCCGTTCAGTCGGTCCTTGTCGTGAAGAGCGCGATCACGTTCACGGATCATGTCGGCCAGCTCGAGATTCTTGGTCTTGATCTCACGCTCGAGCTTCTCTCGTCGGTCGATGGCCTCCTGCGCACTGGCAGCCTTGAGCTGAACAGCCTTGAACTTCTGAAGGAGATCAAGATGCTCGTGTCGTAGCTGGGAGTAAAGCTTCGCGAGCGCCTCGTACTTGGTCCTCCATGTGTTGACCTGCTCCTGAAGAGCTCGGATCTGGTCGTCCTTGCTCGACATCTGCTGGCCCAGACTGTTCTGGATTTGCGACAACTCGCTCTCCAGAGCCTTGACACGCTGATCGTACTGCTGCAGCATCAGTTGGTCACGCTCGTACTGCGCGCGCGCATTGAGGTTCTCCCGCTCCAGCTCGGCAAGACGACCCTGAGTCTGCCACTGTGCCTGCTGAGCCAGGAGAGCCTCCTGTTCCCGTTGTTGCTGCTCCATCAGCAGGCGCTGTTGCTCCTCAAACTCCCGCTGCGCATTGAGTTGTTGCTGCTGCTGCGCCAAAAGGGCCTGCTGCTGACGTTCCTCAAGCACACGCTGCTGCTCCTCATACTCCCGGTTCTGACGGTCCAACTCGCTCTTCCAGAATTCGGACATCTCATCAGGACCTTCATCCTTGGGCGCCGGTGGAGGGGTCGGCTGTCGCTCGATCTCCTGCTTTGGTCGTGCGGGGAGCGCAGGAGCATCGTCGTCTTCGCCAAGGAGGTTCGGGGGATCTTGAGGTAGCTTGGGGATGGTGATGAGGCTGGTAAGATATCGAAGGTTGGAGCACTCGTAGTAGAACTTGACCAATCGGTAGTGCTGGGCATTGTATCGTTCACGGAGAGGTTCAAGCGCTTCGTCGTCGCCGGTGGCTATCAAGGTCAGTCTAACACAGGGATAGGGTAGGTGAATCACTGACTGGAGTGCATGGCTCGGAGCATGCTGGTGATGAACTTGTAGATACCGTAACTCTCCTGAACGAAAGGTACCAGGGCGGCGATTCGGCACTCATTGTTCCCCACGTTGCGGAAGTGAGAGAAAATCAGCTTCTGGAACTGCTCGATCTGGTCCTGCAGCACCATGAGGTCGCTGATGGTCTCGTAGCCCTCGTTGGGGTCATTGATGGCCTTCAAGCTCAGGTACTCCTCGTACTCAAAGGTGCCGTTGAACTCGGGGTGTTGGTGGTGGAAGGAGAGCTTGGCGAGGAGGTAGTAGACATATTCGCGGATCAGGGGACCGTAACCACGCATGCCTTCACCTCCTCCGCCCATTCCGCGGTTCAAGCTCTCGATCCAACCCCTGTTGGCCATTGCCTCCTTCAGAGCGCTGGGGTGGCCCTCCTGCAGGACCTTATGGATAGTGATGAGGGCCTTGAATGTCTGAACTTCGTCGGCGAGGATCGGTTGGCTATTGAACGGGTCGAGTCAACAAGAGAGGTCATGATGGAGGGGGGATGTGAGACATACACCTTGATGCCGGACCAGAAGGCGGCCGAGGACCGGTGATCCCATGTGTAGACGATACATGCTCGTACGTGCTTGCGCTTTGGAGAAATCTCTTCGGCATTGGTGGCTTTCTTGATGTTGATGGCCAGTTCCTGGTCGGTTCTGTACAATCATGAGTTAGCTGTGCGCTTCTCCGGCGCGGCTGTGATTCACGAACTTGGTATGCTCCATGCCGCGCACGGTAGCCATGACTGCTGAGTGGCGGATAGCTCCGCGATGCGATTATTCGATAGATCGAGTAGGTAAGGGAGGATGCGCGCGGATGCGAGAAATGATCTGTTGAGCTCCGACAGCTGCCAACAGACCCCTGGAAATCACGAGACAAATAACTCCCGTCGAGGCCCGACGCCGTGCAAGCTAAAGAGACTGGAAAGAGAACAATGTGTACTGGTATCACGACAAGAGGAGAGAGCAAGGCAGCAGCTCGGAGCGCGCTGAATCGAGGAGGAGTTTGTGTCGTCGTCGTCAGCCTTGACAAATCTCGGGCGACTTTGAGCGTGGCTGTTCTTGGGTGCGATAGCTCTCAGTGGCTGGGCTGCGAGAGGAGCGTCATACGGGGGTACGTATTCTTGCATTTGATGTGGGGCAGGAGATGAGAAGCCGCGAGTGAAGAATAAACGAGACACCAGTGCAAGTATTGTCTTGCATTTCAAAGAAGAGGCGTGATGCAGAAGATTGGATAATTAAATAATAAAAAGTCAGGGAACATAGGATTGTTAAATGTTTCTATACAGCATCTTATAAACGCATCGCGAATCATCATGACTCTTCGAGGAGCATGCTTTAAAATCGGTATCTCTGTCCAGTTGTTGTCTTATTTTTTCACTGATCCGAGGGCCGCAAGGCTCCGAGTTGGGTTCGGTGGTCGGACAGAAATTATCCGACTTAGACCAGACTCATGCGAGCACTCATGAAAGGGAATGGTCGAACAGGTTTTTGCAATTGGAACCGTGTTACCATTGAAGAAAAGGTAAAAGTAGTGGTCACACGAATACTATCCCTCGGCCATTTTCACATTTTGGTTTTGTGAGATGCACACACTCGCTGCCAGTCTCACGGACATGCGTTCATAGGACATACAAGGAAAATGGCGAGAAGAGACCGCACAAGTTACTTATTACCCTACAGGCCTTCCTCCTTTGGATTGCTCTTAACTCAAACGAGAAGAGAAGACCGAGATGGATTTGCAGGGGATAGATGGCATTGTTGCTCTCTTCCTTGGGCCTCATTTACCTAGATACAGTGCACTGAGAGAATATCTGAACATGCCGACGAGAGTAGGTTCATGCGGTGGGAAACAATGGCTTGTGTCCAGTGAGTGATGCGTCATCAAAGGGGCCTGAGACCGCTTAGTTGAGGCGGGAGCGTGGACTTGCAATCCATCGCGAATCGCGGTGGTGATGGTTGGCTACTGGAAAGAAGATGGGAGCCATTCGAAAGAGTCCAAGACGATCGACCCAGCAACATGGAGTTCCAAATGCAATTCAAGAATTGGCAGCAGCAGCACTGCACACACCAGTCACACAAGCCAACTTGTTCGAAGCCGGGTTCTTCATTGATGCGTCAAGTCAATGACCAACCCACGACATGGGTCAGACACGCTTCACCAGAGGTATCTTCAAATACAGACTTTGGCATGCTTTCAAACGATGTCATTTTTAGTCTCATTCCCTATCGACATCAAAATGCAAGCCCTTGCCATGCAGAGTTCTTTCCCATCCGGACGCAATACCCCAAGCAAAAAGAAGCAAGCACCACCCAACCCCAGCAGAATCCTTTTTAGATCGTAGTCTCGTAGGGGAGAGGAGTGAGGGTCTCGGGAGGGTTGTCGGTGAGGGAGACTGTTTGGGCATCCCGGGGGCCGGCGGGCTGGCGCTTGACGGAGACGGCGACACCGTCGGCCTTGGCCTGCTTCTTGGCCTCGGCGTTGGCCTTCACCCGCTTGAGGAAGTCCTCACGGGATCGCGAGGGCTGGACGTGCTCGATTCGGATGTTGATTCGCTTCTCGAGGTATCGGTGCTTGACCTTCTTGTAGATAATGATGCCAACAGCGGACTTGGTGACGTTGTAGATGACACCAGTCTTGCCGTGGTACACCTTGTAGGGCAAACTGCATTCGGTTGTCAGCCCTCCTGCTCCATCGCACAAGTTTTCCCAAGCGCTCAATCTCGCAATTCGCGTGTTTGTCGCAAGGTGGTGAGGGCGTTGCTTACCCCTTCTGGACGGCACCGTTCGCCTTGATGTCGACGATATCACCAACACTGCCCAATCGATCAGTTTCTGTCGCTGCTGCTCGTGCGATTCGGGCTCGCACTCACCGGTACTGTCGGAGATAGGTGTTCAGGGCGATCATGCCCTTCTTGCGGAAGTCCCGGCTGAAGGCATACTGCAAAATCGTCAGTTTCAATATTCGACGTCGTTTAAATTCGAAATCGTGAGCAAACATACGCGGGTGCCCGCTCTCTTTCCGTAGGAGTGACCCATCTCGAATCGTTATCTGCCGAACGCGGGAGGGTTGGGGTTAGTAGTCGTGGGTTGGCGAAAGAGATGGTGAAGACCTTCGCTTGGTGTTGTGGATTTCACGAAGGCAGCCGGGCTTGTGGGAGCGGGACCTGAGATTATCCGAATTTTTTTTCCACACCGGTAGGGCAAGGGCGGCTCACATTTTACACCGCACACAACCCCACCCTTGTTAGGGTTCTCGAATTTGCACACGTGACCTGCAACTCGAGCCAAATTTCCCTCCACACAAGTAGCGATTTTTTGACCTTGTGTGTGCAAAAGTTCAACTCCAGCCAAACACCCAGGAGCCAGTCAAGTGAGTGCCACCGACGGCAACATCACCACGAGCATCAATTAACAAAGTCTTTCAGGATGCCTCCCCGCGCCCATTCGAAGACCTCCCGTGTCCCTCGCAGACCCTTCGAGTCTGCTCGACTGTCAGTATCACCGGCCACTGAACATGAGCTTGTCTCTGTTTAAGTCGATTGTGAAAGTAAACTGACGCGAATAATAACAGTGACTCTGAGTTGAAGCTCGTCGGCGAGTATGGCCTGCGCAACAAGCGTGAGGTCTGGCGAGTCGGTTTGACTCTGTCCAAGATCCGTCGTGCTGCCCGGTATGCTCGAACCGACTTGGCGCCTTGTGCGCATCGAAGACACTCTCTAACCAGTTCACAGTCAGCTTCTTACCCTCGACGAGAAGGACCCCAAGCGTCTGTTCGAAGGCAATGCCCTCATTCGCCGTCTCGTCCGCGTCGGTGTCCTTGACGAGTCCCGCATGAAGCTGGATTACGTCCTGGCCCTCAAGATCGAGGATTTCTTGGAGCGCCGCCTCCAGACCTGCGTCTGGAAGCTTGGTCTGGCCAAGTCCATCCACCACGCCCGTGTCCTGATCCGCCAGCGCCACATCCGAGTCGGCAAGCAGATCGTCAACGTTCCCTCGTTCATCGTCCGTCTCGACTCCCAGAAGCACATTGACTTCGCTCTCACCTCGCCCTTCGGTGGTGGCCGCCCCGGCCGTGTCCGCAGAAAGAAGGCCAAGTCCGCCGAGGGCGGTGAGGGTGATGAGGAGGAGGAGGATGACGAGTAAATGCACCAAATCATGCAAAAACGGTTCTCCCTCATGTCTAGGGCTCTGGGTGATGGGATACCACTCACGGGAAGGGGATTCTCTTCATAGCTTGCGGCGTTGGCCAGAGGATAAAAATGGAATGATTTCACCGGATGACGACAAACAAAAACTTCCGGTGTCTCTCCTCACCTGTGTAAATGAATCTCATGGATCATGCCCTATTCCACGACAATTCTTCATGCTTCGCCTGTCTGATGTGATCAAGTCCCATGTGCTACCCGTAGAGTCCAAGTGTCTGCTTGCTCAAATGTGTATTAATGCTATGTGATGCTAACGCTATGTCAAAAGTTCATCCTTGCCCAGGAGCTTTGCCATTGGATCAGCCGCAACTGTCCGCTTCCGCCTGTACTCGTCCATTTCCTCCTCTGTTACTCCGTTCATCATCTCTTCTCTTGTCCGTTTCTTCGGCTTCGACTCTTCGGTCTCCTTGTCCCCATCCTCGTTGGTAGGCTCCTCTTCCTCCTCTTTATCCTCAATCAGGTTGGCACCAGTGCGTTGCCGCTCAGCAGCCTCCCAAGCCTCCTTGCCCTCCTCTCCTGTGCAGTAGCTGTTCTTAATGAAAGAGTGACAGCAGGCGTAACCCCACTTGAAGTTGGACCACCAGCTTCCCCAGGTCGAGGTGTGGTTGTTGATGAAGACGTCCTCGGCATACTTGGACTTGGCCTTCTTCTTCGGCGCACCCTTGATCAGACCAGCTTCGTCGTACTCGACAAATCTCTCGGACTCGGTAACCGCCATGCTGCGTAGAGCAGCTGGCATTGCCTTTTGCTCCCCTCCGTACTTGTCCAGCAAAGCCTTCTCTCGGTCTGCGCGCTTCGCCTCTGCCTCCTCCTGCTCCTTCTTTCGGTAGAACTCTCCTGCCGTTGGGTTCGCCTGCAAATGTTGACTGGTGTCGCCAGACGTCTCTTGTGCCTCCCACGCGTATCGTTGCGCCTTCTCGAAAGCGCCAGCATCGCCTGATGATCGCATGAATCCCTCCTCCGCAAACATTTCAGCCGCCTTATCGGCTGTCGCACCACTATCGACCAATGCTCGCGTCTTGGGATCATATTTGGCGGATTCCAGATCGAGGTTCAGCAGGTATTTGGCTGTGTCTTCTCGTATTCGCAGTTGTCGGGTCGCTGTACTCTGGTGCTTGCTCATGTCGTTCTCCTCGGCGTACTTATCGCCATCGTCGTTTTCTTCCTCGCCATCAACGCCTGTTGTAGCCTTCTTCCGTAGCTCCTCCATCTGGTTGTAGTCTTCCACCACGTTGCGATATTCCTTCGCATCGTAGCCGTTCCAGCGATCGCGCTTGGCGTCCCAGCCCATCTTGACATCCTGAATAAGCTCATCGGCCTGGATATCTTTTCCTGTCCACTTTGCGCCCTTCGCCCGAGGTCGGCTCAAGCAGTCCTTCTTCTTGTGTGTCATCGCGCCGCAGTTTTCACACGCGCCTTTGCGATACTTGGTGGCGGCTGGGCCAGCCTTCCTGCCGCGATCGTACCATGTCGACTTCTCATTCTTCTCTTCGCGACGCTGATGCTTGAGGTAGTCATTGTCGTCTCCTTCTTCGCCGGCGTAGAACGGTCGTTTACTGATGAAAGATGGGATGTAGATGTTTTCCTCCTTCGAAGCGGCGCCGGCGCCAGTTGGCTGGTTTGACTGCGGCTGCGGCATTGTGTGGGTTGATGAAGGCCAGGCGAATGCTCTTCAGCAATTTCAAAAGAGAATACAAAAAGGACGGATCACGAGAGACCCAGATACACAGAGGCTTGTCCAGGCGGCAAAGCTTGGTCGCGATGGAACTTGAAAGCATCAGTGTTAGATAAGCGGCTTATCGCGCTCACGTGACCTCGCGACACTTGAAGACATGGGTCCTGAGGCGCGTTGGTTACACAAAGACCGACCGTGTCAGCCTAGACGAATTGCCCCATGACAGAGCCATCTTGTCTGTGATAAGTTGTTTTGGCGTCTTTTGATTATGCTTTTCTAAGCCCTGATGGATTTGAAGCATGGGGAATATGGACTTGTTCCGGGTCAGATTGAACTGTATCGATCACTACCAAGCGACTCCAACGCGATATGACCCCCAGCTTCGCAACGATGTCCGCCCTTCTCAGATCTCGAAAGGACCCAATGTTCCTGTCATTAGGATCTTTGGATCGACAGAAACAGGTCAGAAAGTCTGTGCCCATATTCATGGCGCGTTCCCGTACCTGTACGTGGAATACCAGGGGGGCTTAGCTCCTGATGAAGGTTAGTGACATCAAGATTCGGTTCGGACAAGCTATTTACTCTTTCTTAGTCGGTGCATACATCTACCGCTTTCATCTGTCCATCGATCATGCATTGGCAGTCAGCTATCGGAGAGACAAGAAAGGCGACAATGCGAGGTTCGTGGCGAGAATCACCCTTGTCAAGGGAGTCCCGTTCTACGGCTTTCATGTGGGATACCGCTTCTTCTTGAAGATCTACATGTTCAACCCTGTTGTCATGACGAGACTGGCCGACCTCCTTCAGCAAGGTGTCATCATGAAGCAGAAGTTCCAGCCCTACGAAGCGCACCTCCAGTACCTACTCCAGTTCATGACTGACTTCAACCTCTACGGTTGTGACTACTTGGACGCTTCAAGTACCCGATTCCGGTCTCCCGTCCCCGAATACGATCAGGGATTGAACTCGACGCATTTATGGCACACCCGGTCCATCCCTGAAGGGTACACCACAGATGAGACCACACTTCCTCGAGCCAGCCACTGCTCGATAGAAGTGGACATCTGCGTTCAGGATATTATCAATCGGAAAAAGGTCAGGGAAAGGCTACTGCATCATAACTTCACGGAGCGAGTCAACCCGATTCCTGGAGACATGAAATACGTTTACAGCATGGCTGGGTTGTGGAAGGACGAGACAAAGAGACGGAAACGAAAGATGCAGAACCCTGGCCCAGGGAGCAGCCCATTTCCACCAGAGGTTCTTGTATCAATGTCAGCCAACGTTCGAGACTCGCAGCCGCAGGGTTGGATCCACGAGGACGAGTATCGGGCTCAGATTCAAGAGCTGATTTTAGCTGAGAGGGGTGCAACCTCTGACGAATTGTCCTTCGACAACTTTGCCAAGGCTCTTCCGTACGAGGAACAAGTAAGAACCACGCTGCAGTCTGTTGAAGATCTTTTCCCTTCAACCCTCGCACCAGTACTGGGTCTGCCATCGGGGGTAGAAGAAGCGAGACAAGATCCAGCAAGCAGCATTGAGGTCGACGAACGCAAGGTGCGCCAAGTCGGCAACTTGCAAGATGACTTCTTCTCTGACTTCTCTGAAGACTCGGACGAGGAAGCCATTTCAATGATGGTGTCCATAGAGAAGGCTGCTGCCAAGGGTTCTCGAGGTTCCGCGGCCCCATCTTCAGGGGCGAGGCGTAGACAGGATACCACGACCGATGCCATGGACGATTTGGAAGATGATTCTCTAGACTCACTGCTTGGGATCTGCCAAAGTGGTCTGAAGACTGGCAGACTGCCCGACATTCCCCTGAGCAAAGAGTTGCTTGAGTTGGCAGAAAACGAAGGCTTAATTGGCCGTACCTGGAAGACCGTACCGTCCAACGCCCCCCTACAGCTGAAGAGGCCCTTGTCCAGCTCGACATCAATTCTATCGCCCAACAAACGACCCAGAGTTGACGAGCCGCCACTGATCGATGATGACGAGATGCACTTGGTTCCCATCCCCCCAGACTCGAGTAAGCCCTCAACTTCTACATCCAGAACCCGTTCAATCCTCAAAGGGCGTTCATCGGTAGCCAAAGCCTCAACGTCACCTTCGAAGGAGACTGCTGGCTCCAACTCGAAACTCCATTTCCCAACTGTCAAGGACCAAAATGATCCTAACACGAAACTTCGTCTCAGTCAGATGAGCCAGAAGTCGGCTTCTCAGCAAAGTGAAGATGGTCACTTCACCAAACACGTTTCCTTTGACCCCAGCACCTTTGCTCCTGGTCCTGAGAAGGGCCTATCCCAAGTAACATTGTCCTCATCTTTGCTGTCATCTATTGATCTAGAGGAAGAGAACGATAGTCAGGAGTCTAAGATCCAACGAGCCATTGAAAGGTTTTCAGGGTCTCAGATTCATCTGGTCCTGCCACCGCCTCCCTCTGCCGCCTCTGTAGCTTCCTCTCTGAAGGACCACTTTCTTCCCGATGCCATTTACCAGGATGCGTATTACAGCAAGGAGAAGGATGTCCCCGGTCGGACGCGGGAGTATGCTGGAAAGGAGTTTCGGCTAGAAGGCAACACGCTCCCATTTCTCCCCGAGTTTGACCCAACGGCAACCTCACCAGCCAACTATGGAATCAAGCATGGCGCTCTTGACAAGACACACATGAATCTCCAGTTTGAGCGTCGAGGGAAGAAGTGCTCGTGGCGAGGCTGGGAAATTGCAAATCCACCGCCAACGTACCACGAAGTTGAGAGCTGGTGGCTCGAAAAGGAACGAGCTGCGAACGCAGAATCAGGCTTCGACTTGCCGCCAATCCCAAGACACTACCACTCTCAGATCGACGGTCCAACGCCAAAGAACAAGCATGGCTTCAAGTACACACAGGGAAAGAAGTCCACAAGCGTGGAGCATGAAGCCCAGTACATGAGCACGATGAGCCTCGAGATTCATGTAAACACAAGGGGCAAGTTCGTGCCTAATCCTGAAGAAGACGAAGTCCAGTGTGTCTTCTGGGCACTCAAGTCAGACGAGACGGTCATTAGCAGCCAAGATCCAGCAGAAGCAGTTCAGACAGGCATTCTAGTGCTAGCTAGCGACAGCGACTTGCCTGAACGTATCCGGCGCCAAACGACTGCCGAAGTCATCGAGGAGACTTCTGAACTGGACCTTATGGTGCGGATGGTGGAGATCGTGAGGACGCATGACCCTGATATCTTGACTGGATACGAGGTTCATGGCAGTTCTTGGGGCTACATGATTGAGAGGGCTCGCCTCAAGTACGACTACAACCTCTGCGACGAGTTCTCTCGCATGAAGACAGAGTCCCATGGAAGGTTTGGCAAGGAGAACGACCGATGGGGATTCAACACTACCTCGACAATCAGGGTTACAGGCCGGCACATGATCAACGTCTGGAGAGCAATGAGAGGAGAGCTCAACCTCCTTCAATACACGATGGAGAACGTCGTCTGGCACCTGCTTCACCGTCGGATACCACATTACTCCTGGAAGTCGTTGACGAGCTGGTACAAGAGTGGGAAGCATCGCGAACTCAGCCGAATGTTGAGATATTACCAAAACCGAACTCGACTCGACATTGAGATTCTTGAGGCAAATGAGCTCATCGCCAGAACAAGCGAACAGGCTCGACTTCTCGGTGTGGATTTCTTCTCCGTGTTTTCTCGAGGATCCCAGTTCAAAGTCGAGTCTATCATGTTCCGGATTGCAAAACCAGAGAACTTCCTCCTCGTGTCGCCCAGTCGCAAGCAGGTCGGCGGCCAGAACGCTCTTGAATGTCTTCCGCTTGTCATGGAACCACAGAGCGCCTTTTACAACAGTCCTCTCGTGGTACTTGACTTTCAAAGTCTGTATCCGAGCGTCATGATCGCCTACAACTACTGCTACTCGACCTTCCTCGGCCGGATCACCAACTGGAGAGGCATGAACAAGATGGGCTTCACCGAGTACAAGAGGCAGCAAGGTCTCCTTGCCCTCTTGGAGGACTACATCAATATTGCACCAAACGGTATGATGTACGCAAAGACAGAGATCCGCAAGTCGCTGCTCGCCAAGATGCTCACGGAAATTCTCGAAACGCGAGTGATGGTCAAGAGCGGGATGAAGCAGGATAAAGACGACAAGGTGCTTCAACAACTCTTGAACAACCGACAACTAGCCCTGAAGCTCCTCGCCAACGTCACGTATGGCTACGCCTCTGCGTCTTTCTCCGGCCGTATGCCATGCTCGGAAATTGCGGACAGCATCGTACAGACAGGCCGGGAAACCCTTGAGAGGGCGATCGCCTACATCCACTCGGTGGAGAAATGGGGTGCCGAGGTCGTCTATGGTGACACTGACAGTTTGTTCATATACATGAAGGGTCGGACAAGGGAACAAGCGTTCGATATTGGAAACGAGATTGCCAAGACCATCACCGAGATGAACCCACGACCGATCAAGCTCAAGTTTGAAAAGGTCTACCACCCTTGCGTCCTGCTTGCCAAGAAGCGGTACGTCGGTTACAAGTACGAGAGCAAGGACCAGACGAAGCCCGAGTTCGACGCCAAGGGAATCGAGACTGTCCGTCGTGATGGCACGCCGGCGGAGCAGAAGATTGAAGAGAAGGCTCTCCGACTCCTCTTTGAGACGGCAGATCTCAGCCAGATCAAGTCATATTTCCAGAAGCAGTGCCAGAAGATCATGCGCAACAACGTTTCGGTGCAGGATTTTTGCTTTGCCAAGGAAGTCCGTCTAGGGACGTACTCTAACAAAGGTCCTGCTCCTGCTGGAGCTCTCATCAGCACAAAGCGCATGCTCGAGGATGCACGAGCAGAGCCACAATACGGCGAAAGGGTCCCCTACGTTGTCATCACCGGCGCCCCAGGTGCTCGACTCATCGATCGCTGCGTGGCGCCCGAGGAGCTTCTCAGCAATCCGCATTGGCGGCTCGATGCCGAGTACTACATCTCCAAGAACTTGATCCCGCCGCTGGAGCGCATCTTCAACCTTGTGGGTGCCAATGTTCGACAGTGGTATGATGAAATGCCCAAGGTACAACGAATACGCCATGCGACTACGCTCGGGACACGAAAGACAACCCTCGAGTCGTACATGAAGTCCTCTCATTGCCTCATCTGCGACAAGAAGTTCGCCAACGAGGACAATCCGCTGTGTCCAGCCTGTCGAACCAATGTCCCTGCATCACTAATGACCCTTCAGACGCGTATATCGACCGAGGAGCGTCGCTTACAAGAGGTATTATCACTCTGCCGCAGCTGTGCGGGAATAGGACCCGTGGAGGATGTCCAATGCGACAGCAAGGATTGTCCTGTCTTTTGGACGCGCATGAGGCAGACCAGCAAGACACGTGGAGCGCGGAATACGAACCAACCCGTGATACAGGCGTTGGTTGAAGGTGTTGACAGGCTGTCACTTGATTGGTGACAGTATCAGGGGCCTCGGGATGATTGTGTATGATTATATAGATGAGAACATCCGTTCTTCTTTTGTTTATTATGTATTGCTAGGCGTGTTGGATCCGGGGCGCAAGATCAGAGGGGCACTAGTGCTTGCAATGATTCCGATATCACGAAATAAAGTTATTGAATACTTTGAAGCCGGTGAACAAGTCAATAAGCTTTGTAACCACCATGTATGACGCCGATGTAGCCTTGGAGGGGAAGTGAAGTCGTGATGGCCTCAACAAGGTTTCTTCTAACATGGCTACCTTTCCCATTGCAGAGAAGCAGAAACACAATGCAACGCAGAAGCGAAGCCGGTGAACCGCCTGGGGCATTGCTGCCCAAGACTAGCTACTTGATTACTAGAGTGAAAGACCATGGTCCTTTGTCAAAAAGGCTCCATGAGGCCCGCGGGGTAGGGGGCTTCAGAGCAACTCAACAGAAATAACACAGCCGTAACACAACTAAAGCTTATGCCCAAGCCTCAATGGCTCAACAACAGTGAAAGACCCAAAAACATAACCAAACCTTACACACGAAGGTGGGCTCTCGAGGTGAATAGTGGAATCTCAACCACGGTCCCAGCCATCCCCGTTCGTGCGTGGAATTCTAGAAGGAACTCGTCTTCTAGTTCACCCGACCGCTTCTATTCCGAGTCTGAAATGATAGTATTCGGTTTGTCCCAAAAAGACAAGCCGATCTGCTCGTGACGACAGTGGCCATAGAATGGATCCGTCAAGCTCGGTGGGTAGTGGGGCCGTGATCCGGAGACCCGTTCCGTCGGAGTTGTCGGGTCTGCGGCCGCGAATGAGAGCACGATATCAACCGCACTTCTGCTGCTGTTGAGCGGGGAATACAGTACTAGCGACTGAGGGGCCCTGGCTTCAAAACGCTGGTGCTATCAACTGCATTGCGCCGAGTTGCGATACCCGCTTGAAAGAATGCGGACTCTGCAATTGGGTGGTCAATGTCGAGAGTCATGCTGTGCGACTTGAGACTCCGGCTAATTGGGACGAGATTCGCAAGACTCGAGCCAAGCGGGAAGGGTCCTGGTCCCCCCTGTCGAGACGAGGGAGCACAAAGGGTTTTGACAGCGGCCGCCGCCTGCCATCCCGACTTGTCGGTCAGTTCATGACGCCACGAGTCGGGGGCAGGTATGTGTTGAGGGGCTTAGTACTGTGCAAGAAGAAATCACTTGTCTCGCGCATCTGCGCAGCCTCCAGCGAGTACATGCTTGGTCTGTCAGACAGCGCCAGGTCTAGGAATCTCCAATCCAGCCTGGGCCCCGGTCCGCAAATAGCTTCAGGGACAGTTCGAGTCCGAGTCAGAGCCAGAGACAGCCACTGA